>NC_060121.1:248667850-249917850 GCF_021461395.2 Schistocerca americana
CATGTATGGAAGTGAAACATGGACGATAACCAGTTTGGACAAGAAGAGAATAGAAGCTTTCGAAATGTGGTGCTACAGAAGAATGCTGAAGATAAGGTGGGTAGATCACGTAACTAATGAGGAGGTATTGAACAGGATTGGGGAGAAGAGAAGTTTGTGGCACAAGTTGACTAGAAGAAGGGATCGGTTGGTAGGACATGTTTTGAGGCATCAAGGGATCACAAATTTAGCATTGGAGGGCAGCGTGGAGGGTAAAAATCGTAGAGGGAGACCAAGAGATCAATACACTAAGCAGAATCAGAAGGATGTAGGTTGCAGTAGGTACTGGGAGATGAAGAAGCTTGCACAGGATAGAGTAGCATGGAGAGCTGCATCAAACCAGTCTCAGGACTGAAGACCACAACAACAACAACAACAACAACTGCATACCCAGCAGCACTGCAATCGTCCTGAAGTCTTCACAGATCAGGGAGTTGTAGTACTTGTACTTCACTGCGTGCGGACGTAATTTCATATTGGCACATACACTATGTAATCAAAAGTATCTGGACACCCGCAAAAACATACGTTTTTCATATTAGGTGCATTGTGCAGCCACCGATTGCCAGGTACTCCACGTCAGCGACCACAACAGTCATTAGACATCGCGACAGAGCAGAATGGAGCACTCCGCGGAAATCACGGACTTCGAAAATGGTCACGTGATTGGGTGTCACTTGTGTCATACGTATGTACGCGAGATTCCCACACACCTAAACATCCCTAGGTCCACTGTTTCCGATGGGATAGTGAAGTGGAAAGGTGAAGGGACACGTACAGCACAAAAGCGTGCAGGCCGACCTCGTCTATTGACTGACGGAGACCGACGACAGTTGAAGAGGGTCGTAGTGTGTAATAGGCAGACATCTGTCCAGAACATCACACAGGAATTCCAAACTGCATCAGGATCCACTGCAAGTACTATGAAAGATAGATGAGAGACGAGAAAACTTGGATTTCATGGGTTGCGGCTTCTCATAAGCCACACATCACGCCGGTAAATGCCAAACGAAGCCTCGCTTAGTGGAAGAAGCGTAAACGTTGGACGATTGAACAGTGGGAAAACGTTGTGTGGAGTGACGAATCACGGTACACAATATGGTTATCCCATGGCAGGATGTGGGTAAGGAGAATGCCCGGTGAACGTCATCTACCAGCAAAATTCGGAGGCGGTGGTGTTATTGTGTGGTCGTGTTCTTCATGGAGGGGGCTGGCACCCCTTGTTGTTTTGCGTGGCGCTATCACAGCACAGGCCTATATTGATGTTTTAAGTACCTTCTTGCTTCCCAGTGTTGAAGAGCAATTCAGGGATGGCTATTACATCTTTCAACACAATCGAGCACCTGTTCATAATACACGGCCTGTGGCGGAGTGGTTACACAACAATAACATCCCTGTAATGGACTGGCTTTGAGAGCGTCCTGACCTGAATCCTATAGAACATCTTTAGGATGTTTTGAAACGCCGACTTCGTGTCAGTCCTCGCCGACCGACATCGATCTCAGCACCGCATTCCGTGAAGAATGGACTGCCATTCCCCAAGAAACCTTTCGGCACCTGACTGAACGTACGTCTGCGAGAGTGGAAGCTGTCATCAAGGGTAAGGGCGGGTCAACACGATACTGAATACAATCATTACCGATGGAGGGTGCCACGAACTTTTCAGTCAGGTGCCCGGATACTTTTGATCTCACAGTGTATTTAGTTCATTTCGAAAGCATGTCCTATGGTAACTGAAGGCTTAAAATCTGCATTCTGTAGCAATACAGCTTGTAAACTAAGCATTGATGCGGCTATGAATAGCCTCCAGTCCTCTGGCCCCCGCACCATATTCCCTTCTGTCATCGAACTATTCACGTCACAGCAGACATTTAAGGAATTCTAATGTTTTTAAAATATCAAATGACGTCATTCTGACGCATCCTGCGCGCGTTTTCAGAATATTCAGGTCTATGATCTCGAAAGCTAGATATGTTTTTTGGTAGTTTTAGGTCTCGTATTAAATGACCTAGATCGCTTTGAATTAGTCTGTGACTCACTTATTGGTTCAACTGCAAAATCACAATCCTCTTGTGTTGAAGCAAAGGGTACCGGATAGGCAGTTTTCTCCGTTTTGGCGTCATCAACATCCGTTTCCAGACTGTAAACCCCTTAGTGAGTTTGCTGCCAGGAGATAATAGCAATTATTTAATGACTGGCGGTCTCACCACAAATCATAGGGTTGGCAAATGGCATTGAACACCCAGTTTTATTTATGGATTCATGTAAATTTACTAAACAGAAACTGCAGCATATATAAAATGCCCAGGGTTTGTCTTGATCACCTAACTTCACTCCAAAACAATTGATGGTAAGTTGTCTTCATTAGTAAAGTCATATGGCGCTTCTGTGTGGAAATGTTACGTTTCTACAGATTCAGTAAAACTGATCAGGACAGTTCATGCATTTACGTGATATCATGGCTTTTTTGCCGAGACCGGTCACAGATTGAAACAACAAAAGGAAGTTTTTAATTTCTCTGAAAGCTCTGCAAACAAATAATGAATTTAAAAAAATTACATGACTCTGTCGAGTCACATTATTGTGATCACCTGTCAAAAGCCTGGCTAACCACCTTTGGCAGGGCGGACCACTTCGAGACGTGCAGGGAGACAGTCAATGAGGTCCTGGAAGGTACCGACAGGGATGTGGAGCCATGCCTATCAGTGCCGTCGCCATCTTCGCTATATTTTTCTGTTGAATATCCAAGGCGTGAACAGCCCGATCGATGTGATCCCACAGGTTCTCGACTGGATTTGAGTCTGGGGAGTTTGGTGGAAAGGGGAGTACGATAAATACATCTTGGTTGTCTTCGAACAAAGGATGTATATTCCGACTTGCATGACACGTTGCATTACTCAGCTGTTAGACGCCATCGTCCCGAGGAAAAACACGCTGCACGTGGGGTTTGACATGAACCCTAAGGATAGATACATATTTGCGTTGATCCGTTGTGCCTTCCAGAATGACAAGATTACCCAGGAAATGCAACGAAAACATTCCTCAGTCCACAACGCTACTTCCTCCGGCCTGAACGCTTCTGGCGATTGTTGCAGGATATTTGCTTTCAGACTTTCACGCCGTACACGCAGACAGCCACCTGTCATCTGTAAAGACCACTGTCGGCACTCAGTGGACGTCCAGCTGCAGTACTGGCATGCAGATTCCAGTCTTCGTCGCCGATGATAAGCAGTCAGCATGGGTGCATGAACCAGGTGCCTGCTGCGGAGGCCCATACGCAGCAAAGTATGCTGAAAAGTCGTTGATGGGACACTGTTGGTAGCCCTTTGGTTCCTCCGAGCCATCAGCTACTCTACAGTTCCAAGTCTGTTCGTCTGTGTACACATCTCTGCAGCCGTCGTTCACCCTTGTCATCCATGGCGCGTGGTGTTCCACAGTTGCCACGGAGTCTCTTAAGGACAGCCCCATTTTGCCATGCACAGTATACGAGTACTTTAACCAAGGCGTCACGCGAACAGTTTACAGACTTAGGTGTTTCGGAAATGCTTCCAATCCTGCCTCGAAAGACAATGATCATGCCCTGTCGGATGTCAGGTAAATCGCTCTGTTTCCGCATTACTTCAATGACTACACTGTTTCTCCTCCCCCCCCCCCCCCCCTCCCCTCCTATCACTGTATCCCTTTATCTGCCTTCCACTGCTAGTGCTGCCATTTGCTGTCTGTGAGTGGTTATTGCATGTTGACACCGAACGCAGGCGGAGGTCACATTAATGTGATTAAATCGTGTATAATACTCATAGCGAGACGCAATCAATACCTTCACTGCGCGATAACAGCGGTGAATTCACCGATGACAGTGCCACTAAAGCAGAGTTATTAAACACGGTTTTCCGACGCTTCAATCCCGCGTCCGGCCATCCTGATTTAGGTTTTCCGTGATTTCCCTAAATCACTCCAGGCAAATGCCGGGATGGTTCCTCTGAAAGGGCACGGCCGACTCCCTTCCCCATCCTTCCCTAATACGATGAGACCGATGACCACGCTGTCTGGTCTCCTTCCCCAACCAACCAACCACCCAACCACGGTTTTCCGAAACTCCTTCACCAAAAAAGACGAAGTAAATATTCCTGAATTCCAATCAAGAACAAATGCCAAGATGAGAAACATAGCGGTAGATATCCTAGGTGTAACAAATCAATTTAAATCACTTAATAAAGGCAAGGCCTCCGGTCCAGACTGTATACCAGTCACGTTCCTCTCGGAGTATGCTGATAAAATAGCTCCATATTTAGCAATTACATACAACCACTCCCACACAGAAAGATACGTACCTAAAGACTGGAAAATTGCTCAAGTCACACCAATACCCAAAAAGGGAAGTAAGAGTAATCCACTGAATTCACACCAATACCCAAAAAGGGAAGTAGGAGTAATCCGCTGAATTACAGGCATATACCACTAACGTCGATTTGCAGTAGGGTTTTGGAACATATACTTTATTCGAACATTATGAAGTACCTCGAAGAAAACGATTTATTGACACATAGTCAGCACGGATTCAGACAATGTCGTTCTTGTGAAACACAATTAGCTCTTTATACTCATGAAGTAATGAGTACTATCGACAGGGAATGTCAAATTGATTCTACATTTTTAGATTTCCAGAAGGCTTTCGACACTGTCCCTCACAAGCGTCTTCTAACCATACTGCGTGCCTACGGACTATCGCCTCAGTTGTGCGACTGGATTCGTTATTTCCTGTCAGGAAGGTCACAGTTCGTAGTAATAGACGGAAAGTCATCGAGTAAAACGGAAGTAATATCCGGCATTCCCCAAGGAAGTGTTATAGGCCCTCTATTGTTCCTGATCTATATAAAACGACATAGGACACAATCTGAGTAGCCGTCTTAGATTGTTTGCGGATAATGCCTTCTTGTAAAGTCATCAGATGACCGAAACGACTTGCAAAATAATTTACATAAGATATCTCTATAATGCGAAAACTGACAATTGACCCTGAATAAAGAAAAGTGTGAAATTATTCACATGAGTACTAAAAGAAATCAGCTAAATTTCTATTACGCGTTAAGTCACACAAATCTGAAGGCTGTAAATTCAGCTAAATACTTTGGGATTACAATTAAAAATAACCTAAATTGGAACGAGCACATAGATAATATTGTGGGTAGAGCAAACCAAAGACTCAGATTCACTGGCAGAACACTTAGAAGGTCCTACAGGTCTACTAAAGCGGTAGCTTACACCACGCTTGTCTATCCCATTCTGGAGTACTGCTGTGCGGTGTGGAATCCGCATCAGGTGGGACTGATGGATGACATCGAAAAAGTACAGAGAAGGGCAGCTCGTTTTGTATTATCGCGAAATAGGGGAGATAGTGTCACGTGAATTGGAGTGGCAATCATTAAAACAAAGGCGTATTTCGTTGCGACAGGGTCTTCTGATGAAATTTCAATCACGAGTTTTCTCTCCCGATTGCGAAAACATTCTGTTGCTACCCACCTACATAGGGAGAAATGATCATCACGATAAAAAAAGAGATATCAGGGCTCGCACAAAAAAAATTTAAGTACTCGTTCTTCCCCGCGTGCCGTTCGAGAGTGGAACGGTAGAGAGACAGCTTGAAGGTGGTTCATTGAACCCTCTGCCAGGCGCTTTATTGTGAATTGCAGAGTAATCACGTAGATGTAGATGTAGCTTCATACTTAGGAATCACAAACAGCCGCTCGCCCGACGAAAGATCCGTGCTAATGAACTGGGAAGTTACACAGGTCACACAAATACTCAAGAAAAGAAATAGTGTTAATAACAGACACATTTCACTGATGTCGATATGACGCAGAATTTGGAACATATACTGTCACCGAAAATTGTGTTACCTCGAGGGAAATGAACTATTAACACACAGCCGAGATTCAGAAAATTATTCTATAGCTCTCTATTCACACAAAATAATGAGTGCTATCAACAGGGGATCATAGATTCCATATTTCTTGACGTCCAAAAGGCTTTTGACACCGTTCCTCTCAAACGGCATCCACAAATTGAGTGCCCGTGGAGTACCATTTCAGTTGCGAGACCGGGTTCGTAATATTCACTCAGAGACACCACAGCTGGTAGTAATAGACAAAAAAATCATAGAACAAAACAGAGATAATATCTGGCGCTCCTCAAGGAAGTGTTAGGCTCCCTCTGCTGTTTGTAATCTACATAAACGATTTTAGGAGACAATGTGGGCAACCCTATTAGATTGTTTGCAGATGATACTCTTATTTATTGTCTAGTGAAGTCATTAGAAAATCAAAATCAATCGGAAAATGATTTAGAGATTGTATCTGTACGGGACAAAAAATGGCATTTGACTCTAAATACAAAAAAAATTGATGTCATCTATATGAGAACTAAAAGGAATATGTGAAGTTTCAGTTACAGGGTAAATCACACAATTCTAAAGTCTGTCAGTTCAACTAAATGCTTAAGCATTACATTTATGAAAACCTTAAATTGGGGCGGTGACAAAGATAACGCTGTGAACTGCTAGAAGAAAGACTGCGACTTACCGGTATAACACTTGGCAGATGAAACAGGCCTACGTTAACCTCGTCCATCCTCTTCTGGATTATTGCTGTATGGTATGTGATCCTTCCCACTATGACTGACACAGGACATAAAAAAGTTCAATGAAGGGAATCTCGTTTGTATTATCACAGATTAGGAGAGAGAATGTCACTGCTATGATACGTGAGTAGGGGTGGCAATCAGAAACGAAAATGTTTTCCGTCGCGGCGAGATCTTTTCCAGAAATTTTAATCACCAGCTTTCCCCCTAGAATGTAAAAATGTTTTTTTTAATGCCGACCTACAAAGGGAGATATGATTATCGTAATAAAAGAAGAGGAATCAGAGATCAGACGAAAGATTTTAGTGCTTTTCCCGCGTGGTTTACGAGATATGGACCGCAGAGAAACAGTCTGAGGTGGTTTGATGAACCCCCTGCCAGGCACTTAGTGTGAGTTGCAGAGTATTTATGCTTTCGTCGATAGCCTAATACATACGCAAATTTATGGGGTCTTGGAAAATCTGCCAATATTTGTATACCTATGGCAACGTATCGGCAACAAAATTCTATGCTGCGTAAGGTGTACGTAGCACCACTAGAAGAGAAGTGAGGGTAGAAGGAAAATTAATAAATACGAAGAAAAATCGTCCTCCCCAAAAGTTGCATCCATAGTTTTTGGGATCGCTAGGCTGATCCCTGTCAATCTAGTCTAGACCTACGTTTCCACTTCGCAAGCCACCGTTTCTTGTGTGGCGAAATGCACTTCTCTTCTTCCCTTTTCTGTCCGCTGATGGCACTTGGCAAGAACGACCAACAATAGACCTATTAGCTTTAATTTCTCTATTTTTCTCTCCGTGATCAGTTCGCGAGGCTTATTTTGAAGGAATTAATGTGGTTCCCGAGTCTTCTTGGAACGTGCGCTCCCGAAATTTCCACAGTAAACTTCTATGTGGTGCACAATGCCTCTGTTTAATGCTGGAGTTTGTTGAACTTTCGCGTAATATGGTCGCGCATACTAAACGACCCTGTGAGGAAACCTGCTGCTTCTCGTTCTATATTCCTAGCATTTTCTATTAAATTAACCTGGTAAGAGTGCCATATTGATGAGAAACATTCAAGAATAAGTCTTGCAAGTGCCTTTCAAGGCATTTACTTCACGTAAGGATTACATTTCTTTCTGATCATTCCGCTGAATTTCAGTCCGGCATATGCTTTTTATGCAATTACTTCTATGTGGCGATTCCGCTTTGTGGCAGTTAACACGGTTATTACTACAGGGTGTTTCAAAAATGACCGGTATATTTGAAACGGCAATAAAAACTAAACGAGCAGCGATAGAAATACACCGTTTGTTGCAATATGCTTGGGACAACAGTACATTTTCAGGCAGACAAACTTTCGAAATTACAGTAGTTACAATTTTCAACAACAGATGGCGCTGCGGTCTGGGAAACTCTATAGTAAGATATTTTCCACATATCCACCATGCGTAGCAACAGTATGGCGTAGTCTCTGAATGAAATTACCCGAAACCTTTGACAACGTGTCTGGCGGAATGGTTTCACATGCAGATGAGATGTACTGCTTCAGCTGTTCAATTGTTTCTGGATTCTGGCGGTACACCTGGTCCTTCAAGTGTCCCCACAGAAAGAAGTCACAGGGGTTCATGTCTGGCGAATAGGGAGGCCAATCCACGCCGCCTCCTGTATGTTTCGGATAGCCCAAAGCAATCACACGATCATCGAAATATTCATTCAGGAAATTAAAGACGTCGGCCGTGCGATGTGGCCGGGCACCATCTTGCATAAACCACGAGGTGTTCGCAGTGTCGTCTAAGGCAGTTTGTACCGCCACAAATTCACGAAGAATGTCCAGATAGCGTGATGCAGTAATCGTTTCGGATCTAAAAAATGGGCCAATGATTCCTTTGGAAGAAATGGCGGCCCAGACCAGTACTTTTTGAGGATGCAGGGACGATGGGACTGCAACATGGGGCTTTTCGGTTCCCCATATGCGCCAGTTCTGTTTATTGACGAAGTCGTCCAGGTAAAAATAAGCTTCGTCAGTAAACCAAATGCTGCCCACATGCATATCGCCGTCATCAATCCTGTGCACTATATCGTTAGCGAGTGTCTCTCGTGCAGCAATGGTAGCGGCGCTGAGGGGTTGCCGCGTTTGAATTTTGTATGGATAGAGGTGTAAACTCTGGCGCATGAGACGATACGTGGACGTTGGCATCATTTGGACCGCAGCTGCAACACGGCGAACGGAAACCCGAGGCCGCTGTTGGATGACCTGCTGCACTAGCTGCGCGCTGCCCTCTGTGGTTGCCGTACGCGGTCGCCCTACCTTTCCAGCCCGTTCATCCGTCACGTTCCCAGTCCGTTGAAATTTTTCAAACAGATCCTTTATTGTATCGCTTTTCGGTCCTTTGGTTACATTAAACCTCCGTTGAAAACTTCGTCTTGTTGCAACAACACTGTGTTCTAGGCGGTGGAATTCCAACACCAGAAAAATCCTCTGTTCTAAGGAATAAACCATGTTGTCTACAGCACACTTGCACGTTGTGAACAGCACACGCTTACAGCAGAAAGACGACGTACAGAATGGCGCACCCACAGACTGCGTTGTCTTCTATATCTTTCACATCACTTGCAGCGCCATCTGTTGTTGAAAATTGTAACTACTGTAATTTCGAAAGTTTGTCCGCCTGAAAATGTACTGTTGTCCCAAGCATATTGCAACAAACGGTGTATTTCTATCGCTGCTCGTTTAGTTTTTATTGCCGTTTCAAATATACCGGTCATTTTTGAAACACCCTGTAGATATTTTATGGTTGTTATTGTTTCTAATGATTTATTACCAGTAGCGTAATCATGCATTAATGGATCTCTTCGCCTGTTTCTGCACAACGCATTACGCTTATTTACGTTCAGTGTGGACTGCCAATTCCTGTATAGATCATCGATACTCTGCCAGTCTCCTAGCATTGTGCCTTCATACAAAAATAGACAACCTCTGCAACCAGCGTCATATATTTTATGATGACGTCCATTACATCATTAATACATATTGTAAACAGTAACGGCCGTGTAACACTCCGTTGGGGTGCTCACGGAGTTACCGTTATGTTAAGACCGTGTTGACTTTTATGTTTCTTGAAATATGGATCGAGGCATAAATCTGGTCAGATACTCGTTAAGCTCGTATTTAGTTCAGTAAACCACACTGTGGAACTGACGACTTCGCATCTGTAGGGAAGTGCAAAGGGAAGTACAATAAAAACTATATTTACTGGCTTCACATCTACAGATTCCCGGATCGTTAGGCATTCCTTTGCAGTTAGTCGATTCGAACTGTGTAAAAAATTGTCCTGAAAAATCATTCATCTTCCTATGAACACACACACCAATAAATGAATATACCGACTTCATATGTAATGATTAGAGGAGTGGGATGAAAATGAGGGGGGCGGGGGGAGGGGGGGGGGGGGGAGAGGTGCAAGAAGTGATAATGAAATGGCGTGGTTACTTTTCATTTTTCCGAGCCTTTTTTTTTTTCTTGTTCGTGATGAGTAAACTAAACCTTTGCTTATAACAAAATTTTGGCTTCAATTAAGATTAAACGGAATTTCTATAGGATTCTATAGGATTCTGATTTATTAATATGCACTGCCTTTACAGTTTTAAAGTGTACATAAAAGACTTTTATTTTGTTTCGTAGGTACGTTTGATCGCTGTTTCCGTCCAACAGAAGAAAGTGGCAGCCAGGAAACGCGGGAAAAAAGGGTCCTGTTAAATAAAGCTGGCGTCAGTAGACGTCTGTCTGCTAGGCAGAGTAATCTCATTTTCCACTCGCATTACTACACACTGAGGTCGGCTGTCAGGTCACGAAATTGCACCCAGCAAATTCAGCTCTGCCGAAATTTACACTGGTGTGAAAAAGAATTGCACGGTTGTCTTCACTACATGTTGCGTTATAATAACACAGGCATCACTTGCGCAGACAAAGCGTTGAATAAACCTATGCTTTTTACCTTTGTTTCGGCCAGTTTTTCATTTCTTCTTACCCTATCTGCGTATGTTTTTATGACTGCGTACTTCTTGCTTCCATCTTGTTTCATGTGTCGGCCTTCGAATGATCTAGAATTTTTGTTATTACGCCGCATTGCTACGTAAGACTAAAGGAGTAATATACTTGATAAAATTTTCTGGATTATTAGTAATCTGCTTTTCACAGGTAACAGCCACTCCTGTGCAATTTAGATTACTTAGTACTACACCTCCACATCCACGTTGTATTTTTTGTCTAAAATATATGCATGGAGAAGCAGCGCAGAGCGCAGCAGTTTGTGGGGGTCTTGGTGTTCTGTTCCTATTTGAGCTAGGAACATGAAATAAGTAAGTGGTTCAGCCCAGACCAGCGGCCACTTGTATACCTATTCGGACAAATGACTTACAGTACCTACGTTGCAGTACATTAAGCGTGGTTTGAACGACGAATCGGAGCTGGTGCTCAGACAAATTACGCCAGCGGATTAAATCCTTCTGCAAAAGATTTAAATTGGGCTGAAATTAATGCTCAGGTAACGGCACTATTTTTACGCCCAAACACAATCACGCTTAAGTAAATATGGATTGAGGCGAGAGATGGGTCAAATTTCGCCCACGGTATATCGGACATTGATGTAAGTCTTACCTATTAAAAAAAATCTTGCTTCGTTTGGATTTTACGAGCAAAAGACACGTTTTTCTGGGAGGATTTAGAAGCGCCTACTTCTATACTTCGAACTTGTACGATTCGGTTCAAACTTTGCACGAAGGATGGATAAAGGCAAAACGAACATTTTTTTATCTAATAATCTTTATCCGTTTTTGAGATACAATGGTTTAAAGTCGATTTAACGTAGCGGGGAAAATTCGTTCCTACGTGAAAGGGATGTGTGGAAAAGCTTCCGAGTGTATCAAATAAATAAAAAAGAACAGAAACTGAAAAAGGCTTTAAAAGTGTGGCTTCATTCGGGTTGTAGGTGCAATAAAACACGTTATTTGTGAGTCTGTAAGTACGCAACTTGTATGTTTCAGCCCGCATCTCGTGGTCGTGCGGTAGCGTTCTCGCTTCCCACGCCCGGGTTCCCGGGTTCGATTCCCGGCGGGGTTAGGGATTTTCTCTGCCTCGTGATGGCTGGGTGTTGTGTGCTGTCCTTAGGTTAGTTAGGTTTAATTAGTTCTAAGTTCTAGGCGACTGATGACCTCAGCAGTTGAGTCGCATAGTGCTCAGAGCCATTTGAACCATTTGTATGTTTCAGACTTGTGCAAATCGGTTCAAATTTTGAAAGCAAGTAGACAATACACGCAATTAATAGTCGTTCTATTGTTTCGTGAAAGCTTTACCCATTGCCACGGTATAGCGGTCTAAAGCTACGCGTAAGACGCATGCAAAATCAGGTTTCAATTGGTAAATATATAAATATGTTCTTACGGTAGTTACAGGAATCGTCTGCAAAAATCTTTCATCACTCGGTTTTACGTGCGAAAAATCTTGCGTTTGCACATGAATCTGCGTTTCATTGAAATGTGTTGTATTTGAAGGGCTGCTTTTCGATATAATTAAAAACACTGATTGTTACACTTGGTTATCTTTTCGTTGCTTATACGTAAATATTTTATTTGCCAATGCCTTAAAATCATCAAATATCTTTGGACGTATAAAACAACGCAGATACAAAACGAAAATAATGCTCACCCCTTACAAAACGATGAACCGTTTAATCGACCTTTTAAAGCTTTATCGATGACCACGCAGAAAATTAAACTAACACGAAAATTGCTACTAAAATAGTTGTCAGCAAGAGGTCTGCTAATTTCTAACCGATAGGAAACGTTTTTCTGCGTTTTATTCAAGAACTACTATGCTATCGTGTAGAAAATTCTTTTGCGGGTAAAACAAGCTACAGTTCATCAGTTGTCGTACAGTATGGAGAAGTTGGTAGAGTTTTGTCGTGCGAACATTGTTTCGCAGTTCTTCTGATTATTTCAGCCAATCATACTCATAATTAATTCAGATTGTTGCTACCACATTTCGTGCCAAAATTAGACATATGAGTTTTTCTAGCGGAAGTTCGTTAATTTTCAATTTTTTCTGTCGCATACTTAAAGTAATTTTAAGATTCGAGGTGGTAACAAGATCTATTCTTTTCTATAGGTTATTATTTTTTGAGTGAATCGTTCAGCGTCCCTGTGGTGCAAGATGAATTACGCGTTCCCCTTTTTCTTGTTTTGTTTCAGATGCAACATTTCATTTACAACAACATTCGGGGAATTTTTTTAATATGTCGAAACGATACGTTCGCTCAGCTGGTAGGTAACTTAGATTGAACCACAGATCGGTAGGGTCCCCAATAAGGTGAGCATATTTTGATCCATATGCTAACTGATCAACGGATTAAATGATCAACCAGTTAAATGGTCACATCAATTTCAGTCAGTCAAATTAATGAAACTGTCATTGGTTCTTTTTGTGTCTTAAGCATGCTTCTTCCTGCTGTTCGTCAAATCATTGGATGTAGACGAGCCAGCCTTTCCTAGGCATTGTTTCTCGCACTTAGTGGTTAATTAAAAGATACTTTCACCTTTTGTAATGGCCGATTGTAATTTCGTTTGGGTATTATTTCATCACACCTTTGGTCACATTGCTCTTGTAGTTCACTTTGCGGCTACTTTTAAGACGCACAGTAATGTAAAGTCTCATGCAGCTGTTACATTAGGAGAAAGCACTTTGTCATCCAGTCGCCGTTTGACCATTAACTCTTTTAATAGCAATGTGTAGACACGGAGACATTTGCACAATTTCCTAACTTTCTCATCAACCATGTGATCAGGTCTTTTTTGTATAACCATTCTAGATTTTTGTTCGCATCGTAAATTTATCAGTGGAATACGGTCGTATCGTAAGTTCATATAAGTAGTTTGAACTATTTACGTAGAGTATTACACAAATTTCGCACAGTATTTAATATTTAGTTCGGTACCGACTTTATGTTTGCTGTTACTTTGTGCACTGTATTAGGTATTTATGCTTACTTTTCGTATGTTTGCACATACAGTTCAAGCATATATGAATAAAACGTGTGTAACTGTAAAACAAAAAATTTGAAAAAATAGTAAAAATATGAAACAATTTTTTTAAAATAAAAAAGATAAAAAATATTAAAAGAATAAAATAAAAAATAAAACAAAAATTTGCTGCAGGCATGTGTCCTTCATCTGTTGGTGAGGCTTGTGTGTTCTGACGACACAGTTGGCTGTACTGGACAGGTCCAGTCATATTAGTCACCTAGTTGTAGAGAAGCCAGACTGACGATGTCCAACTCACCCAGAGTCGTTCGAAAGACAGTAAAAGAAATGTATACCATATCAGTCGTTGATCATGTCAACAAATATCTACATCGATTGTCAGGCTATGACGGTCTGTTGTCAAAATTACTGTAGAGTAAAAGTTGGGAACTAGAATGAAAAGTTCCCCCATCATAGCCCAAACACAGGCGAATATGACATGGGTAGAGTGTGGGGTTTAAGCGAGGGGAATTAGCTTTTTGACTTACCTGGCAGCTTCAAACGTATGTGGATCAAAACTTCACATACTCGCCGTTTTTTACGAGTTAACCGTACATCCCTGGCCCAGTGACCTCTCTGAGCTGCCATATGTTGGTACACCTGCATCTTGCAATTTATAGGCTAAAGTCCTAGATCCTGTGCCCAAAATCTAGAAGATTCGCCAGCCACAGTAAACACTATGTAATATCATATGGCTGAAGAGCACACGTTTAATAGCTAAAACTGTTTTTCTGGGAGTATAAAATTTCTGGGGTGGATTTGATTCTGGGGGAACGGTAAAACAATTTTTTGATTTCTGGGTGTGTGTGTGGGGGGGGGGGGGGGGAGGGCTTGATTATTTCCCCAACGGGACTATTTCTTCTCCATACCTACCCCATGTTACATGTATGGGAAGAGGTGTGGAACAAAGACACACAAATTTATCTGCTTCTAGAGAGTAGGATCCATGTATAATAAAAAGTATCTGGGAGTAGGGGTTCAAGTATAATAGGAAGTATACAAGAGTGTGGGTGCATGCACGCTTAACTTTAATGACACAATGTATCATGTTGCACTACATGACAAATGCCATTATGGCATGTGTCATGTTACACGACATGACAACCTGTTTTATGTTATTTTGCTTGACACTTGCATTACATTAAATAACACGGAAACAAATACTAATAGTAAAAAGAGAGCGAATATATCAAGATGTTTTGATTTAAACGTCTGAGAAGCGTCCAGGCAAGTCGAAACGTTAGTTCCCCTATTTCATATCCCTTACACTGTCCAGGACACATTCGTCTTATTTTCTGCTTCGATAGGAACAATTTTGATAATGGTATCAGACTATATTCGAGACACATTCAGTCATAATGACAACGACATCAGGGAGCATTAGTGCTGGATTCAACTCCTCGAGCAATTTTACTGATGTTCAGAATTTTTCATTCCCCCCTATGATTGATTCCTCGACGAAACAGCTGCAGCTCATTCGCGTACTATTTTCAGCACGAACTCGTAATTATAGACTGTTACTTCTCATTAGTGGCACTTACCTTCTGTAGTAAATATAATTTACTTGTCTTTCTCTGCAATTAAATCTTACTCGTGATAATTTCAGACACGTAATTTAACTTTATATTTCACTAAACTTCATCTAGGAATGAAAACCAGAAGAGTGTTAAAACTTAACTCTTTATTTGCTTTTATTTATGTCCCATTTAGAGTTGCGGTCTAGTGGTTTCTATTCAGTACATAATTGACGTAGTAAATTATCGGATTTCTGGTAATATTAGCAGTATTAGAATGACAAGAAACATAGATGAACGTGCGAGAGAGAAAATGGGAATCGACAACTTCCCGTTGTTTTTTATGTGTTCCTTTGGCATACAATTAGAACTGCATGTCGTACAGTGTTAGTCCATTGTGTATTTTGTATCCTTACAGAAGTCAGTTGCATTTTGTAAGTAATAAATATTCGTTCATTGCGTAACTTCTGCGCTTTTATGTACCCATTACTATTACTTACCATGCAAGTGCAATGTACATACGAAAATATACAAAATCTATATAACTATCGTTGTTATTTTGTACTCAAGCGAATTTTCTACATCATTATCAAAGGCAAGAGTTTTCTGTTACTACTGATAAGAGTGAAATTTGTTAGTGAGTAACAGAAACATGTTTTATATAATCTCGACAAATTATTGAAGCCATGTTTGGTATGTTTTTCTTTTGCATTTTTTAAAATAACTTAAATTTTCTTGAGGAAATTGTGTTTTCCAGAGCTATATGACAAACCTGTGTTTTACTGCAACAGCCTTCAGTTTCACGTTACAAATCAACAATTTTCGATTGAGACCTGAATCAAAATTAATTTCAATTTTGCTACAAATGCTGTTTAGTCTTAAGTAAGAGATAAGAGGATAACTATGTAGAACGAAATGTTCCATTGGTCACATGGTCCTTTATATACCATCACGCAGTTTCTGTACGGTTCACGGTTTGTAGGGTAATCTAGTAAGACACTGATTGCGTACATACATAAAGTGACCGAAATGAGGTAACGCTTGATACATATGCAACGTACCTAACGTTCAGGTAACGCGATTACGATCTTAACTTACCAAGGCTACTAGGAAAACTACCGAAATGTACGCTTACTTATGGTTGTCTGTGGCAGCTTATGGTAATGTTACAAATCTCTCATGCTATTCTTTTGCAGATATATTTCCTTCTTCTGTTTTTCTCTATAGGATGTCTGCTTGTTACCAGCGGAAACTTGGATATACACTCCTGGAAATTGAAATAAGAACACCGTGAATTCATTGTCCCAGGAAGGGGAAACTTTATTGACACATTCCTGGGGTCAGATACATCACATGATCACACTGACAGAACCACAGGCACAAAGACACAGGCAACAGAGCATGCACAATGTCGGCACTAGTACAGTGTATATCCACCTTTCGCAGCAATGCAGGCTGCTATTTTCCCATGGAGACGATCGTAGAGATGCTGGATGTAGTCCTGTGGAACGGCTTGCCATGCCATTTCCACCTGGCGCCTCAGTTGGACCAGCGTTCGTGCTGGACGTGCAGACCGCGTGAGACGACGCTTCATCCAGTCCCAAACATCCTCAATGGGGGACAGATCCGGAGATCTTGCTGGCCAGGGTAGTTGACTTATACCTTCTAGAGCACGTTGGGTGGCACGGGATACATGCGGACGTGCATTGTCCTGTTGGAACAGCAAGTTCACTTGCCGGTCTAGGAATGGTAGAACGATGGGTTCGATGACGGTTTGGATGTAACGTGCAGTATTCAGTGTCCCCTCGACGATCACCAGTGGTGTACGGCCAGTGTAGGAGATCGCTCCCCACACCATGATGCCGGGTGTTGGCCCTGTGTGCCTCGGTCGTATGCAGTCCTGATTGTGGCGCTCACCTGCACGGCGCCAAACACGCATACAACCATCATTGGCACCAAGGCAGAAGCGACTCTCATCGCTGAAGACGACACGTCTCCATTCGTCCCTCCATTCACGCCTGTCGCGACACCACTGGAGCCGGGCTGCACGATGTTGGGGAGTGAGCGGAAGACGGCCTAACGGTGTGGGGGATCGTAGCCCAGCTTCATGGAGACGGTTGCGAATGGTCCTCGCCGATACCCCAGGAGCAACAGTGTCCCTAATTTGCTGGGAAGTGGCGGTGCGGTCCCCTACGGCACTGCGTAGGATCCTACGGTCTTGGCGTGCATCCGTGCGTCGCTGCGGTCCGGTCCCAGGTCGACGGGCACGTGCACCTTCCGCCGACCACTGGCGACAACATCGATGTACTGTGGAGACCTCACGCCCCACGTGTTGAGCAATTCGGCGGTACGTCCACCCGGCCTCCCGCATGCCCACTATACGCCCTCGCTCAAAGTCCGTCAACTGCACATACGGTTCACGTCCACGCTGTCGCGGCATGCTACCAGTGTTAAAGACTGCGATGGAGCTCCGTATACCACGGCAAACTGGCTGACACTGACGGCGGGGGTGCACAAATGCTGCGCAGCTAGCGCCATTCGACGGCCAACACCGCGGTTCCTGGTGTGTCCGCTGTGCCGTGCGTGTGATCATTGCTTGTACAGCCCTCTCGCAGTGTCCGGAGCAAGTATGGTGGGTCTGACACACCGGTGTCAATGTGTTCTTTTTTCTATTTCCAGGAGTGTAGATCTACAATACCTTCTTTCCACTCTTATTCATTTCCTGCTCTTTTCTCCTCCGTAAACGTTGCTTCCCATTATCATGCGCTCGTCGAATCCCGAGAACATCTTCAGTATTGTATCACACCTTCAGCAATAATCTGTAGTTGCTCTATCGTATATTGTACCCTGTTTGTGACACGAGCATGCAAACTTGCACTATGTTTGGTCGAATTCATTTCTTAGCTTCAAAGATCGTAATTTCAGTGTTATATTACTTAAGAAGTTTTACACTATGGTACAACTCTTCGTACACGAAACAAAGCTGGAGGAGCAAATGGAGTGCTAGTCAAGAGTACCCTGGACAGCTAAAACGACCATCTCCGCTTTCTCTGCCAAGCCAGCTACAATAGAATATACGTTGCGTGCTGATTATCTATCTTTCACTTCTGTATATCTGTTATATTCTTGTGTTAACGATTAGGTTTATTGCAAATTATGCTACGATTGGCCTTCTGTTTTTGTGTTTTCGTTGTCTTTCAGATAACAGACGTGAACAATACTGCATTGTGGATTCTTTAGTTGTTGGTGTGTTGAGTGCAGTACCGTGTCACATCACCTCTTGAACAGATTAATGTTTCTGCTACCCCTACTATATGTTGCCCTTAGGACAACTGTAGTTGTTATACACTGCGTATAACAACTAGAGTGCTGAGGGGATGTAAATATAAACGCGTTTGATGAGATAAAAAAGTTTCAGGCACACCGAATGAATGTTTTATAGATGCTGCTGAAAATATCCGTTAGCATTAACGCACAACTGGCTTCTGCGTGCCAATGATTGTCCATTACGCTCAAAACAACCGGGTAAATGGATGTCGCCTTCAGCAATATTTCTAAAACAATATTCATCAAACGGTAGCTTGAACAGCCTCTCTGAAGATCAGTAGCGTCAGAACCTAGCGTAGAAATGGGGAGCATGTGCCTTTTTGTCACGTAAAGAAATGTTTCTTTCTCCTCTTCTAAACAAACAAAAACTATATATACGTACACCCTCCTAATTTTGTGGATAAATGAGAGATTACTTTTATTTTGACTTCATGATAATTAGAGTTGAGTGAATCTTCGCTAAGTAAGGGCCTAGAAATCAAAATTTCTGGATTTCATGGTTTTGGTTGGTCTGTATATGAAAAATAACACACTGTAGCTTTTACGTTATTAGCTGTCACAATAAATCCATTTGTCTTGTTCATTCTACAAGCCGAGCTAAATAGAATATCTTCTTTAGCAGAACCACGTATACTAACGCCTAGCAGTGTCGTTATTCTTGTTGCACATTGCTTTGCTTTTTATCTTCAATATATTTTACAAAGATGTCTGTTGATTATTTATTAGTGCATGTTCAGGATGTGAATAAAGAAACATGGAGGGACCACTTGTAACGCCGGAAATGCATATCCTCCTATTTCCATCTATTGTACTATTTTTTTCCTTGTTTTGTTACCTCAAGATATGACATTTCTGTCTCTTTATATATTGTAATTGTTTTACTGTTTGTATATATATATATATTTATGCACTCATGTCGATGTATAATTGGTTTGTTTCGTAAATATTATTTGTATTTTTACGCTGGGTCTTGCCTAGGGAAAACTGCTATCGAACGATTACATCGATGGGTCGTGTGAAGAATCAAAGTGTGTAGGATCTTTGGTAGTGTGAACTCTGCCGCGTGGAGCGCGGGCAGTGAGGGTCTGGCGGGAGTAGCGAGTGGAGCAGGTGTTGTGTGACGCTCCCGCGAGTTGCCGCGCTTTCGGGGTTTGGCAGCATGTAATTGCGCTCGACTCGCGATGATAGTTTCTGACATGGTGTCGCGGACGGGAAGCATTAGCTGGCGCACATCAAGAGCCCGTTTCGCCTGGTGACCGTGTCGAGAAGAAGGCGCGCCAACATCCAGCTTCTGCAACAGCGACGGCCGACAATGAGTGACTGTCGCCACCTCCTCGATCGACGGCTTCAAACCTTCAATCAACCAACAAGGAAGACTAAAAGCACGTAAAGTTTCAGAACTGTATGGCAGACCTCAGCTTTTCAAATTGTTCCATTTGCCTCGCAAAATTACAGCAACTTAGCATGAACCTTTGTTGCTCATTGTCCCAATTGCATTGCCAAGCAGGGTCCCTTCCTTTTCCGAAATGAACCCGAGTGTCGTTGAAATTCAAACGCCAGCATTAAAATAATATAATTAGATTTCACTGCTTTAATTTCAAAGTTCAGTAGCTGGCTACAATATTTAGGTTACACGAGCACAAATTTAGAGTGCGAGTTTTGTTAGCATATTTTAGCTTACCTGTGACTGCAGCTCAGCTTGGTACGTACTAAATTTTACTATTGTTAATAGTTCAGAATCATTTAATTCAAGTTCAAAGTTAAATCTCTTGTTTCTAAATTGCGTAGAGTCTAGTTGCTTTTGAAATGATTGTTGAGGTAGTCCAAGACTAACCGTATTTTACTGGATTTCGATGTGCTTCAGAAAGAAAGCTCACTATTAACTTCAGTCACTAAATTAACTTTCGATTTTCCGGTTTTATTAATTCTTTTGCTAAATTAAGTCAGAGTGTAGCGAAATTTATTACTTCTGACAAACTTTCAGATTTCACACTACACGTGTCAACCTTCAGTTGCCACGCTTCTAGTGTTAATTATATGTGTAATAACCTTTCTTTTTCAGTTACTATAGTAATTGTCCTTAGGACTGGCGACCGTGATTTCCCCCAAATCTCAAATATCTAATTACCGCTAGTTAATTGTTAACGTAACGGCCGCACATTTACTTTCTTTATTAACTTTACCCCTTTTCAAAATTAATTCCCACCAGTTTCATTTGCATTTTTCCTTTCATTTAGATGTAACCCTTTCCTCCCTCTTTACCGATAGATTAACTTCGGTGACGATTGCTTTTCCCAAATTTCCATTAGGTACACGCGGTTTAATTTTTCACTGTCATTAAGGTCGATAAGTGAGGGGGGAGGTTACACGTGGCGACCTGGTGACAGGACAATCTTCGGTTTTGAGGTTGTTCTGGACACGAATTTGGCATTGTGCAAATCTCGTAACAAAGTACTGGTTACGTACAGGCCGTTACGTCAGCGAGAATAAGTAGTGGGAGTAATCCTAATTACATTTGAGATTTGTCATTTATATTGAAAATTATTAAAATGAGTGAAGGCAACAATTACCAAAATTTGGTAGACTTGGATACGGAACAATCGGTCGAACAGTGGGAAACGCGCACGGCGGTTCCCATTGTTCAGGGGCAGGCGGCTAGCATGAAAGACGCGACCGCCGAAACGCAACAAAGAGCAGAAATGGAATTCCAAACTTTAGAAAATGTTTCGGAATCGGAAGCGAAAATAAAATCTGTACCCCTTGATGATGAATACGGGGGAACATGTATAGAGGAACCAGCTACGGAAGTAAAACCGGTAGTCTCCGGGAATTTAACTGATTTATTGAATGTTTTGATTAATGAAATCAAGAGTCAATCGGCAGAAATTATAGCTCTGTCTGCCAAGCAAGAAGCTCAGTCTGAAAAGATTGAACGAAAGCTAGACAATCAGAACAAAGCTATTAATGTTGTTAACAACAATGTTGGAGTTGTTAATACAAAAGTTGATAAAATCAAAGAAGATATTGTTGTAATTAATACCGAAATCGGTAATCTTAAACAGGAAATGATAGGCGTTCAGGCGGAAATTGCGAGCATAAATACTCGTTTTGATTCCGAAATTAGCAGAATCGAGAAAAGTGTAGGAGAAGCAGTTGCTCCGATCATCGAGAATAAGGTGACGGAACAAATTCAATTAGTGAAAAAAGAGGATCAACAGAAGGTGGAAACTTTAAAGGCTTTAGTGTCCGAAGTAGACACTAAAGTGAGGGAGCAGGCTAATACCTGCGAAGAGAAAAAGAGAGAAGTGGAAACGCTTGCGACAACCACTTGCCAAGTAATTACGAGAGTGTCGGAATTAGAAAAGAAACTTGACGAAAAACAGAGCTATGTGCCAATCTGTGCACATAGTTCGGAATTGTTGACGAAAGAGGAGCGGTTGGACCCCTTGAAAAAAAGCGGTATACACGCGACGGATTTCATTAAGAATTGTGAAAGAGTTTTACCCAGATCATGGACTAATGAGAGAAAAATTAATGCGGTTATTGATGTGCTGGCTGGTGATGCCAAGCGTTGGGGCTTAAACCTCAACATTACGAACCTGACTTTTGACGAGTTTAAAAATTTGTTTCTGGCTGAATACTGGTCAGAGCAAAAACAGCAAAGTGTCTGGCGCGAATTTGTCGTATCGAGGCCTTTCGATGCGAATTCGCGCGGCTCGATGAAGGAGTTTTGTGAGGGCTGGATCCGCAAGTTGGAATATTTGCTTGATCGCCGCACGGAATCCGAAATAGTCTGGGAACTCTACAAAAAGCTTCCAGATGATACAAAACGCTACGTAGGAAGCAATTACAGGACAATAAATGATTTCCTGGAAAGAGTGGAGGACGAGGACAATTGGCGCAATAATCGCGACAGTGTTAGAGACCATGGTAACAACAACGGGTACCACAGCAACCACACCAACGATAACCATGGGAATAATGCATACCGCAAACATGGCAGCAATAACAATAATGGTTCGGACCGTAATAACAATCGGTACAATGCAAATAATAACCGGAATGACGGAAACCAGTATCATACTAGCGTGATACGGGCTGCGCAGAATAGTAATAACGCCAGAGGGTGTGACCAGCCGCCTCAGCAGCATCCGGGGAGCGTATCTGCTGGGACGAGACAGGGAAACCATTAGCCGCGCCGGTGAGGGGCCGAGCGGGCGTGGAGAAATTTTGGCGGCCCAATAACAGGAGAAAACCCAGGTATCGTCATTATGAAAATTCCGTGTGGAATAATCAACGGCGGGACAGTGTGCCAGTGTTAAGAGAAAAGAGTGCGCCCACAAGTAGTAGATCAGCTGTATACACGGCAGTAGAAAATACATTCGCTGTCAGTGAGAACAATTTAAGTAGTGTTCCGGAAATCGATCATAAAGTGGCAGCTGTAATACCCGCAGCGGAACTGGAGATTGAGTTTAAAAATGATTCGCAATTGTTGAGAGAAGATCAGATGTCGGATAACACGTCCGTCATCGAGCGAGGGGATGCAGAGAGGGATGAGGTCTGGTTAAGGCAGTTCGGTCGCTTATACGACGAACTAAGAGATTATAGGGGTCTGTATGGGAGAAGTGTTTATGGGGAGCGCGTGCAGGATTTGCTACGTCTCGTCCCGCAAGAAGATAGTGTTTGTGAAATGATAGAAAGTTCTGGCCCTAATCGGCAGACTTTACTAGAAATAGTTGATGTCAAGGGGGAGCACGAGCAAGATTCGTCGTGTTTCGTCCCGCAGGAGTTAGATGTTGAAGTAGTAACGGAAAGTTCTGGCCCTAACCGGCAGACCTTACCGAAAGTTTCAGTGGTAGAAGTAGCCGACCCATCCGACGCAAACCTCCAGTTTAAACATTGCGAGAGTATTAAGGAGAAAGATTACGAAAATTTTAGTGATAGCCGGACACGATTGGTAGAAAAGCACATAGATTACAGCGTGTATGAGGTTAGAGCTGACATTATACAGTCAGACGATAGCAGTGTGGGTTGCGCAGATCCAGAGGAAGTAATTTCAGATGCTACTGGGCACATTCCTCCAGGTAGATTGGCAGATGAGATCAGTCTGACCAAAGTGGAATCAAAGAAGGTGACAATTAGTGAATTGATAGCAAAGCAACACTCACTAGTTGACGAGTTACAGGAAAAGGTTTCGGTATTGGAGGCGAAGCTACAGACTAAGCCTCAGGACAAACGTGTTGAAATTAAAACTGTATGTGAACAGAGGCTGAAAAAGCCGCCAGATAAACCGGATTTAGGATCAAAGCCGGATGGTTTTTTCTGGAATGACCTGGATATAGACGAGGATTTACTGTGGGAAAATAATGAAACAGTCGAGAACAAGTGTAGACAGATAGTAGTGTCTGTTAATATGCACGGCCTACAACTAAACGTGTTGATTGACACCGGTGCAGAATTGAGTGCTGTATCTGGGAAAATATTTGAGTTACTGAAAGACAGACCCGGCATCGTAGTTATGCCAGTAACAGGAGTGAAAATTATCAGTGCTACTGGGAAGGCCAGTAAACCGGTCACAAAACAGATTTTTGTCAACTTCGAGATATGTGGGGCACGATTTGAACAAGAGTTTGTCGTCGTGCCAGACTTAACTGCGGAAGTAATTATCGGGTTAGATTGGCTATTAAAGTACCGTGCAGTGATTAATTGCGAAAGCAAAACTTTGACATGTACGTCCCAAGATAAAACAATAGTAGTTAGTTTTGACGAGGCAGGAGACGGTGTGCATAGGCAATACCAGCCTATACACATTGTTAACTGGCCGGATGGTATTGACGTAGGTATGAATCTGAACTACTGTAATGTGAAGAATCTCGGCATTGACAATAATGTAGAAAGTGAATTGGAAAGTATTGTAGAAGGTGTGTCAAACGTAACACACGAACAAAGACGAGGCCGACTTTCCCGTACCTACTGCCATCACAACCATAGGGCATGGGGCAAATATGAAGCAGAATTTAAGAGAATTATGAACACCTTGAGACATGAATCTACGGGATTTTCTCCAGAGGAAATCCTGTTGGATGACAGAAGTAAAAATTTAGTGGAAGTGATAATCAAATTCCCTCCACGGATTGACATTAGTATTGGTGTGAAAAAAAAGATCGTTTGCGAGAAGTAACGAAGCTAAAAGCTGATGCTCGCATACGTCGTCATGACGCTAAAGCGCGTTTTGCTAAGTTTGCAATCGGAGACTTAGTACTTGTAAAAGCTCATGAGAAATCGAGCGAGATAGACCATGAAATCTCTAAATTTAAGTTTGTTTATAATGGACCATTTAAAGTCATTGGTATACCTCACACAAATGCTTACGGAATATTGTAGACTTGAAATTGTACCAACCAAGGATTGATTAGTACCACAGATAGGGTAAATTGCACAGTATGTAGATATAGAGTGTAAGATTTAAGGATGTGCCATGTGGCGATGCTTTTGCCTGACCTAGAGGTCATTAAAGAAGTTGTAATTAATAAGTAATTTATGTTGATTAAATGATTTAAGAGTTACTGAATATTAATCAATTTAAAAATCCAAGCTGCTAGCTTAAGTTTTCAGCTGAGTCACAGTAGATTAAGCAATGTAAATATGATTTTGTAACTAGCTGTAAGATTCCATAAATATGTGATTTACTAGTCATTGCCGATGTACTTAGACGCTGTTTTAAGTTTCAGGCTAATACATGCGTGTGATGATGGACAGTGTTGAGTTATCCACTGTGATAGTGTTTATGGACTCCTTGAGATTACTCGGGAGTGAGTTTTTCCGAAAGAATTCAGTGAAACGGACGTTCTGGAAACACCGTCACAAGGGCGAGTGAGATCAAGCGTGCCGCACACGCGGGCGCAACAATACTGGCGAGGCGAGCCGCTGTCGGCTCTTGTGCCGCTGTTGGCTCTTGGGCCGCTGTCGGCATTCTTTGTACTTGCGAGTACGGAAGGCGGAATTGTTTTTCTTCCTGGACAGCTGAAAGAATTCTACTGTCAATATTTATGTTTTTTTCGATCTGATGTGTGTTATTTTCTTGTTTAGCGTTTAATGGACTCCCATGACGAGAATATTAATTATGAAAGGGTTACGTAAAAAATGCGTATTCTATGTAATTAATTATTAATTTGCGTATTTTGATCTACCTGTTTTTATGACCATGTACTCTGATTAATTTTGTAAGTAGTATTCCATTTCTTGATACTGTTAGGAATTTTGACAATTTTAGAATAGCTAAACCATTTTCTATGTTTTCTATGAATTTTAATATGTTGTCAACCTGTTTTATTTTGTGCAAGGTGACAGAGTGGAATAAGATTATGAGTGTCTCCACTCAATTATTATGGTCTAAAAATTGATTTATGATTAATTAGACGAATGCTAAATTTTGTTGATGTTTTGAGCATATGCATTTCCGCTGTTTCTTTTTTGGGACATTTTCTGAGTCTGTTTACGTTACACGAACATCCTCAGACAATGTGGGGCACGTGTAACGCCGGAAATGCATATCCTCCTATTTCCATCTATTGTACTATTTTTTTTCCTTGTTTTGTTACCTCAAGATATGACATTTCTGTCTCTTTATATATTGTAATTGTTTTACTGTTTGTATATATATATATATTTATGCACTCATGTCGATGTATAATTGGTTTGTTTCGTAAATATTATTTGTATTTTTACGCTGGGTCTTGCCTAGGGAAAACTGCTATCGAACGATTACATCGATGGGTCGTGTGAAGAATCAAAGTGTGTAGGATCTTTGGTAGTGTGAACTCTGCCGCGTGGAGCGCGGGCAGTGAGGGTCTGGCGGGAGTAGCGAGTGGAGCAGGTGTTGTGTGACGCTCCCGCGAGTTGCCGCGCTTTCGGGGTTTGGCAGCATGTAATTGCGCTCGACTCGCGATGATAGTTTCTGACATGGTGTCGCGGACGGGAAGCATTAGCTGGCGCACATCAAGAGCCCGTTTCGCCTGGTGACCGTGTCGAGAAGAAGGCGCGCCAACATCCAGCTTCTGCAACAGCGACGGCCGACAATGAGTGACTGTCGCCACCTCCTCGATCGACGGCTTCAAACCTTCAATCAACCAACAAGGAAGACTAAAAGCACGTGAAGTTTCAGAACTGTATGGCAGACCTCAGCTTTTCAAATTGTTCCATTTGCCTCGCAAAATTACAGCAACTTAGCATGAACCTTTGTTGCTCATTGTCCCAATTGCATTGCCAAGCAGGGTCCCTTCCTTTTCCGAAATGAACCCGAGTGTCGTTGAAATTCAAACGCCAGCATTAAAATAATATAATTAGATTTCACTGCTTTAATTTCAAAGTTCAGTAGCTGGCTACAATATTTAGGTTACACGAGCACAAATTTAGAGTGCGAGTTTTGTTAGCATATTTTAGCTTACCTGTGACTGCAGCTCAGCTTGGTACGTACTAAATTTTACTATTGTTAATAGTTCAGAATCATTTAATTCAAGTTCAAAGTTAAATCTCTTGTTTCTAAATTGCGTAGAGTCAAGTTGCTTTTGAAATGATTGTTGAGGTAGTCCAAGACTAACCGTATTTTACTGGATTTCGATGTGCTTCAGAAAGAAAGCTCACTATTAACTTCAGTCACTAAATTAACTTTCGATTTTCCGGTTTTATTAATTCTTTTGCTAAATTAAGTCAGAGTGTAGCGAAATTTATTACTTCTGACAAACTTTCAGATTTCACACTACACGTGTCAACCTTCAGTTGCCACGCTTCTAGTGTTAATTATATGTGTAATAACCTTTCTTTTTCAGTTACTATAGTAATAATACTCTCAATACCAATTATCTTAAATGTAACTGAAATATAATGTAAAAAATCTAGTTTTTTATATACCTGTTAAAATTGCACAGTTAATTTATAAATAAACATTTTACTAGTTTAAGCTAATTTACATTTATTTTCTATGTAATAAAGACAAATCTCTTGTCAGTGTGTGTGATGACTAATAATGCCTCTGGTCAACTTGAAATCTTTGATACTGTAGTTATATTGCAATCTTTGGCTTGTTTATAATGTGTAAATCCTGTATTCGTATCTGTGGCTAAGTGTGTTCAGCGATGTTTACGAAAAACAAGATATATGTTTCCAACAGTGCCTCATAAAAGTAATATACATCTAGTGAAAGTTTTAACTTGTGAAATTGTGAAAAACAAGACACAATGGTTTCAAAAATACGTCCTAAAAGAGATATATATATACCTGCAGAAAGATTTATCTGTAAGTAACACCTCAAAACGTAAATTAAACTGTAAATATTTCGTGTAACTGTACCACATGTAGTGATTATTTGTTCTTATACGTTAAACATAAATTATGCTGTAAATATTTCGTGTTACTGTACCACATGTAGCGATTATTTGTTCTTGTTTCTGTCTAGCCACAGATACTCAACCACCCACACAATGGGTACAAAAAAGCACTAAATGTATATACCATCTGATGATGAGTTGCTAGGCAGCTCGAAACCGGTCATGGTTAAATAAAATACATCTACATAAAAGGCGACTGGTTGCAGTAATTTCTGAAAAACTATAGTAATTGTCCTTAGGACTGGCGACCGTGATTTCCCCCAAATCTCAAATATCTAATTACCGCTAGTTAATTGTTAACGTAACGGCCGCACATTTACTTTCTTTATTAACTTTACCCCTTTTCAAAATTAATTCCCACCAGTTTCATTTGCATTTTTCCTTTCATTTAGATGTAACCCTTTCCTCCCTCTTTACCGATAGATTAACTTCGGTGACGATTGCTTTTCCCAAATTTCCATTAGGTACACGCGGTTTAATTTTTCACTGTCATTAAGGTCGATAAGTGAGGGGGGAGGTTACGCACTGTTTTACTTAACCTGCTGAATGTTGCTTCGAGTACAGTCTATTAGTCCTATCGAGCTTTTGAGTAATGCCATTGTTCCCTTTCTGTCACCCACATTAGCCGTTACGTACATCTTGTTGAAATTAAGTTTAAGTATGAAGTTCGTGACTCTATTTATAAGACAGAGGGCATTATTTCGTGCCCACTTCATCACTTAATAACAGTCAGTCGTTTTCAGTTAAGAATACGACAAATTTATCGACACTCTGAAGAGAATTTCTCTCGGAAAGTAATTGCGAGATGAAAACAGTGCAGATTAGTGTATTAAGAAGATAAAAATACCAAGCAATGCATCGATCAGACATCTGGTTAGGAGATTTCAGTTGGAGATTTCATTATTTTTAAAATGCCAACAACATTGAGATCTGCATCGGACAAAGCTTCAAATTGAAGAGTTAAGGGGAATAATTTATCTTACGCTAGTTTTCGCTCATCTTAAACGATACTGTAGGGAAAAAAAAACTTATACTGATGAGCCAAAACGTTATAACCACCACCGAACGCGAGATTGAATCCCGCCTGGTGAAGATGCGGCCACGTGACATGCTAAGGAGAGTATATATATGGCGCTCAGAAATAGCCTGAAAAGCTTGTAAACCTGTTTCTCGGTAGGCTGCGCTGAGAAATAAGTGATAGGAAAAACATACTATACTTTGCGCCTTACCCGAGTTAATCAGCAGTGAAGTAGCCAACCAGGCAGTTGCACACACAAACTCAAGCTGGACAGTCTTGTGCTCTGTCGTCTATGGCACGAGAGCAACTGACACTAATTTTGTCTCGTGGGTCGCTTAAATACACTCCTGGAAATTGAAATAAGAACACCGTGAATTCATTGTCCCAGGAAGGGGAAACTTTATTGACACATTCCTGGGGTCAGATACATCACATGATCACACTGACAGAACCACAGGCACATAGACACAGGCAACAGAGCATGCACAATGTCGGCACTAGTACAGTGTATATCCACCTTTCGCAGCAATGCAGGCTGCTATTCTCCCATGGAGACGATCGTAGAGATGCTGGATGTAGTCCTGTGGAACGGCTTGCCATGCCATTTCCACCTGGCGCCTCAGTTGGACCAGCGTTCGTGCTGGACGTGCAGACCGCGTGAGACGACGCTTCATCCAGTCGCAAACATGCTCAATGGGGGACAGATCCGGAGATCTTGCTGGCGAGGGTAGTTGACTTACACCTTCTAGAGCACGTTGGGTGGCATGGGATACATGCGGACGTGCATTGTCATGTTCGAACAGCAAGTTCCCTTGCCGGTCTAGGAATGGTAGAACGATGGGTTCGATGACGGTTTGGATGTACCGTGCACTATTCAGTGTCCCCTCGACGATCACCAGTGGTGTACGGCCAGTGTAGGAGATCGCTCCCCACACCATGATGCCGGGTGTTGGCCCTGTGTGCCTCGGTCGTATGCGGTCCTGATTGTGGCGCTCACCTGCACGGCGCCAAACACGCATACAACCATCATTGGCACCAAGGCAGAAGCGACTCTCATCGCTGAAGACGACACGTCTCCATTCGTCCCTCCATTCACGCCTGTCGCGACACCACTGGAGGCGGGCTGCACGATGTTGGGGCGTGAGCGGAAGACGGCCTAACGGTGTGCGGGACCGTAGCCCAGCTTCATGGAGACGGTTGCGAATGGTCCTCGCCGATACCCCAGTAGCAACAGTGTCCCTAATTTGCTGGGAAGCGGCGGTGCGGTCCCCTACGGCACTGCGTAGGATCCTACGGTCTTGGCGTGCATCCGTGCGTCGCTGCGGTCCGGTCCCAGGTCGACGGGCATGTGCACCTTCCGCCGACCACTGGCGACAACATCTATGTACTGTGGAGACCTCCCGCCCCACGTGTTGAGCAATTTGGCGGTACGTCCACCCGGTCTCCCGCATGCCCACTATACGCCCTCGCTCAAAGTCCGTCAACTGCACATACGGTTCACGTCCACGCTGTCGCGGCATGCTACCAGTGTTAAAGACTGCGATGGAGCTCCGTATGCCACGGCAAACTGGCTGACACTGACGGCGGCGGTGCACAAATGCTGCGCAGCTAGCGCAATTCGACGGCCAACACCGCGGTTCCTGGTGTGTCCGCTGTGCCGTGCGTGTGATCATTGCTTGTACAGCCCTCTCGCAGTGTCCGGAGCAAGTATGGTGGGTCTGACACACCGGTGTCAATGTGTTCTTTTTTCCATTTCCAGGAGTGTATATGCGCACAACCACCTGATTGGCTAACTTGAATGTTGATTAACTAGAAAACGGAGCAACGAACTTTTTTTTTTCTTAACAGTTATTTCTCACCGCAGAGCTGCCCAGTAGCACCATCATAAGCTGTTCATACAGTTTCTGACCACGCTGTACAAGCTGAGGAGAGACGAATGTTGAATCGTTATACCGACGATAAGGGCCGCAAATGGTGAAAAGCACTTGAAATAAGCAACTCACAAAGGTCAGAGGGTTTTTGTCCGGTGTCTGGGAGCGAGCATCTCTGAAACGACGACGCTACATTCATGCTCATAAATTAAGGATAATGCTGATACATTCTGAAACAACGCTCTGGTGGGCGGTTTGCGGGTTTAAATCACCTCGAGGTATGACCATGTGGTACATCTGACTTGCGGTCGTCGCACAGTGAAGTTCGCATCAGTCCACATAAGCAGAGGTGTATTGGTGCATGTCAGAGTACGGTGCAGCGAGTGAGTGTGTAGACGTTGTCAGACGTGCTAATGGTGACTGTGTGTTGAAAATTGCTCAAAGAACACTTATTGATGACATTATCAGAGTTACAATACTAGAGCGACTGGAGGCTGGTCAAACCCAGCAGGTCGTAGCACGGGCCCTCTGTGTGCCACAAAGTGTGACCTCAAGATTATGGCAACGACTCCACCAGACAGGAAACGTGTCCAGGCACTTCAGTACGGGACGTCCACAGTGTACAATACCACAAGAAGTCCGACATCTTACCATCAGTGCCCGCAGACGGCCACGGAGTACTGCAGGTAGCCTTGCTCGGGACCTTACCTCAGCCACTGGAACAGTTGTCTCCAGACACGCAGTCTACAGACGACTGAACAGACATAGTTTATTCGCCCGGAGACCTGCAAGGTGCATTCCACTGATCCCTGGTCACAGGAGAGCTCGTAAAGCCTGGTGTCAAAAACACAGTACATCGTCATTGGAACAGTGGTCCCCGGTTATGTTCGCAGACGAGTCTAGGTATAGTCTGAACAGTGATTCTGGCCGGGTTTTCATCTGGTATGAACCAGGAATCGAATATCAACCCCTTAATGTCATTGAAAGGGACCTGTATGGAGGTCGTGGTTTGATGGTGTGGAGTGGGATTATGATTGGTGCACGTACACTCCTGCATGTCTTTGACAGAGGAACTGTAAGGTGTATCGGGACGTCATTTTTCACCAGTATGTCCGCCTTTTCAGGGGTTAGTGGGTCTCACCTTCCTCCTGATAGATGATAACGCACGGCCCCACAGAGCTGCCATCGTGTACCTTGAAACATGAAGCGAATGGAGTGGCCTGCCTGTTCTCCAGACCTAAACCCCATCGAGCACGTCTGGGATGCTCTCGGTCGACGTATCGCTGCACGTCTTCAAAACCCCTAGACACTTCAGGAGCTCCGACAGGCACTGGTGCAAGAATGGGAGGCTATACCCCAGCAGCTGCCGGACCACCTGATACAGAGTATGCGAACCCGTTGTGCGGCCTGTGTACGTGTGCATGGTGATCATATCCCATATAGATGTCGGGGTACATGCGCAGGAAACAGTGGCGTTATGTAGCACGTGTTTCAGGACGAGTTTCTCAACTTATCACCAATACCGTGAACTTACAGATCTGTGTCGTGTGTGTTCCCTATGTGCCTATGCTATTAGAGCCAGTTTTGAGTAGTGCCACGTTGTGTGGCACCACATTCTGCATGAACATGAGTGTATTTGACTGTTCGTGTGCTACTGTCGTAAGCATGTATGGAAGTGGTTGGAGAACGGTGTCACCACGAGTAGGCGATAAGGTGTTGGATGTCTACACTCGCCACAGAACTTAAATGTCAGAAGCTTGCTCGTCCTGTAAAGTAAGATACGTGACGATCTTTGGCACATGTGACGACAGATTACATTGCTAGTGCAGTCGCTAGTGCTTCGGGGCATAGCGTGTAGGGTACACTGTTGAACATGGTGTTCCGCTGGAAACGACCCCACATATTTTCCTAGTGTTGACATAAAATCGTCAACTAAGATTCCAACGGACTGGTGATTAAAGAGATTAGATCGTATATCAATGAAAATCTATCGCCTGGTGGGATGAAGTACGTTTCTTGTTGCTCCATGTCGATGGACGTACTTGGATTGCTGTTAATCAAGTGAACGGATTCTCGAACTGTTTACCGAGCCGTGTATGGAGACTGGTGGGTACAGTATCATGATACTTACTTTCATGGAACCTGTGGTAGAGATCTAAGGCACTATGTCAGCTATGGAATAAATGAAAATTATTGCTGACCACCCGCAACCACTAGTACTTGATGTCTTCCTGGATGGCGATGGTGCCTTCCCTCAGGATACTATCACAAAGACATTTCATCCATGGAACAGAAAGAGCTGTAAAGATGAAACGACTTTGCGTTAGGTTTGAAACTTACTTTGCTACTTATCAGTCATTTTATAGTATTGGGGAAATGATCAGAAATTTTTCTTGCTGCATATTGAACTCCTTTATAACAACTGAGAGCTTTAATAATAGATAATAAAGGGTATTTTTTCCTCTACTGTTGTAGGTATGGTAGTCACTATTCTTAAACTGTGAAGGACTATTTATAAAGAAATTCTTTACGAAATATATATATATATATATATATATATTCTGATGGTGCAGTTAAAAGGCCTAACACCCTGAAGAGGAGCCTACGTAACGACCACAGGTAAACAGCACATATTGATCTCACAACTTGCTTTTGTGGAATCAGTACATTCTTTCTGAGTGATCAGTTGACCTCAGAAAACTATTCTGTAAGAAATTATCGAGTGAAAATTGCAAAATATGTTAAGAAGTTGTTTCGCTTGTTTCTAAGACTAACAGCTATACGAAGAGCGAAGGTAGCTGAATATAATCGTGTGATCCGAACAGTAGTATGCTTCTTCCAATTCCCAGTTTTCATCGATATTATTTGTCACATTCTACACTTTTACTGTCCGCTGTTCAGCTGCTACACTAACTGCTGGTATGTCACTATTTGTGGTACAGAACTGAATTCAGAGTAGTTTTCCCAAATTAAGAGTCCATTTTCAGAAAATACGTAATAAGTGTTAGAAGAACATCATTAACGATTTCTTGTGTTGCTTCCACTCTAATGGGATTCACTATTACCACCAGTATCTTCTTCAATAGTGCCAATTCTTCCTGATGAATGTTAAGTGGAATGCCATTAATATGTATAACAAATAGGAGTGGACATAAATCTGAATCCTGCGTGACTCCATTTTTGATTTCTCCACAGTGACTAAAATTTTATCTCCTTTCAACGTCATTTGAATTGCTCAACACAACTTTTGCAAACTGTTATGCTTGATTAAAACCAGTTGTATGTTAAATCATAAATTTGGTAAAACTTAAGTTTTTCTAAAAGAGTAACATGATCGACGCACTCAAAAGAATTTGAAAGATAACAAAAAACTGCACTTCTCTCCTTAGAGCACTTACTCCATCCACAGCCTGCATCTCCATCTAGAATCAAGTAAATTAAAATTCGTGCAATTTATTTGGGGTTACTGTATGTAAATTACTTGATTATTTTAACCTTACTTCTGAACAGGTGGATGTTGGAAGAGTTCAGCCTGCAAATGCTTTGAATGTTGCTACTGCCACTAATACTACTACTACCACTACTACTACTACTACTACGACTACTGCTACTACTACTACTAATAATAATAATAATGTGTAAGCTGCACAGCAGTTTAGTAGCTGTTACATAATTAGTGTTGTGTTGTAAATTAGTTATTTATTGTTGTAAAGTGAATAATGAAATATTTTTTAATCTACTGAGAGAACTTCGTACAACTCGGATATGAGATGTGTCTCAAGTTTCCTATCATAGACGCTTGTGTGTAATGAATGGAGTGTATGAGTAAGCTGTTGTTAATATATTCGTTTAACAAGTTTTAACCTCCACCATATTGTATCACGCGTTAATTCTATTATTTGAAGAAAATGTAATTATTGGTAACCTAGTAATCAGTACTACAGCCTTACGAAATAATGATAATAGTAATGATCTTTTAAAGAATAATTTAGTTTCGTGTCTGGAACGCAGTTCAACTATTTTTACTTTCACCGCTCAGAAAATTTAATTTCAGTCCTCTGGAAATAATTAACCCGAGATTGGAAACCACTGTTATAGGTTATCATCCACAAAAAAACTGCTTGTACAAAATTTTTTACCGTCCACATTTTATATATGTTGCAACTCCTCCTTCCTCCATGCCCGCTCTAAACGCAGAAATGCTAGTCTATAATATTTAACTTCATGATCAAATGGTTCAAATGATCTGACCACTATGGGACTGAGGTCATCAGTCCCCTGGAACTTAGAACTACTTAAACCGAACTAACCTAAGGACATCACATAGTTCCATGCCCGAGGCAGGATTCAAACCAGCGACCGTAGCAGTCTCGTGGTTCCGGACAGAAGTGCCTAGAACCGTACGGCCAATGCGGCTGGCTTAACTTCACGACCTCTCTGGTGACATGGGATTCAGAGAGGTACAGAAGAACTACCACTTCAAATTTTCCACGCCTTGTGGACATACAAAGAAGTCATCTGCCTTGCTTCTCAGTCGCCTAATGTTCTGGTGAAACAAACGATATTTACATTTCTGGAAATTTTTGCATGTATTATGGTCCTGTTCTGTTACACTACTGGCCATTAAAATTGCTACACCAGGAAGAAATGCAGATGATAAACGGGTATTCATTGCACAAAATTAATATACTAGAACTGACATGTGATTACATTTTCACGTAATTTGGGTGCATAGATCCTGAGAAATCAGTACCCAGAAGAACAACCTGTGGCCGTAATCACAGCCTTGATACGCCTGGGCATTAAGTCAAACAGAGCGTGGATGGCGTGTGCAGGTACAGCTGCCCATGCAGCTTCAACACGATACCACATTTCATCAAGAGTAGTGACTGGCGTATTGTGACGAGCCAGTTACTCGGCCACCATTGATCAGACGTTTTCAATTGGTGACAGATCTGGAGAATGTGCTGGCCAGGGTAGCAGTCGAACATTTTCTGTATCCAGAAAGCCCCGTACAGGACCTGCAACAAGCAGTCGTACATTATCCTGCTGAAGTGTATGGTTTCGCAGAGATCGAATGAAGGGTAGAGCCTCGGGTCGTATCACATCTAAAATGTGACGTCCAAAGTGCCACCAATGCGAACAAGAGCTGACCGAGACGTGTAACCAATGGCACCCCATACCATCCCGCCGGGTGATACGCCAGTATGGTGATGACGAATACACGCTTCCAATGTGCGTTCACCGCGATGTCACCAAACACGGATGCGACCATGATGATGCTGTAAACAGAACCTGGATTCATCCGAAAAAATGACGTTTTGTCATTCGTGCACCCAGGTTCGTCGTTGAGTACACCATCGCAGGCGCTCCTGTTTGTCATGCAGCGCCAAGAATAACTGCAGCCATGGTCTCCGAGCTGATAGTCCATGCTGCTGCAAACATCGTCGAACTGTTGGTGCAGATGGTTGTTGTCTTGCAAACGTCCCCATCTGTTGACTCAGGGGTCGAGACGTGGCTGCACGACCCGTTACAGCCATGTGGATAAGATGCCTGTCATCTCGACTGCTAGTGAGTGATACGAGGCCGTTGGGATCCAGCACGGCGTTCCGTGTGACCCTCCTGAACCCACCGATTCCATATTGTGTTAACACTTATTGGATCTCGACCAACGCGAGCAGCAATGTCGCGATACGATAAACCACAATCGCGATAGGCTACAATCCGACCTTTATCAAAGTAGGAAACGTGATGGTATACATTTCTCCTCCTTACACGAGGCATCACAACAACGTTTCACCAGGCAACGCCGGTCAACTGCTGTTTGTGTATGAGAAATCGGTTGGAAACTTTCCTCATGTCAGCACGTTGTAGGTGTCGCCACCGGCGCCAATCTTGTGTGAATGCTCTGAAAAGCTAATCATTTGCATATCACAGCATCTTCTTCCTGTCGGTTAAATTTCGCGTCTATAGCACGTCATCTTTGTGGTGTAGCGATTTTAATGTCCAGTAGTGTATACTTTCTTCCAAATCTGTCTGTCTATAAGCTGTCTAACCTAAAAGACGTGTGCCTCTGACACAAGAAATCACAAGAATATTGTCTTGTGTCCTTGTGGCCCTCCTTACGCGCACTGCAAGATGTCCAGCTAATCTGACCTTCTTTCACTGATGCGGATCATAATTTGTGTACCCAGATCTCCCTATAGCAGCAACATGTACAGGGTAGCTTGGTCACGGCGCTGCTGAAACTCTACAAACCCTACACGAGTGTGTGCTGTTGCTGCTCCTACTTCCTCCAGGTCACCATTAATGCTATACTCTAAGTTACTAGCCAGACTATTTCCTGCTCCTCCTGCTATCAGTACCTGATCGTATTCATCAAAGTCTGTCCATAAGGTTCCTACGTTCTCTGGCACCGGTCAAAATTTCGCATTAAGTTTCACTAAACTTGTAACCTGGTACTCTACACGTAGTCTTTCCTGTAGCAATTTGGGCTACATCCTTTTCCCATGATTGCTACCTAGCAGCAGGAGTCTTTCCTTTCTACGTGACTTTTCTACCGACTCAACCTTAAAGTCGTTACTACGAGTCTACTGCACTCTACTTTGCTCAAAAACTGATTAAGACTCATCCTGTATTTCTGTTAACAAGTCAAACTAACTGCTAATCGGAATTTGAAATTTTATTCGTGAGGTTTTCTCTTTCTCTTTAATTGCTCGTTACTATTTCACAGATCCCATTGTCTCAATCCCCCTTCAACATACCTAATTCAAACTCCGCCATTTCTAATTCTGCCTAACACACAATTCAACTTAAATAATGTAAGAATTAGTGAAAACTTATCTTCCTATGCTGGGCTGGGTGGCCGTGCGGTTCTCGGCCCTACAGTCTGGAACCGCTACGGTCGCTGGTTCGAATCCTGCGTCGGGCATGGATGTGTGTGATGTCCTTAGGTTAGTTAGGTGTAAGTAGTTCTACGTTCTAGGGGACTGATGACCTCCGAAGTTAATTCCCATAGTGTTCAGAGCAATTTGAACCATTTATCTTCCTATGAGTCGCGCAACTAACTTCCGTATGACAGGCGGACTTAAAGAAAAAAAATGGTTCAAATGGCTCTGAGCACTATGGGACTCAACTGCTGAGGTCATTAGTCCCCTAGAACTTAGAACTAGTTAAACCTAACTAACCTAAGGACATCACAAACATCCATGCCCGAGGCAGGATTCGAACCTGCGACCGTAGCGGTCTTGCGGTTCCAGACTGCAGCGCCTTTAACCGCACGGCCACTTCGGCCGGCGGACTTAAAGACGAGAATGCCAACATCACAGATATATTAACTGATTTTATGTTTTACATCGCGGAATACATGAAAGGTAAGAAAACTAAAGTAGCACGGTATTTTTAACAACAGTAGTGAAGAGACACTATCCAGAAATAATTAAAAAGCTCTGTAATGTATGCAAAACAATACGTAGCGTCCTACACTGCTAGTATTGGTTTCCAATGTCTAGCCAATACCATGCAAAATACGTGCTATGTTGGGTTTCGAAGGTGGATCAACACGCTGTTATGCCGGCAGCCGTAATATTTTGGCTCTTCAGCTTATATCAAGATGGATAAACAGCAATTTCCCAAGCGTCCTCTGGTGCGCAGGCTTAATCACGAAGCGACATCGTCCATATCTGATGTGAGAGCCAAAGTGACTGGGCACGATCAGCAAAGGTTGTGGAGTAGCGGGACCGAGGAGAACTAAAGAATTCACAATGCTAGCCGTGGAAGTCGCGCTTAAAAGAAAAATGCCGGGGGGGGGGGGGGGGGGGGCGAACAAGAATTCAAATAAGATAGTTTGGAATATATTTGGTTCATAGACGAAAAAGTTAAATAGCTGATGAGGCATAAGCTCACTTATTACACAAAATATTTGCTTTTGATATGAATTAATTTGCATATGAACTGCAAAGCGAAATATTGTATTGAACTTAGTACGAGATTCTGCACCTCTGATTACAAGAGGGTATTCCGTCGCTCTCATACATATTCCATGTAGAACACTGTCAAGTACGATTTGGAAATTAATGTTTGTACACTCAGTTCTTTAACTGCATGGATGTCATGGAGAAACAGTGCCATCCAAGCTTACTCGGCATTTACAGGCTTCCAAACACATAAGAAACAATGGCTGAGCCATTCATTTGGCTCTCATTCTTCATGTGTCCTACCTGAATCTGATATGTAATTTCGTGCGTAAATCCGCATTCTCATATAAAATCATTCCTAATATATACCAGAATAAGTAATCGACTCACATATTAAAAGTAGCTGATCCAATTTTTGGAATGAGAGGTTTTTTGCTATCGATTTTGAAGATTAATCTCGGCCCTTGAAATAGAATTGACATTTTAGTTTCTGTTGCCTTGAACTAATGTGTTTATGCTTCATATTCTTGTCTTGTAGTAAAGTCTCGAGACAGCGTTATTACTGTCTCCAGAAAGTCAAAAGTATTCCCCGAAATACTCTACACAAAGCATAAATTTTGATAACTGCTGTGTACAGAAAAGTAGTTTTAGAAATTTAAAGAATAAGATAATTTAAATGATGTTTTGTGGAAGTAAGCTTTAAAAAGAAATTACAGCTTACGCTGTTAACATTGAGAGTTCAAGTTGCAATAACTGCAATTTCAGGATTATCTCATATTATCCAAACCGTTTCACACTAAGTGGAAGTATCCTTTAGATCATCATAAGCTTTCGTAATCGGGCCTTATTTGTGCAGTTGGTTCATTCGCATTAAGCAGATTTAATACTTCAATGACCAGTCTACCCAAAAAAATATTGCTCTTTGGGAATGAAGTCCATACCATTCATATTGTGTATGAGTATTGTCCACTTTGTTAAGATAGTAGTATATCTTCGTTTGCCTCCGTTTCGTAAGGTTGCAGTCACCTAAAATTAGTATTTTGCTATTTACGTGATAACTTCTTGCACTCTTTATCTTACGATTAAGTTTTCTGCTTACGAATGGACGCCGAAAACGTTGTTACGTATATCTTTACACTTTGATCTTCGTTAGACGACTAGAACATGAGAAATATAAAGGAAGTGTGGAAAATCCTGTAGCTATCCATCTCAAATAACATCAAGACAGTTGTTGAACCTGTTGTTCCGTACTGTCAACGGATCCTTTTCGACAATGCAGCATACCTTGCAGGAAGGTTCGGTATGTAGGCCTCGACATGGCCCATTCTTACGCGGTTAGGGGATTCATTCTAGTGCGCACCCTGCTCTTGTTTGGTGATGACAAAAGAAAACCTCAACCTTATTTCAAACAGGTACTCCATTCATACACTTAGGGGAACTCTGGGCGGAACGGGATACCTAATGTTTAACAATTTGTATAAAATAAAGGAAAGCAAGGAAACACTTCTTAAAGTTATAAAAAAACACCTTGTAGTGTAACCTAATGTACCTTATTTTAAAATTACTTAAAACAATACATTTTGCATTTTTTACAATTTTTCGTAGAAAGTCTTGTATATTTCCTGTTCCGCCCCACCCATGGGGCAGAATGGGATAAGGTTATTTTTTGTTTAATTATTGCATAAACGTTGAAGTTGAATTACGAATATCGTATTAAACTATGACAAAATGTTGTATAAAAGCCAATTCAGACTAAGGAATGTGTAATTTAAACAATTAAAAAGTCATTCTTTAAAATATGAAAATATTTTAATGTCATTCTGAAAAATGTACAATGCTTAATAACCACCAAACCACTAACTACTAGTCCTTTCAACAATAGTCCCAAATCAGTATTTCCTCTCCGTCTTCACTGTCTGTGCCAGCACATGAATTGTGTGCCCACTTGAAACACCTCTGGCATGCGACCAGTCCTCATTAGAAAAGGAGTAGAACTCCCCACAGTAGAGACACTCAGCATCCTCTCTTTCTGATTTTCTCTTCTCCATCATCTTCTACCTTTTATTTTTCTTAAGGTCTTTGATCTCCTCTGGTTTGGTTTTTTGGGTGTACAGTTTGACAATTTTGCCTTAAGTTGCATTGCACCTGACGTCTCTGTCCTGACATTCTTCATATTTGTGCACCCTCCTCCTTTCTGTAGGCCTACTTTACGTGCGACAGCATTCTGCTGTTCGTTCTTATAAGGAGAATGTGTTAATACGACGGTTTTTCCTTTTCGTCTTGTAATCCGCTGAGTATTTTGACAGATTAGTGGGATTGGAATGACAGCCTCGGGCGATATCTGGAAAGCTGAGTTGTTCGGCGAACATAGCTGGTTGGGAGAGTCTAGCATCCATGAACATCCAGGCTGGGGGTCAATGATTGAGCCTTGGTCAGTCCTAGTCGTAGGCCTATTAGTGGCAGGTTCAGTAGACACTAGAGAGCCTGTAATCGCTGCGTTAGATTGTCCATCTGTAGAGTTTTGTAGTCGAACTGAATATCTGTTGGCGATGATGGGAGGTAGTCTGCGTCTGAAAACATGTTCAGGTCAGACGGCCATATTCCAGTTCTCTTAAAGCCATTTATAGCCGTCGGCATCGTTTCAGCACGTAAAATTGCGGCCCAAATAGCGATGATATTTGGAAAAGAGTGATAACTTTTCCTGGATGGATCTGTAGCCATTTTTTTAGCTCTCCACTGTAATAACAACTCAGGGACTTGAAAAACCTTACGTCCAGGGGTTGTAATTTATGTGAAGTGTGTGGCGGTAAACAGAGGAGGACCACACCATTGTCTCTAGCCATATCAAGCAGCTCCATGTTTTTAGTGTGAGTTGAATATCCATCAACAATTAGAAGCACAGGTGATTCTTTCATGGCCTTAGAACATCCCACAAACTTTCTAAACCATACTAGAAATAATTCGCTAGTGATCCACCCTGAGGGGTGAACTTCAGACCAGCCTCCTGGAGACAATCCAAGCTCAGATTCTTGTTTCTTCTTCTTCCTTGGAGAGATAAGCATGGGCGGCATGTATAACCCAGATGCAGACATGCAGATGACTGCTGTAACCGTTTCTCCACGTTCTGAAGATGTTACTGCTCCTACTTGCCTTTTGTCCTTAAGTGCTGTTATTTTCGACTGACTTTTGGGATTAACTGTCAAGCCACTTTCATCACAGTTGAATATTTTGTCAGTAGTCAGCTTGTACTTATCAATAACATTACTGAGAAGAGAGTTAAACTGTGAAGCTGCTACTTTGTTGAATCCCATTGCTCGAGCACCACACGTATTTTCTGGCTTGTAAATAGACAGTGTAGGATGCCCCGTAATAAATCCTTTAACCCAGTCTTGTCCAGCTAGACAAGTTTGTTTGTCAAATCTGTGTGGTAGGCCATTTCTTTCAGCTAGTTGATAGGCCAGCGATCTGAGATCTTTCATTGTTAGACCAAAAAGTCTGCTTTACATTGACTTGAGATATGTTACCAGCTCATGTTCTTGTTCTGCAGTGAACACCTTTTCAAATTTCCCATCTGATTTGTCAATAATGTAGTCAGGATTAATCGTAGCCTTACGCACATATCTTTCCAATGTTGATTTCGGTACGTTGAACTGCTTAGATGCTTTTAGAAACCCCATTTGGGAAGATGCAACGGCTGAAACTGCCATTTCCATCGCTTTTACGTCCCATGGCTTTCTATCAATCTTTTTCATGTACGTTTGCACCATCTGGAACAGCAAGGGGGAAAGAAAATATATAGTTTGCTTTCTACTTGCATCAAAATATGATGGGGCAGAACGGGACACTATGCCATCGTCCCGTTCCGCCCCAAGAGCACTTTTGAGGTTAATAACTTTTATGGAGTGTAATAACTGACGTATTTAAACGCATTAAATAACTAAAGAATAACAAATGCCATGCACGTTAAGGGAATGTGTCGTTTTAGGGTATACAATTAACAATTAACGGCTTACCTGGCGTTGAAATTCACCAAACGTTAGAACAACGCAAGCGGTAACGTGACGGACAACAATTCACTTAGATCTTGCACTTCAAACCAAACCAAAATGGCTGCCCTGACTTCCCTTCCATTCGCAGAAATACACTCCTGGAAATTGAAATAAGAACACCGTGAATTCATTGTCCCAGGAAGGGGAAACTTTATTGACACATTCCTGGGGTCATATACATCACATGATCACACTGACAGAACCACAGGCACATAGACACAGGCAACAGAGCATGCACAATGTCGGCACTAGTACAGTGTATATCCACCTTTCGCAGCAATGCAGGCTGCTATTCTCCCATGGAGACGATCGTAGAGATGTTGGATGTAGTCCTGTGGAACGGCTTGCCATGCCATTTCCACCTGGCGCCTCAGTTGGACCAGCGTTCGTGCTGGACGTGCAGACCGCGTGAGACGACGCTTCATCCAGTCCCAAACATCCTCAATGGGGGACAGATCCGGAGATCTTGCTGGCCAGGGTAGTTGACTTACACCTTCTAGAGCACGTTGGGTGGCACGGGATACATGCGGACGTGCATTGTCCTGTTGGAACAGCAAGTTCCCTTGCCGGTCTAGGAATGGTAGAACGATGGGTTAGATGACGGTTTGGATGTACCGTGCACTATTCAGTGTCCCCTCGACGATCACCAGTGGTGTACGGCCAGTGTAGGACATCGCTCTCCACACCATGATGCCGGGTGTTGGCCTGTGTGCCTCGGTCGTATGCAGTCCTGATTGTGGCGCTCACCTGCACGGCGCCAAACACGCATACGACCATCATTGGCACCAAGGCAGAAGCGACTCTCATCGCTGAAGACGACACGTCTCCATTCGTCCCTCCATTCACGCCTGTCGCGACACCACTGGAGGCGGGCTGCACGATGTTGGGGCGTGAGCGGAAGACGGCCTAACGGTGTGCGGGACCGTAGCCCAGCTTCATGGAGACGGTTGCGAATGGTCCTCGCCGATACCCCAGTAGCAACAGTGTCCCTAATTTGCTGGGAAGTGGCGGTGCGGTCCCCTACGGCACTGTGTTGGATCCTACGGTCTTGGCGTGCATCTGTGCGTCGCTGCGGTCCAGTCCCAGGTCGACGGGCATGTGCACCTTCCGCCGAGCACTGGCGACAACATCGATGTACTGTGGAGACCTCACGCCCCACGTGTTGAGCAATTCGGCGGTACGTCCACCCGGCCCCCCGCATGCCCACTATACGCCCTCGCTCAAAGTCCGTCAACTGCACATACGGTTCACGTCCACGCTGTCGCGGCATGCTACCAGTGTTAAAGACTGCGATGGAGCTCCGTATGCCAGGGCAAACTGGCTGACACTGACGGCGGCGGTGCACAAATGCTGCGCAGCTAGCGCCATTCGACGGCCAACACCGCGGTCCCTGGTGTGTCCGCTGTGCCGTGCGTGTGATCATTGCTTGTACAGCCCTCTCGCAGTGTCCGGAGCAAGTATGGTGGGTCTGACACACCGGTGTCAATGTGTTCTTTTTTCCATTTCCAGGAGTGTAGTTACATGCCCATGCAACGAGTTGCAGCACTGTCCAGTCTAGAAAAGAGCAATTTCCCATTGTGCCCCGCTATTCCGTACTGCCCCGAGTTCCTCTATAGGTGGTGGTGACTTCAGTCTACCCCTGACATGTTGATGAAAATAGATGTTTCAAGCCGATGGAAGGCACAAAACATCGTCCGAAATCATACTCTTTCTCCAAAAATTATTTGGCACAGTTAGTTCAGGACCCCACTCGGAGTGTAAGTGATTGCGAAAACATGCTTGACCTCAGAGTAACAAATATTTCTGAGGAAATAGGGAGCATCATGACAGATACAGCAGTTAGTAACCACAAGGCCGTTGCAGCGTGAATGAAAATCCTAACACCGAAATCTACCAAAATAAATGCATAATATATCTATTTAAAGAAGCAGATAAAAATTCGCCTGACGACTATCAAAGAGAAAGTCTCTGCTCCTTTAATGCTATGTAAGTGTAGAACAGATGTGATTCAAAGAAACAAAATCGGTGGCGATTGAGAGAGTTATACTGAACAAGTTAATAAAATACGGTAATAATCCTCCATCGTACACAAAATAAGTAAAAAACACTATTGCTGTAACAATGGAAAAAGCATGTCAAATTTAAAATAAAAAATCTCCATGGTTCATGTCGTTTCACTGAAGCTCGAAACTTCAGTGCGAGATGTTTTTAATGGTTTCCACAACTCTGTCTCTAAATCCGTCCAAAAACCCGAAGAGATCATGGTCATACGTAAAATACATCAGCAGCAAATGACAGTGCCCCCAAAGCGGGGTTACCAAGTGCGATTTCCCGAATTTCCTCCACATAAGAAGGCGAAGTGAATATTGCAGAATTTGAACGAAGAACAGCTGCCTACATGAGTAACTTATAAGTGAAAATCCTCGTTCTAGCGAAGCAGCCTAAATCACTTAACAAAGGCAAGGCCTCCGGTCCACATTGTCTAGCAATTATGTTCCTTTCAGAGTATGCTCATACAATAGCTCCATGCTTATCAATCATATACAACCTCTCGCTCGACGAAATATCCGTACCTAGTGGCTGGAAAGTTGCGCAGGCCACATAAATACCCAAGAAAAGAAATGTAATAATGTGATGAATTACAGACCCATATGGCTGACGTTTATTTCCGGTAGAATTTTGGAACACATACTGTGCTCGAATACTATGAATTACATCGAACTTAACTGTCTGCTGACATATAGTCACCACGGATTCCAAAAATATCGTTCTTGTTAAACCCAGTTAGCTCTTTATTCGCACGGATTGGTGAATGCTATCGACAGGGGATCTCAAACATTTCTAGATTTCCAGAAGGCTTTTGACACAATTTCTTACAAGAGACTTCTAATCAAACTGCGTTACTATAATGTATCGTCTCAATTGTGCGACTGGATTTGTTTTTCCCTGTCGGAAACGTCACAGGCAGGAAAACTGTAAGATCATCCACGTGAGTACTAAGAGAAATCCGTTGAATTCCGGTTACACGACAGACCATACATATCTAAAGGCTTATAGTGCAAATAAATACCTAGTAATTACAATTATGAACAACTTAAAAATCTAATGCTCATATAGATGATGTTGTGAGGAAAGTAAAGCAAAGGCTGGGATTTTTTTGTCAGAACACTCAGGAAATGGAAGAGATCTACAAAAGACATTGGCTACACTACGCTTGTCCGCTCTCTGCTGGAACATTCCTGTGGGGCATGGGATTTTTAGCAGACAGGATTGACGGAGTAAATAAAAAAGTTCAAAGAAATTTAGCTCGCTTTGTATTATAGCTAAATAGGTAACAGAGTGTCACGGATGCGATGACCGAGTTGGGATGACAATCATAAAACCAAAACCGTTTTACGTTGCGGCGATATTTTTTCACGAAATTTCCATCACTATCTTTCTCCTCCTAACGCGAAAATATTTTACTGCAGCCATCCTACATAGGGAGAAATGACCATCAGAATAAAACAAGAGAAATTAGTGCTTGTATGGAAACATCTAGTGCTCGTTATTCCCACGTGCTGTTCGAAAGTGGAACAGAAATAGCCTAAAGGTGGTTAGAAGAACCATTTGCCAGACACTGAAGTGTAAATTGGGGAGTTGTCATGTGGATGGTGAATTAGATGTAGACAATTTATTACCTTAAGAGGACTCGAAGTTGCTACCGTCAGTATTCGTTAGCGACTTCAATTACGTAGGGGGTTTGCTTTTGGGTTCTAAACAATGCCTCGACCGGTCCTAAACAACTTCAAGCATCTAACCCTTAAAAAAAAAGATTAAGAGCTTTATTATTATCTTGTGTGAATCGCTGCCCCAGCATAGACATTTTCGTTCTGGGTTAGCGCAGTTAGTCTTATTCAATCCTGCAGGGTGACCAAAATAAATATAGCCCGAAATGTGAATTGTGCTTTTAGTGGCACAGAAATCTGAACAGCAAAGAGATGGGGCAACATCACACATCCCATATCCAACACTCGTGTGAGTTTATAAGTTGACGTGGCAGCGAAGGGAATAAATTCTCATAGCCTTTAAGACTGCCTGCGATTTTTACCTGTGGGAGAAGAACGAAGGTCAGATTGCAACACCAAATGATTTAATGTGATAAGTCGCTGTATGAAAGGTAACAACACAGAAATAATTTCGTAATAGCAATTGTGAATACACAGAAGTATTATTATTTGTACTATGTTCCCTTATTTTCTATGAAAAGCGTGTACATTTATCGGTATACTACATCGCTGGGATTTGGTGTATTGTAACTGTTGGGAGTAGGATAATTTCTGACCAACTGCTCTGTAGAACAATCCATCGACACGGGCAGTCTGCTCTAGAGGGAATTATGCACCTCTGAGCGCCTGTAGAGTGCAGTCGATGGAATGTTGGCGCTCGCGAGTACATGCGGGGCGCGCATATTACACTGTATGTCATTAAAATTCCGACACTACGAAGGCGGCATACAACAGACGTATAATTGGCATGCATTGTAATACACGCTTCAATATGCATATTATTAAGCATTAAGCGCACAACATAGGAGTAACGGCATTTATACGGGTATATAAAGAATGATTACACACTCGAATAATGGTAGTTTGTGAAAAGACCGTATTTTGCTTCGTTTATGAAAGCACAGCTCGGAATTCGACGACGTTAGGAAGATACGCTAAGGTAACTGCAGTTTACCGTTCTGTGGCACTACTGATTGCGTCGTTGGGGTCACACGACTACCATGCAAATATGGAACCTATGAGTTCAGGAGAGCCATTATCAGTTCCACGTCATCTCTCAATGGCCCCACGCGACTAGAGCCCGAGAGGGAAGACTTCGCTCGGCTGTGAAGGTTCATACAGCTGCGTCAAGTACCTCGTGTGTGCTAAAGAGACTATTTTGGAGGAAGAAAAATATCGACACAGACATTGTGACGAATTCTGGAGCACCACTGACAGTCAGCGCAGCTATCATTGGTTACGGTTTCACTTACCGTGGCAGCAGGGAGAGGCGCAACGACAGTAGTGCGGACGACGACAACAATGAACACAAAAGTGTTCTATATATAGTACCACAATGTGTGGAGGTTCTAAGGAAATCGGAAATTGCCAGGTTGCAGACGACATCGTCATAGCGGCCTGACACCTGGTGTTATTTATTGTATGGTGTGCCATTAGGAACACAACAGCTGTATCTCGTAGCTGGTTGTTCGAACAGCAGTCGTTACATTTGTGGTGTACGAGGGCTGACTGAAGAGTAATACCTCCACCTTCGTAACTCTTCAACAGTTGGCAGCATTGGTATGCGGCAGGTACTGCCTTCTTCCGTGGCCTCTTCGCTACAGCTCCAGTTGGCGGCAAGCCTTTGCATTGAACGGTTGTGTTGTTACAGTGTAAAGTATGGAACTCTGCGCAAACGGTCGGTCAATGCGATTTAAGATTAAAGCAGTTTATGGTGATTGTGTTAATGTGAGTACTGTGCGTCGTTGGGCGAGTAATTTTAAATATGTTGAGGCGTGAACATCTGACCTACGTGACAAACAAAGAGTTGGACGACATGTGACAGCAGCCACCCAGTTTCACAAGCAAAATGTTGACAGATTGATCCAGGATGATGTCGTATCACTCAGGGAGAAATTGCAAGCAGAATCGGCGTTTCACAAGAACGTGTGGGTCACATTATTGCTTTGCTTGGCTATCGGAAGATTTCTGCACAATGGGTACCCCGGATGCTGACTCCTGAAATGAAAGCACACAGACTTGAAATTTGCCAGTAACTCCTCTCCCGTTACGAGAATGAAGGTGACGGCTTTCTCCATTCAGTTGTGACAGGATACGAAACGTGGGTACACCATACTACCTGGAGACGAAACATCAGTCTGTGGAATATCGACACAAAGACTTACACCAGGAAAAGAAATTCAAGACGCAGCCATCAGCTGGAAAAATCATAGCCCCGGTGTTCTGGGACGCAGACGGTGTTATCCATGTTGATTTCCTTGATTGTGGAACAATAAATTCAGAGCATTACATCACAACGTTGCGAATTCTGAAACGACGGCTAACAAGGCTCCGAAAGGAGAAGGGAAATGTTTTCTTGCAACATGACGATCCCAAATCATAAACTTAACCTGCCACCAAAACAGAACAGTAGAGACTGAATCTCACGATCGAACGGCATCCTCCATACAGTCCAGATTTAGCACCGTCTGACTTTCAACTGTTCCCAATAATGAAAGATGATCTGCGGGGACGTCATTAAGCTTCTGATGAAGACGTTGAGAGAACTGAGAGACTGTGGTTGCGGAAACGGAGTGTCGACTTCTTCTTTGACGGCTTCAGAAAACTTGTTCATCGTTGGCAGAAATCTATCCAACTGGCTGCTGATTATGATGAAAAGTGAATACTGGTAATTAAAGATAACATTCTAAAGATTATTTCTGCGTTTGATTTATTAAAATAGTCCCATCCAAACCCAATTAACCGCTGTGGAGGCATTACTTTTCATTCAACCCTCGTATTAAGAACGGTGGCAGTACCCTTCCTTCGATACCTGTGCCATTTTAAATTTTAACGAGATAACGCATGACCATAAGGGGTTGTACAAAAATATGGGAACACAGCGAGAAATGCATTCTTGAACATAAATCCAGATGGAAGTCGAGGGTCCAGGTTGCGCTGTTGTATTTGACCACGAACGGCACCCGTGCCATGTTCGCAATACACTGCAAATATCAGTGATGGTCAGAACATTGTTTTGAGTTTTAGTGAGAGAATTTTATCGGAAGTATGTGAATTCGAACGTGGGCAAGTTATTCGTTGATGTATAGTGGATACTTTCGTAACCAAGGAGCACAAGTGCTTGGTGTTGCAAGGGGCACTGTATCGAGGATTTATATCGCATACAGGAAAATGCAAAGACATCATCCGCTGGGTCACAATGCGGCCGAAAGTTTGTGTTGGTTGATGGAGGCGGATGGTCACTGAAGAGGACTCTGACGAATAATAAGAGGACGACAGCAGCAAAAGTCGCTGCAGAATTGAATGTCGCACTCGCGAACCCCGTATGTAAGGAAATAACACAAAGTGAGCCCCATAAGCAGCAAAATTCAGGCGAGATGCAGTTCCAAAACCACTCACTATCTCGTAACAGGAAAACGTGATGACGAAGTCATAAAAGCCGTATTATGGAGAAATAGTAGAAAGTCTTGTTCACACTATTTCCATCTTCTGACCGAGTGTGCGTCCGAAGAGTGAAACATGGAGGGGCTTCAGTGATGATTTGAGCAGCCGTATCGAGGTATTCCACGGTAATACCAAGGATTATGTGACCATTTTGACTGATCAAGTGCTTCTCATGGTACAATATTTGCTCCAAAATGACAGGGTACCTGTTCGCACAGGTCACATAAACCAGGACCCGTTTCGTGAGCAGCAGACAGAATTTTCGCATCACACAACACCATCAGAGTCACCAGACCTCAGTATTAATCAACCTGTTGTGGTCTGCTTTGGAGAGAGGGATGGGTGAACGCTGCCACTTCCATCATGTTACCTGAACTTGCCACTGTTTTGCCGTATGAATGGTGTAATATCTATAGGAAACCACACAGGACCTGTATTTATACATTCCGAGAGGACTAGAAGCATCTTTGAATGCAAACTTGATTCATACACCGTATTAGGCATGGTAGTGCGTCGTGTCTTTCGTGTTTCCATATTTTTATCCAAACCCTGAATGTTGCCCTTGATGTTGTGACCTATCTCGATAGAGACGGTATTCGACTGTCATGTATGTTATTTTTATCTGTGACCCACTGCAGACAACTTGTCTTGGTTTTAAATGAAACAACAAGTTTGTTTTTACCAGTCACTGTTCATTGATCTCCACGACGCGTTTCAAAGGTTTACACGTTCATCATGAGGTGGATTTACATTTGTTAGTAAGACATGTTTGAATGTGTTTGTGTGTGTGTTGTGCAACTTATAGCACTGTCTAGTGCAGAAACAAAACACTATTTCAGAACAGGGTTTTCGTTTTCTTTAGACAAAAAGCTAAACGTATATCTAACGGAAAAAATAAAATAAGTAAAACAGAGTACCTCCAGTGATAACAGATTCCTTTCACTGTCGTAACATATCACATCTATACTCTCATATTTTGTAAACATAAATAGCGTCTGGAAACTATAAGGTGCAGTGAACATATAGCAGAAGAGAAATATTATCACAAAATGCAAAGAATATACATCAAAAATATGTTGAAATGTGTGTGAATTCTTAAGGGGCCAAACTGCTGAGGTCATCGGTCCCTAGACTTACACACTACTTAAACTAACTTACGCTAAGAACAACACACACACCCATGCCCGGGGGAGGACTCGAACCTCCGGCGTGAGAAGCCGCGCAATCACGGACATGGCGCCTCTGACCACTCTGCCACTCCGCGCGGCGATATACATAATAACAATGTTACTATAGAATAAGTTTTCAAGGCTCTTGGAGATGTTTGTTTTTAGGTGTGGAATACATGCGTTGGAACAAATATTTCAGGTGGTACACTGTTGGCCCACCCTTAGCCTTGATGACAGCTTCCACTCTCGCAGGCATACGTTCAATCAAGTGCTGGAAGGTTTCTTGGGGAATGGCAGCCCATTCTTCACGGAGCGCTGCACTGAGGAGAGATGTCAATGTCTGTCGGTGAGACCTGGCACGAAATCGGCATTCAAAAACATCCCAAAGGTGTTATATAGGATTCACGTCAGGACTCTGTGCAGGCCAGTCCATTACATGGAAGTTACTGTCTTGTGACCAGTCCCCCACAGGCCGTGCATTATGAACAGGTGCTCGATCGTGTTGAAAGATGCAATCTCCATCCCCGAATTGCTGTTTAACAGTGGGAAGCAAGAAGGTACTTAAAACATCAATGTATGCCTGTGCTGTGATAGCGCCACGCAAAACAACAAGAGGTGGAAGCCCCCTCCACTATAAACACGAACATACCACAACACCACCGCCTCCGAATTTAACTGTAGGCACTGCACACGCTGGCAGATGACGTTCACTGGGCATTAGCCATACCCGCACCCTGCCATCGGTTCACCATATTGTGTACCGTGATTCGTTACTCCACACAACGTCTTTCCATTTTTCAATCGTCCAATGTTTACTCTCCTTACACAAAGCGAGGTGTCGTTTGTCATTTACCGGTGTGATGTGTGGCTTATTAGCAGCCGCTCGACCATGGAATACAAGTTTTCCCACCTCCCGCCTATCTGTCGTAGTACTTGCAGTGGACCGTGATGCAGTCTGGAATTCCTGTTTGATGGTTTGGATGTCTGTCTATTACACATTACGACACTCTTCAACAGTCAGCTGTTTTTGTCCGCCAACAGACGAGGTCGGCCTGTACGCTTTTGTGCTGTACGTGTCCCTTTACGTTTCCACTTCACTATCACATAGGAAATAGTGGACCTAGGGATGTTTAGGAGTGTGGAAATCTCGCGTACAGACGTATGAGACAAGTGACACACAATCACCTGACCACGTTCGAAGTCCGTGAGTTCCGTGGAGCGCCCCATTCTGCTCTCTCAGGATTTCTAATGACTACTGACGTCGCTGATATGGAGTACCTGGTAATAGGTAGCAGCACAATGCACCTAATATGGAAAATGTATGTTTTTGTGGGTGCCCGGATACTTTTGATCACATAGTGTGTATTCCTTTATATAATAAGGTGACATGCTGCAACTTTAAGTACAATAATTATGTTGGCTACAGTGGTAAAATTATACGTAAATAACAATTTTGGTTGGCTGGAGGCAGAGGGAGAGGAAGAGAACGAGAAAGTGAGAGGGAGAGAGAGGGTGGAAGGAAAGATTGGATGAGAGCAAACTTCCGAAAACAGGGATTCTTAAGATAATATCTGTTAAATGTAATTACTGCTTTAAGGTTGGAGTAATATATTGGGAAATGCTTTAAAATATGCCGATGGATGTACAGTTTGTTCCATTAGTTGACGTGCATATAGTTTTAAGCTGACAGAGGTACAAGTTGTTGGTGTGATGGCATATCTGTAAAAGAGGTCAATCCCTTGTAAAAAAAAAAAAAAAAAAAAAAAAAAAAACCTCTTTTTGTTGTGATTTGCCAATAGTGGCCCGCCGCCAATCGACAGCACTTAAAACTGGCGTAGACCTTAATCGGTATGGGATAACGACCCGTATTTGTCACGCAAGCTCTCATTCTCTCGATGGTCGACCTGGTTAGAACCATTGTTACTGACAGAGGTGACATCCCTGAGTTTGAATTTAACACCACATATACCACCAAACAAACACAATCATGTATTCTACGTACTATTCTCTCGTTTATGCACAATAAGCAAAATTTAGTTATTTGGTAATCTTCTTGCTTAATGCTTTTCTTAGTCTTCACTGTAAATGCATTATAAGCTACTTGTCACGTATCTGGTAGTCTGTGGTCGCGGAGAGCATCATTGTCAGTCGAAAGGAATTCCATTTCAATTATAGCCCCGTTGTGATGGCACAGAGTAGTCCAAATAAGGAGTGTTCTGGAGAATGTCGTCTTTTGTGACACGACAACCTCACGACTACATCATTATCGTCCACAGCATCGACTACAGAAGAAAAACGACTTAGATACTGTTGATAATTTGTACAGTAGCTTCCTCACTTATTATATTTCGGTTTGATTCAAATTTAGAATACGGGACGCTACATTCGTTGAAAACAATTATTCTTTATGCAGTGCTGCTTAGGGTATGGTTCTCTTCCCTATTGCTGTCTTTGAAAGTCATTATGATTAAAAAATAAATAAGTGTTTGATCAACTTCTGCGTGTTTAAATTTTTGCCTTTCATATCGTAAAAATAGATATAAAGTTTTGTTTGGCAAAGCTACTAATTACTTGAGCCTCTTTATTACAAGAATCATAACAAAGTGAAACTAAAAATAGATAAATGGATAAATAATATTATTGAACTTTAATTAATGGCTCTGAGCACTATGGGACTTAACATCTGTGGTCATCAGTCCCCTAGAACTTAAAACTACTTAAACCTAACTTACCTAAGGACATCACACACATCCATGCCCGAGACAGGATTCGAACCTACGACCGCAGCGGTCACGCGGTTCCAGACTGAAGCACCTATAACCGCACGAAACTTTTATTAATATAAATTTCCTTGCCCTGTAGTTGTTCTGTGTGTGTTGCGTATTACCTGACGTGCAGAGTTACTGGAATGTATTTCCGTTGTTGTTGTTGAAATTTTATAAAACATAGGCATAATCTACTGCATAATTTAATGCAGTTTTAGGTAGCTTACTTCAGTGCATTGCATAATGAAAGGCGTATATGTGTAGGGACGCTGCTTGCATTACAACGTATGAGTACTGACATTCAGTAATACACTTACCTATTGCTAGTAAGAACTTGTTTAGAAAGTTACAGATTAAAATGTCTGCATGTGAAACTTTGGATTTTGGAATCAGTAATGGATATTGTTTTAATTTCGAGTCCCACACAACATTCAGTAAAGCAATCGCGGTATCAAATGTCGAGATTAACTATTCGACATTCAATTGATTGAGAGAATGTAATAATGATGTTATTAGCTACTAATTTTAAGTACAACAAAATAACGCGTGAGCGCTGGAAACCAGCTCAGTACTAACGAGATAATTGCAACTCATATTAATTATTTACTGATTTCAGTTTTAACGTAAGAAAGCTGAGGGAGGGATTACTGTCATTTACGACGGTAAGTTGTACACGTTCCCTATTTCCTTTCGGCTCGTTTCGGAACTGGTGTCTTATTTCCGTCCAATTGAAGCGCACGAACGCAGGGTCTAGTACTATACAGTGAGGAGATAAAAAGGAATACTTTACAAGGTGTAATCGAACATTTTCCATCAACTGGAGGAACTACAGAAGGACAATGGAATCGCTGTTGCTGCCAACTCTCTGACAAAGGCTGCTATACACGTCGCGCCTAGTGCTGCGTCGACATCATTAGTGGCTGTTTACACACTATTCTACCAATGACAGGTCTCCTATTCATTAGCTGATGTAACCGATTTCCTGCCAGACTATAAACGTTTCCGGGATAGAGTTACTCTACCCAGCGACAAATTCATTTACGGATCTGGAAAGTGTTACAATAAGAAGTACCAGTTCGATATCTATAAACATTTGTGGACATGTTCTTCAAGTGACGGGTATTATATGATTAAACAGTCATTCCAACTGGAACTTGCATCCATCGTCAACATCACCATGATGGGTGTCTCCCACAGGCACTAATACACACCTGTATTCTTTGTGGCAAGAGAGGAAACAGCCTCCAAATATCTTCAGGAACTTCTTGTGCTGCCTGAAACACATGCTACTTAAGTTCATTAAGACTGCTGGCTCGTGGCTCGAAGCTAGAATAAGGGTATGTCTTCCCAACGCATCCCTGATATACCCTTTTTATATTAGTCTTCTGACTGGTTTAATGCGACCCGCCACGAATTACTCACCTGTGCCAACCTTCCAACCTTTTCTTCTTAGAGTAGCACTTGCGACCTATGTCCTCAATTATTTGCTGGATGTATCCCACTCTCTCTCTTCCTCTACAGTTTTTACCCTCTACCGCTCCCTCTAATACCATGTAAGTCATTCCCTGATGTCTTCACGTATGTCCTATAATATTGTCCCTTCTTCTTGTCAGTGTTTTCCATATGTACCTTCCCTCGCAGACTCTATGGAGAACCTCCTCACTACTTACCTTATCAGTACACCTAATTTTCAATATTCTTCTGTAGCAGCACGTCTCAGATGCTTCTATTCTTCTCTGTCCCAGTTTTCTCACAATCCATATCTCACAACGATACAGAGCTGTGCTCCAAGTGTACATTATCAGAAATTTCTTCCTCAAATTAGTGTTTGATGTTAGTAGACGTTTCTTGGCTAGGAACGCCCTTTTAGCCGGCCGGAGTGGCCGAGTGGTTCTAGGCACTTCAGTCTGGAACCGCGTGACCGCTACGGACGCAGGTTCGAATCCTGCCTCGGGCATGAATGTGTGTGCTGTCCTTGGGTTAGCTAAGTTTAAGTAGTTCTAAGTTCTAGGGGACTGATGACCGCATATGTTAAATCCCATAGTGCTCAGAGCCATTTGAACCATTTCTGAATACCCTTTTAGCCAGTGATAGTCTGCTTTTGATAACCTCCATGCTCCATCACCGATTATTTAGCTGCCTAGGCAGCGGAATTTCTTAACTTCACCTACACTCATGTTCAGAAAAAACAGAACACAATGGACGTCTAGAGACAAGACGTTCATATTCCGAGGACATGTACATCAGTGTGTTCTGCAGAAATGATTATCATTTCCGTCACCTCTGTTCAACATGTGTCCTGTAGCACAATAGGCACATGGTCCACCATGGGGCCTTATAAACATCCTCTTTCCCTCTCTCCCTCACACACACCCACACATCCACCCATCCACCCACCCACACACACACACACACACACACACAGAAATGCACAGACACCTGTGAAAGATTCAGAACAACCGCCATGAACACCTTCAACTGTTCCACTGTCCGCCATGTTTGTTTTTGCAAATGGTAAACAGTGACGGTGACGGTGATAGCTCAATATATAATCTTTGACAGTGATGAACACGAGGAAAAAGAAAATGTAAATGAAACATAATGTAAATAGACACACACACACACACACACACACACACACATACATTCACACACATAGAATCAATTAATTTCAGGCATAGCCATAACAATTTTCAAATCTTAATTTTGGCTCAAACAATTCATTTACTTTAACGTGTAAGTGGTAGCAGATGGTAAACTGTGAAACAGTGAAACAAAACAGTCAATGTAAAAACACATCAGAAAAACCACACCGTGTGGTAAAAAGGTATGAATTCATAATTTTACGTTTTTTACCAGATATCTGTAATTGCGATTTAAAAACCAATAGATACACGTATACTAACAGTAAAGAACATTCTTTATCTTTAGCAGACATGAAACAAAAGTCCACTGAAGATGGTTCAACTGCAGTGAAACATGTTTGGGGTAAAAAAACAGAATTGTAGTTTGCTTAAGTCGGATCCTATCCAAAAACATACGTATTCCATGCGTGTTGACATCGACGCGTATAAGGAGCGAATGGCGTACTGTGTTATAACCCTCCAAGCTGCAGTCACCTGGTTCCTAAGTCCACCTGTGATTGTTGGCACTGAGTCACAGCGCTGCACCCATTGTTTCATCGTATCTCACACATTTAAGATTGGTGACAAGTCTGCTGATCTGGCAGGCCAGGGCTAAAGGTTGTGATCTGTGATGTACCCAACAGCACCTCACACAATAACGCCTTGAGCTGGCGCTGTACGTCTTGTGTGAATGCAGTCATTCTGATGCCGCTCTCCCTGTCTGCGGCGAAGCAAAATGCGGCCATCATTTTCAAACAAATAGAATCTGGTTTCGTCCGAAAACACCATCTGATGCCATTCATGTCCCCAGTTACGCCTTTCCACATATTATTACCTTCTAGCATATTTCTGCAAATTCGTCAAAGCTAGGTGAAGAAGTAAACGACGCGAACTTAACCTATGCCGTAATAAATGGCGACAGACTGTCATTCTTGATAGTGTACGATGTGTTACACTGTTTCACATTTATGCCAGCGCCGACAAAGATGCATATCTGTCCTTCAATGCTATTCGGGTGATGTGTCAATCTTCTTAGGGGGTAGTCTGAATGGTGCGATCTGACCCATCTCGTCCTAGTTTATGGCCTACTGTGAACCATTCGGCACACACCCATTGCACTGTCGAAACACTTCGTCCCACACGACCAGCAATTCCCCAAAAGGATGCAACACATTCTCTCACGCTAATAACGTGCTTTCTCTCAATTCATTGATTTTATGGTACGGTTCGCACATACGTCTGAGAGGTATGCTGTGCGTCTGCTCAAGGTACATTGGTCCATTACCTTCGGTCTATAGCGACAACGAGAGACCAGACACGTTTTGTCGGTAGTTGGTGTTGCGCCACGATATCCATGTTGGCCTTGACTGCTGGAAATATGAACGTCCAACGTCTAGTCGTTCAAGGTGCTCTTTTTTTTTTACGTGAATATACTTGGCGGCCACCAATTATGATGCTACGTTTCTCGCTGTTCTCATTCTTGCTATTTCTAATTGTTGTTGTCTTTGTTCGATATTTTCTCATTCCATATTTAGTACACATTAAACTATTGATTCAATTCAACAGATCGTGTAACAACTACTCCACTTTCACTGAAGATAGCAATGTCGTCAGCGAATCTTAATATTGGTATCTTTTCACCTTGAATTTTGATTCCATTTTTGATCCTTTCTTTTACCTCCGTCACTACTTCTTCCGTGTATTGACTGAACAGTAACGGCAAAAGGTAATATCCCAATCTTAAATATTTTTCATTCCGTGCACTTCGCTCTTGGTCTTCGGCTTTTATTGATCCCCCTCTATTCGTGTACATATTGTACATTACCCGTCTTTTCATATAGCTTACCTCTATTTTTCTCACGATTTCAAAGATCTTGGATCATTTTTCTATGACTTTTTCCAGGTCGACAAATCTTCAGTCTTGCTTCCATTATCAACGACAACGTCAGAACTATCTCTCTCGTGTCTTTACCTTTCCTAAAGGCAAACTGCTCATTAGCTAACAGATCCTCACTTTCCATTCTTCCGTATATTTTGGTTGTCAGTAACTTGGATACATGAGCTGTTCAGCTGATTGTGCGCGTTTGTCGGCATTCAAAATCTTGGAAATTGTGTGAATGTATATCACACTCTCATACATTCTACATACCAATGGGAATACTAATTTTATTATCACTTCCCCAAATTATTTTAGAAATTACCATCAAATGTTATGTTTCCCTTCTGACTTACTCCATTTTAAATCTACCAAAGCTCTTCTAATTTCTGATTCTAATACAGGATGCACCCTCCCTCCCTGTTATGACATTTCTACATGCCGAACACTCCTTTCGACTATGGTTTCTTTCTCGATTTTTTCGCATTTTTCATGTAACAATTTCGCCTTAGCTTCCCTGCACTTCCTGTTTATTCCATTCCTAAGTGACTTTTATCTCCGTATTCTTGAATTTCCTGGAACATTTTTGTACTTCCTTCTTTCATCCTGAAGTATTTGTTCTGTTACCCATAGTTTCTTCGCAGCTATCTTGCTTGTACCTACGTTTCTCTCTCCAACCTCTGTGACTGCCCTTTTTAGAGCTGTCCATTCCTCTTCAAATGGACTGCCTATTGAGCTATTCATTGTCGCCATGTTTATAACGTCAGAGAACTTCAAGCGAGTCTCTTCTTCATTATTTAGTACTCCCGTGTCCCACTGATTCTTCTTGACTACTCTCGTAAACTTCAGCCTTCTCTTCATCATTACTAAATTATGATCTGAGTCTATATCTGCCCCTGTGTACGCCTAATAATCCAATATCTGATTTCGGAATCTCTGGCTGACCGTGATGTGATATAACTGAATTCTTCCTGTATCTTCCGGTTTTTTCCAGTTGTACCTTTTCGCCGGCCGGAGTGGTCGTGCGGTTCTAGGCGCTACAGTCTGGAGCCGAGTGACCGCTACGGTCGCAGGTTCGAATCCTGCCTCGGGCGTGGATGTGTCTGATGTCCTTAGGTTAGTTAGGTTTAACTAGTTCTAAGTTCTAGGCGACTGATGACCTCAGAAGTTAAGTTGCGTAGTACTCAGATCCATTTAGTTGTACCTTTTTCTCTTGTGATTATTGCACGGTACTCCCCATCACCATCTCAAATTTATTGCAGGACTCAGTTGTTCTCCTCTCGGATTCACACTACCAAGTTCATATCCTCTCGTAACGCTTCCATCTACTGCTTTCCCTACCACCACTTTCCAATCCCTCATTGCTATTAGATTCTCATCTTCCTTTACAGACTAAATTACCTGTTCCCTCTCCTCGTATTCTTTTTCTATCTTTTAATCTTCTGCTTGCAATGTTGGTATGTAAATCTGAACTGTAGTTTTCGTTGTTGGTTCAATGCCGATTCAGATGAGAAAAATCCTGTTACTGAACTGCTCACAGAAATTCACTCTCCGTCCTATCCTGCGTGGGCCGTGCGTGGGTCGTGTTCGTGCTATCTCCTATTTAACACCCTGTTTTTTTCCTGCCGCCTCGTTTTGTTAATTTCAATTACTGGTGTCACTGAGTTGCTGCCGTGGCTGCACATGAGGGGATGCAGCAGCGCTTATCGATATAGGCCCTGTCGTATTATCTTTGCTGGACTGCTGTTACTTGCTGGTGTCGTGTGGCGTCGAGGGAGTTGGAACGCGCCAGCAGTGCAGTACGGACCAGGCAGTCAGACAGTTGGGACGCGGAAAAAGTTAGATCGGATTGGAGCGGCAGTGAGGTTCGGATAGCCGTGACTCACCCGACCGTTGCCGGCATACATGGCTGGCGACGGTATTGGATGATCGTCGGTCGGTCGTTTTGTCGGTCGACGTGTATTTGACCGGCGATCGCTTATAGGTTGGCTGTGTGTGCCATATCATAATTCGTCCTTGTTTTGCTAAGTCACTGCCGCTAGCATTGTCTAGTTTTTCGTGCGAGTGTTCGTGAAACTGTGTGTAGTTTATGTGGTTTGACTGACAAGTTATTTAAAGGTTGTCGGCGTACTGGCTCCGAATTGGTCGGTTGGCGTGGAGTAGCGAGGAAGGGCAGGGTAGGCATCATTTGCCCGCCGATTGCCGACACACGCGTTTGAGTGCCAACGACCTTGCTTGGCCGTTTGTTCGGTCGTCTGATTAGACGACGTGTATTTGGGTCGTCCACCGCTTATGGGTTGTCTGTGATCCGTTTTGGTTGTTGTTAAAAAAAAATGGTTCAAATGGCTCTGAGCACTATGGGACTTAACATCTGAGGTCATCAGTCCCCTAGACTTAGAACTACTTAAACTAACCTAAGGGCAGCACACACATCCATACCCAAGGCAGGATTCGAACCCGCGACCGTAGCAGCAGCGAGGTTCCGGACTGACGCGCCTAGAGCCGCTCTGCCACAACGGCCGGCCTGGTTGTTGTTCCAGTCTCAGCTGTTAGCATCGCTTGAGTCTGGATCGGAACTGATCTTTATCATTGGTCTGATGACTGCCTGTCGGTTGGGTTCTCAGCGGATTGAAAATCGTTGGGCCGTCTGCCTGTCTCACCTAAGTGAGAGTTAGTGTTTGAATTCCAGTCCAGCCCTCGAACATCTGAGCGCCCTTGGATGTACTGTCCTTTTCTTTAAATTTGTTCTTGTTCTTTGTACTTGTTTGGCTTCTAGCCCATTTTATAAAAATTAGAGTTGATTTGCTCTTAAGGCCTTCAGCCTAGTTTAAAGTACTGTTTCACGTAAGCCCTTTGGCGTTTTAAAAATTTTAATGTTGTTGAGTTTTAAGTCTTGGGCCTTCAGCCGATTTTTAGTTTCAGTTCATTTGCTCTTAAGGCCTTTTCTTTAAATTTGTTCTTGTTCTTTGTACTTGTTTGGCTTCTAGCCCATTTTTTAAAAATTAATGTTGATTTGCTCTTAAGGCCTTCAGCTGATCTGAATTTAACTTGTTTACTTCAGCCTAACTACAGAAGTGTTTTAAGATAAGGCTTGCCTGTTACATTTCTGATAATGCTTGAGTTTTAAGTTATCGGTCTTCAGCCGTTTTTAAATTAAAGTGGCTTTCAGCTGGTAATTAAGTCGCAAGGATTAAAGCTGTGTGTTTAAAAAAAATTGAAATCTTGTAATGTTTGATCAAATAATAAAGTTGTACGTTCGAGTCTAACTGACAGCTCTTGTTTTAGTCCCTTTCCAAAATTTAAACTACTTGCTCTGTACTGCGAGTGTAGCAGAGCGTTTCACTCCGTTTATATGGAATGGATTGGGTCCACTAGTCCACCATTTCAACCATTGACTGGAAATGGTTATGTTCGCCTACTTGCAGACCACCTGCAGCTATTTATGGACTTGATATTCCCAAACAACGATGTCGTGTAACCAGGCCACAGTTCTTCGCGATTGATTTAAAGAACGTTCTGGACAATTCAGGCGAAGGATTAGGCTATCTAGGTCGACCGACAGTAACCCCATGGAACATTCATGAAACATAATTGAGAGGCAATTTCGTGCACAAAAACCTGCACTGGAAATACTTTCGCAGCTGTAGAGGCAGTATGGATCCGTATTTCTGTTGGGGACGTCCAACGATTTGATGAGTCCTGACACGTCGAGTTCCTGCACTACGTCGGACAAAACGGGGTCCTACATGAGATTAGGAGGTACGATTTTTGCCACCTCAGCGTATTTTCCAGGTAAGTTTTAGGTCGCCTACTCGGCATTGTACGCTGAGGGTGGGAGTAGCAACTCCCAACCCAGCCCCCCTTTAGCGGATGAAGTGGGACAGACGCAGAAAAGGTGTTACGTTACAGCACGCAAGGCTGGCAGCGCCGCAGAAAAGGCGGCGGATTTGAGATAAGGGCTCAGCGGGCGTCAGGCGCCGACGGTGCCACGTCCTGCGACTGCGTGGCGCGCGGGGGCGGCGGGGGCGGCGAGGCCTGTGATCGATGGGCGGCAGTCGCTTTGTGGGTCGGCACGCACCGGCGCAGCCACGCACGCCTGAGAGGTGCTCCTCTGGCGCACGGCGGCGGCTGGGCGGGTGGCTCGCGAGGCGCGCCGTTAACGGCCGCGTGTAGACGGGCCTCGCTGCCTTTGTTCCGATTACTGTTGCAGAGTGGCAACCGTGCTGCCAAACGGTTAGCTTCTTTATAACTCGCATCTGCAAACGTAAAAAAATGGTTCAAATGGCTCTGAGCACTATGAGACTTAACTGCGGAGGTCATCAGTCCCCTAGAACTTAGAACTACTTAAACCTAACTAACCTAAGGACATCACACACATCCATGCCCGAGGCAGGATTCGAACCTGCGACCGTAGCGGTCGCGCGGTTCCAGACTGCAGCGCCCAGAAGCGCTCGGCCACTTCGGCCGGCTGCAAACGTAAATTACACGGCAATAAAATTTGTTCAAATGTATGTGAAATCTTATGGGACTTAACTTCTAAGGTCATCAGTCCCTAAGCTTACACACTACTTAACCTAAATTATCCTAAGGACCAACACACACACACCCATGCCCGAGGGAGGACTCGAACCTCCGCCGGGACCAGCTGCACAGTCCATGACTGCAGCGCCTAGACCGCTCGGCTAACCCCGCGCGGCAAATAAAATTTAATTTGCTAAGTACACTGCCTGACATGAGATGTGAACTACCCAGACGAGATGGCCGGATGACAGTGTAACTTCGTACACGTACACACCATCGCCGTATTATTAGGTGATTACAGTTCCAACTCACTGTGACAAGCAGAACGGTCACCAGAGGGCACTGTTCTGATTCGTTTTTAATGTTTTTACTAGGACCTGTAGGCTATAGAATGGTCTTGCACAGCGGCAGGTGTTGAATGGTCGTTATGGACACAAAAATACCGCCTGCTCTTGAGAGGCAGCATTATCAGTACCTGCCACTGGGGCCGCATTGTGCGCCTGCATTTGGCTGGCTGGTCGAATCCAGATTTGTAGGCCATTCGGATGCGGCAGTGGCCCGATGTTGGACTGTACAGGAAGGTGAGGGCAGGTGCTCTGGTCGTCAATGTTCTGACCACCTCTGACCACCGCAAGGGAGGATCACCATTTACACTATGTTATCAAAAGTATCCGGGCACCTGGCTGAAAATGAATCAGTAACGCTGGAATTCAATATAGTGCTTGCCCACCCTTAGCCCTAATGACAGCTTCCACTCTCGCAGGTATACGTTCAATCAGGTGCTGTAATGTTTCTTGTGGAATGGCAGCCCATTCTTTATGGAGTGTTGCACTGAGGAGAGGTATCGATGTCGGTCGGTGAGGCCTGGAACGAAGTGGGCATTGCAAAACAACCCAAAGATGTTCTGTAGGATTCACGTCAGGACTCCGTACAGGCCAGTCCATTACATGGAAGTTATTGTCGTGTGACCACCGCCACAGACCGTATATTACGAACAGGTGCTCGATCGTGTTGAAACATGCAATCGCCATCCCCAAATTGCTCATCAACAGCGGAAAACAAGAAGGTGCTTAAAACATCAATGTGGGCCTATGCTGTGATAGTTCCACTCAAAACAAGAAGGTGTGCAAGCCTCCTCCATGAAAAACACGACCACACCATATCACCACCGCCTCCGAATTTTACTGTTGGCACTAGACAAGCTGACAGATGACGTTCACCGGACATTCGCCATACCCACACCCTGCCATCGAATCGCCACATGGTTTACCCTGATTCGTCACTCCACACAACGTTTTTTCACTCTCCAGTCGTCCAGTGTTTACGCTCCTTACACCATGTCGTGATGAGGCGTCGTTTGGCATTTGCTGGCATGATGTGTGGCTTATGAGCAGCCGCTCAACCATGAAATCCAAGTTTTCCCACCTCTCACCTAACTGCCATAGCACTTGCAGTGGATCCTGATGCAGTTTGGAATTCCTGTGTGATGGTCGGGATAGATGTCTGCCTATTACACATTAGACCTTCTATTGTTGTTGTTGTTGTGGTCTTCAGTCCTGAGACTGGTTTGATGCAGCTCTCCATGCTACTCTATCCTGTGCAAGCTTCTTCATCTCCCAGTACCTACTGCAATCTACATCCTTCTGAATCTGCTTAGTGTATTCATCTCTTGGTCTCCCTCTATGACTTTTACCTTCCATGCTGCCCTCCAATACTAAATTGGTGATCCCTTGATGCCACAGAACATGTCCTACCAACCGATCCAGCCTTCTGGTCAAGTTGTGCCACAAACTTCTCTTCTCCCCAATCCTATTCAATACTTCCTCATTAGTTATGTGATCTACCCATCTAATCTTCAGCATTCTTCTGTAGCACCACATTTCGAATGCTTCTATTCTCTTCTTGTCCAAACTATTTATCGTCCATGTTTCACTTCCATACATGGCTACACTCCATACAAATGCTTTCAGAAATGACTTCCCGACACTTAAATCTATACTCGATGTTAACAAATTTCTCTTCTTCAGAAAAGCTTTCCTTGCCATTGCCAGTCTACATTTTATATCCTCTCTACTTCGACCATCATCAGTTATTTTGCTCCCCAAATAGCAAAACTCCTTTACTGCTTTAAGTGTCTCATTTCCTAATCTAATTCCCTCAGCATCAACCGACTTAATTCGACTACATTCCATTATCTTCGTTTTGCTTTTGTTGATGTTCATCTTATATCCTCCTTTCAAGACACTGTCCATTCCATTCAACTGCTCTTCCAAGTCCTTTGCTGTCTCTGACAGAATTACAATGTCATCCGCGAACCTCAAAGTTTTTATTTCTTCTCCATTGATTTTAATACCTACTCCGAATTTTTCTTTTGTTTCCTTTACTGCTTGCTCAATATACAGATTGAACAACATCGGGGAGTGGCTACAACCCTGTCTTACTCCCTTCCCAACCACTGCTTCCCTTTCATACCCCTCGGCTCTTATAACTGCCATCTGGTTTCTGTACAAATTGTAAATAGCCTTTCGCTCCCTGTATTTTACCCCTGACACCTTTAGAATTTGAAAGAGAGTATTCCAGTCAACATTGTCAAAAGCTTTCTCTAAGTCTACAAATGCTAGAAACGTAGGTTTGCCTTTCCTTAATCTTTCTTCTAGGATAAGTCGTAAGGTCAGTATTGCCTCACGTGTTCCAGTGTTTCTACGGAATCCAAACTGATCTTCCCTGAGGTTGGCTTCTACTAGTTTTTCCATTCGACTGTAAAGAATTCGTGTTAGTATTTTGCAGCTGTGACGTATTAAACTGATAGTTCGGTAATTTTCACATCTGTCAACACCTGCTTTCTTTGGGATTGGAATTATTATATTCTTCTTGAAGTCTGAGGGTATTTCGCCTGTTTCATACATCTTGCTCACCAGATGGTAGAGTTTTGTCAGGACTGGCTCTCCCAAGGCCGTCAGTAGTTCCAATGGAATGTTGTCTACTCCGGGGGCCTTGTTTCGACTCAGGTCTTTCAGTGCTCTGTCAAACTCTTCACGCAGTATCGTATCTCCCATTTCATCTTCATCTACATCCTCTTCCATTTCCATAATATTGTCCTCAAGCACATCGCCCTTGTATAGACCCTCTATATACTCCTTCCACCTTTCTGCTTTCCCTGCTTTGCTTAGAACTGGGTTTCCATCTGAGCTCTTGATATTCATACAAGTCGTTCTCTTATATCCAAAGGTCTCTTTAATTTTCCTGTAGGCAGTATCTATCTTACCCCTAGTGAGATAAGCCTCTACATCCTTACATTTGTCCTCTAGCCATCTCTGCTTAGCCATTTTGCACTTCCTTTCGATCTCATTTTTGAGACGTTTGTATTCCTTTTTGCCTGCTTCATTTACTGAATTTTTATATTTTCTCCTTTCATCAATTAAATTCAATATTTCTTGTGTTACCCAAGGATTTCTACTAACCCTCGTCTTTTTACCTACTTGATCCTCTGCTGCCTTCACTACTTCATCCCTCAAAGCTACCCATTCTTCTTCTACTGTATTTCTTTCCCCCATTCCTGTCAATTGCTCCCTTCTGCTCTCCCTGAAACTCTGTACAACCTCTGGTTCTTTCAGTTTATCCAGGTCCCATCTCCTTAAATTCCCACCTTTTTGCAGTTTCCTCAGTTTTAATCTACAGGTCATAACCAATAGATTGTGGTCCGAGTCCACATCTGCTCCTGGAAATGTCTTACAATTTAAAACCTGGTTCCTAAATCTCTGTCTTACCATTATATAATCTATCTGATACCTTTTAGTATCTCCAGGGTTCTTCCATGTATACAACCTTCTTTCATGATTCTTAAACCCAGTGTTAGCTATGATTATGTTGTGCTCTGTGCAAAATTCTACCAGGCGGCTTCCTCTTTCATTTCTTAGCCCCAATCCATATTCACCGACTATGTTTCCTTCTCTCCCTTTTCCTACACTCGAATTCCAGTCACCCATGACAATTAAATTTTCGTCTCCCTTCACAATCTGAATAATTTCTTTTATTTCATCATACATTTCTTCAATTTCTTCGTCATCTGCAGAGCTAGTTGGCATATAAACTTGTACTACTGTAGTTGGTGTGGGCTTCGTATCTATCTTGGCCACAATAATACGTTCACTGTGCTGTTTGTAGTAGCTTACCCGCATTCCTATTTTCCTATTCATTATTAAACCTACTCCTGCATTACCCCTATTTGATTTTGTGATTATAACCCTGTTGTCACCTGACCAGAAGTCTTGTTCCTCCTGCCACCGAACTTCACTAATTCCCACTATATCTAACTTCAACCTATCCATTTCCCTTTTTAAATTTTCTAACCTACCTGCCCGATTAAGGGATCTGACATTCCACGCTCCGATCCGTAGAACGCCAGTTTTCTTTCTCCTGCTAACGACATCCTCTTGAGTAGTCCCCGCCCGGAGATCCGAATGGGGGACTATTTTACCTCCGGAATATTTTACCCAAGAGGACGCCATCATCATTTAACCATACAGTAAAGCTGCATGCCCTCGGAAAATATCACGGCTGTAGTTTCCCCTTGCTTTCAGCCGTTCGCAGTACCAGCACAGCAAGGCCGTTTTGGTTATTGTTACAAGGCCAGATCAGTCAATCATCCAGACTGTTGCCCTTGCAACTACTGAAAAGGCTGCTGCCCTTCTATTACTGTCGGCAATCTCTGTCAGTCAACAGACGAAATCCGCCTTTACGCTTTTGTGCCGTACGTGTCCTTTCACATTTCCACTTCGCTATCACATGGGAAACAGTGGACCTAGGGATTTTTTTTTTTTTTTTTGGTCATCAGTCTACTGACTGGTTTGATGCGGCCCGCCACGAACTCCTTTCCTGTGCTAACCTCTTCATCTCAGAGTAGCACTTGCAACCTACGTCCTCAATTATTTGCTTGACGTATTCCAATCTCTGTCTTCCTCTACAGTTTTTGCCCTCTACAGCTCCCTCTAGTACCATGGAAGTCATTCTCTCATGTCTTAGCAGATGTCCTATCATCCTGTCCCTTCTCCTTATCAGTGTTTTCCACATATTCCTTTCCTCTCCGATTCTGCGTAGAACCTTCTCATTCCTTACCTTATCAGTCCACCTATTTTTCAACATTCTTCTATAGCACCACATCTCAAATGCTTCGATTCTCTTCTGTTCCGGTTTTCCCACAGTCCATGTTTCACTACCATACAATGCTGTTCTCCAGACGTACATCCTCAGAAATTTCTGCTCCAAATTAAGGCCGGTATTTAATATTAGTAGACTTCTCTTGGCCATAAATGCCTTTTTTGCCATAGCGAGTCTGCTTTTGATGTCCTCCTTGCTCCGTCCGTCATTGGTTATTTTATTGCCTAGGTAGCAGAATTCCTTAACTTCATTGACTTCGTGACCATCAATCCTGATGTTAAGTTTCTCGCTGTTCTCATTTCTACTACTTCTCATTACCTTCGTCTTTCTCCGATTTACTCTCAAACCATACTGTGTACTCATTAGACTGTTCATTCTGTTCAGCAGATCATTTAATTCTTCTTCACTTTCACTCAGGATAGCAATGTCATCAGCGAATCGTATCATTGATATCCTTTCACCTTGTATTTTAATTCCACTCCTGAACCTTTCTTTTATTTCCATCATTGCTTCCTCGATGTACAGATTGAAGAGTAGGGGCGAAAGGCTACAGCCTTGTCTTACACCCTTCTTAATACGAGTACTTCGTTCTTGATCGTCCACTCTTATTATTCCCTCTTGGTTGTTGTACGTATTGTATATACCCGTCTCTCCCTATAGCTTACCCCTACTTTTTTCAGAATCTCGAACAGCTTGCACCATTTTGTATTGTCGAACGCTTTTTCCAGGTCGTCAAATCCTATGAAAGTGTCATGATTTTTCTTTAGACTTGCTTCCATTATTCGCCGTAACGTCAGAATTGCCTCTCTCGTCCCTTTACTTTTCCTAAAGCCAAACTGATCGTCACCTAGCGCATTCTCAATTTTCTTTTCCATTCTTCTGTATATTATTCTTGTAAGCAGCTTCGATGCATGAGCTGTTAAGCTGATTGTGCGATAATTCTCGCACTTGTCAGCCCTTGCCGTCTTCGGAATTGTGTGGATGATGCTTTTCCGAAAGTCAGATGGTATATAGCCAGACTTATATATTCTACACACCAGCGTGAACAGTCGTTTTGTTGCCACTTCCCCCAATGATTTTAGAAATTCTGATGGAATGTTACCTATCCCTTCTACCTTATTTGACCATAAGTCCTCCAAAGCTCTTTTAAATTCCGATTCTAACACTGGATCCCCTATTTCTTCTAAATCGACTCCTGTTTCTTCTTCTATCACATCAGACAAATCTTCACCCTCATAGAGGCTTTCAGTGTATTCATTCCACCTATCTGCTCTCTCCTCTGCATTTAACAGTGGAATTCCCGTTGCACTCTTAATGTTACCACCGTTGCTTTTAATGTCACCAAAAGTTGTTTTTACTTTCCTGTATGCTGAGTCTGTCCTTCCGACAATCATATCTTTTTCGATGTCTTCACATTTTTCCTGCAGCCATTTCGTCTTAGCTTCCCTGCAGTTCCTATTTATTTCATTCCTCAGCGACTTGTATTTCTGTATTCCTGATTTTCCCGGAACATGTTTGTATTTCCTCCTTTCATTAATCAACTGAAGTATTTCTTCTGTTACCCACGGTTTCTTCGCAGCTACCTTCTTTGTACCTATGTTTCCCTTCCCAACTTCTGTGATGGCCCGTTTTAGAGATGTCCATTCCTCTTCAACTGTACTGCCTACTGCGCTATTCCTTAATGCTGTATCTATAGCGTTAGGGAACTTCAAACGTATCTCGTCATTCCTTAGTACTTCCGTATCCCACTTCTTTGCGTATTGATTCTTCCTGACTAATGTCTTGAACTTCAGCCTACTCTTCATCACTACTATATTGTGATCTGAGTCTATATCTGCTCCTGAGTACGCCTTACAATCCAGTATCTGATTTCGGAATCTCTGTCTGACCATGATGTAATCTAATTGAAATCTTTCCGTATCTCCCGGCCTTTTCCAAGTATACCTCCTCCTCTTGTGATTCTTGAACAGGGTATTCGCTATTACTGGCTGAAACTTGTTACAGAACTCAATTAGTCTTTCTCCTCTTTCATTCCTTTTCCCAAGTCCATACTCTCCTGTAACCTTTTCTTCTACTCCTTCCCCTACAACTGCATTCCAGTCGCCAATGACTATTAGTTTTTCTTCCCCCTTTACATACTGCATTACCCTTTCAATATCCTCATACACTTTCTCTATATATTCATCTTCAGCTTGCGACGTCGGCATGTATACCTGAGCTATCGTTGTCGATTTTGGTCTGCTGTCGATTCTGATTGGAACAACCCGGTCACTGAACTATTCACAGTAACACACCCTCTGCCCTGCCTTCCTATTCATAACGAATCCTGCACCTGTTACGCCATTTTCTGCTGCTGTTGATATTACCCGATGCTCATCTGACCAGAAATCCTTGTCTTCCTTCCACTTCACTTCACTGACCCCTACTATATCTAGATTTAGACTTTGCATTTCCCTTTTCAGATTTTCTAGTTTCCCTACTACGTTCAAGCTTCTGACATTCCACGCCCCGACTCGTAGAACGTTATCCTTTCGTTGATTATTCAATCTTTTTCTCATGGTAACCTCCCCCTTGGCAGTCCCCTCCCGGAGATCCGAATGGGGGACTATTGCGGAATCTTTTGCCAATGGAGAGATCATCATGACACTTCTTGTTTAGGAGTGTAGAAATCTCGCGTACAGACCTATGACATAAGTGACACCCAAACACCTGACCACGTTCGAAGTCCGCGAGTTCCGAGGAGCGCCCCATTCTGCTCTCTCTCGGTGTCTAATGAGGGATTTGTTGGGGAGTAACAGCAAGTGGACTAGAGAATTACCGTCTCGTCTGGAGGCTACCTTTAACACGACAAACCGAGCGCCGTGTCGCAGGGATTAGCACAATGGATTCGCATTCTGGCGGATGACGGATCAAACCCGCGTCCGGCAATGCTGATTTATATTTTCCGTGGTTTTCCGAAACTGTTTCAGGCAAATGCAGCGATGGTTCCGTTGAAAGCCGATTTTCTTCCCAAGCCTTCCCTTATCCGGGCTTGCCCTCGGTCTCGTGACTCCACTGTCTACAGGACGTTAGACACTAAAACGAAAACACAAATGGCTACATTTCGAATGGTGCTTGACTGGGAAGCATGGATTGCTTATAAAAGGCGTCGCAGTGTGTTGAGCGTTGAATCGCAGTAGTGCACTACGCCAGATCGCCATCGTCGTCGAGTGCGGCGGCGGCGTGTGGAGATTTTCCATTCTCCCAATGTTCTGCAGCGGCACTGCAATGTGTCCCCTGAAGACATGGGGTGGGGCGCTGTCGGATATGACTTCAGTTGTCGGTTGGTAATGACTGACAGATCTCCGATGGTACGGATACCAGCGTCCTCTAACGCGACAGTAATGTGACGTTTTCCGACAGGACAACGTTTGTTTACACATGACACGTGTGACAAAGAATTATACTCATGGTGCTGAAGTACTCCAATGGTCAGTAAATCCCCTGTCTGCGGCGGCAGAACATGTGTGGGACCCTGTCGGTCCTCTACTCGCTCCCAGTACCATTGCCGCGGATATCAAGGACCAGTGGAAAATCTTTGGGTCAGATTACCTTAGAAGAGGATTCAACGGCTTTATGACATCCTTATCAAGCGAATTAGTGTATGTATTCAGACCAGAGAGGATGCAACGTCATGCTAGTAAAGGGCTCATATTGCCAAGTTCTTTGTCTTTGTATGTGACGTATACGGTGCTTCGATATGAAAATGAAAGCGTGGTACAATCTCTTAGCCTCTGTAGCTAAGTAACTGCCTCCTTCGTGTTCCGCGAGGGGTGCTCGCCGACTGAACGGCGATTCGCAAGAGCTAGGCCCACTCGTTTTCCACTACTATCTGCAGGATGGCCATCCGAAGACAAGTGCTGCGAGTCTTATTGGATATGAACGCTAAAAAACATTTGCCGCAGTTGATTATCGTGGCCGGCCGCTGTGGCCGAACGGTTCTAGGCGCTTCAGTCCGTTGCTGCTACGGTCGCAGTTTCGAATCCTGCCTCGGGCATGGATGTGTGTGATGTCCTTAGGTTAGTTAGGTTTGAGTAGTTCTAAGTATAGGGGACTGATGACTTCAGATGTCAAGTCCCATAGTGCTCAGAGTCATTTGAACCATTTGATTATCGGTTTTGAGCGGCTTTGTGGTTGCCTGTTCTACCAATTTACATGACCGACAAGCACGTCGCTTGGATTTAGTGGAAGTCGCCCTTGGAAATTTATCGGTTACTTATGTCTACAGAATTCACAGCCGAAGTGGGCATGAGGCTCTATGTTCCGGACTGGGATTAGAACGTGCGCCATATTTCCGGAAAGTGGGATTACTCAGCCATAGTCACTGGCGCTTGTTGGACTTGCTTCGTAAGCACTTAGTTCGTGTACCATACCAACAATTACTCGGAGCTCTATGTTATGCCATTGGCTTCTTTATACGATGTGCGTTATGTCATTCTAGGCTTGGGTCAATCCTAATTTTCTTTTATTTTCTACTTACGTATCCTACATTGCTACAATTAGTTTATGCCGTAGTTATTCCTCTTTATCGGGTTTGAGTCCGGTTGGCAATTTGCGAATATTATTTGTGCTGGTTTTGTGTAATCTGTTTGTTACTTAGAATTAATGCGAGTTAAATTTTATTTACTGCTGTTTAAGTTGAACCCATGTGCACTTCCTTGTTCAAATTTTACTTACGCTTTCATTTTGTAGTACTAGCGTGGATTATCACGACGTACATTGATACATTTTCTCTTGGCCGAGGTTTCAATTGTACTTAATATCATGTATGGCTAATTCATGAGACAGACTCAACTTTTCTATGAGAATTCATATAATACATCTTTGATGTACATAAAGATTATATTTCATAATGTTTTATAGTTGATCTTTGTGTCTTTGATTTGCTGTGCCTTCAGTTGTTACTTCATGTAGTAAGTAAATGTTTGTTAATGATTGATGTAGTTTTTTGGAACATGTGTTATCAGAAATGCTTTTGTGTCTGTTTTAGCATAGCCTGAATTCGTATTGTGCTTTGTTGAATTAATTTTGAGATAGAAGATCTACGCAATGTCATTATTTCAAACCTGAAGTGAGTAGCTGAATCTTCTAATTCTAAATTTTCATTGTCGAACTTCCTGCATTAACCACGTGTTAAAAGAAACTCGTTTATTTGCTTAAATAAATTTGAGTTTCCTAGGTAAAATGGCCTGAATACTTATCACCACCAGCTCTTCCATTGCTGACGTATTTCAATAAGATTATAACCACTTATTGCGGTTTTCGTGGCCCGTTTATTTTTGACGTAAAGAACTTCATATTCATCTATATTTACATCCATACACCGCAAGCCACCTGACAGTGTCGTATTTTTCGTGGAAAGAAAGATTGTCGGTATGGCTCTCTGTGGGCTCTAATCTCTCATTTTATCCTCATGGTCTCTTCGCGAGATATACGTAGGAGGGAGCAATGTACTGCTTGACTCCTCGGTGAAGGTATTTTCTCGAAACTTCAACAAAAGCCCGTACCGAGCTACTGAGCGTCTCTCTTGCAGATTCTTCCACTGTAGTTTATCTATCAACTCAGTAACGCTTTCGCGATTACTAAATGATCCTGTAACAAAGCGCGCTGCTCTCCGTTGGATCTTCTCTATCTCTTCTATCAACACTATCTGGTACGGATCCCACACCAGTGAGCAGTATTCAAGCAGTGGGCGAACAGTGTACTGTAACTTACTTCCTCTATTTTCGGATTGTATTTCCTTAGGATTCTTCCAATGAATCTCAGTCCGGCATCTGCTTTACCGACGATTAATTTTATATGGTGATTCCATTTCAAATCACTCGTAATGCCTACTCCCAGGTAATTTATGGAATTAACTTCTTCCAGTTGCTGACCTGCTATATTGTAGCTAAATGATAAAGGATCTTTCTTTCTATGTATTCGCAGCCCATTACACTTGTCTTCATTGAGATTCAATTGCCATTCCCTGCGCCATGCGTCTATTCGTTGCAGATCCTCTTGCGTTTCAGTACAATTTTCCATTGTTACAACCTCTCAATAAGAGACAAAGGAAATATGGGCATTGGCATCTAGCGGACATTGATTGAAATCAGTGGGAAAGGCTGCAAATTTTCAACCCTTCCCATTGATTTGAACAATGCCCGTTCGCAGCCAGTGTTTGTAATCCCTTTGTGTCTTATTTCGTAATGGCTGCAGGATCAAACTGGTAATGATCATTGTCGTGGCAGCTACGCACCGAAGTCCACTTCAACGTCATTATGTAGTTTAAAGGCAGTAGAAGCAAGGAAAGTGAGAAGTAAGCAATGGCGAAGTTTTATAAAAGCTATGAGTTACTCTCTAATCAAAGATGTCTGATAAAATATGTGAGATAAGGGAAATGTTTCTAAAACGCAAGCATAGTATAACTTCAAAAATTTTACAAAAGAGCTTTTATAAAAGACTCTGTCAAAGATATTTTACAGTGTGGTATGGACCTCGGAGCCGTCCGTGTGAATGGAAGTGCTAAACTGAGTACGAAACTCCACAATTGTAGAGAGAGCCTCATTGCTGCGTTACACCCCTCATTACCTTAGCCTACGCCCCGACCTCCCCTACGGCAGGGTCACCTCGTTTCATTACAGTGTGTGAAGAGCGACGCAGTACCTGGTGGCCCGCGGTCCAGCAGCGCCGTTCCTGCTCGGTCCTGCCGTATCGACCCCGGCGCCCGCCGGCGTCTCGGCGCTTTCTGCGGGGTTCCGGCCGGCGCCCCGATCGTGAATTAGGCGCCGCTCTGAGTGCCTTCCTCTTCCTCTTCCTCGGCTCAGACCCGCCTCCCCGGCCCCGAGCCACCGTTCGGAGCCCGGAGCAGCCGGCCAACTCTGGTCGCTAATCTCGTTTACAGGTCCGCCGCTGCCTCTTCCATCGGACCGCAGCCTCGCACACTCGTAGTTCGTTCAAATCTTGCGGGCGCTCCTCTTCACCTCCGCGTCAGACCCGAGGAGCACTTTCGTCACGGTGGCTACAGCATTCTTCAAGCCCTGAGCCCAGCATGTGACAGACATTTAACTGCAATAAAATCAAGATGTTTTACTAGCAAAAATGAAAGATTACCTCATTTCTCTTTCTACCAGGAAATAAACTACAGAATTATTCGGAATAGGAATTAAAGTTGAGGGGAAATGAATAAAAACTTGGTAATCATAGCGTGTAGGCTTTCACGGCCGGCGTCTTCAGTAATTAAAACACCACGGCCTCTTAGCCCGGAAGTTTTAATTACTGAAAAACTTGGTAGTTTGCTGCTGTCACTGTAATTCTGTCAGAGACGCCGTAGGACTTGGAACAGCAGTTGAACGCAACTGCCTTAAAAAGACTCTATAGCATAAACGTCAAATGAAGTGAAAGAATAGTGGGGGAATATTGCTGAATTAAATCAGTCGAAGACGAAGCGATTAGAATGCCGTAAAAAGAATGACGCACTCAGAGGACGTAATCGTATGTCAAACGTTGCGTTGCGACGGAATCTTCTCACGATATTCCAATCACCAACTTTCTCCTCTAAATGTGAAAATACTTTGTTGACACCGACTTACATGGGGAGGAACGATCACAAAGATAAAATAAGTGAAATCAGAGCTCGTACGGAAATATATAGGTGTTCATTCTTCCCGCGCGCTATACGAGATTGGAATAATAGAGAATAGTGAGGGTGGTTCGACGAACCCTCTGCCAGGCACTTAAATGTGATTTACAGAGTATCCATGTAGATGTAATGTAGAAACGTAACTTCGTACAAGCACACACCATTGGCGGATATGCAAATGACTAGCACTCAGATTTTCTCTGACAGGTAGAACGTGCATTACCGTTGCTTCTGTTTCCTTTTGTTACCAGGCATGGTAGTGTATATCAGGGTTGCGAACGGCGTCGCATGTTGCGTTATCACTGTGAAGCATACGGAGATGCTGCATACCCGTATGAGGCAGCATTATCAGCATATGGCAGAGTCTGAACAGGGCCTCATTGTGGGTCTCCATTTATACAGTACTCGAATCAAGCAGTATTCAAATTAATGGGGTATTTGGATGTGGCGCTGGTCCGATTTTGAACTGCATCGGAACTTCAGGGCAGGCATACTGTTCGAGAACATCTAACCACCTCTTCAAATCTGCGCCTTTTGTTCGAGAACTAGGTATGGATTCTTTCCAAATTCCTGTGTCATCGCGCATCATTGGCCAGACACAGGTAGCAGACGCACTAAGAAATTACTTTCCTATGCACATGCTACCAGTAACACTACAACACAAACGGCTGCGTTTGGAGTACTGTCGTGACCGGGAAACATGGACTGCTCATTTGTAGCTTTGCCCATTTAAGCGAATCAATTATATCAATGCGTTGTATCGTTTCTTTCGGGCACCAAGCAGAATCTGCAGCTGTGATTCATTATAGGTAAATTGAAGGTCGGGGGGTGGTGGGAATGGATAGAAAGTAAAGAAGAGGGGAGGGACTACTCATGTCAGGTGCACCGTGACATTACGCGGAATCAGCGGCGACGAGGAAAAATATGTCCTAGACTGGGTTTCGAACCTGCGATTTTCTGCTTACTAGGCAGGTGCGCTAACCACTGCGCCATCCGGTACACGGAGTTATCGCAACTGCGTGGACTATCTCGGCACGCTTCACGGCCAACCCACATTCTCACCGAGCGTCACTTATCCTCAGCCCCTGTCCATTCCCTTCATGCTCGCTACGCTTGGATTCCCGCAGGAGGTCGGACAAACTTGTGCGCCTCACTGAAGAAGGAGGATCCTCTGCCCAGTTAGGCGAATCAGTTATATGAATGCGTGGTGTCTCTTCTTTCAGACATGTCGGCAGCTAACATCAGTAATCTCTTCAATTAACTTTCCTTCCCCCCCCCCCTCCTCCCCCTCCGCCAACCACCTTCAGTTTACATACAGAGTAGCTTAGCATTGTGCTCACCAGTCTATTGCGTTATGTCCGACGTCTTGGACACTGAGTTAGTTAATTAGATCACTGTCAATAAGCAATACTTTATTAATTACAACAAAACTTATCTTTGCTCTCCAAGCTCGGTTGTAGCTATGACACTGCACACGTGGACTTGTGGTTCAGAACACACTAAATGAGCCACGATCACTGGGTGGCGATTTGATACAAGTTCATAGTGGCCGTGCTGTGGCTTCACTACAGTTACTAGAAAACACAAGTTCGTAGACACTTGTTGACGCAGTTCTGACAGCGCTATCACGTAGGCAAAGTTCACAGGAGACGGAAGTCTCTTGACTCCCCAGCGGGTGTGTCACGGCATGTAGGCAGTACCAACGACGTTACTCAGACCTTCCCGCAAGTGTACAGAATCCGACCTCGAGCAGAACTGCCCTCCTGGCCCCTGGCGACGCTACTGCAGAGGCGCGGCGGTGGCGCCACGGAACTACGGGAGGCACGGCTCCTTCCTAGCATCTTATTGGCACTTCGTGATACCGCTTTGATGTGCAGCCTTTCTGCGGTGGTCGATACTTCTTGTGACACTCTCGATACTCGAAGACACCGCAAATCGCCGTGCTTCGCCGACCATCGTCAGCGAGTATGGCAGCCGCATGGAGAGAGGACCCGTTCTTCCAAAGCTTGGGAGAGGCACAGCGGTCCCACTCATGCTGTCGTGAGATGGGGAGCCACAGCATATGTCATAGTTGGTGCTCATTTAGGTAAAACTAACGGCACAATATTGTTGTTGTTGTTGTCTTCAGTCCTGAGACTGGTTTGATGCAGCTCTCCATGCTACTCTACCCTGTTCAAGCTTCTTCATCTCCCAGTACTTACTGCAACCTACATCCTTCTGAATCTGCTTAGTGTATTCATCTCTTGGTCTCCCTCTACGATTTTTACCCTCCACGCTGCTCTCCAATGCTAAATTTGTGATCCCTTGATGCCTCAGAACGTGTCCTACCAACCGGTCCCTTCTTCTTGTCAAGTTGTGCCACAAACTCTGAATCTGCTTAGTGTATTCATCTCTTGGTCTCCCTCTACGATTTTTACCCTCCACGCTGCTCTAGAATGCTAAATTTGTGATCCCTTGATACCTCAGAACATGTCCTACCAACCGGTCCCTTCTTCTTCTCAAGTTGTGACACAAACTCCTCTTCTCCCCAATTCTATTCAATACCTCCTCATTAGTTTTGTGATCTACTCATCTAATCTTCAGCATTTTTCTGTAGCACCACATTTCGAAAGCTTCTATTCTCTTCTTGTCCAAACTAGTTATCGTCCATGTTTCACTTCCATTCATGTTACTTCATGGATACCCTGTGGTCTCTTGTGTTACCTCCCTTGTGACAGTTCATCTACATCTACATACATACTCCTCAATTCATCATACGGCGCGTGGTGGAGGTTACCTCGTACCACAACTAGCATCTTCTCTCCCTGTTCCACTCCCAAATAGAACGAGGGAAAAATGACTGCCTATATGCCTCTGTACGAGCCCTAATCTCTCTTATCATATCTTTGTGGTCTTTTCGCGAAATGTAAGTTGGCGGCAGTAAAATTGTACTGCAGTCAGCCTCAAATGCTGGTTCCCTAAATTTCCTCAGTAGCGATTCACGGAAAGGACCCCACCTTTCCTCCAGAGACTCCCACCCGAGTTTCTGAAGCATTTCCGTAACACTCGCTTAATGAACAAACCTACCAGTAACAAATCTAGCAGCCCGCCTCTGAATTACTTCTATGTCCTCCCTCAATCCGATGTAATAGGGATCCAGAACGCTCGAGCAATACTCAAGAATAGGTCGTATTAGTGTTTTATAAGCGTTCTCCTTTACAGATGAACCACATCTTCCCAAAATTCTACCAATGAACCGAAGACGATTATCCGCCTTCCCCACAACTGCAATTACATGTTTGTCCCACTTCATATCGCTCTGCAATGTTACGTCCAAATATTTAATCGACGTCACTATGTCAAGCGCTACACTGCTAATGGAGTATTCAAACATTACGGGATTCCTTTTCCTATTCATCTGCATTAATTTACATTTATCTTTATTTAGAGTTAGCTGTCATTCTTCACACCAATCCGGTTTTCAACAGGACACTGCTCGCCTGCACATGACACTTGTCTCTATGAACTGTGTGCTTGATGTTGAGGCATTTCCGTTACCACCAAGATACCCAGATCGTCGGTACAAGCTGTGTAGGTCCAGCTCGTACTACAACTCCGTTCCAGTTCCAGCATCGAGGGCCAAATACAACGGTCATGTGCCAGCTTGCCTTAAGAGAGGATATCAAGGCCAGCGGAGCTGCAACGTCATGCTGGTAAGCAACCTCATACTAGCAACATATTTATAAATTTGACTCGATCTAGTAAGCACTGAAACAACATCACATACGCCCTCAACCTGCAATTTTTCATTTCGTTTCCTCCTCACCTTCTGGGTCCTTTACATCTTTTGTCACACAGTGTGGATTATCAGATGGTACACAGAAAGTGGTAGGCCTAGATAAGCTTTGCTATTTGGGTAGCAAAATTACTGATGAAGTCCTAAACAGAGTGGATATGAAGTGCAGACTATCAATAATCAGTTTCGTAAAGGAGGGACGTACAAAGGGTAAATATTACAGAGCAATACCAAGGCTTGAATACAATAAGAAGGTTCAGTTAGATGTGGACTGAGTAGTGAAGCAGACATAAAGAGGCTTGCGCATGACAACGCAGTGAGCTACATAGAACCAGTCCTAGGACTGAAGAGCGCTAGAAAAACGCTGCTCGACAAATTTGAACTGTTGGATTTGTGATGAACAGGGTGGAATTTATTCATTTATTTGGGTTACAAAACACAAAAATTATGTTGAATTCATTCAATGGCTGTCATTTTTGATACAATGATGTTGATAGTTCGTAAGCAACAAGAAAAGGTTCAAAAATGTTCAAATGTGTGTGAAAACTTATGGGACTTAACTGCTAAGGTCATCAATCCCTAAGCTTACACACTACTTAACCTAAATGATCCTAAGGACATACATACACACCCATGCCCGAGGGAGGACTCGAACCTCCACCGGGACCAGCCCAGCCACACAGTACATGACTGCAGCACCTTAGACCGCACGGCTAATCCCGCGCGGCCAAGAAAAGGTCAATAAAGTTTAAAAATAGGCAATATTTAAATAACCTTTCTTTCTGGGAGGAATCTGGTATTCTGGTGCAGGAGCGTCCCTTTCCCAGTTAATTAATAAACTTGATATATATCTCCGAAGCGGGAGCGCACGTTACTTCCTGGACAAATAACTTTCTTTTTTTTTTAAATCCCCATCGGAAGTGTCCGAAATAACAGACACCGCGCATTCATGTAACTGAATCGTCTCGATGGTCAATGAATTTGCAACCTTCATTGATGACGCATATTTATGTTCGACCTTCAGCGGGAATGTAAAGTTAGTGACCACGGAGGACATGGACGGGGACTGAAGATGTGCGTTTCAGACACACAGTGTGTTCGGGTAGCGCAAAGGTTAGCGTAACCGCCTTAGTAAGCAGGAAATACTGCGTTCGAAACCTGGTCCGGTACATATTTCCACTTGTCGCTCATGACTCTGTGGGGAGACCCAGTGCAGCTGAAATCATTGGTTCCTTCCCTTAACTCTGTCCCCTCTTCACCTCCAATTCACACAAATTATATCACAGCTGCGGATGCCCGAAACAAAAGACAGCCGCATTTATATAATATTGGCTCATTCCCAAGAAACTGCAACATTAGTTCAGTAAATGCTAAACGCAAAAATTATATTCAGTTGGATAACACAACCTTAAATATTGCGCAGAAAGATGTCCACTAGTCAACAGATTTCATTTTCAATAGACTTCCTAGTATTCAAATTCACGTTGATAGGTACATTTGCGGCATGCTTCTACTATTCTGTGTATGAGTTCATCCCACTAATAAGAACTTTTCTAATATTAATGTATAATTTATCTGTATACTCTTTGTTTTTTTCGTGTTGTACAAATTCTTTAATTATACGATTTTAAACCATCTTATTAGCACTATGTAAACAATGTGCCGAATGGTTCCTTGAACAAGTAGCTTTGACTCTCATGTTCCCAAGGAACCTGAGAATAAGTATAAATAAATAAACATGTAAATTGAAGTGCAAAAGAAATTTGTATATGTATGTTGTTACTTTATTTAACTGTTGCACATAATTATGTCTGAATTCCATGATTATACAACAGATTGACGTCAACGATATAGGTCTATAATTGTGTGGATCCGTCTTACGGCATTTTTTACAAACGGGAATAACCTGCCCTTCTTTCCTGTTGTTAGGTACCTTTCGTTGCTCAAAAAATCTACGATAAATTACTGCTAGAAGAGGAGCAAGTTCTTACGCATTATCTTTATAGAATCTGGTCCTGAAGCCTTTCCACTACTAAGCGATTGTAGATCTTTTCAATTCCGCGATCGGTTATCTCAATATCTGCCTTTTCGACGTTCGTGCGACTATTGAAAGGGGGAATAGTGTTACGATCTTCCGCGGTGAAACGATTTCGGAAGACCGAATTCAGTATTTCGGCCTTTCTCTGTTATCTTCCATTTCGGCGGCGATGTCGTCGCTGAGAGAATGAATAGATGAATTTGACCCACTTACTGATTTTATATACCACCAAAATCTCTTTGGGTTTTTAACACAGGTCGGTCTTTCAAAATCGTTGAAAGCTTCTCTCATTGTTCTCCTTACGCTCTTTTTCGCTTCGTTCAGCTTTTGTTTGTCAGCTATTTTTTCACTTCTCTTGAGTCTGAGATGAAGTGCTTTTTGTTTAAGTAGCGCTTTTGTAACACGGCTATTAAACCATGGTGGATCTTTCCCATCCCTTAAAACCTTACTCGGAACATACTTGTCCATGGCACATTGAACGATGCGTTTGAATTTTTTCCATTTGTTTTCCACGTCTTCGTACTAATCACTGAATATTTGATGCTGACCGCCGAGATATTCTGAAATTTGTATCCTGTCATTCTTGCTGAGCGAATATATCTTCCTACCTTTCTTGACATCCCTTGTAGGACCCTTCGTCATAGATGCTGTCATAGCCCTTCATCACTGATTCATTCCTCTACGTTAACTGATCCGATAAGTTCAGGTCTGATTGTTGCCAGGAGGTCTAAGGGGTTACCCTCTCGAGTTGGTTTTCTGACTATCTGCTCAAGGTATCTTTCGGACAAGGCATCCAGAACAGTGCCATACGATTCCCTGTCTCTGGGACCAGTTTTGATGGCATAACACTCCCAATCTATATCTTGCGAGTTGAAGTGACCCCTTATTAAAAAGGCATCATCAGCAAAATTGCTAATGATATTCAACAAGTTCTGTCTGAAGCGCTTTACAACTACAGATCCTGACGCAGGTGGTCTATAAAAGCATCTGATCACCATTTTTAACCGTTCTTTGAAACTCACTCAGTTTAATTCGCATTCGGAATCTGTGATAATGTCGCTAGATTTTACCGAATTATTTACTGCAGTAAACATGTCACCGTTGATGACTAACCTACCCTTACGATAAACGTTCCAATCTGAACTTAGGATTTCGTTGTCATTGACGTCTGGTTTCAACCAGCTTTCTGTTCCCAGTACTATCTCTGCATTATGGCCTTCAGTAAGCGATATTAATTCTGGGACCTTTCTTTGCATACTCCTGCAGTTTGCTAAAATCATATTAATCTCTTCTATCTCTGATCTTCGGGGAACAAGATTCTCTGAGGTCGCTGATGCTGCTTTAACAGGCAAATCGTGTGTGCTCCCAAGAGAAGAGTCCTCTACCCTGAAAAAACACATCTGCACGCCACACGTACTCCGCTACCCTAGCAACCGCTTCCTGCTTGTAGTGCACGCCTAACCTGTTAAGGGTTACCCTATAATGCTGCACCCGATAGCCGAAGTCGAGAAATTCACATCTGACAGCGTCGCAGAGTCGTCTGAGCCTCTAGTTTAGACCTTCCACTCTACTCCAAACCAGAGGACCGCGATTAACCCCGGGTACGATGCTACAAGTAGAAATCTTAGCCTGCACCCCGCGTGCGTTCACCAAATCAGCCAGCCACCGAAAGGAGCCGAGGATGGCATCATAACCAAGTGGCAGGCGTCTTTCGTGCAGACATGTGCCACTACGTGCAGCCGATTGCGCCCAGTGCGCCCGATAGCCACCAGCAGGGCCTCCTCCACATCACAGATGAGACCTCCCGGCAAACATACCGAATGCGCACTGGAATTCTTTCCCGCCTTGCCTGCTATCTACGTGAGGGGCTCCATCACTCGCCCAACATTGGAGCTCCCAATCACTAGCGTACCCACCCTCTGTACTTGTCCGGACTGGTAAGGAGAACCGACCGCTGGCCCAACAGGAGAGGCATCGGGTGCTGGCTCAGAGTTATCAACACTGGGTAGCACATCATACCTGTTACTGAGACGTAGAGAGCCAGCCACACGGCCTGCTCCCTCTTTCACCTCCCGCCCAGTGACACGCGAACCCACCACTGTCTGCCACCCACTCTGGAATGAGGACGGACAGGTCAGATGTTGCGTATCAGAAGCCGCAGAGACGGTCGGGTCACCAGAGGATTCCAGTGGCACCAATGGTGTCACAGGTCTTGACACTGGCACCCCGACGTCGCCGCAACTTTGAGCATTAGCTAGAAGCTTGTCGACGGTACCCAACGCAGCTTCCAGCTGTTTACGGCCAGTAGCCAAATGTATCCGCTCACAACAGTCACTCTCCGTAGCCATATTGTACTGGGTATAAAATAAATATATGGTGTCAAAAGGCACTACTGAGTTTGAAAATATACCAAAGGAGAATAAAGTAAGACTGAAAGTTGCTGTGTAGATTTCCCACTGTACTCTGAGACCGCAAACTACACTCATGTTCATAAATTAAGGATAATTACAGAATGTGGTGCCACACAAAGTGGCACTACACAAAACAGGCGTTAATAGCATAGGCACGTAGGGAAGACACACGTCACAAATCTGTAAGTCCACGGTATTGGTGATAAGTTGAGAAAACTGTCCCAAAACGCATGTGTTACAAAACGCCACTGTTTCCTGCGCATGTGCCCCGACATCAATGTGGGATATGATCACCACGCACACGTACACAGGCCGCACAACGGGTTGGCGTACTCTGGATCAGGTGGTCGAGCAGCTGCTGGGGTATAGCCTTCCATTCTAGCACCAGTGCCTGTCGGAGCTCCTGAAGTGTCGTAGAGGTTTGAAGACGTGCAGCGATACGTCGACCGAGAGCATCCCAGACGTGCTCGATGTGGTTTATGTCCGAGGAACAGGTAGGCCCCTCTATTCGCCTGATATCTTCTGTTTCAAGGTACTCCACTACGATGGCAGCTCGGTGGGGCCGTACATTAACATCCATCAGGAGGGAGGTGGGACCCACTGCACCCCTGAAAAGGCAGACACAATGCTGCAAAATGACGTCCCGATACTCCTGACCTGTTACAATTCCTCTGTGAAAGACATGCAGGGGTGTACGTGCAACAATCATAATCCCACCCCACACCATCAAACCACAACCTCCATACAGGTCCCTTTCAAGGACATTAAGGGGTTGGTATCTGGTTCCTGGTTCACGCCAGATGAAAATGCGGCGAGAATCACTGTTCAGACTATACCTGGACTCGTCCGTGAACATACCCTGGGACCACTGTTCCAATAACCATGTACTGTGTTCTTGACACTAGACTTTACGGGCTCTCCTTTGACCAGGGGTCAGTGGAATTTACCTTGCACGTCTCCGGGCGAATAAACCATGTCTGTTCAGACTGTGTGCCTGGAGACAACTGTTCCAGTGGCTGCGGTAAGGTCCCGAGCAAGGCTACCTGCAGTACTCCGTGGCCGTCTGCGGCACTGATGGTGAGATATCGGTCTTCTTGCGATGTTGTACACTGTGGACGTCCCGGACTGTAGCGCCTTGACACGTTTCCTGTCTATTGGATTCATTGCCATAATCTTGAGATCATATTTTGTGCTACGACCTGCTGTGTTTGACCAGCCTCCAGTCGCCATAGTATTCTAGCCCTCATAACGTCATCAATTTGTGTTCTTTGAGCCATTTTTAACACACAGTAACCATTAGCACGTCTGGAAACGTCTGTACACTTACTCGCTGCACCGTACTCTGACGTGCACCAACACACCTCTGCGTATGTGGACTGCTGCCAGCGCCACCGTGCGACGACCGTTGGTCAAATGCACCGCATGGTCGTACCCCGAGGGTATTTAAACCCGCAAACTTCCCACCAGAGCGTTGTTTCAGCATATGTGTGCTGTCTACTAGCACAAAGTGGCGTGACAGTTTTTCTGGCGACGGGAAAATTTACACTAGGAAGCCGCCCTACACAAGGATATTCACAAGACGTAAGCAAAAACAAAAACAACGATTAATTTTCTAACCACTAGTCTACCCACTAAACCACATTCACTTCTCTGCAGAATCACGAAAAAAAAATAAAGACTAAATTAATTTACAGTTAATCAGTAAGTGCTGCTGTTTCTCTGCTGCGCGTCCTCTCGGCTCGGCAGCGCCTAGAGAAAGGGGTCACTTTACGTGTAGTGAATGTAACTCCCCTTAAGGAGTAAACCCTGGTATTACACAGTGGGCCACCAGGTTGAGGATAGAGTACATGATCCTTTTCCCCGTCATCCATAAAAACTTTCTAAAGTTTCAGAATGTACAGCTCAGTCTCGGGATTGCCCTTGTAGCCTTAGCTAAAGCTTACGACATGGTTCCTAGAACAAAACTGCGGAAGCCTCTGAATGATATACGTATCGGTGATAATCTTTTACTGGTTATTATTAAAATGTATAGACATAATAAGGTACAGACGAAAATAGAGTCGAAGTTATCACACTCTACTAATGGCACAAAAAGACAGACACAAGGATGCAGTATATCACCCCTCTTGTTTAATTTATACACGGTAGTGACTCTGCGAAGTCGAAAGAAAAGCTGTACTGATATGAAAATCATTTCTAATGATGTACAGTTGCCTTCACCAAGTTTTGATAACGATCAAGCAATTCTAGCATAAGGTGAACACAATCCTAAGTTTATGACAGGACACTTATGTCGGGAATACAGATGAGTCGTACAAAAACTGAATATCTGGTGGCGAATAGTGACATTACATTTGAAGCGCGTATTAATGACGTAGCGGGTATTAGACAGTTAGAAAAATTTAAATATTTAGGGGTGAATATTGACGCAGATGGTTTGCGTAATGCAAAATATAAGTGAAATGTTTTCAAAATAGTGTCTCATTAAGATAACGTCATGTTCTGAATAAATAAACACAAAACAAGGCAAGGAGTGATTCTGAGATGAACAAATTAGAGAATTCATCGCGTGGTGATAGGTCTTGTGTTCCAGTGAAACTGTAAAGTAATTTAATCAAGACGTTAATTGAGTTACGAGATAAAGCAGCACTCCTGCTCTTCCCATGTAGTAATCTATTGTCCAAAAGTTAATAACGTCAAAGAAATGCATAGGGATAAGAAGAATAAGATGACAATTCTTTTGGCATACTGCAGTTCCCAATACATGTAATAAGAAATGTGCTGAAACGAAAGGTACTCATGACTGCTGAGAAAGCCTACGCTCTCCAAGTCACACATTAAAAATAGACTTCACAAAAATCTTTATTTGTTAATAACAAAATAAAGAGTGTTTCAAAATGAATATAAGGGTATTAAGGCTTTGTAGAATTTATTACATTCAACATACAACTCTAAATAATACACCAAATGAAAGAGCAAGGCAAACAGTTTTGTTTGTGCACCTGTACTCAAAGGGAATAGAATGGAATGGCCAAGAGTGACTGAAAAACGTGTTGAATGATTGAGAGCCTTTCACGCGAGCTGCACGAAATCAGTCTGGAAGGTTAGTCTTGAATTATCAGTTCCAGTGAGGTCTGTGCGGAGAATTCTAAGGAGACGCTGGAATGAAATGTCGTTTGGCTAGGGCCTCACGTCGGGTAGACCGGTCGCTTAGCCAAGTATTTTGAGTTGACGCCATTTCGGCGAGTTGCTCGTCGATGGGAATGAGATGGAGATGATGACAACACAACACCCAGTCCCGGAGCGGAGAAAATCTCCGACCCAGCCGGAAATCGAACCAGGGCCCCTTTGCACGCCATTCCGTCGCGCTGAACACGCAGCTGTCATGGCGGACAAGGCGACACAACTACGTCCTTATCGTTTGCAGTTGTTACAAGCTCTAAAGCCTACAGGCAACGGTTTAAGTGCCAACTTTGCAAATGAAACGTTGATGCATGGCAATGAAGATTTTCCGGATCGTGTCGTCTTCGGTGATGAATCGACATTTCTCTTAAGTGGAAATGTGAAGTAATGTGCGCATCTGGGGTCAACAAGTCCCCACGAAATACTGTAATTGGAAAGAGACTACCCTAAGCTGAATTTTTCTGTGCCGTAGCGCGGCGGGAAGTTTACGAGCCTTTGTTTTTCGGTGAAGCAACAATAGCTGGTATGTCTCATCTTGATGCTCTAAATTATGGCTCTTTTCCTCAACTGTAAGAAGCTGAACCACAGAACTTTATTTGGCAGCAGGATGGTGCGCCTCCCCATTGGCATAATTCAGTGCGTGATTGCTTAAACGACGGTGTACCTTAATGCTGGGTTTGCCGCAAGGGGCTGAATGACAGATCTTGTTTTGCATGAGCTGCACGTTCACACACGAGCTCACTCAACGCGACTTTTACATTTGGGGATACATAACGGATCTTGTGAATGTGTCTCCACTATCCGCTGAGCCACCTGACTTCAGAAATAGCATCGCTGCAACAATTATACCAGACCCACTGATCAAGGTTTGGGAAGAACTTCCATACCGACTCGATGTCAGACGAATGGTTGTCACATTTCTCTGTCGAGAAAGTTATTTTGGCTGATGTAATCGTTGTTGGTTGCTGCTGAAAGGTTATATTTCGCTTTCCCACTAGCACCCACATACTGTCTGTATAATTTCAACAAAGAGACCTCGCTCGTGAATCATTGCTGTCATCATCTGTTCCAAATCCATCCCTCGAGCAAGTATACTCCTAGGAAATTTTCGTCTATGGAGAGGAAGGCTGGACCAGTAAATACCATCGGTGGCTGCAGTCCATCTCCGTACATCTAAAACTTAGCAGTACCCCCACACCACCAATGGATGTCTTAACCCACTTACTCTTGTCCATCGAGATGTCTCTCCACACCCTATTATCACTACTAAAGTGATATCATTCGCATTACGGTTCTGTGACTGCACACTTCGATTTCGGAAGGGGTCTGGCGTACCACCGCGCGTCTCGCGTGTAAACCAAGCGCTCTTAGATTGCCAAATGCAGCTTAATATGACAAAGGGAGGACGTGGGGGCGGATAACTGACTCACTGGAGATGTAGTTGTTTAACGTGGAGCCAGCTGTGTCTCTCTAATGTTGATCACCACCGAGGACCTTCGTTCAAAAAATATCGTCTTCAGAAAGGTGTCGAGGCCAGATGGCCATCGATCAAATCAGATCCATTCGTAAAAATGAAAATAGTATCTTGTCTCGGAACTGTGCGAAACCCGAGTGCGTGAGGTCGCAGGCTAATACGCTCTGTGTTGTGGATCCTCCTGTTCTTCACTCTTGCCCTACTTTGACTTCGCATAACAGCATTACGTCGATTGAAGAACTGAGAGAATATACAGCTGATTTTATTGTTAATGTTCCTTAAGCACATACAGATTTATTTATTGTGATACGATTTACAATGTTTGGAGTGATACTCCTCACAGAAATTTTATTGACATGAATTATTCTTAAACCATGAAGTTCTATGAGGAACATATTATCAAAACGACATTTAGTTCTCCTTAACTTTAAGGTCGAAAGTATCCGTTTTTAATATGTTGTATACTTCATTATATGACCCTCCGGGTTAGCTGAGCGCGCTAACGCGCTGCTTCCTGGACTCGGGTAATCGCGCCGGCCCCGGATAGAATCCGCCCGGCGGATTAACGACGAGGGCCGGAGTGCCGGCCAACCTGGATGTGGTTTTTAGGCGGTTTTCCACATCCCCCTAGGTGAATACCGGGCTGATCCCCATGTCCCGCCTCAGTTACACGGCTCGCAGCCATCTGAACACTTTCACACTATTCCATGGCTTACACTAGTCGCAGACAGTTGGGATATACTAATTCCTTCCCAGAGCATATGGGGTGGCGGCAGGAAGGGCATCCGGCCACTCCTTCATCTAACATTGCCATATCAAATTAACCATGCCGACCATGCGTATCCGCGGGAAAAACGGCACAAGCAAAAGAGAGAAGAAATAATACTTCATTATATCACAGTACAAATGTGATCTTAATCCTTTCAGGCCCTCTAGCTACAATTGTGTGTATTCAGTTATACAGTGGAATTTACTGAACCAACCACATCCGTGTATTCTGGTGGCCACGACCTGCTGCGCACTGCTGCATTGACTGGGTGATATTTTCACAGTGACGCTCGACAGTTGGCATTGAAAACATCAGCAATCCAATGCGCAGTGCGCAGCAGCTCGTGGCCACCAGAATACACGGATGTGTTTCGTTCACTATATTCCACAGATTACTGAATATTGTACTTGACATTTTGCATGATACATATTGAGTGATCATGTTACTGCATACTACGATAGAGAATTTTTCGTAATTGCTTATTTTGGCCCATAAAATGAAGCCAAGTGTACAAAGTATGTTTTGAAAACAGGTACACTTTTTTTTATAAACCTTGCATGTAAAATAATTAAAAAAATCACCAAAGAGCATTATCACAAAAGAAAAATTTTGCTTTCTCTAGAAAAATATCAGGTCTAAAACGATTAAAATTCAATTTAATTTCATGCCCTCTTTACAAACTGCGCTCTTCATCTTTAACAGTTTTTGTGCACTTTAATTTTTTTAAATTATACTTCCAATAAAAATGAGAGTCACATGCTGACACAAAACTCTATGCCGTGTGTTTATGACTTCTCTAGAACAATAGCGATAGAAGGGCAAGAGTAAAGATGAAGAGAGAAGAAAACGAAACCAACTGTGGATCGGAATTGACCCCAGGCCCACAACATACTAGCCTGTGACGCTATGCAGTTCCTTTTTTCTTCTAAAAGAGTGTTATTCAAATGTAAAGAGCTACACTATTTTACGAATGGAAATACGCATCAGTACAGGCTTCAAATAATTTACACTAAATGGAATGTACAGCTCCACTATTTCCTCTACTTTGACGGGGCCTGGTTATGAGCGCACTTCCTATGGTTGACCGTACTAAGGTTGGTACATCATCATCATCATCTTGGACAGTTTCCAGCCACTGGATGGGTCTGTCGGGAACACAAGCCTCTCCATCGTGTTCTGTCTTTCCACCATTCCCCCTCTTCCACCTTCGTCCAGTTCTCTCCTCTTCTCGTCACACATTCCTTCACTCCCTTCACCCATCTATCTCTTGGTCTTCCTCTGGGCCTCTTCCCCTCCAGTTGCAGATCAAACAACGTCTTTGGAATTCTTCCCTCATCCATTCTCTTCATGTGTCCATACCACTGCAGTCTTGATTTTTCTATCCTGTCCTGTACTGGTTCCTCCTTTAGTCTTTCCCTCACATACACATTTCGCAATCTGTCTCGTCTTGTTACACTCAACCTGCTCCTCTGGAACTTCATTTCACTAGCCTGTATTCTACTTTTGTCGCTTTTGTGCATTACCCATGTCTCACTTCGGTATGCCAATATGGGGACAAAGTAGGTTCGGTACATAATTCCCTTGGATTTCTGTGGCACCTCCTTGCTCCAAATAAGCCCCCTAATGCGTTTGTAGAACTGCCCTGCTTTTCTGCACCTTTCGTTTATTTCCATTGCGTTTCCCCCCTTACTTTCAATCATGCTTCCCAGGTACTTGAAGTTCTCTACCACTTGTAGTTTTTCCCCTCCACAAGTTATATCCACATTTGGCCTATTCTTCTTCCTTGTTGTGACAATTATTTCACTTTTCTTTGCAGAGAAATGCATTCCATATTGTGCTGCCGTTGCCTCCCATACATCTAACTGCTCTTGCACCTCCTTCTCGCAATTTCCCCATAACATCAGGTCATCGGAAAAAGCACTGCTTTCATTTTATGATCTCCAATTGCATCTGATACTTGCTGTAGGATTTCATCCATAACAATAATAAACAATAAAGGCGAAAGTGCACTTCCCTGTCGCAGCCCATTTTCCAGCTTGAAAAATGCAGTACGTTCCCTCCCCACTTTCACACAACTCTCACTTCCCTCATACATTTTTCTGACTTTTCGTGTTATCTCTTCATCTATCCCTTTTGCTTTCAGCACATCCCAGAGCTTGTCCCTACAGATACTGTCATACGCCTTCTCAGTATCTAAAAAGGCCATGATTAAGTCCTTCCCGTACTCATTGTGCCTTTCCTGCAGCTGCCTTACCGCAAATATGAGGTCCGTTGTTGATCTTCCCGGTCTGAAACCATACTGCTCCTCTTGCAGTCTACTTTCAATACTGCTTCTTATTCTCTTCTCCAGGATCTTTTCATAGATTTTCCCACAGTGGTATAGCAGGGCGATTCCTCTGTAATTCTCACATCTCCTTTTATCCCCTTTCTTGAAGATCGGGACTATAATTCCTATCTTCCAATCCTCAGGAATTCTGTTCTCCTTCCACACCACCCTCAGCACTCTGTATAGCCACTGGGTTCCTACTTCTCCTGCTGCTCGTATCATATCCACTGTTACTTCGTCCCAACCTGGTGCCTTGCCCCCTTTCATCCTCTTTATGGCTTCTTCCACTTCATTCCAAATTAGATCATCAATTTCCCCACTATTATAATCGTCTGCTGCCTTAGGCTCTCCATCGCTGTTAGTTACCCGCTTGGCGGCATTCAACAGATCTTCAAAGTACTCCTTCCAAATCTTTTTGAGCTCATGCATTTCCTCCACAACTCTTCCATTATTATCCATGATCCTCAGGCACTCGCTTCTGTCGTTCCTCTTATTTCTTACCATGGTGTAAAGTACTTTTTTGTTCCCTCCACTGTCCTCTTCTAACATTCTTGTCCATTTTTCCATCCACTTCTTCTTCTCCGCCCTTACTATGGTCTGTGCCGCTTTCTTGCTTTCCTTATATTTTACCCTAGCTTCCTCTGTTCGGGTCTGGAACCATTCTCTGAAGGCTTTGTTCTTTCGAAGTACTGCCTCTTTACATATGTTGTTCCACCATGGGGTTTCCTTACTTCCCCTCTTTGTGCTAGTTCTTCCGCACACAGTCTCAGCTGCCTCAACTAGAGCCCTCTTAAAATCTCCCCATTCTCCTTCCACTGTTCTCTGATCTTCCTTTGGCAGCTTCTTCCTGATCAGTGTCTGGTACTGGGTCCTCCGTTCATCCTCTTTCAGCATCCATGTCTTCAACCTCTTCTCCTGTATATCTGTTGCCCTCCTATCTTTTTTCTCTCTCAGGGTGGCTACCAACAGCCGATGGTCACTGTCTAAGGCCTCAGATGGAATGACCTTAACATCTATGAGGCTGCTCATCATTTGCCTATCCACTAGTACATAGTCTACTACTGAAGTTTGGGACCAGTCTCCACTGTAAAGGTTGGTACACATTTTCTGTGGTAACAATGCTACTGGCTTTTAGGTACTAAAATGTGAAGAAGGTATGACAGCTTAGGCACTCTTCAAATTTGGTTTTCTTTCAAAAAATAATATTTGAGAAGGTTGGTACACATTTCTCAAATATTATTTTTTGAAAGAAAACCAAATTTGAAGAGTGCCTAAGCTGTCATACCTTCTTCACATTTTAGTACCTAAAAGCCAGTAGCATTGTTACCACAGTAGAAATTCGTAGAAATGTATGTGACCTAAAAAACTGGCACTTAAAAAATAATAATATCTAAATATTTGTCACAACTTTTATTTGATTTCCGTAAGTCTGGTAGCAGTGTAGTAAATACGTGTAACAATTTTCATTGACAAAGATATAATTAGTCTCAGAGAAAAATGCATCTAAAGCTAAAAGTATCATACATTCGGGAAAATGCGTTTAAAGTTTTACATCCGATACGTTCAACCCAAATTCAAAGTTAAAATTCGCTAAGTTCATAGCTGTCATCGTTTTGTACCCTTACTGTATGCAAACTTGAGAGTTACTAGTGAAAGAGGGTGTCATTATTATCAACATCAGGTACCGTGAGCGAATAGAAACAAGACACAAAACACAAGTTAATTGAGGCAAGACAGCAAAACGAAATGCAGTAATTCACTAATGAGGCGCAGGAGAACGTTGGTCCCTTAATACCAAAATACTCGGAACCTATCTATAACAACTTCTGACAGTTTTCCGGTGGAGTTCTGGTTGACCCTCTATAAGTCGACTATCGGATATTCCTCTGTGTGTGGCTGTGTGTGCCGGATAGATCAGATTCGAAATTCTAGCTTCTAATTTATTACTCTTCGTGTCGTTGCCACAAAAATTCATTGACTGTGTCTAGAGTAGCGTGTATAGTGATATGTTGTGTATTTTCGAATATTTGCGAATGGAGTGGTAAGTTCGAACTACACTGTCCACTGTGAACAAAGTTTTGGTTCTTACACATTTTCATCAACACTATACCATCTTAATCAGCAGTTCTGAAGGAACAAATGAGCAGGGCGCTGGAGCTGGCGGCCAGCAAGTCTGTGCTACTCATAAACCAATCTAAAACAGATTATCCCGTTATGACTCGTCTGCATGCTCAGGATATTGAACAGCTCCAGTCACTGAGGTTTGGAGACCGGTCCTACATGAGAGTCCGTGAATTTAGAATATATGGGAGCACTTTTCGTGGAGAAGTCGTCATAAGACGCAGAGTTCAACGCCAGGGTACAGGTAGGAAAACGATCCTTCTAAAGCAGAACATAACTGCTTCGGTCCATGTGTCTCTCGATACAGTCTAACATTCGGCTATATAAAACCCTGATCCAACCCATGATACTTTGTGGCTGTGAGACGTAAAGTATTCAAGATTGAGACTTCCATAAACTTCTCGTATTTGAGAGAAAAGTGCTTCGAAAGATCTTTGGTCCGGTGTTGGGTGCAAACGCAGGTGAATGAAGATTCAGGCACAACAATGAGCTAGAACTGTACCGAGATGCCAATATAGCAGGAATCATAAGGTGCAAGCTACCTCAGAGGGCTGGACATTTGGCTCGAATGAAAGAGTCCACAGCTCGATGTCTAGTGAGTAGCATTGCTGCCTCTGGATCATGGGGTCCCGGGTTCGATTCACGGCCCGGTTGGGGATTTTCTCTGTTCGGATACTGGGTGTTTGTGTTGTCCTCATCTTTGCATCATCATCATTCGTGACGTGACTCCATTGGATTGCGTGAAAACTTAAACTGTATAAAAATTGGATTTTGTACGGATGTTGATGACCGAGCAGTTGAGCACCCCACAAACTAATTCTTTTTGAAACACATTGTTTTTGCTTGCGAAAGGCAAATGTTACAGATTGGTTTCCTGGTCCGGAACACAGTTTTAATGTGCCAGCACGTTTAGTTGACGTAGTGTTTGCTACTATGATTGGTCAGCGTGGATCGCCGCAATATACATTTTTGGGTAAATGGACGTAGCCAGTGCCAGCTGCTGTGTAAGAGGACGTGAACACCCTAACTTTCAACGACTTGCGGATCCATTTGTTACTTTTCTTTGAATTCTGTTAAACGAACATACATGCTGCAATCTGGAAGAACCACAGTGCTGCTCTCCTAGGCTTCGTGAAACTTGGCATCAGGGTCGTGAGCATACCTTCAGTTGTGCGCGCTTTATGGAGCTTTTGCGCATGTGCAACTCGCGTGACGTAATTGCGTTAAGGCCAAATACATATGGACTTGATAAAAAACGTGCACCATCAGGTGGTAGCATACTGCAGCAGACTTTAGTCCCCATTTGCTTGCTATAAATTCCACTAGACCGAAGCACACTTCTCAAATGCGCCAATTCACTCACTATGTAGTAAAATTAGATCGGATGTCAACATATGTTAACGCTGTACTGACAGTAAACCTATTTTGGGGGTTTCTGAATTAATTGTAGTATATTAAATGATGAATTTTGTCACACAGTAATACATTTGAGACGCTGAAAATCACAAGGACCTAAAACACATCACTGTCAATTGTGAGACTGTAGTATTTATTCACTCTTCGGAAATGTCTATCTTATGGTGAGTCTGGTTTAGCTGTACTGTAGGCCTACATTTTATATATGAAAATTCACGAAAAGCTGTATCACTGGTTTCTCTGATGTTCACTTAAATGTGGGATCGACGACGGTGTGCTGTCTGTCATTATAGATCTCAGCATCTTACATGTATTCTAGCCAACTAACCATGTTGGTAGACATTACTAAGCACGAAAACTCCCACTTACACAAAAATACTAAATGGAGGTTTGCGGAAGCTTACACATTGTTTCGTTAGTGCCCTAAACTGTACTTAATTACGTACAAAACAACAAAATTCCACAAAAACAATACTTTCTTTTGTCAGATTAGTAATGTACGAGGTGCATTCAAGTTCTAAGGCCTCCGATTTTTTTTTCTAATTAACTACTCACCAGAAATCGATGAAACTGGCGTTACTTCTCGACGTAATCGCCCTGCAGACGTACACATTTTTCACAACGCTGACGCCATGATTCCATGGCAGCGGCGAAGGCTTCTTTAGGAGTCTGTTTTGACCACTGGAAAATCGCTGAGGCAATAGCAGCACGGCTGGTGAATGTGCGGCCACGGAGAGTGTCTTTCATTGTTGGAAAAAGGCAAAAGTCACTAGGAGCCAGGTCAGGTGAGTAGGGAGCACGAGGAATCACTTCAAAGCTGTTATCACGAAGAAACTGTTGCGTAACGTTAGTTCGATGTGCGGGTGCGTTGTCTTAGTGAAACAGCACACGCGCAGCCCTTCCCGGACGTTTTTGTTGCAGTGCAGGAAGGAATTTGTTCTTCAAAACATTTTCGTAGGATGCACCTGTTACCGTAGTGCCCTTTGGAACGCAATGGGTAAGGTTTACGCCCTCGCTGTCCCAGAACATGGACACCATCATTTTTTCAGCACTGGCGGTTACCCGAAATTTTTTTGGTGGCGGTGAATCTGTGTGCTTCCATTGAGCTGACTGGCGCTTTGTTTCTGGATTGAAAAATGGCATCCACGTCTCATCCATTGTCACAACCGATGAAAAGAAAGTCCCATTCATGCTGTCGTTGCGCGTCAACATTGCTTGGCAACATGCCACACGTGCAGCCATGTGGTCGTCCGTCAGCATTCGTGGCACCCACCTGGATGAAACTTATCGCATTTTCAGGTCGTCATGCAGGATTGTGTGCACAGAACCCACAGAAATGCCAACTCTGGAGCGATCTGTTCAAAAGTCATTCGGCGATCCCCCAAAACAATTCTCTCCACTTTCTCTATCATGTCGTCAGACCGGCTTGTGCGAGCCCGAGGTTGTTTCGGTTTGTTGTCACACGATGTTCTGTCTTCATTAAACTGTCGCACCCACGAACGCACTTTCGACACATCCATAACTCCATCACCACATGTCTCCTTCAACTGTCGATGAATTTCAATTGGTTTCACACCGCGCAAATTCAGAAGACGAATGATTGCACGCTGTTCAAGTAAGGAAAACGTCGAAATTTTAAGTATTTAAAACAGTTCTCATTCTCGCCGCTGGCGGTAAAATTCCATCTGCCGTACGGTGCTGCCATCTCTGGGACGCGGCCTCATTTTAAAACAATGCGCATGTTTCTATCTCTTTCAAGTCCGGAGAAAAAAAATCGGAGGCCTTAGGACTTGAATGCACCTCGTATTTTATTATTATTATCATCAATACTGTTATTATTATGGGCAACGACCATAGTTGCATAAACTTTTTGATAAGCGTAACTGTTACACAAATGATGCTATTAATTTCACACTCTCAAATTTTACTGGATCAAAAATTTGTGAACACCAAGAATGTATATTTCCGAACCGCCACTGGTCGTAGCAACAAAAACATTTCTCACTCGACTCTCTAATCTGAGCGTAAGGTGTACAGTTTTATCGAGACGAGCTGTAACGTAGAGTTTTGTTGAGGCACGTTTCCCGCGAGGAAACAGAGATCTGAGATGTGAGTCCGACGGTCTGTGGGCCTGACAGCCGATCGATCTGTGTCGGCTGACCGCTGTAGCGTGGTTAGGCTGCGTGTGTGGCCTGCGGCTGCGTATGTGCCAACACACACACACACACACGCTGCCGACAGGGCACGCGGTTGACCGCATACAGCCACGCGCCGTCTGCTCTCATCATCATCATTACCGTCATCATCATCAATCGGTTAGAGCCGATTTCAGCTACAGCGAATGCAATCGCAGGAGTTTGGACCATTAACTGTGTTCTAGTACCTCGAAGAGGAGATCGGTTGACGCATAACTTGCACCGATTCAGGAAATATCATTCTAGTGAATCGCAGCTGGCTTTTTATTCACTCGAAGTAATGACTGCTACCGATACGGGATCTCAGGAAGATTGCAGATTTCTAAATTTCCAGAAAGCTTTTGACATCGTTTCTCACAAGTGGTTTCATATTGTGTTCCAAATCTGTGGATTTGCGACTGGATTCATGATTTCCTGTCAGAAAGGTCAGTGCAGGAACTGACAGGATGTCTTCTACTGAAACCAAAGTTACATCTGGAGTTCCCCAAAAAAGCGTTATTTCTCCTCTGTCCTTAATGCAGATAAATTATTTAGGAAAAAAATTTGAGCAACATTCTTACATTGTTTGCAGGTAATGTTGTCGTTTACATTCTTGCAAAGCCATTAGAAGATCAAAACTAATAAAAAATGATGCGAAATTGGCACTCGACAGTGGACAATTAAACGTGTGCGGTCCTTCATATGACTGCTATAGAAATTCCGCTCAGTCACCCATTTTTATAGGTTGTCGATTCATCAGAATACCTAGAAATTACAAATACGAGCAAGCTGAATTGGAATCAGGAGATAGAAAATGCTGTGGGGAAGGTGCCTTTTTTGTGGGGAGAAAATTTTGAATGTTGAACAAATCTACTAAATGTGAGACCTGAGTTTCTCCTGGCGTATACAACTTTCAAATAACTTCCGGGAATTCAGCCAGGTAACACTTTCAGCCGATATTTCGGCGGGAGAACACCCCGCCATTTTCAAGGCAAACTGCAACGGACAGGCGGCGTACATCCAAATTTAATACCTCGGTTCTCGGACCCAAGCAGGAAAGATAACACACACACACTGAACACTAGTGCCACCAAAGATGGCCAAAGTCAGAGCTATCGATAGTGAGACTATGAATTCGCAGGTGAGGTAGCATTGAGTCTGTCCCTCTGTTTCTTGACAAGGGAGAGAGCCGGATTCCAAACAGAGTTTAAACAGAAACCTCCATCCCTGTTAACAAGGTTGCTCGCTAATTTAATCTCAACTGCCTCCCGAATCACACTGTCCCAATAGCTGGACGTGCATGCCAATATCTCGGTGTTATTATATAACATGGAGTGACCAGTATCCAAGCAATGTTCGGCAATAGCAGATCTATTTGGCTGCTGTAATCGTGTGTTCCGTTTATGCTCAGTCCATCTGTCCTCCACGGTCCTGATAGTTTGACCAATATATGCCATGCCGCAGCTACAAGGGACACGATATACACCCGCCTTACGCAGTCCAAGATCATCCTTAACGGAACTCAAAAGTGCTCTAATTTTAGATGGAGGTCGGAAAACACATTTCACACCGTATTTCCGTAAAATACGACCGATCTTATTTGACATGTTTCCTACGTAAGGCAAGAAGGCAGTAGACTTAGGTGTTGACTCAGAATTATCATCAATCACCTGATGTACAGTTGGTCGATAGCGCAACGCACGTTCAATCTGTCTATCACTGTAACCATTTTGACGAAATGTAACTTCAAGATGGGACAGCTCAGCTGGCAAAGTCTCAGCGTCAGAAACGATATGTGGTCTCTCTCTTCACTCGTGTTCCTCTGTCTGATTCGTTGAGGTTAATTGAAGCCAGGTTTGGTGCTGATTTAACTAATCTCTTTAGGCATGTGTTGACATCCACTTATTTTTTATTTAATGACCAGTATTACGAGCAGACAGATGGAGTTGCGATGGGTAGTCCGTTGTCTCCTGTGATCGTAAATTTGCTTATGGAAGACTTCGAGGAACGTGCATTGGAGTCGGTGCCTTTAAAACCCGCCTGTTTCTATAGATACGTTGACGATACCTTCGTTGTTTGGCCTCACGGTAGGGAGAATTTGAATGTCTTTCTAGGACATCTGAACTCGATCCACCCGAACATTCGTTTTACGATGGAGGTGGAAAAGGATGGTTGCCTTCCCTTTCTCGACGTGTTGGTTAGGAGGAAGGATGATGGATCATTGGGACATGCAGTCTACAGGAAACGTACTCACACCGACTTGTACTTACAAGCTAATAGTTGTCACCATTCGGCTCAGCGTGAAGGGGTACTTCGTACCTTGGTACACAGGGCACATATCGTTTCTGACGCTGAGACTTTGCCAGCTGAGCTGTCCCATCTTGAAGTTACATTTCGTCAAAATGGTTACAGTGATAGACAGATTGAACGTGCGTTGCGCTATCGACCAACTGTACATCAGGTGATTGATGATAATTCTGAGTCAACACCTAAGTCTACTGCCTTCTTGCCTTACGTAGGAAACATGTCAAATAAGATCGGTCGTATTTTACGGAAATACGATGTGAAATGTGTTTTCCGACCTCCATCTAAAATTAGAGCACTTTTGAGTTCCGTTAAGGATGATCTTGGACTGCGTAAGGCGGGTGTATATCGTGTCCCTTGTAGCTGCGGCATGGCATATATTGGTCAGACTATCAGGACCGTGGAGGACAGATGTACTGAGCATAAACGGAACACACGATTACAGCAGCCAAATAGATCTGCTATTGCCGAACATTGCTTGGATACTGGTCACTCCATGTTATATAATAACACCGAGATATTGGCATGCACGTCCAGCTATTGGGACAGTGTGATTCGGGAGGCAGTTGAGATTAAATTAGCGAGCAACCTTGTTAACAGGGATGGAGGTTTCTGTTTAAACTCTGTTTGGAATCCGGCTCTCTCCCTTGTCAAGAAACAGAGGGACAGACTCAATGCTACCTCACCTGCGAATTCATAGTCTCACTATCGATAGCTCTGACTTTGGCCATCTTTGGTGGCGCTAGTGTTCAGTGTGTGTGTGTGTTATCTTTCCTGCTTGAGTCCGAGAACCGAGGTATTAAATTTGCATGTACGCCGCCTGTCCGTTGCAGTTTGCCTTGAAAATGGCGGGGTGTTCTCCCGCCGAAATATCGGCGGTCGCTGAAAGTGTTACCTGGCTGAATTCCCGGAAGTTATTTGAAATCTACTAAAGTTACCCCTACACTACTGCTGACCATCCTCTTCTGGAGTAACACTGTTCAATACACGATCATAACCAGTAACGTGTGATAAGTGACATCAAAAAGAAGGAAGGGCAAGTCGTTTAGTATTATCACGAAATCGAAGCAGATAAGTGAGTTGGAGTGGCAATTATTAAAAACAAAGATATCTTCGTTGCAGTGAGATATTTTCACGAAATTTGAATCACCATGTTCCTGTGTTAAAGTCAAGCGTCGGCACGCCAGGTGGGAACGTTAAATCAGAGAGGGCTCTGAGACGTCAGCCAATTGGCCGCTCTCCAGGACGACATCACGACGGCAGCGCTCTGTACCAGAAGAGGTCATAAGTGCCGCGCCGCCAGGCCGTGGCCCAGTTCTACGAGTTCTACAACAGCGAGTCCAAGAATGGCATCAAGACTAGTCATTTCGCTTCTACTATGTAGCATTGTCTATAATGAAGAGATTTTCTTATTTGCCTGTGGCCCTTCGTTCGTGAAACATCATTGTAAATTCTCGAAGTTAAGTATTGTCATTTATATTTCTATAATAAAGTTCATTAATACGATTTGCTTGAATTGTTGACTAGGGATCGAAAAAGCAGGTTTCCTAGACACTCCATTTTTGACAACTAGGCACGATACAACACTTCAACATTCTCTTCTGAATCCCAAAACATTCTGTTGACTCGCACCTACATGAGGAGGAAACATCACAATGATAAAATAAGAGAAATCAGAATTCGCACGGAAATATTTAGGAGTTTACTTTTCCTTCACGCTGCTCGAGAGTTCGACGGTAGAGAAAGAGTCTGAAAATGGTTATACGAAAATATTTAATTGCGGCTTCCGGAGAAACCATTTAGATTCCTGGAAAGGATACAGTATCTGTCGGACTTACTTGAGTTACCTATGGCGTCTCTAGTACACGACTCTTGGCACTTTACCGACATCCATTCAGAGTACCTTCCAATCATTTGTACCTGTCAGAGTCGACTTTCAGCTATATACGAACAGCAAAGAACTCATTTCATGATCGAGAACAGTATTAACAGTGGGGCTGCACACTGGCAGGTGCAATGTTTATCTGAACACTAAACAATTAACCTTTAATTGGCCTCGTTGAAACTGTTTTACTGTAAGAATATGTCACGCTACCAGCATTGCAATTTCCCTTTACGATCCGGAGCTGCAACAACCGAAAACGTGTTTTGTGTAAATAACGAGATAAAAATCTGGAATAAAGTGTAAAGATATGTCGAATAACTTTTGTCTTTGTTACGTTGACTAACTCACTCATACCACAATGCCGAAAATAGTTCTACCGTACGATAAATTTCGACAATACACTCTAGTGTTGAAGATGGGAAGTAATTGAAACGCGGTATGGCAGTTATAATGTGCACAATACCAAGTGACAGAACGCAGCACTTGAAGTTGTAAGGGCTATGTTTACGGAGGGATCATAAAATTTCAAACACTGCCTTGGAAGAAACAGATAAATCACGGAAAGAAAGGCGAAATATTGCCGTCATCTGGTTAGCACCCACCCTGCAATAATAGACACATGGTTTTCTGAAATGATATTGCTGCCTCAATTTACAAAATACACAAATCTAACTCTCAATTTATTACGAAATGCGTTACGCACAACACTCGTACATATTCGAAAATTCTATGTTTTATCAAGTAGACAAACAATGAAATTGGGGAACGATTGAATCTAGACGAGGGTACGTACTTTTAAATTAGTTTACTTTTACACTATCAGGCCCAACGGACCGCGCTCTGATACAAGTTTCCTTGTCTATTGCTTTCGATCCATCGCTGCCATCCGCAATCCGTACACATCTATCGCTGACTGTTGCAGGTCTTCATGGAGGTCACCGCTCCACCTCTTCCTTGCTCTTTCCGGGAGTCTCGTACCTCTGGAGATGAAATTCACGAAATTCCCTAGCCACCCATCGTCTTCCATTCGATGATGAATTAGTTACTAAACTGTAGGACATACTGAGTCAGTGCATAAGTTCGTAGCTTTTTCCCGTACGTTTAATAAACTTACAGACTTTAGTTATCAGTAATATATTCTCCTTCACTATTTACAACAGTCTGCCACCGTTCAGGTAACTTCTTGATTCTGAGACTGTAGAAATCACATTTTATGGCGAAGAACTCGTGTAGCCGTGCTCAGAGCGCATTTTCATCCGGAAATAAAGTTCCTGAAAGTTGTTCGGAAGAGATGAAAATCTGACGGGGCAAGATCAGGTGAATAAGGTGGCTGCGGAATGACTTACCGAGCCAACTCCTGTATAGTGTTTTTGTTACTCAAGCAGAATGAGGTGGACGTTATGGTGGAGTAGCATCAATTCACGCAGTCTTCCTAGTCGTTGTTCATGGACAGCGACTGCAAGACGTCTCTGTTGGTGACAATAAATGTCAGCAGTGATGGTTACACCGCGGGGAAGCAATTCGTAGTACACAACAACGTCGCTGTTACACCAGATGCATAACATCATCTTTTGTAGATTCTCGTAGGTTCAACCATTTCTTTCTTTCCTCTATGTTAGCATAAAGACACCATTTCTCGTCACCTGTAAAGATACAGGATAGAATGGTCAGTGTTGTTCACGAGCCAATTGATGAAAAGCAAGTAGAGATGCACATATGGCCAGCTGCTAATTTTTGTGATTTTGACTTTTAGCATGCTGTATCCGTACACCCGATTTTTGAACCTTCCCCATTGCATGTAAATGTCACACGATGGTAGAATGACCATAGCTCATCACATTTTCCAGTTATCAATTACACTGACGTGGCTCATTCTGTGTTAACGCGTTGACACTATCTCTATCAAACCCCGAAGGTCTTCTTGAACATGAAGACACATTAATGTCGAAACGATTTTCCTTAAAATGAGACAACATTTTCTTGCCGTGCTATGTCCAATGGCTGTATCCCCATACATGGCGCAAATGCTTCTGGCTGCCTCCGCTGCTGTCACCCCTCTACTGAACCCAAACAGAAGAATGTTCAGCGCCCCACAAACCAACATCATCATCATCAAACAAAAGAATATATCGGAAACGTTCCGATTTATCTACTTGGTACTCCATTTTCTATCGTCCAAGGCTACACTCACTGTCTCTAAATGACTAAATCACAATATGTAAATTCAAACAGCAACAATGATCTACAAATAAAGATGGCAATACAGAAATAAACGCATAGCAACCAGAATATCAACATTCAAAATAAAAACGCTATGAACTTATTCAAAAAATGTTCAAATGTGTGTGAAATCTTATGGGACCTAACTGCTAAGGTCATCAGTCCCTAAGCTTACACACTACTTAACCTAAATTATCCTAGGGACAAACACTCACACCCATGCCCGAGGGAGGACTCGAACCTCCGCCGGGATCAGCCGCACAGTCCATGACTGCAGCGCCCTAGACCGCTCGGCTGACCCCTCGCGACAGGAACTTATTCACCAACCTAACACAACCATGAAACTTAGGATATACGTTTACGATTCTCTCAAGATTAGATTACAGATGTTCAATATGTCCTCCATCAGCGACACGAGCAATATCGTGCGCATGCTCAAATTCTTTCCATACTCGGGTAAGCACGTCCGTCGGCACTGAAGTAATGACTGTACGGATCGGATTCATCAGTTGTTCTAGGTTCTGTGGTACTGTAATTGCATAAACGTTGTCCTTAACGAAACCACACAGGAAGAGGTTACAGGAAGTTAAATTTGGTGACCGTGGAAGCGAGCCGAGAAATGCTACGTCGCCGGCTGCTTAACGACCAATCCAACTGCTCGGTAGAGTTTCATTCAGATATTCACGCACTTGACGACTCCAGTAAAAACGAAGTTGTCCTCGCTCAGCATCGAAACCAGCATGGTACAATTGACCGTCAATCGTGTTTCCATCACAGAAGAATGGGCTGTAAACAGATAAATGGGCTATAGCACAAAGACACGGACTCTGAGTGAACCTCGTACATGTTCATTGTGTGCATGTGCATTCTGTAGGCTTCCAGTTCGAACATTATGTTTGTTTACTTTCTCACCGAGGTGGAAGCCGCTTCATCACTGAACGCGATGCGTTATGCGAAAGTGTTATCAAGGTCAATAGCATTCTCAAGCTCGTCAGAAAATGCAACACGTTTGCATTTCTCGTCATGACGTACAGCTTCTAACAGCTGTAAATTGTACGGTTTCATAACAAACCGACATCTCAAACGACGCCAGATTGTTCATGTAGGCAGTTGTAATTCACGATTGGAACTATGAGCTGATTTTAACCACTTTGGAAAGCAGTTTGAGTTAGTGCAACGTTATCACCAGAAACACGAGGGCGACCAGGACTCTTTCCTGCTTCTATGAACTGTCAATAGCATCTGCGAATGTTCCATCCATTTGTAACATCAGTTTTGTACCTAAACCTGAAACGTCTTTGCACTGCAACCGCGGAATTACACTTCGCAAAATTCAGAACACAAAATGATTTCTGTTGCGGTGTAGCCATTTTATAAGCAAAGAAAGAACCCACATCTATCGGCAATGAAATAGACCGGACAGTGTATTCGTTCCCCCAATAACCTAGCCCTAGCGCAGCGACCGATACTTTCGACAACATAATACTGAGCAGTATGTACACTAGTGTCCAAGAGTAGAGCAACAAAAGGAAATTTTTCAAAGTTGCACTTATTTTGCAACAAAATAATATAAACAGTCTATAGTAAAGTAGAAAATATGTGAGAATAAAAAATGGCTCTGAGCACTATGGGACTCAACTGCTGAGGTCATTAGTCCCCTAGAACTTAGAACTAGTTAAACCGAACTAACCTAAGGACATCACAAACATCCATGCCCGAGGCAGGATTCGAACCTGCGACCGTAGCGGTCTTGCGGTTCCAGACTGCAGCGCCTTTAACCGCACGGCCACTCCGGCCGGCTATGTGAGAATACATAAAGTAAACAACTGCAACAATCATAACGATAGACAAAAATGTTCTTCGCATTTTCAACTTCGCTTCACTGCGTGGTCTGTGGAGCCTTGCACAGTTCGCACGGGTCGCCCCGTCGGAGGTTCGAGTCCTCCCTCGGACACGGGTGTGTGTGTGTTGTCCTTAGCGTAAGTTAGTTTAAGTTAGATTAAGTAGTGTGTAAGCCTAGGGACCAATGACATCAGCAGCTTCGTCCCACAGGAACTTACCACCAATATTTTTTTCACCTTGACGGATTTGCACACACATTCCCACAACTGGTTACTGTGTTCATTATGGGCGCCTATGATACCAGTACAGGTCTGGCAAGGACGGGACATGTTGGGAATGATATCATCAATCTCATGTTGAGGTAATAACTCCCATTCTTCCTGCAGAGCTGATCGCATGTCTTGGAGTGTGATTGGTGGATGCTGATGTGTTGCAACCCGTCTCCCTACTACATCCCTATGGTATTCAAATCGGAAGAGCGAACAGGCCACTCCATCCGAGCAATATTTTTCGTCTCCAAGAAAATATCAACCACCTGCGCTCTATGACGTCGAGCATTATCGTCCATCAATACGATTACTCGTACAATTTCAGGAAGAAGTGTTCGAGTGATCAACATAATTCCTGCCCACACCGGTAGGGATACTCCTCGTTACTGGTTTCCTCCCACAATGTTTGGATCCCGAAACCGTGTTCCACGTTCCCTCCAGATGAGAATCCGTCGAGAATCAGTGGCCGGACGAAATCGGGACCCATTTGCGAAAAGAACATTGACACACTGTTCGTCCGTCCAGGTGGCATACTGACGACTCCACTTTAAACGTTTCATTCTGTGAAGATGCGTCAGAGGTACATATATGGGAGGTCTCCGACAATAAAGCCTACTCTGCCGAGGATTTCTGTACACCGTTTGCCACGATACAACGCGTCCAGCGAATGCTGCGAGGTCAGATGCCAGTAGCCGTGCAGTACTAAGGGGGAACCGTCTTGCCTTTACAGCCAAATAACGGTACTCCTTTCCTGATGCCACACGTGGGCGGCCCTTCCCTGGTCTTAGGGATACAGTCTCGGTCTCTATGAACGCCCACAAAACCAGAGAAGTAACAGAACTATTCACATTGAGGCAGTGGGCCACATCAGTTTGTGGATGTCCTGCTTCCATTCTTCCAAGGCGCTCCACCACAGAGAATCTGGTAGGCATCTTCTCTGTGCCATGCTGGACCGTCTGTGACTATACACAGAGCGAATGTGGATATGGGACTACCCGGCAAGCACTACGCAGTTTGATACGTGCCGTAATGTAATTGTTGCGATGGTTGTCTGTAGCCCCGAATGCCATGTCCCGTACAGAACATGATCGTAATCAGTTGACAATCAGTACGATTATATCGTGAATGAGACACAGGACTGTGAAATAACAGTTTGTTGCTTTAATTTTGAACGCCAGTGTATATTCTTTTTTAAATACCCAGTACATTACTGTTAACCAAGACACGTCTCACGAGCGGCCTTTTCGACTATAGTTTGGCCATTACCGCTCTCCTGCTTTCCGTACTTCACAGGTGTTGTCCTGCGCACCTCACCGGCGTGGTCTACCTGGTGTAAGTAGGCTGTCTAGGTTTTCTTATTGGTAACGCCACGTAGAGCTCTGTATGAAAAATCACTGGCTGTGCTGTGTGCAGTCTGTGGCTAGTTTGCATTGTTGTCTGCCATTGTAGTGTTGGGCAGATGGATGTTAACAGCGCGTAGCGTGGCGCAGTTGGAGGTGAGCCGCCAGCAGTGGTGGATGTGGGGAGAGAAATGGCGGAGTTTTGAAATTTGTGAGACTCGATGTCATGAACTGCTATGTAAATTATGATTTTTCAACACTATTAAGGTAAATACATTGTTTGTTCTCTATTAAAATCTTTCATTTGCTAACTATGCCTATTATTAGTTAGTGCCTTCAGTAGTTTGAATCTTTTATTTAACTGGCAGTAGTGGCGCTCGCTGTATTGCAGTAGTTCGAGTAACGAAGATTTTTGGTGAGGTAAGTGATTTGTGAAAGGTATAGGTTCATGTTAGTCAGGGCTATTCTTTTGTAGGCATTTTTGAAAGTCAGATTGCGTTGCGCTAAAAATATTGTGTGTCAGTTTAAGCACAGTCTTGTATAAGTTTTCAAACGGGACGTTTCATATGTCGACCCTCATCCGAGGATACCTCACTGGAATCTTCTGATTTTTTTCTTATAGTTTGTGTAATTAGTGTAGCTATTGTTTATTGCTAGCCCGTAATTATAGAGAGAATTTCCTTTGTAGTTGTAGTTTTTCATTGTTGTACAGTAAAACACTTGAGGCATGCATGTAGATTTGCACCAAGTATTTCGCAGCTGCGCTTGCAATTAACTAGATATTATTTTCAGTGCTATGTTAATGTGTTCTCTTATTTTTGCTCTTCAAATTCTGTTTTTATGTGTTGTCGTGTGAAATCTTGTGACAATAATGGCGTGTGAAAAACGTAATACTAGGCTCCAAAGTAAACTGAGAAATGACAGTGAAGACGAAAGCAGTGTGTTAGCGCCACCATGTAATGAATTAACTAATGTTCAAAGTAGTAATTTGGTAATTGTGCATATGGAAATGGAGCGGGCTGCAAATAATGGTGTAGGCAGTGAAACAATTAGTGAACAGGGAAGCATTATCGATCGATCGGTCGGCAACAGATCGCCTCAGGATTCCGAAATGACAGGACACAATCTTGCAAATACTGCAGATTCAGGTTTTGCGTCCTCACCCTTTCCTCAAATAAATCAAGACACATTTTCTGCTTTTCAAAATGCGAATATTGCCGGTTCAAATGCACTGCCGAATAGCACTGAGGAACATGCTTCAGACACCAGTGCACTGTTATTACAGTTAATGCAACAAATGGGACAAAGGCTACAAAAGTTAGACACAACGCTTGAACAAAATCAGAAACAAATGGGACAAAATCTTCAAAAGTTAGACACAGTGGAACAAACTCAGAGAGAAACACAGCAAAAGCTTCAAAAGTTAGACACAATGGAACAAAATCTTCGGAAGTTAGACACCACATTTGAACAAACACGTGAAGATTTAACTACTGAGTTACATAACATTGAATCGAAATGTCAAAAAGTCTGTAATGACGTAAAAACACAAATTTGTGAGCATTTCCAAACTATTTTTTCGCGTCATGAAAATGCATTACAGAATCACGAAGCAGCCATAAAAGAATTGCAAACTATTGTTCATGAAAATCACAACACCTTGCAAGCTAAAATTGACTCAGTTGCATCTACCGATTCGGTTACACAACTCGCAAAAACTCAGGAAAACTTAAAGAACACAGTAGATACGATTTCAACACAAATGGACACTCTGAAACTTGGTTCAGAAAAACACACAGAGGAAATAATTTCGCTATTGGATAAAGTAGCCGAACTTTCAGATCAGTTCACTAACTTATCTACAAAGGTAGATGATGATCTGAATGACACAAGACCTGTGGCCTCACGGACACTGAAGAGTATGAACAAATTAGAAACTTCAAACAAAATCAAAATCAAATCAATACACAGTACAAAAGTGAAATCCGGGAAGTACAACATCAGTTGGCACAAGTAATACAAGAATTACATATTTCAGAGGACACTCGCACTCCAGTACGGGAAGAGGGACATAGAAATACGGAACAACCACAAAATAATAACACAAGACATATCGGAAATTATGAAAGAAATTGGCAAGGTGCACCGATTTTTGCAATGGAGACGCCGAAACGACGTAACAATGACCGATATGCGACTCGCCGACACGATGATTTTATTTATTTATTTATTTATTGATTGATTTATTTAACCTGGCAAGATTAGGGCCATCAGGCCCTCTCTTACATCTAACCAGGCATTCTACTTATTTTACATTCATATGTTTTAGTAGGCATGTTAAACTACATCTAGTACAAAAAGTGAAATAAACAATTTGAAAGGTACACCTGGAAAAATACATACATATAGAGTTTATATTCTTAGGTCACAAGTACTGTTATAATTAGACATTATTGAAGAGACAGATTTTAGATAGGAGTGCCGGCAGCAGGGAGTATGAGGGAGACTCGTGGTGAAGGGAGGAGAAGAATAGAGACATGATGAAACATAATTAAGGAAATATAAAGGAAAAGAAGATTGCGTGGCTAATAGAGAAAGATGAAGAGGAAGGCATCTCAGGAGCAAGATAGGAGACGCTAGCTTTGCTATTTGACAGATGAGGGGATTGTCCTTGTACATTAATTTTGTGGAGAACTTTGTGAGGATGATAGTAGGAAATGCTTCAACTTCTTCTTAAAAGCAGCAGGAGATCGAATTTTGCGCAAGGTAAGGGGCAGTTTGTTCCAGAGGCGGACAGCGTCAACTGAGAAAGAGTTTGCAAAAGTTTTTGTTTTGTGAGTGGGCACAGTTAGGATACCAAATAAGAGTGACCTCGTGTTTCGATTATGATGACATGACAGGTTTTTAATCTCTGAAGCAAGGTACTGGGGTGCTTGCGCGATGAGGAGTCGGTGGAGTAGACATAGAGTGTGGTAGTCACGCAATTTGTCCGGCCGCAGCCACCCTAGCTCGGAGTATGAAGCACTAACATGATCATATCGGCGAATGTTGCAGGTGTAACGCACACAGGCATTCATGGTTAGCTCTAGCTGTCTTTTGTTTTCACTACTCATGCCTTGTTGAATCACATCACAATAGTGGAGGTTCGGTAGTACGAGTGCTTGCACGAGCTGGCGTTTCAAGTCCTGTGGAAATATGTTCCGAAACTTTTTGAGAGCATAGAGACAAGCAGACGTCTTTCGGCACACTGCGACTGTATTCTCCGCCCAGTTGAGATGCTCACCCAAAGTTACACCCAAGTTCTTCACTGTTTTCTGATATTGTGTGTGAGTACCGTCGAGCAGAATAGGAGGTAGCCGTTCGCGGAAATCTGAACTTATTAATTTCTGATGAGCTATTAAGATTACTTGCGTCTTTTTTGCATTTAGTTTAAGCCCCAGGTTTTTCGCCCATCTCACTACTGAAGACAGATCATCATTCATCTGAGCGATTGCAGTGTTTACATCTTCAGGTCTGACGCTTAGGTAGAGCTGGAGGTCGTCGGCATAGAAATGATATTTACAGGAGGACAGTACCGACGAAATATCGTTGACATATAAAGAAAACAAAAGTGGTCCTAAGACTGATCCTTGTGGCACTCCCGAGGAAACATGTTTCCAGGATGATTTTTCATTTACACAGACAACACATTGCTGTCTGTCTTTTAAGTAGCTTTCAAACCATCTCATTGCACTATCAGAGAAATTAAGCTGTTGCATTTTTCTGAGCAATATGTCAAAGCTAACAGTGTCAAAAGCTTTGCTGAAGTCCAGTAGCGTCAATATTGTTGCCTTTCGATTGTCGATGGCATATTTCAGGTCATCAGTTACTTTAATTAGAGCAGTGTTTGTGCTGTGATGTTTACGGAAACCGGATTGAAATTTGTCATATAGGCTGAATTCATGCAAGTGTTCAGTGATTTGGTCATGAACAATATATTCAAGTGCTTTGGAAACAGCAGGCAGTGTGCTAATTGGTCGGTAATCACTAGGCAGTTGCGGGTTTTCGATCTTAGGGATGGGTCGAATTAGGCTTCTTTTCCATGCAGTGGGATATATTCCGTTCACGAGGGAAAAATTAAATATGTCAGTTAAGACAGGTACTAAGATATCGGCAACATTCTTAATCATGGTTATACCGATACTGTCGTTGCCTATTGCATCAGAAGAGATTCTCATTATTGCTTTTCTTGCCGTATTTGTTGTTACATGTTTTAGATGGAAGGTATCGTTGTTAGTTATCCTGTTTGGGGATTCTTGTGGACGGTAATTATCAGCTGTGCTGGTATTCAGAGGTGCAGAGAAGAATTCATTTAATTCGTTAGCTGACACATGAAAAGTAGTTTCCGATTTTGCCTTTCCGACCCCCAAGCCACGGAGATTCTTCCATAGAGTCGTGGGCGTCAGATCGCTGCATACAAGGGAGCGAGCGTGCCTGATTTTAGCATTGCGAATGCATTGTTTCACTCTGTTCCGTAGCTTTCTATATTCTTCGAAACGCTCGGGTTTCGGATCTGCCTTGAAACGCCTGTGGGCAGCATCCCTATTAGTCATCATTTGACGTAATTCAGCTGTCAGCCATGGAGCAGGAGATTTTCTTACACGGATTGTGCGCACAGGTGCATGTTTGTCATAGAGGGCAGTGAGTTTATCACCAAGTTCATTAATTTTGCCGTCGAATGTGGTTTTCTGATTATTTGATGCCATGAGATTTCTGAGCAATCGGCTGTTAGAGCGTCAAGGTCAATACGTTTCATGTTCCTACAAGTTATGTAACGCGATTTGATCCTTGGGGGCTGCACAGAGTAGGCCAGGAATATTACATCATGTGCTGAGAGGCCAGGGGCCGATGTTTGACCAACATCTCTTACTTTGTCAGTCTGTTTCGTTGCGATTACGTCTATAAGAGTATGACTGTGCGCCGTATTTTGACTATAAGCTGTTCATTACTACACGTAAATTTAAAACATTTAAGAATTATGGCAACGACATTCATCCACAAGCGTGGCTCCATCAATTCTCTCACTGTTTTCCTCCCAACTGGTCATTAGAGCACAGATTAGAATTTATGTGTGGCTATTTAGAGAATGAACCTGCTGTAAGAATGCGATCGGTCATTCACGATTGCCACAGTGAAGGAGAATGTTACCATGCCTTCCTCTCAGCATATTGGTCTCAAGCTACACAAGACCGAGTAAAACATAGCATCATAATGATGAGACATTTCGAACAATCTGAATTTTCCAGTCTTGTGAAATATTTTGAAGACATTTTGCACAAGAATCAGTACCTGTCAAACCCATACAGTCCCTCAGAACTCATCCGCATTTGCTTAATCAAATTACCTGAACATTTACGACGTATTATTTTGGCAGGACGTTGCAAAGACGACATTGAAGCTTTTCAGGGACTCTTACAAGAACTGGAAGTTGACACTGACAATCGCGGAACGCGAAAACAGGAACACAACAATTGCAGATCACATCCGTCGCAATTCCACGATTAAAGAAATAATAACTGGACACGACAAGGCTATTCTTACAACACAAATCGTGACCAAAACAGATACAACCCATATGACAACAACTGGCAGAAGAATAATAGGTACAGAGAAAGATCGCACATCCGTAGTAATGAATATGACAGAGATAACCATAGAAACAGACAATACGGGAACCAAAACAATGATTATCAAGGGAGACAGAATAACTTCAGATGCAATGGTCCACCGTGCAGTTACAATTCCGGGAGAAATTCTCCACCACGTGACCGACAAGAAAGAAATTATGGAATCTACCTACATGACGACAGACGATATAATCGTAACGACAGACCTGAATTGCATCAAAATTGGCGGGATTCAAACACGGCAGGGCCCTCTCGACAAGGTGAATTTGTAGAAGTTAGGTCTCCTAATCCCAATAACGACGCACACCAACAAAGAGACAGACAATGACTCGCACCGCATGCAGCCACGTGCGCTGGCTGGCTCAGAGAAAAATAACATAGAGGCTAACCTTGAGAAAAATTCCAGTATTCTTTATCGATGTATACCACATGATAATTGCATTGAAGTTGAAACTCTTCGTACTAGGAAGAGTAAAGGATTGTACCACATTTCACATGTAAAACCGTTTATTGAAAGATAATCTGCTTTATAACTTAGTCTTTGCCATAAAATTTTTCACTTCACGTTATTAGTACGCCCTGTCAGACTTAGAAACTGTTAACATGCAACAATGTTTTGAAGTTCACTATCCAGTCTAGAACCTAGGGAACATATTTAGACAGTATTTACGAGTGCATTGTTATAGTGAACAGACGACACAGTGTTATTGTGTGTGTACATTCTTGCTTGTTAGTTGCACGATTACATAACAGCTATAAGGCTGACATACTTAGAACATGTACCGGTACTGCTAATGAGATTTTAATGCAACATTTTGGTTTACTTGAGAATACATTCTGGATTTGAAGTACTTTCTGTGAGATTAAAAATGACTTAGTATTTGGTTTCTTTGACAGCTAGACGATTATATCACGACGCTACTAATATGTGACACAATTTACATTATTGCTTTTGCGGTGTATCTGTTTTATATCTGCACAGTTTTTCTGAATTATTCTGGAAAGTAAAACATGTTTTGTAGTAACTTTTGTGGTATAGCTACAATGAGACAGCCTTTTCCATAGCACAACAATATGTAACAGCACAGTACTTTCTTCATCACGGCAATAAGCGTAATAACTAAGATATCTATACGCAAAGCATTTCACTTTTGTTTATCATGAGGTAAGTACATTGACTTTCGCGGAACTTAGCTTTCGGAGGACGATAACTACGACACTTCCACAGAGATTATCTTACAACAAGACGCACAGTTTAGCGCTACAGTACACGTATTTGAGTGATTAATTTTGTACTTAAAACATTTATTTTTAAAGATATTTGAAGTACAATGATACAAAGGTTTACCGTGATACATTTCACTGCATTGCTGTAATCTGTAACACCTGAGGGTATTATTCATTAATCCTCAGGGGGGTACACGTTTACTTTGTGTACCATGTGTTTGGCAAGCACAAGGAGCCCTAGCTAATATGGTATTTGCTTATACAACTTTACACATCGGTACCATATTTCTGTAACACATAAATTACACAGCTATCTGATCATTTAACTGAGAGATAAACATTTTTTTTACTACATCAGTGACACATGTTTGTGCAATTGCACAGTTGGATAATTTCATACTTATGAAATTGTATTTTGTCTGTACTTTGTGAACTGTTCATACTTTTTCGGAACCATTGTGATACTATGAGAGCTTTGAATGATGTATTTGGTATGGGATCGTGATTTTTAAAGTACGTTTGAGGTAGATGACACTATTAAATGAGCAGAGAATTTCTTTAGGTTTTGATATTATTGGAGGAAGCTACGACGTTTTTGAGATTTGACTGAGGTGTTATGATGTTATTTTTATGACGACGATGTGTATTATGCTGCTGAGGTATTTTTATGATCAATAAGCTGATGCTATATGAGGAATTTGATTATGCTACATATTTGTTATGATGAAATATTGAAGAAGTGTCGAGGAATATGCATATTTGTAATGAGGTAAGGAATAATGAGTAGTGGTTAGGGACTCTGGTTTGTGAAAAAGGTTGTTGGAAACCAAGAATCGTACTTTAAGAGTTATGAAATGTATGTAAATGCATGAATGTATTACAATGTCGACGAAAATTTCTTGGACACTGTTATATTAATAGGATTTTGTTTCTACACATCTGTAACGCAAATTCTTGATCTGTGAAACTTTTTATATGAGACTGTCACTGTAGTGCAAACTGGTGTCGTAAATATTTCGGTAAGAATGTTAAGTGACCACCTTCACGTAATGCATCATAGGCACCCAGCTGTGCGACAGTCACCTGGAAAAAAGCCATTAGTGTGTGCCTTTCAGAGGCACAGGTGGAGAAAAAAAAGAGGCCATTATCCTCGCTATTGACATTCCTTTGTATAAAGCATTGCAAATATGACACGCTCAAACTTGAAAACATATGATAACATTGTGGAGCTCTTAATTTATGATATTTACTGAAATGCCTAATGAAATGATGAGAAATATTTTTATGTCTATAAACCTGATTATGACTACTGTCTTTCTAGTTGAGAGATATTTTTTACTTCCTTATGAAATGCCATATTTCTAGCTGCACTGCAGCATTGGTTATTACAAAATTTAATAGATGTACTAATATCACTATTTTCTGTCTACAGACCCAGTAAAGAATACGTTTATCATATACTTTCTTAGAAAAGAGAGCACAAATAGACATTTTCCTTCACAAGAATTGCATAAATAATTTTTTAATGACTTGGTAACTTTCTTGCAGAGTAAGTTTTTGTGATGCATCACTCTAGTGTTAAGATGTGACATAGGTATTAGATATGGCCATTTTTAGTGTAATATTTTTTCAGCTTGAGCTTTGTCATGTTTAGGTATAAGTTATTTCATTTGCTGCTGCTGTTTGCCAGGCATAGTGTTACTGAATTTGACTTTGTATTATTCTGTTAAGCCAGTTTTACTACTGATTTATTTTTATTGTTTGCTGCACATTCCCTTATATTAGTTGTAATATTCCAATTGCTCTGCTAATTTATTTTAGTGCTGCTTGCTTTGCCAATTTGAATTTTTTTGTCATTGCTGTTTGTGTTAATTGTTTTGTGCTGCTGAATTGCCTTGTCCCTTAGTTTAGCATCTGAAATCAGTAGATTTAAGTTAGTTTAAGATGGGGTAGGCCATATAAGAGAACAAGTTGTGATGAATTGGAAGAAATGCATTGAGAAGCTATAAGAAAATGGTTTGGCCAAAAAAGTATTTTGAAAGAGGATATGAACCAAAAAAGTGGGGTTTAGGGACAACGGGTTTCGGTAGGATTTTCTTGGAAATAAATGATGAGGTAAGATAATGGAAAATAAATAATGAGGTAAGAAATGTGTGAACATATAAATACAGAAAGCATGCTTCGATAGAATTTTTTTGGTGGAAGCAAATGTTGAAATAAGAAAGATATATGGAATGAAGTTTTGGGGTGGACTGCAGCACCAAATGTCACACTGAAAACAAACCCTGTCCTGTATTTTTGTGTTATTACACTATGTGAATTTGTGTTTTTCCTGTCTTAATGTGTTTAGCTAATAAGAGTTATGGTGTAGAATTTTTCTGATAATATGTTATTTTCTTTGTAAAGATGCTTAGACATTATTTGTTCTGTTCTGTTTTAATGCTCATGTGTGAAGTTGATGTTTCGAAAGTTATTCTGATATTTTATGTATGTACTCATGTCATAATTCCTGTAACACTGATGTATAAGTTATTTCGATTATTTTGTAAAGCCTGTACTACAAATGTTATCTGTATTGTTTTGTACCTTTGTAATTGTATTCTTATGTTATAAAATTGTAATTGACACCAGTTCATCATATTATTAACTTGTAAGTTCCATTTCGCTGCACACGTTTCTGTTGGTCATAGTATATGGACAATATGTGAGAAGTAGGGACTGTTAGTGTTTGCACGTGTGTTAATAATTCAGCAAGGGACTGGATAACAGCATTGCTGGTTCTAAGGACAATTGCAAAAACTTTGTGAGTGCACAAGTGGTGGCTATGGCCTTGCTATATTATCCGCAAGACTCTTCAATGGTGATTGTGCACCTGCACAGTCACAACAGATGGCTGCTGGCCATCTCTACAAGGACTACATTGGGTCTGCATCTTTGATGACCCACCAATACCATTATTTCTACCAGGACTACAGTGGGTCTGCACCTCTGGTGGCCCACCAATACCATAATCTTTACCAGGACTACAGTGGGTCTACTGTGTGATGACCTAGCTACCAATATTCTTCAAAACGTCGAATGACTCTGCTGTGGGTTTGCTCTGTTGTGACCCATTACCTGTCTGCATGTCGAGAGTCAGCACTGTCTTTCCATTGGAAGGACAACACTACTTCTTGAAGACAGCATGGAAATCCACTACTTCCGTGTGCATTGTCTTTTACTGCTCAGGCTTTGAGAAAAAAAAACTGCAATTTTACTGTGATGAATGATCAGGACTGTCTTTATGGACTGTGAGAAAATTTTAGCTTTTGCCAACATTGTATTAACAGGTGTATGCATTTGATATCTTTCTTACTGTAATTATGAAAAATTTTGTCAAATCTGTATTGGCCAGTGCGCAAAACAATTTGTAAAATTTTTTGTGGGGAGCATCGGGGCTACGTAAATAGGCTTTTGAGGTTTTCTTATTGGTAACGCCACGAAGCGCTCTGTATGAAAAATCACTGGCTGTGCGGTGTGCAGTCTGTGGCTAGTTTGCATTGTTGTCTGCCATTGTAGTGTTGGGCAGCTGGATGTTAACAGCACGTAGCGTGGCGTAGTTGGAGGTGAGCCGCCAGCAGTGGTGCATGTGGGGAGAGAAATGGCGGAGTTTTGAAATTTGTGAGACTCGATGTCATGAACTGCTATGTATATTATGATTTTTCAACACTATTAAGGTAAATACATTGTTTGTTCTCTATTAAAATCTTTCATTTGCTAACTATGCCTATTAGTAGTTAGTGCATTCAGTAGTTTGAATCTTTTATTTAGCTGGCAGTAGTGGCGCTCGCTGTATTGCAGTAGTTCGAGTAACGAAGATTTTTGGTGAGGTAAGTGATTTGTAAAAGGTATAGGTTAATGTTAGTCAGGGCCATTCTTTTGTAGGGATTATTGAAAGTCAGATTGCGTTGCGCTAAAAATATTGTGTGTCAGTTTAAGCACAGTCTTGTATAATATTTCAAAGGGGACGATTCACTGGAAGAAAGGACACAGTGGAAAAACTGTTTGAAGCCGTCAAGGTAGCTCGTGAGTCGTGGATAGACAGCTGAATCAGAAGAGTATTTGCCTGGGGAGGGAAAATGTTCCGGATTCGAGGCCCGGTGCAGCAAAAAGAAAGTTTGGAATCATCGCACACTACACTGCAGAGTGAAAATTAATTGATTAGTTGCATTGGACAAAGTGAGTTGCTACTGTATCATAGCTACGAAGAAGAGATATGTAAGTATTATTAGTGCACAAGGAGAGAATTGTGGGGAAGGGGAAGACAAAGAACACAGCAAAAATGTATTACAAGAGAGATGCATTGCAACTGATTGTTGGAAGGGTAGCCATAGCATTTTAAGTGAGGTACCATCCAGAAATCGCGGTGGCAAACACGAATTGATATCTCAGACATCTACATCTTTGTACAGTACGTGGCAGAGGGTACCCTGTACCATTACTTGTCGTATCCTTTCCTGTTCCACTCGTAATCGGGTCGAGGGAAAAATGACTGTCTGTTTTCCTCCGTATGAGTGCTCATTTCTCGAATCTTACCTTCGTGGTCCTTACGCGCAGTGTATGTTAACTGCAGTAGAATCGTTCGTCAGTCAGCTTCAAATGCCGGTTCTCTAAATTTTCCCAATATTCTTTCTCGAAAATAATGCCGCCTTCCCTCCAGGGATTCCCATTTGTGTTCCCGAAGTATCTTTCTAACATTTATATGTTGTTCGAACAAACCGCTAACAAATCTGGTAGCCCGCCTCTGAATTGCTTCCATGTCTTTCTGCAATTCGACCTGTTGCGGATCCCAAACACTCTAGCAGCATTCAAGAATAGGTGGCACCAGTGTCCTATATGCAGCCTCCTTTACAGGTGAACCGCTCTTTTCCAAAATGTTTCCAAAAAGCCTCAAGTCGACCATTCGTCTTACCTACCACAGTTCTCACATGCACGTTCCATCTCATATCGCTTTGCAGCGTTATGCCCAGATATTTAAACCACTTGACAGTTTCATTGGATGACGCGTCTGGTCTCGGGTACCTATCCTCCATTTGTTCCTCAAGACACACACTAAAACCGCTCAAAATTTGTCGCGCCATTTATAGGACAACCTGCACATATCTATACGTTTGTGATTAAGTGATTTCCAGTTAGAAGTTAATTTATTCCATCATTTTTCTAGCGACCTCCTGTGTGTCAAACAAACCTGTGGCCACTCATGCTCCCGACGTTTGTACACACAAAATATTCACTGTTCGTCCTGTTTTGTATGAATAACCAATTGAGTGCCCCATTTCAGACATTTACCAAAGATCCTAGCATGCGGAATAGTTTCTCACATATGTGACTATTTTGCACATTTTGTAAGTACAGACGTAGGACAAAATGCATTCTTGTACTTAAACCTATATATATCCACAGATAATACAGGTAAAATAGTAAAGCTTGAGACTATTATGCACAACATAAAGCTTGATATACTATGAATTTTTTTCTTGAAAATACGCATCGACGTACGTTTCATAAGGATTTGAATTTTTAATTACCATTGTTTCTATGATATACCCTCTCCCGTAAACTAAACAAGCAGTATAACCGGAACTTCACCATTTACGTCTGCATAAGAGGCTAATAAAGCGTGTGGAACAGATTTTTATTTAAGGTCTTAGTTGCTTTGAAATTAATGTATCAGTTTTGTGTTGCCCAGGACTGCCCTATTTTTCTCAAATTTTAAAAGAGAGATTTTCGCAGAGAAAAGGTAACGGAAAGGTGCTGCACAGGATTGTTCAGTAAGTAATTAATCTTCAGAATTATGCCAAATTTCAGGATAACTTTCATAGTTCAATGCTTCTGACTATCTTCAGTGTGAATGCACCTGAATGGAAGACCAGTTTCTGCAGGTACTTAATCCTACCTACATTACCAATACTGAATAGTAGACAGGCATCACTTGCAGCTATTTTCACAACAATTGAGGACACAAATACTGATTTTGGACGACGCATCCATATTAGGTGACAGTATCTCTAATTTGTATTCTGTGTTTTCTCATTTCAAAATTTCTTCAACAGTTTGGGATTGGCTGGGATCTGAAACTTGTTTTTATAACATTTAAAACATCAAGTGGCAAACTATGTTTGTGGGTTTATAGCTTCCCACTGCCTTCTGCCTGAAGATATTTGCACCACGATATACCACAAAGGGAATGTTGGGGATTGTCATCTGTGGGATTATCATCTCCCAGTGGCTGTCTATCTTCAAATTTCTTGCGTTTCATTTCTTTCTTCAATTTGAGAAGTCTACATCCCATTCGCTTTTGAGCATGCCCACACATTCCAGTTTTTCAATTTTAGTGTGTGAGTCATAGGAACTGCTCTCTGAAACAGCCTTCAAAGCACTGGAATCTCCTTCACCTAGATGCTTCACATATCTAATACAATATTGTTCAGCTGATTATTAGTTTCATCCCAGCTGCTTTCATCCCACGACTTAACCTCTGGTAATTCTTGCTCCACACTTATTGTGTTCCTGTTGTTACCTTTCTCCTTCACTGCCATCATTGTTCTTTCTCGTGGTACACTGAGTGCAATATTTGCTTGTGCCTTCTCTGCCTACACCTAAGCATCTCATGGCGTAACAAAATGTTGTATTCGCCTCATACATCTTCACCATGGAGAGCAGAAGTCTTGAACTGAACATCATACGTACAGACTTTGCACGAAATGTGACTAAGGCCCTTTGACCCACAGTTACCTCATGCACATGAAGCAGTCATCACATGGTCAAGTATTTCTAACTCAATTAACCTAAATCCACTGGAAAACTCCCCTGTGGCACTACACACAGCGTAATCAATTCCTTCACTAATTTTCTTCTTCAATAAACTCAGTGACTTTGTGAAAAATAGTTCCTCACACTTAGGAGCAGCGTCTGTAACACTAATATTTTAATTTCGTGTACCTTTTACACCTGAAATTCGACGTTCTTTCACTTTTTTGAATATGTGTCAAGTGTTATGACCCATTTGGAGCAAACCAGGCTTATATATGCAAAAATAAATTCCTTATTAAGATTGTAGCACGTACTAATAAAAAAACCACGTTCTATACAAAGGAACAAGCAGCAACAAAATTTCTAGCGTAGAGAAGGTATGGAGCGCTGCACAGAATGAGGGTGCGTGGCAGGCGCAGACGCCCAAAAAATGTTTTTTAAAACGTGTTTCTGGCCAGAAGCCAGCTACGGAACTTTGGTATGTTATTCTTAAAGAATCAATCTAAGAAATCACGCAATAAAAAATTCGAATTTTTTGGCAATTTTGTCCTACATCTGCCCTTAAGTCACAGAGACTAGTACGTTGTCTTAAGCAGCTAGTGTTCTTCAGAGCCAAGGGTATTGTCAAGGGTGCCTCTGGGAAGTGTGGCAGGACTGCTCTTATTCTTTATATACGTAAACTGTATGACATAGTTTTAGGAGCAGGCTGCAACTGGTTACTGATAGTGCCACAGTTCACGGGACAACTGATTGGCGACTCCATGGAGTGCTGTGTGCACAACGACCATATATGTTAAATTAAAAGGAAGGTCAGCGTTGGCCGTAATATTGATGTTTTATTGATAGCAGAATCGATTTTCGATCACAAAGTGATCGTCTTCAGTGCTGTACAAATTAAACTCAGATACTGGTATCAAGTTATCAATAGCCAAAACTGAGAAATGATCACAATAATATTACGGCCACCGCTGACCTTCCTTTTAATTTACGGGACAATGTTGTAGTTGAATGACTGTAGAACGATACAAGATCGCTGAGACGGAATTTCTGGTTGGTGAGAGGAAGGACATCTTGCTCCGGATGTAGATAAATGTAAGATAATAAAGATGAGTAGGGAAAACAATCTTAATGTTCGAATACATTGTTAATGGTGTACTGCTTGACACTGTTGCGATGATTAAATGACTGAGGGTAAAACTGCAAAGCGACGTGAAATGGAACGAGTACGTAAGGACGGTTGTAGGGAAGGGGAATGAACGACCTCGGTTTATTGCGATAATTCGAGGAAAGTCATCTATAAAGGAGACAGCCTACAGAACACCCGTTCTATCCATTCTTTAACACTGCTCTAGTGTTTGGTGTCCCCACCGGTCCGATAAAATAATGACATTCAAGCAATTCAGAGGCATCCTATTAGAATTCTTAGCAGCAGTTTCGATCAACAAACAAATATTACGGAGATGCTTCGTGAACTCAAATTAAAATCCCTTGACGGGAAACGATGTTCTTTTCGCGGAACACTATTGAAAAAGCTGAATGCAGAAGGAGTCTACTGTAGCCAATATGCATTTCGCGTAAGGACCACGAAGGTAAAGGAAATTAGGTCTCGTAAGGTGGCATGTAGATGGCTGTTTTTCCCTCGTCTAATAGAGAGTGGAACATGGAAGGAAATTACGACTAGTTTTACAAGGTATCCTCAGCTGTACACTGTATCGTGGCTTGAAGAGTATCTATGTACGCTACGCAACACAATTCAAACATCACTTTTTGATATCCCGTAACTGTCTCACACTGCGGCGCAGAACTTGATTTAAAGGTACCTAAGCTTTCTTATAATAGTGGAAAAACGTGGCGTCCTGCTAGGTCACCCACGCTGTCTCTTGAGACGTTCATTTGTATACATTTCGGGGCACAAAACGACAGTTTTCAGTGCAATGTGCTGCAGAACGACGCTCGTATTGGTCTTTGACACTGCTGAGACCCTCACACGTTTCAGCTCTTATCCAGAGAAGTTGTGGATTTGCAACCCTATTGAACGTTATCTGACACCTTCTGAGTGTAGTGCGACCACAGTCTTTGCTCTGGAGACTAGTCAAAAACATTACACGAAATCTGAATGTGATCCGAAACCACAAAGTGAATTTATGTGCTTTTTCAGCCCTTTGATTTCGCACCCGTCTGTCGCCTGATGAAAGGGGGAAGGGAGGGGGAGGGATGGGTTTGCAACATTGATACGTGCATCAATAGAACCGCAAAGCTCCAATTCGGCAACATCTTCAGTGTCACATGCGCACCTTTGTTAAGCACATTAAAATGTATCTGTACAGGGACTATTACCTCTTGGATCTATATGCCCCCAGGTAGGCAACCTATTCAACACTGCTCTGATAATGCATGCCTGCAGACAGACATTGGAGGAGCTGAATGTCTAGGGGTTGCTCGCACACAAGTGCCTAGAGATCGAAGAGACGGTAGTCTTTGTACAGGTACATTTGTAACATGCTGAACAAAGGTGCGTGATTGGCATTTAGGTGGTTGCCGAACTGGGAGGTTTTATACACGCTTATGTTAGTGTAGCAACCCCCACCCCCCCTTCTCTTCCCATGATCACGCCACAGAAAGGCGCAAAAGAGAAGAGCTGAAACAGCATAAACAACCTTTACTGCTTTATCACGTTCAAATTTCGCCGGTCTCTTGTGGTTTCACCTTGTGTACCAGGGCAAAAATTGTGTTCGCGCTTCACTCCAAAGGAGTCAGATAGCGTTCAATTGGGTTGCAAGTCCACGATGTCCTTAGCCAATCTTGCGGGGGTGTCATCAGTTTCAAAGATAGTTACGAACGTCGCCCGGTTTCTCATCACACTGCGAACTGTCGTTTTCGACAGCGAAATATGTACAAAGGAATGCCACACGAGGAGGGATGGTCTCATTGACACGACATCCCCAAAGACCTTTCCGTGTCTATTCTGAGAGGCGGAGTGTCCGAAATGTTTTCCCCGGCCACCCAAAGGAAAACCGCGTGATTCCAACGCTAGGCATCGCTCTCCTGACCTCCATCGCAGAGGCGTCAATAGAGGGCTTGAAATGTAAGAGGGGCTGCGATGTATCTAGTGATACGTCCAGGGTAGCGTTGGATACAATTCTGCTGCAATTTGGTGCCAAAGCGGTGTTATTAACCCACCTAACTGCTCACATGAGCTTCTGAGCTCTCTCCTTTTTGCGTATATGTAAACACCTTGCTATCTCAAGGTTGTTCGAGCTCGAGGTTGACGTCGTATTGCGCGACGTTTTTGTATCATTACAGAGGAGATTTGTAAACACTTCTGAGTCATATTTCAAGCTTCTATGTCGTAATCGAAGATAATTACGGGGTTTTAAAAAAAGTGATCCCTTAACTGTGACGCACAGTGTATATGTAGATTCTACGACGCGCACACAAGAGTGTAAACAACTTCCATTGGAAAATAACTTTATTTTCCCAGTATCCTACCGTGTAACCGAATTCTGCCATCTCTTTTACTTATGACTAATTCTGTGTAATGATTCTATGTAACATTCTATATATTGTTACACGAAGGTTTTCTTTTAAGTTGCGATCGTGACTCGTCAGTGTTGAAATCATCGGATACTACGTTTCAATGTTTTATGAGGTGTAGAATTTTACAGTTATGAACATTTAAAGTTAGTTGTAATTATTTCAATCACTTTTTAATCCTAACGAAAGCTGACTGAATATTTGTGCAGCCATTCTCAGACATTACTTCATTATAGGTAACTACTACATCGCTAATAAATGTGTGCTCGAACAAAGGTTCCTCCCATACATGGTGATGAGAAATCTCATGTGTATTTCTTTCAAGAGAAGATTTTGCGATCTACCTAAAGATAAATTCTCAGTTCAGTCAAAAATGTCGTTTGATACTTCATGTGATACTTTCGTTAATAACCATTGGTGTAGTAGTGTGTCATCTGGTGTGTATGTGTGTGTGTGTGTGTGTGTGTGTGTGTGTGTGTGTGTGTGGTTTGAGGTTTTCGGGCGCTAAACAGCGTGGTCATCAGCGCCCAATGGCATAGAAACAGGAACACATGCGGTGAAGGGACGAAGACGGACAGCGAACAAGGAGAACGGTTAAAAGACACAGACCTGACACAGTTCAAAATCCTCACATACAGAGGCAAAAGAAGAGGAGAAGAAACGCACTAAAAAAGGAAAGGAAACACAAGGAAAAGAGAACAGAAATCGAAGTGAAACAAGTAGGTAATCGTGACTGGCGGACCTCTTACCTAAAACCTGGGTGAACCAGCCACCCAGCAGCACATTAAAATCCTCTCCCTAAAATCCGAGGCAACAAATTGGACAGGACACAAAACCGTAAGACCTTAACCACAGTCGTTGCGTCGTCTTGCAAAATAGAGGGCAAATCCGGTGGCAAAAAGACCACCGCCCTCTGGTCAGAGAATAAAAGACAGTCAAGTAAAATGTGGGGGACAGTAATCTGGACGCCACAAGCAATGCAGATTGCGGGGTCCTCCCGCCGGAGTAAGAAACCATGCGTTAAGGGACTGTGGCCGATGCGGAGGCGAGTGTGGAGAACCTCATCCCGCCTGCATGACTGGTAGGACGTACGCCATGGCCGCGTGGTGGCCTTGACCAGACGCAGCTTATTTTCACTAACTGCCAGCCACTCCTCTTCCCAAAACGAAAACGCAAAATGGAGGTAACAGCATGGAGAGGGACGGCACATTCAACAACGTGAGGGAGGGAACATGCATCTTTGGCAGCCACATCCGCCAGTTCGTTTCCCCTAATACCCACGTGCCCCGGCACCCAGCAAAAGAAACCTCCTTCCCCTGGCGTTGCAGGTGGAGTAGGGCATCGTGGATGTTCTGGACGACCGTATCCGCAGGGTACAAGTGTTGCATGGTCTGAAGGGCACTCAGAAGTCAGAGTCAGGACAGATGAGAAACTTAAGACTGGGATCACATCTCATCTGCTCCAATGCCCGCAAGATCGCAAACAATTCGGCATTAAAGATGGTAAACGCCGCAGGAAGCCGTAACTTGACGACTCGATCAGGGAAAACAACAGCACAACCAACAGTCCCCCTGTTTAGAGCCATCCGTAAATACTGGTACATGGTCGGGATGCTGGTTTAAAATATCGTAAAATAATGAGGTAAAAATAAACGCAGGAGTGCAGCTCCTCCGGTACTCTGACAAGTCTAAAAGGACGCTGAGCCTCTGGAGCAACCAGGGAGGCAGGCGGGGAAAACCCTGGAGTTGGGGTGCCACACGCTCCCCACCAAGGGACTGAAGCAAATGCTTGGCACGAATCCCAAATGGTCTCGTTGCCCTGGGACGACTGGAAAAGAGACGTTCCATAGGCGTTCGGGCAACGGTAGGGTACGCAGAGGAGGTAGGACAGGCAAGGAATTGACACACCCGTCGCACCATGAGGAGTTTCCGCCGAATGGCGTGCGGCGGTTCCCCTGCCTCAGCACACAGGCTGGGGATGGGACTGGTACAGAAGGCACCAGTGGCCAGCCTGATACCCTCATCGTATACTGCGTCAAGAATCTTTAGATACGAAGGCCTCGCTGACCCATACACGGTGCATCCATAGTCAAGACGCGATCGGACGAAAGCCCTATAAAAGTGCAGCAGACGCGCCCGATCTGCTCCCCTGGACCGATGGCTAAGGCACTTCAAAATATTCAGTGCCTTCAGGGCCCACACCTTGAGGTCTTTAAGGTGCGGCAACCACGACAACTTGGAATCAAAAGTGAGGCCCAGGAACCTCACAGTGTCGCTAAAAGGAAGAATGGTGTCCCTCAGACGCAATTCAGGGGAGGTAAAAAGACGTCGAGAACGATTAAGATGAACACACACACATTTGTCTGCAGAAAAGGTAAAACCCGTCTTCGCAGTCCATGCCTCTAATCGCTTTATGGTAAGCTGCAACTGCCGACTAGCAATGACAAGACCGGAGGAAGAACAGAAAACAGCAAAATCGTCCACAAACAAGGAGCAATGGGCAGGACTCCAGACAGTGGACGTGATACTGTTAATGGCTACGGCAAAGAGGGTGACACTTAAAATGTTTCCCTGAGGAACACCATTCTCCTGCACGTATAAATGAGGTAGCACATTACCAACCCGATATCGAAAGAGGCGGTGGGAAAGAAAGGACCGAATGAAGATGGGGAGATGGCCACGAAAGCCCCACTGATGGAGTTGATTAAGGATAAGGCGGCGCCAAGTAGTGTCATACGCCTTATTAATGTCAAAGAATACACCTAGACAATGCTGGTTACGTAGGAAGGCCTGATGGATGGCCGCCTCAAGCAGGGTCAAGTTGTCTATAGCTGAACGATATCTCCGAAAGCCACACTGAGAGTGGCTAAGGAGCTACCTGGTCTCGAGCAGCCAAACCAGGCGAAGGTTGACCATGGACTCCAACGTCTTCCCGACACAGCTCGTCAAAGCAATACTCCGATAACTACTGGGATGCGTTCGGTCCTTCCCCGGTTTGAGGAGGGGAATCAAAATTGCCTCCCTCCACGAGTCAGGGAACGTGTCGGATAACCATATCATATTAAAACAATTCAGGAGAACTTCCTTGGATGGCAGCAACAAGTGCTGCAGCATGCTGTACCGGATTTGATCATGACCGGGCGCAGTATCATGAGACACAGACAGCGCCGAATCCAGTTCCCACATTGTGAAGGGGCAATTGTAGGGTTCAGAATTTGGAGACCGGAAGTCCAAGTGACCCCTCTCGATGGCAGTGCGGTAGCGGCAGAAATCTGGATCATAGTTAATAGTAGCGGTAGATTCAGCAAAATGCATGACCAGTGTCTGGGCACTATCTCTCGGGTGCCGTGAGGAGACATCCCTGATGTAGCAATGCCGTGACAAGTAGTTGGCTGCGTTTCCCGGAAATCCTCCTGATGGCTTCCCATACTTTCGTAGAACTAGTGGAGCGGGAGATGGAGTTCAAGAACGATTGCCATGACCGTCGTTTGCTCTCTTTAATCACTCGCCGCGCCTTGGCCCTTGCCACCCGAAAGGCCGCAAGATTGTCAGCTGAGGGACGGTACTTGAAGCAGCACAGAGCCGCACGGCGGGCTCGGATGAATGAGCGGCACTCAGTGGTCCACCAAGCGACAGGATGCCTCTTCGGATGACTGGAGGACCGTGGGATCGACAATTCAGCAGCATGGGAGATCACGGCTGTAACATAGTCGACCCATTCGTGGACGCTGGCACGGTGTTCCAAAACAGCTAGATGGCAGAAAAGTATCCAGTCAGCTCTGCAGAGGTGCCCCCCGGGCGGCACTGGTAATGCCACAGTCTCATCCAGAAGGTGAATCCAAAGGGGGAAATGGTCACTAGAATGGAGGTCAGCAGCAACCTCCCACAGAGCAGAATCCGCAAGTGCTGGAGAGCAAAAGGAAAGGTCAATAGCTGATGACGACCCAGAAGCAGTACAGAAATGAGTGGGAGCACCAGAGTTGAGGATGCACAGTTCTTCGGACATCATGAGGCTTTCCAGAACGCGACCCCTGGGGCAAGTAGTCGTAGAGCCCCATAAGACATTATGAGCATTGAAGTCCCCCAGAAGGAGAAATGGGCGGGGGAGTTGGCTAATAAGGTCTGTGAGAGCCTCAGAGTCTATTGCATCCTGAGGTGGTAAGTAAGCGGAACAAACTGTGAGCCTCCGCCCCACAAGAAGGTCAACTGCAACTGCTTGCAAGTCCCTAACGAGAGGGAGCACAGATGAGTGGTGCATGTCACGGACAAAAAGCCGCAGCACCACCCTTTGCCCTTGCCCCAATCAGATCATCTTTTCGATATACGGTATAGCCCTGTAAAGATCAGATCATCTTTTCTATATACGGTATAGCCCCGTAAAGAAGGAGCATCAGTGGCCCGAAAATGTGTCTCTTGAAGACATTAGCACAAGGGGCACTCTCGTACAAGGAGTTGTAATTCGGCCACATGCGTCCTGAACCCATTCAGGTTCCACTGTAATATGGGAGCCAGTGATCAGGGTGGCTGAACTTTCACCCTGCCTCTGTGCTTTGGAGAGCCCGTACTGGCCGGAGATTTGTCCCTGGGGCGAGAAGATCGCCCCCTGTCGACATCAATGTCCATCAGCTCCGATGGCGACCCAAGGGAGATGTCAGATAGTACGATGGCATCGTCATCGGACTGACCCTGACTAGTCTCCTCAGGTGGCAAAACCTTCACCTTCGGCGTCTTCGTCTTGGGGGCTTAGAACGCAGAACCTTGTCAACAGTTGGAGCTTTACTCGCCTGGGCAGAAGGCGCCGTATGGGGAGGGGCAGGACGTACCCCAAAGTCAGCAACGACGGCCTTGTCCGACGTTGTGGGGAGAGTTGCAGGTTTCAAAACAACCGCAGCAGCACAAGTGCACTGCCAAACGCAGGTATTAGTGCTGACACTAGCAACGTCCGTTTGCGTAGCAACAGTGGCCAACTGTACCGGTTTCTTCAGAGCGGAAGCGAAAGATGTTGTAAACACAGGAGGCTGCATGGCCTTAAAGAGCTTCTTGGCCTCACCGTAGGGGATGCGCTTAGATGTTTTGATCTCCTGTATCTTCCGTTCCTCGAGATAGATGCAGACCCGGCTCCAGACAGGGTGACTCCGAGAGCAATTCACGTACTTCACAGACGATGAACAATCGGCTCCTTCATGGGCAGTCCGACCACATTTACCACTAGTGGCTATCCCATTGCACCCCAACGTAGTATGCCCAAAGCGCTGACATTTAAAACAGCGCATTGGGTTGGGGAAATATGGCCGTACTGGAAAACGTAAGAAACCCGCTTTAACATGCTCTGGGAGTCTCGAGCTACTGAACGTGAGAATAAACGAGTCGGATTTGACTGGGTCCCCATCGACTCGTTTCATAATATGCTGCACGTCAACAATACGTTCGTCAGCCCACTCAGATTTCGTCTGTGGGGATATATACCAAGTCCCTACATGTCACAACACCCTTACTATAGTTCAAAGTGGAGGGGAGCTCGGTCTCGATAGCGTACTCTCCGAAACAGGTTGCTTTCCGAAGAGAAGCGACTTGACGGGAACTAGAAGTCTCAACTAAGAGAGTCCCATTGCGCAGTCGCTTCAGAGATTTCAGTGTTCCTGCAATTCCCTCAAGACCCTCTCAAAGCTACCCTCCTTCCGTTTGACAATCAAAAACACATTCTGGTTATCAGCATGTGCTCTGTTACGACTGTCTGATAAATCTCTAGAAACACCAGGCGCTGGAGGACTCGCAGCACGAAGCCGCTTTTTCGATGGGGTGTGTTTTTCTACCAGTGGCCCACCGGATCCACTGGTAGGGGGAAACGTAGAGCTCGAAGGGTCCATTGCGGTCGCACGAGCAGCTAGGGAACTAAAGGTCCGCTCAGCCAGAGCCCCGCGTGCCTGAGTATCCCTTATACGAGTGGGATGCGGCAGGTGCCCCAGAGGTTTCCCGCTTGCGACTGTTCCACCCCAACAGCCATGCATCTTATAGGCACGCAGCACACGGTAAGATTGAGGGTTTTTTATAGAGGTTGACCTTCCTCGCAATCCAGGCGGTCAAGCCAAGATTACCATTCCCCGCAGCACACAACATTCCACCGCCGCGCCATGCGGTGGTCGCTGAAGCATGTCCGGGGGTTACGGTGACAGAAGACCGACGGCGCTGACCAGTCCCCAGCTCAGGACCCCCGGGGTCGCCAAGCCCGTACTCAGCAAATGAATGCTGAGCCCCTGGGCGCATCAACTGGTCATCGGAAGTCCAGAAACGCCGTAACCACCTTATTGCCTTGAACCATGTTCTTTAGGGATTCATGTGAGAATCAGGTTAATCAATATTAGAGTGACAATGCACTTATCTTCCATACCTCAGATGTTCAGAGAAATATTATCCACTCAATTCCGAAGATAACAAGCGCAGATAAATTCGAAAATCACCCTGACAGTTCATATTAGACAACCACCCGTTCGGTTTTAGAAAAGGTAAAAGCACTAGACAGGCAGTTCTGCCATTGCGATTGTTAAGCGTAGCAATTTCATTCTTGTACATACATTGCTTACCTCGAAATATTGCTTCAAAAATCTTCTCAATCCAAAGAATCAATAAGATAATTTTACAAACAACTTTTCATATCCACAATAAAATATTTCAGATAAATGCTCCCAAATTCAAAAATATCAAGTCACTTTCTCTGAAAACTCAACTGCTTACTATTGTCTCAAAGATAAATGTCTCAGAGTTGCACAATTGACAGGCGAGCTAGCAAACCACAGAAAGCCGGCCGCTGTGGCCGAGCGGTTCTAGGCTCTTCAGTCCGGAACCGCGCTGCTGATACGGTCGCAGGTTCGAATCCTGCCTCTGGCATGGATGTGTGTGATGTCCTTAGGTTAGTTAGGTTTAAGTTGTTCTAACAAGGGGAGGCCGCCAATTGTGAAATTCAGATTCGATTCATACTGCGCATAATAAAAGCTCATGGCCAGAGATGTAATGTGGCAAAGCACCAAGATGCACTTCTCAGCCGTTGTCGAGAAAATCGACAGTTAAAAGAAATCGTTGCGGTGAAATACTCTCTACGATTAATAATTTTCCAGAGCGTCGTGGCGCAGCGGTAAGCGTTCGGATTCGTAATCTGAAGGTGGATCGCTCTCCAATTGTACCGCCTCCATTTTTCCGTTTGTTTAACAGGGTGTACCAAAGATCTCCCGTCCGCACTGATTTTCGACGATGTTATAAGTTGCGCTAGGGACCGCATCTACCTTCTTTCGAAGTTAGCAGGCAACTACGCTGTTATGCGGCGGCTCGTTTCGGCCCATTCAACATCTGTCCTTCAAGTGTAACGAGCGAGTAACGGAGTTTATATTTCATACCTGCCACAGCAAATTTGTGTTCGTGGGGTTTCTATTCTAATTCGAACGTATTCGTTTCGGAATATCGTTTCTACGTCTTCCGTTAACTATACGTGGTTAACATTATGAAGACAATTAATAACATTTGTGAAATACAACTTTGTTTGCGGAAAACATGATGTTGTTCGAAGTCGCCAGTTTTTCCACGACAAACGACTTTCAAAAACTTATTATATGCATAATTGTTGCAACTGATGGCCGCGAATTTTATATATATATATATATATATATATATATATATATATATATACTAAAAAAAATTTTGCATGGCGCGAGATTCGAACCGGCGACCTTCGGATTACAAACCCGAGCGCTTACCGCTTCACCACAACGCTGCAGAAAAATATTTATCGTAGAGAGTATTTCATTGCAACGGTTTCTTGTAACTGTCGATTTTCTCGACAACGGTTGAGAAGTGCATCTTGGTGCTTTGCCACATTACGCCTCTGGCCATGAGCTTTTATTATGCGCAGTATGAATCGAATCTAAATTTCACAATTGGCGGCCTCCCCTTGTAAGTGTAGCGGACTGATGACCTCAGATATTAAGTCCCATAGTGCAAACCACAGAAAACGTAAGCACAGAGTGGAGACATTTATTTATTACTCGTGCAGAGCACACATTCATCTTTGCCCAAGAAATCAAAGGTGAATTATTTACAGTGGCAAACATACGAAAAACTTACAGTATGAGACGAGTACCTCGGGTACCTCGTATCTTGATATGTTGCAGTTGTAGTTGTTCCCACAGATAACTGACTGTTGTTTCCGACAAGTGCGAGACAGGGAAACTGGAAAGGAAGAGAATTTTAGCTTTTTGGATGTGGTGTTACAGAAGGAAGTAGAACAAGGGGATAAAGGAAACGTGAAAAACACTGAATGCAAGAAGTAACAGGATAGTAGCACACGAGTTAGAATTTCAGAGGGTAACTACCGAGAATTAGGAGAAACCATAGAGATCTAGACTAAAATTGCCGAGGAAGATGTAGATTAGGATACATTAGCGTAATTTGATAAGTCTGGCAAAAAAGCAAGAAAAATAGTGTGTTTCGTAAACAACTCATCTTACTTCTCGACGTAGACTCCTTTGATGGACGTATACTTGGCCCAGAAATGCTCCAGATTGCCTTGAATTTTCACTTGAAATCACATGTCTTACAAGATAAGTGCATTATCCAATTTGCGGAAATAGAACATTTTAGCAGATGTGTTGTATCCTGACTAGTCGTTGTATATGTGGGGTCTGGGAAGCCTGCCTTCTCGAGCAGCTGGACAAAAATCAAATAAATCGCATTCATGAGATTTATTACGAAATGAACAATGACAATACACAAAAGTGTAGCAAGCAAAGGGCGCCATGCAAATAAGAAATCTCCTCTTTCCAAGTCCCTGGTCTTGAAGTGCCTAATCTTGATGCTGCTGTAGAATTAGCCACGGCCAGTCGGGAGAGGCGCTTATGTTCTCTTCACATAGACGGCTGGTCCCGGCGGAGGTTCGAGTCCTCCCTCGGGCATGGGTGTGTGTGTTTGTCCTTAGGATAACTTAGGTTAAGTAGTGTGTAAGCTTAGGGACTGATGACCTTCGCAGTTAAGTCCCATCAGATTACACACACATTTTTTTCTTCACATAGAAGCCGCTTCTGGCGCTTTACCGTCCTGGAGAGAGATCGGTCAGCCAGCAATTGGCAGACGTCTTCTTCACAGATGTCTCTGATGTCTCGCTCCCGACTGACGTTCTGGAGCTGGGCTTGACGCTGCAACAAGATGTTCGTTACGTCCCTTTATGAGGGTCAAGCCATCCCACTACGTTGTATTTGGACCTGCAGACTGCGTTAACAACCAGGCTGGAAATGCGATCAAGAATTGATATTTTGCGGCAAAAGCCATTCGTAGGAGGAAAGACTTGCACCCGGCGAACGGTCTACCCGACGGGAGGCCCTAGTCACACGACAATTATTTATTTATTTATTCCTCTAACGATATTTTATCTTCAATATTGTGATTAGAACAAGTTCCAAGCAGTAGCAAATAGTAGGCGAATTTGTATGAACAACGATAGCAGCATTTACCTTCTTTTTCTTTTATTTTTAACTATAATGATTACACAAATTTGAATATATTATTTATATTTTATACCTCTCTAGTCGAAACAGAGATAGAATTGTTTACTTTGTAATGGAATTTTCGAAGAAAAATTGAATGCAAGAGACTCATTACTTGCATTAAACACAACTGTAAAGTAACTGCTCTTGGAAAAAGGAATGAAATTTCATTATGTATTCTAACTGAATGATTGTGTGAATAATGAAATCTCTCTTAATGCCCTCAGACTTGTATTCTAAATGAACACGCTACAGTGTAGACGTTAAAATTTCCTGTTCACTGTAATTTTTACGCAAATATTTTTGCAAACCGCAGTTGTGTTAAGTCTTGGCCAAGAATGTTGTTGTTTGCTTAGTTAATCAAAACGCGCTGCATTTTATCTGTGAAAGCAGAGGTACTTTTCAAATCTCTCATTTCAGAACACCTCCTAATGTAAGGATACAGTAGTCAGAAAAAGGGCTGGTAACCTGTTTTCGTTTTGTCCTCTGACTCCAGTTAGTGCTGGCGTAACGAGCAGCAGCGGGTAATCATTAGACGCGTTTGCTTCTGCTAACCGGAAAGCTGGACTTACAATCGGGAGTCTCATTTAGCAGCGATCCGGTAGCCGACAGGATTGCCCCGCTAGATGTGTAACGGAGTTAGGTAGATGTAATTTTGGAAACACAAGCAGGTCAGGAGGACAACAGCATCACATTGCCGCGTTGCTAACCATTGTGCGTGAGTGTTTGGATGTGTGTGTGTGTGTGTGTGTGTGTGTGTGTTTGTGAGAGAGAGAGAGAGAGAGAGAGAGAGAGAGAGAGAGAGAGAGATCTGATTATAGAATTAATAAACAGTTAGTTTGTTGTAATTCTTCAAACGTCCGCCCCCACAGCTGAGTGGTCAGCGCGACCGAATGTGAATCCTGTGGGCCCAGATTCGATTCCCGGCTGGGTCGGAAATTTTCTCCCCTCTCGACGCGGAAGTCGCCGAAGTGCGCCGGCACGGTAGCTCAGCGTGTTCGGTCAGAGGGCTGCTCGCCCTCTGTAATAAAACAAACTGAATGATGGAAACAACGATCAACTTGAACGGATGTCTTGTGACGTCTGCCCAGAGCAAGCACAAGGATCAATACCGAACAAAAAGAAAAAAGAAAAAAAAGTAGCGTCAAATCGAAAGACTTGCACCCAGCGAACGGTCTACCCGACGGGAGGCCCTAGTCACACGACAATTATTTATTTATTTATTCCTCTAACGTTATTTTATCTTCAATATTGTGATTAGAACAAGTTCCAATGGGGTGTCGCTTCACAGTCAAGTTTTCTTTCCTTCTATACATTTAATTTTCAATTACATACGCTCTCATCGTAACGTTTAGTTTGCATTCGGGTGACTTGGTCATTGGCGAGAGAATGTCCAGCTTATGAGCGACACAGTTCCTTTACAACTGTTTTAGCCATACATGCTACAGTACTTTAGGTGCTGTCTTCAGGATATTTTGGTTATTTACTGTCTGAAGTAACGGTATCATAATTCGGTGCTGATATTTTTCGTATGTACAATACTTCATATAGTTTGTCATGGATACCGATTCTGTAGCCTTGTTTACCGTTGTATTAGATCTGTTCAAAGACTTATTTTACTCACTGCCGACGTTATAATAGTTATAACCATATTTTTATTTTATTTTATCTCGACATTATAAGATATCTTCTACTTCGGTATAAAATGTAACTGTTAAAGCAATGACAGTGGACGAAGTAGATGTTTCAACAGGTTTTATACAACGGTAAACGAGACGCCAGGGTTGGAAAACGGGTGAAGCAATACAGAACTATCACCACAATATAGGAGTTAGCTTTATGTGAAGCAGCACTTAAAATGCTGAAAAATTTAGCGGTAAACAAAAATTAATTAATTGTATCTTGTCCGAGGCGGAAACAGTCACTCATTTTTTCTTTGTAAGCACGGAAATAAAGAGCTACAACGTACAAAAATTCGACTTATTGCCTGTCAGCTTTTCCATAACTTTCGACTCCAGAGCTCACGGGACGATCGTATTTAGGCAAACATGTCAACTACCATCCCTTTGGCAGCCAGGTGTGCGGTGAAACCGAATTCCGTTTTTATCCTCATCCACGTTCCTTCGAGCCCTATCCGACGGGCGACAGGTAACCTTTTTCCAATCTTTATCTCTCCTTGCATCAATCTGTGGTGTAGGCCGATCTTTTTCATCCATTTCCTGTGGTATTACGACAGGGTGAAGTTCCTGTTGCCTACACTCCTCGCCGACAGGGCTACAGAAGAAGTTACTATATGTAAACAAAGAGTTTAAGATGTTTCATAGACGTAATAAGATCCTTCGAAGGTTCAGTTATTATCGATAAAGGTGCCTACGCCGAAGTTGGTTCTTATGGACAGCAGTGGGTTTTAGTATCAGTAACAACCACGTCGACACTCCAGTATCAGTTACGGCCTTGTCACCGCTTTACTATATACTTACTAATATTTGGCATTGACAGTAAATGTTTAGTGTCACTAGGCACATAGTCATGTGGTAACGGAGGACAAGAGGCATTTACAAGTGGTGGATAATGATTAACTTCACGTAGTGAACAAATGATTAGCAACCGTCCAAAACACAGCAGTGTTGTCGAAAGCTTAGAAGATCAGGCCAGAGTCAACATCGACAGAGAGAAATAGTGTGACATGCAACAGTCAAGCACTTTGTCAAATGGCCCGATCAGAAGGTTTCAAGTGATTACAGGCAAGTGGCTTCAGGAGATTGCACATTCATATTTGAGTGAACAACTCCGCCAGAAGGAGCGCCACTTTATCTTCTCTTTTCGGCCTTTTGGGAGTCACTAGGAATTGCTATTCCTTGATAACGGCACTATCCGAGACTCCATATCGATACTGCTATTTGGAAACGACTTCGAATCATTCTCGGATACAAAGAGGGTAAGCCACGGAATCACTATATTTGTTTGAACGAAAGAAATATTCTCTCTTACGTAGGGAGGTAGTCAGATTGGTAAAGCTCCAGGTATCATATAACTTTAAACGATATCTTTAGGAAGATCGACAGGTTAATGATAATAGACAATGCGTATCAAAACTAATTTATCATGTTTTGGTGTTCAAACCACAGAGTACCTGTAGTGTATGTGGAAATGACCTTAACTGCTCGTCTTTTACCCCTGACAATAGAATACCCATCCGTTATTATGTCACTTAACGACTAAAACGACGCGAGTCTCAGGTCCAGTCTTCGAGGAGCAAGAAAAGTTTAATTTTCAGTAATTCATTTAATTATTGACGAAAATTAAAAGTTTAAAATGTTGTCATAATCTACCTGTTACGAGATACAATCTTACGTTAATACTTTGGCATAATAAGTCAAGTATTAAAGTTAGAAATTGTGGATAATATTTGAGACAGCGTAACAACCGCGTGAAAATTATACAGTCTATATTCATCCAGTACTTGAGAGTAAGACCGCTTAGAGACTTCCAAAAACTTTACAAATAATTTCAAAACTATTGGAAACGTTTTCTCACTGAAATCCACACCAAATTATGAAATAAAGAAGTTTATCGTTAACTACATTTTCGCTGTTTATGCAGTAAAACTCCAACATCAGATATCACATTTTATTTTGTTACCTCGTTACTACTATCTGTCTTCGCATCACATTTTGCTGGCGGTAAACATATATAGTGCCGAATGTACCTTCAAAATTCGTGAATTCTGTTTTTCATATAATTTCGTGCTGAGGATTCCGAAGACAGTCAATATCTTTATTCGTGATCCTCCGCCATGCACCGTACCGGTGGCTTGCTAAGTGTCGATATAGAGGTAGGAAAGAAATAACAGAAGTTAAAACTGGCGGCCGTTGTCTCTGGCTCCCCTGCACCAGTCCTCCCACCAAGAAAAATTTGGTTCAATGTGCGCCTGGCCACGGAGAAAACATGTGCTGGACACCGATTTTCCAGCAACCACATTAACAATCTTGTTGCATGTGGTAAGTCTTCTAGCAACTCTGTCCGACCTCGTTGGAAAACTTCAGAGTACCTCTCACGTTTAACTGTCCATCAAATAAATATGATCCGACAAATTTACCACGGATCAGTCAACGCGAGAGTTTTATGGTTCTGACGTGAGGACTGAGGATATTTTTCTCGCCGCTATATCTGAAAATGGCTGTAATGAGCTACAGTAGTCGATTCTAGTCTGGAAATCATCTTTATTTAAAGTTGAAGACAGTTCTGCTCTTATAGGAATACCGCTCGTTTTCCCAGTAGAAATGTGTGGGATGAAACTTATTGCAGCAATAATATGCGGTGCACTTCTTTCATGTATAACATGTCTTCCCATTTGCTTGTTCGGAAAGTCGGCCGGTTGGTTGTACCTGGACACCACTGTGAATTCATGGCTCCTGTATAAAAAATAAAAAGTCTTGATCACCGTGGACTGTGTTGGCACCTCGCTGCATAGATCCGTCTGCTTGTACTCGATTCTCTCGACATTCTTCCTCTACCACAAGTCCATGAAATGGCCTTTCGTTAGAAAATTCCATTACTGAAAGAATAATATAAAATACGGAAGAATACAAACTTTTGGCGATGTATCACCAAAACGCTTGTCGTTTGATGCAAATAGTTGCGCTACCACCAAGGAATGCTTGTCGCTCTATTTAGCGCCAAAGGCTGGATGACTTGATGTGGTGCTTCATGATGAAGAGTTTTCCACTGACATCACCCAAACGCTGCAAAATGAAAAAAGAACTTCCTAGACAAAACTTGTTCATGTAGGATATCTCTTATCAGCAACTCTAATTTTCTCATATTCCCGTCTTAAATTATGAATGTGAGTTGTTCCCCATTTTCCAGCAAATTTCAACCAATTTAAGAACCATCATTTTTGGTTTGCCGAAACAGCATCTACATAGGACGCACCGGTACCCAGGAGTTACGCATGTATTGTAAAGGGAACAAGCAATAGATTCAACATCAGATCATTACAGGTGATTGTAGTTTTGGTCTGGAGCACCAGGTATGTGAGTTTTCTTTATATAATCTCATGAAATCAGGAGATTTGCCGTTACAACAGACGTGATTGAATGTATTTAAATGGCAATTTATTAGAATAATTTTTACATAAATTAAACTGCTTAGTTCTCTTAAGCGATTTTTACTGCCGTCTAGACAGTGTTTCACGGGATCCGGTTAATGGACGTCCATGGGATCGATAAGCTCTTTCCTGTACTATAAATGTGGTGCTCTGCAGCTTGAACATATGGAGAAAGACTCGGATTCAGATGTGAGTGTTAGTGAGGTAAAATGCGGTAGCTGTTAACACGTAAATGAACTAGAACACACAGCTAGTGACATACCACAGTACCTGTCAGTCCTACAAACAACCGAAAAAGCTAGGCTGTTAAACATTTTGGAAGAATTGCATTTTTTCACGGATATGACGGAACATCCTGACATTGTCTTTAACAAACAGATAGACGTAAAGAGAATAAACGTGTCATCGATAACTCCACCACTATTATTACCTTGTGCGACGAAATACGGTCCTTTGTTTAGATATTCCGTTGACAGAGTAGAAATTTTTTTTGGATTGAACGTTCAGATGCGCAGAACAGATTTTGTGTTGCCTGCATACATTGCCACCCCGGTCACGTGACCTCTGAACACCGTAGGTTTGTCTGTAAAGCGCCCTACATATTTTGGATGTCATTACACTGCTACTACAGACGAATTCTCTTCGAGGCTGCCATGAATTTGGTACAGGCGCTTCGTAGAAATAACAACTGGCATCTGATGCCAAGAATAAACTAAGGCCTTTAAGTTTGAACACCGAAATGGAGGAGTACCTTATTTCTACGCCGTTAATGTCACAGCCAAAACGTATCTACTTTTTTATTTCCGTAACAGCCACCATGGTTTTCCGGTTTTATGCATCACTTTATCGTGTTGTCTATTCTAATAAATTTTTGATTTGTAGCTTTGCAAAACGTTAGTAAACTAGGGCCACTGAAAGTGTCGCGAAAAACACCAAATTTGCCGCAAACTAAGGAATATGCAAACGCGTGGTGTCTGTTCCTTCGGACATGTACCGGACCGGTACATAGTTTCAATATCTTATTTTCTTCTAGGATTTTAGTTTATTTATTTCTCTTTTTTGCAGGCTAACACATAACTTTGTTAGGGTAACACACTGAAGTATTTATTTAGCTCATACACGTGTGTTTCCACAACATTACAGACTAAGAAACACGTCAAAAAAACAAAACTGGTCTACTACAAAGACAGGTATTCCCAGAATATTAAAAAAATATGTGATATACACTGAAGAGCCAAAGAAACTGACACACCTGCCTAATATCGTGTAGGATTCCCACGAGCACGCCGAAGTGCCGCAACACGACGCGGCATGGACTCGACTAATGTCTGAAGTAGTGCCGGAGGGAACTGACACCATGAATCCTGCAAAGCTGTCCATAAATCCGTAAGAGCATGAGGGCGTGTCGATGTCTTCTGAACAGCACGTTGCAAGTCATCCCAGATACGCTCAATAATGTTCATGTCTGGGGAGTTTGGTGGCCAGCGAAAGTGTTTGAACTCAGAAGAGTTTTCCTGGAGCCACTCTGTAGCAATTCTGGACGTGTGGGGTGTTGCATTGTCCTGCTGGAAGTGCTCAAATCAAGCGTTGAACTCTGACCTCCAGGAGATGTGGCGCTGCCCCCTCTTTCCATTGGCTCGCGGGTCATCGCCTTCTTGATGCCGCATCGCGTCGTTGCGGGCAGTCGATGCTTTAGGACTGCACGTACAATATGAAACACATGAAATAGTTGGCATATTTGGTAGTAATGTTTTATGCCTGTTAATCGACTGGTAAAGACAATAATCTGAAGATTAAATTCACCAAATCAACTGAAATCACTAAAATGATTACACTGTGTGTGTGTGTGTGTGTGTGTGTGTGTGTGTGTGTGTGTGTGTGTGTGTGTGTGTGTTTGTGTGATTGTTTTGCTATTGTTTGCATGGTGTGTTTTATGTGCCCATTTATTATGATACACAACCAGTTTTCTGATCTCTAATTGATGTATTTGCAAAGCAACATGCATCAAGAGGAAAATAAATCTAACTCCTACACAGTCTCCAGTCTCCTTTACAGTTTCATCACTATCAAAAGAAACTGATATTTTCCAAGTTGTGGATTTCCATTACCCTTTCTGTGTGATAACCAATTGGAATTGGCACATATGATAGATTTAAAACATTTCTACAAAGTGCAAGAAAAACAGTATAAGATCTCCAAGCATTCACGCAACACAAAATTTTTCTCTTTTCACTATTTCCCTTTGTATCTGTAGGATCAACAGTGATTCACTAATGCCATAATGAATGCACAAATGGTAAGAACGCAGCAAATACGTGTAATATAAAAGTTTCGAAATTAACCGAATGCCTATGCAAACAGCTTTGTATCGAAGTCAGGTGACAACCCTATTTATTTTAACAACATGCACGAACGCAATGTTCAATCCAGAGATTTTCTACCCTAAAACATACAATACAGTTCAGGAATGCAGCTGTGTAATATGATACAAATAGTTCAATCACCAGCATTGACAATTAAGCAATATCCAAATTGATATGGTTCGTAAAACTGTGATGTATTAGATAATGAATGGTATCGGCCAAAGGTTTTCGCATGGCCTAAGAAACTAGTATACATATAGTAATTTATATTATATGAGATAGTACCTGTTATAACGAATAATAATCTCCACTAGAGATAAGTGTATTTTGAGAAATATTCTCTTTTCTGTAACGCAGATGTCGTTGAAGATGAGGATACGCAGCCGATAGTAGTCTGCCAATAAATAAATGAAAATATTATCTATTGGGCAGCCTTTTTTATTTATTGCTATTTCATCCTCCTTGTTCAGTATTTCCCGTGTGTGTGCTCCTTGCAGTGTGGAGCAGCGGTTTGAGTCGCTGGCTGGCGTGTTGCGGTTCAAAAATGGCTCTGAGCACTATGGGATTTAACTTCTGAGGTCATCAGTCCCCTAGAACGTAGAACTACTTAAACTGAACTAAACTAAGGACAGCACACACATCCATACCCGAGGTAGGATTAGAACCTGCGATCGTAGCGGTCGCGCGGTTCCAGACCGTAGCGCCTAGAACCGCTCGGGCACTCCGGGCGGCTGACGTGTTGCGGGTCGCGAGTTCAAGTCTGATCAGTTGCGAATACCTGTTATTTAGTATTTATCATTTCTAGAAGGTACTAGAAATTTCTTTTATATATAATGTTCGCGTATTCTGAAACATACAACTTTAATATGATTGTATAAATTGCGGCACATTCCGTCCATGAGGTGTCTGTTCTGTGTGTACAGTGGTATCCATAAAAACGGCGGTTTCATTGCTAAGTGCTATATTTCATTGACGACCCTGCTTTCAGATATGGAGTTTATTATGGTTCGATCGTGACAATGTATACAAAGAACGTTACAAATGTGATTAAAGGATGGCAATTTTACAAACTTTTTTTAAATCTTGAAGAATATCGATTTTTGATGTTACTTACATAAAATCATACTCATAATTTTCTTTGTTTTTAAATTAGTATTCAAAGACTAAAGAAAAAAATTCGGTGGTGAGTCAAATGAAAACCTTAAATTTGTCGTAACAAATCGAAATTTCGCGCCGTTATCCTGAAAGTTGGTAAGCGTGCTACAAACAGCGTGCGGAATGGCCTGTAGGTGACAGCATAGTGTAGATGCACACATGCCGTCGCAGTACCAGTATAAAGATGGGCGCCCCACTTGCGACTTGCACCAGGGAAGAACAGCGTTCTCTTGTTCGGTTTTTGCATAGTGAAGGTGTGAAACCTATTCAAAATCGACGAATGAAGGTTCAGTACGGTGATGCACGTTTGTCATAGCAGCAACGTAACGAATGGAGTAGGAAGTTCGCAAATGGTGTGACTTCAGTGGAAGATATTCCTCGTCCACGTCAGGCACAACGGGTTGTGACTACACAGAACATTGCAGCAGTTGAAGCCATAGTGGAGGAAAACCGTCGAGTGACACTGAATGACATTGCAGCATATTTACAGATTAGTCATGGGTCAGCACACCACATTGTGCATGATGTGCTCCAGTTTCACAAAGTGTCTGCAAGATGGGTGCCACGGCAGCTGACTCCTGAAATGAGAGAACGACGTGTTGATGCTTGTGAAGATCTTCTTCGGCGCTTTGAACGAGAAGGTGATGGCTTCCTTGTAATAATAGTTAACTGGGGACGTAACCTGGATTCACTTCCACCAACCGGAAACGAAGAGAGCGAGCAACCCAGACCTCGCCCCCAAGTGATTTCCATATGTTTGGATCATTCAAAGACGCAGTGGGAGGAAAGAAGTTCCTTTCTGATGATGAGGTACGCCACTTGGTGCATGAGTGGCTGTGCGCACTGCCAAAAGATATTTTTCTAAAGGAATTTATGCACTTGGTAAGCGCTGGAGAACTTGCATTGTGCGTGGGGGATATTATGTTGAAAAGTGATACAGCTTTGTACCACTTCTGCACAATAAATAATATTTAAAAAATACTTAAGGTTTTCATTTGTCTCACCCTCGTAAGAATATATATCTACGACACACTGAAAATACGGTGATCTCCTCTATAAAGGGCCACTGAACCTCCGTTAACAACCTTTTCAGTGCGAGGTCGCAAGCTCAGTCATTAGTAAGGCTTATCTAAAAGTGTTAAAAATCACGACTCACCCTGTACAGCGGGAGGGCGACGGGAAATAAATTTCCGGGAATGTGCAGATTTCGACCCTGTATGGTATGTGCGTATTATACTTCGCAAAATAGATATCGTCGACAATGACCAATGTTCGAAACAGACAATTTACTTGCACCTTGGGCACAGAATGAAAAATGGCGCTCCACATTGATCACAAAGGTTCGCACCATCAAGATCGAAGGCAAACCCCTTGGGAGTACAAACCTTGGAGGACTCTCAGCTAGGTATCCACTCTTAAAGAATGCACACAGAATCGTATTGGTGTAACGAGATGATTAGAACTGATGGAATGAGATGGCATGAAACCGAATGGGAAACAGTCTGCCGTGGAGCTTATCGTGAAACTGGGTATTCTTTAAAGCGTACTGCAGGTAGTGCGATGATAGGTTTTAGCCAAAAGAGTCAAACAGCCAGAGGGAGAAATTCTCTTGCGATTCCAGGTGGTATGAAAAGGAATGTCACACTCATTTCGCGTAGGGCACAGGTTGCTCTAAAGGAGTGTGGTTTTTATACATAGGCCAGAAATCATGCAAAAGCAATCTATTTTGGCCGGCTAGTGGCCAAAAGCAGTGCTCATTCCGTAGTTGTGGTTATCTTACGTTCATTTTGTCACTCTTTCTGGGATGTAAATATTCCACACTGCACTTGCAACATCACGCAAACAATAAAGAACTGTAGGGAGCAGCGCAATAAGTAACTTTCTAGCTAATTTACCATCCAGGAGGACAGTAGGCATAATAGTATACGAATGCGTTAAGTAATTAATGTTAGCTGATATTAATACAACTCGCTCGGTACCTCTAATTTCCAGGGTTCCTTTCACATGCGTTTCCTTTTCAAATTGTCATGGGTCGAATTTGAAAAACATTTCTTATTGAACGATGGGATAAGTTTATCTCGTCTACAAATTTTCGGGCCGATTCCGCAGTCTGCTGTTCATCATCAAGCTGTCTCTTTGTTTGAAATTTCGTTATGTTAAAGGTCTTCCAATTCTGTAGCACTGTTTCAAGTTATACAACCATCCACTGCTTCCCGTGAAATCGCTGTAATCTGTCACGCGCAATTTAATGAGCATAACGTAGTAGGTGACTATCATGCACATCCTGTAAATTGCATCGAACTTCCCTGAAACGCGCAAACACCAGTTTTTCTAACAAGTGAGCTTTGTCCTTCCTTGAATATCGGTAGTTTTTCTTATGCAATAAACGGTCATATTGCTGCGGAGTTATTTGAAATCTATTCATAACTGTTTTTCTTTGTAATGCTGCTGCTGATGTCCCATGTACGTAATTATGTTTAGTAGCCGCTACCCGCTCCTTGGACAGTATCACTGGAAATGGGCGTTGTGGTTCCTTGTCCGACAAGGATGATGAACCGCATGGCTCGACACCTGTTTCATTACCACGTATCGTCATCATTGTACTCCTCATGTACATTGTCCGCACAGTCCAGCGTATACGACACCACACATTCCACTGACTCAACTTGCAGAAGAGCTAATATTTCATCTACTACCGCGAAATTCCTTGCTTTCCTATCTGACAAAATGTCAATTTCGGCAGCTGTTGTTGTAGATGTTTGCTTTGTTTCTCGTTGCCATTGTTCTGACTTCTATCAACACCACTATCACTGTAACACTGTTGCGATTTACTCGTCAACTAAGCAGTTCAACTACACTCCGTAGCTTCGTGCTGCGCTCACCACTGGATACTTCCAATTCCGCCCCCTGTTTCCATTAGCATATAATATTGCGGCTGCATGATAGATAACATGTGGGGCCTCGAATGCCGTAAACACCATTGGCCTCTGGCAACCTCGCACTCACGGTTCTTCATAAGAAGCTGAAGGATTTACTTTGGGGGAAGAATGGTTTTGTGGTGAGGAAACATTAATGGTTGTGAGGACTAGAAGGTTGTGGGTATAAATTAGCAGTATGTATGGTGGTAACTATGAGAATGAAGATGTGTGTTGGTGTGGACAATGGGAAAAGACAAAGAGGGAACGAGTTAGATATGGGGGAAAGCCGTAGTACCAAGAGGACAACGCACGGGGAAAGGGGAGAGGGCGGGGGAGGGGGGAACCTGATGTGAAGTGGGATAGGTTAGGAAGCGGTACAGCTGACGGGATGGATAAATATCGGGGCACATTTCATTGTCTGTTGACTGGTAAGGAGAGCCGGCTGAAGTTGCACTGGGATAGTGTATGGAGAGGGTGTGGATGTATGGAGGAAGGTATATCTTTGTAACCCCGTATTAGGATTTGCGATAGAAGGGATCAATGGGATTGCTAGGATCCAGACTGCCGATAGTGAAAGACATACGAAGGTATTCAACGTGGGCGAAGAAGGGCAGGAATTCGATGAAATTGCAGGGGTTCATTTACCTGGCCAGTTTCATTTTGAGCGATATATTTTTCTCATTTTGCGAGAATTGGAGGGCGATATGTTGAATTGTTATAAACCATTCAACAGACAAATCACAAAAAGCATTTTTGTTTATTTAAGACAATCGATTTCAACAGACTATGCAGTCACCTCCAGGTCTTAAAATCTTTTGTTGCCAGCGTGAAATGAACATGTTTTACGACAAAAGATTTTAAAATCTGAAGATGACAGCGCAGTCTGATGAAACCGGTTGTCTTAAATTAAAAAAAAAAGAAAGATAATTTATGCGATCTGAGCTGTTGAATGGTTTCTAACATTCATTTTGCGCACACTGTACACCAGTAAGACGAAAGTAGAAATTATTTATTCGACTAAATTATGACAGTTTCACCATTTGACTGTTCCTGTAGTTTCTTTTAGACCCTCATTTAATTTCAGCTGTATTTAAAATTTCGAGTGATTCGTTATTATGCTATGATAAATAATTGACTTCTAAAAGTAGGAAAGTTGTGGAAATATTCAATCGTTAGGTAACCTACCTGAGATGGTTTCTGATTCAGTGAATCGAGGAGTGAAAAAAAAGCCTGTAGTTTATAGCAGAAATATCACAAGTGTATCGAGGAAGAGCTCTGTATAAAATCTCGGCATTGGTACGTCGATAAACATACGAAACGTAACAGGGAAACGTCCCTGCACCGATATTTGTTCTCTGACTCCTCTCCGACCCAGCGTCTTGTGGAAATCGCTGTTTGCTCGTAATATATTGGGAGCCAATAGAAAAAGCTTCTCCGAGCGAGGGAAGCAAAACAGATAAGTGAGGAATGTAAGCAAAGGAAACGTGCGTCGATCTCCTACTTGCGACGTCAGACTATATCCACCGCAGTAGTTCGCCGGTGAATGGGATGCGATCATTTTTGTCGGCAGCATGTTGACGAGGAACAGAGCGAGTTCGTAGAACTGTCGACAGGGGCGATTGAACATCAATTGACGGGGTGCGGCGCGGCGCAGCTCTGCGCCGGGGTCGGCTGGAGCGCTGAATGCGAATTGAAACCCGGGCGGCCGCTTTCCCTTGCAAATGAGTTGTGGCGGGCTGGCTGGAGAGCGCAGTCAGGGGCGTGGCCCTCCAGCGGCGCCCTCCAGCTCCAGGCCGGGGGTCAGCACTTGGCCGGGTCGTATTAAATTTCCAAAACGCGCCCGTGGCTTTGTTTCCTGCCTACCTCCATGCTAGACTCAATTACACGCGCGGCGCAGCCGACGTTCAGAGCTTGCTTGTCTGCCCACAGCAGACACCCCCGCGACCCCCTCCTGACCCGGCTTATTTCAGAGCCGACTGCACGCGTCGTCTCCAGATGTGGGCCCTTGTGCGGCTGTTCTCAAACCTCACACCATTCCCTTCTCTGAGAGAGAGGTTCCCACAAGTTAACAATATGCGGTGGTGGTAGGATGATGCATATTACTAAATACTCTTGTGCGCTAACTAAATGACGATTTGAATTTGAAATGATAGATATTCAGGGAAATAACAGTAATTCTATTTCTTTCGGTAGTCATGATGTTCTTACTATAAATTTTATTTTGCCTGGTTTGCTATTTCATGGTTGGGCTGTTATCAGATTAAATACACTGATTTCCATAGTGAGGATGCTCTCAAGGATATAGAACATTAATTCTACATCTACATGGATACTCTGCGAATCACATTTAAGTGCCTTCATAATATTCTATTATTCGAATACCGTAAAGCGCGCGGAAAGAACGAACACCTATATCTTTCCATACGAGCTGTGACTTCCCTTATTTTATCGCGGTGATCGTTTCTCCCTATGTAGGTCGGTGTCAACAAAATATTTTCGTATCAAGAGGAGAAAGTTAGTGATTGAAATTTCGTATCATAGGCTGCGCCAGCTTTTCCATTCAGATCACAGTGGATATACTCCAGGTTGTTTATGTCACCCTTTCCTCTACACTTTCATTAGTATATTATGGGCACCCGATCATCCAAGATGATAAAAGCCCCATTTACAGTACCACTCTCATACATTCGTGGTTCGACGAACACTCAGCAACCCCATCGCACATCGACAGGAATTTCAGAGCTGCGCTGAGACACTCAGCGCCCTCCCTCCCCCCCCCCCCCCCCCCCCACAGACTCACACACCACACACACATATACATTTATATTTATACAGGACGGGGCAACTAAGACAGTCCGCCTTAAATATTTACACAATGAATATACAGACTGTTGTGCAAAACTTTGAGACGATATTTATTTTGGCATGATGCGTGGCTGTGAAGTAACGTAGCTCGATGCTCGATGAGACTTGGATCACACATAGAAAGAACTGCTACAGTATACTACAATGAGACGAACAGAAAAATCACTTTTATTCAAAGACAATAATTACACTGAAGTCACCGCCAGGTCCCCTGACCTATACAAAATTCGGGACATGGTTCTTAATGGGTTGTGCGATCACCACAGATGGCATTGTATGCTCAGCAGGGTGGTCCCATGTCAGCCACAAAATTGGTGAGTTCTTCTGGCTGGGGATTTCTATTCCTCGGCCAGCGTGGTTCAGAAGTCCTGGATGGTCATTGGTGCATGTGTACGTGCTGCAGTACGTCTGCCTGCCACATTCCACACGTGCTCGATGGGATATACACAGGGGGAACGGACGAGCCAGTCCATTTTCTGCATATCCTCTCGTTCCAAGAGCTCTTCCTCCCGTGCTGTTCGCTGCTGTCGCGCATTGTCATCTGTGAAAATGAAGTCATTTCTTCCTGCAAAGACACACAATAGGAAGGAGTACAGTGTCACAATAACGTTGACTGAAAAGTGCACGTTTTCATGCACCATTATGCCCCCATGCACCTTTATGCCCCCTCACACCACACCTGGACCACCAAAACCATTATGTTTGATAGTGCTGATGTATCCTGGTATGGTGAGATGTAGGAACACGTTACACACCTAGAAGCACTGTCGAACATGATCACTTCATTTAATATGACAACATTTCGTTCTACTTTGTTGACATTTATCTCATTAACCTTCTTCAAGACGCTATCGATTTTGTTCAGCTGATTTACCAGGACCTTTGCCTTCTCTAACAAAAGTACATTCTTATCGGCAAACCTCAATGATTCACTTCATCCTCCCGATCTAATAAAATCCATTCCAAACGTCTTCTTGGTTTCTTTTATGCTTACTCAGAAAAGTTTTTCTTTACTTCCCCGGTTCTATGTAGCGCAACGCGAATTCTACTCCTGTGCCAAACTCTTCAGCTCAAAGTGATTCTAACACCCTAAATTCTCAATAATATATTGGATGCATTCTGTTCTGTCTTCCAATACAGTTTTTACTCTCTACAGGTCTGTAGTATCATGAAAGTTTAACACATGTCCTTTCTTCTTGTCAGTGTTTCCTGTATTTTCCTTTTTTCTACGATTCTACGGAGAGCGTCTTCATTCCTTATCTTATCAGTTCACTTAATTTTCAAGCTGCCTTAGCACCACATGTGAAGCGCTTCGATTCTCTTCTTTCCCACTGTTTTCAGAGGCAATGGTTCACAACGATACAATAAGATGCTCAGAACGTAAATTGGTGCCAGGAATAATCCAGGAATAATTTTTTTTTTTTTTGCCTGTACTAGTCTACTTTTCATATCGTACTTGCTTCCTCTGTAATACGTTAGTTTGCTTCTAAAGTATCAGATTCTATTACCATTGTCTACTTCGTTTCCAAAAGCTTTGTGTATGGGTTTTCACTAATCGCATTCTCCAATACCACATCACTTTTCTTCTTCTTCTTTCCTTTACTCCAAAGCTGAATTATTTAGTCATTAGCCTGTTCGTGGCATTCAACGCGTTCTATAATTCTTTTTCACTTTTACTGAGTGTAAATGACTTGAAATGTACGTACGGCGTGTTTTACCTGGAGTCCCCTTTTGGTGAGTTCGGTCATTTAATGCAAGTCTTGTTTATGTGACGCCACTTATATAACTTGTGCACCAATGATGGTGAAATGATGCACACACCGTGCAGAAAAGATATCGGAGCATTCCGGGAATAAAACCTGGGGCGCAGCGATCGAGATTATCAGTGCTAAGTAGAAGGCCACAAGCTGCTGATCACTGAGCATACCAATGTCATCAGGGAATCCTATCATTGATACCCTGTCAGCCTGAATATTAATCTCATCAGTGAATTATATCATTCATTGCTTCTTCGGTGTACGGGATGCACAACTACACCGAAGCGCCAAAGAAACTGGTGTAGGCATGCGTATTCAAATACAGAGATATGCAAAGAGGCAGAATACGGCGCTGCATTCGTTAGCGCCTGTATAAGGCAACAAGTGTCTGGAGCAGTTGTTAGGTCGGTTACTGCTCGTACAATAGCAGGTTATCAAGATTTAAGTGAGTTTGAACGTGGTGTTATAGTCGGCGCACAAGCGTATCTCTGAGGTAGCAATGAAGTGGGGATTATGACCATTTCACTAGTGTCTCATGAATACCAGGAATCCGGTAAAACATCAAGTCTCGGTCATCGCTGAGGCCGGAAACAGATCCTGCAAGGACGGGACCAACGACGACTGAAGAGAATCGTTCAAAGTGACAGAAGTGCAACCCTTAAGGAAATTGATGCAGATTGCAATGCTCGCCGTCAACTAGTGTTAGCGAGCAAACCATTCAACGGAATAACGTCCGCAGCTCGTGGTCGTGCGATAGCGTTCTCGCATCCCGCGCCCAGGTTCGATTCCCGGCGGGGTCAGGGATTTTTTCTGCCTCGTGATGACTGGGTGTTGTGTGATGTCCTTAGGTTAGTTAAGTTTAAGTAGTTCTACGTTCTAGGGGACTTATGACCATAGATGTTGAGTCCCATAGTGCTCAGAGCCACTCGTGTATCCTTGACGGCTGCACGGCACAAAGCTTTCGCCTCGCCTGGAGCCGTAAACACCGACATTGAACTGTTGATGACTGAAAACATGTTGCCAGGTCGGACGAGTCTCGTTTGAAATTATATCGAGCGGATGGACATGTACGAGTATGAAGACAACCTCATGAATCCATGGACACTGCATGTCAGCAGGGGACTGTTCAAGCCGGTGAAGGCTCTGTAGTGGTGTGGGGCGTGTGCGGTTGGAATGATACGGGGCTCCTGATACATCTAGATACGATTTTGACAGTTGACACGTACGCAATCATCCTGTTTGATCACCTGCATCCGTTCATGTCCATTGTGCTTTCCGACGGACTTGGGAAATTCCAGTGGGAAAATGCGACACCCCACACCCCCAGAATTCATACAGAGTGACTTCAGGAACACTCTTACGAGTTTAAACATTCGATTTTCCACCAGACATATTATAGAGCATATCTGGGATGCCTTGCAATGTGCTGTTCAGAAGTGACCACCTCCTGGTACTCTTACGGATTAGTTGACAGCTCCGCGGGATTCATGGTGTCCGTTCACTCCAGCACTACTTCAGACATTGGTCGAGTCCATGCCACGTCGTGTCGCGGCACTTCTTCGTTCGCGCGGGGGCGCTACACAATATTAGGCAGGTGTACCAGTTTCTTTGGGTCTTCAATGTATATGTCTGTCTTAGACCCTTTTTAATCTAAGCACTTCTTTCTTGGTCTACCATTCTTATTGTGTCCTCCTAGCTCTTATACACATTGCACATCTGTCTCGCCCTACAGCGTACTCCTGTTTTTCTCAGAATGTCGAACATGTTGCACCATTTTACGCCGTCGAACCGTTTTCCCAGATCGACAGATTCTATGAACGTGTCTTTATTGTTCTTAAGTGTTGCTTCGAAGAGCAATCGCAACGTCATAAATGCTTCTCTGGTTTTTCCTACCCGATACCCGAATTTATCGTCGTAACAGATCATCAGTTTTGTTCTCCGTTCTTTTATTTTTCTTGTTAACAACTCGCATGAATGAGACGTTAAGCTGACTGTTCGATGATTCTCAAATTTACCTGCCCTTGCTGTCTTCGAGATTGTGCGGATGATATTCCGAAATTCTGATGGTACGTCTCCAAAATAAAGATTGAACAGCAGCTGGTTTACGCTTCAATCCTGTCTTAATCTCTTCTCGACCACTACTTCCCCAGCTGTGTAATCAAATGCACGAAATAAACAAGACGCCACAAGGTGGTCTCTTTACTGTGTGAGCATTAGGAAATGGAAGGCCAACGGGCCCTGCGTGCCAGGCTGCTGAGTTGGCCATCAGTTCCGTAACGCGAGCAGGAAATGAAGGCCGTAATGAAGCGGGCGTGGCCGGCCAATCCGTAATGGCGTGCTTAAATATTTATCCCGGCCCGGCCGCGGGCTCCCCTCCAGTGACTGGCGGCGGACCCTTACTTACCTCTTAACCAACGAGGGGTGCGGAGCTTTCAGCGCTTTCTGCACGCCACCGCAGTCTCTCGCTGCCGAAAAACTGAAAGGACAAGAACAACACTGGGTCTTCTGCAACACGTCAGACACCTACAGCAAGTTGACGCAGACCGTAGGTTTTTCCATAAGATTTTCAATAACTCACTAACAGGTGGACTGATTCAAGAAGAAATTTAGTGTATGTAAATTACAATTATAATAATTATGTGTAATATACAAGGTGATTCAGATGCCACTACCTATGGGTTTTATGCAACCCACACCACCTTCAGGTACCTCAAGCAAGATTTTCATATTCTCTCGCTCGCCGTGTACAAACTATTAGTCCTAAAATAAATAAATAAATAAAAGAAAATGGCCTACTTGTCGTAGGAAATGTAACGTAGATAAATTTTGTATTGGGATAGGTATTTGCTGGCGCCCGTGATTACCGAATGATTGAAGAAAAACGTATAAAAATGACATTCAAACGCATTTCTCTAAAATAACTCGAAAACCGTGGCCTCCAGCGAAAATGAACTTCAGTACAAAATTCAGCTACACTACTCGCCATTAAAATTGCTACACCACGAAGATGACGTGCTACAGACGCGAAATTCAACCGACAGGAAGAAGATGCTGTGACATGCAAATACACTCCTGGAAATGGAAAAAAGAACACATTGACACCGGTGTGTCAGACCCACCATACTTGCTCCGGACACTGCGAGAGGGCTGTACAAGCAATGATCACACGCACGGCACAGCGAACACACCAGGAACCGCGGTGTTGGCCGTCGAATGGCGCTAGCTGCGCAGCATTTGTGCACCGCCGCCGTCAGTGTCAGCCAGTTTGCCGTGGCATACGGAGCTCCATCGCAGTCTTTAACACTGGTAGCATGCCGCGACAGCGTGGACGTGAACCGTATGTGCAGTTGACGGACTTTGAGAGAGGGCGTATAGTGGGCATGCGGGAGGCCGGGTGGACGTACCGCCGAATTGCTCAACACGTGGGGCGTGAGGTCTCCACAGCACATCGATGTTGTCGCCAGTGGTCGGCGGAAGGTGCACGTGCCCGTCGACCTGGGTCCGGACCGCAGCGACACACGGATGCACGCCAAGACCGTAGGATCCTACGCAGTGCCGTAGGGGACCGCACCGCCACTTCCCAGCAAATTAGGGACACTGTTGCTCCTGGGGTATCGGCGAGGACCATTCGCAACCGTCTCCATGAAGCTGGGCTACGGTCCCGCACACCGTTAGGCCGTCTTCCGCTCACGCCCCAACATCGTGCAGCCCGCCTCCAGTGGTGTCGCGACAGGCGTGAATGGAGGGACGAATGGAGACGTGTCGTCTTCAGCGATGAGAGTCGCTTCTGCCTTGGTGCCAATGATGGTCGTATGCGTGTTTGGCGCCGTGCAGGTGAGCGCCACAATCAGGACTGCATACGACCGAGGCACACAGGGCCAACACCCGGCATCATGGTGTGGGGAGCGATCTCCTACACTGGCCGTACACCACTGGTGATCGTCGAGGAGACACTGAATAGTGCACGGTACATCCAAACCGTCATCGAACCCATCGTTCTACCATTCCTAGACCGGCAAGGGAACTTGCTGTTCCAACATGACAATGCACGTCCGCATGTATCCCGTGCCACCCAACGTGCTCTAGAAGGTGTAAGTTAACTACCCTGGCCAGCAAGATCTCCGGATCTGTCCCCCATTGAGCATGTTTGGGACTGGATGAAGCGTCGTCTCACGCGGTCTGCACGTCCAGCACGAACGCTGGTCCAACTGAGGCGCCAGGTGGAAATGGCATGGCAAGCCGTTCCACAGGACTACATCCGGCATCTCTACGATCGTCTCCATGGGAGAATAGCAGCCTGCATTGCTGCGAAAGGTGGATATACACTGTACTAGTGCCGACATTGTGCATGCTCTGTTGCCTGTGTCTATGGCCTGTGGTTCTGTCAGTGTGATCATGTGATGTATCTGACCCCAGGAATGTGTCAATAAAGTTTCCCCTTCCTGGGACAATGAATTCACGGTGTTCTTATTTCAATTTCCAGGAGTGTAATTAGCTTTTCAGAGCATTCACACAAGGTTGGCGCCGGTGGCGACACCTACAACGTGCTGACATGAGGGAAGTTCTCAACTGATTTCTCATACACAAACAGCAGTTGACCGGCGTTGCCTGGTGAAACGTTGTTGTGATGCCTCGTATAGGGAGGAGAAATGCGTACCATCATGTTTCGACTTTGATAAAGATCGGATTGTAGCCTATCGCGATTGCCGTTTATGGTATCGCGACATTGCTGCTCGCATTGGTCGAGATCCAAAGACTGTTAGCAGAATATGGAATCGGTGGGTTCAGGAACGCCGTGCTGGATCCCAACCGCCTCGTATCACTAGCAGTCGAGATGACAGGTATCTTATCCGCATGCCTGTAACGGATCGTGCAGCCACGTCTCGATCCCTGAGTCAACAGATGGGCACGTTTGCAAGACAACAACCATCTGCACGAACAGTTCGACGACGTTTGCAGCAGCTCGGAGACCATGGCAGCGGCTACCCTTGACGCCGCAACAAAGACAGGAGTGCCTGCGATGGTGTACTCAACGACGAACCTGACTGCACGAATTGCAAAACGTCATTTTCTTTCGGATGAATCCAGGTTCTGTTTACAACATCATGATGGCTGCATCCGTGTTTGGCGACATCGCGGTGAAATTAGAAGCGTGTATTCGTCATCGCCATACTGGCGTATCACCCGGCATGATGTTATGGGGTGCCATTCGTTACACGTCTCGGTCACCTCTTGTTCGCACTGACGGCTCTTTGAACAGTGGACGTTACATTTCAGATGTGTTACGACCCGTGGGTCTACCCTTCATTCGATCCCTGCGAAACCATACATTTCAGCAGGATAGTGCACGACCGCATGTAGCAGGCCCTGTACGGGCCTTTCTGGACACAGAAAATTTTCGACTGCGGCCCTGGCCGGCACTTTCTCCAGATCTCTCACCAACTGAAAACGTCTGGTCAATGGTGACCGAGAAACTGGCTCGCAACCATACGCCAGTCACTACTCTTGATGAGCTGTGATATCGTGTTGAAGCTGCAAGGGCAGCTGTACCTGTACACGCCTCCAATCTCTGTTTGACTCAATGCCCAGGCGTATCAAGGCCGTTATTACGGCCAGAGGTTGTTGTTCTGGGTACTGATTTCTCCGGATCGATGCACCCAAATTGCGTGAAAAGGTAATCACATGTCAGTTCTAGTATAATATGTTTGTCCATCGAATACCCGATTATCATCTGCATTTCTTTTTGGTGTAGCAATTTTAATGGCCAGTAGTGTTTATTAAATACCCTACAAAACGGCCCTGTCTATTTTTTCTGTACAACCAATAGTTTGCACGTAGAGAGCGAGAGATTATGGAAACATCGTGCGTGTTGTTTGCAGGTGTTGTGTGTTGCATAATACCAATCGGTAGGGGCAGCTGACTTACCATGCGTCCATATTTGATTGGCATTTGCAGCAATGTCTCGTGGCAATGACGCGAGCTAATAGCTGCTCAGCTGCAGAGGAGGTGATATCTGACAGCCACTACAACTCCAAATTGCAGCGAAGACTGAGCAACTTTATCTTAGGTCTCGTGATGCCACAGTAAAGCATGTGTCTGGCAAACTAAAGATCGCGGTTTCCAATCCTAGTTATGGTATGAATTTTTCTGTCTTCCTTCTTATAAATGACAGATGATTCAGATAGCACTTAGAGCTGTAGGTCTCCTTTCCCCATTTGGATAACTGGGGTAGGTTAGGCACACACAGGTTGTCAAACCAGCGTCCAATTAAAAGATTTGTTTGAGCCTATTGAGCCACACGACATTATTGTTACCATAAAGCCTACCTTGTATCTATAAATAGCTTTGGAGCAAAGTTAAAATACATTTTGATAAAGTTTCACCCTGAATTTTATCAAAGTTTCAAAAATGTCGCCCTGAATAACACAACTCTGCCCAACAACCGACACAAAAGTTTTGCAGAACCTTCATAGGAGTAATGTGTCTGTTTTGTGGATAGGAGTCTCAATTAGCATTTTTAATGCATTTATGGTGGTGAAACAAAGACGAAAACTATGCTTAATCATGTCTTATAGCTCCGATATATGATGGCCAAATGTGTTTGCCATTTTGTACAAGCAATATTTCAAAATTATTAAGCTAAGAGCTCTGCTGAACCTGGCAGTTGATAATCTGTCACCTCAAGTTGCATCTCAGGATCTGTGGCACGATGTCCTTACCTCTTTGCTGTACAGTTTTACGAAAGGTGGCAGACACTTGCATTGGAACAGTATGTATTCTTTGGTTTTTAGCTTGTAACATGTTTGGGACTATTTCGATTCATAAACAATTTTAATGCCTATAATTCTGAAAATATTTAGTTTTAATAAATTTCCTTCATTGACTTTGTTTGCCCTATATTCGATCAGAAAAAAAATTATTTTGAAGCTTATTTTGGTATCCACAGAAATAGTACTTCTTAAGTTGTTCTGTTCTTTTTCGATTCTATGTATTTTAACCTTAATTATTACATTAGATCATGACAATATTCAATTTGCTAACAATTGAACGTTTGTGGGTGCAGTAAAGTGGGTATAAAGAAGTGACGTTATTGTTGTTTAAATCAGTGGAATGTCTTTATATGTGGAAGAAGGGAAGAGGGAGTATGAGTCATTGTTTTCTTCCTGTAACCAAATAAATTTATAAAGTGATTCACATCTACTCACGTCACTGCGTTTCCAGCTCTACAATTAATATATTTTGTAACTTTTTCATTTAAATAATGACCTCTTTAGGAGAGGTTGAAATATCCAACATACTGATGAAAATATCTGATAGTGATGAAGTAGTTTCACAACATGAATATCATTTTTCGGAATGCAGCTCTTCATCTTCAGCTGAAGGTACAGATGACACACCAGAACAGCAGATGGTAAGCGGTGCAAATATGATGTCAAAGGATAAATCAGTTCAATGGAAGACACAACACCTACCTCGACCCTCACGGCATGCAGTATGTAAAATTGTTCACTTGATCCCAGAGCCAAAAAGGTACCCAAATTCTCCCATTACAAATGAATACTTAGTTTTCAAATTGTTTCTTCATCAATTGAAAACATTATACTCGACCATTCGAATGCTGAAAGAATGAGTTTATATTGAGATAAGTGGAAAAAATTAGGTGTTCTTTACCGAGTTGCTTACATACGTCTGTCATTATTATCAGGAACTCAAGTCACAGAATGAGGTTACTGAAAGTTTATGGGATGAATACAATGTTCCTCAAGTTTTCAGAGCTACCATATCACTAGAATCGTTCAGAATGATATCAAGGGTTATGTGATTTGATAACCATAACACAATACTGCAAAGACATGAAGAAAAGTTTGCATCTATAAGTGATTTGTGGGAAAAATGGGTACAGATATTATCTAAATTGTACAATCCCAATACGTTTGTTACAGTAGATGAACAAATTATTGTATTTCGGGGGAAATTGCTTTTTCTGTCAGTACATACCTAGTGAACTGGCAAAGTATGACATCAGGCTTGGGTATTTTGTGATAGTGAAACAAGTTATATATGAATATTCAGCCCTATACTGCAAAACGACTAGGTAGGGTTCCTGAAAAGAATCAAGGTCTGAGGGTAGTAACTTACTTGACTTATGGCTTGAAAGGACATAAGATTATCAGCGACAACTTTTTCACATCCTCCGAATTATGAGAAATGCTGATGAAGAGAAACATCACAATAATTGGAATTGTGTGAAAAAGAAAGCCTCCTATCCCACCAAAACTATTGCAGACAAGGGGTATTCCTGATTACACATCAACATTTTCTTTCACAAAGGACACAACTGCTATGTTGTACAAAGAAAAACAAACGAATTATTGTGCAAAGCTCTCTGCACCATGTCGCAAAAGTCAATGATGGCAGAAAGAGAAAACCTCAAATTATTTTCCACTACAGCGCTACGAAAGGAGCAGAGGACACACTAGACAAGACGGTGGTAGATTATACTGTAATGAAGAAGACAAACAGAAGGCCTTTTGTTGTGTACTCTGATATCATCGACATATCTGCATACAACACTTACATTCTATACCCGGTCACTAACCCCTCAATGGAAACCAAACACCTTATAGCGAAGAAGACTATTCCCAGAAACTTTCGGCGAGCAGCTAATTGATGGGGATGTGAAGAGTCGAGGACAACTTCCAAGAGGAAATGCTGCAGAAGGGCTGCAGAGAGGAGAACATCGTTTGAATCTGCACCCTCCTTGGAAGAAAATGATCCTAGGACAAGAAGAGAGACAGAGGTCATCTATGTGGAAAAACTGAAAGCAAAAGTTCAGTGAAATGTGTTAAGTGCAAAAAATACACTTGCAAGGAACATCTTATATGCACATGTAAAAACTGTCAGTAAAAGTTAGGCATAGTGTAGCAAAATCAACACATACATGATTAAGATATTCGTTTGTTGTATTTTTGTACTATTCTATTGGGCAGTTTGAATGATTAATGCATTAAACTACCTAAATTATAAATTTATTTATGATTTCAGTACACAAATGTGTAAAAGTATGGTCGGCCGAGGTGGCCGAGTGGTTCCAGGTGCTACAGTCTGGAACCGCGCGACCGCTACGGTCGCAGGTTCGAATCCTGCCTCGCGCATGGATGTGTGTGACGTCCTTAGGTTAGTTAGGTTTAAGCAGCTCTAAGTTCTAGGGGACTGATGACCTGAGAAGTTAAGTCCCATAGTGCTCAGAGCCATTTGAACCATTTTGTAAAAGTATACCTACAGGAAACAGGAGAAAACAGAGTCTCTTTTGACCCAAAGATCGTACGTGTTTGTGCGAAATAAAGACTATAGTAGGGTTAAAAAAAGTCGCAAGGAAATGGGCTTGAGTACTATTAGGCCACCTCTCGTCAGTGTAAATCAATGCCATTTGGCCGTATGGAAGGACACAGGAAAACTCTGCAATAAATAGACGAGCCAAAAATGTGAGCAAGTGACTCCTATAACATTTGAGAACACTACAGATTTTTACTCCTACATGGAGTTCACTGTTACACAAATTCACATATAACGTAATCAGTCAATGAGGTTTATAACGAAAATGACGAAATATTTCTAATTTGTTTTATGAGAGAGGGAGAGTTCGAAAGTCAGTTCTATACATGGATGTATAAGCTATAACTGGATCTCGGCACCAATACATCAGGAGAGTCCTAATAGGTTGCACCAGAGTTTCGTAGACCAGGAACAAATCGTCAGACACGCAGTGTAGGATACACGATGATCGCTTGTAACATAACCACAGACTCACGGACACAGCGTGCTGCAACCCCGACATATCACTATAACTACCCCGAATGCGAACCACCAACAACAAGAAGTGCGCTCTCCTCCAAAAACTGATGTACCTTCGCTTCACGAGGATAAAAAATCCCGCTAGCCAAAGAGGTTGTGCAAAACTCCCCACAGACTTTGTCGAGGATAATCCTGCTGTTTGGAGTGGGCATTTCAGTGAGTTAAGCTGCCTGTGACCACCGCCGCCTACCTTTGATAAGCGGACGGACACGGCGCAGATACAGGCAGAAACTGCTGCTTTTGGACGTGAGCTAACCCCTGATGGGATCCTTTCACAACCATCTATACCTGTCTTCGTGCTTGATACACATCAAAAATTAAAGTCCGCACCGTGTTTTTTCTCTCTATTCGTGAAGGTTAATAATATAAACTGCTGTATGGGTTTTCATGCTGATTCATTGATAGACAAAATGATTCACGATAGAAGTTTGTCGATATAATTTATTACCGCTACGCTAGGCAAGTCATCTAGCTGCTGGTACTATGTGCTACCTATGGGAACCCGGAGTCTGTTGCTAGTACAATATAAAGAAGAAAAGGAATTACAAAAAATGACAAATGAGTGAAAGTTGTCCGGCATTGGTAGTAGCCAAACACAAATCAATAAAAATTAAAATGTTTTTAGGTGTGTCTGGTGCTACACTCGGTTCCCTAGATTTGCACTACAGTGGTTTTTCGAAAGTCTCTCGCGAACGTTTCACCCAGCCGTTACAAAGAGAGAGTACCAAATTATTCAACTGATATCAAACCCAATCCCAGTTTCGTAATGAAGGCGAAACTACGAATCCAGTGACCACAATTACGGGTCGACTGTGAGTATATGGAAGCAGATTCCGTGATGGTTACAAACTTCTATGGATGTTGGAGTAGAGTAAATGTGCCAATCTGAGGTAAGGAACCCTGGTTCGGAAACAACGGAGTCGGAAGTCATAAGCGAAAGTCGTTCTGATGCCTCTAACAGTGAAGTACACGTACTGGTATTGTTGCTGCTAAGATTGTAGGGAAGGCACTTAGGTGAAAAAATTGGATGATAACTCAAGTACTCCACAGCAATGGCGTACTGCGTACTGACATGACCACACGTGGTGTACGATATCTGTACTGTGGAAGATCACAGTTTGTGTTTAAAAGTTGAAGTATAAACGTCGATCAGCCCTAACCAAATTGAATAGTACCCGCTGATGGAACTTGCAGTCGTGATTTTCGTGTATGGGCAAGCAAAGGGAAGCAGTAGAGAAGCAGATAGCTTGTATAGAACCAAATATCCGAGTAGGAAACCTCCAAGTCACCTCATGCTTCCAAGGCTGTTCCAACGGTTCAGTGAAACAGGCCTGTAGTTAAACAGTCCAACAATAGAGGAGGACGATGGATGAACTACGTCGACTCCCGAGCTAGAAGAGGCAGTGCTAGATGAGGTATATGCAGGCAGCACTCGATCAATTGTAAAAGGTGTACAACTTGGCTTCCGCCGTTTGCCGATAGGTGGTGACAACGGTAAGTAGCGGTTGAAAGAAACAGTTCGCAGACGTCAGGCAGTTAGTTTGGACCTCGGTCAACATAACCTTATTCAAACATTAGTAGATATGTGTCTGCATCATAAAGTTGTTTTTGATTGAAAATGTCAGTTTACGAGCCTCATTCTCGTCATTTTCAGGAAGTGTTACTGTTTTGTTTCAATATGAAGAAAACAGCGGCCGGGTCTCATCGAATGCTCTCAAGTACGTATGGTAAGGACGCTATTAGTGAAAGAACGTGTCGTGAGTGGTTTCAAAGCTTCAAGAACAGTGATTTTAACGTCGTAGTCCGGCATAATGGTGGAAGAGAGAATGTTTTCGAAGATGCAGAATTGGAGACATTGCTGAGTGAAGATTCGAGTCAAACTGAAGAAGAATTGGTACGATTAGTGGGATTGACACAGCGAGCCATTTCAAAATGTCTCAAAGCTATGGGCATGATTCAGAAAGAAGGAACTTGGGTCCCGTGTGAGCTGAAACCAAGAGACGTTGAACGGCGTTTGTGTGTTTGTGAACAGTTGCTTCTGAGGCAAAACGGAAGGGATTTCTGCATCGCATAGTGACCGGGGACAAAAAATGGGTTTATTATGATAACCCTAAATGCAAAGAATCACGGGAGTATCCCGGCCATGCTTCCACGTTGACGGCAAAACCGAATATTCACGGCTCCAAGATCATGCTCTGCATTTTGTGGGACCAGCTGGGCGTTGTGTACTATGAGGTGTTAAAACCAGTTGAAACAATCACAGGTGCTCGTTATCGAACGCAATTAATGCGCCTGAGAAGTTCATTAAAACATAAACGGCCGCAATACAGCGAGGGAGATGATAAAGTGATTCTGTAGCACGACAACGCTCGACCCATCGTTGCAAAAAGAGGTCAAACCATACTTGGAAACGTTAAAATGGGAAGTCCTACCCCACCCGCCGTATTCTCCAGACATTGCTCCCTGTGACTATCACCTGTTTAGGTCAATGGCGAATGACCTGGCTGAACAACACTTCCGATCTCATGAAGAAGTCACAACGGTTCGTGAATCGCTTCAAAAGATGAACAATATTTCCGACGTGGGATACGTATACTGCCAGAAAGATGGGAGAAAGTAGTGGCCAGCGATGGAAAATACTTTGAATGAAACATGTGTAACCAATTTGTTCATTAAAGCATCAAATGTTGGAGAATAAACGGCGGAAGTAAAGTTGTACACCTTGTACGTGAAATGAATGTTTCGCAGAGTACTGTGTAGTATCACGAGAAATGCAGCTACAGGCGTATCGTCAACGGAAAGTTCCTACTTAGACTGCACTGACATCGGCCCTCGTGTCGTGTTCATCCAAAGGTTCTTGCAGCGCCTTGCAGTCTATCCTCGCCTTCCTGTGAATGTACTTTTCACGGATGAAACCTGTTCCATCAGAGACGGAATGATGAATTACTAAATGGTAGCAATAATCATGTTTTGTATAGATGAGATGGCCACGCTGCAGTTGTGAAGAGCCACCGACACAGATTATCATTCAACATGTTCAACGCGTGGGCAAGCAGCGTTAAATGGTTCAAATGGCTCTGAGCACTATGGGAATCAACTGCTGAGGTCATTAGTCCCCTAGAACTTAGAACTAGTTAAACCTAACTAACCTAAGGACATCACAAACATCCATGCCCGAGGCAGGATTCGAACCTGCGACCGTAGCGGTCTTGCGGTTCCAGACTGCAGCGCCTTTAACCGCACGGCCACTTCGGCCGGCAAGCAGCGTTAATAATTACGTACTGGACCCGTTTCTTCGTCCTCCCCATTTAAATACACCAGAGTACACAGTGTTCATCATGAACGTACTAAACAGATTCTTGCAACACATCGGTATGCATGTGACAGCATGCTTACCAACAACTTTCGAACGCTGAGAATAAAGACGGGAGTTTCTGGTACTCATACATCAGGTTCTGTTGGTGGTAAAAAGGTGGTGTCAAGTGTTTCGTATAGCCCTTGGGCTGGGGGCCATTTGTATATGGGACAGAAGTCATGGTCACTATCCTACAGTACACGGTCAAAATATGAATATTGCATACTTCCTCTTGCTTAGGCAAATAGAGAAAATCATTTGGTTCCCTTTGCATTTAATATGGTCTACGGTGAACATTATAGGACTTCAAAAAAATAGTTCAAATGGCTGTAAGCACTATGAGACTTAACATCTGAGGTCATTAGTTCCCTAGACTTCGAACTACTTAAACCTAACTTACCTAAGGATGTAAGACACATCCATGCCCGAGGCAGGATTCGAACCTGCGACCGTCGCAGCCACGTGGTTCCGGCCTGAAGCGCCTAGAATAGCTCGAGCACAGCGGATGGCTGTAGGACTTCGGAGGCACCGTCAATTCATAAGCAGTACCTTGGAAAATCACCAAAAAGTTTTTTTTATCTGTTTCTTGCCATCAACAGTGGATAAAAACGCATCCGATGATTTCAAGACGCCTATGCAGAGCAAATGGTTAAAAGTTTTAGGATATATTCCTGAGATTCCATTCTCGAACAACGTTGAAAATTTTCTTGATACCTTTATCTGCTTAAGGATACAGCGGTTCAAAGTTATCCTATGTCTTCATGTAAATTCCGTATAATGACAAATGTAAATAATAAATAACTGCAGAAAATTGTTCCAATTTTTGACTGTATATTTTCTACGCATTTACCTAAAAGAGCCATCTCCATGTTTTCAAAAATCTTTATCGTTATCGAGAAACACACCAAAAATTTGTATTTTGTGTACCAAATTCCAGCCCAAAATTCTAGACGGTTGTGCGAGGCATATAGTCATAATTTTTGCAATGTATTTTTAAGCTCCCGCCCTGGAACAACCTTGGAAATTTTCTACATATCTTTATCCGTTTCTGAGATACAGAGGTTTAAAATTATTTAGTTGTACGCGTACAATATATACGTAATATTCTAACTCTATACACAGATGAAGCACGAAGTATGCTGTAAGGTGCCTCCGTTATTAGAAGGTTTCCGGGAACCCCACGTGGTACTACTGACGCACATGCAAAAATTTTTGCACGAAAAATACGAGTTGAGGTGTAAAACTACATAGTTTTGCATTATTTGTATTTCACTACAGTAAACTCTTTAAATTTCACTGACCAGTAAAATTCTTGCCACATGAGTTACCTGCCGTGCTGGGGAAAAGATGGGAACCAGCGGAAAAATGCTCCTATCGGAGCACAAGAAAAGCGAATATGTTCTCTTTTATCTAAAAGGCTCTGATTGAAAAGTAGGGTACCAAATGCCTCATTCTTCCTACTTCAACACCTTTAAAAATTTTCCCAAAAATTTTGGACTGCGAACATATACCCGCTTTTTTCTACTGAGAAATAGGGGAGCAGTGGCAGTGGAAGAGACGGAAAAGTAATTAATACTGGAAGATAACAGACAGTGGTTGTGGCATAGAAAGAGCGAAGAAGACAATAACAGTGTAAGAGAAAGAGGGGACTGAGTGGCAGTGGAACATAGTTGACACTGGCAGAACAGTGCTTGGAAGAGAGTGCTAGAGACGTGCCAGGTCGTAGGTATAAGAGAAAGAGAGAGTGGAAGTGGGTGGGAGCCTGTGATAATCAGAGACAGAGTATATGACAATGACAGCGGCAAGATAGAGACAGAGACAATGAGAACAGACAGCAGCAGTAGGATGAAGGGAATGAGGTATTGCCAGTAAGAGAGAGTAAGAGGGATACGTTGACAGTGGGAGGAGACTGTAGTAGTCGTACAGAACGAAGGGGACTGTGGCTGTGACGTTCGAATCTTGCCTCGAGCATGGATGTGTGTGATGTTCTTAGGTTATTTAGGTTTACTTAGTTCTAAGTTCTAGGGGACTGATGACCTCAGGAGTTAAGTCCCATAGTGCTCACAGCCATTTTAACTATTTTTGTGGCTGTGACACTAGAGACAATGGCATACAGACGCAGTTGAGATAATGACAATGAGGTGGGATAGGTTAAGGAGCGAGAAAGGGCAAGTGGGAATGGATTGATATGATTGACTTACAGTGACAGACTTACAGTTAGGGGAGGTTGTGGGATTTTGAGCTGAGTTGTATGCTAAAAAAAGGAAAAATGTTGGTGTGGCAAAACTTTTGGGGAAAAATGTTAAAAGTTATGAGGTAGGTAGAATGAGGCAGCTGGACCCCACATTTCAGTCAGAGTCTTTTAAATAAACGGAACACGTTCGCATTTTTTGTGCCCCGATACGAGCATTTTTCCGCTGATCTCAGTTGTTATTCGTGGTTTCAACATGATGGAGCCCCATCTCACTTTTGGCTGAGGGGTCATGAACACCTGGATGAGAATTTCCTGAAAAATTACCCCACCTAATTTCTCTTGTGGGGACATGTGCAAAGTTTTGTGTATGAGATGACCGTCGAGACTGAAGGGGATCTCCTGGGAGGAATTCTCGCTGTCTGCGAAACAATTCGAACAACACCGGCCATTTTAGAACGGGCATGAAAAGACATTGTACAGCGATGCCATGCTTGCATTGACGCTGAGGGACGATATTTTGAACAAGTTTGTGAAACTTGTGCAGGTAAATACAGTTAATCATTGCTGTACCATTTTCACTGTCTCTGACATCAAGTTACATGCGCGGTTACTACTATATAAACAGGGAACTTATCGAAGGGTATTGGGGAGTATTCAAGGGGAATTCTGAGAGTCATGATTATGATTGGAATTCTATGAGTGCTGTGAGAGACCAAGGCGGAACTTGAGTCGATTTTCGCTTATACCTTTTAACTCGGTCGTTTTCCAACTAAGGTCCCTTACCTCAAATTGATACATTTACCGTCCTCCAACATCCCTGACGTTTATAACGTTATCACGGAATAACCATGTACAATGAGCTGGAAAACTTAATATGCAAATATCCAATGATATCGGAATTCTGGAACCACTGATTTGTTGTTGAAGTGTAGGATCAACGGATGATAAGGTCAAGATAATTTTGATACCCGCGAAGCATATTATCAAAGAAAAGTTCCAAGATGACGTTGATCGTTAAAGAAAAAAAGAACTGTTCAGTTCAAATTGGCTTCGTGACCACACTGATGGCGAGGAAGTTGTTTTCCCTTGGGGTACTCGAGTGGCGTCCCTTGTCCCTTCATAATGGACCCAGAACGGACCACCTAATAGGCTGGAGGTCTCCCCCGCCACGCCACATGAGAAGCAATGAGAGAGGACAGCGCAGCCTCGCCTGTAACGCTGGCTGCGGGGTCTGTGTTTCGCTGCTGGAAGCACATCACGTAGCACAATAAAACCATCGGAAAACGCTCTTTAGCGCACGCTTTCGTTGATCCATTTGGTCTAGGATCGTTCATGAAAACAGATGCGGAAGTCTGCCGCCATCTTAGCTGGTACCACCACCTTGGTGTCAGATGTGCATAGAATAATCACGGTAGAGGTCCTGTCTCATTACAAGAGGATGCGTACGGCTACCGCGATCTCCAAAATTACAAGTGCACATGGTCTGCTCTGCGAATCGGCTGAACGCCGCACACCGAGGCTACTTCGGTACTAGATGCCACTCATGCCGTGATTTGCTTTCGAGTCTCGTTGACCTTGGTCAGATAGTGTATCCCCTCTTTCTCACAGAGCTTTTTCCCACGATTTTTACCACTTGGAACTCCCTAGGGGCAGGACGAACTCTTTATCTCTCTCTTGTATTCTTTTTTTGTAAATTCATCATTCTGAAACTACGGACAATACGGCTTTGTGGAGCGTTGCTCTCCTACTCTGTAAAAGGCGCCTCGATTCAATATGTATAAAAATTTATCGACTTTATGACTCAGTCTTATGGTTTTCTGAAACTACTTCACCAAAAAAAAAAGAAGATAATATTCCACAATTCCAGTCAAGAACAACTACGAAGATGAGAAACATAGAAGTAGATGTCCTCGGGGTAGCAAAGCTGTTTAAATCACTTAATAAAGGCAAGGCTTCCGGTTCAGATGGTATACCAGTCAGGTTCCTTTCAGAATATGCAGATCCAATAGCTCCATATTTATGAATTAGACAGGGTGGTCCATTGATAGTGACCGGGCCAAATATCTAGCGAAATAAGGATCAAACGAAAAAACTACAAAGTACGAAACTCGTCTAGATTGAAGGGGGAAACCAGATGGCGCTATGGTTGGCCTACTAGATGGCGCTGCTAAACGGGTATCAACTGCGTTTTTTTAAATAGGAACACCCATTTTTTGTTACATATTCGTGTAGTACGTAAAGAAATATGAATGTTTTAGTTGGACCACTTTTTCCGCTTTGTGATAGATGGCGTTGCAATAGTCACAAACGTATAAGTACGTGGTATCACGTAACATTCCGTCGGTGCGGACGGTATTTGCTTCGTGATACATTACCCGTGTTAAAATGGACCTTTTACCAATTGCGGAAAAGGTGATATCGTGTTGACGTATGGCTATTGTGACCAAAATACCCAACGGGCGTGTGCTATGTATGCTGCTCGGTATCCTGGACGACATCACCCAAGTGTCCGGACCGTTCGCCGGATAGTTACGTTATTTAAGGAAACAGGAACTGTTCAGCAACATGTGAAATGTCAACCATGACCTGCAACAAATGATGATGCGCAATTATGTGTTTAAGCTGTTGTCGCGGCTAATCCGCACATCAGTAGCAGACAAATTGCGCGAGAATCGGGAATCTCAAAAACGTCGGTGTTGAGAATGCTACATCAACATCGATTGCACCTGTACGATATTTCTATGCACCAGGAATTGCAAGGCGACGACTTTGAACGTCGTGTACAGTTCTGCCACAGGGCACAAGAGAAATTACGGGACGATGACAGATTTTTTGCACGTGTTCTATTTAGCGACTCAGCGTCATTCACCAACAGCGGTAACGTAAACCGGCATATTATGCACTATTGGGCAGAGGAAAATCCACAATGGCTGTAACAAGTGGAACACCAGCGACCTTGGCCGGTTAATGTATGGTGCGGCATTATGGGAGGAAGGATAATTGGCCCCCGTTTTATCGATGGCAACCTAAATGGTCCAACGTATGTTGATTTCCTACGTAATGCTCTATCGATGTTACTACAAGATCTTTCACTGCATGACAGAAGGGCGATGTACTTCCAGCATGATGGATGACCGGCACATAGCTCGCGTGCGTTTGATGAAGTATTGAATAGCATATTTCATGTCAGATGGATTGGTCGTCGAAGCACCATACCATGGCCCGCACGTTCACCAGATCTGACGTCCCCGGATTTCTTTCTGTGGGGAAAGTTGAAGGATATTTGCTATCGTGATCCACCGACAACGCCTGACAACATGCGGCACCGCATTGTCAATCCATGTTCGAACATTACGGAAGGCGAACGACTCGCTGTTGAGAGGAATGTCCTTACACGTATTGCCAAACGAATTGTGGTTGACGGACATTATTTTGAGCATTTATTGAATTAATGTGGTATTTACAGGTGATCACGCTGTAAGAGCATGCGTTCTCAGAAATGATAAGTTCACAAAGGTACAAGTATCATATTGGAACAACCGAAATAAAATGTTCAAACGTACCTACGTTCTGTATTTTAATTTGAAAAACATATCTGTTACGAACTGTGCGTTTAAAATTGTGAGCCATATGTTTGTGACTATTACAACGCCATGTATCACAAAGCGAAAAAAGTGGTCCAACTAAAATATTCATATTTCTTTACGTACTACTCGAATATGTAATAAAAAATGGGGCTTCCTATTTAAAAAAAAAAAAAACGCAGTTGATATTCGTTTGACCTATGGCAGCGCCATCTACTGGGCCAACCGTAGCACCATCTGGTTTCTCCCTTCAAGCTAGACAAGTTTCGTTCGTTGTACTTTTTTCGTTTGACGCTTATTTCGTGAGAGATATAGCCCGGTCACGATCAATGGATCAGCCTGTATACAACCGCTCGCTCACAGGAAGTTCCGTCCCTAAAGACTGGAAAGTTGCTCAAGTCACACCAATACCCAAAAAGGGAAATAGGAGTAATCCGCTGAATTACAGGCCATATCACTAACGTCGGTTTGCAGTAGGGTTTTGGAACATATACTGTATTCGAACATTATGAAGTACCTCGAAGGAACGATTTATTGACACAAAGCACGGATTCAGAAAATATCGTTCTTATGGAACACAACTAGCTCTTTATACTCATGAAGTAATGAGTGCTATCGACAGGAGATGTCAAATTAACTGCATATGTTTAGATTTTTCAGCAGGCTTTCGACACCGTTCTTCACAAGCGTCTTCTAACCAAACTGAGTGGCTATGGAATATCGCCTCACTTGTGCGTTTGGATTCGTGACTTCCTGTCGGAAAGGTCACAATTCTTAGTAATAGACGGAAAGTCATCGAGTAAAACAGAAGTAATATCCGGCGTTTCCCAAGGAAGTGTTATAGGCCCTCTATTGTTCCTGATCTATATTAACGACATAGGAGACAATGTGAGTAGCCCTCTTAGATTATTTGCAAATGATGCTGTCATTTACCGTCTTGTAAAGTCATCAGGTGACCAAAATGAATTGCAAAATGATTTAGATAAGGTATCTGTGTGGTGCGAAAAGTGGCAATTGACCCTGAATAAAGAAAAATACTAAAAGAAATCAGCTAAATTTCGACTACGCGATAAGTAACACAAATCTGAAGGCTGTAAATTCAACTAAATACGTAGGGATTACAATTACAAATAACCTGAGATGGAACGATCACATAGATAATGTTGTGGGTGGAGTAAACCAAAGACTGCCATTCATTGGCAGAACACTTAGAAGGTGCAACAGATCTACTAAAGAGACTGGTAGCACTAGACTTGTCCGCCCTATTCTGGAGTATTGCTGTGCGGTGTGGGATCCGTATCAGGTGGGCCTGACGGATGGTATTGAAAAAGTTCAAAGGAGGCCGGCTCGTTTTGTTTTATCGCGAAGTATGGGAGATAGTGCCACAGACATGATACGGGAATTGGTGTGGCAATCATTAAAACAAAGGCGTTTTTCATTGCAACGGGATCTTCTCATGAAATTTCAACCACCAATTTTCTCCTCCGATTGCGAAAACATTCTGTTGGAACACACCTACATGGGGAGAAATGGTCATCACGATAAAGTAAGAGAAATCAGGGCTAGCACCGAAAAATTTAAGTGCTCGTTCGAGAGTGGAACCGTAGAGAAACAGCTTGAAGGTGGTTCATTGAACCCTCTGCCAGGCACTTAATTGTGAATAGCATAGTAATCACGTAGATGTAGATGTAGATGGTTATGACCTTCTCCAGGTCCCAAATTTCCGACTGAAGCATCCGATTTAGGCTCCGGGTTTCGACGCTGCCACGGACAAAGGGACAGAAGATCTTTCCGGCAAGCTATTACTTATGTGGAAATAGCGAGAGGAAATTGCAGTTGGGACAGCAGACCCCATAGCCACCACCAACAGTATTCCACCATTTCATTTTGCAATCTCTTTGACGTGACTATTGAAACTAACGTACCTACCCCTCAGTTAGGGTCGTATCTGAGCGGTGACCGCGTCTCTCTGTTTGGCGTTCCGTTGCGCTAGGAGCCTCTGTTTCGGTGATTACTCTGTAATTTAACTTAGCGAGGTCCGTTGCCTCCCGGTTCGTGCTTCAGCTCAGCCTCTTGTTTAGAATTTCGTGGGTGTTGCAAATGTACGCCCGCCGCTTCTAACCGCCTCCTGATGGGTCACACTGGCGTCGCATCTGCCGTAACGTTTAATAAATTATTAGGCTGAAGTACCTATAAATTTTATTCTTTTCCTGTTTACTTGTTTTCATGTGTAGTGCCGATTCCCAACTGAGACTGATATGTATCTTGAAACTTAAGTCTCGCAATATTCTGTAGTAACTTTCATGAACCATTAATTACTACCGTTGTCAAATAATAGCTTTCTGGCCCAGTCTGGAGGGAGTTCTTCAGCCAACCGTTCCCTAGTATTTCATTTCCGGTTCGCGCCAAGGGCATAATATTTGAATTTGATTAACAGCGTTTCAATTTATTCCGATCTACCGGGACCGAGTGGGCGGGATGGCTTCAAACCTGCAGAGTTTGTTACTTCGATTTAATAGGTTTTCTTATTAGAAATTACTCTGACTCCATTGCTGTCTGTCTATTTATAATAATTATACTGTAGGTGGTGTTCATTCGGTGTACAGTCCACGTGTACTTTCTTGCAATGATTGCTGTCGGCGTTTCGCAGTTGTCATGTGCCTTAGGCATTGCGGTGCTGCCTCAAGCAGTCGCTTGTATCTTCCTTCTCATTTTAACTTTTTAAATTATTAATTCTGTTACGTACAGTGATGCTCAAAAGTATCCGAACCACCTGATTTGCATTTAGCCTGATTCGCATGCAACACACATAACACAACTGTCTAGCAGGTCCTCTAATCGCTCCTCGGTACAGTCATTTAACTATTGAAAAAGGTTCCGACAAGTCACCACTGGAAAACACTTCTCTGTATCACAGTAACTCAAGATGAAAAGTAATACCTCGATACTACAAATGTCAGAGAACACCATATCACAGACAGAACTGTCCTTAAGCCTTGTAAGCTCACGTTTATTACGATAAATGACATACCTAAAATGTTACCACTCTCATTATTACGTCAGATAGATTCAAATGGCTCTGAGCACTATGTGCCTTAACTTCTGAGGTCATCAGTCCCCTAGAACTTAGAATTACTTAAACCTAACTAACCTAAAGGCATCACACACATCCATGCCCGAGGCAGGATTCGAACCTGCGACCGTAGCGGTCGCCCAGATCAAGACTGTAGCGCCTAGAGCCGCTCGGCCACGTGAGGTAGGTAATGCACGTAGTAAGTTGGTCAAATACATGATTTCCTCTTCAAAGTAACATACCGTACTTATTGTTTAACACAAAATGACACTAAAAATTTAAGTTAGTCACGAGCAGCTAGTTGAGAATATGCATGAACTTCAAATGACAAGACGATCCGCCTCGTTCTGCATATGGATTCAAACCCAGGTCATGCAGACTAAGCAAAGATTTCGTGACTGACGGAAACTACCAGTCATTCCTGAATAGGCATACAGAGAGTGATACCTCGATTTTAGACAGTATCAATTAGCAAATATCAACTTTACATTACGTAACGTAAACATTTTTAATGACGGGAATTCCTACCCAGCATCTACTGTCACTGTTAACGAACTACGAGAGATGTTAAATATTGCTTCTTCACAAGTAACATACTTGAAATGCTGAGAGGTAAAGCTTTGTGTTGGATAGGGATTCGAACCCAGAACCCAATCGGATTGATGTCGACCACAATCAACTGCGACATATCGGATATTCTCGGAAGCAGCTAGATGTAACTGAAAAGACGAGAAGAAACATTAATTTTTTCCTTTCCAGGACTCCAACCCGGAGCTTATCGCTTTTATATTCTAGAGAAAACGAACGTTAAATATGGGTTTGTTGACTACACACAAAGTGACGTCAGCTACGGAATTTTTCTCCACCAGCAGCTCGGAATAACACCCTTGAACTTACAGTGACCTCGCAAATAGTTCTGTCTCTCACTAGGAGTCAAAACCATCATATATCGTTGGTGTTGACAACGGATGAAAATACATTAAAAAGCAAAATTAAGATCCACCAGCAGATAGGTGTTCTCATTCTAGAGCTTGATAATACATAATGAAAACCTTAGCTCCAGGCGAGGATTCGAACCCATTCGCGCGCAATATGTGGATATGTTGAGGAATCTGCAGTTTTGAACAAACAACAAATTGTAGTCGAGCTGTATTGTCACGAAGGGATCAAATTCCTCGTTAAGGGCGGTCTGAGTTGTATTCCCAGTTCAGAACCAATTTATCGACATACAGAAGCTCAAATAAAAGATGGAATAAGTGTAGTGCGACCTTACATAGCGTTTGTTTCATCACTAGAAATAAAGAACTAGTATAAGAAAGGTTACTGGTGATAGAGTTTCTACATGTCACCACTCCTGACTTTATTGTAGTTCAATCTAACGTCTACTTGGTAGAGAAGGAATATCATGTTTAACGTGAATTTCAGACCACAATGCCATTATACCTTCTTCACTTCGGGTTGCCAGAAGAGAATAGAATCTGTCTCCCCATATTAAAAATCATACACAGAAGCTGTAATCGAACCCAGACCATAAGCATATAAACCTATCATCATGCCAAGAGACCACCATATCATATTCTCTGCGATTCACTTTTTTATCATAACGCCGTTGCGCCACACTGGATGAGATTTCTGACACATAGGATCCCTGTAGTGGTTTTAGATTCAAACACCTAGCAGCTGGTAAGAAAAAAAATGGTTCAAATGGCTCTGAGCACTATGGGACTTAACTACTGTGGTCATCAGTCCCCTAGAACTTAGAACTACTTAAACCGAACTAACCTAAGGACAGCACACACATCCATGCCCGAGGCAGGATTCGAACCTGCGACCGTAGCAGTCGCGCGGTTCCGGACTGCACGCCTAGAACCGCTAGACCACAGCGGCCGGCAGCTGGTAAGAAAAAGAGCTTCTTTGTTTTGAGTACACTTACGAAAGAAGTATAAAAACAACTATGAGAGATACTGATTTATGATGCTTAGTTTGCAGTCAGTTCTGAGTATTATTAGTAACTACGCTCCAGTCCCTAAACCTAGTTACAGAACTGCGAATCAGACGCATTACGTATTCCAGGCCGTAGCAGCCGAGTGTTTGAGACGCCAACTATGGTCACTTCCCAGCCCGCTGTAAGATCAAATCGGTCCGTCTTCTTCCCGCTGATACTGTAACTGAGATTTGGCAACACGCCAAGGTATGTTTGGCAACTCTGTGATCGACGAGTTACTTCCTGGTGTGCACGGAATTAAGCCTCAAAGTTCTCCTGATTTTACCTGTCATTTCCATTGAATAATCTGAGTTATTATCGCTTGAAATGTAACAAAAGATTGTAAATTTGCGGTTTTCAGCACAGGAAAGACTTTTCACGTGGAAATAGCAACTAATCACGTCCTTTAAATAGCGGTTTACTAGTTCTAATCACTATTGACCTTGTAAGTGGAAACTATGGCACGTACATCTTTGCTAGCTCTGTGGTAATGTGCCGACCTATGAAAAAGCGTCTCTAATGGTTCGCAGTCCCAATCTGGCTGACAGTAAGGTTTTTATCCCCTCTCTGAAAGAGCTACAAGCAGTCAGATCAAACATCGATAAGGAAATCGCAGGAAAATACTTCCGGCTCATAGCGCAATGGTGAAAAACTTACAATGCTGCACAACAAGTAACGCCTCTTCCCGCTACTGACAAGCAACTTTTGTGTTTCTAGGAATACATAACTTTATTTATGAAATGCCACATTTGCATACCTCTTCAGTATGACACAACATACCAGTTAAACACAGACCCGATCGATATCTAAATGAGTAATATTTTACTAATTCGTACCGATAGAGGCACGCTTCTGCACAGATACTCAGTTAAACAGACTTTCGTCGTAAGGTTATCGTGGGTAGTTTTATTTCATTTATTATAATACAGCGTGCGACTGCTACGGTCGCAGGTTCGAATCCTGCCTCGGGCATGGATGTGTGTGATGTCCTTAGGTTAGTTAGGTTTAAGTAGTTCTAAGTTCTGGGGGACTGATAACCACAGCAGTTGAGTCCCATAGTGCTCAGAGCCATTATTATAATACAGTGCAAAATTTTAGTAAGGTTTCTCTTAGTGTTGTTAAAACAGAAGTAAACAAGAGAGCCGGCCGGGGTTGCTGAGCGGTTCTAGGCGATACAATATGGAACCGCGCCACCGCTACGGTCGCAGGGCCTGCCGAAGTGGCTGTGCGGTTAAAGGCGCTACAGTCTGGAACCGCAAAACCGCTACGGTCGCAGGTTCGAAAACTGCCTCAGTCATGGATGTGTGTGATGTCCTTAGGTTAGTTAAGTTTAAGTAGTTCTAAGTTCTAGGGGACTGATGACCTTAGAAGTTAAGTCCCATAGTGCTCAGAGCCATTTCTACCATTTTTAGAAACATGAGAGAGAAATTATTCATCAACGGTATATGCAAATTCTCTGAGGTTATCTATAACAGTCTGACGCTGCACATGAAGTTTATTGATTACATGCATGTAGAAAACTTGTTCTGAGTTAAAGCTGTCGAACAAAGTTTGAGGAAGAATAAAATGCCACCACCAGGCAGCTAATGTAGAAAATACCTTTCTGACGTATTTTGGCACGATGTGCTCTCCCCATACATAATACAAGAGTTTCGAGATGCATCTGCTGCCTTGCCGTCTATTGAACCTGAAAGGAACAAAATGCCCTTTTTCAAGAAGCGATTATTTTGGTTTGAGAAGTGAAGGGAATTACGCTCAAAGTTCCATTAGATTGATAACTACAGCAACCAGCAGAATTGCGTTAAAAATGTAGCAACGAATACAATCGAATTCGCTTAATGTTACACTACCGTCTGACACATAGCTCCAGCAGCTCCAGAAGTCGACAACAATTCCTCCAGAACTTCCGCGTTCCACAGTGCTGTGAGATAATGCATATGGCCGGATATTGACTTCTGAGAGACAGACAGTTACAGCTTTTCTTTTGCACTGCACAACGTAGATAGCGCAATAGAGTAGCCCAAGTGGAAAGGAGCACTTCCTGTTTAAATTTCTACATCATACACTGTTGGCAGTTCTGTGTAGGTGGAAGTTACGTGACTTTATTTAGGTGATTACAAAATAGAGTGGAATGTATGGACTGGTTAGCCGAGGCAGCTAGTTCATGGTGATTCGGTCAACCAAGTAAATGAATGTACTGAACATGCTGCAAACCACTACAGGGATCCTGTGTGTCAGAAATCTCATCCAGTGTGGCGCAACGGCGTTATGATAAAAAAGTGAATCGCAGAGAATATGATAAGGTGGTCTCTTGGCATGATGATAGGTTTATATGCTTATGGTCTGGGTTCCATTACAGCTTCTGTGTATGATTTTTAATATGGAGAGACAGGTTCTATTCTCTTCTGGCTACCTGAAGTGAAGAAAGTATAATGGCATTGGGGTCTGAAATTCACATTAAACATGATATTCCTTCTCTGCCAAGTAGACGTTAGGTTGAACTACAATAAAGTCAGGAGTGGTACATGTAGAAACTCTATCACCAGTAACCTTTCTTATACTAGTTCTTTATTGCTGGTGATGAAACAAACGCTATGCATGGTCACACTCCACTTATTTCATGTATGTCGATAAAATTGGTTCTAAACTGGGAACGCAACTCAGACCTCCCTTAACGCGAAATCTGATCCCTTCGTGACAATACAGCTCGACTACAATTTGTTGTTTGTTCAAAACTGCAGATTCCTCAACATATCCATGTATTGCGCTTGAATGGGTTCGAATCCTGGCCTGGAGCTAAAGTGTTCATTATGTATTATCAAGCTCTAGAATGAGAACACCTATCTGCCGGTGGATCTTAATTTTGATCTTTAATGTATTTTCATCCATTTTCAACACTAATGATATCTGACGGTTTTGACTCTTAGTGAGAGACAGAACTATTTGCGAGATCACTGTAAGTTCAAGGATGTTATTCCGAGCTGCTGGTGGAGAGAAATTCGGTAGCTGAAGTCTCTTTGCGTGTAGTCAACAACGATGCGTGTGGGGTTCGGTTCCCAGTCAGCATTGAAGTCTTCGTCATATTATTTCTAGTTGAAACATGCTCACACGTCGCTGCTGGTGTCACAAACCCATCAGGTGTGCTGATAATGGCAACGTGGTCGATTGCCAAAATATTGTGTCTTATGCACACTCATACCAGGCTGTTCACCGGAGATTTACTTCGTCAACGTTCTTTGTGTATGACATCCAGAATATCTTCCTCAGTAGCTGGGGTACTGCGAGTCCGTGGACGACCTCTGTCACGCGATGGTGGAAGGAGACAATCTGACTCCCGAAAGCGTAGGTCCAGTTGGGAAAACACAGTTTTTCAGGATGGCGTCGACGGGGATGTCTAGCAGCATATTCAAGAGCGGCAACACCACCCGGTTGTCAGATGCACCAAGGACCAGAAGCATATCCACATATCCATCGTTTGTCTACGCCATATGTCTGCCACACTGATTCAGAGATTTACAATTAGTAAATTCGGTACGTGTACGCAGGTACACTGGAGTCTGTCACGGGTGCGTTACTCCGCTCGCAACTAGTCCTTGTCTGGTGGACAAGCCGGCCGCGGTGGTCTCGCGGTTCTAGGCGCTCAGTCCGGAGCCGCACGACTGCTACGGTCGCAGGTTCGAATCCTGCATCGGGCATGGATGTGTGCGATGTCCTTAGGTTAGTTAGGTTTAAGTAGTTCTAAGTTCTAGGGTACTGATGACCACAGATGTTAAGTCCCATAGTGCTCAGAGCCATTAGAACCATTTTGAACCATCTGGTGGACAGGGAATACAGTGTAAACATGCCGTTAGTCATGTGCGCTTTTCCACATAATCCAAATTATCCTTCTGACAGATATTTTTCTATATGATTCATCCCAACACCGATAATGTGAAATGTTCCGTTTAGAATTACACTGTTTCCCTAACGGTAATAGACGTGATGTTTCCACTATCTTAACGATAGAATAATGTTAATAATAATGCATTGAGATACGTACTAAACAGCATGCGGTTACCAGACTCAATGTTGAAAGGCATAATTAGTGGGACCATGGTGCTTACACATACAAATAGTTACCAAGTTTGGACATTATTCACAAAGCACGTTGCTAGTCCTACTGGTAACGTGAGGTCCTAACGAACTGTAATGGACCTCAACGAGGCGAGAATAATAGTTGGTACTAATCTATGGGACCATTGGAGGAATGTACGAAGAAAACAGGTTTCGCATCTAGTAGATGAAGTGGTGTATGTAAATTCACGCCCACGATGTGGAAAGGGCTTCTTCCAAAGTTGACAAGTCTTCCATTTCTAGGATTGTAGTATGTAAGTGCAGATGTTTTCTAGAGGACCCACTGCAATAGCTGTTGACGATTAAAATGCCGGATACCGTACCACCTAGACTACATTTACCAAATAAAAAATGTATGCCTCAAGCCAGGATCGAACCCTCGATCTCCTGTATTCTAACCCAAAACTTTACACATTGCACCATCTACAGAGTACAAGCAACATGTGCTGTCTGAGGTAGTCACCACACATGTGGTTACAGTGTTGCCAGATTGACACTCTTTAACGTCCTTTTTCTGCCGGATGTACCCACCAGACGAAATCTTGGGAGAGACATTATCGTTGGCATGCGTGGTGTCGCACTGCGAAGCCCAAGTGCGCGAATTTCGTTTCAGTCTGTATATTAAATCAACCATAAGACCTTGGAATCCCTGACCTGGCCTGCATCGAATCGTGATCTGCAGAAAATCGTAAACCAATATCAAGAGTGTCAATATCAAGAGTGTCGGTATATTAAATCAACCATAAGATCTGGGAATCCCTGACCTGGCCTGCATCGAATCGTGATCTCCAGAAAATCGTAAACCAATATCAAGAGTGTAAGATGGCCAAGCCAAACTCTGACGTCCGAAGGGGTTTACTCCAAAGAACACGGGCGGTTAGACTGATCGAGCGTCTGTTCATTGACTATGTGGGTCCACTGCTGCGTACCCAACATGGCCAGCGGTATATTTTTGTGGTAGTGAACGAGTTTTCTGGATTTTCCCAGTGTGTGTGTGGGCGGGGAGGGGGGGGGGGGGGCAGGGGGTAACGGCCAGGCAAAACATTAAATATCTCACCAAGATATTTTTCTTGTTTGGAGAGTGATCGTCAGTGATATTGCCGTAGCCTTTGTATCTTTGGGGTTCTGAAAGTTCTTCTTCCAATGGGGGTTGAACCACGTCACAACGACACCTTACTACCCCAACCCTCTTTTCTGAATGGATGAAACTGAACTTAAAATACATCCTCATTTTAATTCAGGCTGAGGCACAAACTAAATAGAACCGTTCCTTGTCGTCGCTAAACTTAGCCTTTAATAATGCGAAACACGAGCCTCATAAGGCGATCCTGGCATACTTCATGTTCGTGTGTTCCCTCAGATCACCCTTGTCGAACATCTCGTCGACCCACCATTTGCTATTCAATGAGATTAGTCTTGAGATGATCAATGATAATTGGCGCAGGGCTAAAGCTGTTATCGAGGGTGTGCACAAAAGGGAAGTGGCCCGGTGCAAGTCGACGTCTGGGCAACATTGAGGTTGGATATATGGTCTATGTGAGAGGCGTTGGTAGTAAGAACCTTCTGGGAAAGGGATCGGGAAGGTGTCACCCCATTTTGTGGGTCCATAAAAAGGTGTTGAAGGTCCATACTGTAATCGCTGTCAGCACGAGTACTGGTTGCACCTAAACCAAGTAAGGGTGGGCAGTTCTGTTTAGGCCGGCCGGAGTGGCCGAGCGGTTCTAGGCGCTTCAGTATGGAACCGCGCGACCGCTGCGGTCGCAGGTTCGAATCCTGCCTCGGGCATGGATGTGTGAGCTGTCCTTAGGTTAGTTAGGTTTACATAAAAATTAATTGCACCTAAGAAAAGACATACATCGTACCGATGAACAATAAACTTAACTGTTGAGTGTACCGTCTTCAAAGTATTGGAGGCTAATGTGCCCAAGTGGCATTGTGCCTTTCCACAGCATAACACATGGACCGCCAAAACGATCATGCTCGACAATGTTCCTGGGTGTATTACGTGTTCCCAACTCTCGCCATATGATGGCAAGTCCAGCATTGCACAACATGCTCGAGAGAAGTTTAGTATGGCTAGTTTATCTGTTAACAATACTATTATGATAGCAATGGGAAGCACTAAGTCCTATCATCGGTAGCGCACATGTAAGAAATCAAATGATGAACACCGCCAAACTATAAAACAGTATGGTAGGAACTCACTGAAGCTCTCTCCAGCGACGATAACAGCCTCAGCTACGGTTCTGTAGGTCTATAACCTATTGCTCGTCTAAATATTGCAAGGTATGGAATTTATGAATGTAATTACAGAAAATAAAAACTGTCAGATTATGATAAAATATGTCCCAAGTTTTCGTTTGATACACCAAATGTTCAATGAAAGGACTTCTAACTAGGGGACGCATAGAGAAATGGCACGAAAAGGAATAGACATTGATCAGGCGGTTTTGTACCAAGGAAAGTGTTCCCAGAATGAGATTTTCACTCTACAGTGGAGTGTGCGCTGATATGAAACTTCCTGGCAGATTAAAACTGTGTGCCCAACCGAGACTCGAACTCGGGACCTTTGCCTGGTAGAGCACTTGCCCGCGAAAGGCAAAGGTCCCGAGTTCGAGTCTCGGTCGGGCACACAGTTTTAATCTGCCAGGAAGTTTCATACCAGCGCACACTCCGCTGCAGAGTGAAAATCTCATTCTGGAAACATCCCCCAGGCCGTGGCTAAGCCATGTCTCCGCAATATCCTTTCTTTCAGGAGTGCTAGTTCTCCATGGTTCGCAGGAGAGCTTCTGTAAAGTTTGGAATGTAGGAGACAAGATACTGGCAGAAGTAAAGCTGTGAGTACCGGGCGTGAGTCGTGCTTCGGTAGCTCAGTTGGTAGAGCACTTGCCCGCGAAAGGCAAAGGTCCCGAGTTCGAGTCTCGGTCGGGCACACAGTTTTAATCTGCCAGGAAGTTTCAAGGAAAGTGTTAATGTAAACGGGGCGGGTGGAGCGAGCAGAAAGTTGTTACATATGCCTCTTGACGACTGTGTGCGGGAGGTCGAGCGGTCAGGGTTTGAGAGTGGGCATCCAGCGTTGCCGGTAGCTGACAAAACAGGAAATTAGGTACAATAAAGAGGATATATTTCAATGTAAGGTGTACAAGGGGCGCGCCTAGGGTCGGACAGGTTTAGGCCAGTCTAGGAGGTTGAACAATTAATTAAAATGGGCAACGGAAGGGGAAGTGGTACATGTCAACTTAAGTTGGTGGCCGGTCGTGGAAAGCGGAGCCAAAGGCTCCGTCTTCCAAAAAGACGTCCGTTCAGCTCGAGGTCTGAATTACAAGAGCGAGAGGCAACTGTGTTCTGCACCGCAGAACACTCCAGCGTACACACATGTGATAGGTATCCCGTGCACGGTATCGATTAAAACCAATGGCATGAATTCGCTAACAGTTTCAGCAGAGGGCTCAGGGTGTCTCTTGTCAGTAGCTTTAACTGGACAGAACTGCCTCGGTTTTGCAAGACAGGCGACTTGTGTCACGTAGATACAACGTAAGTTACTCTGGGAGAAAACTTGTAAAGATTTCACTGTGCCTTCGAAATAAATTTTTTAATCAGTTCCACTAAAATATTCCTTGACTGGCTGCCGCCCTGTACAAAAGGAATGTGGCTTCATAGGATAAATGGACAGGCAGACGAGTATTGGGTATGCTTTTCCGGGGATCCAGTTAACTAAGTAATTTGGCTTGCATACTAGAGTCAAGTATGTATTGTGGCCAAGAAGCGCTGTGGCCAGGCACGGAAGAGCTGTTTCTTGCGGGACATGCTACGCAGGACGCATACAGAACTGTAGGTGTGTGTGTGTATTGTCAGCAGTGGAAACGCGAATGAGACTTTTGTAAGGATACAACCTACACTGCCTGAGAAAAGAAAGTGAAGCACCAGGAAATAAGATCGGTTGTTAAGATAATTTTATACCATCACATGATATCCACGGGTGTGTAAAACATTAGAGCTACACTTATCTCTGACAGAGACAACGGCCACAGAAGTGTATCAGCATTGTTCGTGTTCTTTGTTGTTACGAAGCCTAATAGGGTATGTAAGGGTATTAATAGCATTAGATGTTGAGTGATCCATGTGATCGACGTGGAAATGTCACATACACTTGTGAGACGCCGTTATCACCACCGAATAGTGTGTAAAACATGTCTCGTTGTGGGTCTGCACTTTGCGAGCTGGTCGAGACGCGAAGTCTTCTAGGGCATTTGGATGTGGCCCGAAATTGCACTGTATGGGAATCTGAGCGCAGACGTTCTCTTCGTCAAGGTTTCGATCGACCGTCTCCGACCGCCAAAAGCTGGATCGCCTAAACCGTCGTAACCCCTTCACATTTGTGTCTACCGTCCGAGAAGAAGTAATGGACTCCTTGCAAAATTCTGTTTGACCCCTCTCCACTGATCAGAGACTTCCGGCAGGAGTAGTAGGGAATTGCCGTACCGAGCGTAGGCTGCAGTTAACTCGACACTAACGGCTGTGTTTGGCTGCGTTGGGTGTGAGGGTCTGACTGGGAAGCATGGATGTCTTCTGGAATGCGTCGCTTTCTGTTCAGTGATGAATCGCTGTTATACACTACGTCCCATGTCCATTGTCGGCGAGTACAGTGGTAGAGGTTCCAGTCTTCCAGTGATATCGACAGAGACATTGGTGTTGTTCCTGGCGTTATGGCACGCCGAGTCGTTCGCTATGGTTTCGAGTAACGGCTGGTAGTGTTTGTGGGAACCCTGACGGCACAACGGTACATCACGGCCATCTTGCGACCTAGTATGTTACTTCTCATATAGCAGTATCTGGGTGCAATTTTACAAAAGGGCTGTGCCCGCCTACACTTGTCTGGAGTGTCTGTGAACTGTTTTCCTGATGTTAAGGTGGTCTTGTTGCCCGCAAAATCCCCAAATCTGTCGTCCATTGAAAATCCGTAGGACCAGTTCTGACATCAACTCTGTCCCAGTGCCTATATTCGGGATATTAAGGACCAGTTACAACAGTGTGGGCCAGTTTCTCTCAGGAGAGAATACAACGGCTTTTTGACACCCTTCTGATCCTAAACAGTGCATGCGTCCAGTCCAGAGGGGATACCATGTCGTACAGGCAAGCGGACCTACGCTGCCAGGTTACTTGTACATTTAACTCAATATTGTAATTACTGAAATAATATCACACACCCTGTCAACCAGGAAAGTTTGGTTTCGTTTCCTCCTCCCATTCTGGGTGCTTCACCTTTTACGTCAGGCAATGCTTATTAGTAACTAGTAATAGTTGAGATAATTGAATACGAGGCGTGTTTTTAAGTAAGGTCTGTTTTGTAGTACACACTAGTAGTTCGGGTGCATACAGCAACGAGCGCGTGCGTCGTGTACCGGCATGCCTCGGAAACAACTGCGCTCAGTTTCAGCTCTGTAGCTAACCTGTACGGTTCTGTTCTGTGCTTTCAAAATGTTTGAGACTATCAACTCGCCCGCCGCGTGTGACGTTCGCTCAGTGAAACGGTTTTTGTCAGCAAAGAACCTGTCTGCTGCAGAAATTCATCGAAATATTTGCGAAGTGTGCGGTGATACTGTTATGAGTGAAAGCAAAGTGCGTAAATGGGTACGAGAATTCAAATATGGCTACGACAACGTCCATGATTAGGACCGCTCCGGTCGCCCTTCTTTGTTTGCAGACGATCTGCTGTCTTCAGTTGAAGCGAGGATTCGTGAGAACAGGAGCTTCACAATAACAGGTCTCTCAAACGAATTTTCTAACGTGTCGAGATCAGTGCTTTACAGCATTGTATCTGAACACCTAAAGTTTAACAAACTGTGCTCCCGTTGGGTCCCGAAACTCCTAACAGAGGACCACAAAAATCAAAGATTTGAGTGAGCAATGGAGTTCTTGACTCGTTATCACGAAGAAGGTGACGACTTCTTGAGTCAGATCGTAACTGGAGACGAAACATGGGTTTCGAATATCACGCCCGAATTGAAGCAACAGACCATGGAATCGAGACACCGACACGCGCCTGTAAAGGTGAAGGCCAAACAGCTTCTGTCCCAGCGCTAAATCATGGCGTCGGTGTTTTGGGATAGGCATGGTGTTTTGTTGGTGGACTTCATGTAACGAGGAACCACTGTCAATGCAGAAGCGTACTGCCAAACCCTGAGGAAGCTACAAAGAGCGATTCGAAACAAGAAACGCGGAATGCTGACAGAGGGAATTATCCTTCTCCATGACAATGCAAGACCTCACACTGCAGCTCAGACCCGCAATTTACTGGACAGTTTTGGCTGGGAAGTTTTAGACCACCCACCCTACAGTCCTCATCTTGCGCCGAGAGATTACCATCTGTTCCTCCACCTCAAACAACACCTCAGTGGCAACCGTTACAATGACGACGACGTGAAAACGGCAGTGAACCCTTGGTCATCGGAGCAGGCGGCAAGTTTTTATGAAGAGAGTATTTTAAAATTGGATGAGAGGTATGGCATGTGTTTCAACAAACTTGGAAACTATGTCGAAAAATAGAGTGAAGTATGTACTTTCTGAAAATAAATTTACTTTTTTGAAATAAACTTTCGTTGTGTACTTATGTTCAAACGGACATTACTTAAAAAACACGCCTCGTATTTCAGTCACTCAGTTAAAAGCATGTTCTGCTTCACCCATGATAATTTATTGCATTGTGCCTTATTGTCTCCAATGATTACTTAGTGGCTTAAAGTGTGAAAAATGTAACTTTGTTTTCAGACTACATTTTTATTTTAAGTTGTAAACTAGTGTCCTTCTTTCAAAGAACCTGAGAATGTATTTGAATCGTTTCAGCAGCGCTTCCTGTAGATAAATATTGAAGCACGATTTTATCATACCATTCATTTTGCTCGTGCATGTAATCTAATGTCATTTATCCAACTTCCATGCCACACGGGATAGCCGCGCGGTGTGAGGTGTCTTGTCATGGTCCGTGCCTTTCCCCCCGTCGGAGGTTCGAGTCCTCCCTCGGGCATAGGTGTGTGTGTGTGTGTCGTCCTTGGCGTAAGTTAGTTTAAGTTAGATTAAGCAGTGTGTAAGATCGGCAGCTTGGTCCCATAAGAACTTACCACAAATTTCCAATTTTTCCAACTTCCATGGAGCGTCATTTCAGCATTTTGATATCTCTTGGTCCTATTATGTTCCAGTCACTTGACGCATATCCAGCCTGCGTTCATTCCACTTTCATTAAGGTCATCATTGCTTCTTCCATTTCAGTTTATTTCTTATCTATTTACTTATTTTCGTGAGTCTCCTAGCAATTTCCAACATTTATCTCTGCATGTGAGTTTGGATACAGGTTGGCAGACAGAATTTCTATTTGATGTAATGAATGGCAATTTGATCTAAGCGAAGAGAAACGGAAGTTAATGCAGCTGAGAAGGAAAACCAGTTCTACAATGTTCGAACACAGTATTAGTTGCATGCTACTTGACACAGTCAAGTCGATTAATTATCTAAGCATTGTATTGCAAAGCAATATGAAATATAACGAGCACGAAATGTCGGTAAAAGGGAAGGCGAAGATGGATTTTGGTTTATTGGGGAAATTCCAGGAAAGTGTAGCTTATCTACAAAGATTACATATAGAACACTAGTGTGACCCATTCTTGAGTACTGGTAGTGTGTTTGGGATTCCCACCAGGTGTGATAAGAGGAAGCATTGAAGCAATTCAGAGCTATGTTGCTAGATTTGTTACCGGTAAGTAGTATTATGCTCAGTGAAGCGAAATAGGAATTCCTGAAGGGAAGAATAAGTGTCTCTCACAAAATGCGGTTGATAAAATTTAGAGAAGCAGCATTTGTGGATGACTGCAGAATGATTCTGCTGTCACCACTTTGGGAAACACGCAGCTTTTGAATGATTTTTACTTTATGATGGTCATAAATAATGACTGGTAACACACAACTGTTGTAAAATTACCTTTGCAGTTAAATTGTATGCTTCAATCTAAACTCTTTGTTGATTTTACCAAATGCATTCGAAACCCATATTATTATTATTAAATCTAGAATCGATTAGTACCTATGGAGCAGATGATCGATTACTGAGTAAAAGTAAGGAAAACAAATAAACATGGTAAGTGAAACCGTGTTTGACGAGCATGTCAACTGGCAAGATTTCAACAATTACAGAAAATAATAAAAAACGAAAATATTGTAAGTCTGAAGGACAGAGTAACAGAAAGATTAAGACAAATGTACAGACAGTAGTATGGACTTAACAATAGCGCGAAGCATTTGGCCAAACTTAATGGTTTATTTAGTAATATTAATCTCAAAGAAGAATATGACCACTGACATATTGAAAAAAAGAAATTCTGATCGATGTGGCGCAGTGCTAAGATACTGGACTCGTTTTGGAGGGACGACTGATGAAATCTCCATGCGGTTATCCATATTTAAGTTTCCTGTGATTTGCGTAAATCACTTACAGCAGATGGAATGATTCCTTTAAAACGGTAGTGCCAATTTCCTTCCGCATCCTTTCGTAATCCGAGGCTGCGCTCCATTTTCAATGATCTCATGGTGGACGGTACGTTCAACATTAAACGTCCTTCCTTCATTCTTGGAAAAAAGATAATAGTACCAGTGTACGGATCGCTCCGTATCTCAGAATGAAGCACCATACGCAATTTGTTGCTTATTTACGAACTTTAGAATTTTCAGGATTCACGACCAGCGTTGAAAGGATCTAGGCCCAGCGGGAAGCATCTAGGGCCAACCTCCGATTTGCAAGCTGGCCTGCGGTAACCGGCCGATCAGCTCCAGTAATGGCATCGACACGTTCCCAAGTGCTCGGCCGCCCAAGGCGTCGGAGATCAAACAAGTTTCCGGCGCGTCGCCGCCTTGCGGCGGTGAAAGCAGCGGAGACCAGCTACTGACATTGCTTTCACCCGCTGGCTCGCTCTATAAAGGGTCTTGGCGCTTTGAGCTCCTGTGAATGTTTCAGATAGTTTGCTTCTACGCTGAAATTCAATCGTTGCTCTTTGGAACACGTTGTTCTCAGAATTTGTTTTATAAGACTGAATAAATCATTTCAGCTTATCAAAGAAATCGTGTAAGTACTGCAGCTAGCTTAGGGAACTGTATAGTCACATGCTAAATTGTAACTGTATAATCAAAGCATAAAGAAACAGAAGTATACTGGAAAAAGTTCCTGTTATGTCACTAAAATCATATGAGAAAAGATATTAGTAGCTGAGCATGTGGAGTTTGGAAGCAACTATAGGTGGAATGAGATGTAGCGAACGGAAACTAGATGAATAATGGACACTTGTGTTGAAAGAGTCTGCGGGGATAGTACAGTGCAACTACTTTGTTGTATGCTGTGCTACTCACATGTAATGATGAGGCAGAGTAACAAAATCAAATGATTTGATTCATGATTTATATAGCAAATCTACTAAAAACATGAAAAAGAAGGTTACGGATTAGGACAACAGCTTTTGACTGGATTCAGGAGTTCCTTTTTAACAGGACGACATCGTTATATGTAAAAGGAAATGAGCTGGTGGACAGCGTCGGAAGTTGCATGAGGCTGTTACATACAGGAAAGTCACATCTCCAGAAAATTTGAAACGAAACCTATTGCTCATAAATAGGTGAATGACCCATAATCGATAAATTATCATAAATTGTCTTCGAGTGGGCATCCCGAGCGTAAAGGGACACAGGAGTGGCGCTTTATATCGCTTCTGTCTAGAGCTTGTGTATCGGGAGAATGACTCATGCGTGCACAGTGGCAGATGGTTTGAAGCGGATTCAGTCCAGTACGTAGTTCTAATTTTCATCTACTAGACGTCAGTAGTGGACAGAGACATTCAAGAAACAGGTCAAGAGAATGTTTTGTGAATTGTCCTGTTTATTTCTTGAAGGCTTTTTTGTTTATTTGCGTCTGTACAGTTTTGTATATGCTATTATTAGTGTGAGTGATGCGCGAATGTGGTCTAAAGTAAATATGTCGATCATTGTTCTACTGATAAACGCTGTACGAATTAGTGTGAGAGAGTTTTAAGACAGTGTGAATACGGACGACAGGGAATTTCATATCATAATATGTTAAGTACGTTTGTGGTAAAAGGAAAGCTAAATCGAGTGAAAATGACAATAATTAATAACGTAAAGTATAAACAAAATATCAGAAAATTAAATATTTATTTCAGGGAAAAGTGCAGTTCGAGTGTGTGTTATTTGTTGATTGGTTAGTCATGAGAAGCACAGACTAACGCGGGAGAATAATATTTTTATATTGGCCTTAAGCAAAACTGATCAATCAGAAGGGAGTATGAGCTTCTAAGGAAGTTATAATTTGCCGGTTTTGGTTGTGCTACATGTTTCAAAAGTGCTTTAAAGTGAAGGGGTATTTATTCCTGTGTGTTTTTTTTTATTTAGAAAGAGCAGATTTTTAATCGAATTTTTTGTATGAGAAAAGACAGTAATTCGCTGTGGCATATTTAGCAGATAGGTGACTAAAAACCTGAGTGCATTAGACACCGATAAACATGATAGTATGGCGAGCATTTTCATTTCAGAGCAATCCGTGCTTAGTATCTGTCCAGATTTCGGTAAACATGTTACCATAAATTGCTAACTTATATGAAAGGATTTGTTCATATCTATGTTAAGATTAGCAAGGGCTTGGAAGTGAACGTGTACATTATCAAGGTTCAGAATATGCCGAAGTTTTGCCAGTATTTCCACCTTTCATTCAAAATTAAGACCTTTCCCAGATTCTTGGAATAGTTACATTGTATGCAGCCTGGTGCGAGTTGCAGTACGGTAGGTTTCTATTCAGCTTTCCTACCGGCGATCTGCTGCATCGAGTTCACAGGTAGGTGCAGGTAACGGACGAAAGGAACCACGTCACCACAACACGACCACATATAAATAATTGGAGAATAAGCAGATACCAGGCTGAGATTCGTTGGAAAGATCCAAAGGAAATGTAATTAACCCATGACAGAAGTAGCTTAAAACTCCTAATACCACCAGTTCTTGAGTAGGTTAGGATCTGTATCTTGGAGTACATAGATATGCTTATTTTTATTTTGGCAAACGAGTTCGGCAGTATATGACCACCTCCGGGCCTTATACTACGTGTATGTCATAATATATCAAAATCTTCAAACATTAAATTTTAATATAACTTGGGTTAAAACTGACCATGTAGACCATCAACACTCATGAAAGAGTCTAGAACACTGTATACTGCTACGATTGCTTCTTCATTATTGCTTACCAGTCTAGAACCCTTATAAGGTTGGATTAGTAGGGGGGACAGACAATATACAAAGATGGCAGGCGACTTTCGGTACAGGTGTCTTGTAGGAAGTGTGAGAACGTCACGGTGATAGAAGACTACGATGGGTGACTTTGTGAAAGGTAAGTTGTGCAACACGAAGTGGTTCAGTATTACAATTTCGAAAGCCTACTTTCCAAGAAGAGTCAGGAGACTTACTGATTCCATCTATACACATCGTCTCACGAAATGACCATGATGTGAAGATCAGAGAAATGGAATATCTAGCAGAGGCTTTGTTACAAAGCTCACCTAGTATTGTGAACTCTTTAGCTGTACTGGAACTCTGTGTTCACCATCGTCCAGTTACCAAAATATCGTATAGGCAAATGTCAAATAATGTACACTACACTGCAGCAAATGTCAAATAATATACACTGCACTGCAGTAATTAAGCTTCTGGTTCTTCTGTGTATTTATGATCAATGTCACTATTCGACCTTCTGTGTATTTGTCAGAAGCAACAGATGGGCAGTTACATTGATGATGATGAAGCGCCATACTCCCTGACAGAGCATAGGGGAACGATGCGGGAGACCCGCAACGCCGTACTAGGCAAGGTCCTAGTGGAGATGGTTTGCCATTGCCTTCCTCCGGCCGTAATGGGGATGAACGATGATCATGAAGACGAAACAACAACACTCAGTCATCTTCGAGGCAGATGAAAATCCCTGATCCCGGCGGGAATCGAACCCGGGACCCCGTGCTCGGAAATCAAAAACGCTACCGCAAGACCACGAGCTGCGGACCGCAGTTACATTCATAAGCGCCGCACCACACAATTTATAGAAGTATGAAACAGCAATTTGGTTGCGGTAATTACAAGCCTGTTGTTTGAAACTGATAAACAATATTTTATTCAAAATTATCTCCACTGCTATTTATACATTTCTCCCATCTCTCCTGAAGGTTATGAATGCCACGCCAAAAAACTGTTCTTTCGAAGCGAAACAGTCAGCGAGCCATTTTCATTCATCTTCATACGAATTAAAGCGTTGTTCAGCTAGAGCGTGTCCCAGTGATGTAAAAAGATGAAAATCGAAGGAGCCAAGTCTGGACAATAAGCTGCGCACTCTAGTATTTTCCAACTGGTCGCCTCGATCCGTTTCCCTGACCCGTTTTGCTGTGGGTGACGGGGCGTTATCATCGAGCAATATGACTGTGTTGTCTTTTACCATGTTCCGGTTGTTTTCACGTAATACTCGATTTAAATCGATCATTTGGTGTTGGTAACAATCAGTATTAACGGTTTCACCAGGTTTTAGCAGCTCATAATAGACAATGCTCTGTGTCTGGTGGGATCAGAAGGGTGTCACCTATTTACAGTATCCTGCATTTATGTCAGCAAGAAATTCACGCCATTAATGAGATCGAAAGCTACTTCTTACGTCACGATCGAGAAATGTGGCGTACTGGTTAGAACAATGGACTCATTTGTTACAGTTAGGTTCAGTTCCCAGTCCAGCTGTCAAGATTTAAGGTTCATGTTGCTTCCCTAAATGAATTAAGACAAATGCTCAGAAATATACGCGCCAATTCATTCCTCACCCATCCACAATTCGTGCTTGTAGTCCATCTTTAGCGACCAGGATGTTGAAATGAAACTGAACCCTAATTTTCCTATGTTCCTTGTTCTCACCTATCGAAACCGCCCTTATGTGTCACAACTCGTGGCTGAAGTTGCGTTCTGCCTAGGTATGGCATGCTTGTGCGACGGTGCAGGACTCGGAAGTAGCCAGTCCAAGTGCAGTAGTATGTCGGTGGCTGTGGGGCGATGACCTCACCTCCACTGAGAAGACTGATGTTTCTTCCAGGTCAGTGGCATCACCGAACACACCTAGCCGATCGCTTTTAGATGCGAGCGGGTAGTCGTTTTCACCGTCACAGTCCGATCTCACGTTCGCATTTTATCTTTGTTTCTCCACTGAACTTCCGACATAGGTTCGTCACTTGGCTCGGCGGAGAGGTCTCGAGTGTAGGGGGCTTTGGTGAAGGTGAGTCACTAATCACATTGCGGAGCGGTTGTTATAACTAATGTACCGAAAATCATGGCTTAACACCCAGAGGAATGCACTACTTCCTTTACCATTCAAAACTTGCTGAACAGAGGTATCTGTCTGCCACATAAAACAAGCAAAGATGGTCCCCTAGGCCAAGGCTTCATAGCCAGCGTGCTACGCGAGCAGATCGTTACCGCAGGCCTGCGATCAGCGAGTACTGTACCGCCTCCACCGTGATTGGGAACAGGGTGGGAAGCCGTGTGGAGGTTTGTGTAAACGAAGGAATCGACTCTGAAAAAAATACTTGGAGGAATGTAAACTGTTTTTATACTCGATGTCGCATAGCAGATCAGTTACTTGTAGCTGCAGATCAACGCTCATTGGGTCGTGGAAGCTTTTTCATTTTCCCATTAAGTAACGCCACGCATCATGATTATTTTCCTACATATCTGGCACTCCGTCTCTAGAGACATAAGTTAGCGATTATCATGACAAGCCCATATTTTCTACATTTGCTTCGACGCTGCTAAGAATGTCACATCAAGCTGTCTGCGTGTGATATCTACACCTCCATAATAAGCAAAAGAATACGCAACAAACTCTTTACCAATATTGTGCTTGTGGATTCTGAATGTCGTCTGTCATAACCTGCGGGGGATCCATGATTATGATGTTTGATAACGACAGAACGCCAAATTGCTCTACCTAAAGTGGACATAAATATTGACGTACAACTACAGGGCTATTACAAATGATTGAAGCGGTTTCATAAATTCACTGTAGCTCCATTCATTGACATATGGTCACGACACGCTACAGATACGTAGGAAAACTCATAAAGTTTTGTTCGGCTGAAGCCGCACTTCAGGTTTCTGGTGTCAGAGCGCTCGAGAGCGCAGTGAGACAAAATGGCGACAGGAGCCGAGACAGCGTACGTCGTGCTTGAAATGCACTCACATCAGTCAGTCATAACAGTGCAACGACACTTCAGGACGAAGTTCAACAAAGATTCACCAACTGCTAACTCCATTCGGCGATGGTATGCGCAGTTTAAAGCTTCCGGATGACTCTGTAAGGGGAAATCAACGGGTCGCCTGCAGTGAGCGAAGAAACGGTTGAACGCGTGCGGGCAAGTTTCACGCGTAGCCCGCGGAAGATTGGCTCATGCCAGAACTGGAGACCGACAGCGCCGACTTCATCTTTCAACAGGATGGTGCTCCACCGCACTTCCATCATGATGTTCGGCATTTCTTAAACAGGAGATTGGAAAACCGATGGATCGGTCGTGGTGGAGATCATGATCAGCAATTCATGTCATGGCCTCCACGCTCTCCCGACTTAACCCCATGCGATTTCTTTCTGTGGAGTTATGTGAAAGATTCAGTGTTTAAACCTCCTCTACCAAGAAACGTGCCAGAACTGCGAGCTCGCATCAACGATGCTTTCGAACTCATTGATGGGGACATGCTGCGCCGAGTGTGGGAGGAACCTGATTATCGGCTTTATGCCTGCCGAATCACTAAAGGGGCACATATCGAATATTTGTGAATGCCTAAAAAAAACTTTGAGTTTTTGTATGTGTGTGCAAAGCATTGTGAAAATATCTCAAATAATAAAGTTATTGTAGAGCTGTGAAATCGCTTCAATCATTTGTAATAACCCTGTACAAAGAATTATTTCACTAAATAGTTATCCGTGAAAGGGCGCAAGGAATTTGCTAAAAGTATTAGATTTCTTTAAAGTCAGTACCACCATTACACTGTTGATTATTTCCAGTGTTACATTTATACTTCCACAATCATGATGTCGACTTCAAAGTGCCATTATCAAGTGTTTTCTGAAAGCAGGTTAGACAATAACAGTGAAATACATAACAAGTGATATAACCGTATAACAATCCATATTTGTAATGCTTACTTACAAGTGTTATAAATTGTTGATGATGGCATACTGTCATATTAAAATACACTATTAGACACATTGTCTAAGAGTCGATATTTCTGGCAGAGCCTACTGCTTTGTTTCATTACTGAGTACACCATCTTGACTGAATGACAGTTGGCCAAGTGTCAAATTCCTGTTACAAATAGGTGACCTTTTTTTTAGATGACTAAAAAAGGGTTCACCTGCTTGTAACAGGAATTTCTTTGACCAAGATAATTCGACACTTATCCAACTGTCATTCAGTCACGACTGTGTACTCAGTAATGAAACAGAGCAGTAGGCTCTGCCAGAAATATCAAACCTTAGACAATTTTTGTAACAGTGTATTTTAATACGACAGTATGCCATGTTAAAACAATTTATAACACTTGTAAAGTAAGCATTACAAATACGGATTGTTATACGGTTATACATTTGTTATTAATTTCACTGCTATTGTCTAAATTGCTTTCAGAAAACACTTGAAAATGGCACTTTGAAGCCGAAATTATGATTGTGGAAGTATTAATGTGACACTGTAATTAAACAACAGTTTAATGGCGATACTGACTTTGGAGAAATATATTATGACTGTGGCCCCACATTATGAAAAATGTTATTAAAAGTAATAGAGCTTTGTATCTCATCTGAATGGCACACTCCCTTGATTTTCCTTCCTCCTCTTCAGAGAACTTCCTTTTAAGTTTTGAAACTTCTGTCTTCGTATTCCTTGGCTTGGTGAGACAAGTAGTGCCTTTGTATATTGTACTTACTCAAAGCATCCAGTGCATTATGACACACCAAACATTTCGTGTTCTCATCTTTTTGTGCAAAAAGAAAAATTTCCTCACAATGCCAAGTGAAATGAGAAGACATTATCGGTGTTACACAATGCCGACGAGTCATTAGTCATTGCTGTTCTTAGATGGACCGCTGTCAAAACTGACCCCTATTTCGCAGCTGGATCTTTTTCCGTGCCGTCGTGACCACATCATACTCGCGCGTTTCCCTCACTCCCCACCACGTCACAACTGGGCTGCTTGTGAATAAGAGCGTGAGCAAGCGTGAGGACTCAAGCTCAAAATCAGCGAGTTGTTAAGCACTGCGCCTAGGCTAACTAACGAGTACATTTTTAACAGTCCATCTTCTGTACCCTAGTCAGGACGACCAATCTTCACTCGAACGAAGCCAGTCAATGTGCGTTCTAAAAGATCCAGCTGCGTTCTAAATTTTATTAGATCTGATTCTTCTTTTTTAAATTGTGTCGTCGCCTCCAACCACTGAAGGGACTGGGGAGAAACCATTTTAAGTGGTGTCCACTGTTATAGTGTGAAGGGAAGCCTCAAAGGAGTAGTTACGTTCAAACAGCTGCTTCTCATTAGCTATCAGCTTGTGAATTTAAATTGATGAATTCACGATTAACGTCATCAGAACAGAATTTTGGATAGAGTACTCTTGAACCTGAGGATACTATTGCTCAATCCAATGAGATTAAACATGTGAAATTCAGCCATACAGTTTTTCTGTAGTGAAAATTAAACAGAAATTTTTCTTGCAGTTAAAGTCGTGGATGCCATAGCCAAGGTTAGAGCTGCTAAAGACACAGAAGGAAAGAGGGTACAATGTAGGAATGCCCGGTGGATCTGGATCAGCAGAGGAAATGCTCTGACAATGCTCTTCAAGTACTCAGTAAGCCGTGATCTTCAGTTAACAGACTCGGAATGTAGGAGGTCCACTCTTGGTTCCTCATTAATACCTCTTCTGCAGCCTTTGAGTCAAGATGAGTCTGAAATGAAATTTGAGGAATGGCAAATCTTCAGATGAACAACGGAATTCCTCCACTTTATTATAAGTTCTATAAAATATATTCCACTTCCAGACAGTAATTACCATGGGTTTAAGAAGAGGCAGTGGTGAAAGAAGAAGACTGTGAAAAAATGGGACGGGTAAGACAGAAAAATGCACAACACAATGGTACAGCATCATGAGTTTTGCCCAGAATTCTTCAAGAAATACCACAGCGTGACATGATTCAGAATCCACAGGCTGTAGAAAGCGAAAATGAATAATCTCTCATACTTGTTGGAGCCACACCAATATATTATCGTTTTGATGTTTTAATTTTATTTACTGTTTACTTTCTGTTTCTCAGCTTGTTGTATTAATTTCGCTTTAATCACTCACATATCTTTGTTTTATAATGAGCATGTACTGTGTAAATCATGTGTGTTGTACCAAAAAATATTCAAAATACGACACAGTGAACAAAATGTTTTTGCACTTGTATCTGCTTTAGTCCAAAAAGTCTTAAGATTCAAGGAGTATAAGCATTTGTAATATATCGCAAAAATTATGAGGGGGAACGACAATTTCCAACCATACCTATAACTGCGCAAAGACTAACTATCCATCAGGAAAATATATCTGATGGTTCGGTAGTAACTCACACAATTTAGAAACAGCCATTTAAATGGGACAGTAATATTACTTGCACTCTCAGCTTCACAAGTAACATACCAAAGTCCGCCTGCTTAGTTGGGTGGTAACCTGCTCGCCCCCTATGCAAGCGGGCCGCGGATTCGATTCCCGGCCGGGTTGGAGATTTTCTTTGCTCGTGGACAGAGTTTTATGCTGCCCTCATCATCATTTCATCATCATCAGCGGCGCGCAAGTCGCCCAATGTGGCGTCCACTGAAATAAGCCTTGCACTTGGCGGCCGAACTTTCCCGGATAGGGGCCTCCCGGCCAAATATGCCATGCGCTCATTTCACGTCAACATATTAAAACTGAAATTTCACTACATTTCTTTCATTTTCTTCAAGTAAGTGAATTATCTCTAGACTTCTTACAGGAAAGCTCTCTATTTTTAAGGTACTTACAATAGTTTGCTGGTGGTGAGATACACTGCGCAAAAAAGTCTCTCTTTTCCGAAAACCGTAATTACCTCCTTTTGCGACCCGCAAGTTTGAAATAGCTCAAAGATGCCTACAACCCTCCTTTGTATTGGTGTAAAAACATCGTCACCCTCAGGGTCGGTGGCGCTTTACACAGCAAAGTGTAGTTAGTTAGTTCGTTGCGAGTTCCAGTGATAAAATCTCACGGTAACCGTTATGACGTGGAACGTATCAAGTCCATAAGAAATGCACACATGCATGAAAGTTTCTTTTAAGCTTAAAATTTTTATTTCTTACCCCATTCCCTTAAATGGCACAAAATGCATGTGATATACCTATAGATTTTTTTATTCCTATTCAAGAACTCATCTATGGTATAAAAGCAGTTGTCAAGGAGATAAGATTTCAATTTTTTTTTGAAACTATTACTTCTGTTTGTCAGATATTTTATTTCATCCGGTAATTTATCGAAAGGTTTCACAGCAGCGTATTTTCCCCCATCTGTGCCAAAGATAGGTTAAGTAAAGGACAGTGTAAGTCTTTCTTTCTTTTGGTATTATGACCATAAATGACACTGTTGTTTTTAAACTGATCCATGTTCTTAGGAACAAATTTCATTACTGAGTAAATGTACTGTGAGGCTGTTGTAAGAATTCCTAACCTTTTAAACAGACGCCTACAAGATGTGCGACAATGAGCCCCACACATTATTCTGACGAGTTTCTTTTGAGCAGCGAATACTTTTTGCGTAAGTGTTGAGTTACCCCAAAATATTATTCCGTATGACATCAGGGAGTGAAAGTATGCAAAATATGTAAACTTGTCAATTTTCTGTATCCTCAAAATTAGCAATTTTTCAGATTGCAAAAGTTGCTGAACCTAGTTGCTTTAGGAGATCCAAAATACGAATTTTCCAGTTAAGACTTATCTGTATGTACTCTCAAAAACGTTGTATGCTCTACCCTCGCTACTGACTTGTCTTGATGTGTTATTTTTATTGAAGGAACTGTACTTCTTGCAGTAGAAAATTGGATGTACTGTGTTTTTTCAAAGTTAAGAGCAAGACCATTCACAGAAAACCAATCAATAACTTTTCCAAAGACATTATTTGTATCAGTCTCTGTTGGAGTTTCTTTTACTAGATTAATAATGATGCATGTATAATCAGAAAACAGTGTCAGTTTAGCTTCTTGTTTCAGAGAAGAAGGAAGGCCATTCACGTATATCAAGAACAGAAGAGGACCCATTATCGAACGTTGCGGAACACCTAATGTAATTTCACCCCAGATTAAGTGGTTAAATTCCTTAAATCTCTTAAACCATATAAAGAAACATTCTGCTTCATGTTCTGTAGATATGACTTAAACCACTCAAGTTATGTTCTATTTATACGGTTGAATTGTAATTTCTCTAACATAATGTCATGTTTCACACAATCAAATGCTTTGCATACGTCACAGAAAAATCCTACTGGTGACATTCTACTATTTAAAGACCCTATTATGTGGACATTGAAACTGTGTATTGCTGTTTCAGTAGAACAACATTTTTGAAATACAAACTGTGATTTACTAAGTATCTCATTACTGTTGAGATGGATATCAACTATTGAGTACATTACATTCTCGGAGATTTTTGAAAATGGTGTAAGCAGGGATACTGGCCGGTAATTATTGACATCTGTGGTGCCCCTTTTTTAAAGAGAAACATGAAAATGGAATATTTTAACATGTCTGCGAAAATACCTTGAGTTAGTGATGCATTACAGATGTGACTCAGAACATCTGCTGTAAGTGCTACACATTGTCTTAATAATCATATCTTGTAAAAGAGGTGAAATCTACTCCAACAGAAGATTTATTTTTCAAAGATTTAATGGTTTTTCTTGTTTCACAAGAAGTTGTTAGATGAAAATTACTCTGACAAGGATATCCCGAAACTGACTCTTTCATGTAGTGCTTGGATTTTTCTTTTGAACTATTCTCACCAAACACATACGAAAAAAACGTCTGAGCTCAGAAGTTCATGTGATGTTTGAGGTAGGTTAATGATGTCAAATCGACATAAATTTCACCATAATTCCACCCAATGCCACCTCGAACGTTTTACACCATGAGTATAGTCACAAATCCTCCTACTCACATTTCACCCCCTCTTTTGACGCCTCTGCGAAGGAGGTCAACGCCGGCCGAAGTGGCCGTGCGGTTAAAGGCACTGCAGTCTGGAACCGCAAGACCGCTGCAGTCGCAGGTTCGAATCCTGCCTCGGGCATGGATGTTTGTGATGTCCTTAGGTTAGTTAGGTTTAACTAGTTCTAAGTTCTAGGGGACTAATGACCTCAGCAGTTGAGTCCCATAGTGCTCAGAGCCATTTGAACCATTTTGAAGGAGGTCAGAACCTTGACACTCAACGTTGAAATCACATGGTTTTCTTATGGGTAGCCGAGGAGAACATTTCAGACACACCGACGGTCAGATTCGACACCAAAGGCCCTCAGGTCATGGCATAAAGGACGTAAATGATACCTTCTCTGTCCTTTGGGCGTTGTTTGTCACATTTCGCTGTCGAAAACGACAGTACGTAGTGCGATGACCAATAGGAAGACGTTCATCATCATCATTGACACTGCTAACACCTCTAGTACGCTTCAACCTGTTTCTAAGGACATCCTGTAGCCAGCAACCCCACTGAATATGGTCGCACCAACTTGGAGTGCAGTGCGACCGTAATTTTTGCTCTGGTTTACGGAATGGTACGACTAGGTTCCGTTCAAAACAGTTCCACGGAATGTGAACGTGATACGAAGCAGTAGAGAGTGTTCATGCCACGAAGCACCTCCAAGCTGAAAGGGTGTCATTGTCTCTGGCAGGGGCATTTTTAACGTGTTCAACAAAGGTGCTTGGGTGGCACCAAGATTGACGCAATTGGGGGTCGTAGAAAAACCTTTGCAGTTGTCTTCCTATGTATGTCAGTGCAACACCTATCTGTGGTCACGTCACAGGAGGGAGCGAAACAGGAGAGAGAAGGCATAAACACCCTTTGCTGCTTATCACTTTTATAAATTTCGTCGAGATTTTTCTATACTGGTGACCTTTCTAAACGCGATCGGCAACCCTTCGGGCACCTGGGTCACGCGTGTCCCCTGACACCTCAGCGTCGCGGACTCGCCTTATCGCGATAACCGACGGACATCGGGCGGCGGTAGCAGCGCTGGCAGAGGCCGCCACTTCCAAAGGACCTATTTGCGTCCGCGACACACGTGACCACAAAATAGTGCCGCGGGTGTACCGCGGCCAGCCGCTATAAAGGTCGGCGCCAGAGCTACACAAGTCAATTCTTCCGGCTTTGAGAGCCTCTCCTAACCTTCGGGCGGGCGCTGCACGCCCCACCGTCTTAGGAGGCTCTCGAAGCCCATCCTACGGATCGACGCCGTTGTATTCAGCATTCATCTTAGCTGCCTTGGCGCAATCAGACTGTATTCATGATAGACTTTTCTGTTTTTGTGCTACTGTTATTCAGGACAACTTCTTCGGACTTAGACTATTTTCCTCACAAGTGAATTTGTCTATGAAGATCCTAATTGTATTACTTTGTCATACTTTGGAAATACCATACTTTCAAAGCTTCATACATGTGAGACACTGTAGTTGCGATATTATTATTCTCGCCGAACCAAACGTTTCTTTCTTTGATCAATAAACTTTTGCAAACTTTGATCACTGTTTCCCCTGTTGGTGTGAACCACGCATCGGTTTTGATCAGTCCCTAGTGTCTCCACTATAAATACCAGAGCAACAATTGCAATCACACTGCATTTCAAGGAGGTGCGGTTATGTCCAGTTGGGTTGCTGGCTCAACGATGTCCTTAGAGAAGGGCTGAAGCGTCCTAGAACTGTCAGCTGTCTCATAGATAAACAAGAACGTCGTCCTAGAGCTCATAGCACTGTGAACTGTCATTTTCGATCGCGAAGTTTGTGTCAAACAACGCCGCAATGAAAGGGGTGTTTTCATTGACGTCCTTTGTGCCACCTCCTGCTGGCTTATCGTGAAAATTCGGAGTGTAAGTGTCTGAAATGTTTTCCTAGGTCGCCCGTAAGAAAACCGCGTGATTCCAATGCTTGGTGTCGCGGTTCTGACCTCCATCGCAGTGGCGTCAAAAGAAGGGGTAAAATGTTGGTAAGAGGTGGTTTGACGAACTTCCCATCGTATGACACGTTCACAATGGCGTTGGGCAGAACTGTTGTGTAATTTGTTGCCAGTGTGACATAATTAACGCACTTTACTCTTTCACATGACCTGAGCTGTGACCTTTTTTTCGGTTGTGCCGATACTTTGCTGTATGAAGCATCGCCGATCGCGAGGGTGATTTAGCAGGATGTCACGCTCTTGCACCATTTCAGAGGAAGGTCTTAGGTACCTCTGGGCCAAATCTCATTCTTCGCAATGGAAGAAACTTTTCTGAAAAAATGATAATTTATTTGTGCTTTGTCCTTCCATAATGGATTGGCGGGTACAAAATTATCTGGGTCTCCTAGAAGGTAAGGGTTAATTAAACAGAACATAAATAATAACGATGTTATTAAAACAAATGTGATAGAATCCTTGAAAGTAAAGTATGGGTGAAATGGGATTTTTTCAATATCTCCATTTAGCCCTGAGATTTTCACATCATCCCCTTACACTCTTTTGTTAAAAATGGAGTGGCTCTTGAACGAGGTATAAATGGCTGTGATACGGGATGGGAACAGTGATTTTTCAAGATCCATTTCATGTAGCGTTTCTGAAGGGTATTTTATTACATAGTTAGTTACGTAAGAGGCCATTTGTTACATCTATCCACAAAGCACCCGTTTGAGGTGGGCGAAGATCTAGCATTTCACCGTTGAAAAACGAAAGCATATTACATAATCGTGTAAGCTGCTTTTATGCCACGAAGTTTGGAACTGGGTTCGTTCTACGACATACCATCGCCAGGGCCGGTGGGATTTGTCATTTGGCGTCCTTGCCCCACCCCCCTCCCTTTTTTTCCCTTGTACACTTTCATTAGCGTTATTTTTCGCCAGTACTTGGTCGCTCCTCTAAGCTGGACTCCACAAGCGGCAGCTTGTGTCGCTTGTGCCTTAAACCGGCTCTGGTCACCGACGTCATCACCATAATTCTTTTTTTCACGTGCAATACAAAGGGTACTACGTGAAGCGTACTCTCAGAGTGGCTCCAAAGGCATTTCCAGAAGACACTACAGGTCAAGGAGGTATATCCCCTTTATATGGTATCGCCACATAATGATATTCATAACAATGGAAAAGAAAATGGTGGGTTATATGATTATTAGCTTAGCTTCACGGAAGGTAAAGGCTCCTGACGGGCAGTTCTGACTCACTTTCCTTGCACACGCTCTCCTGCTGCCGAGTTGCCTTGCAAATAACAGGATAGTCTCGTGCCGAAATGTAAGCGATTGTCGACGAAGTTGAGCGGCTGCATTCCCGTGATTTTTTTTGAACATTTAACACGCCGTGAGAAACTCAGGTCTGACGGTGATGTGCTTTACCAAAGAGCTGAAGAAGTACGGGAACTACTGAGTGGAATGAACAGTCCACCGAGCACAAAATATGAACTAAGGGTAAGTACTGAGCAGTAGGAGAACTTAGATTAGTGATAGACATAATATCAAAATTGGGGAAGTGAAAGAGGAAGTAAACGAATTCTGTTACCTTGGACGCAAAAGAAATATATAGGAAGTAGACTAGCAAAGCCAAAGAGAAGTCTAGTAGTCTCAGACTTAGCCCTTAGCAAAGAAAATTCTACGGTCCTTGCCTTGAATATGCCCTGCATGGAAGTTTATCATGGACTGTGGTAAAGTCAGAAAAGATAAAAAGTCGAAGCATTTGTGGTGTAATTCTATGGAAGGATCCTGAAAATTGAATGGCCAGATATAATGAAAATTTATATTTTCCGCAGAATTGGCGAGGAAAGGAGTATGTGGAAGGCGCTACTGGAGGATGGACAGGATGATAGCATATGCGTTAAAGCATCATGGAGAAACTTTTATGGTACTACGAGGAGGTATAGAGTGTAAAACTTATAGAGGAAGACTGAGTTTAGAAATATTCACCTAATGCACTGTACAACGAGATTAAAACCGTAATGGTCTCCCATTGCGACACGTAAGTTTGAAAGCTGGCTCACAGGTACCTGTACCCTTTTTCTGTAATGGTGAAAAAGCGTAGCACACTACGGGACGGCACTCGGGCTCGCCGACATTCCAAACAACACGTTCATGTGAAATTTAAGGTGAGTTTATGATGTCAGATTGGCACTAAATTTCAGTACAGTTCTGCCGAGTGACGCCGTGGTCGTTTCACACGATGGGAGACGTCACAACTCCTCTTACCAACATTCCATCCCTTCTTTTGATGCCTTTATGATGAAGGACAGAACCGCGAAGCCTAGCATTAACTTCACTGTTTTGTTATGGGTGGCCGAGGGAAACATTTTGCCACCGCTCAGAATCGACACGAAAAGGCCTCACAAGATGGTACAAAGTGCGCGCATGACAACATCCGTCCCTTTGGGCTGTTGTTTCCCACATATTTCGTCGAAAACGACAGTTAGCATCGTGATGAGCAACAGGACGATGTGTTTGGCAATGGTAGACAATGTTAAAATACTGGTCGGACAATTCAACCCTTCTCTAAGGACATCATGGGCCTCCAATCCCACCGAACGTGATCTGAGCCCTCTGGAGTGGTGTGCATGCGCTGTTTTTTCTCTGGCATAGAGTGTGGAACTACTAGAGACCGTTCAAAACCATTCGTCCAAACTTGAACGTTATTCGAAGCAGAGAAGAGTGTTTGTACTGCTTCAGCCCCTCTGCTTCATGGCTCGCCTGTGGCGTGATCATGGGGGGAGAGAGGGCAGGGTAGGGGGAAATGCGACATAAAATGGTAAAACCCTCAGCCCTACTTGTGTACCATAGCTGAGCATTTTAAAAATTTACTTGTACAGAGACTTCGATCCCAATTCAGCTGAGTGACAATCCAATGTTGCTCTAGTGCCTGTGGGTGGGCAACCCCAGTGACATCCCTTTGATTCCACAAACCAGCAAGCAGATGCTAGAGCAGCAGCAGAGTGACACTTAGCTGAATGGGTGTCGAAGTATTTGTAGAGGTACGCTTTTCCAAGTGCTCAACAAACGTATGCAGGTGGCACGAAGGGTGTTACCGACTGGGGGGTCTTCGAGGGACCCCTTGCCATTTCATTCACACATGTGTCAACGTTGCCCCCGCTCCTGCCGCCCCGCCCCGCCCCGAGCTCATCATGTGATCATGTCACAGGAGGGCGGGAATGATGTAAACTCCCTTTGTTGCTTCGGATCACGTTCAGATTTTGTCGAGTAGTATTGAACGGTCACTGATGGTTCCACCCTGTATACCGTAGCAAAAATTACGGCCGCCGTACACCGCAAAGGGGTCAAACCATGTTCAGCAGGCCGAAGATTCAGTTAAACACAAAGTGAATGCTCGTCCTGTGGACTGCAGTGATGCGCAGTAATTAGATGTGGTTCTGAAAAAAAGCAACCCAAATAAAGATAGAAAGTAACTCAAACGATGTTTGTCTTCGTTCATTATTTTAAAAGTAATGACGATGTCCTGAGGCTTTGGTATTTGTCGACTTAAAATATTTTGCAGAACTTTGCGATCATAGGTTGTTTGCTGAATGTTTACCTGGACCCTTCCATGCATGTCATCTCATATGAAGTTTTTACCACTATTTCATGGTATTTTTGCCGGCCGAAGTGGCCGTGCGGTTAAAGGCGCTGCAGTCTGGAACCGCAAGACCGCTACGGTCGCAGGTTCGAATCCTGCCTCGGGCATGGATGTTTGTGATGTCCTTAGGTTAGTTAGGTTTAACTAGTTCTAAGTTCTAGGGGACTAATGACCTCAGCAGTTGAGTCCCATAGTGCTCAGAGCCATTTGAACCAAGCCATCATGGTATTTTTGTTCATACTGGATTCCTTCTGGTCGGTCACTGGAGAGAACTACAATGTAATCAACAAATGCCAGACACTGAAGGCGAATTTTATTTTGGAGTCTTCAGACACCACTTACATCTTCTGTATCATTTGACGATTTCCTGATCACCTTATCCAGAGCCAAATATGCTACGTATTCCCGCCGAACAGCCATTCACATGTTGATAGACTTTGCATGTTTGAATAATAAACACGATTCTAGGCTAAAATCCAACTAAGTAATGTGTGATTCAAAGTCATGCCATCTAAGTACAGCGTGAAACTTTGAAATTTGTTTTGGTGTCTCTGGGTGACTGAACACTGCCCACGCCATCTTATCTTTTCATTAACTTGGATACTTGGAATGGAATGCAGCACTTTTGCAATCAAAGCTTTTTACAAATAAAATGATAGTATGAAGGTTGCAAGTTTTACCATGTACTCAATGTAAGACGTACTAGTTCTATCAGGACATGTAGTTAATACGAGGATACATAATTTTGAGGTAAACGGCCTAGCAATGAAAAACAAGCCTCCAGATCGTGTGTTAACCGTTCGTATTCCCGACAATATCAAATGTCCGAGCTAATGTCATAAGAATCCCACATTTTTCAATACGTCACCGCGAATCATTTGTAGATATACATAGTCGAACTTTACGAACGATTTTGGTACAAGACTTTCATAACCGTCCACACAAGTTGCAGATCGTCTGGGAACTAAAGCCCTCCAACTGCTAATACGACGACAATTCTGTGAATGATTGCATGTGACTGACAATTTGCAATTTTTCACAAACACAACTTTCATTGATGTAAGTTGACAAGGTTGATGACTGATCATAGAAACGAAAGGTAACAATAACGAAAAAAGTCTCCTAATTGAGCCTAACAAAAGTTCACTTCTAATTTTCCACAAAGGTTTGTTGTAACACACTCACACGCTAGCAACCGTCCAATTCTGAGACGAAGACGTAATCTTCAATGGTCGCAGTACAGTAGGTCGGCATCCGGCGTGGACTGAATTTCGGGCCTGGTTCTAGTCCCTAAATAGTGGTCTGCAGCCAATCAGGTTTTGGAGTAGTGATACATCCTGCAGACCGTGGCTCGAGCTCCCCCTGCAGGAAGTAGTGCTTCGGAATGTCTGTTTCCATTATCTTGTATGTAAATAGCCGGGGTTTACCATGGTGCTTTTGGGTACGCCTTGGGCATAGGCAACCTCGTCCTCTGTGGTGTTATATGGGTTGCCGGCACTCAGGGGCTACCTTGGCTCAGGTATAATACAAACGACGAAGGAAAGCTTAACAACCTGAGGACGTCAGACGGAAAGCCCTTTCATCCTCATGGATTTGTTAAAAAAAATCTCGTTATTGGGCACAAGAAAATTATACTCAGCTACCCCGACGTCCACTTCACAGCAAAAACCACCATCTGGTGTGCTGTGACATCATATAGCGTAACAGGCCCTCAGTTTTTTAGAACGAGAAAGGCATTTCTCCTACGGTCACATCGGATCTGTACATCATCATACCGGAAATATTTCTTGCTATAAAACTACAGACATGTCCACAAACTATTGGCAACGACTGATTTCAGTAAGACACGAATATTGAAGGCTACTATGCGTCACTTGTTTGGCAACCGTATAATGCCGGGAAACACTGATATTCTGCGTCCTTCCAGGGCCACAGATTTGCAAGCGTGCAATTTCTTCTTGTGGGGACAGCTTAAGAAACAAAGTGAATCGTAGTCGTCCTGGTACAAGACAAGAATCGAAACATAATATTCGAGAAGCAGTTGCCAAAATTTCTGCTGAAATGCTACTAGTAATCATGAAGAGTTTATCTATGAGAATGCAGGAATTTTTGCCCAGAAATGCACATCACTTGCAATTTAACAACTTCAAGACATAAATTTTGTATTCTTAACGTGCGTGTTTTTATTGTTAAATGACATTAATAAATTTATTTGAACGTGTTTTCATAGTAATATTGCCCTTCCCAACTTCCCGTTTGTTTGGATCACCCTTTACTTTTTGACCAGCATGAAATAAATCACCCATTTCCATCATTGTGTGGACTGCTCCCCACTGAACCTAACACACTAGGACTTTACGTTTTGTCCAGCCCGCCTACTGGATATTTGATTCGGGTTGGGCTGTCAATAGACGCGGACAGTGACGGCTCGCCTGCCACAGTAGCTGCCCTTTCGACTCGCTTAACAGGACATGCCCGGTGCATGGGCGCTGTAATGTTGGCATTCCTGTCAGTCCTCACGCATGTCTGCGCGTAACGCCGTGTCACGTGAAATAACACAGCGGGCCGTTTATTCGATGGGCCGAAAGTGCGGGCCTGGAAAAGGTCAGCCCGCTGAGCGCTTTCTGTTATCGCAACCGAATGCAAACATTGTGCCACTTAACTGAGGAACAGTTAAAGTAGACTCCCTATACGCATTGAATATCGCAAGAGGTAGTTCCATTCTGGGACAATAAAACGCAAGAAAATGGTAAGTGTTGAACATTAAATTCTGTGAGCACACCTGACAAATTTCAGTTCTGATTTTTCCTTATCGCTGTCTACAAAATATGTTTGTGGTAACTGAGAAACGAACACCTCTAAAGACATGATGTACAGACATTTTATTTACTTTTCGTACTAACAGAAAATGGTGAAAATTTTAGTAGGCGCAGAATAAGTCTGAGTAGGTAAGAAAACGTGTTGGCATCTTTAAGGGATATTAAAAAGGAACATTAAGTGTCTCATTTGCAATTAGGAAGTGTTTTCTTTGCGCTGGATACTGTTGGGTGCGGCCGGGTTTGTTTGCAGCGATTGCATTATAAATCTAAAGTTGTCATTTCGGACATAGGCCCAAAAAGGATGTAGGAGGAAACACGTGTTAGTTTGCGAATGATCCTCTGTCACAACCATGCTAAGGCTTCGAGCCGATGCTCTTCTGCTTAGAGCTACAGTCAGTCCGTGGTTCCTACTGGCTGCACGCGATGGGTACTCCGCCCCCAGTGAAAGTTTTAAGGGAACAAACAACCGTTGCTGGGGCGACGATCGTACTTCATGCTTACGCCATTAGTTTCTAGACTGATTTGATGCGGTCTCCTACGGACTCCTCTCCTGTGCCCACCTCTTCATCTTAGATTAGTAATTGCACTCTACGTCCTGAATTATCTGTTGCATATATTCCAACCTCTGCCTTCCCATACAGTTTTCTTCCTCTGCATCTCCTTCTAGTACCGAGTAAATTATTCTCCGATGGTCTCACACCTGTTTTATCTGCCGGTCAGTTCTTCTTGTCTGTGTTCTCCAATCCGTTCCTTTCTTCACTGATTTTGTGGAGAACCTTTTCGTTCTTTATCTTATCAGTGCATCTAATTTTCAACATTCGCGTATAGGATCACATCTCAAATGCTTCCATTCGCCTCTTTTCCGGTTTTCACACAGTCCGTGGTTTACTACCGTAGAATGCTAGACTCCAGACGTATTTCTGCAGAAATGCCTTCCTCTAATTAGAGGTTTGATACTTGTAGACTTGTTTTAGTCAGGAATATTCTCTTTGCCTGTGCTAATCTACTTTTAACATTCTTCTTTCTTCACCTGTCATATCTTTGCTTTCAACGTAGCATAATTTCTTAACTTCCTCTACTTTACGGTCTCAAATTTTTATGTGAAGTTTATCGTTAATCTTATTTTGTGACTCCTCATTACTTTCATCTTTCTTTACTCTCAGTTAATACCCTGTAAATATTAGATTGTTCAAATCATCCAAGAAGTCCTTTAATTCTTCACTTTAACTGAGGATGGCAATATCATGACTGACATGAATGTATCGGATAGGCGTGGATAAGCTCTGGTGGGGGATGGTGTGTCGGCTTCTGTCTGAAGTTGCTCTATAGGCTCTTTACTAATTTATCACAGATACAAGCACTCATTTAGCGGCAGCTAGAAAGTAGGTCTAGACGCTGGAACTTTGTGACAGCAAAGCATTATTGTAGGACACTGGTAATGCTTACGCTCAATGCGGTCTGGGCGTAGCTCGTGCTTGCGGCGCATTCTGGCAGCGTGAGCTTCCTGGGCAGAAAAAAAAAGAAAAACCAGGAAATACAGCGAGAAATGCATACTTGAATAAAAATGCAAATGCTACCAAAGCCTGCAGGTTGCGCTGTTGTAATTGAGGACGAACGGCGCCTGCGCGATGTCCTCTATACTTGCAGGCTCCTGTTATGATCAGAACACTGTTCTCTCCAGTTTTGAGTGCATAATTTCAGATCGATGTGTCTTCGAACGTAGCCTAATTGTTGCTACCCCCATGTTCGGTGCCTATGGAATCAAAGTATTGGGTGTTTCATAAGGAACCATGTTGAAGACCTATACCGCACAAGGGAAAAATGGAAAAACAGCATCCGCTAAGTCACAACGCGGACAAAACAGCGTTGGAGAGGATTTTGAAAAAAAAATAAAAGTCTGTTATGTGTGGAACTCTTTCAACACATCGAAATTAGACACATAACCAGTCTGTAGTTGGCACACATTCTTTATTACAAACATATTGATCTTATCAAATTAACATTAGCAACGATTATAGAAAGGGGCTTGCCTTATGTAACCACATATTTTTCAAAATTGTCTCAATCAAATTTCATTAATTAAAACAATGTTCATAAAAGCATCATTAATCAAATACGATTGAGTGAACTAAATCACACAAACTTCATGACTTAGATGGAACTGTTTTCACATGACTCACATCAAAACTCTGACTACTTCCAACAGCTAAAGAATGAATTAAGTCCAACAAACTCAGATCTTACAAAATTTGCGTAGCCAACTTTCATTAATTAAAACAATATTCATAAAACTACAACTAATGAAATCTCAAACATGCTTCAACTAACTTTTTTAGAAGCTGTATTTTATGTAATTCACGACCCGGCTAAAAACATTAATCCACTTAAGTCCAATAAGCTCAGATGTTTCCACAATTGGTCTTAAAATTTCTGACAAATTAACAGGATTGTAATACGTTCAATATTATAATAACATATAAAATCGTCTTAATATGGGACTGCCTCAACTTTACGATAAATTGGTGATGGACGCGAGCAAACCGAAAGGTTCTAACAGATACAGGAGATGCGCGGACCAGAAGGTGAAATAAAAATATACCCAACTTTGATCTACAAGTAAGCTTATGGAAAACCACAACGCTCCACCGGCTATATGGAATTACCGCACGTTAACAACGTAACCATAGGCACCGATCCAGGTCCTTAATTTTCACTCTTCCACCGTGATACCCAGATCGGAGATTACTCGCGTCGACCACCGCCAATTATCTGAAACATAAACACATCAGCGGCAGACAACATTCTGACCCAACAGATACTCAAGGATATCAACCCAACCAGTTACCCATAAGCCTTTAATTCTACGCGGCACAAATAAACCTTAAGCAGACTTAACATACGTGACAGTGGGTCTTAAGATTTTATTAGACAACCTCTAAGACAACAAATAAAATAATAAAATAGAAAAGCAATTAGGGAAAATATTTCGACTTGCTTCTGAAAGGCACAAACGTACGCACTACTTAGTACGCATTAAACACGGCTTCATGTCTGTTGGTCGTACGCCACTAGCACTACCTTAAATGCTGTCAACATATCAGGCACCAAGATCAAAGGTAACTGGAACGGCCAAGATAGTTTTCAGTGCACAGGGGTATTCAGTTATCATGAACAGAACCCACTGATGAACGCTTCGACGACTCCAGTTCATTGACTTTGAATCATATGCAAGAGACACGAAGGAAATCTGTCCTTCACGTATCCAAGAAACCCCAATCACTGTCGGCAGCGGATCTGCATTCCAACGGCTAAACACGCCGCAGCAGCTGCCCACGCTCCTTCGTCGAACCGACTCGGTCACTCGCCACGTTGCATACAGGTACCACGCCAGACGTGACTATCACTGACACAGCTGATACCCGAACTGAAGGCCCAGAGAGAGCGCGCGCCCCACTTAAATAGCCATACGCCAAAGATACGAAGCCAATCAGGCACCGAAAATCGACTCAGACGATCGTGATGAGAATCGATGGAGACTGGGTCCAGCGATGCACCAGCTCAGTCTGCAGCTGTACAAGTCACTGCAGAAATAAATGTAGCACTCGCGAAACGCATCAGCACCAATACAACACGAAAGGAGCTAAATTATTAGGGAACTACTGCGTAAGCGGGACATCCAAAATGGCTCATCAGTGATGCAAATGCCCGGAACAGGAAAACATAGCACCGAAGCCATATAACGAGGGTTATGGAGCAATGGAAAAAAAATTGTGATCGGATTAGTATTTTTTCGTACTATGTCCAACCTCTGGCCGAATTTACATCCCAAAAGTGAAACATGGCGGGGTGATAATTTGCGTAGATGTCGTGGGTCCCGTGGTTACTCCGAAAGGTCGCATTACTACGATTTTCGGTGAACAAGTGCGTCCCAGATGCAATATACACTGAAGAGCCAAAGGAACCGAACATGCATGAGTATCCGAGTACAGAGACATGTAAACAGGCAGAAGATGGCTCGGAAACGACTATATAAGACAACAAGTGTCTGGCGCAGTGGTTAGATCGGTTATTGCTACTACAGTGGCAGGTTACCAAGGTTTATGTGAATTTGAACGTGGTTACAGTCGGTGCACGAATGATAGAACACAGCATCAGCGATGAAGTGGGGATTTTCCCGTATGATTTCACGAACGTACCGTGAATATCAGCAATCACGTAAAACATCGAATCTCCAACATGGCTAAGGCCGAAAAAGACCCTGCAAGAACGGGACCAACGACGACTAAAGAGAATCGTTCAAAGTGACAGAAATGCAACCCTTACGCAGAATGCTGCAGGTTTCAATGCTGGGCCATCAACAAGTATCAGCGTGCTAACCATTCAACGAAACATAATCGACATGGGCTTTCGGAGCCCAAAGCCAAATCGTGTACCCTTGATGACTGTACGACATAAACCTTTATGCCTCGCCTGGACCCGTCAACACCGACATTAGACTGTTGATGACTGGAAACATGTTGCCTGGTGGGACGCGACTCGTTTCGAATTGTATCGAGTGGATAGACCTGTACGGATATGGAGACAACCTCACGAATCCATGACACTGCATGTCAGCAGCGGACTGTTCAAGCTGGTGGAGGCTCTGTAATGGTGTGGGGTATGTGCAATTGGAATGATGTGGGACCCCTGATACGTCTAGATACGACTGTGACAGGTGACACATACGTAAGCATCCTGTCTGATCACCTGCATCCATTCACGTCTATTGTGCTTTCCGATGGACTTGAGCAATTCCAGCAGGACCCTGCGACATCCCAGAAATCCGGAACTGCTACAGAGGGGCTCCAGAACCACTCTTCAGAGTTTAAACACGTCCGCTAGTCACCAAACTTTCCAGACGTTAACATTATTGAGCATATCTGGGATAATTTGCAACGTGCTGTTCAGAAGAGACCTCTATCCCCTCGTACCCCTACGGATTTAGGGACAGTCCTGCAGGATTCTTGGTATCAGTTTCCTCCAGCACTACTTCAGACTTTATTCGTCGTCTTGCGCCACTTGTGTGTGACCACAGGGGCCCTACACGATATTAGGCGTTTACCAGTTTCTTTGGCTCAGATGGTTCAAATGACTCTGAGCACTATGTGACTTGACTGCTGAGATCATCAGTTCTCTAGAACTTAGAACTACTTAAACCTAACTAACCTAAGGACATCACACACATCCATGCCGGAGGCAGGATTCGAACCTGCGACCGTAGCGGTCGCGCTCGATTCAAGACTGGAGCACCTAGAACCGTTCGGCCACTCCGGCTGACGTTTCTTTGGCCCATCAATGTATGCTCCCCAATAGCGACGCTGTGTTCCAAGACGACAAGGCCACTTTTCCCGCAGCTTGCCTCGTACAGGACGGGTTTTTTGAGCAGAAGTATTAGTTGCCGCATCTCCCTTGGCTACCACAGCCCCCCAGGGTCTTTGTGGCCCACTTTGGAGATAAGCGTGAGTGATTGCAATCTACCACCGCAATCGTTACTTAAGCTTCCCGCTATTTTGCAGTAAAAATCATAAAATATTTTTTTGGAAACTCATCGAGATGACTGGATTCTGTTTTTAAAGACAACAGGATTGCTGCACGTGTTACAGTTGGTAATGTGTTGTGTTTTTGGTGTTTCCATATGTTTGTTCACTGTATGTCAGATACTGATGCCGCACGCTGTCCTTGCTGCATGTGCGGTACACTAAGTACCGCCCGGGACTCCCATTCGGGAGGACGACGGTTCAATCGCGCGTCCGGCCATCCTGATTTAGGTTTTCCGTAATTTCCCTAAATCGCTTCAGGTAAATGCCGGGATGGTTCCTTTGAAAGGAACCATCCTTCCCTAATCCGATGAGACCGATGACCTCGCAGTTTGGTCTCCTCTCCCCCAAATCAACCAACCAATCAACCGCCCGGGCGTGACAAGTGACGAGTGCAGACGTCCAGGGAGCGAATCCTGCAGATGTGGCTTGCGACTGACTGGCGGCGACTGGCGCTGGCGAAAGCCTCAATGGCTCAGTCGCTGGGAGGACCTCACTTCGGCCATGAGCCCATCCTGGTAGAAAGTCCTGCCACGACGGAGGCAAAGCCATGAAGCTTTGCGGCGGAACAGTTGAAGACGGGGTGAGTTGCCGATTCGACTGATGGGCAACCTTGACAGACGGTCAGTATTTATAGGCACCAGAGCTGGTCTGTTCTAGTGTGGCGGCTGCTAAAGTCATGTACGCTGCATAGCGAAGTGCTTCCTGGTTTCAGTAACTGTCTGGACACTGACCAGTAGGCAGATGGCGACGCCCGGTGAAGACCATAGTACAATACAAGGTCAGCCTATTGCCACAAGAGGTTGCTTTACTACACCGAGCCCATCTGCCTATGTTTGTGTCTTGCGTCTTTACAATAGGTATAGCGTAGGCCATAATGGATAACAATTGACCAACACAAAAAAATATTTTCTATGAAATAGCCTACACCATAGTTAGATTAGCTTGATGACTTGTACACGGTATGATTCAAAGCAATGTGCTGCTACTGTAGATTCCTCGTATCGAACATGAAAAGTATGAGAAATATGGACAGTAGGCTAGTATCCAGAGTTCAACTCTAAAACTCTCACGGAGTGAGATCGCTGACGCTCATCTTGACTTTATTCTTGATAGTGCTCCTAGTGCTGTTCGTGAGTAGACTGTGTGTCGGCCCTGGGAATCACGTCATCTCTCGCACTGTCCTGAACGACACAAATGGGAGACCACACTCTGCACCCGGTCATCACAGTCACCAAGACTGGAGAGGCATACTTAAGTACAACACGCACCAGGTAAATGTACTGCTGGTTATACTAGGTAAATACAACGCACTGTTCTAAGAAAGGATATTTTCACCCTGTTATGTATGAAACTTTTTCACTTCTTGCCTTATACTTTTAATAATTCTGTAGATGACTTTATAATGCCGAACTTTACAGTGTAATGTCATGACACTTTTGTCTTCATATACATGAGCCCTGTTTTCTTGGTTCTGAACCACTCATTGATTCGCAAATTAAAATATGTGTTAATTTTATTGAAATCAACTCCATCAGGAGCATTACAGTGTTTGGTGTCACTGTTCCAATTATTGTTGAAGTTTCTCCTCCCTTACAGACGAAGCTGCAATTTCCATAAATATTAGAAGAAATCTCATCATATCATAGGGTCAACTTGCTTCCCTTCCTGAAATTATTCAGTCAAGTTTCAAACAGTTTCAGAGAATACAACAGGAGTGATCACTCTATAGCGAAGTATGTGCTGATGCTACAGTAATTTTACCGAAAACTTTTAAAAAGGCTTTGAAGAAAACTTAAATTATTTTGATTAAATGAAATAAGTGTAAGTAAACATAAATCCATTTCTGTCTAACGAAATTACCCTAGCACTTTTCTAGACAAAATAGCCTTTGTCTCTGCGTCATTTCCGATATTAATAGCTCAGCCCAATAGAGATGGTTTTTTCTTCGAATTCGTCGCTGCCTGAAGAAGCTGACACGTACAGCTATTGTGTGCGAGGAAGGGAAGTCTTCCCCATTACGCAAGTGAATGGCCCATGGGCTGTCTCCCAGCCGACAATGCCATTCAAATTTCCCTTTCATTAAATACTCTCTGATTACGAAACATTGGCCAGCTACTGACTTCAGTCCTGAATTTCACAGGAAAAGGGATGAAATCTGTGTGTAATGCGGAAATGAGTTGTCTTTATTTACATTGTTTTAAATATATAAAGACAGTATAAAAACTATAAAACATCTACATCTATACTCCGCAAGCCACCTGACGGTGTGTGGCGGAGGGTACCTTGAGCAGTATCCAAATTTAATGTAATATTAACGTAGTACTAAACTTGATTACATACAAAGTTTAACTTTTCCCCCACAGGTGTGAAATAAATTCTTAAGTGAAACCGATTTAGGGCAAGCAACACAAAGAATCTCACGGAGGACTACGGCAATGTCAGCGATCCACGCTGCTTGACAGTCTACAATTATGATTTATTGATCATAATGGAAGACGTAACATTCACTGAACATTCCAGTCCCGTAAAATTGAAAAGGGGATCCGTTGGAATGAGCGATATCGGCGACATAAGTACTGTTTCACCTTCTTCTTTTATTGGCAAGGTTGTCCCATCTATTGCCGTTATTACACTCTATTTTTACGAATTCTCCTGGGGAAATTGATGGCGCCGTCAAAATCTGCTGCTGTATCGACAGACGTAAACAATCACGTAGTACTTATAATGTTACCAGGAATATGTACACATCACCCACCCCTTTCAGTCACCAACCCTATCAACTACACCTAGTCATCAGATCTGTCATTAGTGACGCTACCCGTCCAAAACTGCGCATTCGACAATGTCATTCGCATCCTATTTTTGTCTTATATGTTGTTCCTACATTCCCACTCACAACGTCTAAGAGAGCTAGAGATGCCTTACCCCATGAGTATTGGAAAGTGAGCATATCTGCGGAAAACTCCGACATCAACTTGCTTTTTATTCATAGAAAAACAAATTTTGTATACATGATATAAGATGTAAATTAACCTCAAACGAACAATCTGGCTAGAAGAAAGTACCATTCAAAAAACGAAATTATTAAATGAGCGTGGCATTCGTGGTTAAATAATGTGAACCAATACGTTGCAAAATATGGAAATCATCACCCTTGCCGTAGAAGCTGTAGACCAATTTTTTGACTTACTGCAACTAGGCGCAAAAATGGGAGGCAATACGTATTAAATGTTGTTTCGGCAACTGTCGTAGTCAGCACCGAAAACGACACAAAAATTATTTGTATATTAAGCTTTCTAGTTAATGTGATACTTTGTTTCTAAAAGGAAAAGAAGCATAACTTAACTTTTTGTTATGAAGTGGATTCCTGTGCCTTATACATGCAATTCCACTGAAGAGCCAAAGAAACTGTTGCATCTGCCTAATATCGTGCAGAGCCGCCGCGAACACGCAGAAGTGCAGCAGCACGACATGGCATGGACTCCACTAATGTCTGTCGTAGTGCTGGAGGGAATTGACACCATGAATCCTGCAGAGCTGTCCATAACGTAACTGTATGAGAGGGGCGGATATCTCTTCTGAACAGCAAGTCGTAAAGCATCCCAGATATGCTCAATAATGTTCATGTCTGAGGAGTTCGGTGGCAATCCGAAATGTTTGAACTTGGAAGAGTATTCCTGGAGCCACTATGCAGCAAATGTGGACGTGTGGGGTGTCTAATTGTCCTGCTGGCATTGCCCAAGTCCGTCGGTTCGCACAATGGCCATGAGGTGGTCAGGCAGTATGATTAGGTACGTGTCACCTGTCAGAGTCGTATCAGGGGTCCCATATCAATCCAACTGCTCACGCCCTACGCCATTATAGAGCTTACACCAACATGAACAGTCCCCTATTGGCATGCGAGGTCCATGGGTTCATGACGTTGCCTCCACACCCGTATACATCCATCCTCTCGACACAATTTGAATCGAGATTCTTCCGACCACCCAACATGTTTCCAGTCATCAACAGTCCAATGTCGTTGATGACGGACCCAGGCGGGGCGCAAAGTTTTGTGCCGTGCAGTTATCAACGCTGCACGAGTGGACCTTCGGCTACGAAAGCCATATCAATGATATTTCGTCGAATGGTTCGCATGCTGGCACTTGTTGATGGCCCAGCATTGAAATCCGCAGCAGTTTGAGGAAGGGTCGCACTTCTGTCACGTTGAAAGATTCTCTTCAGTCGTCGTTGGTTCCGTTCTTCAGAATCTTTTTCCGGGCGCAGCGATGTCGGAAATTTAACGTACTACTGGATTCCTGATATTCATGGTATACTCGTGAAATGGTCGCACCGGAAAATCCCCGCTTCATCGCTGCCTCGAAGATGCTGCGTCCCATCACTCGTGCCGTATATCATTACATTCATATGTAAATGTTGATAACATGCCATTGTAGCAGCAGTAAACGATCTAACAACTGCGCCAGAAACTTGTTGTATTATATGTGCGTTGCCGATCGCATCACCATATTCTGCATGTTTACATATCTCATATACGCATGCCTGTACCAGTTTAATTGGCGGTTGAATGTACTTTACGCACCATTACTACTCGTGGGGCGCAGGCAAAGTATCGTTTTTCTATTACTCAGTAACGATTCTGTAGAAGTCTGTGACCGGACAGGGACTTACCAGCGATGGGCAGTTGACAGAAGGCGCTGAACTCTGTCTTCCTGAATTCGTGACGCTGGCCGCTCTTTCCATTGGCACGCAAGTCAGCGACTTCTTGATGCCGCTTCGCAGAGCTGCGCTGATCGATGTGCAGTAGATGGTTTAGATCTGCATAGTAACAGTGTATGGCAGGTGTTGGTGTCTGTAACAGTGGACATAATAAATGATAAGCCAAAATGAAGGGGTGTACGTCTCTCTTATTTCCGTAAGTCATTTGCCTGCAAAATTATCTCAGAAATGATTTATGCATTCCGACACAGCTCAACCACATCTTAAGAAAATACAATGAATTGTATTTTATTGCATTAATTGTAGCATAGTTCTTCAAAATATATCCTTTCAAGAGAACGGCTGCAAGTCCCCGAATCGCTAAAGAATTGTCTTTACATCGAGATTCAATTCATAAACGCATTCATATTCAATGATGATGATGATGAGGTCCCATACACTGAGGACTGTAGAGGACGTTGCGGGAGACCCGCACCGCCGTACTAGGCAAGATCCTAGCGGAGGTAATGAGGACCATAATGAGGATGAATGATGGTAATGAGGGCTACAGAACAACACCCAGACATCTCGAGGCAGGGAAAATCCCTGACCCCGCCGGGAATCGAACCTGGGATCCGGTGCGCGGGAAGCGAGAACACTACCCCAAGACCACGAGCTGCGGACATATTCAGTGATATTGACAGATATATAAACTGCACTGCGCATAAACATTAACATTTATCAGGCATTATTTAACGTATATAAATTAGACAGTAGACGTGCTACAGTATTTTTTTTCTTTAGTAAATAATGTAAATACGAAACTTCGGTGTAAATTCTGCAGGCGCTGGAGAGCTTTACTTCCATGTCACGACTTCCATACCCCCAACCTCTGAAATCGGGAACTACTGGATATAAACATTTCTAGCATAGTTCTGTAACACGTAGAGCAGTTACGTACATAGATCCAAATGATTATGGCATTTACAAGAACTATGTTAATTCTGATGTGACCGAAAATGAGTCAGAGAAACGTTATTTCGTTTCGAAAACCCTATGGCATATGGAGCCGAAAATCACTTGGCTGATATTTTCAAAAAAACACGTCAGTACCATTTTTAGAAAATGGGACTGTTGTAATTTTGTGTTATAGCAGCATATGTGAATGAGACCCTCTTAGTGATATTTGTAGGTAGTAAATATAAGTTAACAATGGGGATTTCAGTGTTACAGCTGTAGCCAAATGAATGGCGTCGCTACACAAATTCTCAGTGTACAAGTTTTCCGAAACCGAGTGTTTCAGTAATCGACACACGAGAAGACGCAATTTCCAACTTCAAGCAAATTAAGGAAACATAGGTGTTTAACGGAAGCGGAAAAACAAACTTCAAATATGCCGAAATGCAATTATGCTGTAAAAATTTTAAGAAATATGTTAGAATGAGACAGTTTTGGAAGTAAATGCTTAATTGTTTGTAATTATGTACGAGTACGGCAGGGGGAGGGGCGGAGACGTGAAAGAATAAAAATTAAGAGTGAGACCATGTAATGGAAGTATTATTTTTAAGAGTCTACAAACGTTCGGTACGGTTAAACAAAGTTACAGGGTCACTTTCAACATTAACGTTAACGAATCATCTATATCTGTACTCCATACTCCACGACCACGTGTGCACGCAGTAATATTTCATGTTACGAAAATTGCTGATATCTACAGCTGTCAGTATTAATTTTTCGAAAGAAATTGGAGACAAGAAAGAAAATTCTACAATGTTATCATTGTCGTATCTTGTATTGTGGTTGAGTGTATTAAAGTTAAGATGAAATTTATTGTAGTTAATGCAAACAAGTTTGCCAAATTCGACTATCTTTTTTGCAAAGTCATCGAACGTGAACATTTTAAAACAGGAAAGAAATGTGAAACAATAGGTGAAAAGTTCTGATTCATTATTATACAGGGCGAACCAGAATTCAACCGAAAAACTTTCAGAGGTTTTTCAGGGATGCATTCTGAGTATTTTGGTGAAGGGACCCACGGTGTTCGACGGCTCGTTACAGACTAATAAACTGAGACGACGAAAGTCGTGGGATAACGATAAGCACTTAAACAGATGGCGGTAGTATCACGTACACAAGGTATAAAAGGGCAGCGCATTAACAGAGCTGTCATTTGTACTGATTCGATTCATGTGAAAAGGTTTCCGACGTGATTATGGCCGCACAACGTGAATTAATCGACTTTGAACGCGCAGTGGTAATTGGAGCTTGACACATGGGACACTCCATTTCAGAAATCGTTAGAGCATTCAATACTCAGAGATACACAGTGCCAAGAGTCTCTCAAGAAAAAGAAATGTCAGGCATTAACTCTTACTACGGACAACGCAGAGACTCACGGCTTCACTTAACGGCCGAGAGCAGCGCCGTTTCCTTACAGTTGTTAGTGCTGAGAGACAAGCAACACTGCGTGAAATAACCGCAGACAGGAATGCGGGTCGTATGGCGAACGTATCCGTTAGGACAGTGCTCGGGCGTTAATGGGCTATGGCAACGGATGAACGACGCGAGATCCCTCGCTAACAGCAGGGAATCGCCTGCAGCGCCTTTCCTAGGCTCGTGACCATATCGGCAGGACTCTACACGACTGGAAAACCATGGCCTAGTCAGATGAGTCCCAATTTCAGTTGGTAGGAGCTGACGGTAGCGTTCTAGTGTGGCGCAGACCCCAAGCTGTCAACAAGTCACTGTGGAAGTGCCTCTGCTGTATGGGAACTTTAACTTGGCATACGGTCCCCCTAGTTCCGGATCGGAAATTATCGGGAACAGTCGGGAGATTTCGTGGCGTGGCGTGGCGATTTGTACATGTTGCCAACTGTGCGGCGTAGACTGCATTTGTCGTCTGCTTTGTTGCCTGACATGTCGGTCGCTTAGCTGTGCTAATGCTTCAGTGTGTAGTAGCTGTGTTTTCACTGTTTTCCCTGTTTCGAAAATGAGTGATGAACCGGTTGCTGGTCCATCGCGGCAGTTACCGTCGACTTCAGTTCGGAAAAAGAATCCGGTTATAAGGAGCGCTTGTCGTGAAGTGATGGTGAATGTAGTGAAGTGCTGCAATGATGTAAAGAAACAAAAATCACTGTTACGCCTGATTTGGCAGTCTTCCCTGAGAACTGCGACGTACACTGGGAAGAGCTTGCGTAGTATTACGAGAGTGAGAGAATTTTCCAGGAATCACCCAGACGTATCCCAGAAACTCCTGGCAAAAAGAGGCTTGTTTCGATTGTAATCCTATTAGCGAATATTTCAAATAGCTCCACATGTGGTTCTAATTAATTTAAAACGTGTACTCTTTCACTGACAGAGCCAGTAGAATGACAGGTACTTGAAGTAATGACTAATCGTACAGTTTAACCCGGTTCTGAAAATATTCGAATGCAATTTCAATTCGTAAGAAAAGCGTTTTATTCTCTTCAACTAAGGAGAAAAAGTGGGGGAATTGAAGCAGTTGTTAATGACTTCACCAAACGACTCATCATGGACACAATAGAAGAGTTTTGCTGTGTGCAAAACGTTGTGCCCTCTGTGTGAAAATTTCTACCAGTTCTTGAACAGAAGATTGGTTGGTGATGGAGTACCACCTCTCTAAGAAAATTGTTAAGGTCCATTGGTTTCGTATGGAGAAAGGTTGAAAACAAGAGGACTTTATTACTGGAACGTGGTGACTGTGCGTTGGCTGTCCCGGTTTCTCGTCGAGTTGAAAAAATCAGGGAGGCTGGCACAGAAAAATTTTATTTGGATGAATCATGGGTGGACAGTAACTTAATGCACAGCATATACTGGCAAAAAAAGGAGTTGTGAGTGTTACTGCGTGGCGAAGCGTCTCCAGAAGACTAATAGTTGGAATTGTAGGTTCTAAAAATGGAATCGTTAGGCATGCAGAATAATGTTCTGGGCCAAACCAACCCATGGAGATTGCCACAGGCTGATCTACTAATTTCGAAATATGGTTCGAAGAACTTGTACTCCCAAATCTTCCTCATATGGTTCAAATGGCTCTGAGCACTATGCGACTTAACTTCTGAGGTCGCCTAGAACTTAGAACTAATTAAACCTAACTAACCTAAGGACATCACACACATCCATGCCCGAGGCAGGATTCGAACCTGCGACCGTAGCGGTCGCTCGGCTCCAGACTGTAGCGCCTAGAACCGCACGGCCACTCCAAATCTTCCTCCACACTCTGTAAAAATCATGGACAGTGAAACTTTATCACAGTAGACAACTCATCAAAACGCCCACAAAATACGATTGGAAAGTATCTATGATAGAGTGGCTGCAGAATAAAAAAATCAATGAGAAGAGGTGTGACAAAGGAGGCTCTGTACTGCCGGATTCGGGAGAATAGCGAAGTCGTATGCAATTGACATACTGGAAACAAGATGGGGCCACAAAGTAATTCGCTTGCCGCCATACAATTGTAATTTGAATGTAACTGAGATAGCGTGAGAAAAAAGAAAATGACTCTTTCGAGAGCGCAGCATTACAGGCGACATGTCATCTGCAAATCTGTTGACTCTTGCAATCGCCTGTTTTCAGGCTGTTACTGAGGAAAACTGGAAACGTTACTGCAGAAAGGTAGAACAGCTTGAGCAGGCATGACGGCGTGATGGAAATAGCCATTAACAACCTCATTGTCGACGTCGGCACTTCAGATACCAGCGACGAGTCAGAGAAACCGATTATGTGCGAAATTGGAACTGTTAGCTTCAGCAAAATTGGCCCCTTTCATTCTTTTTTTTATTATATATTTGTGTTGAATGTTATTATAGATTTGTTGAAATGTGTGGCATCCAGTAAATTTAAAAAATAAACAGTAAACTACCATTCCTAGTGTCGTCAGTTGTTGTTTTACCTATTTCTAATACCGCATTTATTTTGATACGGTAACTGATAACATAGGGCGTTAATGTTGCAAGTTAATATGTCAGTACAAACAGCGATCTCAGTTTCGATAGCACGCAGTATTTAACTTACGATTCAGTATGTGCTACGCGTACCTGATTTTGTGGAAGCTTAAGAAACACGTTTGTGTTGCCTGCACTCGCGCTTGTAGTACATGGAGGCGGAGCTTGTTCCCATCCTCACCTAGCCTCTCCCCTTAGCAGCCATAGTGCTCGCTCTATGCTTCCGGGACACCCGCTAGGAGATGCCAAGTGATAATTCGCGTACAGTATAATGGACGGGGTCCTCTCATCCGGCCGGCGCGGTGTCGAGCGGTTCTAGGCACTTCAGTCTGGAATGTCCTTAGGTTAGTTAGGTTTAAGTAGTTCTAAGTTCTAGGGAACTGATGACCTCAGATGCTAAGTCCCATAGCGCTCAGAGCCATTCGAACCATTTGGGCTGAACCAATCATTGATTGTAAATGGTTATGTTCGGCCACTTAGAGGCTATTTGCAGCCATTCATGGACTTCATGTTCCTAAACAACGATGGAATTCTTATTGCTGATAATTGGACATGTCACCTGGCAACGACTGTTCACCATCGGTTTGAAGAACGTTCTGGACAAAGCGAGCGAATGATTTGGTCACCCATTGAACATTGATGAGACATAATCCAGAGATCAGTTCGTACACAAAACCCTGCACCGGCAGTACTTTCGCAACTATGGACGGTTATAGAGGCAGCTTGGCTCAATAGAGGCAGTTTGGCTCAATATTTCTGCAGTGGACTTCAAATAACTTGTTAAGCCCATGTCATGTCCAGTTGCTAGACTACGCCAAGCAAAAGGAGGTCTGACACGATATTAGGATCGATCAGTATCCCATGAATTTTATCACTTCCGCTTACTATACTTGTTGAACCATTGAAAAACGTTCCGAGGTTGTTCAGGAATACCTTCTGAGTATTTTGGTACAGAGGTTCCACGGTTTCCGACGGCTCGATACAGTGAAGGAGCCTGAATTACGCAAAAATTAAAACCTAAAACATGCAAAATACCTTAATGGAACACCCCTCAGATGCAAAAGTACTGAGAAGTGGTTGCCGTCGGTGCGGGAACAGTTCTGCATAGCATGTCTATGCTGCTCTCTTATTACATTCAGTGAACCCACACACGAGGTGGGTGTCAGCAAGTTCTTCATCAGTAAACCTATCCATGCTGTGATTCGCTGTTAACGCACAACTAACATTACTAGAAAACAAAACCCTAGACAATACCGAGCAGTACCGAATACAAAAGTTGAGGGCAGCGAGGTCAAGAGGTCATTACTGTTGTCAATAGCAGGTAGGACGAGCGAATGGAAACAATAGACACAACACATACTTTCGACATTTGCAGCATTGTGCACTGCGCAATACAGTTACAAAGTTAATTGGGGCAGGAAACCAAACGAAATGGAATAACTGTATAATGAGCCACTGGAGACCGTGAGTCCCTCATACCAAAATAAGCTAACAGTTTGTCGGTGAAGTTCTGTTTCACCCTGTATAATAACAAATCGTAAGAAGAGTACACCCACTGTTTGTGAATAAATGTATATGTGATTTGAAATAACATGGTGCAACTTATTCACTTAAGGGGAGCTGGAGGTGCCCATGCTGCCCATGTTAAAATCACTAAGTTTGAGGAACATTTATGAATAAACTACCATATAGAAAAATTTGAATTTTCTTTTTACATATAGATTGGTTTAGTATTGCAGTTATGACAGAGGGATTTTGGAGTATCTTTTCTAGTTTCCTTCCAATAATTTCTTTTATTAACGACCCAAATTTTTTTACAAATAATTGCTTTATAATTAAACTGAAGTCAAACTACTGAACATATTGCCAAATGGCTATGGTACAATGTAAGTTTGACCACTAGGAGTGCTGTATAAAAATTTCAACTCTCTAGCTTGAGTGGATTTTGAGAAAATGTTCCTTCTATTCGAGAAATTCTAATTTACGGGAAATGGCTATCAAAGTTTCTCAATACATTCCTCCGTTATAGGATGGATTATCAGGGTCTTCTTCTTCATCCTCCAAAAGCTTCCTCTTCTGTCTTCTTTTCTGGCCTGTTGTTCCATCATACTTCATATGCCTTTTTCTTCTTTCTGCTCCTCTTATCCTTTCTCTGTCAATATTTCTTAGTGCTCATACAGTGTTCACCCCAGCTGTAAATCCTGATGCCACACTTCACACTGTTCCCTTGATTGTAGGTTGCTATTGCATCATAAATGCTAAAGTGCAGTGTTTTTATGCTTACAAACACCCTTTTAGGAATCACTTTCCAAATCAAATTGTTTACGCTCTCATTAGGATTCTGCGTCTTTCCGTGTAGACATTTGTGTAACAATTCTGGCTGTGCTAAGTCATGAAAAATTGGTTTTATTGTATTTATCACAGCTCCTGGCAAACCATGTTTGTGATCATAGTCCTTTTTTGCATTATATTTGCACCAGGAATCTTTTGGGCACAGGCTGTGTTGAGGGTATTCATTGGAAGAGGCAGTATGAAGGAACAATGCCCACACTGCTTTTCGCATGTCACTAACATTACTAGTATTTTGCCTTATATCATACCCATAGTATCTCTGTAGACGTTCAATCACCTCATCGTAAGCCTGCCTCTCCCTCCTATTGTCTTTCCATCACTGAGCTTACTTGAACTCAAAGTTTGTTTGAGCCTTCGAAGCTGTGCACCCATACGCTTTTGCACATGCCCAATGCCTTCCAACTTTTCAACTACAAATTCATTTCCATATGGTTTCAGTTCCTCTATAGTCTTGAAACCTTTGGAGTCACCATCCCCAAGGTAGTATTTGTACCTAACGTTGTATCTGGGAACTGAACGCTCAAAAATTGGTTTCACTCCATCGACTTCCATTGCTCCACTTGATCCACTAAAATTTGCCTCACAGGTTCCACTGTGCTCTCCTTTGATTTTATTTTTGCACCGACAATGTTTTGATAATATTGCAACATCTATCACTTTTGCACTATCACCACAAGTAGCAGTTACAACCCCATTCAGGGATTTATGACCCCTCTTTTGCCAGGAACCATCTAATGCCACTACCAAATCCCTAGAACCACCGTTCATTTCTACAGATTCCTCCATTGCTTCCTTCATGGTTTTCAAAGCCACATCTTCAACAGAGGATCCTACCAGTTCACAGTAGTACCCAAATTTGCTTGGAGGCGATGGCAAGTTCATAATACCACAAAACAGTTTACCAGCAGCAGACCCTTTTCCAATGGATCGAAGACCATACACAAGTCGAACATTCACGTCAAACACTCTAGATCGTCCATTTTCACCAAAGAGACTGGCATGTAGAAAGTCACTTGATACTTGCAACATGCACAGATTATCTTCATCTCACAAGCTAAACCAAAGTGCTTTGTTATCTCTAGTGCCACTCCTACACTTGAGCACATTTTGCACAGAACACTTTCTTTCAGCACAGAAGATAATAATTCAATATTCAGTACTTCGTTAATATCATCACTGTCACTAACATATTCACGAAATCTGTCACTTCCACCAGTCAGCTTCTTGCTAGAAGATGTCACAGGGCTATGGCCGGCCATGTGTTGCTTAGCAGAAGAACGCACTGTTTCAGTAATTGTAGTATCGCAACTTGGTATTAGTGTTAATTTTCTTTTCCCTACGTTCTTTCTCTTATTATATACACGGTTACTAAAACGTGGCATCGTAACCAGAACAACGCTTTACACAAGAAGTATAATACTACCAACAACAGGCGCAACACTGAACTAATTCGAAACGGTAAACAGCAAAGAGACGATGTTCCGCCCTCTTAGCGCTTCATTTGTCACAGAAAACAATGTAGCCAACCCTTGCACACTCGCTGTATGCGTAACATAAGGCGCTGTATGTGTAACAGGCCGAGAAAATCCCAAGCAGTTCGCCAGGAAGTCACGAGAGGGTGTTAGATGCATTCAGCGGCCGCCCATTTCCTCTGCAGGCATGGGGGAAAATGGTAATAACTCCACTTCTAGGGCGAGTAGAACAATAATTCAAAGTTTACATTAAAGAGGAATGTTCCAATTAATTTTCGGTAGCAAAAAAAAAATCGTAATTTTCTGGATTTGACCACCTCCGGCTCCCCTTAAAGCGTCAAATCATTTCAAATGCAGAAGTTTTTTGCAGTTCTGCTCTGGGTTTCCTTACTCCAAATTCCGCTTGTGAACTGGCCATGAGTTGTGGGTTGTGATTTAATACATCTCACACATGTCTGAGTATCATTTATTTTACTTACTCGACATGGAAAGCCGTACGAGTCTTGTATTGTAGCTGTAAGAGTCGGCATGCAATTCTAAAACTACAAATTTGCAGTGGTGATCAAAAAGTTCTCCTCTGTTTATAAGAGAAGTACAGTACAGATAACTAATTTTGTAAATAGATATTTGTAGTTTATTTGCCGAGAAACGTACAATATCATTGTAAGAGAAATTTTCTGTAATGTAACACTCAAGTAAAAAAAAAGGACTCACACACTGAGATTTCCGTACAAACTTAGTTACGTGTATACATACCAGCTGTAAAAGTATGAAACCGGAATTTCCCTATAGATGGTGCTAGCCGTCAGCGTAGGGCCCGTGAGACCTAGAGAGCCTGTATAGGGAGAGAGTGGCCAACCGGACGATACGGCGGCCATTTTTCTGACAAACTGCGGGCGGGACTTTTGAATGGCCAGTAGTGGAGTAGTGGAGTACACACTCACCGAATCAAAAGCACAAGACAATATGGCGAAATCATTCGTTAAATGCCTTTCTTTACAGCTGTAATATACTCATAGCAGCCTACTACTAGATCATCAGTCCCCTAGAACTTAGAACCACTTAAACCTAACTAACCTAAGGACATCACACACATCTATGCCCGAGGCAGGATTCGAACCTGCGACCGTAGGAGCCGCGTGGTTCTTGAGTGAAGCGCCTAGAATCGCTCGGCCACAGCGGCGGGCTGCACAGCTTTGAAGACACTGCGATTTGTCTGGTGCACAGTATGGTGACCCTCTCTTGGGTGATCATACGTTGTCGACTGGAACCTAGACGACGAGTGTACCTTCCGTCACGTTCCCACTCTGTAAGTATCACCAGGCTGCTGTCACTTTCGAATGCCCAAAGGATCTGGGTATTGCACTCTGACTCTCTATACCCTACCTTGTCTGGTAGCAACACTAAGCACAAACAACACTAGTGTATTCTGGTGGCCATCCTGCCAGTCATTGAGAATTGCAGTTCTAATTATTTAAATTCCCGCAGTTGGTTTGTCCACTGAAGAGCCTTAGAAACTGGTATAGTCGCCTAATGTTGTGTAAAGCTGCCGTGAGCACGCATAAATGCCGCAACACGACGTGACATGGACTCCACTAATGCCTGAAGTAGTGCTGGAGGGAATTGACACCTTGAATCCAGCAGAGCTGCCCATAAATCTGTAACAGTACTAGGGGCACGTTGGCAGGCATATTAGGAATGCTCAATAATGTGCATGTCTGGGGAATATGGTGGACAGCGGAAGGGTTTAAACTCGGAAGAGCGTTCCTGGAGCCAACCTGTAGCAATTCTGGACGCATGAGCTGTCGAATTGTCCTGCTGGAATTGTCCAAGACCGACGGAATGCGCAATTCACATGAATGGATGCAGGTGATCAGACAGAATGCTTGTGTAAAGTGTCACCTATCAGAGTCGTATCTAGACGTAGCAGGGGTCCTATATCACTGCAACTGCACACGCCCAACACCATTACAAAGCCTCCAGCAGCTTGAACAGTCCCCTGCTGACATGCAGCGTCCGTGGATTCATGAGGGGCTGGCGGCTTTGGCCGAGCGGTTCTAGGCGCTTCAGTCCAGAACCGCGCTGCTGCTACAGTCGCAGGTTAGAATCCTGTCCCGAGCATGGATGTGTGGGATGTCCTTAGGTTAGTTAGGTTTAAGTAGTTCTATGTCTAGGGGACTGATGACCTCAGGTGTTAAGTCCCATAATGCTTAGAACCATTCGAACCGTTTTTTTGATTCATGAGGTTGTCTCCATACCCGTACACGTCCATCTGCCCGATACAATTTCAAACGAGACTCGTGCGACAAGGCAACATGTTTCCAGTCATTAACAGTCCAATGTCCCAGGAAAGACGTAAAGCTTTGTGTTGTGCAGTCATCAAGGGCACACAAGTGGGCCTTCGGCTCCAAACGTCCATGTCGATGATGTTTCGTTGAATAGTTCACACGACGACACTTGTTGATTGCCGAGCGTTGATGCCTGAAGCAATTTGTGGAAGAATTGAGCTTCTGTCATGTTGAACGATTCCTTTCAGTCGTCGTTGGTTCCGCTCTTGCAGGATCTTTTTCCGGCCACAGCGATGTCGGAGATTTGGTGTTTTACCGGATTCCTGATATTCGCGGTACACTTGTGAAATGGTCGTACGGCGAAATCCCCACTTCATCGCTACTTCGGAGATGCTGTGTCCCATCGCTTGTGTCTCAGACTATAACACCACGTTCAAATGCGCTAGGATCTTGATAACCTGGCACTGAGCAGCAGTAACCGATCTAACAACTACGCCAGACACCTGTCTTATATAGCGGCGTATTCTTCCTGTTTACATATTTCTGTATTTGAATGCGCATGCCTGTACCAGTTTCTTTGGAGCTTCAGTGTATGTACACAAAAGTTACATTGATGTCCTACCACTTCTTCCGGGTGCTTCCCTTTTAAGCCAGGCAGTCTATTCATTTTAAGGTGATGTCTAACTAACAGTAGGAATCCTAAATATACTTTATTTACAAATGTTTAATAGACAATTGTTACACTGTGTAATCAACCTATAGCGATTCGTAGCATTAAGAATAAGTGAAACTCAGATAATTTTCATCGAGCGAAAAATTCTTCGCCAATTACAGAATAATGAAAAAGCAGACATCATACGGAGGTAACGATGCTAAATATTGTCGCAGTTCACATCTGAATAGGTCCTGCAAATAAGCTTACTCAAGCTGCGTAATGTGTAGCAAACACAGAGCCTGGTGCGCCGTTTGATCTGCCGCCAGAGAACGGAGTTCGCTATTAAGCACGCCAGTAGCTGCCCAATTACCTGCACGCACAGTGAATGGCGAGGAACTCCTGTCCACTAGTGCGGCACGAAATCTCGTTTGTAGGCACAGAGAGCCTGTAGGTTACATGCGCGACGTTTATCCAGAACGCACAGGAAAACAAACTTTTAAAGTTTAATTTCCCGAAACGTTCACTAATAGCTTCGTTAGACGCCTAAATATGGCTATCTGATTCACAAAATCTAATTTCACTGTTTGTTTGAAATAATCAATAGTCCTATGAATCTCTTCAGTACATTTTACACACATAAATATCGTTGTTGTTGTTGTGGTCTTCAGTCCTGAGACTGGTTTGATGCAGCTCTCCATGCTACTCTATCCTGTGCAAGCTTCTTCATCTCCCAGTACCTACTGCAACCTACATCCTTCTGAATCTGCTTAGTGTATTCATCTCTTGGTCTCCCTCTACGATTTTTACCCTCCACGCTGCCCTCCAATGCTAAATTTGTGATCCCTTGATGCCTCAAAACATGTCCTACTAACCGATCCCTTCTTCTAGTCAAGTTGTGCCACAAACTTCTCTTCTCCCCAATCCTATTCAATACCTCCTCATTAGTTACGTGATCTATCCACCTTATCTTCAGGATTCTTTTGTAGCACCACATTTCGAAAGCTTCTATTCTCTTCTTGTCCAAACTGGTTATCGTCCATGTTTCACTTCCATACATGGCTACACTCCATACAAATACTTTCAGAAACGACTTCCTGACACTTAAATCTATACTCGATGTTAACAAATTTCTCTTCTTCAGAAACGATTTCCTTGCCATTGCCAGTCTACATTTTATATCCTCTCTACTTCGACCATCATCAGTTATTTTGCTCCCTAAATAGCAATACTCCTTTACTACTTTAAATGTCTCATTTCCTAATCTAATCCCCTCAGCATCACCCTACTTAATTTGACTACATTCCATTATCCTCGTTTTGCTTTTGTTGATGTTCATCTTATATCCTCCTTTCAAGACACTGTCCATTCCGTTCAACTGCTCTTCCAAGTCCTTTGCTGTCTCTGACAGAATTACAATGTCATCAACGAACCTCAAAGTTTTTACTTCTTCTCCATGAATTTTAATACCTACTCCGAATTTTTCTTTTGTTTCCTTTACTGCTTGCTCAATATACAGATTGAATAACATCGGGGAGAGGCTACAACCCTGTCTCACTCCTTTCCCAACCACTGCTTCCCTTTCATGCCCCTCGACTCTTATAACTGCCATCTGGTTTCTGTACAAATTGTAAATAGCGTTTCGCTCCCTGTATTTTACCCCTGCCACCTTCAGAATTTGAAAGAGGGTATTCCAGTTAACGTTGTCAAAAGCTTTCTCTAAATCTGCAAATGCTGGAAACGTAGGTTTGCCTTTTCTTAATCTTTCTTCTAAGATAAGTCGTAAGGTTAGTATTACCTCACGTGTTCCAACTTTTCTACGGAATCCAAACTGATCTTCCCCGAGGTCCGCTTCTACCAGTTTTTCCATTCGTCTGTAAAGAATATAAATATCGTAAATTTTCTAATAAAATACGTTATCTGACTGTACTGCACTATAATAAAGGAAAAGAAGTGGATGTTAATGAACAACCTCAGCCTTTGTATACAACGATAATCATAAAGAGGAAATACTAAAATTAACTATCGTAATTTACTATCGGTTCTCAAGGCATTCACTGTGTAAATATTCTGACGTGAAACACCGTAGATGCGAAGATATTTACATAATGGTTACGAAGTTTTTCGCGGTGGAGTCCTTGCATAAAAATTTGTTGGTACACTAACCGAGTCAGATTCGGTTAAAATTCAGACTTTCCGATGGTATACACTGTGGTATTCGCCACGATATAAAACCTGACGGTCGTGAGATTGCATGGTTTTCTCTTTTCTTTGGGCATAAAGTCTTGGCCCATTTTATTTCGTGTATTGAGTACGATAGTAAATACCTCCTAGGGGTGTGAACAATATACACAGTTATCCTCAGTTGAGAGAGGACGTCTAGTTGGGCTCAAAGAAGCCAGTTGGAGTAGTCACAAATCGCTCGACATTTGAATAGGAGTGATACCACGTTCTGAACATGTTGACAGAAACGGGTGAACCATGAAGAACATAGTGTCAAGAAGGAAGCAGTCGACCTAGAGAGGCAGCGAAGAAGAGGATCGACCAATCTGCAAAGATGCCCTGAGATCCCTGTAATCATCATTATCATCGATCCAAGGTGCAACTGGTTCTTCAGTGACCTCAAGGAACATTAACAGGTGGCTCACAGAAAGGGGGCTGAACTCTCAGTAACCCTGTTGGCCACTCTACAGCAACAAGCCCGTTTGCAGTGGTATCAGGTACAACTAACGTGGAATCTTATTGACTAGAAAAGAAATGTTTTCAGTAATGAGTCCTGCTGCGAAGTGAGCCCCAGTACCAGCAAAGATGTATCTGGAGATGATTCGGACAGCAGTGGGATACCAACTTCAGTACCGCCCACTCTATGCTTCAACACCAACGAGTGGTCATCTGGGTTGCCATTTATTTACACAGAAGGACTCCTTGGCTATCATCCGCAGTCCTCTTACAGCACAACAGTACGTCGACGATAGTCTACGTCCCATTTTGTTGCTCCTCATGACAGGTCATCCTGAGCTTAATTTCAGCAAGTTGATGCCTGCCCACACACAGCGAGGACCGAGCGAGGTGGCGCAGTGGTTAGACACTGGACTCGCATTCGGGAGGACGACAGTTCAATCCCGCGTCCGGCCATCCTGATTTAGGTTTTCCGTGATTTCCCTAAATCTCTCCAGGCAAATGCCGGGATGGTTCCTCTGAAAGAGCACGGCCGACTTCCTTCCCCATCCTTCCCTAATCCGATGAGACCGATGACCACGCTGTCTGGTCTCCTTCCCCAAACCAACCAACCAACCACACACAGCGAGAGTTTCTGTTGCTTGCCTTTGAGATTATCAAACCCTACCTTGGCCAGCAAGGCCGCCCGATCTTCCCGGAACTGTGAATGTTGGAGTATTATGGGCCGGGCCTTTCAACGAGCTCGGGATTTTGAAAATATTACGCTCCAGTTGGACATAATTTGGAACGATATCCCATAGGAGGACATCTAAGGATCGTATCAGTTAGTGTCAAGGCGAATAGCTGCTTTCATAAGGGCCAGAGTTGGATCAACTCATTACTGATTTGCTGAAGCTATAACGCTTTTTCTTTTAAAGAAATCATCCAACTTTTCTGAAATGGTTATCATACGTTTGTCTGTACACGTACATTACATCCTCCAGTTTCCGTCCCATTGAGACAATTTCTTCGCGGTGCGTAACTTTTATTGTCTTAGAGTGTATTTTGTAATAATTTTAGTCATCAGATTTGATGGATATATAAATGTGTAGATATGTGTTTTTAATGTGAAGAATAGCATCAAAGTACATAATTCCCGTGGAACTTACATAATTTTTGATATGGGAATCCTGTACTATTGGAAATAGCTTTCTGAATATGACGCCATTTTATGCAATTCTGGCGAAGCTTATGTATTTTTTTAACTCCAGACATGTGAGATATTCGGTGCAGTATTTGACAGATTTTTTTTATTTTTTATTTTTTTATACCGTTAGTACAGTGGTGTAAATACTGTAAGAAATGCTTTTGGACGAGGCACGAAACTCAGTTAATCTTTGTACCTTTGATTATGGTGCAAAATTCAGATTTTTCAGATAACTTTTGAACATGGTACTAATTTATATGACACTCAGATCCGTGAAATAATTATGAACATGGTGCAGAATTCAGATTTTTCGTATACTTTAGAACATGGCTTGAAATTCAAGCCGGCCGCGGTGACAGAACAGTTATAGGCGCTTCAGTCCGTAACCGCGCTGTTGCTACAGTCGCAGGTTCGAATCCTGCCTCGGGCATGGATGTGTGTGATGTCCTTAGGTTAGTTAGGTTTAAGTAGTTCTAAGTGTAGGGGACTGATAACCTCAGATGTACCTTGGTGCATAGAGCCATTTGACCCATTTTTTTTTAATTCAAGCCCTTTGGATACTTATGAACATGTTATCAGTTTCGGCTATCTTGAATTTTTTTAATGTTTGCTATTACTGTAATGTCATGCTGTCTGCCCTCTTGGATTGTGCCGTTAATGCTCTGCTCCTGCACCTGGCCAACATCATGTATGCTCTTGGCACTGTACGACCTCCAACTGACAGTTCAGGATCTAAGTGTGCTGGATAGTTGATACGTATACTACTCATTCGCGACACCTCGTTCCTGCCACTCCTTCGTGCCTCCACATTGACCTGTCTTGTTGCACTGATCACCAAAACGGTTCTGTCGAATGGCACCAAGGTGGCCACAGAGCTTAACGTTAAAGATTTTGTCTTATATGTGCCGCCATGACAGGACTTCAGTTGATTGTTGTTAGTTACAAAAATTTACTTTGTTTTATACTGTATCGTTCTAAATTTTAATATCTGAAAATTAACTATATCCAGCTCATCGGGTGCTGACCTGGATTTTGGATGTGGCATTTTTAATTACGGTACAGTCAAACCACGTTTGTTGTGTTGACCTAATGCATGGACGAGTCTTTCGAATGTTTCGTGGGAATTATATAACAGTCAAACATTACAGATGCAGGTAATGGTATGAAAAAGAACGCAATCGTTCGAAAGTAATCACCATTAAAAATTGTATGCAACTGTGACGAAAACCTTAATAAACGACAAATAAACTGAGTTGCTGGTCCTTACTCTGACGCTGCACATATCGTGGTAGAGTCTACCGCCTTTATAACCGAGATGTCGTGTGCTACACCAGCTGTCTGGCATGAGATAAATAAAAATAATATCACTTTCTTTTGTAATTGGTGAATGTGGTTCTGAAAAGCCCATTTGAATGAGCATGAAAGGTAACTTGTTTGGACTATTTAATTGATTGAAAATGTTGGCAAAATTTAGTGTACTAACAACATTTATTTTCCCAAACAAGATATAAACTGAAACTTTCTGGCAGATTAAAACTGTGTTCCGGGCCGAGACTCGAACTCGGGACCTTTGCCTTTCGCGGGCAAGTGCTCTACCACTAGCCCGCGAAAGGCAAAGGTCCCGTGATCGAGACTCGGCCCGGCACACAGTTCTAATCTGCCAGGAAGTTTCATGTCAGCGCACACTCCGCTGCAGAGTGAAAATTTACTTCTGGAAACATCCCCTATGCAGTGGCTAAGCCATGTCTCTGCGATATCCTTTCTTCCCGGAGTGCTAGTTCTACAAGGTATGCAGGAGAGCTTCTGCGAAGTTTGGAAGGTAGGAGACCAGGTACTGGCGGAATTAAAGTTGTGAGGATTTGGCGTGAGTCCTGCTTCGGTAGCTCAGTTGGTAGAGCAATTGCCACAAAAGGCAAAGGTCCCGAGTTCAAGTCTCGGCTCTGCAGAAAGTTTTAATCTGCCAGAAAGTTTTATATCAGCGCACACTCCGCTGCAGAGTGAAAATTTCATTCTGAAGATATAAATTATACCAAAAAAGTTATAGATTGAATGCCCTAAGCCACTAACAGGTGATTTAATACTCCACTGGGTGGATCCTGATTGGCAAAGGCCGTTTAACTAGGTGATCAGTGACTCAAGTACTCTGACCCTAAAAATGTGGATAACGCAAGCTGAATTGATCTGAGGCGGGGCAGACTTTGACTGATCAAATCTACTGAAGTTTCTCTATATAAGTGCAGCTGAGAGCAAGTGGCTATTGAAATCTGTACGCTCTTATAAGGCCGGAGCGGCAGTTAGCTACCCTGTATACTTTTGCGGTGACGTGACCTGCAGCTGGCGACATGTGTGCGGCGGAGGATGTGACACGTGGAGGTAGCACCTGTGAATTCATCGCGGCCACGAAAGAAATGCAAAAATCTCACGGTCTAGCGAACAGGCAGACAGATCGCAATTTACTCTCTACCAGAGACATGAAAGATTTCAGTGTGTGACACACCCGTTCGCTGGTCGTACAAAGGACCAATTTGGCTCGCGTATACAACAGAGCACACAAGGATACCAACGTCATGACTGGTAAACCAAAAACGAATAAGTGTGCACTCGGCAAACGAGTAGTTCGAGGCACAGTAAGAGCTTCACCTCAGGTTCCCCAGTCTCCTTGCGAGTGAAGTTAGTCTCAGGACAGGTTCCAAGAACCCACTACACATGCCAGAGCTTCGACCCGAAGTCTCTTACTAGACCAAAGTCCTGCACCCCAGTGCTTCGCACCTCTCCAGAAAAAAAAATTCCTTCTTGGAAAGTGCATGAATGACACCGCCTTCCCTCTATATTGAGCCAATCACAAGGCTCTAGAGGCACTAAATCTACCGTCCCACACGACAGCACAAACTCATGTCAAACCTGCATCTCTGAAAAAAAAAAAGAAACCGCTAATTATTGGCTTTTTTAAGTTTTTGCAGAGGGAAAACTGATGATTTTCTCCGAATTCATGTCGCTTCCCACAGCAACAAGCGAACAGATACAATCTCAAAGACCTTTATCTAATTCGCCTGTGCCTTGGAGCTTGTTAGTCCTAGATATGAGATGCAATAAACGTTTCTCTGATGCCAGAGTTTTCCTATACAACGGAGGCGGCCGAGGGAAGCTGTTCATTGGCCTACTTGCATTATTGGCGAACACAAAAACATGTGGATTTTTATTACGCACGGCTCAGTACACATTGCTTGGTTTCCGACTCCACTGGGTAGACAAGTTCCTTTAGACCGTCGCCCCTGGCCAACATCCTGTTGGCGCATCGGCAGGTATCGCGGCGTTGTTCTGCTGCAGCCCTGTCTTTATGAGGGGCTGCCCTGTATGGCTGTGGGCCTGTGTGGCAAAATTTACTAAGGGATGGACTCGCCGCCAATTGATTTCAACTCCCAACAAGCCGTCTCTAAGAGATAAGAATCATAAAAGTGTCTCATGCTTTTAACCCCTACCAAGCTCCATCAACGTCTGCTCAGGCCATTAACTTTCTGGAGTCACTCAAGGTGCGTCTGGATTTAACAGACCTATAATAATTTTCCATACGCGAAAAATAGGCGAGAGAGTAACTTGTCCTCTCTCAAGCACATCTGTCGAAGATCATCTCTTTCATGATAGCAGATTTGTTTTAGGGATTATACGAAGGCAAGCATATTTGAAGTGTTCATGGTCATTAATTTTTGAAGTCTATTTACACTATGTGATAAATAGTATACGGACACCTGGCTGAAAATGAGTTACAAGTTTGTGGCGCCCTCCATCGGTAATGCTAGAGTTCAATATGGTATTGGTTCACCCTTTGACTTGATGGCAGCTTCCACTCTCGCAGGCATACATTCAGTCAGGTGTTGAAATGTTTCTTGGGGAATGGCAGCCCATTCTTCACAGAGTGCTGCAATGAGGCAGGTATCTATGTCAGTCGGTGAGTTCTGGCACAAAATCGGCATTCCAAAACACCCCGAAGGTGTTCTATAGTTTTTAGGTCAGGATTCTGTACATGCCAATCCATTACAGGGACGTTATTGTCGTATAACCACTCCACCAAAAGCCGTGCATTATGACCATTTGCTCGATTGTGTAGAAATATGCAGTTTCTATCCCCGAATTTCTCTTCAACAGTGGGAAGCAAGTAGGTGCTTAAAACATCAATGTTGGCCTGTGCTGTGAATGTGCCACGCAAAACAACAAAGGGTGCAAGCTCCCTCCATGAAAAACACGACCACACAATAACATCACCGCCTTCGAATTTGACTGTTAGCACTACACACGCTGGCAGATGACGTTCACCGCGCATTCGCCATACCCACACCCTGCCATCGCATCGCCACATTGTGTACCGTCATTCGTCACTCCACACAACGGTTTTCCTCTGTGCAATCGTCCAATGTTTACGCTCCTTACACCAAACGATACGTCTTTGGCATTTACTGGGGTGATGTGAGGCTTATGAGCAGCCGCTCGACCATGAAATCCAAGTTTTTTCACCTCCCGCCTAACTGTCATAGTACTTGGAGTGGATCCTTGTGCAGTTCGGAATTCCAGTGTGATGATCTGGATAGATGTCTGCCTATTACACATTACGACCCTCTTCAACCATCGGCGGTCTCTGTCAGTCAACAGACAAGGTCGGTCTGTACGATTTTGTGCTGTACGTGCCCCTTCACTTTTCAGTTCACTGTAATATGAGAAACAATGGTCCTAGGTATGTTTAGGAGTGAGGAAATCTCTTGTACAGACGTATGACACAAGTGACAGCCAATCACCACGTTCGAAAAGTCCGTGAGTTCCGCGGAGCGCTCCATTCTTCTCTCTCACGACGTCTTATGACTATTGAGATCGCTGATATGGGGTACCTCGCAGTAGGTGGCAGCACAATGTACCCAATATGAAAAACGTACGTTTTCGGGGGTGTTCGAATACTTCTTATCACAAAGTGTAGATTTGATCGAAGCTTATGGCATGGGCACCAGAAAACAGTTTACAGTCACGTTTTTCACGACTGCTCACTCCACAAATATGTAATTCACACCTCTACTCGCGGCTAAAGGGTCGAGTAACGACTCGTTGACTTCATGAGCCGATCTCTCAGAATAACTGCCTACACGTTTTTTTCTGCAGGTACCGAAAAGCTCTGCCTATTACCTCCCCGTCTCCGAGAAACCTGCGATCTTCGGCCCCGGGGTTATAGCTAATGTTAAGATTTGATACGTAGTAGTGCTATCGCTATCGGTATCCTTACATTAATCGTGCCCAGTCAAAACCACATGCCTGACTCATCCATCTGATACGTGACACGGTGCTTTTTGATATATCTTGTACTGCCTGTTTGCTGCTTCCTTTAATTGCTGAGCTCGTGGAACGTTTGGTTTGTGAAAGCTGAGGAATAGTGTTTTATTTGCTTCTGTTGTCGGTGTACATGTTGATGCACGAAAATGCACTGCAACGACAGGAACACTATCTTCCGTCAATCTGCTTTAAGAATTAGTTCCGCCGAGTACAACCAAATGAATAAAATGCAATGCCACATTATTTTGTGACATCATTTGACATTTATTCCCACTGTAGGTTATTACTTTTTGGTCAGTTCTTAATTCATCTAGCAGCTGACGTTGCATGTTACTGTTTAGATCTCCAGCAGCCAGATTCCATGACGATTCGACCGGTAATTGCCAGTGGTTACTCACTGAAACCAGTTACGATTATGTATTTTAGCACGAAAGCTGTTGATAGTGACTTGTGGCACACAAATTTAAAGACATATCGACACCTACCATCAGTAAAAATAGGAATTCTGTGAGCTGTGTAATCACTAACAAGGAATAACTTACAGAGTGTGGAGCACACAAGAAACATGAGCTACAGTGGGAATATCAAAGCCAGTAGAGGCGGGAGAATGTGATTGCAAGACCAAGTGCTGGAGATGGTGACGGGAAGTCAGCAGCTTCCAGCAAATTTCATGGTGCCGCTATCAAACCAATTATAGGCAGGGTGTTGTTATTCTTATTGTTATTGTTGTCGTTGTGATCTTCAGTCCGCAGACTCTTCTCGCTACTCTATCCCGCGCAAACCTATTCACCTCCGAATAACTACTGCAACCTACACCCTTCTGAACCTGCTTACTGCATTCATGCCTTGGCCTCTCTCTACAACTTTTACTCCCGACAATTGACTCCAGTTCTAAATTAGTGATCGCTCGATGTCCCAAATATGTCCTGTCAACCGATCCCTTCTTTCAGTCACGTTGTGCCACAAATTATATTTCTCTTGAATTTTGCTCAGTATCTCCTCGTTAGTTATGCAATCTACCTATCTAATCTTCAGCATCCTTCTGTAGGCCAATCTCTTCTTGTCTAATCTGTTTATCATCATTGTTTCACTTCCATAAATGACTACAGTCCATACAGATGCATTCAGAAAATGCTTCCTAATACTCTAATCTATGTTCGATGTTAACAAATTTCTGTGCTTCAGAAACACTTTTACCCATTACCAATCTACGTTATATTATCCTCTCTATTTCGGCCATCATCAGTTGTTTTTCTGTGCAAATAGCAAAACCCATTTAATACTGATAGTGACTCGTTTTCTAATCTAATTCCCTCAATATCGCCTGATTTAATTATACTCCATTCCATTATCCTTGTTCTACTTTTGTGTTATTCATCTCATATCCGGCTTTCAAGACACTGTCCATTTTGTTCAATTGTTCTTCCACGTCCTTTGATGCCTCTGACAGAATCACATAATCATTGGCCAATCTCAGTTTTTTTCCCTCCTCCCTGAACTTTGATTATCGGCATAGAAACATTTAATGTTTGCCAAAGTAGCGGAGTACGGACAATAAGCAATTTTCGTAACGAATGAATGAGACGTTCTTCCATCAAAACGGCGGCGTATATTTTTGCAGCCCTCAGAACATATACTCAAAATCAAAGCAGTATTCACCTGATTTACTTTCAATAGGCGATATGGTGTCGCTCTTTTCAGTTTCTGTACATACACAGTGAACTCTACGTCCCGAAAACTATTAGACAATCCTAAACAATGTTCCCTTCTATATTACTGAGATGTGAGCTACCCTGCTCCAGTCGCCTACTTGGGGCTCCGTGTTCCGTCATTTTCTTTTTATGATAACCTTTAGCGACGTTCAAACGAGTGTCCTACACCACCAACACGCGTTTCGCCACAGAATGCTTCCTTTAGAAGAGACCCCCCTTTCAACTCACCCATTTCGTTTGAGCAAACAGTCTGGACAGCTCCTCGCTTACGATACTCATTAAAATGACCCAACGTCGTTCTATAAGCGGAACACATTTTGTGGTAGAAACACACTGTATGAATTAGAAGCAATTAACTGGAGCATTCGCAGTAATTACAGCCAAGGTGGTAAACAGAAGGAAGCTCTTCGGAATAAAATTATGTTCTTGTGTATTTATTTCTTCTTTCAATTTGGATAAGAAAATTCTTCTCGCAGATACCTCATCTACCGTTCCGTTCCTGCCTCCTCCTTTCGTCCCTCCCACATTCCACTCTCCGCTCTCTCTCTTTTCCTCTGTCGCTCATCATCTCACGCTGTATGGCAGTTTCAGCCAGAAGTACACCTCCACTATATTCTGTTTAACACGGTCATGCTTGGGCACTGTAAGCTAAAGACTCGGTGCACAAAGAAAACTCGTTTATGTCGATGGTTCTCACTATAGCGCTCTAGAAATTCTTCAAAGGCGGGACTTTTTAAGTGTAGTGCACCTTAGAGACGTTGCTTGTCAACTCTTCACTATTTCAGACCAATTAGGTCTCGCACCTACTGAATAACGCGCGGTAGAATCTAAGTGTTAAAAGCTATAGGCAATCAGGGGAAACCATGTTTAACAGATATGAAGAAAACATTGGCTCTTTGACTATTTTTGTAAAACTATTACAAACTAAGGACTGCATTATCCTTAATTAAAAACCAGATAGTGCTTATTAGCCCTTCACAGTCGTTGAGTTCGTTGTCAGAGTATCTTCCAGTGCCCAAGCGGTTTGGTATGAACCGATCTAAACCATTTTGTACACATTACTAGCTGCTAAGGAACGGCTGTGTAAGAACCATGCACAAACGTTTCTAATTTCGTATTTTGTTAATTCTATAATATACTGCGAAATGGTTTAATTATAGTTGATTCATTATTTTAAGTATCCCTTTTGTTAGATTTAGCAACGGCCATGCCGCAGTGGATACACCGGTTCCCGTGAGACCACCAATGTTAAGCGCTGTCGGGCGTGGTCGGCACTTGGATGGATGACCATCCAGGCCACCATGTGCTGTTGCCATTTTTCGGGGTGCACGCTGCCTCGTGAGCTACTCGACCGAATAGTAGCGGCTTCGGTCAAGAATACCATCGTAACGACCGGGAGAGCGGTGTGCTGACCCCACGCCCATCCTTCCGCATCCTCCACTGAGGATGACACGGCGGTCGGATGGTCCCGGTAGGCCACTCGTGGCCAGAAGACGGAGTGCTTTTATTAGATTTAAGCAAACTGGTCATAGATCATATAATCAGGTTTAAACTTAGGCTAAGTGAAATCAGTTTCCTTTTATCATTCATATGTGAGCAGTTAAGAAAGATTCGCAATAAATTGTGTACAATGACAACACAAAAAGTTCTAGGGCTAGCAGCAATGGTGTTGATACCGATGAAAGTTGGTTTCTCTTTCTTTGTTGCGCAACAAGTGTCGACATAAGTGTGAACTTTGACTTAATTTTTCTTTCTCTGCAGTTTCAAGTTGTCATGTTGCGAGTATCCCATTCGAAATTTAATCTGAAATGCTATGGAATCTTCAACTAGACGGTTCAACATCTACAGTTGGACAAAGTTTATAGCTGGTCTTCTTCTTCATCCTCAATAATAGGAAAGACTGTGACAGCACCCAAAGATGGTACTACTGTAGAAAAAAGCGGACAAATGGAAGCAATCGAGGAACAGCAGAATCTGGCATTACACGATCAGTGATTAACCGTGTGAAACAGCTGAAACCATAGGCATATAAACACAAAGAGAGTAAAATACATATTACATGAAGAAATAGATTCAAATGGCTCTGAGCACTATGCGACTTAACTTCTGAGGTCATCAGTCGCCGAGAACTTAGAACTAATCAAACCTAACTACCCTAAGGACATCACACACATCTATGACCGAGGCAGGATTCGAACCTGCGACCGGTGAAGAAATAGGCATAAGGAAACTTCGCGCAAGACGGGCCACGCCTTGAATGAATACTGTCTAGAATCAAACACAAAGAAGAATGTTCTGATCGCTCAGAAAAGAATCCAAAAGATTTTGGGTGCCAATTCATTACAGTGGCTGAGAGAAGGGTCCAGTATTTCATGCCAGAAATATATGAAATCAAAAAGCATTCAATGTGTATCATTTGCCAGTTACGGTGTAGTTACTGCTTTCTGTGATGCCAAATCTAATCTCTGGTGGTATTCGACCAGGAAATGTAATAGCTGTGGAGTAGTACGAAATCTTTTGAACGAACTCAAGGGAAAGGTACACGAGGAAGAACCAGACTTTCCCAATAAGCACGATACTCTGGGCGCAATGCATCTGTTCTCAAGATATGCTTTTTTGGATGATTGTGTTGAGGGAATCGAAGCACGAATTATTGACACAGTCACAATATTAATGTGATTTGACCCCAACTGACTTACAGCCTTTCTCAGGCATATAGAGCTCTAAGTCCGATTTACGCTTTTAGTCCAAAGACAGGAATATGCCAACCGTGGATGGATACCTCATAGAGCATCCCGAACCAAACTTGAGATGGAATCTGCCCAATGAAAGTATGTTCGACGAAGTGTATTGACCTGAAAGAAGACAGCTCTGAATTTTATTTACCTCAACTGATAATGTTTTATTATCATGCTAAAGCTGTTCACATTATTGCACCTGATATTGCTCGTTTAAAATCGTACAAAAAATTCTTGAAGTAACCTACAGGAAGTAAGAGAATAGCAGGCAATACTGAACGTTCAAACTTTTCGTTGCATTTATCTTCATCATGTGCATTACCCACGAAGGTGTAACTTTTCTTCTGCCTTGACTCTTGAAAAATTATATTGTCATGTTATTCCTTTTTCCGGTCAATGGTGTCAGCATTAAGACAATATATAGCTATTGCTCGCGTTTTTTTCACGTAACACATCCGCGTAGAAATTCTAGAAGTTGAAAGCGACTTCACTTGATTTCCTTTCATTCGCTCGTTAAGACACGCCATTCCAGCTAATTAGTCTGACAGACAGTGGTAAAGAAGACTTTTCTTACAACGTAATATTCTTTTAGGTAAATCGAATGAACACTGCTTTATTAATTAAATATTGAAACATTGTTCGATCAAAAAAAAAAAAAATAAAAAGGACAGCGATGTAGTGTTCACTGAAGCAAGAGTACTTCGATTTCTGTATTAAAAGCTGTGGATGCAAGAGCCCACATATCCACCTCGTGGTAAAATGTTCGTTAAGTATGGTAGGCAATATCATGAGTGAATTGCGTTGCTAGAGGCATTATGCAGGATTTTTAAAATAAATACATGGAACGCCAAAGGAACTGGTATACCTGACTAATATCATGAAGGAACCCCGCAAGCACGCAGAAGTGCAGCAACACGATGTAGCATGGACTCGACTAATGACTGAAGTTGTGCTGGAGGGAACTGATGTCATGAACCCTGCTGGGCTGTGTACAAATCCGTAAGAGTATGAGCGGATAAAGATCTCTTCTGAACAGCAAATTGCAAATCATCCCAGATATGCTCAATATTGTTCATGTCTGGGGAGTGTGGCGGCCATCGGAAGTGTTTAAACGCAGAAGAGTGTTCCTCGAGCCACTCTGTAGCAATTCTGGACGTGTGGGGTGTCGCATTGCCCTGCTAGAATCGTCAAAGTCTGTCGGAATTCAGAGTGGATATGAATGAATGCAGGTGATCAGACAGGATGCTTACGTACGTGTCCCTGTTAGAGTCGTGTCTAAACGTGTCAGGGGTCCCACATCACTCCAACTGCACACGCCCCACACCATTACAGAGCCTCCACCAGCTTGAACAGTCCCCTGTTGACATACAGGGTCCACGGATTCATGACGTTGTCTCCATGCCCGTACACGTCCCTCCGTTCGATACAATTTGGAACGCGACTCGTCCGACCAGGCAACATTTTTCTAACAGTCCAATGTCGGTTTTAATGGGCCCGATGTGGCGTAAAGCTTTATGTCGTTCAGTCATCAAGGATACACGAGTGTCCTTCGGCTCCGAAAGCCGATATGGATAATGTTTCGTTGAATGTTTAGCATTGAAAGCCGCAGCGATTTGCGGAAGGGTTGTACTTATGCTACGTTGAACGATTCTCTTGAAACGACGTTTGTCTCGTTCTTGAAATATCTTGGTCCGGCCGCAGCGATGTCGGGGATTTGACGTTTTAACGGATACTTGATATTCACAGTACACTCGTGAAACGGTCCTACTGGAAAATCCCCACTTCATAGATACCTCGAAGATGTTGTGTATCATCACTCGTGCGCTGACTACAACACCACCTTCAAACTCACTTAAGTCTTGATAACTTGCCATTGTAGCGGCAGTAACCGATCAAACATCTCCGTCAGACACTTGTCTGATATAGACATTGCCGACCGCAGCGCCGTATTCTGCTGTTTACATATCTCTGTATTTGAATGTGCATGCTTATACCAGTTTCTTTGGCGCTTCAGTGTACATGAATATCTGTTATGCATGTATCTGCACGTTAATATAAAGAACGTGATTGTTAGTATTCTCTGTCTTACGAAATCTGAAGCACCGAGAACGAGAGGAGGAAACGAAATGAATTTTCATTGTTTGGGAGAATATGTAATGTAATTTCAATGATTACAATATAGAGTCAAATTACAAACAACGACATTACGAGGTATCTTATCGGTATGACGTTGTACCCCTTCTGGCCTCGATGTACGCAGTTATGCGGTTAGGAAGGGTATCGTACGGCAGTTATATCCTCTCCTGAAGCAAGCTGTCCCACCACTGTTCTAACTGATGCTTGATATACTCTATAGTAGCATTGAGGCCTAGTTGACGTCCGAGCTGACGCCAGAGAAGTTCCATTGCGAACAGATGTGGAGAACTTACTGACTACGGGAGTACCAGCACATGACGCAGACAGTTCACAGATACACGTGCCGTGTGTGCACGAGTGTTGCCCTGCTGAATAATGACACATTGACCTTGCTCCATGTGACCCAATATTTAGGGATGAAGAGTACAATTGTGTCGTTAGAGTCTTCTTAATCACTACCAACCGTGAGCTTAAATCATACACGTTGGCTCCTCTCCTAGTCATGCCAATAGTAACACCGCCTCTCCAAAACATGGGAAGAATGGAACCTCCGCCATAGCCTCTGACGACGTAACTGTCGGTTGTAATTAAACTTTCCCTATTTAACACGTTATAACACGGAAACGAATTACTCTAAGTGTCGCAGACTTGGTAGTTTTAATGCCAAGGACATGGAGAAGGGACATAATGCAGAATGAGTTCAATCGAAACACTTTTAATGTGCTGCTACTGTGCGCCATACCATTAGACACCGGTACCATTACTGCTACATAAGTTGCTCAATATGGCGCTCAGTGTCCAGAAGAGAGTGAAAGCGCAGGATTGCATCCTGCACAGCAGAACCAAACATGTCCGTAGGTATGCTGGATCTTTTGATATGCTGCGCTTTGGAATAGCACATGTGTGAATGCTCCCCTGGTAAAGTCTGTCCTTCAGATAGCCCACAATTAGAAATTATCGGGAGTGAGATCAGGTGATCGTGCTCACCAAGCATTTGGAATCGATCGGCTGATAATTCAATCATTTCCAAATGTGTTTCGGAGAGCGATGCGCAGTGGGGTCCCATCTTGCACGAAAAGTGTTCAGTTCAATTCGTGTTTCTCCTGTAGGGCGGGTATGACACGCTGACGAAGCATATCGCACTAACGCTGGCCAGTCACACTGTACGTCTTTGGTACTTGGGCGCAAGACTGTTCAAAATGGGCCAATGATGAACGTAGCCGTGAAGCCACACCATACCGTCACACATTCACCGTACAGAGGAACTTCACGCACTGTGTCTGGAGGTGAAGATCCCCACATTCGGCAGTTCTGTGTATTCAACTTACCCATCAGAGAAAAATGAGCTTCGTCTGCCAACTTCAGTCCTTGAGAGTAGGTGGAGAGCGAGATCAACATGTTGTGTGTCCTGTAGTGCAAGCTGCTGTACGATATGGATCTTGTACAGATTCTGAAATCATCGTAAATCCATAGTTGAAATGGCGGACAGTGGGACGTCAGCTGGCATAAATTTATATTAAAAATGAAGAAATTCCTCAAGCTGTATGTAAGGTGTTGATTTTATTTTGGCAACTAGTTTCAACGTTGTAACAACATCATCTTCAGGCCCATATACTTGTTGATGTCGCCGGCCGGGGTGGCCGAGCGGTTCTAGGCGCTACAGTCTGGAGCCGCGCAGCCGCTACGGTCGCAGGTTCGAATCCTGCCTCGGGCATGGATGTGTGTGATGTCCTTAGTTAGGTTTAGGTAGTTCTAAGTTCTAAGGGACTGATGACCTCAGATGTTAAGTCCCATAGTGCTCAGAGCCATCTGAACTTCATGTCAACTGCGTGTGGCTGATACTAGAAGTCAGTGGTGGGATATGGACGTCCTCCGTGTGGAAGGTGGGTAGTAACTAGTCTGAAATGAATGGTTCGAAGCACCTTCTGTACAGTGGACCACGAGATGTTAACTTGTTCTGACAGAGCACAGGCACTGTCTGACGATCGGGAATCGCGCGCAGCGTTGTCTGCCATAATAACAGCGATTTCATCAACCACCTGTGGTGCAACCGGTCGTCGGCCCCTTCCCGGAGCGACACCCAGTTCGCCAGTTGATCCGAACTTCTCCATCACGCTCCGCACAGCATGTGGAGAAAGCGAACCCTTCCGTAATCCTTTCAGCCGGCGATATTCTCGAAGTGAAGCTGCAGCATTACTGTTGTTTTGATAACAGAGCTTCACCAATAATGCCCTGCTCCTTTTGTCCAAACTCGTGTTGACACATCAACAGGTGCACTACGCCTGGTCAGGTGTATGAGACTATGAATCAAGATGACTGATCACAGCACCACCTGGCGGCAGTAGCAGGAACTGGATGGTGGCGCAAGTGACGCATGAAAATCATGCACCCCACACTCTAGACATCAATACTCGTACGGTAATTAGTTTCTGTGTTATAACGTGTGAAATAGGGAAAGTTTAATTATAGCCACCCAGTATTATTGGGATAGTGCAGAACCGTGATTCACCGCTGAACACAGTGCGATGCCATTGATCAGCAGTCCACGTTGCCCAGTCACAGCATCACTCCAGGCGCAGCCGTTTCAGTTGCGAAGCTTACGGTAGCCTATGCATCGGACAGTAAATAAATAATAGTAATTGTCTAGTCTCTCTGCCGCTATTTATCGACCAATTGTGCGAGATGGCAGAGAAAGCTCTTGGTGCACAATACAGCAATCTTGCCTTGTGGTGGTTGGACGTGGTCCACTATAACCTTGACGACAGATATGCATGTCCTCACGTTCCCAAGCAGTCCATCATCTGGCCGGTGTCACACTCGAATGCCACACAAATGAAGATGTTGCACAATTCGACCAGTCGACCAAATGGAGAACCACACTGAGGCCCCATTTTAAACTATCAGATGCTGCTAACGCTGTCTCATAGGAGTACGCAGCATCTTAAACTAGACCCTCCCTAATTTTAGTTCGGGAAATTGAGAAAGTATCGCTCAAACAGTTATTGGGAAAGCAAGGATAAATACCTTTTATTATTATGAACCTCTCTTCACACATTTCATACTGGAAATCGCACTTCAAATATGCTGAAGCGCCAAACAAACTGGTATAGTGATACGTAATCCAATCCAGATATATGTAAACATGCAGAATACGGCGCTGCCGTCTGCAGCGCCTTTATAAGACGGCAAGTGTCTGGCGCAGTTGTTAGATCGGTTACTGCTGATACAATGGTAGGATTTCAAGATTTAAGTGAGTTTGAACGTGATCTTATAGTCGGCGCACGAGCGTTGGGACTGAGCATCTCCGAGGTAGGTACGACCAATTCACGAGTGCACCGTGAATATCAGGAATCCGGCAAAATATCAAAACTCCTTCATCGCTGCGGCAGGACAAGGCCTGAAATAACGGGAATCGTTCAACGTGACAGAAGTGCAGCCCTTCCGCAAATTGCTGCAGATTTCAGTGTCGGTCTATCAACAACTTTCAGTGTGCGAACCATTCAACGAAACATCATCGACATGGGCTTTCGGAGCCGATGTCCCACTCGTGTACCCTTGATGACTGCACGACACAAGACTTTACACCTCGCCTGGACCGGTCACCACCGACACTGGACTGTTGATGATTGGAAACATTTGGTCTGGCTGGACAAGTCTTGTTTCAGATTGTATCGAACGGACGAACGTGTAAGGGTATGGAGCTAACATTATGAATCCATGAACCCTGCATGCCAGCAGGGACTGTTCAAGCTGGTGGAGGCTCTGTAATAGTGTGGAGCGTGTGCAGTTGGAGTGATGTGGGATCCCTGACACGTTTAGACATGACTCAGACAGGTGACACGTACGTCAGAATCCTGTCTGATCACTTGCCATTGTGAACTCCGACGGACTCGGACGATTCCAGCAGGACATTGCGACACCCCACGCGTCCAGAATTGCTACAGAGTGGCTCCAATAACACTCTTCTGAGTTTAAACACTTCCGATAGCCCCCAGACTCCCCAGACATGAACATTATTGAACATATTTGGTATGCCTTGCAATTTGCTGTCCAGAAGAGATTCTCATAAGCTCGTACTCTTACGGATTTGTGGACAGCCCAGCAGGATTCATGGTATCAATTCCATCCAGCACTACTTCAGACATTAGTCTAGTGCATGCCACGTCGTGTTGGTGCCAGCTCGCGGCGGCCCTACACGATATTAGGAAGGTATTTTCTTTGGCCCTTCGTGTATATTTTTTAGGTAAAGTGAATATGTATTACGATGTTAGGAGTAATTATTCTGAGGGCATAGGCATATTTTGCTGCTACGAAAAATTATCTTTGTCATGAATATTAAAAACATTCCTTACTGACACAAAATAAATTGAAAATTCTTTTAATTCTAAAGTATTAATTCGCCAGGCTCAAGCCAAAGGCAATTCAAGCTTCTGCTAGTGTGATTTTAGGCATAGATAAATTTTCAACAATCGAAGATACCCGTACTCTGTTAATTGTGAATCGGACTTCGTAAATAACTCTAAAATGCTGGTTGTTCAGAATGAAGGGCGCGATAAATGAAAGAAAACTAATTTTAAGCTACTTTTTGGCATTAAATGAAAATACCGCTCGAGCTTCCACCTTTACAAACCATTGGCCACATTTACGTAACTAGTAAGGAGAGGATACAATTTCGGTTTCACAGCGAGAACAAATTTTTCAAATTCAACACTGATAATTATTGTTTAACGGTAATTCAACTTACATGAATAGGCAGCAAACCTCTATACATCGAATAGCGTACAGAGCCCCGAACGCTGTGCAAGACAAGAGTGAAGCAACAAGATCAAAAAGACAAACGGTACGATAACATGGGCTCTTTGCTTTATATTGTAGTTCATGTAATCTTTACACGCCGCCGAGAAATCTAAAGTTTCAGTATACTAATTGTGACCAATATTCTTTCTTACGCGAATATCACATTAATTATTTTTGCCGCTAATTAGAGGCGTCACAATCTCCGCGTCCTTCACAGTGATCATTCAACATCTGATAATTTCACGGTCCTTATATACCTTATAATGACTGTTAACAACACTAAACATGAACAAATCTAATGCACCCTGGGGGATATTCTTCTTGTTGCAGAGAATTGGAACTCTAACCATTTACATACCTGCCGATGGTGTGTACGTGTACAAAGTTACATCGGTATCCGACCATGTCTCCTGCGTGCTATAGTAGGCTTTTGTATTTTTTGTTAGGCAGTGTAATTTATGCATCAATCTGTTCTCAGAGTAAAAGCTGTGATTCCTCTGAATTATCGCTCTGTTTTTTTATTTATGTAGAACATAGAGAACCAGTTTTAAGAAACTGTGCATTTGGTTTTTAGGTGATAGAATGTAACAGAAGCTACGAGATTAAGTGATATGAACAAATACTGGACAGTAGTTTTCTGGATCACATCTTCTACCCCCTTTCTGACGTGTGCGACCTGTAGTTTCTTCCAATTATTGGACACAAGTTTTTGTTAGACGCGTGTACGTTACTTTATAGTGAAACGACGAGAAAAATCATTCACTAATTCCGTACAGATATGACGGGGATGTCATAGGGCCTTGAAGCTTATTCAGTTTTAGCTATTTCAGCTATTTCTAGTCACCCTTGGCACTAATGTTTGTATCAGTGACCTTTGCGCTGCTATGAAGATTAAATTATGGCACTATTTCCGGATTTTCCTTTGTAAAAAATATTTGACAAAGGAGTTCAATATTTCTGTTCTTGGTTTACTATCCTAAGTTTCAGTTCTTGTGTCATCCATGTGTGTCTGGAAACTCTATTTAGTGCCACTAACACCAAGAGTATCTTCGGGTTTTGTAAGAGTCTTATTTTGTAACGGCAGTCGTCGAAGAGGTCACGCTTTGCCCATCAGACAGCCAAACGATTTTCCTTCAGCATATCTCTGTCTAGCACCCTGAGCTTTGTTTCTACCTATTATGCGATATTAAGTATTTCGTCCATCTTCAGCAAGCAACTGTAGCGGTAAATAATGAAATAATAAGGAACCAGCTGCATAAAAGAATGGCACTAAGTGCCCGAAACCCGTAAAGAAATTAAATTTCCTTTGTGCAACTAGTTGCTTATTATTTCATTTCAATATGCAATAGTCTTTCTTTAGAACTTTCCTTACAGTTATTTTATAGTAAAGTGGATCCCTGGCGTCATGAACTGTTCTACGAGATACGAATCTCTAGTGCATAGTCAACTATCGCGTTGCAGCTGAGTCATAGTTCCTCTACGTGTTTATCTTAAGAGCTAAGTGTTTCAGGTTTCTCATTTTTAGAAAGATTAAATGGAATGAACACATTGGCTAAAACCCAGGTAAAGCTAGTGGCAGACTTGTGTTCATTGACAGGATACAGAGAAAATACGATCAGTACATAAGCAGATTACAAAACAGTCGTGCGACATAGCCTAGAATATTGCACAAGTGAGAGGGACGCGTATCAAATGGGACTAACAAAGGATATTGAACGTATGCAAAGAATGGCAGCACGAATGGTCACAGGTTTGCTTGACATACGGGGAGAGGGTCACGGGGATGACGAGAAAGCCGAAATGGCAAATGTTTGAAGATAGACGTAAACTACCCGAAGATGTTGGAGCCAGCACATAGAAAATGTTGTGTAGAAAGCGAACCGGGAGTGAGTTTTATTGGCGTAATACTATGACTAAGAAGAGATAACAGATCTACTAAAGAGATCGCCTGCACTAGCTTTGTCTATCGCATTCCGGAGTTTTGTTGCGCGGTGTGGAATCCTCATGAGATAACCGCGAAATATGGAAGAAAGTGTCACTCGAACTGGATGAAAATCATTAAAACAAAGGTGAAAGGTGTTTTCCTTGGCGTTGACACTTTTAGCGAAACTCAAACACCAGCTTTGTCGAAACTTCCTCGCAGATTACAACTGTGTGCCGGACCGAGTCTCGGTCCGGCACACAGTTTTAATCTGCCCGGAAGTTTCATATCAGCGCACACTCCGCTACAGAGTGAAAATCTCATTCTGGAAACATCCCCCAGGCTGTGGCTAGGCCATGTCTCCGCAATATCCTTTCTCTCAGGAGTGCTAGTTCTGCAAGGTTCGCAGGAGAGCTTCTGTAAAGTTTGGAAGGTAGGAGACGAGGTACTGGCGGAAGTAAAGCTGTGAGGACGGGGCGTGAGTCGTGCTTGGGTAGCACAGTTGGTAGAGCACTTTCCCGCGAAAGGCAAAGGTCCCGAGTTCGAGGTTCGAGTCTCGGTCCGGCACACAGTTTTAATCTGCCAGGAAGTTTCATACCAGCGCCCACTCCGCTGCAGAGTGAGAATCTCATTCTGGAACCAGATTCGTCCATCGAATGTGACAATATTTTGTTGATACCCACCTATAGAGGAAGAAACGAGCATCTAAGTAATATAAGTGAACTCGGAGCTCGAACGTAAAGATTAGGGTTTTCATTTTTCCCAAATGCTATTTGAACGTAGAATCATGGAGAAATAATCTGAAAAAGCTTCTATGAACCGTCAGCCAAATATTTAAGCGTTATTTGCGGAGTAGGAATGTAGCTATATATGTAGGCTAGTAAAAAAAGTTTCGAGATCGAGTTTCAAACGGGAAACCTAAGAACGTACACGTCCCCTCAGGTAATAAGTCCAGTAAGGACGGCGAGGACTACGTTACACTGATTACAGTGTGCACGAAAATAGGTAGGACTGCAAAGGAGAAGGAGACATAAAGATCTTACAAGAAAACAACATAGGAGTAACGGGAGAGGATATGGAAGCAGCGCAGTTTAAACAAAAAGTAAATAAAGTCTCAGGATATGGAAATATGCGATTAGTAGGAGGAATTGTAGTGATATTTTCAGTAATTATCTCCATGATGTATAAAAAAGATGAGAAGTGGGTATACATAAGTTATAGAGGAATAAGTGTTACGCCATCAACAGCTAGGCTTTCCTCCACTATTCTCAGTAAAAATATAGAAAATGGTGTGCCGGTTTTAAGTGAAGGGCGAAGTAGTTTTAGTCAAAACGATTGTGTCTTGATAATATTCATTGTTTGACACACATATTGCAAAAATAAAAAGAAAAGCTTCCACATGACCTTTATGGACCTGCATATGAAAAGGCCTCTAGAATAAAATCAGAGAAAATGGGATACAAATGGGATACAAGATTACCCAGAGGTATATTTTGTTGACGAAAGTCTGAAACAAGGTTGTGGAATGTGGCCTTTTCTGATTAACTTTAATTTATAAAAACCACTGAATTACTGTAAGGGTGCCATGGGTAACAACCAAAGGGATCTTGCTATGAAAAGAAATAGCACCCCAGACCATTATTTATGGTTCTCGGGCCGTATGGAGGGCAACAGTCAGACAGGTATCGCAACTCTGTCTGGGACGTCTGCAGACATGTGTTTGATGGTTATCGGTGTTCAGTTCGAAGCGGGACTCATCACTGAAGATATTCTAATCCAGCCAATAGTATCCAATGCCGAAGACGTGTCTTGAGAAACCCCTGACAGCGCTAGGATACCAATCTGACTGTCGCCGGCCTTACGGCGTGACAACCAGAAGTGATGGTCTGGACAGCCATTTCCTTTCACAAAAGGACTCCTTTGGTTGTCAACCGTGGCACCTTTACAGCACAACACTACGTCAACAATATTCTACGCCATGTTTTGTTACTCTCTATGGCAAGCCACCTCGGGCTGGCACTTGAGCAAGATAATGCCCTCACGAACACGGCGGGAGTTTCTACTGTTTAGCTCCGTGTTTACCAAATTCTACCTAGCCCGGCATGGTCGCCGGACGTCTCCCAAACCGTCTCCCAAACTGAGAACATTTGGAGCATTATGTGCATGGGCCTCAAAATGACTCGGAATTTTGGCGATAAAACGCGCCAGTTGGTCAGAATTTGGTAGAATATCCCTCAGGTGGACATCCAACAAATCTGAAGCTTTCTGGCAGATTAAAACTGTGTGCAGGACCAGACCGAGACTCGAACTCGCAAGAGAGCTTCGGTGAAGTTTCAAAGGTAGGAGACGAGAAGGCCTGGTTCTGAGTTGCACGCTTTGTAGATCAGTTGGTCGAGCACTTGCCCGAGAAAGGCAAAGGTCCCGAGTTCGAGTCTCGGTCCGGCATAGAGTTTTATCTGCCAGGAAGTTTCGTATCGAGGCACACTCCACGGCATAGTGAAAATTTCATTCTGCACCCAACAACTCTGTTAATTAACGTCATGCTGAATAACTGCTTGTATAAGGGCCAGATCTGGAGAAACTCGATACTGACTTGTACCATCTGTGAAATTCTTTCTCTTGAATATATCATCCTTTTTCCCTGAAATCGTAATCATTTGTTTGTCTGTACGTCTACGTCACATGTACCAATTTCCGTCCCATTCTGATAATTCTTTTATGGTGCATCGCATTTTGTATCTCAGAGTGTACATAGAGCAAGGAATGAAGGAAATCTGGGGCAGATGACTAAGACGAAAAAGGCTCGTGGAGGTCTAAAACGGCTAATTACAAGGGGAGACACCAAAGAAGAGAGAAGCTGTGCAGGGAGGCGTTTAAAGAGCCTTAGTTCTCGCATTGCATGCCTGACTGGAACAGGAAAAAGGCTTAGTAAGTGCTAGAAATGGTAGTAGCCTCTGCCATCCACTCTGCAGTGGTTATCAGCGTACAGATGTAGCTATGTTGTTGTTGTTGTGGTCTTCAGTCCTGAGACTGGTTTGATGCAGCTCTCCATGCTACTCTATCCTGTGCAAGCTTTTTCATCTCCCAGTACCTACTGCAACCTACATCCTTCTGAATCTGCTTAGTGTATTCATCTCTTGGTCTCCCTCTACGATTTTTACCCTCCACGCTGCCCTCCAATACTAAATTGGTGATCCCTTGATGCCTCAGAACATGTCCTACCAACCGATCCCTTCTTCTGGTCAAGTTGTGCCACAAACTTCTCTTCTCCCCAATCCTATTCAATACTTCCTCATTAGTTATGTGATCTACCCATCTAATCTTCAGCATTCTTCTGTAGCACTACATTTCGAAAGCTTCTATTCTCTTCTTGTCCAAACTATTTGTCGTCCATGTTTCACTTCCATACATGGCTACACTCCATACGAATACTTTCAGAAATGACTTCCTGACACTTAAATCAATACTGGATGTTAACAAATTTCTCTTCTTCAGAAACGCTTTCCTTGCCATTGCCAGCCTACATTTTATATCCTCTCTACTTCGACCATCATCAGTTATTTTGCTCCCCAAATAGCAAAACTCCTTTACTACTTTAAGTGCCTCATTTCCTAATCTAATTCCCTCAGCATCACCCGACTTAATTAGACTACATTCCATTATCCTTGTTTTGCTTTTGTTGATGTTCATCTTATATCCTCCTTTCAAGACACTGTCCATTCCATTCAACTGCTCTTCCAAGTCCTTTGCTGTCTCTGACAGAATTACAATGTCATCGGCGAACCTCAAAGTTTTTATTTCTTCTCCATGAATTTTAATACCTACTCCGAATTTTTCTTTTGTTTCCTTTACTGCTTGCTCAATATACAGATTGAACAACATCGGGGAGAGGCTACAACCCTGTCTTACTCCCTTCCCAACCACTGCTTCCCTTTCATGTCCCTCGACTCTTATAACTGCCATCTGGTTACTGTACAAATTGTAAATAGCCTTTCGCTCCCTGTATTTTACCCCTGCCACCTTTAGAATTTGAAAGAGAGTATTCCAGTTAACATTGTCAAAAGCTTTCTCTAAGTCTACAAATGCTAGAAACGTAGGTTTGCCTTTCCTTAATCTTCCTTCTAAGATAAGTCGTAAGGTCAGTATTGCCTCACGTGTTCCAGTGTTTCTACGGAATCCAAACTGATCTTCACCGAGGTTGGCTTCTACTAGTTTTTCCATTCGTCTGTAAAGAATTCGCGTTAGTATTTTGCAGCTGTGACTTATTAAGCTGATAGTTCGGTAATTTTCACATCTGTCAACACCTGCTTTCTTTGGGATTGGAATTATTATATTCTTCTTGAAGTCTGAGGGTATTTCGCCTGTTTCATACATCTTGCTCACCAGATGGTAGAGTTTTGTCAGGACTGGCTCTCCCACGGCCGTCAGTAGTTCCAATGGAATATTGTCTACTCCGGGAGCCTTGTTTCGACTCAGGTCTTTCAGTGCTCTGTCAAACTCTTCACGCAGTATCATATCTCCCATTTCATCTTCATCTGCATCCTCTTCCATTTCCATAATATTGTCCTCAAGTACATCGCCCTTGTATAGACCCTCTATATACTCCTTCCACCTTTCTGCTTTCCCTTCTTTGTAGCTATAGATGCAATTATTTTGTAAGGAACCACTTGACACCGTACGTTCTTCAAATGGTTCAAATGGCTCTGAGCACTATGGGACTCAATTTCTGAGGTCATTAATCCCCTAGAACTTAGAACTAGTTAAACCTAAGTAACCTAAGGACATCACACACATCCATGCCCGAGGCAGGATTCGAACCTGCGACCGTAGCGGTCTCGCGGTTCCAGACTGCAGCGCCTCGTACGTTCTTCACAGCCCGCTAACAATGCTGGTAAATACCTAAACTCTTTGCTGAAGAGGTGAGATTCAGCCTGTGTTAGGCCACATTTTTCAGTGGTACACCACACCCTTCTTGAACCGCAGCTCCGCAGAGTCAATTTTGAACGAAGGGATCAACCGGGTACGGCGGGAACATTTGATGAGACAGCGAGGCGGAAGCCACGAACCTCGTAGGTGGTCCTTTACGGGAAGATATCGACGTGCCGTAAGCCGGAGAGCAAGTTGGCGGCAGGGAACACGGGCTGGCGGCTGTTCCGCTGGCAGCGGCAGCAAGTTTGGAGGGCGCGCGTCACCTCACCGGCCGTCGCCGCTAGGCAGGCGAGGGCGCTGGTATCGACGGGCCGAGAGCCCCGACACCGCCACCACAAACTGCGGCGGCGCTTAGCGACAAGGCCTCCCGCACCGTTGCGAGATTCGCGGCGGTTGTCACAGGATGCTGTCAGCAGAATAAATGAATTCGATAATCTGGCGATGCGCGGTACGGTATTCCGCCAATCCGCCAGCTGAGGGACTGAGTACGAACGACTCACTTATAGTCTCATACTTGGCGTATCATATACGTTACGTTAGCCGGCCGCGGTGGCCTAGCGGTCCTAGGCACGCAGTCCGGAACCGCGCGAGTGCTACGGTCACTGGTTCGAATCCTGCCTCGGGCATGGATGTGTGTGATGTCCTTAGGTTAGTTACGTTTAAGTAGTTCTAAGTTCTAGGGGACTGATGACCACAGATGTTAAGTCCCGTAGTGCTCAGAGCCATTTTAACCCTTTTTTATACGTTACGTTACGAAACTTGCAGCAATTTGGCGCGTGTTCCCGAATGGTCCTAAGAGGCTTCAACTCTTTTGATCACTAGCGCTTTACAGAACTCTCTCTCTCTCTTTCTCTCTCTCTCTCTCTCTCTCTCTCTCCCCATATATATATATATATATATATATATATATATATATATATATATATATATATAGGGTGGTCCATTGATAGTGACCGGGCGAAATATCTCACGAAATAAGCGTCAAATGAAAAAAAACTTGTCTAGCTTGAAGGGAGAAACCAGATGACGCTATGGTAGGTCCGCTGGATGGCGCTGCCATAGGTCAAACGGATATCAACTGCATTTTTTAAAATAGGAACCCCCATTTTTACTACATTTCGTGAAGTACGTAAAGAAATATGACTGCTTTAGTTGGATCCCTTTTTTCGCTTGGTGGTAGATGGTGCTGTAATAGTCACGAACGTGTAAGTACATGGTATCACTTAACATTCCGCCAATGCGGATGGCATTTGCTTCGTGATACATTACCCGTGTTAAAATGGACCGTTTCCCAATAGCGGAAAAGGTCGATATCGTGTTGATGTATGGCTATTGTGATCAAAATGCCCAACGGGCGTGTGCGATGTATGCTGCTCGGTATTCTGTACGACATCAACCAAGTGTCCGGACCGTTCGCCGGATAGTTACGTTATTTAAGGACACAGGAAGTGTTCAGCCACATGTCAACCACGACCTGCAACAAATGATGATGCCATAGTAGGTGTTTTAGTTGCTGTCGAAGCTAATCCGCACATTAGTAGCAGTCAAACTGGGCGAGAATCGGGAATCTCAAAAACGTGGGTTTTGAGAATGCAACTTTAACATCCATTGCACCCGTACCATATTTCTATGCACCAGGAATTGCATGGAAAGGACTTTGAACGTCGTGTACAGTTCTGCCACTGGGCACAAGAGAAATTACGGGAGGATGACAGATTTTTTTGCACGCGTTCTATTTAGCGACGAAGCGTCATTCACCAACAGCGGTTACGTAAACCGGCGCACAGCTCGCGTGCAGTTGAAGCGGTATTGAATAGCATATTTCATGACAAGTGGATTGGTCGTTGAAGCACCATACCATGGCCCGCACGTTCACCGGATCTGACGTCCGAGGATTTATTTCTGTGGTGAAAGTTGAAGGATATTTGCTATCGTGATCCACCGACGACGCCCGACAACATGCGTCAGCGCATTGTCAATGCATGTGCGAACATTACGGAAGGCGAACTACTCCCTGTTGAGAGGAATGTCGTTAAACGTATTGGCAAATGCATTGAGGTTGACGGACATCATTTTGAGTATTTATGGCATTAATGTGGTGTTTACAGGTAATTACGCTGTAACAGCATGCGTTCTCAGAAATGATAAGTTCACAAAGGTACATGTATCACTTTGGAACAACCGAAATAAAATGTTCAAACGTACCTACCTGTTACCAACTGTTCGTCTAAAATTGTGAGCCATATCTTTGTGACTATTACAGCGCCATCTATCACAAAGCAGAAAAAGTTCTCCAACTAAAACATTCATATTTCTTTACGTACTACAGGAATATGTAATAAAAAATGGGGATTCCTATTTTAAAAAAACGCAGTTGATATCCGTTTGACCTATGGCAGCGCCATCTAGCAGGCCACCCATAGCGCCATCTGGTTTTCCCCTTCAAGCTAGACAAGTATCGTTCTTTGTAGTTTTTTCGTTTGACGCTTATTTTGTGAGATATTTGGCCCGGTCACGACCAATGGACCACCCTGTATATATAGGGTGTCCCATTTATCTTGACCACCCTAAATAACTGTTTGTCCAGATGCAAATTACAAAATGTTTCAAGCAAATGTTCTTCAGCCGTCAGGGAGACATCAATCAACATGATTGCCTTCGTTGTATATTTGTTTTTTTACAGAGATATGAACAGCGGTATGAGTTTTTTTAAATGGTACCCTGTATTTTTTATTCGGTAATTCATTTCCTCTCCTACAGACCAATTCAGAAATGTATCACAGTGTACCATTCACTGAAACACAACGTTATTAATTACGTGACACGATACTGACTTTGAGCACGGGATCACAAACTCATCCACTTGCTTGAGTTGTCAGGAAACAATTGAAAACCGAGTAAAAACATAACACAAAATTGACTCTTCTGTACCATTGTCCAGGAGTAGAACATTCAAAGCTGCTCAAAGTGGTGACCCTGGAACTGATACACTGGTTCACTCGTTGAGTGAAAGAAATAATTACTGCTTCCAATGCTGCCTGCTGAAGAGAATTACAAGCAAGCAAGATACGCTCCTGCATGTCTTCTGGAGTTGTTGGAATATCGCGATAGACAACGCCTTTAAAGCATCCCCAAAGAAAAAAGTCCAGAGGATTTAAATCAGCAGGAGGCCTAGCTGGCCAAGTAACTGTTCCTCTTCGACCAATACATCTGGCAGGGTATCTTCGGTTTAGAACACGACATGCACGCAAGGCATTATGTGCTGGACATCCATCGTGTTGATACCACATAAGCATTCTGGTTCTTAGCAGCACTTCATACAGAAGAGGAGGAATAATTCGTCTGAGGAAGATGGCTTACGCTGTGCCGTACCAAGGATCCCACGCCAGACGTTAACTCTCCATTGTCGCTGATGTTCCACCTGTCGTGGTTAGACACTGGACTCGCATTCGGGAGGACGACGGTTCAAGCCGGCCGCTGGTGGCCGAGCGGTTCTGGCGCTACAGTCTGGAACCGCGCGACCGCTACGGTCGCAGGTTCGAATCCTGCCTCGGGCATGGATGTGTGTGTTGTCCTTAGGTTAGTTAGGTTTAAGTAGTTCTAAGTTCTAGGGGACTTATGACCTCAGCAGTTGAGTCCCATAGTGCTCAGAGCCATTTTTTGAACGACGGTTCAATCCCGCGTCCGGCCATTCTGATTTAGGTTTTCCGTGATTTCCCTAAATCGCTCCAGGCAAATGCCGGGATGGTTCATTTCAAAGGGCACGGCCGACTTCCTTCCCCGTCCTTCCCTAACCCGATGAGACCGATGACCTCGCTGTCTGGTCTCCTTCCTGAAAACCAACCACCAACCAACCAATCCACCTGTCTGAGCCGTCGTGGGTTGTCGCTGGACCAATAATGCATGTTCCTCGTATTTATTGTCCTTTTTTTTTTTAGAAGGAACATTCATCGATAAGTAGAACACCGGAGAAGAAGTTAGGGTTGGCGAGGATTTGCTGCTGTGCCCACTGACACAACTGTACACGGTTCTGGAAATCATTCCCATGCAATTATGTAGGTGTACATGGCAAGAATGGAACCGGTGATGTATAAGAATACGATGTACACTGGTTTTAGGAATGCCAATCTCGTGTTCAAGCTGTCGTGTGCTCACATGTGGATTCATAGCAACGGAAACGAGAACAGTAACTCCAGCATCTTCGTCTGTGCTCTAAGTAGGCTGTTTAGGTTTTTATATTGGTAACGCCACGTAGCGCTCTGTGTGAAAATCACTGGCTGTGCTGTGTGCAGTCTGTGACTGGTTTGCATTGTTGTTGGCTATTGTAGTGTTGGGCAGTTAGCTGTTAACAGCGCGTAGCGTTGTGCAGTTGGAGGTGAGCCGCCAGCAGTGGTGGATGTGGGGAAGTGAGATAGCGGATTTTTGAGAGCGGATGATCTGGACGTGTGTCCATCAGAAACAGTACATTTGTAAGAATGGATGTCATGAATTGCTATATACATTATGACTTTTGAACACTATTAAGGTAAATACATTGTTTGTTCTCTATCAAAATCTTTCAGTTGCTAACTATGCCTATCAGTAGTTAGTGCCTTCAGTAGTTTGAATCTTTTATTAAGCTGGCAGTAGTGGCGCTCGCCGTATTGCAGTAGTTCGAGTAACGAAGATTTTTGTGAGGTAAGTGATTTGTGAAAGGTATAGGTTATTGTTAGTCAGGGCCATTCTTTTGTAGGGATTTTTGAAAGTCAGATTGCGTTGTGCTAAAAATATTGTGTGTCAGTTTAGTGTTGATCAGAATAGGTAAAGAGCGAAATGTATGAGTACGTTCAGTTCTGCTCAGCTGTTTGAAAATCAAATAACGTAAGGGATTTACCAACACAGTAATTAAAAAAGAAAAAGAAAACTGTTAGTGCTTGCACATGTGTTAATAATTCAGCAAGGGACTGGATAACAGCGTTGCTGGTTCTAAGGACATTTCAAAAAAAATTTTTTTGTGAGTGCACAAGTGGTTGTTCATGGACTTGCTATATTGTCCGAAAGACTCTTCATTGGTGATTGTGCACCTGCACAGTCGCAACGGATGGCTGCTGGCCGTCTCTACAAGGACTGCAGTGGGTCTGCACCTCTGGTGGTCCACCACTACCGTAATCTCTAACAAGACTACAGTGGTCTACTCTGTGATGACCTACTTACCAATATTCTTCAAAACTTCGACTGGCTCTGCTGTGGGTTTGCTCTGTTGTGGCCCATTACCTCTCTGCATGTCAAGAGTCAGCACTGTCTTTCCGTTGGAAGGACTACACTACTTGTTCAAGACTGCATGGAAATCCACTACTTCCGTGTGCATTTTCTTTTACTGCTCAGACTTTGAAAAAAAAAAGCACTGCAATTTTACTGTGATGAATGATCAGGACTGTCTTTGTGGACTGTGAGAAAATTTTAGCTTTTGACGAATATTGTATCAATAAGTGCGTGCATTTGATTTCTTTGTTATTGTAATTATGATTATAATTTTTTTTTTTCAAATCTGTATCGACCACTGGCCAAAACAGTTTTTTAAATTTTTGGTGGAGAGCATGGGGGCTATGTAAGTAGGCTGTTTAGCTTTTTACATTGGTAACGCCACGTAGTGCTCTGTATGAAAATCACTGGTTGTGCTGTGTGCAGTCTGTGTCTGGTTTGCATTGTTGTTGGCTATTGTAGTGTTGGGCAGTTAGCTGTTAACAGTGCGTAGCGTTGCGCAGTTGGAGGTGAGCCGCCAGCAGTGGTGGATGTGGGGAAGTGAGATGGCGGATTTTTGAGAGCGGGTGATCTGGACGTGTGTCCATCAGAAACAGTACATTTGTAAGAATGGATGTCATGAACTGCTATATAGATTATGACTTTTGAACACTATTAAGGTAAATACATTGTTTGTTCTCTATCAAAATCTTTCATTTGCTAATTATGCCTATCAGTAGTTAGTGCCATCAGTAGTCTGAATATGTTATTTAGCTGGCAGTAGTGGCGCTCGCCGTATTGCAGTAGTTCGAGTAACGGAGATTTTTGTGAGGTAAGTGATTTGTGAAAGGTATAGATTAATGTTAGTCAGGGCCGTTCTTTTGTAGGGATTTTTGAAAGTCAGATTGCGTTGTGCTAAAAATATTGTGTGTCAGTTTAGTGTTGATCAGAATAGGTAAAGAGCGAAATGTCTGAGTACGTTCAGTTCTGCTCAGCTGTTTGAAAATCAAATAACGTAAGGGATTTACCAGCACAGTAATTCACTAATTTTTCTAAGGGGACGTTTCAGAGTGAGTGCTACGACGACTGCGTTGTCGTGGGTTGAAACTTCCCGTTCCCTGAAGCGTCGCAACAGGACGAGAAAACATCCGTCGTGAAGGTAGGTTCCTGTCAGGATATCGCTCTCTGTACAGTTCCGCTGCCTGCGTAGCATTTCGCCTACCTTCAACAACATCAACAATAAAAGAAACGTTATGTCGTTGCAGTTTGTAGGAAGGATAGCCTTTACTGTGTGCCTATTCTACACAACAGTATTCAAAAGGGCTAAACTACTGTACTAAATGTACCCGTACATAAGGAAACAGTATTGCAATTATTGTTTTGCTAACGTACATTCCCCATAGATGAGTGGCATTTCCACCTTCTCTTCGCTTGTGTACTTTCTACTGACAAAACTCTTCAACTGACGATGACTGTCGGAATGATGGGAGTGCATTCTGCTTATGTTTACATTTGTCATCTGTCAACGTGAGCACGTGGATATGTTCCATTACCCCGAGTACCTGCACTAAGCGCTGGGAGCATCAACGTCTATGTTGTGTTATGTAATTAACAACAATGTTACAAACTTCTAGCCAACCGGTTGCAAACTAAATTTAAAATTGTTTAACTAGTTTTCAACAACTTTGGGCGCCTTCTTCAGAAGAAACTGTTACCTTGCATGTAATTAATAACGTTGTGTTTCAGTAAATGGTACACTGTGATAAATTTTGAGTAGGTCTCTAGGAGAGGAAATGAATTATCGAACAAAAAATACAGGGTGCCATTTAAAAATGTCATACAGCTGTTCATAGCAGGCTGGAGTGGCCAAGTGGTTCTAGGAGCTACAGTGTGGAACTGCGCGACCGCGACGGTCGCAGGTTCGAACCGTGCCTCGGGCATGGATGTGTGTGATGTCCTTAGATTATTTAGGTTCAAGTAGTTCTAGGTTCTAGGGGACTGATGACCTCAGAAGTTAAGTCCCATAGTGCTTAGAGCCATTTGAAGCCAGCTGTTCATATCTTTGTAAAAAACAAAGATTCAACTAAGGCAGCCATGCTGACTGATGTCCCCCTGACGGCTAAAGAACATTTGCTTCAAACATTTTGTAATTTACATCTTGACAAACAGTTATTTAGGGTAGTAAAGATAAATAGGACATGCTGTATATATATTTGTCTACCAAGGACTTATATATTCTTTTTTTCCTTTTTTCTTTCCAGTAATTTTTCATTTTTTTCCCTGTGTTTTTCTCTTCTTTCTCGTAGCCATATTGCACCTGTAATTTTTTTTCCCTTCTGGAACTCCTGAAATTTTTAATTTTGCTGTCAACCTTTCTCTTTCTCATATTTCTTCCTCAAATGTTTCGATTTCCCTCAGGTCTGCTTTAACTTCTTTTATGCTCGCCATTGATGTTTTGGGGTTCTTGGCAAAGACGTTAAAAATTCTCTTTGTTATCTTGCTTTCGTCCAGTACTTTTAGGTATCCATATTATGCGACTCTTCTTCTCATCGTGTCTGATATTTGCTCTATTTTTTATAAACTTCTTGATTACTTCTTAATTTCCATTTTCCATTCTAATAATTTGGTCTCAAGATTTTCCTGATTATTTTCCTTTCCATTCCAGTAAAGGGAGCAGACAAAAAGGAATACAAACGTATCAAAAATGACATTGACAGGGAGTGCAAAATGGCTAAGCAGGCATGACTAGAGGACAAATGTAAGGATGTTGAGGCTTATCTCACTAGGGGTAAGATACATACTGCTTTCAGGAAAATTAAAGAGACCTTTGGAGAAAAGAGAACGACTTGTATGAATATCAAGAGGTCAGACGGCCGGTGTGGGCGAGCGGTTCTAGCGCGTCATTCTGGAACCGCGCGACCGCTACAGTCGCAGGTTCGAATCCTGCCTCTGGCATGGATGTGTGTAATGTCCTTAGGTAAGTTAGGTTCAAGTAGTTCTAGGTTCTAAGGCACTGACAACCTTAGATGTTAAGTCCCATAGTGCTCAGAGCCATTTTATCAAGAGCTCAGATGGAAACCCAGTCCTAAGCAAAGATGGGAAAGCAGAAAGGGGGAAGGAGTATATAGAGGGTCTATACAAGGGCGATGTACTTGACGACAATATTATGGAAATGGAAGAGAATGTAGATGAAGATAAAAAGCGAGATACGATACTGCGTTAACAGTTTGACAGAGCACTGAAAGACCTGAGTCGAAACAAGGTCCCGGGAGTAGACAACATTCCATTAGAACTACTGACAACCTTGGGAGAGCCAATACTGACAATACTCTACCATCTGGTGAGCAAGATGTATGAGACAGGCGAAATCTCCTCAGACTTCAAGAAGAATATAATAATTCCAATCCCAAAGAAAGCAGGTGTTGACAGATGTGAAAGTTACCGAACTATCAGTTTAATAAATCACAGCTGCGAATTATTTACAGATGAACGGAAAAATTGGTAGAAGCCGACATCGGGGAAGATCAGTTTGGACTCCGTAGAAATATTGGAACACGTGAAGCAATACTGACCTTACGACGTATCTTAGATGAAAGATTAAGGAAAGACAAACCTACGTTTCTAGCATTTGTAGACTTAGAGAAAGCTTTTGACAATGTTGACTGGAATACTCTCTTTCAAATTCTAAAGGTGGCAGGGGTAAAATACAGGGAGCGAAAGGCTATTTACAATTTCTACACAAACCAGATGGCAGTTATAAGAGTCCAGGGGCATGAAAGGGAAGCGGTGGTTGGGAAGGGAGTGAGACAGGGCTGTAGCCTCTCCTCGATGCTATTCACTCTGTATATTGAGCAAGCAGTAAAGGAAACAAAAGAAAAATTCGGAGTAGGTATTAAAATCCATGGAGAAGAAATAAAACCTTTGAGGTTCACCGATGACATTGTAATTCTGTCAGAGACAGCAAAGGACTTGGAAGAACAGTTGAACGGAATGGACAGTATCTTGAAGAGAGGATTTAAGATGGACATCAACAAAAGCAAAACGAGGATAATGGAATGAAGTCAAATTAAGTCGGGTGATGCTGAGGGAATTAGATTAGGAAATGAGACACTTAAAGTAGTAAAGGAGTATACCTATTTGGGGAGCAAAATAACTGATGATAGTCGAAGTGGAGAAGACATAAAATGTAGACTGGCGATGGCAATGAAATCATTTCTGAAGAAGAGAAGTTTGTTAACATCGAGTATAGATTTAAGTGTCAGGAAGTCGTTTCTGAAAGTATTTGCATGGAGTGTAGCCGTGTATGGAAGTGAAACATGGACGATAAATAGTTTGGACAAGAAGAGAATAGAAGCTTTCGAAAAGTGGTGCTACAGAAGAATGCTGAAGATTAGATGGGTGGATCACATAACTAATGAGGAGGTACTGAATAGGATTGGGGAGAAGAGAAGTTTGTGGCACAACTTGACTAGAAGAAGGGGCCGGTTGGTAGGACATGTTCTGAGGCATCAAGGGATCACAAATTTAGCATTGGAGGACAGCATGGAGGGTAAAAATCGTAGAGGGAGACCAAGAGATGAATACACTAAGCAGATTTAGAAGGATGTAAGTTGCAGTAAGTACTGGGAGATGAAGAAGCTTGCACAGGATACTGTAGCATGGAGAGCTGCATCAAACCAGTCTCGGACAGAAGACCACAACAACAACAACAGTCTGGCTGTATTTAAGGAAACGCATTCTGATGGATAAATGCATTCTAGTTAAATGTCAGTAATGTAGTGCAGGAAAAATGTTCAAATGTGTGTGAAATCTTATGGGACTTAACTGCTAAGGTCATCAGTCTCTAAGCTTACACACTACGTAGCCTAAATTATCCTAAGGACAAACACACACGTCCATGCCCGAGGGAGGACTCGAACCTCCGCCGGGATCAGCCACACAGACAACGACTGCAGCGCCTTAGACTGCTCGGCTAATCCATCGCGGCTTAGTGCCGAAGTTTTGCATTTATGGAAATATACTTCTTGTCATACATGGATTTTTGATAGTTGAAAAACCACTTCCATTTTCCTCCCCCTTGCTTGATTAGCTTCTTTGTCTAAAACATTTGGTTGTATTATTTCACCTAGATACTTAAATTCCGTAGCCTTTTTTATTCTGCCTTATTCAGCTTCCCTATACTTCGGTTCCTGCTTCACATCTGTTATGTATTCTGTTTCTTTTCTTTCTTTTTTTGTTTTTGTTTTTCAAAAGGTACATGGGGACTGCTTTTGAAGCTGTCTCGTGTAGGAGATTTATCTGCTTTGTTACATCTACTATGGATTCAGCAAAGTTGGCAAAATCATCTGCAAAAGCCAGACAATCTAAACTCAGATTATCCCCTTTTCTCTAAGTTGTGATTCTTCTAATTTCTTCTTCATCTGTTCTTTTCCTCCATTCCATGACTACCTTTTGTAGCACACAATTGAATAGCAGTGGCGACAGTCTACTTCCCTGCCTTTTACCAGTTTTGATCTCAAATACCTTGTTTTAAATATTCTTATCCATTTTATTTCATGACGTACCTGCTGCAGCTCACAGAAATACACTGCTTGATAAATAAAGTGAAGCACCCGGAAGGGGAAGAGAGAACGAAAAGGAAATCACGGGTTGATGGGCTATGTGACATCATTTCAGTGATTACATAGTCGAGTAAAATTTACAGGGAAGCAGGCAGTGCGGGCCCACTTAGCAGTATGAAGCTGCATCCCCTCTGTCCTGACTCAGAAGGCGCTTGTTCGAGCGATTCTTGAGCATTAACGCTTACCGGGTGGAACTGACAGGAGAGATAGAAAATTCAACTCGGGATCGTTTGTAGAGATGCTCAATCAACTCGAGTGGCAGACGCTGCAAGAGAGGCGAGTGGTTTACTATTGTAATTTCGAGGGAGTACTTTCCAGGAAGAGTCGGACGACATACGTGTTGTGAAATGACAGAGGCTTAGCGCCAATCGTTCTTCCCACGCGCCATTCGCGAGTGTAACAGGGAAGGAGGAATCAGTTAATGCTACCACAGGTGCTCTCCACCACACACTGTGGCTTCCGCAGTACTGATGTAGATGCACGTACTGATTCGGTTGGAAATGATGTCACAGAACTGTTGTATGCTCTCCTGAGACAAACTGGTCCCAACAAATGATACTGGCACTGGGACAAAGATGATGTCAGTAACATTGCATACATAGTGTGTGTATGCCCACTTTTTTGCATTTTATGACGAAGCCATATCCCCTATGACCTCAACACGAGATAAGCCCCCCTTCCCCCTCCCCTCTTTGACTCCACACCTTTCACTGCCCCTCTGCTTCCTCTCCCTCTCCTCGAGCTCCGGCCCCTCCCCGGCAATCACAGCGTGTTATAGAAATGACGCAGTCAATCAGAACATAGTTCTTCACAGCCCATTGAATGAAACAGCCAATCAAAATGCAGCCTGAGCCGTGGTAATACACTCCTGGAAATGGAAAAAAGAACACATTGACACCGCTGTGTCAGACCCACCATACTTGCTCTGGACACTGCGAGAGGGATGTACAAGCAATGATCACACGCACGGCACAGCGGACACACCAGGAACCGCGGTGTTGGCCGTCGAATGGCGCTAGCTGCGCAGCATTTGTGCACCGCCGCCGTCAGTGTCAGCCAGTTTGCCGTGGCTTACGGAGCTCCATCGCAGTCTTTAACACTGGTAGCATGCCGCGACAGCGTGGACGTGAACCGTATGTGCAGTTGACGGACTTTGAGCGAGGGCGTATAGTGAGCATGCGGGAGGCCGGGTGGACGTACCGCCGAATTGCTCAACACGTGGGGCATGAGGTCTCCACAGTACATCGATGTTGTCGCCAGTGGTCGGCGGAAGGTGCACGTGCCCGTCGACCTGGGACCGGACCGCAGCGACGCACGGATGCTCGCCAAGACCGTAGGATCCTACGCAGTGCCGTAGGGGACCGCACCGCCACTTCCCAGCAAATTAGGGACACTGTTGCTCCTGGGGTATCGGCGAGGACCATTCGCAACCGTCTCCATGAAGCTGGGCTACGGTCCCGCACACCGTTAGGCCGTCTTCCGCTCACGCCCCAACATCGTGCAGCCCGCCTCCAGTGGTGTCGCGACAGGCGTGAATGGAGGGACGAATGGAGACGTGTCGTCTTCAGCGATGAGAGTCGCTTCTGCCTTGGTGCCAATGATGGTCGTATGCGTGTTTGGCGCCGTGCAGGTGAGCGCCACAATCAGGACTGCATACGACCGAGGCACACAGGGCCAACACCCGGGATCATGGTGTGGGGAGCGATCTTCTACACTGGCCGTACACCACTGGTGATCGTCGAGGGGACACTGAATAGTGCACGGTACATCCAAACCGTCATCGAACCCATCGTTCTACCATTCCTAGACCGGCAAGGGAACTTGCTGTTCCAACAGGACAATGCACGTCCGCATGTATCCTGTGCCACCCAACGTGCTCTAGAAGGTGTAAGGCAACTACCCTGGCCAGCAAGATCTCCGGATCTGTCCCCCATTGAGCATGTTTGGGACTGGATGAAGCTTCGTGTCACGCGGTCTGCACGTCCAGCACGAACGCTGGTCCAACTGAGGCGCCAGGTGGAAATGGCATGGCAAGCCGTTCCACAGGACTACATCCAGCATCTCTACGATCGTCTCCATGGGAGAATAGCAGCCTGCATTGCTGCGAAAGGTGGATATACACTGTACTAGTGCCGACATTGTGCATGCTCTGTTGCCTGTGTCTATGTGCCTGTGGTTCTGTCAGTGTGATCATGTGATGTATCTGACCCCAGGAATGTGTCAATAAAGTTTCCCCTTCCTGGGACAATGAATTCACGGTGTTCTTATTTCAATTTCCAGGAGTGTAATTGCGCTTAGTGTGAAGCAGTCGCCTTCCGTTTCTGGCGGTGGCGCCGCTGTGGCAATCGCAGCTTTGGTGTCTCCCTCTGCTGGGAAATGGGAAAGGTTGCCTATTTACGTGCATTTAAGGGGCGCTATGAGCTCGCCAGTCGGTCGGTCTGGGTCAGTCTCTCGTCCCCAGCTTGCTAGTCTGTCTCTCGTCCGCATTTGTTCGGTAGTTAGCGTCTGCGCGCCTTCCTGCGTCAGTTGAAACGGCTGGCAGCAGACGGTTCGGGAGATCGACTTGGGGGTGCTGCGCCAGGTCTTCTGGAGAAATCGCTGTTTATTAGAAGTTAAGTGATTTGTGATATGTTGTTTCATTTACTCTTGTTAAATTCTACTTGTTTTCTTGGTGAGGTCACCAGCTGTTTTGCTTTGAGGTCGTTCCACCATTCTTCTCCGTTTGCCCACCCGTGGGAAGGTGGTTGTTTATAAATTGGTTGGTCCGTTTATCCCTTGTGGAGTAGGGGCGGATTATGGCAACCTGCGGTTCGGGTTGTTCGGTAATCTCCCTATCAATCTACCGTACGTTAGTAGCTGCCTCTGTCATGTTTGTCGGATTTGGTGTGTTAACGAATTTATTGCTTGGAGTGTAACGGCCTAATACCTGAAATATGTTTTGATCTTTGGAAACACTGATATTATTGCCTATGATGTTGAGAGGCGGTATCTGTGTAGTGTAGAGCATCTTGACTATTGTTTGGCCAACCTTGTAGAATTTTATATAAGATTGCGTTTCATGGGCTTTTATTTAAATGATCATTTTAGTGTATAAAGTTGCCACCCTTTCACCGTAAGACTTTTCTTAGAAGTTAAAATCAAGTTGCACCGTCGGTGGCAAGGTTAATATTTTGATTGTTACTGTTTTGTATCATTCCCATCCCTCCTACGGGGGGTGCATAGTTTGCGTGCTTGTGTAAATTGTTAAAACTCTTAGTTTAAAGTATCTGGTGTGTTGCAGATTTGCACCAGTGTAGTCTTTCAGAGGCTGTTGTGAGCGGTCGTAACTACGGTCATATCAAAAGGGAGCGGCAAGGTTCTCTGCCCGAAAACTCATACAGTGAAAACTTGTTTTTCTGCCTCTGAATAAATTATACCTTTGATATTTAGAGGGTGTTTTCTGATTATAATTTTAAATCTGATTCTTTTAAAAAAGGCTTTTAGGGACTATTAAAGTGAATAAAATTCCCTTTTGTTAAAAGGAATTTGGTTATGATTTCATCAGTTACTCCCTGGCAACTGCTTCCATGCTTACATAGTGTGATTAAATGTGTTAATGTTCTTGATGAATCGCTATTAAATAAAATAAATTCTTAAGAATATTCTTTGAAAATAAATCACGATTCACAGCCATTTGGGCTTACCTCAAAGGTATCTAAACGCTCTGAGGATTTCCTGTGCTATGTTCAAAAGCATTTTTCCAAAGACGTAAAGGGTGCATTCCCACCGTTGTAGATTATATTACTGCAGAAGCCTACTGATCTCCAAATCAGTGAACAAGATACACGCATTTGTCACCGTAATTGTGACACAGGGTTCCTTCCCCATTGTGTCTCAACTGGAGCTGAATCGGCCCTGACTTATTTTCTGTGAACGACTATCTTCGATCGCAACGAACAGATGGAGGAGCTCTTGAAAGGAGAGCATATTCGGCGAATAGACTACCATGCCCATTCTGCCCGACTTAACTCCCATCAAGCAAAGTGAGATGCGTTCTGAAGACGTATTACACCACGTGCGCATGCTCCAGCGACCACCCAGGTGGTGGAGGAAGGGAACGCCTCACCACAAGAAGTGCTTCTCAGCCTTGTGGCCTGCCTGAGAGCACGCTGCCGAACATGCATTCCTCTCTGTGGTGATCACACACCCTATCAAGAACCACGTGCCCCTTTTTGTAATGTCCATGGGACCATCATAAATAGCGCTAACATCAATGTTATCATTGCCTTTGAATAAAAGTATCTCTTCTCTTCGTCACATTTCATTTCTGTTACACTTATCTTCTGAACTTTACTATAGCAGTTCTATCTACATCTGATCCAAATTTCATCTAACTATGTTACCTGGCTGTGACAGAACATGCGGAAGTTACTTTCGTCGTTAAGGTTTGTACACCAGAGTACTTATTAGGACGACACGTTTCGGCAGCAAGCTGCCACCGTCAGTTGAACTGCATTACAATTGCACATAACCATCAGAATGTGGATATTCTAAGTGATGATGGTGTTCTTATTACTATACTCTTCTGACAGACAAGGAAATTTCCAGCAAAAATGGTTAAATTTCGGTATTCAGTAAATGATTCGATACACACTTCATATGTAATTTTAATGCTCATGGTGACGGCAACATGCTACCAAAACGCATCATACTAATATTAGCAAAATATGACTGAAGCAGTAAAAATTAGTTCGCTAATCAACATATCAACAGGATGTAGGTTGCAGTAGATACTGGGAGATGAAGAAGCTTGCACAGGGTACAGTAGCATGGAGAGCTGCATCAGACCAGTCTCTGGACTGAAGACCACAACAACAATAAGAACAACAACAATCAACATGTAAGACCTATGGCGTTTATGCATGCGAGCAGCCGTAACTCCTGCATTGTGCACTATTGTGTTTTGGACGTGTTGTGGTTGTGGAATGCAAAAGTGGTAATGCTAACGTAATTAAGACTCGGCTCTGCATACACAAATTACGTGGTGTAATCTCTGTCTTATCAGCTCGAATTACTATTTTGTAATGCGACCATTTCTTCCATTTTATTTTGAAACATTCGTACCAATTCATTATTTTTACGTAGGATATGTAGATTCAGAATTATATTGCGGTGCAATCGGGTAAGGGTCAAATAGCGCTTATCGGTTTCATCATCTTTGTTTCCTAAATGGTTCAAATGGCTCTGAGCACTATGGGACTCAACTGCTGAGGTCATTAGTCCCATAGAACTTAGAACTAGTTAAACCTAACTAACCTAAGGACATCACAAACATCCATGCCCGAGGCAGGATACGAACCTGCGACCGTAGCGGTATTGCGATTCCAGACTGCAGCGCCTTTAACTGCACGGCCACTTCGGCCGGCCTTTGTTTCCTACAAATAATTAAAGAACGTTACCGATAATTCCAAAATCAGCACCAGCAGATGAGATAAACGCAAGATTAAAGAGATTAATATTTTGGGAAAAAGTTGAAAAGTTATCTTTGAAAGAAAATATATGTGTAATAATGACAGGAGATCCAAAAGTTCTCATATTTGCCGAAAATCTATTGAAAATTGGAAATCTTACTTACCCTCTTGATCCGTGCTCAGGTAAGCTTATTTTTACGCAAGAATGCAGTGTGGTGATAAAGTGTATCCATGGACAGAAATAAACTACCTAAATCAAGAGTGGCTGTGTGACGAACAATTTCAACAAAAAGGAACGATGTACTGCAACAAATAAATCAACAAATGTAGAAGACGATTTCTCGAACAGAAACAATGTATAAATCGACAGATAGAATGATGGATCAAGAATAAAGAATAAACTTCCACACCTAATTTTGAAAATCGTTAAATCCTACGGGTATTCGTATGCGTGCATTGAAACTAAAAACTGGGTCGTCAATAATATATTACGAAATATTAACTCATCCGCATTATGTAATGGCACAATATTGTGTGTCAAACAATTACTTCATAATATTATTGAAACAATAATTTTCAAAAAATGGTTCAAATGGCTCTGAGCACTATGGGACTTAACTTCTGAGGTCATCAGTCCCCTAGAACTTAGAACTACTTAAACCTAACTAACCTAAAAACATCACACACATCCATGCCCGAGGCAGGATTTGAACCTGCGACCGTAGCAGTCGCGCGGTTCCAGACTGAAGCGCCTAGAACCGCTCGGCCACTCTGGTCGGCAAATAATTTTAACTGGCAAAAAAAAAAGGAAAATCGGTGTTCATACCAAGAATCCCATTCATCCTAACTCACATGCCAGTTTCTTTAAAAAGATTTCAGTTTCCTGTGAAATTAACTTACAGTATGACAATCAATAAGGCTCAGAGCCAAGCATTTCACTAATGCGGACTTAATTTGCAGGAACTCTGTTTCTCACGTGGTCAGCTATACGTTGCGTTTTCACGTGTCGGACAAGCAGAAAATATATGCGTGTATGTGCCACACAACGAAACGTCATACATAGTACATAAGAATGTAATTTAATTTGAAGTCTTTCTATGTAAGATTTTAGTCCGAATAAAAAAAGTGAAACGAAAAAGTCTTTAACTGCACTTTTTTGTGCATTACTATATTTATATAACTACCCCAGCGAAGCGGGTTATTATCGGCTAGTGTATAATACAATCGTTGACTTCAACGAATTCCATATCACGCGGATAAATTTAAGCTTAACTGAGAACTTGCTGAGAGAAATGCTGGGACCCGCGTAGAGAGCTGGTGATGGGGGAAAATGGTCAGGTGACGCGTGTACAGACTGCATGAGAAGTTCCACACCACTCTTGTCGTGAGAGGAGACGTGTGTTGTCGTCGCTCGATGAACTGAACTTTCTCCAATGAGATCCAAACGCAAAACACCAGCTGAACTTCAAGTACCCAAATCAATATTGAATGACCACGCGAAGTAAGATCTTAGACCGCTGTTTGTTAATGAATTATCAGACAACGGTATGGAGCAGCGAGTTGCAGTTGGCCGTGCTTTGTTGGCAGAATTTCAAAAATTTCGCGACAAAAATTCTACGGTCGTTTTCTGATGAGCCAGTAATCCCCCTCCCTACTCCCGATACTTGAGGCAGTCTAACTCCCATGTACAGAAAAAACCTTCAATCCTCTGATAACCAGGCAACTCACTGTTTATGACGTCATATCTCTTGACCTGTGCGTCATAGAATTATATAATTTTGCAGATGCATTCAGTAGCATATGTGGATACTATCTGCAAATTCCGTTGCACATAGAATTGATAGTAAAGACGTAGCAAAAAGTGGTGCCTGTTGCTGAAGTTTTACAGCAAGCGATAAACATTTTCCCTTTCGTTATTTTATGAGCGTATAAGCGTGAAAAAGTTTCGAAAAAGTGTGAAGTTATGTGTAAGGTTATCTGGAAGACGCAAAGTGCTTTCCTTGTCAAATAGTGGATGCATGTAGTCTGGGTACTTTGAGCGCTCTGATTTACACTTCCTCAATGCTTGTACACAATTTGTAATTTTAATACTTGACTTTTTTGCGTTAAGGGGGATAGGGCGTCAAACGGGCCGACTTGGAGCAGGAGAGGCACCACAGGACATTTTAATTTCCACTGTCTATACTTTTACAAGTAAATTCATAAAACTTTGTCAGCATGACCAGGAAGGATTCAGGATTCACACTTGTAGCAGCTGAAGTTCAAAAACATAGCAAAATAATATTTTTTCATGTGAAATTTCATCATTTTTTCACTTACTATTGGCTGCATTGGTTGCTATAGTTACACTTTTCTTCGTAAGTAAGAGAGACTGTTCGATGAATTTTCACAGCATACAAACCATAGTTACAGGTGTCTGAAACCCTAGAATCTATTTAATTTATGAAAAAATGATTGAGCTGTTACGTTTTAAACTTTATGTTTAGAAAGAATTCAAATTTTGTTGTTAATTATCTCAATTTTTACCACGGTTTTTAATACATCTGGAAAATTCTAGAGTTTCATACACCTCCAAGTATGGTTTGTATGCTGTGCAAAATTCATCAAAGAATCTCTCATACTTGTGAAGAAAAATGCACCCTATAGCAACAAATGTAGCCAATAGCAACCGAAAAAATGATGAAATTTTACGTGTAAAAAAAGTTATTTTGTTATGTTTTGGAACTTCCGCTGCTATGAGTGTGAATCCCGAATCCTTCCTGTTCATGCTGACAAAGTTTTATGAATTTATTTGTCAAAGTATAGAAAGTGGAAATTAAAATGTCCTGTCGTGCCGCTCCTGTTCCAAGTCGACCCGTTTGACGTCCTACCCTCCTTAAGCATCTACTGTAAGATTATACCTTTTAATGAGTAGATTATGACAGAATTTTAAAATTTTTAAATTCTGTCAGTAATTATATGAAATATTGAAAATTTATTTTACCTGTAAAAGGAATTAGATAGGCAACTAGCCACGGGGCTTCGGTGACCAGGTGACGGTTTTACTCTGTTAGTAATATAGACGTGCAATGTATAGCCGTTCAGGACGAAAGAAAATCCCTGCTGTAAAGGTTGAAAGAAATAGACCTCACGATATGGGTTGGGTTGTCATCATGATACATGTCCCGACTGTATTGTTTGAAGGATGCGTGAATGGAAATTTTTATTTCTTCATGTTGCAAGCGCTACCAGTACCTCATCTGGACGCAAGGGAATCATGGATCACCTGTGATTACAGCAGGATGGAGCTCCCGCATCTTTTGCTCTTCACATACGTTGCTTGGTAAACAGTTTCGCCGGCCGCTGTGGCCGAGCGGTTCTAGGCCCTTGTCTGGAACCGCACTGCAGCTACGGTCGCAGGTTCGAATCCTGCCTCGGGCATGGCTGTGTGTGATGTCCTTAGGTACGTTTAAGTAGTTCTAAGTCTAGGGGACTGATGACCTCAGATGTTAAGTCCCATAGTGCTCAGAGCCGTTTGAACCATTTTGAAACAGTTTCACGATCTCTCGATTTGGCATGGCTCAACAACATCCCCAGCCCCATTAAAATAGCCTCCACTAAGCCAGGACCTTACCACGGTATACAGCTCATTATGCGGAATAATCAAGTGCCGTATGGCTCAATGTCGGAACAGTTGTAATGAAGAACTGCGCTACATGGTATGGAAGCCTTTCAATGAGTAATTTCTGAAGTGCTCAGCAAGGTATCAAGGAGGACATGGAGATGCATTGAACTCTGTGTAAGGCAACGATGATGCACATGCAGGACCGCTGTAGTCTCACATAAAATACATCGTTTCGACCTAGGCATACAGAGGCTTCCCAAACACACTGGAAGGCTGTGTGTGTTAGTAACTATGTAATCAATTACATTGTCCATTATTTGTTGCCGACAAAACTCAAACACATCGGACCATTCATGCACGTCGGTCACTCTGCTCATGTGATTTTCATATACTCACTTCGGTCTCGATTGTTGCTCCGAGTCCGACGAGGCTGTGGTGAGGATGAGCGTTCTAAGGAACAGCAGCATCGGCATGTACACTCTAAAAGTACAAAACAAAAAAAAAGATATACCATGAAGGAGTCCGCAAACTTGTCACAAGTTCATATTCCTACCGTCATCGGCGGAAAATGCTAAATCATAAACATTGGCGGAAGCTGGATGAATGAGTACCGCTGCAGCGCAGTTGCACCGCGCAGATGGCGAAGATGATAAACAGGCGAAACGTCGATACCAGAGCACAAAGTCTTCGCAAATTAGCCGGCCGAAGTGGCCGTGCGGTTAAAGGCGCTGCAGTCTGGAACCGCAACACCGCTACGGTCGCAGGTTCGAATCCTGCCTCGGGCATGGATGTTTGTGATGTCCTTAGGTTAGTTAGGTTTAACTAGTTCTAAGTTCTAGGGGACTAATGACCTCAGCAGTTGAGTCCCATAGTGCTCAGAGCCATTTTTCTTCGCACATTTAATTCAGTGTACTCAGTTGGATAGTAACTGTGCCTAGCAAACAGGACCGTGAACAATATAGGCAGATGTCAGTATTTGAACGAGGAGACCTAGTTGGCCTCAAAGAACTGGAGTAATCGGCGAAACGCTCGACATTTGAATAGGAGCTATGCTACTATTGGTTGATGTTGGTAGGAATGGGTTATCCTGAAGCACAAAACATTGAATATCTCAATCGTGGTCATCTGCAGTCAACAACATCAGCTGCTACTAATCACTACTTGCGTAATATGGACCATAGGCACCCCAACAAGTATGCTACAGAGCTGTGAGGTGTCATTCTGGAGGAAACTGGGAGGACTGTGTCGGTCTAGACAGAACTCTACCGCCTCCACACGATCAATCTGGCCTCTCGGCGTGCGAACAAACGACGTAGCACCATTTTGCACGAAGAAGATGGCTAAGGGGAAGACATGGGGTGGAACCTGGATCTTAGGTTCAAATGGCTCTGAGCACTGTGTGACTTAACTGCTGAGGTCATCAGTCCCCTAGAACTTAGAACTACCTAAACCTAACTAACCTAAGGACATCACACACATCCATGCCCAAGGCAGGATTCGAACCTGCGACCGTAGCGGTTGCATGGTTACAGACTGTAGCGCCTAGAACCGCTCGGCCACTCCGGCCGGCGGATCTTAGGTGCCAGGTTCTCTTCACCGATGACTGGACGATTTTCCTGGCTGCTGATGACAGTCGCAGAACGTGGTTCAAATGGCTCTGAGCACTATGGGACTTAACTGCTGCGGTCATCAGTCCCCTAGAACTTAGAACTACTTAAACCTAACTAACCTAAAGACATCACACACATCCATGCCCGAGGCAGGATTCGAACCTGCGACCGCAGCGGTCGCGCGGTACCTGACTGTAGCGCCTAGAACCGCTCGGCCACTCGTGCCGGCCGAAGAACGTGTGGCGGGGTCCTAGTATCAAATGTACGTCTGACGATCAGGCCTGCAGTCACTACATTTCAGCAGGCAGGTGGGTCAGCAAAGTTTTGAATGGTACTATGTTCGGATGGTTGATGCCTATCATCACTTTTGGGACTAATTTGAAATCTGCACCAACCTATTTTAGTCTTAACACGTCTCAATCAGGTGGTTGTCTGTTTCTCTATTAGGTCGCTGTTACTTCGGTACAAATTTTACAACTGATTTTAAACTATCTTCCGCATAAGCTAGTCTCTTGAAAATTTCAACACAGCTCAGAACTGCCTGCTAATGCGATATTAACTCGGTTTATTGTCTGGGGTGTGGCGCAACTTCATGTATGACTACCATTTCTCCACTTTAGTGTCCAGTCGCGAATGGCTTGCTGGAAGTACGGTTGCTGGTAAGCCCGCATGTGAGCTCTAATCGCTCTAATTTCTACATTTACGGTTTTTTTCGTGGTATATACTTAGGAGGCAGCATTATATTGGTTTACACCAGTGAACAGAAACTGCAATAAATCTGTAATTTATCGCATACCTGGTTGTAATTTCATCAAAATGTTTGAAATCGGTTAAAAAAAGTTTCACACAAGACTAAAACGAAGAAAATAATTATTTAAAGAAAAGTAAATGTGTAATATAACATGGTTTTATATCGTACCAAAAGAGTGTAAAATAATGCCTTCCACGCCCATACAGCTTCCTAATGCTCTACAGATAATTCTGACAAACTCAGCCGGCCGAAGTGGCCGTGCGGTTAAAGGCGCTGCAGTCTGGAACCGCAAGACCGCTACGGTCGCAGGTTCGAATCCTGCCTCGGGCATGGATGTTTGTGATGTCCTTAGGTTAGTTAGGTTTAACTAGTTCTAAGTTCTAGGGAACTAATGACCTCAGCAGTTGAGTCCCATAGTGCTCAGAGCCATTTGAACCATTTGACAAACTCATGATTCTAAATTTGTAGTACATGTAAAAATACGCGTAAGATTTACGGGTACAGCGGAGGACGTGGGCGGCATATAATACGTAACGGATGCAGAAACTACTCGCCCCTATTACCTGCTGCATGCGCCATACGTTTTTCGCTGTAAATCTCACAGTTATTTTCAGAGCTCATTGTATTTCAGGTTTGTAGCTGCGCAAATAGTACTTCTTCCACTCATATTTCGACCACGTGTCGTCCAGCCGTCCTCAGAGTGAGTCGCAAGGCTGACAACAAGGTTTTCTTTCTGTAGAGTAATTTCATTCCCCAGCCCCTCATGGGCAGGGCAGGGCTGGCAGTGACACAATCAGCCGCTCTTCAGCCGAGTGGCATAAAAGTAATAAAATAGCAAATTGATACATAAAGAAACGGAGGAAAAAGCGGGATATAAAGCACAGTAAAAGGAGACAATAGAAGTGAAAATATACAGTAACATGGGGACATTCATTGGGAGACAGTTAAAAAGTCGACATACAGTTAAAATAACACAGTGGACGATTTGTGGGGCACTTAAAATGCACTGAAGTGACACACACAAGTTCAAAGTCAGCCACAGTATAAAAACATACAGAGCGACACTTAGAAAACCACTGCAACAGACAGAGCACACACAAAGAATAAAATCTGCAGATAGGGGCCTGCCGAGGGACAGCGGGCCTAAGAGGAGGGGAAAAAAGGAAGGTGCAGTGAGGGGGGGGGGGGGGGGGAGGCTGGACGAGGCGTCAGAAAAAGAAAGGGGGTGGGGGTCGCACCAAGAGGCAGGAGGTGGCCTGGGTGGGATACAAAGAGGGTAGGCAATGCAGGAGGGAGTTCAGAGACACAGAAGGAGATCACGGGAAAGGGGGGACATAGGAGGGAGGAAAACCGTGCAGGGAAAGGGAAAAGGAGAGGAGAGGCCCTGAGCAGGAGGAGGGGAATGTTAGAGTTGGTAGGAGAGGTACATGTCAGCGAAGCTCATCAACTGGGAGGGGTAGGTGCTGGAAGCTGCTTTGGGAAAGGAGGTGGAGGGTGTGAAGATGCAGAGAGGATGGGACACAACAGTAAAGGTGCGACAACACGCTGGGGATGCAGATGAAGGTGGGAGTGAAGTGGATAGAATGACCATAAATAGGGTGGTAAAAATCGTGGAGCTGGAAGGAGTGGGTGGTACGCCCTATGATGATTGCCTTGGTCTTGGAGGGATTTATGCGAAGGAACTATTGGTTGCACCAGGCAGTGAACTGGTCGAGGTGGGGACTGTTGAAGGGTAGGATAAAGAGCCAGGAAGGCGGTATCATCAGCAAATTGGAGGAGATGAACAGGTGTGGGAGGTTTTGGAATATCAGCAGTATACAGGAGATAGAGGAGAGGGGAAAGTATGGTGCCTTGGGGCACGTCAGCGGTGGGATAGAAAGTACAGGAGTTGGTATTGTGAATAGTGATACAGGAGGGACGATGGGAGAGGAAGGAAGTAACAAGATGGACGAAATTGGTGGGGAGGGCACAGGTCTGGAGACTCAACAGGAGTCTTGGATGCCAGACATGGTTGTACGCATTCTGGAGGTCGAGGGAAACAAAGATAGCAGAGTGATGGGAGTTAAGTTGGAGGGACGGCAGAGATTGGAGACTGGAGTCTAGGATGCCAGATATGGTTGTAGGCGTTCTGGAGGTCAAGAGAAACGAAGATAGCAGAGTGAAGGGAGTTAAGTTGGAGGGACAGCAGATTGGTAAGGTTAAGGAGCTAGTCATCAGCTGAGAAGGAGGCCCTGAAGCCACACTGGGTAATTGGGAAGAATGTGGTGCTGGTTAAGGTGGTGACGAATATGGCGGGAGAGGATGGACTCGAAGACCTTACTGAACACAGGGATGAGTCAGATGAGATGATAGGAAGGGGTGTCAGAGGGGGGTTTGTTGGGTTTAGAGAATACTAGGACACAGGTAGTCTTCCACAGCTCAGAATAAAAGCCAGTGGAGAGGAGGATGTCGTACAGGATATCAGGGACAGCCAGGAAGGACAGGGAGGATTCTTTGAGATGGCGGTAGGTGATACCATCATGACCAGGAATGGTGTTGGGTTTGAACCGAGGACGAGTTTGATGTTTGGTGCAGTAATGGGAGTGTTTATGCTAGAAGAGGTAACTGATTCAAGTACCAGAAGATGGGGAGCGAGTGGCCGGACAGAGGTATGAGTGCATTTGACAACAAGGTGTCAAGCATGGCGTTATATGCTCCACCTCACCAGTACTACGCATGCGGGTCATAGATGATGATTGGTGGTAAAGAAGTATACTGCAGTAGTGAAAGTGTTCAAATATTCGATTCGGTTATCGATGTATATTCGACGGCTGTGACAACTTGACGACTTGTCTGCAATTTAACTACTCCAAGATACGGTCTTATCCAGATTAAAATTATTATCTCTGTGTATTAAGTCATCGGTTAATTTAAATTCTATGGCTTCTTTGAAAGCAGAATCGCAAAAGGAAGAGGTAGATGTGATGATCTTCACGTAGAGTGTAGTTAATCTAAGGATCCGTATCTATACAATATTCTGCCACAGCTGACTTGTCAGGCTGTAGTAAGTGTGTGTATCTCTGGTGTTCCCTGGACCTGTCATGAGCGGTGCGTGTTTTCTTACCCGTATATGACTTACTGGAATGTCCGCAAGGAATCTGATACACACCCACGCTATAAAACTATAAGTCATCTTTCACAGAAGCTAGTAGCTATTAAAAATCCACGACAAATTTCCGTAATTGTCTGTACGTCGTTAGAAATCTGTTTTGATGTAGGAGAAACTATTTTCTACTTTCTAGTACGATTCAGAAATGTGTTATACTAAAAGAATTTTATTTAAATAATTATTTCTGTCCTATCCTCAACATTTCGTCGATTGGTTCACCTTTAAATATGATTGTAATAACTACGCAGACAAATAAGTAAGCGCTTAGAACGTAAATCACGTTAACGCGAAAACAGGTCAGAAGTTCCTTACTCAGTCTGAGTGCACGCAAAGAAAACTGCGAGTGGAGTCAGTTGTCACTGGAAAACACAATAACAGAATGAGGCTGCGTGCGCTCCGCTCCGGAGTTATATCTGGCAGGTTACTTGCCGGTCTCTCGAGGTGGCGCTGTCTATTGCCTACGCTCGCCGACCCCATTGTGGTTCTGTCTTTAGTGTTTGATCGTGCTGCCGCTAGGTGGCCGACGGGTACAAGCTCGGGCAGTTTGAATCATAACGGTTCGCAGCTGCGTCTCGGACCCTGTTAACAATAGTTACCGCCGATGTGCCGGTACGATGCGAATGGTAACGTAGCGTTACCACAGATCTTCCCTCCTGGAGGTGCAGCTGTGAGATGATACTGCTCCAGCGTCCCTCCTCTGCAACTAGGGACATCGCTTGGTACCCTGGAAAGCTATGTGCATGAACAAAACGAGCTTCAACGTAAAGGGATGCTCAGTAGCTATTTATTAGGTTGTATTCACATCGGGTCTCCAGCCGGAACATCTTGTCATTTGGACACAATATTTCGGCGAAGTGCCCTCCAGCGACAGACACAATAGAGCACCGGTGATGAAAGCTTGCGGACACTATAAATCGATATCAAACATTGTTGACAGTTTTTGAAGACCGAGACTAGGACCATTGTTTCTTAATGTCAAACAAAACGGGGCTCCAACTCTTACTTAAAGGATACCCCTTATCTCCATTTATAATACTGTCAATATAGCAGGATTTCAATGGCTTCTTTCACTACACAGTCCCAATACCGCGACCCTGGGGCAACACCTTTTCTCATCATACAACATTTTATATCCTTCCGTAAGACAATGTTTCGCCACCACAGATTTTTCAGGCTGATTTTTCTGGACCGTACGAATTGTTTGTCCAATATAGATTTCCCACAATGCCGGGGAATCTTGTAGACAGACTCTGGGCTTTCTCAAACATAAATCACCCTTCACTGAGCCCAACAGGGCTCTGGTCTTAGCTGGCAAACAGAATTCACTTTTAATATCAAATTCCTTTAAAATTCTACTTATTTTTGAAGATATGCTAGCCGCAAAAGGTAGGAATGCCACCGACTTGCTTGTATCTTCCGTTGGTTCCCGCGAAGATCCAACCTGTAGAGCACGACGGATCTGATTGTCACTATAGCCATTTTGCTTGAATGCAGCTTTTAGATGGTCCAGTTCTTGTGTCAAACAACCTGCATCTGAGATGGTATAAGCTCTTTTTACCAATGTATGTAGGACCCCGTTGCGTTGGTACGATGGATGATAGCTTGATGCATGATGATATCGGTCCGCATGCGTGGGATTACGATAAACACTGTGTCATAATGTACCGTCATTCTTCCTGTAGGCCAAGACATCTAAAAACGGAAGTTTTCCATCCTCTTCAGCTTCCATTGTGAAATTAATATTGGGATTCAGGTAATTAAAATGATCAAGGAAACGATCTACAGCATCCCTCCCATGTGGCCATACCATAAACGTATCGTCGACGTACCTCCAGAAGCAAGTTGGTATTAAGAGCGCCGTGCTCAGCGCCATGTCCTTAAAATCTTCCATAAACAAATTGGCGACTGTGGAGGATAACTGACTCCTCATTGCCTCTCCGTTAGTTTGTTCAAAGTATTTTTCTTTAAATAAAAAATGCGTTCACTTTAACACATGGTGACAAAGGTTAGTTGTTCCTTCGTGTAGGTTTTCACCAATGAACTGCAAGGAATCCTCAAGAGGAACTGTGGTAAACTGAGACACAACATCAAAACTAACGAGCAGATCCCTGGGACTGACACACAAAGACTTCAAAAGCTGATAAAAACCAGTGACTTGGAAATATGCTGTTCGCATTTTCCAACATGGGACTGAGAATGGACGCTAAATACTGGGCTAAGTTGTAAGTAAGAGCGCCGAAATTGCTGACAATAGGCCGAAGGGGTACTTCCAGCTTGTGTACTTTATGTAAACGGCATAATCTCGACGGGACTGCAGCACCAGGTCGAATTTTTTTAAGAACATCGTCAGGCAATGAACTCTTCTTCAAAAGTGAAAGCGCCTTGCGTTTTATTCGTTCAGTCAGCCACAGCTATTTATTAGGTTGGTGCATTAGTTTGTAGCGTTTTTGTTTTGCACGTTGGCATTTGGTTGTTGAGGCTTTATTTATGGATTGACAGTTTTTGTTTGTAGTACACTGTTGGTATATTTTATATATGAGTTTACATATTGTCATTTGGACACAGTTTGTGGCGTTGTGGGAGCTATAAAATATAGTCCAAAGTGGAGAAACCGGAACATTTCCGACAGAGGGGTGACAGCAGTGGAAACAGACAGAATCATTTGCTCCCCGTATGCAGATAATGCCATTGGTTAGAGCAAGGCAAGAAAATTGTTTCTCGTTTTAAGGAGGGTCGTTTTCACATTACTGACTCTCTACGTTCAGGGAGAAATTCGGGGATAGATGAAGATAATTTAAACTCATCAATACACAATGATCCACGTCAGTGTACTCCAAATCTGGCAAATGTAATGATCTGTGATGATTCCACCGTTGTGAGGCATTTACATGCAATGAGGAAGGTTAAAAAATCCGGTGTGTGGGTCCCACAAGCTCTAATGTGGCCATATATGCACCGCTGCTTGCTCGTCATAGATTGGCTCGTGAACAACAGCGACCACTCCTATTCTGTATCGTTTCAGATGACGAGGAATGGTATCTTTATGCTAACGTAAGGAAAATAAAGGAGTAGCCGAGCCCAAACAAAGCAGAAAACTCCTCGTACAAAGGACGTGCGTACATCCACAAATGATAATGTTATACATCTGGTGGGTTGATTTGGGGGGGGGGGGGGGAGGAGACAAAACTGCGAGCTCACTGGTCTCATCGGATAGAGAAGGAAGTCGGCCGTGCCCTTTCAAAGGAACCATCCCGGCATTTGCCTGGGGCGGTTTAGGGAAATCACGGATAACCTGAATCAGGATGGCCGGACGCGGGATTGAACCGTCGTCCTCCCGAATGCGAGTCCAGTGTGCTAACCGCTGCGCCACCTCGCTCGGTATATACATCTGGTGGAACAGAGACGGTGTGATATACTACGAATTGCTTTCCCGAGGTGTAACCATCACTGCTGACATTTATTTTCAACATCTGAGACATCTTGCAGACGCAGTCCAAGAACAACGACCAGGAAGACTGCTTGAAGTTATGCTGCTCCATGATTACTCCCACGTGCATTCTGCCAGACTGATAAAAAATACTATAAAGGAGTTTGGTTGGGAAGTCATTCCTCACCCACATTATTCACTTGATCTTCCACGCTCAGATTTTCATCTCTTCGCCTCTCTGTCGAACAATCTTCAAGGAACTTTCTTTTATAAAAGAAAATGCGGCCCGAGCACTGCTCGACGAGTTCTTCGTCTCAAAACCACGTGATTTCTACAGTTGCGTTGGAATCGAAAAGATAGCTCAGCGTTGGCAGAATATTGTAAGTCGTGAAGAAAAATATATTACCGATGACTAAAGTGTGTGGTATGTGCATCTGTTGTGTTTATGAAACTCACTGAAAAACGCTAAGGAATTACGTATTAACGCAATACAATGTTCACAGCGGTCTCTGCTACATACAGCGTCTCGTCCCCTGATCTTGAAGGATAGAGTCATGTTAACAGGGTGGTGTTGCAAAATGTTTTCAGAGCTTGGTTCAGTTTTTCTTTTAATGGGTTTACTACCACTCTGCTATGCAGCTAGTGTGGAACACTAGTCACGCTGACATCCCCACTGACGAAGAATGAAGAGAGAAATGTTTAGCAAAAGACAGGAAAACAGCAATATAATATACTTGTGAATGAACTAAGAATGAAGTGCAGAGGAGCGAAAGTGAAATGGCTCCGGAAAAAAATGTTAATCAATCGGTGAAATGAAAAGAAACAGTGTCAACATTAGGATTCCAACAGCAACTCCAGAGGAGAGAGTGGACGGGTTGAAAGAGGGCATGTACGCGCTTTACAAAGGGAAGGAACTGACTGATGATGCAATACGAGAACAAACAAGAATCAATTTGGAACACAGATCTACTAGTCAGAGTTTGAGAGAGTTTGGAAGACAAAAGATCAAAAACGCCAGCAGTTGTAGAATGCAAAAATGAGCGTGCAAGTCATAAGATGACTGAATTTAGAGCTTCACTTCCACTAGCCTCTAGTAACATGTAAAACAAGGCACGCTCAACATCTTTTATCTTTTCAAATATCTTTTGTTTACTAAGACATTGCTGATCCATTGCTGCAGCTTGTGTGCGCTTCTTGTCATGAAATACGAAAGACGTGCATCTATCTTGCACTTCTTACACTTATTTATGCTTTACGATATTGTAGTCATACTGTTATCATTATTAATACGGCAACAGCATGCCTGCTATTCTGCTGATTTTTTCGGCATGACAGCATAATGAAACTGGAGAGAGGATTGGAGCCAGGTACTTTTATTTTATTTCCATATCTAGCAGTCTCCATCAGTTAGCCATGTTGGCTTTCCTTTTCCCGCGCTGACTTTTTAGCTTGGAGGCATAGGCCGGTAGTTTGAACGACTTGGAGAAGCCAAAGTAGTCCTTCTTCTTATTCTTCCAAGTAGTAGTACCAACCTAAAACTCAGTTTCTCCTGCAAGTTTGGTTCTGTAAAGAGGCCTCCCTGACGACTCCCTGACTAAATTCTGTCCAATCACGAGTCATTCCGGCATGTCAGGATTGTCTGCTTGAACGGCAGCTAGTTCGGCGACGGATCCGTACCCTCTGATCGGCCGGCGAAAAATGCGCCAATTCCCGCCCATACAAGGCCCGGGTTCACTGGAGCAACGGCCGGTAGGCGGTTAGCAGTCGTGAAGAGTCGGTGGCGAGATCCAGGAGACTGTTGCAAGCTGGTAAGCATGTGTGCTCTTGCTAGGTTCAGAAGTGGATTGAGTCTCGAATACATATTAGAGTGTTAGGTGATTTTTACTTTCAGGAGGATTTGCACCTCATTGCTTCTATTTCGTCCTCATTTTGATTTTTTGTTTTTGCACTTGCCGTCAGAGCCTTGTGGGTTTTAGGACGCAAAACATGCGTGGGACTCTCAGTCACCACGTTCGATATAATTCAACCACCCTCGTAACTACTTCGCCTTCAGCTTCTCCAATACTCTGTGATTTTAGTGAACGTTTCATAACGGCCTTTGTGTGTTAGGTTTTCCCTTCTTTGCTGCCCACGTGTGAACACATGGCGAGTAGTTATGCACACGATATCTAGATTGAACCAGACGTAGCATGGCCTAGGTTTCTTGTTATTCAAATTCGTAAATCAAGGTGTTGCAGAATGAGTTTTATGAATTTTATTAGTTTGCGGACGGGAGGCCGCTTTAGTCACAAGTGGTTCGTGGTTTGCCTTTTTGAATATATTTACGTATTAGCTCTTGGATTCTGTCTCTTACCTTTCACTAATTATTAGAGTAAATTCTTTTCTGAATGGTCAGCTCTCACCTTTCCTTGTCCATTTCGAACGCTAGTACTGTGGGTGACTGCTGAATTTAGACCACATCCCCCTACGCCTTCCTTCCCCCCAGTCTTGTATTAACGTCCACAGGTAACAAGATATGTATACTCAATGATTATACTTCGTTTGTACAAGTTTAATTTCGATTTAAAATAAATTGTGGTGCTTTTAATCGGACTTTCAATGAAAAGTGTTAACCCCTTCTATAGAGATATCAAGGAAACGCTAGCATTGCAAGGCCCCCTACTGAAAATTCTCTTCTTAAGATGACAAAATTGATCGTATATCCAATGAGTAGTTTTTGTTTGATTGTGATGGGTATTTTTTATGCAGTCAGATAGACGATCCTTGCGCCAGGCTCTAATTCTTTCTGATGCACCTCCGACTCGTATATGTGGTGATCTGTATGAATTTCAACCCCAGTCCTCTGTTTTAGATAAGGGAAAGTCACACTGATAGGGCATTTGTGAGCAAAACCTACGTTATGTGGTGAAAGGGTAGGCCCTGCCATTCCCAGTCAATTTTAGTGGGCAAGGCACCTATTTTAAATATTTCTTCAAACATTTCCACTTCGCAGTAAAAGCTGCAACAAGAACTATCTCGATTTCCTCCTTGCTGCAAAACTGTTGCTTTTGAAAAGTCTACATCGCTATTAATGAAGCAGCACCACACATTAACGTGTTTACAGAGCCCCGACAGGCCTGCTTTACACTCCCATTTACCTAAGATCATATTCCATTGTGAAAAAATTAGATACTACACGTGCTATTATTGACGTTATATATATAAACATTCTTATATTTACAATTACAATAAAAATATTTACGCAACTTACTTTAAATCAGACTAAGAGCAGCCGACCAGTTGCAAAGGATAAAGTAATCTTTACCTAGGTTTCAATAGATATAAATCTATCTTCTTCAGAAGAGGGCCTGGGGACAATGAACATCGTAATATATATTAAGGTATGAAACATGAGTCAAGAATGAAGTTTAACATATATTAGGAAAATATTGTATTACAAGATGTGAGAAAGATTCTTGGTACTTACAGTATTATAACAACATGAAGTGATATGTCCTTATCGTTTAGGCAAACATCTGCATAGTTACATTAATTATATAAAATATAGCCCTGAAAACAGGGTTTGTCAGACAAATAAAATAGGTACATAGAAGTTGCAGAGCGCCTAAGCGACTGAGTAAAATCGGCCAGCGTAGTAGCACAGTGGCCAGGGCAGGTGGCGCTCATGTCGCGCACTATGTGCCGATAGGCGTACTGAAGTAACATTTGAAACATCAATATTAAATGCGTTCTTAAATAGAGGGATAGTAAATAAAATGGCAAACATTTAACACTCCCGTTATGACATTGTGGGAGGTATAGGAACAATAACGTAGATACATACATAAAAAAGACACGTGGCGCTTCCGCCGTGAGTTACATGCAGTGGTCTATATAGCTAAAATGTAAAAGTTATATTACCATATTAGTGAAGCCCATAGAACGTATATAAGTCAAAATATCCAGAACAATCAGTAATGGCTTTTAAGAAAATTACGAGACCTGGTCTACAATCCAGTTACTACGTAATGTAGAATAAGAGAAAATTACATGAGGGCCGCTGTAGTGGCAGCCATACGTCGTGAGAAGAGCACATTATATAAACGGTAGTAAACTGAAAGATTTAAAAGTGCATTATAGCTTCCTGAGGAAATAGACTACTAAGGTTACTAGCATTAATGTTATATATTAAACAGTACGGGTTTAAAGCCCTCGAAAAATTGTTTACAGGCAAGGTTCAACTGATCATTCAATATATTGCCGTCTTTGAGCTCTAGATGTTCAAAAATAAATAGCTCTTCCCACAGATCTAGTCTCCGTCCTTTGACCTGTCTATGTAGGATAACCGTGTCTTCTAACTGTTTAGGCGTATGGCCAGTTATCAAGAGGTGTTCAGCAAAGGTAGAGTTGCGAATATTCGTTCCTTTTTTACCTAAAACATGTTCTTTATATCGTGTTTCACGGCTCTGCCGGTTTGACCAATATAATAAGAGGGGCAGTTATTACAGGTTAGCTTGTAAATACCTGAATTAGAAAACCAATCGCTGGCAATCTCTACTGACTGTACAAGATTTCTTTTTAAACTGTTATCTGTAGAAAAGGAGACGTTACAGTTATATTTTTTATTTAGAAGACGTTTAATCCTATACGATAAGTTACCCAGGAAAGGGATGGAAATAAATTTATTAGTTTCTGTGGTATCCGTGAGGAGAATATTTCTCAAAGTCGAACATTTTTGGGAGATTTTCTTATTGAGCAGGTAATCGATCATATTCTGGTTATACCCATTATTAACCGCAATCGCTTTGATGACATTCAATTCCTTTTTTTTGATCCGCAGGTGATAAAGGAGTGGTTACCATTCGGTGAATGGCGGAATGAAAAAATGCCAATTTATGAGCTTTTGGATGGGTTGAGTCAGCAGGAATGACATTATCTGAATATGTTTCCTTGCGGAAGAGCTATTTATTTTTAAACATCTAGAGCTCAAAGACGGCAATATACTGAATGATCAGTTGAACCTTGCCTGTAAACAATTTTTCGAGGGCTTTAAACCCGTACTGTTTAATATATAACATTAATGCTAGTAACCTCAGTAGTCTATTTCCTCAGGAAGCTATAATGCACTTTTAAATCTTTCAGTTTACTACCGTTTATATAATGTGTTCTTCTCACGACGTATGGCTGCCACTACAGCGGCCCTCATGTAATTTTCTCTTATTCTACATTACGTAGTAACTGGATTGTAGACCAGGTCTCGTAATTTTCTTAAAAGCCATTACTGATTGTTCTGGATATTTTGACTTATATACGTTCTATGGGCTTCACTAATATGGTAATATAACTTTTACATTTTGGCTATATAGACCACTGCATGTAACTCACGGCGGAAGCGCCACGTGTCTTTTTGATGTATGTATCTACGTTATTGTTCCTATACCTCCCACAATGTCATAACGGGAGTGTTAAATGTTTGCCATTTTATTTACTATCACTCTATTTAAGAACGCATTTAATATTGATGTTTCAAATGTTACTTCAGTACGCCTATCGGCACATAGTGCGCGACATGAGCGCCACCTGCCCTGGCCGCTGTGCTACTACGCTGGCCGATTTTACTCAGTCGCTTAGGCGCTCTGCAACTTCTATGTACCTATTTTATTTGTCTGACAAACCCTGTTTTCAGGGCTATATTTTATATAATTAATGTAACTATGCAGATGTTTGCCTAAACGATAAGGACATATCACTTCATGTTGTTATAATACTGTAAGTACCAAGAATCTTTCTCACATCTTGTAATACAATATTTTCCTAATATATGTTAAACTTCATTCTCGACTCATGTCCTGTACATCTCACGTAAACTTGATCCTCCTCACCCGCTCGTTTCCCCGATCCTCTCCCACCCCCGCCCGCTGCCGCGCCTGTATTCCCACGTCCCACCCGGTCTCCATCTCTCCACCCTCCTTACCCTCTCCCAAGGTGGCTTCCGCCAGCTCCCCCTCCCTGATGATGTCCTCCTCCCCTCCATCTACCCCTCCTATCAACTTTGACCCTGCCCCACCACCCACTTCCGGTGTCCTTTCCTTTAGGCACCCTCCCTCCCTCCCTTCTTTTCCCTTCCCTCCCCTTCTCTTTCCTTTTCCCCCATCCCCTCCCTCCACCACTCTTCCCCCCCCCGGGCTTCCCCTCCCCCTTCCTCCCTCCCCCCCTTTCTCCCCTACCCGTGGCATCTCTGCTCTCCCCTCTCCCTCTCCCACTCCCCTTCCTCCTCCTCCTCTCTTGGCAGGTCCCCGGACTCGCACACGCATAGTGAACATTCGCGCGCCGGAGATCATCACCATCAGTGTCTAGTGTGTGCCGTCGTGTTTAGTGTTCAGTGTTCACCGTCACACTCCCTCGTTCACCAGTGCCATCGTCATCTTCAGTGTTTGTGCGTCGTCTCATCAGTTAGCAGTGTGGATTATCGACGAGTGTGAACGGCTCCGTGTTTGTCTCTATGTGTCTCCTGTTTTATTGCCCACATTCTGTAACTTATGTGTCTTCTCCTGTATTTTCTGCTTGTGTATTCTATGGCTGAAGAGCAGCGTAGTGTGCTGCTGACAGCCTGCCTGTTGTACAGGCTTTAAAATAACAATAAAGTAAAAAAAAAAAAAAACTTGACTCATGTTTCATACCTTAATATATATTACGATGTTCATTGTCCCCAGGCCCTCTTCTGAAGAAGATAGATTTATATCTATTGAAACCTAGGTAAAGATTACTTTATCCTTTGCAACTGGTCGGCTGCTCTTAGTCTGATTTACGTGGAATCGTTGCTGTAGCGCAGTTATGTTTAAAGTACTGAAATTCTTGCCTGCCGAGGTATCAAAAGCTGCATCCAGGTATATGGACATCAAATTAAAAATTGTGAAAGCAGGTATGGCTATTGACTTTAATCACCAGTGCCTAGAGGAAGACATTATCCCTGATTATGTGAAGGCGTACGTAAATTTTAAATAGTGTAACAGAGTGCCTTCTATTAAAAAGAAGCTAGTGCATTTAGTCATTTCCGAGAGCACAGTAAATTTGTACAAGAAAAAAGATGTCCTTAATAGTGAAGCCTACTGTATACACCTATTTTTAACTAAAGCCTTTAAAGATCTTTGTAATTTTCAAATTGACCACCTGTGGAATAGTATTAATGAATGGCTCTCTAATCGTAAAGAAATAATCAAGGCCAGACATGAAAGAAAGCTTTTAAAGTTTAGTAATAGGACCACAAGTGGAAGTGATAATACAGCAGACAACAGTGTTAAGCACCTATTTTACGATAGAGTACTAAATAAAACCAATATTTCTTTTACGCAGGCCGAAAATGACTTGTTGTGTAAAGGCCTTAAATATAACTTGCCTGCTAAACTCGATAAATATCCAGTTATTTGTAATCTCATTGTAGATCTAAAAATCGGTTTAGAATCTCTGAAATTAGAGAAAACGGAGCAAGTCAAATGTGCCTACGAATGTAACAACATAATAGAAAAAGAAATTAAATTATCTCCTAATAAGCAATCGGGCGAATATAGTATAATAAAAAGCATTAATCATAAACTTAGAGAGCACGACGCCTTAGTCACTAAGAGTGACAAAGGGAACACCGTGGTCGTGGCTTATAAAAATGAATATATAGAGAAGACTGTAAAGTTTTTTGAGGAAAACGACATCACTGAGGTTACTGTAGATCCTACTACTGAACTGCAAAATGAAATCCGGCGTACTTTAACGAATTCCGTCAGCTTGTTCAATAAGTTCCAAAAGAAAGGGCTTATAAATATGAACCCTAAACCACCAGTGCTCAGACGTCAGTTTAAACTGCATAAACAAAATCACCCGATCCGCCCTATAGTGAATGGTATAGGCAGTCCACATCACACACTTGCTAGGCGCCTCCATTTTAAAATTAAAGATGCTTTCACATTTGAAAATAATTTTTCTGTAAAAAACAGTAAGGAATTAATTAACAATATTCAATCTATAAGTTGTACACCTGACACTAGACTGGTGTCCTTTGACATCGTCAGCCTTTACACAAATGTTCCGGTTGATGAAACCATAGACCTTGTAAAAGAGAATCTTCTTAAACATAAAAAAATTAAGTGAAACTCAGATTGCCGAACTCATTGGTTTGCTTAAGGTCATTTTAAAATACAATTACTTCACATTTAACGGGAAAATGTATGTACAGCCAGATGGTCTAGCAATGGGTAGCCCCCTCGCCGGTATTCTAGCAGAGGTTTTCATTAACGCCCTGGAAACAACGTTCTTCAATTCAAGTTCAGAATTACACCAAAAAATCCGCTATTATGCACGGTATGTTGATGACATTTTCATTGCTTTTGATGGCACTGATCATGAGTTAGAGCATCTCTTTAACACTTTCAACGGTTTACATGAAAAAATTTCCTTCACAAAAGAACTTCAAAATGATAAACGTGAACTTAATTTTCTCGATTTAACAATTTCTATAGAAGATAATTCCTTCCATTTTAATATCTTCCGCAAGGAAACATATTCAGATAATGTCATTCCTGCTGACTCAACCCATCCAAAAGCTCATAAATTGGCATTTTTTCATTCCGCCATTCACCGAATAGTAACCACTCCTTTATCACCTGCGGATCAAAAAAAGGAATTGAATGTCATCAAAGCGATTGCGGTTAATAATGGGTATAACCAGAATATGATCGATTACCTGCTCAATAAGAAAATCTCCCAAAAATGTTCGACTTTGAGAAATATTCTCCCCACGGATACCACAGAAACTAATAAATTTATTTCCATCCCTTTCCTGGGTAGCTTATCGTATAGGATTAAACGTCTTCTAAATAAAAAATATAACTGTAACGTCTCCTTTTCTACAGATAACAGTTTAAAAAGAAATCTTGTACAGTCAGTAGAGATTGCCAGCGATTGGTTTTCTAATTCAGGTATTTACAAGCTAACCTCTGCTAAGATGCCCCTCTTATTATATTGGTCAAACCGGCAGAGCTATGAAAACACGATATAAAGAACATGTTTTAGGTAAAAAAGGAACGAATATTCGCAACTCTACCTTTGCTGAACACCTCTTGATAACCGGCCATACGCCTAAACAGTTAGAAGACACGGTTATCCTACATAGACAGGTCAAAGGACGGAGACTAGATCTGTGGGAAGAGCTATTTATTTTTGAACATCTAGAGCTCAAAGACGGCAATATACTGAATGATCAGTTGAACCTTGCCTGTAAACAATTTTTCGAGGGCTTTAAACCCGTACTGTTTAATATATAACATTAATTCTAGTAACCTCAGTAGTCTATTTCCTCAGGAAGCTATAATGCACTTTTAAATCTTTCAGTTTACTACCGTTTATATAATGTGTTCTTCTCACGACGTATGGCTGCCACTACAGCGGCCCTCATGTAATTTTCTCTTATTCTACATTACGTAGTAACTGGATTGTAGACCAGGTCTCGTAATTTTCTTAAAAGCCATTACTGATTGTTCTGGATATTTTGACTTATATACGTTCTATGGGCTTCACTAATATGGTAATATAACTTTTATATTCTGGCTATATAGACCACTGCATGTAACTCACGGCGGAAGCGCCACGTGTCTTTTTGATGTATGTATCTACGTTATTGTTCCTATACCTCCCACAATGTCATAACGGGAGTGTTAAATGCTTGCCATTTTATTTACTATCCCTCTATTTAAGAACGCATTTAATATTGATGTTTCAAATGTTACTTCAGTACGCCTATCGGCACATAGTGCGCGACATGAGCGCCACCTGCCCTGGCCACTGTGCTACTACGCTGGCCGATTTTACTCAGTCGCTTAGGCGCTCTGCAACTTCTATGTACCTATTTTATTTGTCTGACAAACCCTGTTTTCAGGGCTATATTTTATATAATTAATGTAACTATGCAGATGTTTGCCTAAACGATAAGGACATATCACTTCATGTTGTTATAATACTGTAAGTACCAAGAATCTTTCTCACATCTTGTAATACAATATTTTCCTAATATATGTTAAACTTCATTCTTGACTCATGTTTCATACCTTAATATATATTACGATGTTCATTGTCCCCAGGCCCTCTTCTGAAGAAGATAGATTTATATCTATTGAAACCTAGGTAAAGATTACTTTATCCTTTGCAACTGGTCGGCTGCTCTTAGTCTGATTTACGTGGAACCGTTGCTGTAGCGCAGCTATGTTTAAAGTACCCAACTTACTTTAGTTGTAGCCGCATAAGGTTGCTGATTGACACTGGCTTCTCTTAAACAATTGCCGGCCACTTTCTACCACAGTATTTCCTAACTTCAAAAGCATGCATACTGTTTATAAGATCTATGTACACTTTTCTGTTATTACCAGGAATAACACAATAAATATATCACAGTCCTACAGTTTATTCTACATCGGGCAGCAGGTGCATCAATCCAAGAGACGAAACAGTCCACCGCAGCGTAGCACATCCGAGTTGTGAAGTAGAACACAGCACACGTCGGTAACGGCGTTAAATAAGACTCCATAGTTAATGGAGCTGGCGGGTGGGATCGCTGTATATTCTGGGTGGCCAATTGCTGGATGTCCTGTCGCTATGGTTTGAAGCGCGCGTGAAAGCAGTTTGCGGTGCCAACAGCGGGCTGCACACAGAGAAATGCGGCCAACGATGCGTTTCTCGTCCTCGAATGATGGAGCGCGTCGCTGGTCAGTGCGTACATTTAATAGTGGTGGATACCACACTTTACATTGTGGAAGACTTGAAATACGACGAGTCCCATTTTACATTATAAGAGCCACCATAAATTACGCCCATCCAGCGTATTAGAAATAACAGTCAATCAGTCGCAAAATACATGTTTATTATACCGTGACCATGGTTGCGACCGTCAAGTTTTAATAAACATGTATTTTGCAACTGGTTGGGTTTTATTTCTATGCACTCAAGCTCTTGCCTGGACAGCTGCTGTAGCGCAGTCATGTTCAAAATCTTGAAATTAGGCTTATAGTAGAGGACGTCATACCCAAGAAATGCACTGGACTGCGGTTGATCTCTCAGTGACTCATTCATAAACTTTCCCACCCGTGCTGCCGGCCGATGTGGCCGATCGGTTCTAGGCGTTTCAGTCTTGAACCGCGCGACCAATACGGTCGCAGGTTCGAATCCTGCCTCGGGCATGGATGTGTGTGAAGTCCTTAGGTTGGTTAGGTTTAAGTAGTTCTAAGTTCTAGGGGACTGATGACCTCAGATGTTAAGTCCCATAGTGCTCAGATCCATACTCTTAGCGCTTTATGAACAACCCCGCAGGGTCCATTGTGTCAATTCCCTCCAGCACTACTTTAGACATTAATCGAGTCCATGCCACGTCGTGTTATGGCATTTGTGCGTGCTCGCGGGGACCCTAGAGGGTATTAGGCAGGTGTACCAGTTTCTTTGGCTCTTCGATGTCTTTGACTTTTATCTCAATTCCACAATGAAGTTCCAAATTCCAGTGGTCTAAATGGTGTAAAATAGAGATTTTCGATAAAAAAAGAAACCAAACTATGAAGTTCATCAAATTGGTGAAAATGTTTTTATGATTTTACAAATAACCAGGGACGCATTAGCTCACTTCACGTCTACTGTTGCTCAAGTGAGACAGAAATACGAGATTAACTGTTTTGGGGGACTGGAGGGCGGGCGATAAAAGCAGTACGATGTACCTACCCGTGAAACTACCTTAGGGCGCTGCGTATGCGTGGAGCGGTTCTTTCTTCCTCTCACCGACATCCCGTTGCACACGGATATCCTCTCATCTCACGCAACACACATAAAAGAGGTGACAAAGAGCTTCTCTTTCACCTTGTCCTTATACTTCCAATTTCCAATATATCCACACCAGCGACCGCGTGTAAACAGAAAAGGCGAATGCGGTAGGGATGGGAAATTGGTCGACGTATCAGGCGTTGATGGGCGGAGCGTCCTTTCTTTGTTCTCCCACTAGCGAATTTACGACGCGTGCAACGCAATTACTCAGAGAACAGCATTTATTGATGGAGTGGGGCGCTTTGTGAATGCCTACCAGCGACCCTCGAATCCAGTGTGAGAAACGTGACAGGTTTATGTGAAAGACTGTGAACTGTTGTGTTCTATGATGTTTTGCATCGCAACGAAATGCGGGCAGAGGTGGCTGTGAAGTACAGTAGCGGCACTAAGCTTTCTTTTCGTAAAGAGATAACGATTTAACGGGAGGGCTCTCTGTACCCACGCGACGGTCTGTCTCTTGTAGCCTAGCTGCTCGCGGTTGTTGCAACTGAACAGCTATCGCCAAAATTCACGATATTTGGTGGCAAAATTTTGTGAAAGATAATCTGTTGCACCTCTAGCGCTCCTATGAACAAACTTCAGACTGAACGTCCTAGTGTGTATAAGTGCGAGATTTCAATGGTTCCGATAGAAAATATACAGTTTTTCAAGTCATTTGAAGTTCTGACTTTCAATATTGCAATTCTAGAATGGCGATGACTTTAAACCAAGTATTACCACCATAAAGCAGCGCATCGTACGAAAGAATGTGTTAGGGAACACGACGCAATTACAACATCCGCGTCATGAGGTTTCGTGGAAATGAAAACCACATATTGCAGTCAAGGTACGACAAATGAAATCCTTTCACTATGTAATATTACTTTCCACATTAGTTACATTTATCATAATGTTTCATTCGTGCAATCTCCGCCGGCCGTTGTGGCCGAGCGGTTCTAGGCGCTTCAGCCCGGAACCGCGCTGCTGCTACTATCGCAGGTTCGAATCCTGCCTCGGGCATGGATGTGTGTGATGTCCTTAGGTTAGTTAGGTTTAAGTAGTTCTAAGTCTAGGGGACTGATGACCTGAGATATTAAGTCCCATAGTTCTTAGAGCCATTTGAACCATTTCTGTGCAATCTCCACATATTATCACGTACCCAAATAGTGATAAAGCGTATAATAATGGATGATCTTATATGCGTTTTGGCGTTTTCCATAATTAGTTTTGCACTGCATGTTTCTCAACATAATGATTGCAGATATTAACAGATGATATTTATTTACCTTTCGTTGTCTTGTAAATAATTCTAAGATAATTACAGGCGTCGTCATCTAATGAGACGGGTTTCCTTCCATTACGACCGACAAACTTCCTGCTTTTTTACATGTTTGCTGTTTATTTTTGTCTTAAAATCACCCTCTAGGGCAGGGCTTCCCAGCCTTTTCAGCTGGTGGACCCCTTCTTCAGTCGAAAATCCATGGCGGACCCATAGTCTGTTCCCAATGACCCCCCCCTCCCCCCCCCCCCCCCCAAAGTGTCAACAGTATTTGGTTTAGACATGAATGAAAACAACTTGAAGGTCTAAAATAGTTTTATGAAATAGGTAGTGCACTGACAAAGCAAGTTTAACATTTAATGATGCCTGGGGCCGCATACGTGCCAGCGAGTGCTGTGATTGTTCGACAAAGCTCGCACCGCGCATGCGTAAAATGTTTCAGCGCATCTACCGCCGCGAGACGGCGCCAAGTGACCCCCGTATTGTTGCGAAACAGTCGATCAGAGAAGCCGCATTCTCCGGCACTAAACTGTGTATATGTTCTCACTTAGGAATCGCAAAGGCTGCTTAGGAATACGACCTGAAGTAAAAGCACACATTTCTTTCACACGAAAAAAAGTGATGAATTTGATTTTCACATTTTTATTCGATAATTTTACTCATTATTTTACACGATTTGGTGAAGGGTTGCCACGGACCCCCTAGAAAGGGCCGGCGGACCCCTAAGGGGTCCGCGGAGCACACGTCGGGAAGCCCTGCTCTAGGGAATACAAGTCCTTCCAGTGGTCAGCTGGCTGCTGTGTGGAGGACCCAGGTTCAAGTCCCGGCACTGAGAGTGATTTCTCCTTGCTGTAGCTGGATCGCTCGGACTCGTGTTGCCAGTTGAGGAGCTACTTGAATGAAAATTAGCGACAGCAGGGTCTCTAAAAATGACAACACTGGAAGATCGGTGCGTGACCCCACGTCCACATCTTATTCAAATGAAGCTATTTGAGAAGAGGAAACGGCGGTTGGTCTGTCCTGATTGGCCCCTCTGGACCAGCACCCAGCGTGTATGTATACACCGAAAATAGATGCAGCAACAAAAACATCTCTTTTTAATAAAAGTGTGATATGAAACAACTACACTTGTGAAATAGAACACATCCAGTACATTAACTGATTAGTCTTCACGTGACCTAACACCAGGACGGAATCAGACCAACTGAAGTGAAGCTAAAAAATTTCGTTGTCCAAGCCAGAAATCCTAAAAACCTATACTGTTTTAATTATAATAAATTTCAAATCAGGGCATTAGTTATAACAAAACTATACATTATAGGCAACAATAATGTTAATGCAATTAAATAATGAGCAACTAGTTGCATACAAGAAATTTAATTTCTTCAACGGTTTCGGGTACTAAGTGCTCTCTTTTAGAAGGCTGTACAGGAAAATACACCACAAATAAGTTGAAGTCAGATAATAATATTAAAATTACGGACGAAAAGTTTAAAAAATGTTACAAATTAAAAGACAAAAATGACACATATTTCTGACTATCGCATTATTTGCGAGTGTCTGTAATAAAGTGCATACAGTCAAGTGCCATGCTCCTAAAAAATATGTGCAGGAGCAGTAAGTAACAATACTGAATCCGTAATACAATAACAGCTCATTGATGCCTACATGTAGTCCATAGTTTCTGATGAAACTAGTACGAAGAAGCGAAACAAAAACTCCAGACATCACCTCAGAACATGAACCAATCAGCCAATGAAATGCGTATCTTGAAGTTGGTCTCAGAGTGGAGGTGAAAGTACGATAAAATAACAAAGCAAAGAATGTATAGTTGTCATAAGGCATAAACAAAATTGTAAGTGGAGAAATGCTGCGTAGTAAAAAAACGTAATGATAAGTTAAATAAGTTAATTTCGACGACGAGTGGCGCTACATATCGGAAATTTGGGAACTATTCTCCATAAAGCTCTAGATAAGCCAATAGCGTGCTTGTAGGGAGCCTTTCAACAAAAACAAAGTGCAAACCGCATCATGGGGCTGCTTTGTTTTTCCGTTATGACAATTATAGTGATTTTGTTTAAGTATTGTATCGTAGTTTCACCCCCACTCTGACAGCAACTTCAAGACACGTATATCATTGGCTGGCGTGATGTCTGCAGTTTTTGTTTCGCTTCTTTGTAGAAGTTTTATGTTGAGACTGAACTACATCTAAGAGCTCTTATTGTATTAAGCGTTCAGTACTGTATTACATGCTGCTCCTGCACATATTTCTTAGGACCACGGCATTTTGCCGTATGCATTTTGTTATTGACACTCGCAAATAATGCGATAGACATAAGTATGTAACACTTTTATCTTTCAATTTTTAAATTTTTTGTCTCTAACTTTAATATTCTTATCTTACTCCTATTTATTTGTGGTGTATTATTCTGTACAGCCTTCTGAAGAAGGGCATTAAATGTCCGAAATCGGTAATGAAATAAAATTTCTTTTATGCAGCTGGTTGCTTATTATTTCATTGCTTACGATTACAGTTGCTGAAGATGGATAAAATACTAAAAAATGTTAATGTTATGTAACGAAAGTTTTTATTATTTGAATAAATTCTGAATCAGCAATCAAAAACTCAAGGATTGGCAAGCTTGTTTACTTTACAATTATTATAATTTTTTTCTTTAATAAGTTTTTAATGAAACTAACTATTTTATTTCAAACATATATCAGTCATCTATGAAACGAATATGAAACGTAATTAACATGAATAAATGTTTATAGCTTCGTGAGTTTATATACCGTTCATTACAAATTCAGTAGACTGAAAAACAAAAAAATTATTAAATAAACAGGTGTCTCCATGCTTATATACCTCATTTCTTTCTCTGTTTCAAAAATATCAGTGAGATGGAAAACGTTATACATATTTACTCTGCTTCTATTAATTACAATTAGTTCTAAATGAACTTATTACTACCAGCGCAACTGTATCATGCTATGTACATATACGCTTGTATCGTAAATTGTGCTTGAAGCCTAATATCGATTACTTCATTTATGGAATATTGCCATCCCACTTGATATATTTGAAACTCAAGTCAAAATTAGTTGCATTCTGTTAAAATAATTACATAGCTGAATATGAGTGACGACGAATGACAGTCCTGCGACCATGTGTTTCTGACTTGACAAGGCTGCCTACAACCACCTCCGACTGAAACCACGAGAAAAAAAAAAACTGTTTAACCACATCAGCTGGAACAAGTCCTCTCGGGTCACATCATGTTACCGTCAAAAGAGCAAATTAATGTTGGCGAAGTGTTTGATGTTACCAAAACTCCCATTGTTGAGACTACAGACTGGCTTTAACTATGGAGTGAGCATACTGTACTGAGTGTATCGCCAACTACAGACAGAAACAGTCACTTTTTTTGACCAGTGTTGCCCTCTTTGACTGAGTCATTTTGCTTCCGAGGTAATAAAATTCCTTAACTTCGTGTACTCTGTGATCACCAAATTTGATTCAAGTTTCTCTCTGTTCCCATTTCCGCTACTTCTCATTCATTTCATCAGTCTTTGGTTCCCTCTCAATCCATATTACGAACCCATTATACTGTTCTTTCCATTCAACAGACCCTGTAATTTTTCTTCGTCTTCACTGAGGACAGCGGCGTCATCAGCATATCTTATCACTAACATCTTCTTACCCTGAAGTTTAATCCCATTCTTGAACTTTTCTTTTATTTCTGTCGTCGCTTCTCGATATACAGACTTTACAATAGAGGAAGAAAGATTGCATTCCTGTCTCACCCTCTTTTTAATACAAGCTTTTCGTTCCTTGTAGTCTGCTTTTATAGTTTTCTTAGTACTTGTAGATACTGTACATTACTCGTCTTTCGTTATATTTTACTCCTGTTTTCTTTAGAATTTCAAACATCTTGCACCGTTTTACACTGCCGAACGCTTTATTCAGGTCGACAAATCCTATGAACGAGCCTTGATTTTTCTTCAATATTGATTTCATTATCATGGGCAACTTCAAGACTACTTCTCTGCTGGCCTTACTTTACCTAAAGCCAAACTGACCATCATGTACTAGTTCCCAAAATTTCTTTTCGATTCTACTGTATATTATCCTTGTCAGCAACTTAGATGTATGATCCGCTAAGCTGTTTGTGCGATAGTTCTCGCACTTACCTGTCCTTGCTGTTTTTGGAACTGAATGGATGATATTTTACGGAAAGTCTGATAGTGTGTCGCCAACCTCATCATTCTACCCACCATCATTAATAGTCGCGTTGCTGCCATTTCCCTCAATGATTTTAGAAATTCTACTGGAATGCTATCTACCCTTTCTGCCTTATTTTTCTCAACACTGCCGAAGCTCTTTTAAATTCTTACTCTTTTACTCGATGCACTATGTATCCCATATCGTCTCCAGTTTCTTCTGTGAGCAGCTCGTGGTCTTGTGGATAACATTGCTTACTCTGCATTACGAGGCCCTGGGTTTGGTTCCCGCAAGTCGCGTCAGGAGGTCGATTCCAGATGGGATCTCTCGGACAAATATGCCATATGCACATTTCATTTCCAATTTCTTGTTCTGTCACCTCATCAGTTTCTTCCTCTCACAGAGACTTTCAATGTGTAAAAAAAGTGTCACATGCTCCTGCAGGAAAGAGTATAGGTCAAACGGAGGAAAAAAGTTCCCATAATGATATGTCCAGAATCCAGATATGTTGAGATATGGCCACTCTATCCTCCCATTCCCGTCTCTCCGTTACGTAGAAGAAAACACCATAGGCAGTGTTGCACATTGTTACTATGCATCATGTCACTTGCTTCAGTCCTTAGGCTTGGAGGAAGGTGGATGCTCATCATGTTGTTCTTGTTGTGGTCTTCAGTCCTGAGACTGGTTTGATGCAGCTCTCCATGCTACTCTATCATGTGCAAGCTTCTTCATCTCCCAGTACCTACTGCAACCTACATCCTTCTGAATCTGCTTAGTGTCTTCATCTCTTGGTCTCCCTCTACAATTTCCAAATGCTAAATTTGTGATCCCTTGATGCCTCAGAACATGTCCTACCAACCGGTCCCTTCTTCTGGTCAAGTTGTGCCACAAACTCCTCCCCAATTCTATTCAATACCTCCTCATTAGTTATGTGATCTACCCATCTGATCTTCAGCATTCTTCTGTAGCACCACATTTCGAAAGGTTCTATTCTCTTCCTGTCCAAACTATTTATCATCCACGTTTCACTTCCATACATGGCTACGCTCCATACAAATACTTTCAGAAACGACTTCCTGACACTTAAAACTAAACTTGATGTTAACAAATTTCTCTTCTTCAGAAACGCTTTCCTTGCCATAGCCAGTCTACATTTTATATCCTCTCTACTTCGACCATCATCAGTTATTTTGCTCCCCAAATAGCAAAACTCATTTACTACTTTAAGTGCTTCATTTCCTAATCTAATTCCCTCAGCACCACCCGACTTAATTCGACTACATTCCATTATCTTCGTTTTGCTTTTGTTGATGTTCATCTTATATCCTCCTTTCAAGACACAATCCATTCCGGTCAACTGCTCTTCCTTGTTCTTTGCATTCCGCGCTCCGATCCGTAGAACACCAGTTTTCTTTCTCTACAAACTGTTTAAAAAATAGGGGCTGACATTCCTCTAGGAGGAAGACAAGCTGCTATAATGATGTGTCCCAATACAAATACCTGTTGACACACGTGTTGTTAGAGTCTCGCAGTTCACTTCTCAAATTTTATTACAAACGAAGAAGGATTTATAAGAACTGGCGCAGTTTATATGCACGTGTCAGCAGATACAGTCATGGAGGTGAGGCATCAGCAAACATCAGCCTAGAAAGTATTTAACTGGCACAAACAAAATCGACTTACCACATCAAACTTTTAAGTCAAGGTCATCCCACTATTAAATGCAAATGATTAAGATCTCTATGAAACGAGTGTTTAAAATCCACAGATCATTTGCACGGTATCTATCTCTATAAGCCATGTAATGGCATTCGAACTCTGCAGAGCACGGACAGTCTAACTTAAGGAGCGAACGTGTGTTGGCAACAAAAACTTCACGTTATGCGAATGAATGCTCTCCCATAGATATTCCGATCAAGGATGCACCTACCTTTGCAAAGACAAAGTGAGAGAGTCATAGAAAGCGATATGATTATACCTGTTTAACCTCACACTTAATGTCTTGCACAAACACAACATGGTGCCCACGAAGAGTGACTAGATTGCAAAATTCTGCGTCCTTGCAAGCCCATTATATCACATGTTCCAGATTTCTGCAGAAGGAAAAAATTTGCCAAAAAAGGGGTGGGGAAATGACTGATTATCACTTTACAACTCTAGTGTGATCCGGAAATCGACAAGGTAATAAGAAAATTGATCCTGCTTGCTTCTCTTATGGATTATTCCCACACTAGCTACGTATCCTGGTATTGCCTGGGTATGTGTTTATTCCATTAGTCAATTTCCTTCTCACTCGCTCATTGTCTACCTTCTCTGCACTCCTCTCTCCAGTTCTTTCTCTCCCATCTCTCTGTCCATCTCCCCAACTCGCACTCTCTGTCCATCACTTCCTGTTCACATCCTCAACCCCCACCACTCTGTCTATCTCCTCCAGTGCCTCTCTCTGCCCATCTTCTATGCCCCTTGGCTCTGTCCATTTTTTCCTGCTCCCTCTGTGCGCCTCCTCCCCCTCCTCATTTTCTCTGTCCATGTAGTTCTCCTCCCTCTCTCTGTCCTTTTCCCCCTCTCTGTATGCCCATCTCTTCCTCTGCCCCTCTGTCTCCACAGTATCATCCCCACCCCAATATGAGGTTTCTGTTTCTTAACCGACAGTACTTCTTTCCAGATTCAAATTTGGATGAAATCGATCCAGGTGGTAGGAAGAGATTGTTTCCCATGGCTTCGCCACAATACACGAATGTCATATACTTCGCCTATATTTAAAATATTTCTCACATGTTTGTACACATATTTCACATGCATCTCTAGCGAATTTCGTCATGCAGTTTCGTTGTCACGCAGGTCAATCCCTATGACGCCATATCTCTTGAACAATGTGTTGTACAATGATAAAGTTTTTCAGGTACACTCACTAGGATATTTATATACTATCTGGGAAATGTGTTGCAATGGAGTTAGTAATAATTAAGTAATAAACTAAAACGTCATGCATGATGCAACAGAATTTCATGCATCTCCATGTTTATGACGTTATGTCTCCTTAACTATGTGTCGTACGATGATTTAATTTTGTAGGTACATTCAGTCGTATATTTGAATACTATCTGCTATGTGTGTCGTCAATACAAATAGTAGTAGTCCGTCCCCGGTAGCTGAGTGGTCAGCGCGACAGAATGTCAATCCTAAGGGCTCGGGTTCGATTCCCGGCTGGGTCGGAGACTTTCTCCGCTCAGGGACTGGGTGTTGTGTTGTCCTAATCATCATCATTTCATCCCCATCGACGCGCAAGTCGCCGAAATGGCGTCAAATCGAAAGACTTGCACTAGGCGAACGGTCTACCCGACGGATGGCCCTAGTCACACGACATTTAAGTTAGTTGTAAAGATGTAGTAAATTAAAAAAGAAGACCATCATGTCTGTGCTGCAGTTTTACTGCTTGAAGAGCCACTTTGTGGGATATTAGCGAGAAAAAGTCTCGTAATAGTTTGAAATTATTTCTGAAGTTTCTTGCAAGTCAGTAGGGTTCTCATTCTCAAATAATGGTTGAATAAAGTCTGCGAATTCGAGCGTCGTGAGCTCCACCACTTTATCACCCGAGAACCCATAAGTACATGGTTCTCAGTCATACAGCGATTCGCTGCACACAGTAAGTGATATGTGTACCAAGTTTGGTTGAAATCAGTCCAGTAGTTTAGGAGGAGATATACATGCATGCATAAATATATACATGGTTCAAATGGCTCTGAGCACTATGGGACTTAACTTTTATGGTCATCAGTCCCCGAGAACTTAGAACTACTTAAACCTAACTAACGTAAGTACACCACACAACACCCTGTCATCACGAGGCAGAGAAGATCCCTGACCCCGCCGGGAATCGAACCCGGGAACCCGTATGTGGGAAGCGAGAACGCTACCGCACGACCACGAGCTGCGGACAAATATCTATAAACAAACATTTTTGTAATATCTATGGTTTCCATTGTCATTTAAAAAAAAGACATGAGATGCAGCAGAAACCAATATAGAAGTTATTATATTAGCCAGATCCTTCTGCCATAATGTGTTATACGGGTGTGGTATGGAAGGGTAATCGTCAGCACACAGCTCTCCCGGTCGTTGTGGGCTTTTCAAACTTTGGAATCGCTGCGTCTCACACTAGGAGCACCACAGTTGGCATGACAATGCTGAGTGGACCGCCTACCAGTCATCTCAACAACGAAAAATTCCTGGCAGTACCAGGAATAGGAATGGCTTCTCTGCTGGGCAGACAGTCCGCTGTCCTCTTAGCAGCCGGCCGAAGTGGCCGTGCGGTTAAAGGCGCTGCAGTCTGGAACCGCAAGACCGCTACGGTCGCAGGTTCGAATCCTGCCTCGGGCATGGATGTTTGTGATGTCCTTAGGTTAGTTAGGTTTAACTAGTTCTAAGTTCTAGGGGACTAATGACCTCAGCAGTTGAGTCCCATAGTGCTCAGAGCCATTTTTCCTCTTAGCAATGTAGGCGGGCCTCTAAATATGGGTTTTTTTCCTAAAATCAGGAGTTGTGAACAACACAGACCCTTCCTCAGTAAAGTTGATATCATTTGCTCAGTTAGGCCATTACTAACAAATATTATCGAAGAACAAAACAAAAACTTGTTAAGTACAAACAAATATTAAAATGAGCCAGTCTAAAATGAAATACATTTTTACTTATCGTCAATTGACATCTGATTTGATGCATTGCGTGCTACCATTTATATTGTCACTGAAAGTCAAACAGATATATACTGCATATGTAGCAATGCGTTTCTGTAAACGGGTCATTAACTCTTGAAAAATCAAGGGGGAAGGGTTCTTTATGCCAACTTTTTGAAATTACTATACCCTTAGCTGGTACTTCATATTTAAAAAATTTGAAAAAGTTGCTGTTTTCAATAAAATATTCTATCAGTTTCTAGAAATCTTTTACATTTTCGTCTTACATTATCTCAAAACATGAAGACTTAGTACTTGAGGCGATATTGCACAATGATGGTGATGGTTCAAATGGCTCTGAGCACTATGGGACTCAACTGCTGAGGTCATTAGTCCCCTAGAACTTAGAAGTAGTTAAACCTAACTAACCTAAGGACATCACAAACATCCATGCCCGAGGCAGGATTCGAACCTGCGACCGTAGCGGTCTTGCGGTTCCAGACTGCAGCGCCTTTAACCGCACGGCCATTTCGGCCGGCCAATGATGGTGATATTAAGTATTTTCTGAATGGCAATCACTTTCTACTTACACACCAATATCTCTTTGGAAAGTATATTGTGAGTAAAAGTACACAAAAAGTAACAAAATTTGAATTTTTATTTTTTATTTACTTTATTTTTTTTATTTTATAAGTTTTTGTGGTGGCTATAAAGTGCTTTGGTACTGTTAAGAGTACGCCAAAAGATATTTTCTGGTTCTGGACCCAACTTGTACATCAATATATCTTTAAAAAGTATATTGTTAATGTAAGCCACGCGCGGGCTGAGGCGTCTTGTCACTGTCCGCGCGGCTCCCCCCGTCGGAGGTTCGAGTCTTCCCTCGGGCATGGCGCAAGTTAGTTTAAGACAGATTAAGTAGTGTGTAAGTTTAGGGACTGATGACCTAAGCAGTTTGGTGCGATAAGATCTAACCACAAATTTACAAAAAAAAGTACGTCAACAACAATGAAAGATTTTTTTAAAATTTGATTTTAGGTTGATCATAAATAGCACCCCACGTCCCTCCGCTTGGTAATAAACGTTGTGAAAAATGCGTTGGTGCTGCGAGGGATAAACATCGAGTTCCCTTGAAAATTATCTGCATTGACAGATGTTACATGCAGTTAATTTTGAAAACACAGATATATGTATAAGGTAACAGATAATGGATTTTGAGAACAGTGTTACACCCGCAGGATGTGCACTAAAGATACAGGTTGGGGCAAATACATGTGGCCCTGACGACTCTATAAGATTGGATGTGGATGTATGCGTATAACCACATATGCATGTGGCCCAGACGACTCTATAAGATTGGGCGTGGATGTATGCGAATAACCACATATACAGATAACCACATACAATTTCACATACAGCTGGCCGAACCTTGGAGAACATTAACACAATCTTCGCACGTGACAGAGTTGTTAGCAGAGGTCGGTCTGGTTGCTGCCCTAGCAAGTCATCTGATCTGTCAGTATGCAGTTACTTTGCGTGGGGAGCCCTCAAGTCTAATGGGTATCCCAACAACCCCAATAGTCTTCAAGAACTGCATAAAGAACATTTCTGATGAGACTGCATCAATTCCAGCTGGCCAGCTTCAAGCCACCTTCGGCAACTTGTTAACCAGGGACCGACACTGCCAAGACATGAGTGGCAATCACTTTCAACATACTCTACAGTAACGTTAGTACTGTATTTTGTTTCCTCTGCCGTGTTTCTTTGTACCCTGCAACTATTTTCCGCAGGCCAAACTTTTGCCCTTCCTGTACAAAGCGCAACAAATGTATCTGCAGTACTAAATTTTCTGTTACCTTTTTCAAGAACAAACCTACGAGACAGATTATAAATGGCTCTGAGCACTATGGGACTTAACTGCTGAGGTCATCAGTCCCCTAGAACTTAGAAGTACTTAAACCTAACTAACCTAAGGACACCACACACATCCATGCCCGAGGCAGGATTCGAACCTGCGACCGTAGCAGTCGCTCGGTTCCAGATTGTAGCGCCTAGAACCGCTCGGCCACACCGTACGACACAGATTATAAAATTTGTATTTTATGTGAGGGAAGCAATTATTCTAGGTATGTAGGAGGTACTGCTGTCTCGTGCTGATCTAATAATTCTTTATCCAGCCAGTGTTATAGCCCATGAGATACGATTTAAATCTTCTGCGGGTAAATAAAATGAAATGGGTAAATGATCTTTAATCACGTACAGCTCGTTCGAAATGTTTTTCCAACCATCAGCTTGGCCGACGAAGCAGTGACACGAATCTGCAAGCGCACTGCAGTTCTGTGCTAACAGAGCAGAGTTGTATACCTAGGTAGTGTGGAGATCACTGACTGTGACAGCGGGGTACAGAAAGAAACAAAGGCAGTGACATGGCTATATTTGCAACGATACTTGTCTGCTGCAAGGAATTCATTTATGAACATCGTATACTTTCTAAAAGAGAAAGATAGTGGAAGAGAGAGCCATATCTCACACAACACTGGTAAGAACAAGTTCATCAGATTGAATGGCTGCACTATTTTTACTAATTGTTTTTTAATTCTCCGTCGTTGTTGATGCTATCACGTCTGGGACACGCTGCTGTAATGTATACTTATGCTCATAAATTAACAATAATTGCAGAATGTTGGGCCACACAACGTTGCACTACACAAAACTGGCGCTAATAGAATAGGCACACAGGGAAGACACACGACACAGATATGTAAGTCCACGGTATTCGTGATAAGTTGAGAAAATCGTCCTGAAACACATGTGCTACAAAAAGCCACTTTTTTCTGCGCATGTACCCCGACATTAAAATGGGATATGAACACCACGCACACGTACACAGGCAGCACAACGGGTTGGAATACTCTGGATGAGGTGGTCGAACAGCTGCTGGGGTATAACCTCCCATTCTTGCACCTGTGCCTGTCGGAGCTCCTGAAGTGTCCTGGGGGTTTGAAGATGTGCAGCGATACGTCGACCGAGAGTATCCCATACTTGCTCGATGGGGTTAGGTCTGGAGACCAGGCAGACCACTCCATTCGCCCGATATCTGCAGTTTCAAGTTACTCCTCCACGATGACAGCTCGGTGGGGCCTTGCGTTATCATCCATCAGGAGGAAGATGGGACTCAATGCACCCCTGAAAAGGCAGAAATACTCGTGCAAAATGACCTCCCGATACACCTGACCTGTTACAGTTCCTCTATCAAAGACATGCAGGGGTGTACGTGCACCAATCATAATCCCACCCCACACCATCAAACCACGACCTCCATACAGATCCCTTTCAAGAACATTAAAGGGTTGGTATCTGGTTTCTGGTTCACGCCAGATGAAAATGCGGCAAGAATCACTGTTCAGACTATACCTGGACACGTCCGTGAACATAGCCTATGATCACAGTCCTAATGACCATGTACTGTATTCTTGACACCAGGCCGTACGGGTTCTCCTGTGACCAGAGGTCAGTGGAATGCACCTTGCAGGTCTCCAGGCGAATAAACTGTATCTGTTCAGTCGTCTGTAGACTGTGTGTCTGGAGACAACTGTTCCAGTGGCTGCGTTAAGGTCCCGAATGAGGCTACGTGCATAACTCTGTGGCCGTCTGCGGGCACTGATGGTGAGATATCGGTCTTCTTGTGGTGTTGTACACTGTGGACGTCCCGTGCTGTAGCACCTGGACACGTTTCCTGTCTGCTGGAGTCGTTGCCGTAATATTGAGATCACACTTTGTGGCATACGGCGGGTCCGTGCTACGACCTGCTGTTTGACGAGGAACCAGGTTCAAATGGTTCAAATGGCTCTGAGCACTATGGGACTCAGCTGCTGAGGTCATTAGTCCCCTAGAACTTAGAACTAGTTAAACCTAACTAACCTAAGGACATCACAAATATCCATGCCCGAGGCAGTATTCGAACCTGCGACCGTAGCGGTCTTGCAGTGCCAGACTGCAGCGCCTTTAACCGCACGGCCACTTCGGCCGGCAGGAAACAGGTGCCCGGTTATTCTACCCCTCATAACGTCACCAATATGTGTTCTTTGAACCATTCTCAACACACAGTCACCATTAGCACGTCTGGAAACGTCTGCACACTTACTCGCTGCACCGTACTCTGATATACACCAACACACCTGTGCGTATGTGGACTGCTGCCAGCACCACCGTGCGACGACCGCAGGTAAAATACACCGCATGGCCATACCCCGAGATGATTTAAACCCGCAAACCGCCCACCAGAGCGTCGTTTCACCCTGTATCAGCATTATCCTCAATTTATGAGCATGAGTGTATTGTATTACGTGCAAGGTAATAAGGTCATCAGGTTCCTCTTAATGGGTTTTGATTATTCATACAATATATATGATTGGTTTGGTAAAAGCTTCCCATTACCAGCTATACAGGGGCTGAGAAAGTAGTGTGAACACCATGAAATATAGCACAATTTGGTACAACTGCCTATATGTACATACTGCGACATGACTACTGTGCACAGGTAGCGTTACATGTCTTGGAGGTTATCTTTCGGCTTCTTATACGTTTCGTTCTGCAACGATTAACACAAGCGATCGGTGAACTATGTGCCCTCTCAGACTTAAAAAAGGGGAAATCGTTGGTGTGCGACTAACGGGGCATCTGTGACGAAAATGGCTGAACTACTTAACGTTCCACGAGCGACAGCACGTGTGATAATGACAGCATTCACAAAACATGACAAATATCATGGGCTAAGAGGAATAGTGGGCGAAAATCGAAGTTACCCGACACAGACAGCCAAGCAGACGACACAAAACTACCGCGCCAAAAGTGACTGCAGAAGCCAGCTCACACTTGAGTAATATTGCGTCGACAAAAACAATACGCCGAGAGCTTCACAAGGATAACGTTTAAGGAAGGGCTACAGTTGCAGGAACCTTAATAACGGAAGCCAACGCAAAGCTGCGAAAGCAGTGGTGCCACGGTCAGAGAACCTGACACTTGATGACTAGAAGAATATTGTACTCCCCGATGAAACATCGCTTACACTTTTCATTCAAACGGCGGTGTTTATATACTGAGAACATGAATACAAGGCTACGATCTGGTCTACATGAGGGAGGTTCTTTTACATCTGGTTGGCTAGATCGTGGTATTGAGCTAGTTCTACCATTACCTTCACTGGGCAGATTATTGCGAATGATAGCTCGGCGTCCTCGACAGTTAAGTGCTTACTATTACTGACGTATTGTTACCAAACACTACCATAATCCAGAATGATAATGCTCCCATACACACAGTCGAAAAGGCTCGGGAGGGGTTTGTTGACCACCAGAATGACATCAATGATCTTCCCTGGCCAGGAGAATCGCCAGACCTCAGACCTCAGAGAGCTATTGGCTGACATTTCCTCACCTCCTTCTCTCGTCTTCGTTCCGGCGCTTGTGGTTTCGACAGAACAGGTTTCACAAGCATTGTAAAATGAAACATATTGGAAAACTTTACGTCATTTTACCTGTGTGGTAAAGTAGTCTAGACGGATTCTAGTTGATATCGCCTATTCCAGCCTTCGCCGGCGACGAACAGCAGACAGTGCGTAGGTGCATGAACCAGGTGCCTACAGCAGAGGCCTATACACAGTTACGATCACTAAGCGGTCGTTGAGGACACACTGTTGCTAACACGTGCTTCATGTGGATGGTCAGTTGCTCAACAGCACGGACGACATTTTTACAAAGGCACAGACGGTGTTTAGAAAGGATAGATTGCATGCAACCAGTGGTGGCGTGTTTGTCGCTGTTAGTAGTAGTTTATCCTGCAGTGAAGTAGAAGTGGATAGTTCCTGTGAATTATTATGGGTGGAGGTTACACTCAACAACCGAGCTAGGTTAATAATTGGCTTCTTTTACCGACCTCCCGACTCAACAGCATTAGTGGCAGAACAACTGAGAGAAAATCTGGAATACATTTCACATAAATTTTCTCAGCATGTTATAGTCTTAGGTGGAGATTTCAATTTACCAGATATAGACTGGGACGCTCAGATGTTTAGGATGGGTGGTAGGGACAGATCATCGAGTGACATTATACTGAGTGCACTATCTGAAAATTACCTCGAGCAATTAAACAGAGAACCGACTCGTGGAGATAACATCTTGGACCTACTGATAACAAACAGACCCGAACTTTTCGACTCTGTAAGTGCAGAACAGGGAATCAGCGATCATAAGGCCGTTGCAGCATTCCTGAATATGGAAGTTAATAGGAATATAAAAAATGGGAGGAAGGTGTATCTGTTTAGCAAGAGTAATAGAAGGCAGATTTCAGTCTACATAACAGATCAAAACGAAAATTTCTGTTCCGACACTGACAATGTTGAGTGTTTATGGAAAAAGTTCAAGGCAATCGTAAAATGCGTTTTAGACAGGTACGTGCCGAGTAAAACTGTGAGGGACGGGAAAATCCCACCGTGGTTCAACAACAAAGTTAGGAAACTACTGCGAAAGCAAAGAGAGCTTCACTTCAAGTTTAAACGCAGCCAAAACCTCTCAGACAAACAGAAGCTAAACGATGTTAAAGTTAGCGTAAGGAGGGCTATGCGTGAAGCGTTCAGTGAATTCGAAAGTAAAACTTGACAGAAAATCCTAGGAAGTTCTGGTCTTACGTTAAATCAGTAAGTGGCTCGAAACAGCATATCCAGACACTACGGGATGATGATGGCATTGAAACAGAGGATGACACGCGCAAAGCTGAAATACTAAACACCTTTTTCCAAAGCTGTTTCAAAGAGGAAGACCGCACTGCAGTTCCTTCTCTAAATCCTAGCACAAACGAAAAACTGACTGACATCGAAATAAGTGTCCAAGGAATATAAAAGCAACTGGAATCACTCAACAGAGGAAAGTCCACTGGACCTGACGGGATACCAATTCGATTCTACACAGAGTACGTGAAAGAACTTCCCCCGTGTACCGCAAGTCTCTAGAGGAACGGAAGGTCCCAAATAATTGGAAAAGAGCACAGGTAGTCCCAGTCTTCAAGAAGGGTCGTCGAGCAGTTGCGCAAAACTATAGACCTATATCTCTGACGTCGATCTGTTGTAGAATTTTGGAACATGTTTTTTGCTCGCGTGTCATGTCGTTTTTGGAAACCCAGAATCTATTCTGTAGGAGTCAACATGGATTCCGAAAACAGCGATCGCGTGAGACCCAACTCGCTTTATTTGTTCATGAAACCCAGAAAATATTAGATACAGGCTCCCAGGTAGATGCCATTTTCCTTGACTTCCGGAAGGCGTTCGATACAGTTCCGCACTGTCGCCTGATAAACAAAGTAAGAGCCTACGGAATATCAGACCAGCTGTGTGGCTGGATTGAAGAGTTTTTAGCAAACAGAACACAGCAGGTTGTTATCAATGGAGAGACGTCTACAGACGTTAAAGTAACCTCTGGCGTGCCACAGGGGAGTGTTATGGGACCATTACTTTTCACAATATATATAAATGACCTAGTAGATAGTGTCGGAAGTTCCATGCGGCTTTTCGCGGATGATGCTGTAGTATACAGGGAAATTGCAGCATTAGAAAATTGTAGCGAAATGCAGGAAGATCTGCAGCAGATAGGCACGTGGTGCAGTGAGTGGCAACTGACCCTTAACATAGACAAATGTAATGTATTGCGAATACATGGAAAGAAGGATCCTTTATTGTATGATTATATGATAGCGGAACAAACACTGGTAGCAGTTACTTCTGTAAAATATCTGGGAGTATGCGTACGGAACGATTTGAAGTGGAATGATCATATGAAATTAATTGTTGGTAAGGCGGGTACCCGGTTGAGATTCATTGGGAGAGTCCTTAGAAAATGTAGTCCATCAACAAAGGAGGTGGCTTACAAAACTCTCGTTCGACCTATACTTGAGCGTTGCTCATCAGTGTGGGATCCGTACCATATCGGGTTGACACAGGAGATAGAGAAGATCCAAAGAAGAGCGGCGCGTTTCGACACAGGGTTATTTGGTAACCGTGATAGCGTTACGGAGATGTTTAGCAAACTCAAGTGGCAGACTCTGCAAGAGAGGCGCTCTGCATCGCAGTGTAGCTTGCTCGCCAGGTTTCGAGAGGGTGCGTTTCTGGATGAGGTATCGAATATATTGCTTCCCCCTACTTATACCTCCCGAGGAGATCACGAATGTAAAATTAGAGAGATTCGAGCGCGCACGGAGGCTTTCCGACAGTCGATCTTCCCGCGAACCATACGCGACTGGAACAGAAAAGGGAGGTAATGACAGTGGCACGTAAAGTGCCCTCCGCCACACACCGTTGGGTGGCTTGCGGAGTATAAATGTAGATGTAGATGTAGATGGCTATGAGAAGACGTCATCCAATCGCACGCTGACCGACCCCTCTCCAGGACGACAACGCGACAGCAGCGGCCCCTATGCGAAGAGGACAAGCACCGCGACCGATTGGCGATGCCCCAGTTCAATAGTAGCTTCAAGACTAGCGACTTGCATAGAAGCGCCAACTCTATTTACTTCGCTTGTACTGTCTATGTAGCACGGACCTGTTATTGTTTATACTGAAGTAGCTTGTCAGTTTCGTAGGTCACCCTTTGTTTGCTACACATCTGTGTAACTGCATAGTTAAGTATTGTATTGTGTCTTTTTTGTAAATACAATTTGTTGGGATGTTTGTCTAGCCAACCTATTAAGCAGGCTTCCTACACACCACATATTTGACAACGAGCATGGATACATAATATCTGGTGACGAGGATGGGATCATAATATTTAGCTATAGGTATTGCATGCTGTTCTGTTGGGAGCGCAGCGTTCGCCTCGCTCATTGCATAGAATAAAGAATTCTATACTGCGTCGATACCTTGCACGTCGGCATAGCCTCGGTATACAGCAGGGTGTGATTCTTGTTCAGAATGACAGTGGACAATCACGTGTATTGAACCCCAAAGATTTGCAAAAAGAAGTGTTGCAGTTCCTTCACCAAGTACAGTATGGTGATTGTTCGTATGAAACAAAGAGCGCTTAGACACTGTACTTTGCTGGATATGCACCCCCAAATAGAACAGTTGACGTCACAGTGTCACACATGTGCGGAAAATCAGTCCGCTCCGCCCAAAAATTTCTCTGCTTGGCCAAAGTCGCAATCACCATGGCAACGTGAGCACATAGATTTTGCGGGACCTTTTCGGAACACTTGGTTGATTCTGACTATTACAGCAAGTTTCCATTTGCTGTGCCAATGAGCTCGACAACGTCACGTAGCACAGTTCTGGTTTTGTACTCTATTTTTTGCATCGGAGGTTTACCTGAAGTCATACCGTCGGACAATGGCCCTCAGGTCATGTCAAATGGGTTTGAAACATTCTGTGAAAGCAATGGCATGCAGCATCCAAATAGTGCACCATTCCATCCACAGTCAGACAGTGAAGCGGAAGGTTTTGTCAGAACTTTCAAGCAGCAGATGGTCAAACTTCGCTCCGCACACACAGGGGATCAAGCATTGCTACTGTTTCTCGCCTCCTGTCATTCGCTTCCGCGAGATGGACCATTGCCCGCGCAATTGCTTCACGGCTGCCGCCGTCGGACTCTGCTCCATCCTCCTCAGCATCTGCCGTCGAAGGAAGGCTGCAGGTATCGCTTCGCGTCGCATAATATTGTCTTTTTCAGGGTTTCTAGCGGCAGCAGACGGTGGGGGCGAGACGAGATCCTTCGTCGACTTGGCTCATGCATGTATCTCATTTCAGGCCCAGACGGATTGCAGTGCCAACATCACAATCAACTTCGCCACTGTGATGCGCACGGTGGTCCTTCTGTGTCTCTTCCCGAGGACAGCGCGACCACAGCAGCTGTCAGAGGGTGTCATCACGACACTGCGGGACGATCCCATGGGAAAGGAGCCTTCGCCTCCTCTCGTCCTACCGATAGAGCTGGACCAGCCCGCGCTGCAGAAGACGACGCCGTCTCTATCTCACGAGGTGCATGCGTACCCTTCTGGACGTTTTCCATGGGACGTTTCCATGGGAGCGAAGGCCGGATGGAGGGGTACGACTGGAAGCGTGATGTCCCCTGCAGCCACAGCTTCTGGTCCCTCAGGGCGTCCATGCTCCTGCCTGCCTCCAGTTGTCGGGCTCCTTATATGGCGACGGTCCGTCACTTTGGGGTGGGGGAATGTTACAGCGTAAAGTCAGGCGCTGGCACGCCTGTGGGGAACAATAGAGAAGAGATGGCTGTGAAAAGATGTGCCGCGCGGAGTGGCTGTGCGGTTTGAGGCACCATGTCACAGGCTGCGCAGCCCCTCCTGCTGGAGGTTCGAGTCCTCCCTGGGGCATGGGTGTGTGTGTGTTGTTATTAGCGTAAGTTAGTTTAAGTAGTGTGTAAGTCCAGAACCGATAACCTCATCAGTTTTGTCCCTTAGGAATTCCATACATTTGAACATTTGAAAAGATGTCAGCCAATCGAACCTTGACTGACCCACTCCAGGACGACAATGTGACAGCAGCGGCCCCTATGTGAAGAGGACATAAGTAATGCGACTGACTGGCAATGCGCCAGTTCAATAGTAGCTTCAAGACTTGCATAGAAATGTCAACTCTATTTACTTCGCTTGTACTGTCTATGTAGCACAGATATGCGATTGTTTGTAGTGAAGTAGCTCCTTTATTTCGTACGTCGCCCTTTGCTTGCCACACATCTGTGTAATTGCGAAGTAAAGTATTGTGTCTTATCTTTTATGTAATAAAACTCATTAATACGACTTGTTTGGATGTTTGTCTAGCGAACCTAGTAAGCAGGCTTCATAAGCACCACATATTTTATAACGATCAGGGAGACATAATATTTGACGGTAAGGCTGCATGTAATAATTGATCACGAGCATTGAGACATATTAGCACTTTTTGGAAGAAATTTCCGATTCTCAAGTTCATGTTGAAATCTTAAATTATGTCTGACCACTCCGTGACATGTCATCATCAGCCAAAAAATGGTTCAAATGGCTCTGAGCACTATGGGACTTAACATCTAAGGTCCCCTATAACTTAGAACTACTTAAACCTAACTCATCACACACATCCATGCCCGAGGCAGGATTCGAACCTGCAACAGCAGCGATCGCACAGGGCCAAACTGAAGCGCATATAACCGCTCGGCCACATCAGCCGGCTCATCATTAGCAATTCATATTTCTTGTCTAACAGACCAGTCATCGAAATACAGGATCATCATCATCATTTCCTTGGGCCTTTGATCCACTGCAATGCGGGGTCAGCCTTGTTACTATGGATGTGGTGATGTTACTGTCGAGGAGTGACCGGATGGCCTTCCTGTCGCAAACCCGAACCCCCAGGTTGGAATTAGTGTACCCTGGCTGTCTGTATCTAGTGTAAGCCATGGAATAGTGTGAACGTATTCAAATGTCTGCAGGTCCTGTAACTGGGGCGGGATGTGAAGACCAGCTCAGTATTCACCTAGGGGGGTGTGGAAAACCGCCTAAAAACCAGGCTGGCTGGGACACCGGCTCTCTTCGTTAATTCGCTGGGCGCATTTGATCCGGGGCCAGCGCGCCGACCCGGCTCGAGGGAGCAGTGCATTAGCGCCCTCGGCTAACTGCGGGGTCGTCGAAGTACCAGATATGAATACATATCCAGCATACAAAATATGGCTGGCACTCTGCAACATGAGAAGCCGCTAACATAGTCCACAATGTCAGCCATATTTTGTATCTGCGATATGTACTCGTATCCTGTATTTCGACAAGTGATCTGTAAGACCAGAAATATGTAGTCTCGACGATGAGATGTCAGAGACAGATCAGACATATTATAACATTTAGACGTGCACTTGAGAATGGCTACACAGCCGAGGTCATTGTTGTGTAGAATAAACGAACAATTAAGAAAATGGGGGAAATATCTTTTATAACATTTTATGTCACTATGATCCACCACGAGGGAAAAATCAGCAACTGGACTGTTTTTCCGTGTCCTTGCGGACACGATTTATATGCCATCCACTACTACTGCTGCCACCTGTCGTCTGTGAATGATTATTCCACACTGACGTCGAGTAGAGGTGGTTGGCACGTAATGTGACTGCACCATGTATTTCAGTCTACCAAGCTGCGATATAGTCGCAGTAAAGTGTTACATCGATCCACGGTACATTTATTTTATTACAGATCCAGACAAGGACCAGAAATGTTTATCAATCAGAACTGATAAACGTCTGTGATCCATAACTTAATTTGTAATAAAATAAAAAGTCAGCCAGTCTCTAGGCACAACAAAAATCAAGGTAGTCCTGTGCGGACATCGCTGAACGAAATAGAAAGCGGCCACCGGGCACGTATTCTGGGAAGAGGTTTACCGTGCGGCGGCGTCCCTGGGGAAGCAGAGCCGGGCGCAGGCAGCAGTGACCGCACTCAGCCGGCTCTGGGGACGGCCGCCTGTGTTTTGTTTCCGCCGCCGCTGCGCTGCTGCGCCGGCTAATCCAGCCTCTTCAATCACCCCGTCAGCCGCCTGGGAGGCGATCGGCGAGACGTTGATGGAGCGCCGGATGAGCGAGTAATGGGAAGCGGCCGCGGCCGGCGCTTCCGTCTTGTTCCGCTCTCTGAAAAGGCTTCGATTCGACTCTTCCTGTATTTGTTATCTGCAACTACTGTACCAGAAAAGTGAGATCTAATGTGTCGACGGGGCTGCAAATGGAAACAACTGAAGACAAATTACTTCCATTACTTCTCAAAATCGGAGCAATTGGTGAGAGCCGGTTTCTCAGGATGAGGCTCGATAAGGTTACGATTGAGGACGGGGCTGTAATCAGTTACTCTCGGTTGCACAACAGATACCTAAACTTTTATTTAAAGAAATTAATATTTTAAAACAATCTCCTAAAAAACACAACTGACTGTCCGACGCTGAAGGCCTTATCACCAAAAAAAAAATTCCACAATTTTCGGGCTGAAGGCCACCAATAATAACCTCAAACAGCAAGTGGCTGAAGACCTGAATTAGAAGTCCGGAAAACAATTCCAAATTGCACTTTCAAAATAAATACCTTGCCTTTAAAACAAGTTTGCTTAAAAAAAACTTACTGTAACACGGCTGAAGGTTTTATCACAAAAGAAATGAACTTATTGCTCAGCTGAAGGCCACACCAACAATAATTAGAAAATTACAAATATCCTTAAAACAAACATCACAATCTAACGAATCAGGACAAGCGGTTCTCAGCAAGTGTTCCCAAGGTCGGCCTGGGAAGGTAACTCAAACATAAGGTAAGGTGAGACAGGCAGCCAAGAGTTGTACTCACGTAACAGGAGCCCGCCCGGTTGGCCGTGCGGTCTAACGCACTGGTTTCCGGGCGGGAAGGAGCGCCGGTTCCCTGTACGAATCCGCCCGGCGGATTTGTGCCGAGGTCCGGTGAGCCGGCCAGTATGTGGATGGTTTTTAGGCGGTTTTCCATCTGCCTCGGGGAATTCGGGATGGTTCCCCTTACTCCGCCTCAGCTAGACTATGTCGGCGATTGCTGCGCAAACAAGTTCTCCACGTACGCGTACACCACCAATACTCTACCTCGCAAACATAGGGGTTACACTCGTCTGGTGTGAGACGTTCCGTGGGGGGTCCACCGGGGGCCGAACCGCGCAATAACCCCGGGTTTGGTGTGGAGCGGCGGAGAGGTGAAATGGACTGCGATAGTCGTCGTGGAGTTGCGGACCAATGCGGCTGCGGCGGGGACGGAGCCTCTCCGTCGTTTCTAGGTCCCCGGTTAACATAACATAACATAACACCTAACAGGATGGCAACTCAAACTAGGGGCAGCTTAAGCGCCGATCGACGGACCAACCAATCCGCCTAACGTCCGATCACCGATACGAAGGTGGAATATTTTTAGGCAAGGGCGAAGAGACAGACAGCACTACGTCTTCAGATAACACCCTAGGCCGAAGGAAACACTAGAACTAAGGTAACCACCAAAAAATATGCACAGTACAATACAGAGGCTGTCAAACTACACGCCATATCGGACAGCATCAACGTGACGAGGAAAGGTACACTGCCGGAAAAGTACGCTAACCTCCAGAGCAGGTAACTGGGACGTTAGCAGCCACAAGGCAGAAAATACCGCTGGTTGCACTTCACTAATATGAATAATACTAAATTCAATGATGAATAACAAATAAAGAAAGACGGTCATAGTATTTCGCCACCTCAAAACACTTCACTCATTCCCGCCAGGCTCAGTGGCCCTGAGAGCAACAACCCTCCGACCAAAGGCGAGATCTCAGAACAGACGATGTTGGTTGCATTAGCAGTTAACTCTTCACTCAACTTAAACGTCCACGGTTCGGTGTGCAACGAAGTCTTCGCTCTCGCAGCTACCCCTCTTCGATCCAGCAGTGGCAGCATGCCGGCAGCGGCCCCGGCTTGCGTCCGCACTGGACGTACCTGCTTGCTGCTGTGCTCCAACCGAACTGATGTCCGTTCGCAACTCTCCTCACGGCATTAAAATAAATGCTCATTCTAAACTACAAGATAAACACGGATGCGGGAAAACAATTCAACCACTCACAACACTACAACCAGTCACTGTGAAACAAAACGACGAATTATAAGTCCGCACCAACACAGAGAAGCCAGAAGCGGTCGGAAGACCAAATGCACGTCGTCTGCTGCGACGACCGACCAAACGACCAACCAACGGTCGTCCCCACTCAAGTCGGGCACGCGAAAAATCCCAGTGTAAATCGTAGACTGACAACTTATTGCCATGATGTCATTTCGACGGGTGGACACACACACACAGGTGAAAGTTGCACTACCTGAATATCACGGTCCATTCAACTAAAACTCGCTGAATCCGGTCCTTGAGGCGGTCGTGCACTCTCGCGACCGCATCCTTCCGTCGGACAGTGTATGTGTGTCGCCAGCGGTCGGGCGACTACCGGCTGTCCGGACCTCGCTGCTGCTCCGTCCCAACTAAGCTCGCTCGACACTCGACGACCCGGAAATATTAGAGGCCGCTCCAAAGATGGTACCACAGTACGCGCTATCGATAAGAGCTGCTGCTGCCACTCACGGACAGAGAATGCGAGCAACCATAGTGGCGCTAGTGAACACACTAAGAAAACGAGACGCCACTATCGCTATTACAAGATACCAAGCTAGGAACGGCATCAACGGGAGCTGCACACGGCTCAATTGGCTTATCTAAGTAGCCACCTCCCATGTGCGAGTGTGCTTTCCCGATTCAAGAACGAGTGGCGTTCAATAAGTAATGCAGCACATTTATTTTCTCAGCCCATTTTCATTGAAAAAAGTGTGGAGTTTGCTGTGGGACTTCGTGGAATACTCCCGTTTCAGCGCCTATAGTACACTGAAGTTCAGATAGGAGGCAACGCTATATCTAGCGTTCAAAACGGTACTCAAATGTACGTGCCCGCTGGATTCCTTGTCACCTAACGGAAGACCATAAACAGCAACGAAGGACCATCTGTGCGGCATTACTTACACTTTACGAGTCTTGTGGTGACCATTTTCTGTCAAACATCGTCACCGGCGATGAACCATGGGAACGTCAATTCGAACCGGAAACAAAACGGCAATTGTTGGAGGTGCGTTACAAGCTGGGAGCTGTCAAGGAGTATCTTTTGGCGGTAAACGAGAGCATCGCAAATATTTATAGGCACTTGCAGAATGTCTACGGAGACCTGCCAGGGAACGAAAGCGTGTTGACCCATTGGGCTAGGGGACTTTCACCGTCGCAAAAAGGTCGCTCTAACCTGTCCGATCTCCAGCGTGCCAGCCGGCGGCACATTGCTGTGACTCCTGCAGTGCTGGAACGTGTGGACCTCTCGTAAGAGATTATCGTCGGATCTGAATCAAACACCTCGGTGCCCAAATGCGCATCTCTGTTGGTAGTGCTGACCTACTCGCCCACCAATTGAGGTACTCAAAGGTGTGTGGCTGCAAGGTTCCTAGCCGCCCAGTAGAAAACCATAAAGAGCAACGAAGGACGGCATTACGTGCGCGTTACTAGACTGACTGTGGCAATTTTTTGTCGAAAACGGTCACAGGTGATGAAGTATGGGTTTATCACTTCGAACCGGGAACGAAATGGCAGTCCATGTAGTGGCGCATCACCACCTCTCCTCGAAAGAAAAAGTTCGAAGCTGCACCCTCAGCAGCTCATGACGTCTGTCTTCTGAGACTCAGAAGGGCTTATTCTATTTGATAGTCTCCCACGCGACCCAACGATAAATTCCGAAGTGTATTGCGCTACCGTCACGAAACTGAATAAACGACTTCGAAACAAAAATGAGAAGGAACTGTTCCTTCTCCAAAAAACTTCACTGGATTGTTCTTCTGCATCCACCCGAAGCCCGGATTTCCCACCTCCCGAGTCCCATCCGTTTGACCCAATAAGAGATGCACCCGCCGGGAAGCAGTACGTAGATAACGGAAAGGGGGGGGGGGGTGATGGAGGTTATTGCTGCAGCAAGGAGTTGGCTCTGAAGAGGAACAGTAGAGTGGTACCATGCGGGCATACAAACAGTCACAGGAAGATGACGTAAGGGCATCGCATTGGATGTACATTACGTTGAAAAACGGTTTTTTTTTTAGCCAAAATAGTGGGGAAAAATATGGTGTTTTCGAATCCTCAATAAAACCAAGCTGCTTTCAAAAAAAGGTGTTTCATTTCTTATTGAACGCCCTCGTAAAACTTTATTCGTTGAGGAGGCGAAAATATAGGCTGGCTGCAGGCCACCCGAAATATTGTTTGTTTCACGTATGTCGCCAAGGGGAAGCTGCAGCTTGCATGGTTGTTACCCACTGCATCTGCTACAAGACTGCTGTGCGCGCCTCCACTGAAGGTGAACATTGTTGCAACTTCACTAAATTAAGCTTACGATTAATTACAGCAGGTGCTCAAAAAGATTCACCTCCCTGGCAAGAGCAGCCTTACACCTTCTGAACACATTACCAAATATCCGACAAATTTCGGCAACTGAAACGTGAGATGAGACTAGCCGAACCCTGTTCTCTAACTCTTCGAGTGTATAAGGATTGAATGTATTATCATATCAATAAAAACACTTCGTATTACTGTTTCAGAAACAATGCCGGTGTGTGGTCTTGTATTACCTAGCTTGAAATAACTGCAGGTCTCTTCGTTAGGTCTTAGTCCTCTAAGAGAAAAGGATACAGTGTATTGTTCGTATATACTCTTACAAAAAAAATAAAAAATTAATAAAAGGCTACGCACCACTATGTAATTATCCGGATGCGACGGAAATCGGTAGATGAGAGGCACATGTACACAGAAACAAGAGATTACTTTTTCAGAAAAGTTGTAGGATTTATTCAAGCGAAAGAGCTTCACAAATTGAGCAAGACAATAACGTGTTGGTTACCTCTAGCCTCTCCAAGCAATTATTCGGATTGGCAATGATTGATAGAGTTGTTGGATGTCCTCCTAGTGACATCATACCAGGTTCTGTCGAAATGGTGCGTTAGTTCGTTAAAATCCCGAAATGTTTGGAGGGCTGTGTTCATAATGCTCCCAAGGCTCTCAATAGGGGAGAGATCCGGCGAACCTGCTGGCCAATATAGGGTTGGAAAACAATAGAAATACTCACTATCTTGCTGGACTGTAAGCCAGGGACGGGTAGTCATGAAGGGCAAAAAAAACGGGAATGGTGCGTAGAATATCGTAGATGTACTGCTATGCTGCATAGGCGCCACTGATGAGATCCGAAGGGGTTCTGTTGTGAAATGAAGTGGCACTCCAAGCTATCACTCCTCCTTGTTGGGCCGTATGACGGGCGACATTCTGATTGGTATCTCACTATTGTCCACGGCGTCTCTAGACAGATCCTCGACCTGGAATCTCACTGACGGGAGTAGAGTTATCTTCAGTGATGAATCCCGCTTCAGACTGAGGTCGGATGACCAGCGCGAAGTGTCTGGAGAGTCCCCAGAGAGCAGTGCGATATCAAAGCCTGACTATCGCCCAGCATATGGCCCGAGGAGTGATGATCTGGGGTGAAATTTCATTTCATACCAGGAGCCTTACAGATAGTGTACAAATAACTAGTGGACAGTCAAATTCCTTGTACATTGTCTCACAAATATCAGAACAGAATCTGTTATTAGGCAGATGGTGATATCATAGAAGAAGAAAATTGTGCAAACATTGATCACAAAAATTGACACAAGTATCACGTATTTTGCACAATGAAGATCAGTGGGCTTACAATAATATTTAGGAGCTGTTTAATAATTCATTTCCAAACAATGAGATCATCGCTTGCTTTATGAAATGTTTCAAATGCTCTATCTTATGGACAAAGTTTGTGCGCTGAGCATACTTCGCTCATCGTTGTAATTTAAACACTTGACTACCAAGAAACGGAAACTACTGAAAAACAGAAGAACGCTGAGTGGAACATGGTGTAAAATTTGCTTCTCAGAAGATCTCGATGCATACTTACCTTCCGGAAACTGAAAGAAACATGTGAAATGTGCTGCTAGTAATTCTTATACTGAATGAAAGACTGCAGCCTGCGCCAGACAACTCTCGCTGAATGAATACTTTCGCGAAAGGCAATTCAACTGACCGTAGTAGGATCCTCATTACGCTTTCAGTTGTGGGTCCACGATAACGCGGTTTGTTGAAAAGAACTTAATTTAAACGCTCTCATTTTCGCAATGGAAAGGAGCGTGTACAAATGCAGAAATAATGTGTAACAGTGATTATTTGAATGCAGAAACAGAGCTCAAAATACATGGAAGAACGCAGTTAAAGTTACATGTAACACGTGACATCTGTACCACTGCATAGGAGTATCTTCAAAAAATGGCTCTCAGCGCTATGGGACTTAACATCTGAGGTCATCAGTCCCCTAGAAATTAGAACTACTTAAACCTAACCAACCTAAGGACATCACACACACCCATACCCGAGGCAGGATTCGAACCTACGATCTTCCGGACTGAAGCGCCTAGAACCGCTCGGCCATCGTGGCCGGCGCAATATCTTCACTCAAAAAGTATTCATGAAAGTGATGAAAATACTAGCAATCGTTACATGCATGGAGGACAGAGTTATATCGCGCCTACAAGTCAAATTCATTACATCTTGAGAATGAAATCTGTTCCACATTAATCGAAACTGGATGCTCCACAGTACACATCACGTCGAATAATACCAGTCAAAATGGATCAGTGCAGATGAGTGTACTTTGGCTCTGCATAACGCACCAGCCTGTGAACTGCAAAATATTGTATCATCTTAAGTTTTTACATACAAACCCAAGGCGCAGCCACTAGCAATCTCTTTCTCCGTCTACGTACACAAGGTGTTAGGGATACAAGGACAGATATTTTCATTGATGATTAAGGACAGTGTACTGAACAACATTACATAAGTAGCAGACTAAGAATTGTAGCTGTTATGAGCAGTATGTTTTTACGTTGGTTAGTACCTCCAAGTACTGGAAAGTACGTCATGTAATGAAACGTAGACAAACCGACGCAAAATGGACACTCTATACTGACAGCCGTAGTCCATTTCGCATTTAGTTACGACACTGAAGAAAACATCTGGTAGTAAGTTTTGTTACATCTCTTGGAGAAGATAGTTAGGTAGAGAAAAGAAACAACTAACACAATGAATATTGAGATACCAATGATGAAAATATGTGAAATTATACTCCGAAAACCCTGAATATACTTCAGAGCAGTCACACTCCCCACAGTACAACAGACACACCATAGAACAGAGTGGAACAGAACCTTTGCTCTCCATTCAAATGTCGACTATGTTGCTACTCACGGACCGCATTGATTTCCTGTTGAGTGTGCCAACGGGCTCACCAAGGATTGTCATAAATACAATGCATCAAAAGTGACTGATGACTGACTACTCCGCGGATATCGACTAGTGGGCACAGTTTACCATAGCAATTGCTTGCGAGGCAGAGCATGCTTGAAACCTGAGAGAATCGACTTCGACCAACACAACAGGACAATAAGCAGAAAATGATGAAGTATTACACAAATAACTTAAGTTTCGATAATGCAACACAATGTAAGTGATTTAGTGTCTGAGTTCCATAAAGGAAACACTAGATCTTGTTTTATACATTTTGATCTTAGTTTTCGTTTAAAGTCACTTACACATTAGCAATGTACCAAATGAAAAACAAAAGTGTCCTGTTGCCCCATGGGATCTTAGTCAACATTTCATAGTCCATCAGGTTTCCATGCTGTAACAAACACTGGAGAGTTCCCGTTCAGCAAAAGTTTCTGTGATTTCCTACTATATATATTGCATCGTTGGAATGTCGAGTACTTGGTTTCTATCAGTTTTTATGTAAAGGTGAACTTCCCTCACGATGTATTTTAAAATCTGGAATATTTTCTTGAATATTCTTCTTTCTGGTCTGCGAGGTGCACGTGTTCATCGTACGACTGAATATCTTCGGGCCTAGCTACACTCGCCAGTCAAAATTTGCCACTTCCGTTATCGCTGCTTGTAGGACGTGGCGAAAATAACTGAAGACATTGCTCCTCTGGAAACCTTGACCACTGTAATTATTAAGAAAAACAGCAGTGTCTGAGTAAATGATATGTTTTATTTGGATAACCAGTTTCGAGGGTGTAATACAAGCCATCTTTAGATGGACCGAACTATTAATGCGAAGTGGGTTTTGTCAACAGCGTGGGGACTCACGGAACACAATGGAAATTGTACGGATTTTTAGTTTTAGTTGTCTATGAGTTGTCGTCCTGTTCACAAGCAGCACTTCGCAGTTATATTTTTGTTGATAAGCAGATAGTGTGTAACACATCTCGAAGTCAATTATCCAAATAAGTACTGCTGTAGGTAAAGGAATGTGGAATGGAACAAACATACGAGGTCGGTAGTAAGGAAAGCGAATGGTCGACTTTGGTCTAACGAGAGAATTCTACGAAAGTGTAGCACTCCCATAAAGGTGACTGCCTACATAACACCAGTAGACCAATTTCTGAGTATTGCTCGAGTATTTGGGATCCCCACCAGGTCGGGTTACTGGAAGACGTCGAATCAATTCAGAGGTGGACTGCTAGATTTGTTACCTGTAGGTTCGATCCCCACGGAAGTGTTGCGTAAAAGCTCGCTTTTCGAATTCAATAGAGAATCCCTGGAGGGAAGACTACGTTCTTTACGTGAAACACTACTCAGGAAAATCAGAGAATCAGCTTTGTGGCTGACTGCAGCACAGTTCGTCTGCCGCAAGTGTGGAATACGTTTAAGCAGCAAGAAGAGATGATAAGAGAAATGAGGGCTCGTAGACAGGCATATACAGTCGTTTTTCACTCGCTTAATTCCACAGTGGAACAAGAAAGAGAATGATTGGTAGTGATACAAGGTACCGTGTGCCAAGTACGATATGGTGACCCCGGAGTATGTAGAAGCAAATACGGTAAAACGGTAGAAAGTGTCCCAGGTGATGTCTTTCTTCGTTAGGACGGAAAGACTCGCTTTATCAGACTCCTGATTACACACGGTCTGTTAACGTGGCCACGTATCAAAAGCCTGAATAAGAACGTTTAGTAGCGCGGACGTGCAGGAAGAGATTCAGTGAGGTACTGGAAGATACCGACAGGGAGATGCAAACATACCGACTCCAATGCCATGGCCAGCTGCTCTACGTTTCTCGGTTGAGGATCTATGGCGCCAACTGCCCGATCGCGGTGGTCTCCACCGTTTCTCCATTGAGTTTAAATCCGGGGAGTTTGATGGCCAGAGGAATATGGGAAACTCATGCTGGTGCTCTTGGAACCATAGACGTACGCTGTGAACTGTGTGACACGTTGCGTTGTCCTGCTAGAAGATGCCATAATGCCGAAAGATGCATACTTGTGTTCATCCATTGTCCCTTCCAGAATGTCGAGATCACCAACGGAATACCACGAAAAGTTTCCCAAGACCATAACGGTCCCTCCTTCAGCGTGGACGCTTCCGATAACTGTTGCAGAGCCGTGTACGCGAACGGCCAACTGTCCAATGGAGCGTAAATGTTCATTCATCCGAAAAGGCCACCTCTCACCACTCAGTGGACGTCAAATTCCGGTATTGGTGTGCAAAATTACAGCCTTTGTCACCAGGGAGCAGCAGTCAGCATGAGCGGGTGAGCAAGGCCCCTTCTGCGGAGGCCCATAAGCAGCAATGTTCGCTGAACGCTCGTTGCCGGGACACTGTTCGTAGACCCTTGGTCCATCTGGGCGGTCAGTTGCTGAACAGCTTCCCCTCCACTCATCCATACATATCTTCGTCGCCGTCGTCCACCCCAGTCATCTATGTCCCATGGTGCACCAAAGTTACCTGAGCGCCAGTTTTGGGTAGAGCCATTTCATTTTGCCATGAACGATACACTTTAACCACAGCGGCACGCAAACAATTTACAAACTTTGCGCCGGCCGCTGTGGCCGAACGGTTCTAGGCACTTCAGTCCGGAACCGCGCTGCTGCTACGGTCGCCGGTTCGAATCCTGCGTCGGGCATGGATGTGTCTGATGTCCTTAGGTTAGTTAGATTTAAGTAGGTCTAAGTCTAGGGGACTGATGACCCCAGATGTTAAGTCCCATAGTGCTTAGAGCCATTTGAAACATTTTACAAACTTTTCCGTTTCGCAAATGCTTCCACCCTTGGACCGGAAGCCTAAGATTGTGCTCTTCTGTACTAGAGATAAATCGCTCCGTTTCCGCATTGCCACAACGACTGCACTGTATTCCGCGTCACCCGACACGCTTCGCGTATCCTCCACTGTTAGTGCTGCCACCTACGGTCTGTGGTTTTCGACGTTGATATCGAACATGGGAAGTTGTCACATTAATGTGACTGGACCGTGTATCTCAGATTCTTCTTTTCACTCATTGGAGTATCTTATTTCGTTACAGATTTAAAAACATATTCCGAGCTACTCTTTTACGTGATGACCTGTACTGCACAGACTTCTGCAATGCATAAGGTGACACACCACTTTAGTCTCCAAATACGCGAGCCGGGTGGCGCAGTGGTTAGCACACTGGACTCGCATTCGGGAGGACGACGGTTCAATCACGCGTCCGGTCATCCTGATACAGGTTTTCCGTGATTTCCCTAAATCGCTCCAGGCAAATGCCAGGATGGTTCCTTTGGAAGGGCGCGGCGGACTTCCTTCCCCGTTCTTCCCCATCCCGATGATACCGATGACCTCGCTCTCTGGTCTCAACCCAACCGAACCCTCTCCAAATGCGTGAGTAGGATGAGAAAGAACCACAGTGACACATAAGTTTTCTCATCCCATCGAAACTAGTATTTTTCTCCGCTCATTTCCGGAGAACAAGGTCTTCGTTCGTAGAAGTTCTGACGGTTGTTACTCGTCCAAAAGCTTCTTTTTTCCTAGTTGTGAGTGACAGAAGTTTGTGCAGTGGAGGTGAATGCTCGGACGGAGGGGCCGAGGCATTTCTTTGGCCGAGGGCAGGGCGGCCATGTCAATAACTCCCTGCGGGCGCCGCAGAGCGCGGGCGGCCGCCGCTGCCCCGAGATTCGATTAGCGCCGCCAGAAATAAATCAGGCCGCAGCGAGGGCAGCCGCAGAGCCGGTAGCCGGTGAGTCGCTCCTAGCCAGTAGCGGGGGGCTGGCAGCTGCTAGTCACGCGCCGCTGGGGAAAACACACTCCGTAGAAACGGAACGACGACACTTTGGAGCAGGACTAGTGTGCTTCGTCTGGGAAGCTGTAGCATTTAAAACATTGTTTTCAACTTCCACATGACATACAAAAAATACCGACGCTTCCAGTTCTTGTACAGGGTGCACCTCATTAAACTATCCTGAAAAATATTTCATACACATTAAGATGGGTAATGCAACCTACAAAGTATTTATCTGGGGCAGACGATGTAAGTTCCGTTACCGATATTAAATAAGCACATGGTGTTGCCAGAGTGTGTAATTATTCCAATATTCTATTATTCCATTTTTTCCTTCCCGCTCCGCCTGTCAGTCTCCACCACCCCTTCTCTCTCTCCACTTCCTCTATCTCCGTCCATCACCATCTGCTCCTCTCTATCCACCTCGTCCTTCCCCTCTCTTTCTCCATCTCCTCCTCCTCCTCACTCTATCTCCTCCTTTTCTCTTTCTCTGTTCGTTTTCTCTTCCCTGTGTGTCTGTTCATCTCCTTCTCCCTCATTTCTCTGGCTGTCTCTTCCAACCCCTCTCTCCGTCCCCCTCTTTCGTTTCTATATCCATCTCCTTCTCTCTGTCCATTTCCTCCTCCCCTATCTCTGTCCAGCACCTCCTTCTCCAATCTGTAACTATCTCCCCCCTCACTGCCTGTCTATTTCGCCTTCCCCCCTTCTCTCTCCACGTTGTCACAGTCACCCCAGTAGGAGGCTGGTGGTTTTTACCACTACAGTATTTATTTCGAGACTGTAAGTAGTACGTACACCAAATTTGATTGAAATCGTTCCAGAGGCTTAGGATGAGGTTTTTACTGGTCAAATATATTTCCCACATATTTAACATATTTCATGCGTGTTTGTACACATATATCTACATCTATATCTACATCTACATTCATACTCTGCAAATCACATTTAAGTGCCTGGCAGAGGGTTCATCGAACCACCTTCACAGCTCTCTATTATTCCAATCCCGTATAGGGCGCGGAAAGAATGAACACCTGTATCTTTCCGTAAAAGCTCGAATTTCCCTTATTTTATCTTGCTGATCGTTCCTCCCTATGTAGGTCGGTGTCAACAAAATATTTTAGCATTCGGAGGAGAAAATTGGTGACTGGAATTTCGTGAGAAGATTCTGTCGCAACGGAAAACGCCTTTCTTTTAATGTTGTCCAGCCCAAATCCTGTATCACTTCTGTGACACTCTCTCCCATATTTCGCGATAATACAGAACGTGCTGCTTTTCTTTGAACTTTTTCGAATTACTCCGTCAGTAAGGATCCCACACCGCGCTGCAGTATTCTAATAGAGGACGGACAAGCGTAGTGTAGGCAGTCTCCTTAGTAGGTCTGTTACATTTTCTAAGTGTCCTGCCAATAAAACGCAGTCTTTTGTTAGCTTTCCGCACAATATTTTCTACGTGTTCCTTCCAATTTAAGTAGTTTGTTATTGTAATACCTAAGTATCTAATTGAATTTACAGCTTTTAGATTAGGCTTATTTGTCGTGCAACAGAAGTTTAACAAGTTCCTTTTTGCACTCGTGTGGATGACCTCACACTTTTCGCTTTTTAGGGTCAACTGCCACTTTTCGCACATTTCAGATATCTTTTCTAAATCGTTTTGCAGTTTGTTTTGGTCTTCTGATGACTTTATTAGTCGATAAACGACAGTGTCATATGCAAACAACCGAAGACGGCTGCTGAGATAGTCTCCGAAATCGTTTATATAGATAAGGAACACCAAAGGGCCTATAACATTACCTCGGGGAACGCCAGAAATCACTTCTGTTTTGCTCGATGACTTTTTCCGTCAATTACTACGAACTGTGACCTCCCTGACAGGAAATCACAAATCCACTCACATAACTGAGATGATATTGCACAAGCACGCAATTTCACTACAAACCGCTTGTGTGGTACAGTGTCAAAAGCCTTCCGGAAATCAGAAATACGAAAACGATCTGAAATCCGTTGTCAATAGCACTCAATACGTCGTGTGAATAAGGAGGTAGTTGTGTTTCGCAGGAACGATGTTTTCTAAACCCATGTTGACTGTGTGTCAATAGACCGTTTTCTTCTAGGTAATTCATAATGTTCGAACACAATATATGTTCTAAAATCCTGCTGCATTTCGACGTCAACGATATGGGCCTGTAATTTCATGGATTACTCCTCCTATCTCTCTTGAATATTGGTGTGACCTGTGCAACTTCCCAGTCTTTGGGTACGGCTCTTTCGTCGAGCGAACGGTTGTATATGATTGTTAAGTATGGGGCTAATGCATCAGCATACTCCGAAAGGAACCTAACTGATATACAGTCTGGACCAGAAGACTTGCTTTTATTAAGTGATTTAAGTAGCTTCACTACTCCGAGGGTATTTACTTCTACGTTACTAATGTTGGGAGCTGTTCTCGATTCGAATTCTCGAATATTTACTTCGTGTTCTTTTGTGAAGGCATTTCGGAAGGCTGTGTTTAATAACTTTGCTTTGGCAGCACTGCTTTCGATACTATCGCCATTGCTATCGTGCAGAGAAGGCATTGATTGTTTCTTTTCGCTAACATACTTCACATACGACCAGAATCTATTTGGATTTTCTGCCAGGTTTCGAGACAAAGTTTCGTTGTGGAAGCTGTTATAGGCATCTCGCATTGAAGTCCGGGCTAAATTTCGAGCTTCTGTAAAAGGTCGCCAATCTTGGGGATTTTGCGTCTGTTTAAATTTGGCATGTTTGTTTCGTTGTTTCTGCAGCAGTATTCTAACCGGTTTTGTGTACCAAGGAGGATCAGCTTCGTCGTTTGTTAATTTATTTGGTATAAATCTCTCAATTTCTGCCGATACTATTTCTTTGAATTTAAGCCACACGTACGTCTGGCGGATTTCGTCCTGCAGTTTCATTTTCAAGCACCTCATTGGTTGTAACATACTATCTCCTAAACTGTGTGTTGTACAGTGACATAACGTTGCAGTTACATCCGGTGGTATATCTGCCTACTGTCTGCGATATGTGCTGTGAATAGAGTTAGCAGCAGCAAAGAAGTAATAAATTGATAGCTCATTCATGATGCGGCAGTTTTTCGCGCATCTCAGTAGCTGATGTCGTATGTCCTGAACTATGTGTTGTACAACGATATGTTTTTGTAGGTATACTGTCTGTGGAAAGTGTTGCGAATGGAGTTACTAGCAAAGAAATAATTAATTTAAACGGTCGCATGATGCGGTAGTTTTTCAGGCATCTCATTGTTTGTGGGGTATATCTCTTGAACTATGTGTCGTACAATGGTATAATGTTTCCTGTACATTCGGTGGCTATCATGAATACTGTCTGCAAAATGTGTCAAGCGTAGTTATAAGTAAACAAGTAATAAATGAGTACGTAGTGCTTGATGTGGCAGATTTAATGTGTGAACAGCGAAAATTTAGTAAGCGATACACATTTTTTCCATCATTTTGTGGGAGTCATCAGTGAGAAAAAGTTCCATAATGTTAGAAATTATGCGCAAAGTTTGTTGCAAATCTCTAATTGCTCTCATTCTGAAATACTGGATGACTAAAGTATGCGTATTATCCATTGTAGGCTACAATGCTGCCATCCCACTCTCCTGCAGCCCTGTGACAGGTAGCTGGTTCTTACCCCACTGCGATTCTTTCCAGACAGTAAGTGATATGTGTACGAAGTTTGGTTGAAATCGATCTAGTAGTTTTCGAGCAGATGTGGCACATACATACGTAAATACATACATACATTTTTATAATTTGTATTGATTTTTGTGATGCTGTATTTGTTGTGCTTTTCAGTCCACTAGTGTATCCCTGCAAGTCTCTCAATATTTGCGTAACTACTGCAGTTTACATCCATCTGAACCTGTTCACAGTTGCCGATCTTTGGTCTCCCTCTAGATTGTTTACCCGCAGCACAAAATAACCGATTCGTTGATGCCTCAGGGAGTATCCCATTAATCAGTCGCTTGTCTCAGTCCGGATGTGCCAGAAGTTCCTTTTTCCGTCACCTAGTCGGTTATTTGATAGAGCTATCTAGTCTTCAACATTCTTCTTTGCTCCCACATTTCAAAAACTTCTAACCTTTTCTTGTCTGATCTATTCATCATCCACGTTTCACTTCCGTAAAGAGCTACACTCCAGACATACAGGGTGTCTCAGGAGAACCTGTAAATATTCAGGGATATGACATTACACTCATTAGATGGAAAAAATTTGCAGTAAATTTGGACTCCGAAATGCATATCGCAAGTACTTTGCGCACTAATTCATTTTCAGTACTATGAAAGAAATCTCTTCTACTGCAAGCTCTATGCTTTCTATATTTTGAGAGGAGGTAGTGTGGACCAAAACAAGAAAAAAATGTCCAATAAATATTGGCTCTAAAATGTATACCTTAAGAGCTGTGAGGACTGTTCAGAGGAAGAGATGTGTTTCACAGTAAAGAAGATAATCAAATGCTCATAGCTCTTAAATATGCATTTTAGACCCCATGTTAACTCATAATTTTTTTACAGTTTTCGTCAATAGTATAGCCTCTCTAAATATAGAAAGCAAAGAGCTTGGAGTGGTCGAGATTTTTTTCACAGTATGAGAGGTGAAGAAGTGTTCACAGCTCTTCTCACATGCATTTTAGAACCCATGTTTATTGAACTTAAGGCTTCGAAAAATGCTTTGTATCGTAGTCCCAAATATTGACAGTTTCAGTTGGGACATACTTCAAAAGCATTCACCAGCATTTAAATTTGTATTCAATGTTAAAGAATTTCTCATTATCATAAATGCCTTTCTTCCTTTTTGCCAAATATGCATTTTAAATTCCTCTCTTCCTCTGCTATTATCAGTTATCGTGATGTCCAAACACTAAAATGTATCCATTAGGTTTTGTGTCCGATTTCTTATACTTATATCCTCAGTATCGACTGATTTAATTAGACTACGATCCATTAGCCTTCTATTGCGTCTGTTGATGTTCATGCTATAACCTCTTTTCGTGCCACAGCCGTCTGAAAACATGTTTGCTAGGTAAGTATGCTGCGGGTAGCTTTGGTTGGGATGGTTATGTCAGATCAGTTGATGTCATTTGACGTCTATCCCGGTGGGCCGTGTGGTCTAACGCACTGCTTTCCGGGCGGGAAGGAGCGCCAGTCCCCGGCACGAATCCGCCCGGCGGATTTTGGTCGAGGTCCGGTGAGCCGACCAGTCTGTGGATGGTTTTTAGGCAATTTTCCATCTGCCTCGGCGAATGCGAGCTGGTTCCACTTATTCCGCCTCAGCTACAGTATGTCGGCGTTTGCTGCGCAAACAAGTTCTCCACGTACGCGTACACCACCATTACTGTACCATGCAAACATAGGGGTTACATCGTCTGGTGTGAGACGTTCCCTGGGGGGGAGGGGGGGGGGCGAACCGCACAATAACCCTGGGTTCAGAGTGGGGCGGCGGAGGGGTGAAGTGGACTGCGGTAGTCGTCGTGGGGTTGTGGACCACTGTGGCTGCGGCGGGGACGGAGCCTCTCCGTCGTTTCTAGGTCCCCGGTTAACATAAGATCCTACCTCTCTGACCTGGTTCCAGCCTCATTCGTGTGTTTGTGAGTGTTAGAGCAACATGGCTAAACAGATGATAGCAAAATACACCGACATGATCTTTCTCTGTGGTGAAACTCACCGTAATGGAAGAGCCGCTCGTCGCCTTTATCAGGTTCGTTCTTCACAATTTCCGACTCCATCGCATACCATTTTCGCCACAATTACGCAACGCTTTCGAGAAAGGGTGCCTTCATCGTCAGCACGTGTGACTGTACTACTCTGATCAGACGCCGCACCTCCGAATTTGAAGAGGCTGTACTGCATCACGTTAAAGAGAACCCGTCGACGAGTACACGAGCTATTTCTTGGGTTATTAATGAGTGGAAACGTAAAAGAAATGGTGTACTGTGTCACTATTCGTAAAAGTAGTCGCATAACCAAAACGTTTTAAAATGGTCGTAGCACGGAAACGGTACATTTCCGGACATGGGTTCGAATTCAAAGTATTATCTATTCACTTCCCTCTATAAGTCCTAGAAGTTTGTAACGGGGATTTGCGAACACCCTGTATAGACTTCGCATTACCCATTCCACATCTACACCTGCACTCGGCAAGCCACCTTTTGTTGTGTGGTGGAATGGTAGTTCGTGTACGACTGTTACCTCCTTTTCTCCCCGTTCCAGTCACGCATCGACCTTTGAAGAACGATTGCCGGTAATGACCTTTCCTTTGTGGGTGACCAGAGTCATATAGAATTTTTTTAAAAGATATTGTCGTCATTTGATTGTTACTTGATCATTTGTTTTACTCAAGTCCGTTTTCGGCTTGGTAGCCATTCTCAAGTGCATGTTGAAATGTTACGATCAGATATATTTTATCATTTCAGCATGCACTTGAGAATGATTACAAGACGTAATTGAGTAAAATAAATGAACAATTCACAGCCAAATGATGGAAATTTTTTTCAATGTGTATCTATGTCAGGGTGCTGGTAAGTCGCCGTGTGGACTCAAATCTCTCAAACTTAATCTTCAAGGTCTTTTCACAAGGTGTACGTAGGAAGAATCAATATCTTGTTGTACTCTCCTATAAAAGTTCGCTTAAAAACAGATGACACTGTGATGTAGGACGCTTTTCGTGCAGCGTCCGCCACTGGAGTTGGTTGAGCATCATCATGACGCTTTCGCGCTTACTGAGTGAACCTGTAGCGAAACGTGCTGCTCTTCTTTGGATCTTCTGTTTCTTCTATCAGTCCTACCTGATACGGATCCGAGACTGACGAGCAATATTAAAGTACTGATCGAAAGACTGTTTTACAAGCTACTTTCTTTGTTAATGTTCTACGTTTACTGAGGATTCTTCCATTGAATCTCAGTCTGACATCTGTCTTATCCGCTATTAATTTTATGTGACTGTCCCACTTATACCTAATATTTACTTGTTTTAACTCCACGGAGAACAACATCGGTTTCGTTGTGACGCACAGTTATTCTTCACTACTGCGAGCTTAATGACGTAACAGTAAAGAAATGCCACTTTAAACCAGAAAATAACTCGGCCTCGTGCATTTTGTTTCGGGAGAAATAACTGTTCAAGAGACGTAAAAGAGTCGATGCTGCTCCCGGAGGAACTGGAAAAGTACGAATTTCGGTACGGGCGGAAGGGAAGAAACGAGAAGAGGGGCAGATGCCAACGAAGTTGTTGGCAGACGCCTCCCCGGTGTCGTCTGAGAAGAAAGCGTTCGCCGTAATTACGGCGTAGCGTTGCTTGTTAAGCCGCGGCGTGGCGTCGCGGCGTGTCCCGTTACCTCCCTGCAGCCCCCCCCCCCTCACTCTCACCCCCACATCCTCTAGGTATCTCTCTCACTCTCTCTCTCCTTCAGACCGCCATTACTATCCTGGCGTCTGTTAACGAGTGCACCGCAGCCCTGCCTACAGGGCGACAAGCCAAAGCGAGGCTGATCTCTCGCTATCTAGCAGAGCCGCTTTCTGCCTGTGCTCTCAGCCAAGGCTCTGTCCGTGGGACCATTACAGTAAGGTCGCAACCAGTAGCTATTGAACGGAATACTGGCACTGAAACAAGAAGAGAGAAAATTTTATACACACATCAAAAAAAGTTTTGCATTACCCCGGTTCCCAGAACTCTTGAAAATAGACGTTGACTGTGCATATAGTAATACAGACACAGTCCCTTTGGCTATTCGGAGATGTCACTAAACCCGCCCAAATATGTAAACAACCATGCATGAGCAGCGCCTATTAGACGGAGGACGTCCGACAGCCGATCAGTTCCAGTCATTCCACAAGGATGGAGGTACACGGCTCGTGTTGTATGTAGTTCAACAATGCCTAGACGGTCAATACCGCCGTTCGAATGCATCCGCATTGTTACTTTGTGCGAGTAAGGGCTCTCAGTAAGAAAATGTCCAGGCGTCTCGGAGTGAACCAAAACGATGTTGTTCGGACATAGAGGAGATACAGAGAGACAGGAACTGTCGATGACATGCCTCACTCAGGCGGCCCAAGGGCTATTACTGCAGTGGATGACCGCTAGCTAGGGATTATGGCTCGGAGTAGCCCTGGCAGCAACGCCACCATGTTGAATAACGCTTTTCGTGCAGCCACAGGACGTCGTCTTACGACTCAAACTGTGCGCAATAGGCTGCATGATGGACAACTTCACTCCCGACGTCAATGGCGAGGTGCATCTTTGCAAACACGACACTATGCAGCGCGGTACAGATGGGCACAGCAACACGCCGAATGGACCGCTAAGGATTACCGTCACGGTCTCTTGACCGATGAGCGTCGCATATGCCTTCAAAGAGACAACTGTCGGAGACGTGTTTGGAGGCAACCCGGTCAGGCTGTCCAGCGAGTGCAGCGAGGTGGAGGTTCCCTGCTGTTTTTGGATGGCATTGTGTGTTGCCGACGTACGCTTCTGGTGGTCGTGGAAGGCTTCGTAATGGCTGTACGATACGTGAATGCCATCCTCCGACCGACAGTGCAACCATATCGTCAGCATATTGGCGAGGCATTTGTCTCAGACAACAATTCGCGCCCCCATCGTGCACATCTTGTGAACCTGCAGGATAACGACATCGCTCGACTAGAGTGGCCAGCATGTTTCGAGACATGAACACTATCGAACATGGCTGGGATGGATTGAAGAGGGCTGTTTACCGACGACGTTGAGGAATGGGACAATCTGGATCAATAGTGCCTTGATGAACTTATGGATAGTTTGAAACGATGAATACAAGCTCCCATCAATGCAAGAGGACGTGCTACTGGGTATTAGAGGCAATCTGGACCACCACCTCTGAAGGTCTCGCTGTGTGAACATGCAATGTTTGGTTATCATGAGCAATAAAAAAAGGTGGAAATGATGTTTATGTTTATCTCTATTCCAGTTTTCTGTACAGGTTCCGAAAATCTTGGAACCGAGGTGACGCAAAACTTTTTTTTGATGTGTGTATTGTGAATTAGGAACCCAGCTGTAATAACGCATCAGTTTCCTATTCTGCTTCTAATTTTTTTGTTTTCTTTTTGTTTCTGTTTTTCACATGAGGATATTACTGTATCTGGTCGCCGCACAGACGTGAAAATGATACTGTTACTAGCACCCCCGCTATTGACTAACAATGAAGGCTTTTCTTGTGCAGTCCCACCTGACTGGAAAACAGCGCAGGTCACTCATGTTTCGGAAAAGGTAAAACATCGGATGCACAGAACTCCACATCATCACTGGAGCATACTGTATGCTCGAATGTTATGACGTCCCTGTAGGAAACAAGCTTCTGTCGGAGGATCAGCACGGACTCAGCAAAAACCTCTGGAATGAAACACAACTTTCTTTATTATTACACAATGTCTAGTAAACAATGGATGTAAGTGTACAGACACCACGTCGTAAAGTACTAATCACCAGCATCTACAGCTACATGAACGACAGAGAATTCATCAGATTAGATTAGATTAGATTAGATTAATACTTGTTCCATAGATCATGAATACAACACCTCGTAATTGTGTGGAACGTTTCAGGTTAATAAAAGATGTCTGTACAAGATATTACATTACACAAAATATTGCATGACACTAATGTTTAAGTTAGGTTTTTTTCCCTCCCTTAATTTATATCTAAAAATTCAGCCAATGAGTAGAAGGAGTTGTCATCTAGAAATTCTTTTAATTTATTTTTAAATGTTGGTTGACTATCTGTCAGGCTTTTGATGCTGTTTGGTATGTGACCAAAGACTTTTGTGGCAGCATAATTTACCCCTTTCTGTGCCAAAGTCAGATTTAACCCTGCATAGTGAAGATCATCCTTTCTCCTGGTGTTATAGCTATGGACACTGCTATTACTTTTGAACTGGGTTGGATTATTAACAAGAAATTTCGTAGCCGGCCGAAGTGGCCGTGCGGTTAAAGGCGCTGCAGTCTGGAACCGCAAGACCGCTACGGTCGCAGGTTCGAATCCTGCCTCGGGCATGGATGTTTGTGATGTCCTTAGGTTAGTTAGGTTTAACTAGTTCTAAGTTCTAGGGGACTAATGACCTCAGCAGTTGAGTCCCATAGTGCTCCGAGCCATTTGAACCATTTGAACAAATTTCGTAAGTGAATATATATACTGTGAGGATCCCTAGATCCTTAAATAGATGTCAGCAGGATGACCGTGGGTGGGCTCCAGCAATTATTCTGATTACACGTTTTTGAGCAATGAATACTTTTCTACTCAACGATGAATTACCCCAGAATATGATGCCATACGAAAGCAGTGAATGAAAGTAGGAATAGTAAGCTAATTTACTGAGATTCTTATCACCAAAATTTGCAATAACCCTAGTAGCATACGTAGCTGAGCTCAGACGTTTCAGCAGACCATCAGTGTGTGGCTTCCAGTTTAACTTCTCATCAATGGACACACCTAAAAATTTTGAAAATTCTACCTCAGCTACAGACTTCTGTTCAAAGTCTATATTTATTACTGAAGTTGTGCCATTTACTGTACGGAACTGTATATACCGTGTTTTATCAAAATTTAAAGAGTGTCCGTTTGCTGAGAACCACTCAATAATTTTGTGAAAAAAATCATTTACAATTACATCACTTAGTTCTTGGTTTTTGGATGTTATTACTATACTTGTATCATCAGCAAAAAGAACTAACTTTGCATCTTCATCAATGTGGAATGGTAAGTCATTAATGTATATCAAGAACAGTAAAGGACCTAAGACCGAACCCTGTGGGACCCCGTACTTGATAGCTCCCCAGTTTGAGGAATCAGCTGTTGTTTTAACATTACATGAACCACTTATTTCAGCTTTCTGCATTCTTCCAGTTAAGTATGAATTAAACCATTTGTGCACTGCCCCCCTCAAACCATAATGATTTAGCTTATCTAAAAGCATTCCATGATTTACACAATCAAAAGCCTTTGAGAGATCACAAAAAATACCAATGGGTGATGTCCGGTTATTCAGAGCATTTAATATTTGATCAGTGAAAGCGTATATAGCATTTTCTGTTGAAAAGCTCTTCTGAAAGCCAAACTGACATTTTGTTAGTACTTTATTTCAGCAAATATGGGAGGCTACTCTTGAATACGTTACTTCCTCAAAAATTTTTGATAGAGGTGTCAGAAGAGACTATCAAATAGCGTCTGGAAAAAACGAACACACATATCTTTCCGAGCGAGCTCTGACTTATCTTCTTTTGTTGCGATAATGGTTCCTCCCTATGTAGGTGAGCACCAACAAAATACTTTCACACTCTGAGGAGAAAGTTGGTGATTAAAATTTCATCAGAATGTCCTGCCGCAGTGAAAAACGTATTTGCTTTAATGATTGCCAACCCTATTCGTGTGTTATATCCGTGGCGTTCTCTCCCTTATTTCACGATAATACAAAAGGAACTCTTAAGTTTGAACTTTTTCGATGTCCTCAGTCAACCCTACCTGATGCGGATCTCACGCCGCACTGCAGTACTCCAGAAGAGGAAGGACAAACGTAGTTAAAAGCAGCCTGTTTAGTGGACCTGTTAGTTTTTGGTTTTTCTTACCCCACAACATTATATACGTGATCGTTCCAATTTAAGTTATCCGTAGCTGTAATTCGTAAGTATTTAGTTGAATTTACAGCGTTTGGATTCATGGGATTTATAGTGTAACTGAAATTTAGCGACTTCTTTTGAGTGATCGTGTGCATTACTTCACTCTTTTCACGATTTACAGTCCATTTCCACTTTTTCCAAGATACAGATATCTTATCTAAATCACTTTACAATTCGTTTTGATCAGTTGATGAGCTTACAAGACGGTAAATGACAGCATCATCGCCGGCCGCTGTGGCCGAACAGTTCTACTAAGTCGGATGCACTACGCACTCAATTGTGCCATTCTCTCCAGCTTTTCAGACTATTCAATATATGCTTCACTGGAAGACTCGCCGGCCGGTGTGGCCGATCGGTTCTAGGCGCTTCAGTCTAGAACCGTGCGACCGCTACGGTCGCAGGTTCGAATCCTGCCTCGGGCATGGATGTGTGTGATGTCCTTAGGTTAGTTAGGTTTAATTAGTTCTAAGTTCTAGGGGACTGATGACCTAAGATGTTAAGTCGCATAGTGCTCAGAGCCACTTGATCCATTTGAACCAGTTGCAACCTATGTATGGAGCAATCATCAGGGCTGTTTACAAGAAAGACAAAACAAAATTTATCGAAGACAGGGATTTACAATATTACCTGGAAAACGCTTGTAGGTAATGTGGTAGTAAGGAACAGAAAAGTTTCACCGCTATCAGGTGAGCATCCCCCTTCCTGAGCCCTTCTTTACCTGTTATCAATTTTCAGGGAAAACGGTTCATTTTTCGATGTCATATATTATGAAAAAAATATTTCTAACGACGTTCTGCTAAGAGAAGGTCATATGCATGTTTTAAGCAACATAACCAGTTTTCCAGTTATTTTGTCTGCAAGGTAAATAGTCAGTTAGCCTTAGAGTAAAGCATAGTTTTCAACATTGATTTTCATTCAGTTAAATATTCCTTCTGTTTGACCATAACTACTTGCCTTTTATACGTAAAGAACCATATTTGTACCACTTAAGTTATTACCAAAATCTGTAGGAAAAAAATGACGTAGTGAATTTCCTTTTAAAACTGATATTTCTTGTTTCCGAAAAATTGTACAATCAGTGTATTTATTCAGTGTTATACATCTTAATTATTATGTTGGAATCAAAATTATTTGCCATTGGAATTAACAATTATTGTAGAACTAAACAGTAATTACTGTCTTTATAAGACATCTGCAATTGTGGTTTGTACAATACCTGCACAACTAAAATGCTTTAGAAGAAGTTACGTAAACGAAAACATGATTATTTCAAAGACATATCAAGTTTTTAAAAATACGGGAGAAAAGACGATTGTAAAGTTGTTTTGTTACGTGTATGATTTGCAAACAGCCACCAAAATGTAATTTTTATTGAGACTTATGTTAAATTTGTAGTGATATTTACGTTAAACGTTTGTACATAGCGATTGTTCTCGTAAACACAATGGTTGGGTGAAACCACCGTCACAGAGAGCATCGGAATCGGCAAGCTTAACACCTTTTATTGTTATCTACGTAACTGAGGCGTCTATTTCTTATATTTTCCTTTTTTTGTTTCAGATTTTCTGTAAATGGTTATATACAAGAGCTTATTTGCTCTATAGATATTATTGAGCTGTCCATCAAATATACAGTTGTATATAATTATTTACAGAAAATCATCCTCCAGATCTTCAGTAACATCACTGCGAGTCACGTTAGTGTAGATTTATCCTCGACAGCTTTTACACATTGCTGTGCAGCGTAAGTCAGCCTTCACAAACATACATTTTCTACCACCTCCTTGAGTGCATTTCTTCACTCTTTTCACGATTTACAGCCCATTTCCACTTTTTAAGGATACAGATATCTTGTCTAAATCACTTAACAATTTGTTTTGATCGTCTGATGAGGTTACAAGTCGGTGTGGCCGAACGGTTCTAGGCCCTTCAGTTCTGAACCCCGCGACCGCTACGGTCGCAGGTTCGAATCCTGCTTCGGACATGGATGTGTGTGATTTCCTTAGGTTAGTTAGGTTTAAGTAGTTGTAAGTTCTAGGGGAATGATGACCTCAGATGTTAAGTCCCATAGTGCTCAGAGCCATTTGAATCATTTTTCAGTGCAGCCGCAGGTAATTACTAGTATCATCTTGTCTGTAGCCGGTGATCGTTTCATGTGAGTTGGAGAGAGGGATGAGTCTGATTCCCTACAGTCCACATTTTTGGAGTCCGCTCTGTTCCCCACCCTTAGCTGGACTTGTAAGAATACTCGCTAGGAGTAGAAGAATGCTGCATCAATAGCGGATTGCAAACGAGAGAATATTATAGCATTGCTTTCTTGAGCCACATGTACATGAAAGTGTCACCACCAGATCTCTTTCCCACCTTTGTGTAGAGAAAGGGAGCGAATGTATCTCCTTCTGGAAGACATTCGTCGACTTTCTGCAATAAATCGTGCAGGAACCTACAAAACTGCGTACTTCTTGAGAAGCAGCATGAAAGTTGGTATCACGAGAGCGGCCTCATTTTCGAACAGATAAGGGGTTCTACAGTAATTTAACGTTACAGGCTTGATGATTACGAGGTTTGGCAGCCAGTAAACACAAAATTCTTTTGACGCGACCGGTAACCTTTCCACTAAAACCACTATCGCGTTTCTCTGCTTTCTCAGTCAGTATGTGTTGCAGAGTTAAGGATCGAAAATCTAACATTTCACGACGTTCTTAGAGTGCTTTTCTTTTTTTCTCTCAGCCTCTAAGTAAAATTTTCAACACATGTCAAATAGTCTTTTTCGAAATTGAACAGATAAAACGAAAACAATCTTAAACTTTTATCACCCACTTGTCCAGCTTTCTGCTTAATTATTTTCCTTAGATTATGTTGGTTAATATGTTCACATCGACATACCTTATGTACTTCAATGATACCAACGTCTAGTAAAACATTAGGAGTCCTTCAGTTCTTTGCCGGAACGTATCAGAGTTTCCAACCCCTTCGCCACTTTTGGTGTCTATCCTTCCGAAATAGGCTTACACCGAATAGAAAAGTTAATCCGGCCAGAACTATTCTTCTCTCAGTCCACAAAAAAGAAAAGAGCGTAAAAGAAACACTGCATAACATTACAAACTGATCTTTCCCTCACGCTTTTAATACGTCCACGACAAAAATTCAGCTAAACTGGACACGTGTATGGGAAAATCGCAGCTGCAGTGACAAGGGAACAACGAGCGTATGGAAGGGGCACTTACCGTCTTCATTAACGGAAGTTTAATATTGATTTCAGCAATAATGGACACACAGTTAATGGCAGCAAGTTGGAAATATACGAAATATTTGAATATACATAACTACTTTCATTTACATAACTGACCAAACGTTGATAGAGGTAATAATCCTCACACACGGTGCCTGAATTACGGCTCACTTTGTTGATTTATGACAGTAGGTCGCCGGTCTACCTATTGGATTCCATCGCGGATAGTGTGGGCTTCTTAGTTCTTCTTTGTTCTTATCTTAAGGAGGTTCTTCAGAGCAAAACAACTTCCTGAATAAAATTGACAATAAATATCTCTTTGGAGAGGAATGCTGTTAGTGAGGTCAGGAAATCTACAGCAAAGGGCTTTCATGCGCTCCTGGGGCTGATTCGTTGAAAGGTCTAAATGCTGAATAGATCTTGTGGAGCAGCTTGGAGCTTGAAGAATTGTGGAGTTGGCTGGAAGTCGTTACTGACGTAGGAGGGAAGTCATGTTCCCTCTGAGCTGGAGTTGGTATTTTAAAGTGTTTAACTTTCTGGAGCAGTGACCCTTTGTGGTCAGTCTCATGGCAAAGTGCGGAGCCGTTAGCTTGCTGGAGGTGCTGGAGGTACGACAAGGTATAATTGAAGAAAATAATTTACAGTTGTTTCTGCAGAAACTACGCTACTGGCCATTAAAATCGCTACTCCAAGAAGAAATACAGATGATAAACGGGTATTCATTGGTCAAATATATTAAACTAGAACTGACATGTGATTACATTTTCACGCAATTTGGGTGCATAGATCCTGAAAAATCAGTACCCAAAACAACCACCGCTGGCCGTAATAACAGCCTTGATACGCCTGGGCATTGAGTTAAACAGAGCTTCGATGGCGTGTACAGGTATAGCTGCCCGTGTAACTTCAACACGATACCACAGTTCATCAAGAGGAGTGACTGGCGTATTGTGACGAGCCAGTTGCTCGGACACCATTGGCCAGACGTTTTCAGTTGGTGAGCGATCTGGAGAATGTGCTGGCCAGGGCAGCAGTCGAACATTTTCTGTATCCAGAAAGTCCAGTTTAGGACCTGCAACATGCGGTCGTGCATTATCCTGCTGAAATGTAGGGTTTCGCATGGATCGAATGAAGGGTAGAGCCACGGGTCGTAACACATCAGAAGTGTAACGTCGACTGTTCAAAGTGCCGTCAATGCGAACAAGAGGTGACCGAGACGTGTAACCTATGGCACCCCATACCATCACGCCGGGTGATACGCCAGTATGGCGATGACGAATAAACCCCTCCAATGTACATTCACTGCGATGTCGCCAAACACGGATGCGACCATCATGATGCTGTAAACAGAACCTGGATTCATCCGAAAAAATGACGTTTTACCATTCGTGCACCCAGGTTCATCGTTGAGTACACCATTGCAGGAGCTCCTGTCTGTGACGGAGCGTCAAGGGTAACCGCAGCCATGGTCTCCGAGCTGATAGTCCATGCTGCTGCAAACGTCGTCGAACTGTTCGTGCAGATGGTTGTTGTCTTGCAAACGGCCCCATCTATTGACTCAGGGATCGAGACGTGGCTGCACGATCCGTTAGAGCCATGCGGATAAGATGCCTGTCATCTCGACTGCTAGTGATACGAGGCCTTTGGGATCCAGCACGGCATTCCGTATTACCCTTCCGAACCCACAGATTCCATATTCAGCTAACAGTCATTGGATCTCGACCAACGCGTGCAGCAGTTTCGCGATACGATAAACCGCAATCGCGATAGGCTACAATCCGACCTTTATCGAAGTCGGAAACGTGGTAGTACGCATTTCCCCTCCTTACACGAGGCATCAAAACAAGTTTCACCAGGCAACGCCTGTCAACTGCTGTCTGTGTATGAGAAACCGGTTGGAAACTTTCTTCATGTCAGCACGTTGTAGGTGTCGCTAGCGGCGCCAACCTTGTGTGAATGCTCTGTAAAGCTAATCATTTGCATATCACAGCATCTTGTTTCTTATCGGTTAAATTTCGTGTCTGTAGCACGTCATCTTCGTTGTGTAGCAATTTTAATGGCCAGTAATGTAGAACTATAGTGTTTTTGCGTAATGTTGAACCTGTTCCTTTTCAACAATTATACAATTTCGCTTATATGAAGATCATTGGCGGAAGCTGCCAATAGCTATCTGCTAGTGGTGTGCATTTTGCAGTTCAGTGGCCAAATTTTGGAATTTTCCTGAAGATAGACTGTTACAGGGCATCTTTTAATGGTATAACAGGAGTAAAAATTTTCAGCCTGTAAGCTTAGCATTAAAGGAATGACAGAAATACAGGAATCTATATAACTTACGAATAAACTAAACGGGAAGTGTTCGACAGACAAAGTGAAATGGCAGCAAGAAACATGTGCCATTTCTCTGTCTTGTTGCGTATCCGGAACTATCGATAGCGACTTGTATTTCTGTTTCCGTCTGGTGCGGCCTGCGCAGGCGCTGAGGCGACTGCTGCCCTCTGGAGCGTTTTTCGTGGGGGGCCGCGCGCGCTCGGCTCGGCAGTTGGATTCGCACCGAGCTGGTGGTATTTTGCCTTCCGCCCCGGCACGGAGGTGTGCTCTCGTTGTTGGCGGGCCTCGTTGATTTGGCCGTTGGCTGGTGTGGCGTGTTGGTGATGTGCTGTAGTGGACAACTGATGGATCCCCACACGCGATCGCTCGAGTTTCTCCGCCTCTGAAAAGGGTGCCACGATATCGTTTGGGTTTCTGCACCCAGGAGTTGTAAGGACTGCAGGGCAGGCTTTCTCTGTGTTTGCTCTGTCTGGTCTATGTGGCGGGGTTCGTTTCACCTTGCTTCAGCTGTTGTTTATATTTTCTGCGTGATTCCGTTTTGGCCGGAGTCTGGGTGTCGAGTTTTCTGCTGGTGTGTTCCCAGTCGTCGCCCCTGTTATCCCTCCCGGGGGGCAGCTGTATCTGTTGGTGGGAATTATTTGGCAGTGTGTGCTTTGCGTGGACCCGGTGTGCTCACGCGCCCTGATTCTGAGTTGAAATTACTGTGGTCAGGCTGGCTCGGTTGCTGGAGTGTGTGTTATTGGTTTTCTGGCTTTCTGGCTTGCTGGGGACTGCGGTTGGTTGGGTGGTTGGTTGGTTGGTTTGGGGAAGGAGACCAGACAGCGTGGTCATCGGTCTCATCGGATTAGGGAAGGATGGGGAGGGAAGTCGGCCGTGCCCTTTCAGAGGAACCATCCCGGAATTTGCCTGGAGTGATTTAGGGAAATCACGGAAAACCTAAATCAGGATGGCCGGACGCGGGATTGAACCGTCGTCCTTCCGAATGCGAGTCCAGTGTGTAACCACTGCGCCACCTCGCTCGGGCACTGCGCGCGCGCCTGTTCCTTTTTGTGATGTGGCAGCAGTCTGATATTTTTATGTCTGCTTGTTAAGTTGCTAGCAATTGCTTTTAGCCTTGTGCTTACTTATTTTTATTTAAATTGCTGGGCATTGTCATTTGTCTGTTCTTTTACCTTTCTTTATTTGTAGTGTCAATTAAGCCTAAGACGATGTCCAAGGTGCTAGCAATTGGTTTTTGCCTCGTGTGTACTTAATCCTATTTAAATTCTTGGGCATTGCCATTTCCTTGTTCTTTTACTCTTATTTATTTGTTGTGCCAGTTAGCCCTAAGATGATGTCAGACCTTGGTATCTGTCAACCTTATTTTGGCTGCTAGCGCACTGTTGCAATATTGCCGGTCGTATCCCGGATTTGTCGTTAATGGAGATCCTTTTATACTGTATTTTTAGTAGTATGTTTGGCAAGTGACCTTGCGCATGGTATTTATTATTCCCTCCCCCCTTCTTCCTCCTTCGTGCAAACTGATTTTGGTAAGATTGCTAGGTGGCCTGCGTTCTTTTATTACCTATGTAAGTTTGCCCGCTGCCGCAGTCGTAACATGTTTTAACCGGCAAGCGACCCATGTTGGTTAGAGTTTGAATGTGGTCTGCGCTGTTGATGTTGGGCTTTGCCGTACATATAATTATTATTTTAGCTAGTCATGTACATGTTGTTGTCTTAAGGGTTTTAGGGCATTTTTAATTGAGATACATTTTGGAAATTTTGTCACTCTTTTAAAGGTATAGGAAGGAGTAACTTCGACTGAAAATTTAATTGTAAATTATACATTTGTGCTTCACATTATAAAATTTAACTGTATTAGGTGGAAGTATGTAGTTTAATGCACAATGATTATGTGTTAATGTATCGAATTGGAAACAGTTTTGAAGTTTCTCTGTTCACCTGCGGCATATAACATTTTATTACCTCATATTGTAAGCAGCTTTATTCGTTTGTGTCACTGTAATTTGTAAGCCACAGTGTAATTTATTAGAATTAATTAATTGTTTGAGGGAAATAAACCTGGAATTGTACGTCCCCTTTTCATTAACCTAATCCCATCCAAATCGTCCGCTCAAAACTTGTGAAGAAATCGAAAAAGAAATGATCATAGAGAAAACTTACTCATCCCGAAGAAAAGCCATAACAACCTTCGATGAATTTAAAAGCAACGGTGGTAAATTAAGATTGCAATGGTAATTGCATTGTTAAACACAGAGGAGAGAGCGGAGGGGTTGCAAGATGGCTCTGAGCACTATGGGACTTAACATCTAAGGTCATCAGGCCCCTAGAACTTAGAACTACTTAAACCTAACTAACCTAAGGACAGCACACAACACCCAGCCATCACGAGGCAGAGAAAATCCCTGGCCCCGCCGGGAATCGAACCCGGGAACCCGGGCGTGGGAAGCGAAAACGCTACCGCACGACCACGAGAGGGGTTGCAAGAGTACACTGGAGGCCACTATGACGGGAGTACTTGTCCGATGACGTAACAGAAGAGGAAATTGGAGTCGATGTAGACGACATAGGAGACCCAGTATTCTAGTAGGGGTGTCGTGTTCGATAACATGCCAGAAGAAGAAATTCGAGGCGATATGAAGTAGGAGATCCAGAACGCAAGTAAGGGTTAAAAGGGGGCCTGGAAGATGGTTAAAATGGCTCTAACCACAATGGGACTTATCATCTGAGGTCATCAGTCTCCTAGACTTAGAACTACTTAAACCTAAGTAACCTAAGGACATCACACACATCCACGCCCGAGGCAGGATTCGAACCTACAACCGCAGCAGCAGCGCGGTTCTGCACTGAAGCCCCTAGAACCGCTCGGCCACAGCGTGTGGCAACCAAACGAGTATTCAGGTTGTTCTGTAGAATCAATGAAACTGGCGACGAACCATCAGACTTTCGGAAAAATATCATCCACATAATTCTGAAGAGAGCAAGGCCAGGTAAGTGTGAGAACTACAGCATAACAGCTTAACAGATCATGTATCCATGGTTGCTGGCAAGGATAGAATACAAAAGAATGGAAATGAAAACTTGCGATGATCAGTTTGTCCTCAGAAAAGGTAAAGGCACCAGAAGGCAATTCTGACACTGCGCTTCATAATGGAAGCAAGACTGGCGAAACATCAAGACACTTTCATTGGATATGTCGCCCTAGAAAAGGTGTTGACTATGTAAAATGGTGCAATGTGTTCGAAATTCTCAGAAAAATGGATGTAAGGTATAGGAAAAGACGGATGATATACAATACGCACAAGAACCAGGCGGATACAATGAGACTGGAACACCAAGAGCGAAGATACAATGACAAAAATAAAAGGAAGGTTCAAGCTTGGGATTAAATTCGGGGTGAAATGACATCAATCATAAGATTTGCTGATGACGCTGCATCCTCGTTGAAGGGCAACAAGAATTACAGGACTGTTGAACGAAATCAACAGTCTAATGAGTACATGGAGTGAGAGTATGGACTGAAAGTAAACCGGGAAAAGACAAAAACAAAGAGAAGTAGCACAAATGAGTATACCGATATGCTTAACATCAAAACTGACGCTGACGAAGAAGACGAAAGGAATTCTGCTACCTTGGGAACAGAATGACCCATGGCGGAAGAAGCGAGAATGACGTAAAAAATCAGACGCACCACATGCAAATTGGGCATTTTTGGCCAGACAGTTTTAGGATGCAAGTGATACTCTGAGAGAAATAGGTTAGCACAGGTGAGGAACTCATGACAGGAAGCATCAAACCAATCAGAAGACGGATTAATCAACAAGAAACAAAAAAAAAAACGTTATTGAGGGAATAAAATAAATTCGTGTCCACCAACCAAAGTTTCCGGTTAAGTCTAAGGAGGAAAGATACAACACGCACATTTACAATTATTCGTCGATTCGTGACCAGCTCTATTTTCCGCTGGTTCATCTCCCTTGCTGACAGCAGAGTATGAGGTCGGTATGTGGCAGTAACTATCTAACCGAGGGTAGGAATTCCTCATTCACTCAGGGAGTGACTAACCCGCGCTATTCTCCGAAGCTATCCGTTTTTAAATAAATATCATCAGCCATGTATCTCGGAAGAAGCTGTTGAGTATAAATTCATTCATCGGCGCCTTCATCATTGCCTGACATCTGTGTCGCCGCCGCCGCCGTCATAATCTGTTTAACGCATCGCTGCCGGAGTCATCAACAGTTATTTGGTGGGCATCGCCATCAGCAGTTCTCTTCGGCCTTCAAATCATCTTCGGTATTTTCCGCACTCACCTGATATCTTCGTCTGCAATCAACTACATCTAACCACGATCAGCAACAAATCTTCCTACACTCTTCATTGCAACATCTATGAGCACCCAGCCCTACCCCACACCACTACCATGTGTATCTTTTCCCAACATCCTTTAGTCCGGACTGTACAGCCCATCTTTACCATTTATCCCACCACCAGGTTTGTCCACAGAGGTAATTTTTTGCTTGCTCCAGAGTTATAATTTTCCGTTTTCCTTCTTCGTATTTTTTTATTTTTATCAGACACTTAAAGTAGTAAAGGAGTTTTGCTATTTAGGGAGTAAAATAACTGATGATGGTCGAAGTAGAGAGGATATAAAATGTAGACTGGCAATGGCAAGGAAATCGTTTCTGAAGAAGAGAAATTTGTTAACATCGAGTATAGATTTAAGTGTCAGGAAGTCGTTTCTGAAAGTATTTGTATGGTGGTTAGTGTTTAACGTCCCGTCGACAACGAGCTCATTAGAGACGGAGCGCAAGCTCGGGTTAGGGAAGGATTGGGAAGGAAATCGGCCGTGCCCTTTCAAAGGAACCATCCCGGAATTTGCCTGAAACGATTTAGGGAAATCACGGAAAACCTAAATCAGGATGGCTGGAGACGGGATTGAACCGTCGTCCTCCCGAATGCGAGTCCAGTGTGCTAACCACTGCGCCACCTCGCTCGGTATTTGTATGGAGTGTAGCCATGTATGGAAGTGAAACATGGACGATAACCAGTTTGGACAAGAAGAGAATAGAAGCTTTCGAAATGTGGTGCTACAGAAGAATGCTGAAGATAAGGTGGGTAGATCACGTAACTAATGAGGAGGTATTGAATAGGATTGGGGAGAAGAGAAGTTTGTGGAACAACTTGACCAGAAGAAGGGATCGGTTGGTAGGACATGTTCTGAGGCATCAAGGGATCACAAATTTAGCATTGGAGGGCAGCGTGGAGGGTAAAAATCGTAGAGGGAGACCAAGAGATGAATACACTAAGCAGATTCAGAAGGATGTAGGTTGCAGTAGGTACTGGGAGATGAAGAAGCTTGCACAGGATAGAGTAGCATGGAGAGCTGCATCAAACCAGTCTCAGGACTGAAGACCACAACAACAACATCAGATTTAATTTTCTTGGCTGCTTAAATTTAATACATGGATATATTATTACTGTCATCTAAAGTTACCACTATAGTTTTTGGACATTACTTGTTGTCAATCACCCCCTTCCGCTTTTGATATATTTAAGAATAATTAGTTTCATTTACCTATTACTTATGTATTTTATTTTCTTACTGCAACAACTTATAGTTAGTACTAGTTCTAGAACGGTGTTTTTTACTTAATTTCACTTTTGTCACATAACTGTACGCATATAAAATACTTTCGTAGTAGCGACACCTGGTGAGTTTTCATTACAAACATAATTTATATGGGAGGCGCCTGTTCTTTTGGACGTCCGAAAGAACGAACACAATTCATGATCGTGCAGCCGTATTTATAAAATCTTACATCAGCCGCAATCGGGCACTGAAATAAACCCAATGGCCAAAGGTGAAAATTTTTGCCGGTCGGGGAGTCGAACCCGGATTTCCCGCTTATCGCGAGTGATCAGCATAACCACATCGGCTATCTGAGCACACTTCCCACCCAACCCAAATTCCCATTTGTCGCATATGTAGTGCCCCTGTTCATTACCCTCATTGCCCAAACCATCACTTGATTCCCGCAAGAGGCTGAATGGAAAGTGCATCTGCACTTCGGGTATCATTACTCGTCGTCAAGATGCACAAATTTACGTATATGGTGTCTGTTCCTATTGAGATGTCAGAAAGAACAGACACCATTCATGATCCTGCGGCCATATGTACGTGACGAAAGAAATATTCCGCCATTAACTGCAGTCGGGGTAATTTGGGTTGGAGATGTTCATTCGGACATGTCCGAAAGAACAGATTCAGTACATGAATCTGCAGCCATATAAGCATCGCGAAAGGAAAATTCTGACATCAGCAGCAGACGGGGGAATTCGGGTTGGACATGAAGTGTGTTCGGATGGCCGTAACGGTTAAAGCAACTACTCGTGTAATGCAGAACATCCGGAGTGAGTCTCGGACTGGCACAAATTTTCACTTGTCGCTATTACATTTATTTCAGTGTCCGGTTGTAGCTGATGTCGGAATTTCTCTTTCGTTATCTACGATTGTGTACTGAAAAGTAAGGTCTGTTTTACTTAAAAAGCTTAAAGAGTTTTCACATAAGAATTTCGGAGGCATTGCTTCTCATCACGCCCTGGTATACACAGCTGCAGATATCACAAACAGCGTCTGTTCTTTTGAGCATTTACGAAAGAGCACATATAAGTATATGGACGTTGGAGGCAAATAGTGCCTTCAGTGTGGATGCACTCTTCATTCGACTTGTTGTGGGAATTAGGGGAGGCCGCGAGCGATGGAAATAATGGATAGGTGACACTATGTATTTTGTGTGCGACATAGCCCAAGTTGTTAACACAGCCGCTCGCGACAAACCGGTCCGGCCCGGCACGTTTTTTCCCTTGTCGCCATTTGATTTATTTCAATGCCCAATTGTAGCTGATACAGGTATTTCTCTTTCGTCACAATATCAATTCCCTTGTCGAAACTGTACCCCAGTTCCCTCTAAACGACACCATTCACGTTGTTATTCTCTCAGATCTACTTGCTTGATTATACCAAGTTGACTTAATATACATCTCATGATGGTAGTATGCCCATACTGACTCTGGCACATGTGACAAAAGCTAGCACCTTACTGATGATGCCACAAACCACTACTTCTTACTCAAAGACATCATCACCATCACTATGACAAACGATGTCCTCCTTATCTACGACATGATTCATAATTCAAGAATCCACAACTGATATCATAGAATTGTAGAGGTCATTAAAACGAAATAGTCGCCATCTTGGCTATGTTAAAAAGTATCCGAACAACATGAACTTTGAACAGCATTCAAAAGCAATCGATTATTTGTCAAAGATTCATTATGGCCATAACTCACAGTGTTTCCACGACGAAACTACATGAGCGTGCAGACACACAGACACACGCATTAATTTTGCACCACTTTTGAAATGTATTCCAATGAGTTGTATTATTTATCGAAAGTATGTGAGTTTCACCTAAATTGCGTAAACTGATGTCTTTTTCGGTGCTCTACAGTCTGGATAATCTCTGTTTTTGTGGGTGTATACCGAATTCCTTGCAGTTGTGACATATCATACATGATCAGATTATCAGGACTGTGGAGGACCAGTGTACTGAACATAATCGTCACACAAGTTTACAACAGCCGAGCAAATCCACCTTCGCAGAACATTGTCTTGGCACTGATCATAATGTGGAATATAACAACACGGAGATTTTCGCTGGCAATTCCAACTACTGGGGTAGTATTATTGGGGAAACTGTTGAGATTAAAGTAGCAAGTAACCCTATAAATAGAGAAGTTTTACTTTTTTTGAATTCTGCGAGTAATCCTGCTATCTCCATTGTTAAAATTCAGAGGGACAGAGTTAATGCTACCTCAACCGTTCATTATTAATTTCACTACTGGTAACTTCTGATATCGGTTATCTTTAGTTTGTGATGGCACTAGTGTTTACAGTGTGTGTGTATGTGTGTGTGTGTTATCTTTCCAGAGTGTCTCTGAAAACCGAGGTTTTAAATTTCCTAGCACAGCGCTTACTTGCTGCCGTTATGTCTTCATTATGGCAGGGTGTACTCCTGTCGAAATATAGGCGGTCCTAGACGTCACCTGGCCGCATTTTCCTAAGTTATTTAATGCTGTATTAGTTAACGACGGAAGGGGGGTCGTGTTAGTTTCGGATCTTATCACAGAGTGCATTAATATCAACTAAAATACTATTCTCAAAAAGATCTCTCTTCGTAAAATGATCCGTTATGGACAAAATCTGAAAGTGCTTCCTTGTCTCGAGTCTGGTCAACCTGTCGTTTCGCTTGTTCTTTATACGAAGTAAAATGTAAGTGCTTCAAAATTACAAACGAACTTATTTATACGGATTGTAAAGGTTCGAAATGTAATACCATCCGTGCAAAAAAGGCTTCGCTTGGTAAGCGGAACCCAGTTAATCAATATAATTTCGACAAAATGAGAGTATCAATATCGGTGAAAAAAAGATCGGTTGTACGGTTCTGGTATTGCCGGTTAAAGGTTTGTTATTTCAATATTAAGAAAAACAGAAGTTGAAATTTTAAACGCTTGTTTTTTTTCAAAATAACATTTTTCAAGTTGGCGGGAGCTATTAAGCAATGAAATATGCATGCATTTACGTTATACCTTCTTGTAACCGGCGTTTTTTCTACTGTTGTACGTAGTATCTTTGCAATATATTTTTATTTTGACTTTTAATGGGCATTTTTATAACGACTTTTTAGTCGAAAACATAGCGTTTTATTCCAGAGTACTGCCATTTTGTTAAAAACTGTTTCTTAAATCATTCCTACGAATTGTGTTACACAGTATCATCAGTTTCGAAGCCGTTTCTAATTTTCTTTTTTCTAGACTGAAAACTGTGCCGTTCATAGGTGCCAACAATCGCCCTCGCACTGCACGATGTGTTCTCTGGGTGAAAGCTTTTTACTTAAAAATACGTAAAACAGTCTTAATGGCGTACAGTGAAGGTCTGAACACAGTTTTGTAATTTGTTTGTTACTTTGCTGGAAAAATCTTGAATATCGGTTTCAAAATCGAGCATCATCCCGATCAATCCCTTAAGGGGAGAACGTACGTCCTACGCCTATAGCGCTAAATTTGCAATATTGATGACCCATTACCTGAGAACCTTTGAGAGATAGAGATCTGAAATTTTTCGGATGTATTGTTTCACTTCTTTTCTGGTTATTGAAACAGGATCAGAATATACAGAGAAATAGTTAGTTGGTTACGGTTTTTCTAAAATTATGTTCACTTCTTTTCAAAAAATGTCTCCTGTTTCTGCTCTAAGTAAAAACGGTTACAAGTAGTGATTTCTTGGTGGTACAGCAGCGGCAGTTACTAAGACGTAACATAGTGTAAAATTAGATATACGTGTCTGTAATACTTCCTGAGATAATGGGTCAAATATTTAAAAAAATGTCATTTTCAGAAAATTAAGTTTAAACGTTTCATTTGATACTAACTCACATGTGAAGCCATGCCAGCTCCCGGAAACAGCCAGGCCCATAATCAGCATTGTCTGGACCGTGTACTTGATCATCCTGTAAACCTAAAAACTTCTTCCTTTTTTGTAAATAAAACTGCCTTTTCCTACTGCTAGATACTTTATTTATCCCATACACGTTTCTCCTTCTCCTGTTATAAGGCATCATCAGTGGGACCTATAACGGTTTGTTAGTTTTAGATTATTAAATAGTTCACTTCGCGATTTTTTTTTGTAAAAATAGTAATTACTTACGATTTGCTGATCTGCGTTTCCTCACATCTGGTCTGGAGGTCGCACAACGACTTTTATCACCGCCATATATTCACATCTATGTGGTCTCTTTTTTGTGTTGGACTACTGTTCTTTTGTCGCTCGATGCAACTATTTCGTCGTACACTGTTTTTCATAACGTAAATATTGCGATTCCGTTACGTGTTTCATCTTCTTTCTTATGTTTACCCATTTGTTGCCAACCTAGCGAAGTATATGTTCTACCTGTTTGCCCTATGTAGACAGGTAGAACATTTGATTTCAGATACAAAGAACACATAAGAGCCTCGAAATATGGGACAAACCACTCCACATTTGAAGAACACCTAAGAGAAAATGACCACAAACCAACCACTAGGGAAGATGACATGAAAATAGTTAGAATCAACAGTAAAAAACACCTCGTAACCATGCAAGAAAATTACCACATACAGAAAACCAAAGCAGAGAGGAAAATCCTGTTGAATGACCAAGTACACATGCCAAACAATTCATTATTTACACTAATAGAAAAAATAATGGAATAACGTTCCCAAAACAATTAACATAATAATACTCTCCAATATAATAACAATAGAAACCAGCATCTTTACACTCACTCATCCATGAATCCTCCGCAGAATATTGAAACGAAAAACGAAAAGTCAAATCAGTTGTCATAAAAGTTTTCAACCACTGGCTAACAGCTAGTCCACTCCCCCCTCCCAAAAAAGAAAAAAAAACTCGTCGGCCCTATCCCCCCCTCTCTCTCTCTCACGCATACTCACACACGGTATAAACATCATAAATAGAAGTTAGTCTCGAACATATACTTCGTTAGGTTGGCAACAAATGGGTAAACATAAGAAAGAAGATGAAACACGTAACGGAATCGCAATATTTACGTTATGAAAAACAGTGTACGACGAAATAGTTGTATCGAGTGACAAAAGAACAGTATTCCAACACAAAAAGGAGTGAGAAACATGGTGAACAGGGTGTGAAAGGGGAGACCACATAGATGTGAATACATGGAAGTGATAAAAGTGGTAGTGTGACCTGGAGACCAGATGTGAGGAAACGCAGATCAGCAAATCTTAAGCAATTACTTTTTTTACAAAAAAAATCGCGAAATGAACTGTTTAATAATCTAAAACTAACAAAACTGTATCTTTATAGATTCCACTGATGATACCTTCGAACAGGAGAAGGCGAAACGCGTATGGGATGAATAAAGTTACTAGCAACAGGAAAAAGCAGTTTTATTTAGAAAACAAGTATTTATATGCTTGCTGAGGAGGATGTCCACACAAACAAACTTGTTCTTCCTTTTCCTGACTCTTGCTTCTTTACTCATTTCCTCCGCCGCAAGATAGGCTTTCATGATCCTACATCGATGCATTCGCTGGAAGGCTTGCAGTGTGTTGGCTCCTGGAGCGATACCAAGTTGTTCTAGTAGCCTAATTCTTCCCTTATTGCCGTCATTAATCACCATAACGTCAAAAACGCGCAAGCATAGAGTTTTCGTTGCTACAAAGACATTTTTTTGTATGAGTGTCAAAATGATATTATTAGAAGACTCATTCGGGTTTTGCGGTCGACCATAGAGACATTTGGAAAGGAGGCCAGGATAAGCTACATCTGTACATATCGGTTTAATAGCTTCGATCGCTGCGGATGGTACGCTATTTTTGTGCCTGTATTGTTCCTCTGTACCCGCTCCTTGACTGCGTTACTTGCACCATGAATCAGTACTAGGTATAGATGTACAATCAGTGGATAATTTGTAGAAGAATGTAGCCCACATTGCTCCTTTCATCCTTTGTAGGTCATGTGTATTGTTTCTTATTGCCGTTCCATAATATTGCTGGAGTTAATCAACGTTTTTGTTTGGAAGTCTTCCTTTGCTATTAAAGTCTCCACAAAATGCATGGGCCATACCACCATTTCTGTTTACACACTGTATCCCGCCTCTTAACACCAATGTTAACATGAATTCAGGGAATAAATAACTGAAAGCGACAGCATTCTAGATTGAATAGTTCCGGAAATACAGATACGCAAGGAAGTCAGTGCAGAACGACTGGACTTTTTTACATTTCCGCTATTAAACTTTGAAATAATGAAAACCATACTTCCAATTGGAATCAATCGACAAATGATGCGTCAAATTATTCAGGAGAAATCAAATATTATTAAGAGATAATAATCGAAAAATACCACTTTTTGACCAATTTCACCACACGTACTCCCCTCAGGCGTTGTTCTCTTTCTGTCGAAACTTTATTCGTGTTTAATTCCGTAGTTGCGGCCGGCGACAACAGCACAGTGGCGCTCCTGGCGGCGGCCAGCAGAGTCTAGCCCTGGCCGCGGCTTAAGGCTGTTCGCCACCGCCTCGCCGTTCATGAATATTCGCGCGGCCCCGCGGTGCTGCAGCCGGCCGTGTATTACCTCCCGAGATCCTAATCTGGTTAGCGGCCATGTCGCTACCGCCAGGTTTCGCCCGGTCCGCGCCTAAATCAATTACAACATTTTGAACTGTGCAGTGTCGCGGTAAACGCTATCCACCTTCCGCTGATGAGAAAATTAAACACGACTCGCGGCGCTATATACACGAAAGCAACAAAATTACCCTCGTGCGCTGTTGTCCATCTAGTTACCGTCCACCATTGCTCGCCAAGTCACATCTCAAATTGTCAGTGGAGTGTTTCGTTGTGGGTTGAGGTACCAGAACGCCATATTAGTTCGGAAATATAATAATTATCCATTTAACAGCTTATAGAAACATCAGTCTTAACCACTCCTATGCAAAAGTGCAGGGGGTATGAGTAATGTTCTGAAATACAGGGTCGATGCACTAACGACTAAAGACGTGTTTCAGTGTCACTCGTGCGTGCTACGCTACACTCATCTACCTGCAATCCTGCACAATGGCTACTATGATTTTATTGCGTCCGATTTGCGAGCATGCTAAAGCTGTTTAACTGTTCTAGCAAATAAAATTCTAACAGAAAAAGCATGTATGAGGAGTGACAACTGTATCCCATACAGAGAGAGTGGTTCTGCATGGTATGATTGAACAATTAGCACTGAAATGGGGCGTGATTTGTTCCACTTTAGTACGCGTATTTCTACATAATTTGAGGCCAACGAAGGTTTACAAATACTACATACAAACAAGAAAAGCTGAGTCATCGATGTACTCGACGGAATGAAAATACACACACATGCTAAAAGTGAGCGGGGCATTATCCTGAGTGAACAAACAAAAGAAAACAGCATAGAGATTTTATGGAATTTCAGTCGAGTATTTGATGTAATCATTTGACATAAGCGTAGCAAATAAGTAGCCAGATGGTCTGCAATTACGAGTGTGTTAGTATACGACAGTTTACAAATTCGACTACCCTGTGAAAGATTTAATTTTAAATTTGAAAATTCTTGCTTTTGCCGTTTTGAATTTATTTTAATAAAATGATTCGCTATAAGAAATCACATAAGCCTGAGCATATAAAAGTGAAAAACCCAGAAGGGGGAGAGGGTGGAACCAAATAACATGAAACATGGACAGAAAGATTCCACTGAGTCATTGTGTTTCTGTGCCAAATAGTAAACTTTTTCTTAAAAATTTCATACTATACAGTTTCCGGAAGCGCTGGCACAGGCGAAAGTCTAAATGCTCGAATGTCTGTGCATTACTGTCTCATGATGTGATACATAACGTATGATTTAGCCTCGCTTACTAACCGTAAATTAGCCGTAAGTAAACAGTTCTCATATGACAAATTACACAATTTGCCAGTAACTACAATTTCGTTAATAAACACAGTTACATCCCCTCTTGTTTTCTGGGAGTAAGGCTTTGTCACGTTGGCTGTAATGGATTCCTCAAATGGAGAGGAGTAAACTCAACACTCAATTTGCTTCCCGGGAGCTCGGTTGTATTTTCTTGCAATATTTTCTCTTGTATATGAAACTCTTTGTTGTGCTCTTCCTGCTCAGAATTAACTACCATGAACTTGATTACTTGTTCCAGTAGTAGCTGCACACGTGTCTGACATATTGTGCATCCTACAACTGCAGCTACAATAAAACAAAAAATATGAGAAACTACACTTACAACGAACAGAAAAAGTAAATTAGTTTTTACACTGTGTCATCAACCAGCGATGCTCAAAACAGTCCTGTGCCAAATCGTCTACTAATGGCATTCAAAGCAGTCCTTAACCAAATGATAAAATTGTCAACAAATAACACATGTGGCTGACACTGCCTTAATGCCTGAAAACTCGAGCCCTGATAAATTACAGAATTTAGACATCACTGGCGTTAAATATGTTCCTATATATTTCCATTAAACTGTGACAGGTCTGCTGACTCCTGTAATTTACCAAACGACACTTTCTAAGTGTCATCAATGTCTGTATGACTCGTATAACCACAACCAAATGAACACAGAAAAATAAAGCCAACACAAAAATTTTCGCTCACTGCTCTGCATTCCACCACACTGCAAGTCTGATGCTGCAAACATGGTTTCACTGTCGCCAGTGCTCTAAAGTGACAGCTAGTTCTGACACCAATATGTAGGGGTCAGTGGGATGTGACCCCTACAGATGCAGGATGAAGAAGAATTGAGTGAGGTGGTGGGCGTCTGCCGCGAGCCCAGTGGCACTAATCAAACATCATTAGCCATTTAGACATTTATTGTTTTTGCTTTTACAATTGAATCATTATCTCCATGGCAGCAGCGAGGGCAGTAGAAGCAGTATGCGGGACAGGAACATGTCGATGCATTCACCTCAGCAGTCATGAAGGCATCAATGGGGTAAATGCCACCAGCACAGCAGAAGTGGTACTGTGCAGGATAAGCGGCCCACCTGGTGACAGCCGTTGCCTCTTTTATGGTGAGTTCTTACAGTGCATATACATGGTTTACCAGGGCACACACATGGACATTGAAGAAAGCGAACCCAGTAAGCTCGTAGCATACCTGCACAGGACGGCAGTGGCTGTGCAGATTTACAACATTGCCTCTGCATCACAGGAGCGTCATAGACGTGGTGTCCACTCACAGAAGCAAGTCGAATGGCAGCAACACTAAGCGCGCCTCCCCAGAGTAGTGACTGTTCGATAGTGTGTCAAACATTATTAGTTTTAACCCCAGTAAATGGAAGAAAGCTCCAACTCTTCACATCAACGGAGGAGTGGATGGCAGATCACAATAGCTAAGTCCAGCAGACCACATTGGCTGCTGTTTCGAAGGAACGAGGCTTCTGGAGAAGGTACTCAGCGCATCACAGGACCTGCCTCAGAACTGTCTCACTCCTACTGAATAGAAGGAGAGCTCAGAAGCCCGAGTGTTTGCAAGAGTGTGCTGAGGTGCAATGACGTAATACCGTAGCAAGGATGACTGAATATGGGCTGGTTTACCTGGAGTTTTTCAGGTAGCCACGGTGTTCCAAACTTTTATTTGAGGCTATAGCTTATTTCTTTATCTAGTGTCATTTTTTTGGAAACAATTCTTTGATATGAATTAGATGTTGTTACTCCACTGTGGGCCGTTGTCGTAATGACATTAAGGCTCCTTTCCAGTGAGGTCAATTGCCGAAATGAGGTTTGAGACTCGCCACGCAAGCGAAGTGTAGCAGTGGCCTCGGTGGTGTGGCATGCCGTTTGCGGTATTGGATATCCTATCTGTCTGACAATCCAATGCAGGCGTTGCATACGAGCATTGCTCAATGCTGGCGAAGGAGAGATTTCAAAAATGTTACGTTCATCAAGGATATATTTCCGCAGTGTAACAGTTCTATTGGTGACAGATCTTGGGATATTCTTGAGCGCAGATATACTTCAACATCATTCAGATTGTTTGTAGACACATATGTACTGTATGGATGATAATTTTCCTGTTGAGAAATGGCATCACAGTATCATAACCCCTTTGGGTAACACATAAGGATGCAGGATGTAAATGACATACTGTTGTGCCATGAGGGTTCCCTGATCACCAAGAGCTGTGACCTGTAGTCATACCCAATGGTTACCCATACCCAAGGCCAGGAGTAACACCACTGTGCCCCCACCCCACATTGGAAGAATGGGACCTGTCCCCAGATCCCCACCACGCCTCATTGACAGTTGTCATCTGGGATAGGGCACGAACGTGATACGTCGCTGAACACAATACAGCACAGTTTATCAGCTGTCCATTCTTCCTGGTCACAACATCTCTCCAAACACATCCATTTTTATTGTGGCGTTTACGGCAGCATGAGCAATGGTATGTTATTCCCTAGCCTGTCCACTGATAGTCTTTGACCAATGGGGTGCGATGACACAAAATTTTGCAGTAAGTCCAGTACTTGTGTTCATATGATGGGGGCAGATGTGGAAGGCTTTCAAGATGCTTGGTGCACAGTATGGTGATCCTGCCTTGTTGTTCTCCGACATGGACGACACTGGAATATTCACGATGAGTACACTTGCCCTCATCTTCCCATGGAGTCAATCACTGGGCTACTGTCGTACCTGAACGTCTCAGAAATCTGGATACAGCATAGGTTACCAGTTAGAGATCCACAATAAGGCGCCTTTCAAACTCTGCCAGGTGCTTATAACTCTTTCACACATTAATACACAGCATTTTCATCCCCTTCAAAGTGATCAGCAGCATTTTACACTGTTTCCTTTAAAGTTGTCAGAAACATTCGACACTGTTCCCACTCAAGTAACGCACTCTGGTGAGCGTTCTAGCTGTGACAGAAAAATGCAACTATAATTGTTTTCATATCTTTAGATACTATGTACAAAATTGCATTGACATCTGGCCGCGTCATCTAAATCCTTCGCATTTTTGACAGACAGTGGATACTAATAACAAACTTCCTGACAAAAGATATGTAATAGTGATGCAGGATGTTCGCAGCACACATCAACAGGTGCTGTCACATGAGCCATGATGCCTGTGTATCTGTATATCTTTCAAGTGCTTACTGTAGACTCACTGATGTCGATACAGCATTTGCAGAGGCGTTATGTGTGCTATGAGTTATGTGTTTATGGGCTTGTGTCAATATTCTACTTGAGCAGTGTAGTCATTGTAACTTGTTGATGTGCATTGAAAGTAGGTGTTGTTCATGTCTGTTTCAACAGCAGTTACATATTAAAATGACAGTCATACTTTTTCGTATGCACCCACATAATGTGGTGTAAAAACACGACGATAGTAACAGAAATTGAAAATGGATCTGCGATGAAATCAACAGATTTTGTGACATAAAAGACAAGGATGGTAAAATCAACAAAGTGGCAATAGAAATTGTCTTTCAACCAGGGGGTGTTCGACTGTTGTCCTGCCCAGTACTTTCGCTAGATTTCTTATCCACTGTAAACGTTTGGTTACGACTTGCCAACAGACTGGACCCACACCACTCTGTTTAATTTTGTAGAAAGCTGAGAAAGCTGAAGCACCATGGACTGACGCTCCCCCATCAGTCATCCAATTTCAGTTCAACGTTTTGCACAACGAGATAAGAGTCTTTGTAGCAGCTGTGTATAAAACATTTCACACCCTATGTATCCTACAAATTGAATTATGTATTCTTTCTACTATACTGCGTATGCACAATAAGGAGAATTTTGTCTTTTGCTGTCGTTGCTGAAGTTACAATGGGGAGCGTAGTGCCGAATCGTCACACTTCACCACAGTAGTCTGCGGATATGTGTCACAGTTAATGGTGACCTGTCCATTGGATGTGGACGATAATGTCAGTGGGACACTTGGTCCTACTCTCTCACCATCATCACCACCACCACCGTTAGCTTTGGAACTGTCCTGCATCATGTAATAAGCTCAGTATAATAATTAAAATTATTTAATCCCAGCTGCGATGGAGGAGTGCGGAATGTCCGTTGAAGGATTTAAAATTATGTTGATGGTTAATTGGCATCTTGTTCTTGTAGGACATGAAGGCGATTAAATTTGACAACGATGTGCAACATAGATGTGAACAGCAAAACTGGAAAGAGGAGCTTTATTTTTGTGATGTTTAAAATGAAGCGTGGGGCACGTATGTGTCAAATAAGTGATGAATGGTGAAGAGGGTTTTATGTTGAGACACTATTTACTACACAGAAGTATCCACTTGGTTAAAAATAAGGCACATTACTAAACTGTTAGAGATGAAACAAGTGGAGTAGGGCGGGATGAATGCCTATACGAAAATTAAATATATGATTCTTTTAAATCTGGAGGACTTTCATGGTGGAATAGGTGGAACAATTAGACTTACATTGGAGTTGATATGGTCAGCGAAGTGGCGTAAATTTGAGTGAATCGGCTGATATAAGCTCGTATAAGAACTTGTATTGCTACTTAAGGAAGAAAAAGAAGTGGTACAGTAGACCTATCCAACAAATATAAAACTAAAATTGTCCTCAGTACCTATGTAGATAACTAACATGTTTTCTTAAATACCTTGGTTACTTCAATTTTTAAACAGTATTCAGCAGTATTTCTTGCTTTTCAAGACTTAATTTACTGCACCACACTACTTAATTCAGTATCTGATCTAATGTGGCACTGACCGATATGAAACTATACTGTAGGTACGAGATCAACGCACGTTTCGTACAGCAGTTGTGATGTGGTACCATCAACAGAGATCGACAGAGTAGAGCAGAATTTCCCGCAAAATTTACCATCACAATTTTTTTCACCATTGTGGGTACAACGCTGTGAATAAATGTTTACTATCAAACTTTCTTATTACATCCAGATCACTACATTCTCTTTTTGTAAGGTGACTAGCTGCAGCCACAGTTCGTTTTCCCTTTCAGTCCATATAGTCGTTATCGCAGTGATCTGTCAGTCCAATAAAGCAAAACTTGCTAAACCGACTTCCTTACATATAGAATGCATAGCGATCTAAAACATTATAATAACAATTATTTTGGAAACATTGCTAGAGACAGTCAGCGATCAAAATAGAATTCCTGGAATTAACTACAAAGCAGTCGTAATCATGTCTTTGCGATCTAGACTGTTTTATAGTTAATTTCAATTATAATAACAAGTTTAATATTTTATTAATATCGTGAGCTCGACAATTTAACCATGTTAAATTCCATGAAAACTAGTATTTTCTCTTGTGTCAGTGTCCTATCTGAATACTTTTGATTCATATTTAAGTAAAATTTTAATACTTCATGATGCAGTGTTTCTACATGCATGGAGCGTTATTTTGATGGCACTCACACCAGTTTTCTTTTTTTCAGATAATAAGTGATACGCGAAACGAGTATGGGAAAAATTATTCCACATGTTCACCACTTACTCTTTTCATATAATATGTTCCCTGCTCTTCTGTCGGTTTCCTTTTACTCCGTAACTCACTCACTCACTCACTCATTCTCTCTCTCTCTCTCTCTCTCTCACACACACACACACACACACACACACACACACACACACACTCTCTCGTACGTACACACACCCATACATACACACATTATCACACTCAGCCACTCATCTAGACTACCGGTCTCCCACACAGCGCGACTTACCCACTTGCCCAATCCGCGCACCCACTCTCAGTCCTCCATTTTCATTCCCACTCACTTCCACACCCACTCCCACACACAGTTCCACACCTACTCTTGTTTGCACACACTACACATAAACTGTTATCGAAATTGTTACCATCTAGTCTAAAAAGCCTAAAAACTTTTGATACACACTAATATTCGTCGTTTCGTCACCCCTACAAAACGACTAGAGGCTGGGGCCAACCATATACCTTATTTATTCAATCATCGGTCATTACGGATTATTTTAAGGTGACAACTCCTGCCAACCCTCACCACCTAGCGGTGCTAGGAGCACCTTAACGCCCTTCTTCTTCCCTCTCCCAGTTATTTATTGCAGGCAGTTATTGATATCCATACCAAGCTTGAATAACGTTGCTCCTAGCGCTGAAGAGTTATTCTTTACACCACACCGTTTTCCTTCCATCAACGCACAAATGAAGATTACACCGTTTTGACTTATACGTAGATAGTAAGTCACAGGTACGCTGCAGTTTAATTTTTTCCATCTGCTTTGGAGTAGTGCTAATATTACACAAAATTCCCGCCAATCACGGTCACCCCCATCTCTGGAAGCGTCAGGGTCTCCTGCTTTCACAGTAATGTTTTACAGGTAGCTAGCTATATTTGTAGCAAATTAGGTTGGATTTCTCTATATGTGCAGAGTTAAGCACATTTGGCACCTGTCTCCTATCCCCATCATCACAAATAGAGTTGGCAGGTTTGTTCTGCCGTCAAGTCAATTTTGCTCTGACTCTATGTCATATGTGTATACAGGAAGATTCAGCAAAGCTGTCCACCTCAGATATTTCCTAAGCTGTTAGGTATCGCAATTCTTTTTCGTCCAAATCGATTTTGGAAATTTCTTCACCAACCGACGCAGAATTACTGATATATCGGCATCAACTTTGCTTTTTCAAATGGAACTTTAGTAAATTATGCTGATAACATCGTAATTTTGAAAGAGTGGAACAGAATGCCATTTCACTCTTCAAAATACGGTTAGTAGTTTCGAAAAAATTACAATATTTGAAACTTAAGTTTTATAGGTTTTGAAAATGAAACAGGTTGCTGTCTTATGTGGACGTCCGTATTGTTATATGGAACTGTCACGACATGCTGATGAGCACTCCAGCTTGACGCAACTAACACAGTCTACTTACAAAAGTGAAATTATGGACAAAAGTTTAATTCAAGACATACGTATCACGCCGGGGTACATACTGTTGTACTTGCGCAACGATTGGTAGGCACAGAACGTGTTATCTGAGGATCATTTCCACTTAACTGCTCTAATTGTTCTCCTTCTTCTAACGGAGACTTGAAAGAATGAGCCAACTCAAAAACTTTATGACTGCGTAAAATAGGGAATTGAGGTATATAGACTGTCGGCAAATAACTTTGTGTCATGAGTTTTACGTCAAAGTACACAATTATATTGCAAAACTATACCACCAACAGCAATGAAAAGGAAATCACAGATGAATGAGGTTCAGAACACTTCCATAAAATTCCACTTATCGCATCAAATGTTCGAAATTCGCACCATCTACTGTAAAGAAAGTTTACAGTCACAGGTACAGGAACTTTGGAACGAGACAAGACTCTCCTTCGATATCATTTCACATACTCAACAATGGGATTTTCTAACTGTTCTCGGCTCGTCAGAAGTCGTGCATAGTCTTCATTTCTGAGTTTACCCTAAGAGAAAAAGTTCCAGTGGCACCAAATCAGACGGATATGCAGAGCAACTGATAACACCTTCACGACAAGGACAGGCTTGAGTGAACCCTTTCCTGACACACGCGAGTGGTGACTCGGGCATCCATTGTGTTGTACCTACATACATCTACATATCTGCAAAGGTACTTTCTCCAGGAGAACCGGTATCACTTCGGTGAGAACCTTCACAAACTTTCACCCCACAAGGTTTCTTCAGTGAAGTCAGGATCAGTCACGCAGTCTCCAATTACCCGGCACCAAATGTTCTCACTCCTGGGTCTGGTGTTCATCCTGCCTCAACAGGAGAGGATCCTCAGTGGCGCTATAACGCGCGTTTATCACATTCAGCTTTCCATGATTTGTAGATGCAGCATCGTCGGTGATGAGAATCCTTTAAAGACAGACCTTACTGTCCTGATGTTGTGTGACAACCGAGAAACATTATCTCGTGCGTCGCCTAAAATCGTAATGGTTGATCTGCTGGTGAACTGATACATGTTACGGATACAAACTGTGTGCAAACAAAATGCGAACAACGCTGGGCTGACTTATTACAGATAACCTTTTAGTTTCTCTAGAGATAACGTGTGCATTATTAGCAACAGCTGCCAAAGCATCTATTTCGTTCTCTCTGCTAGTTGCAGACTTGTTCTTATCCTTTGTGTAGTATTCCATTCCTATTCTAACAACGATTTCTTGCGCATTCGCTTAATCATCTTCTTTGTTGGACGCCGTCTACCGGAGTACCTTCGCGCGCGCAACTCGCCTGAGCTCTTCGCGCTGCTTCTGATTCTCCGCAAACTATTAGCACATCTAGTGTCTCGTAGTTTGTGAAAACAATTTATTGTTTTCCGACTAATCAGCATTCGACACACATGAACGATATAGACAGACTGAAACAAACCGCTGTTTCCTCTCTCTTCGGTGTGACGAATTTCCTTCTTTGGGTATGGAATCACGAATTTACACATAACGCAGCAACTGGTTTCACGTTCAAAACAGATAAATAATGAGTCGTCAAAGTTGTAATTTCTCCGAAACTACATGGCGCAACAGAATTAAAGGATCACTTCTCCGAAACGCCGTAATTGCGACCCATTCCGAGGCTTAAGTTCAAAATTTGGCTCAAAAGTGCGTGCAACCTTCCTCTGTAACGGTTTAAAACCATGGCGCCCTGCGACGTCTCCCTCAGTGTCCACGACACTTCAGACAGCAAGGTGTCGACACATGCGAAAAAAGGCTCGGTAGTTCATATGAGCTGTAAGGTGGGTAAATGGTGTCACACTGGCACCAAATTTCACCACAATTGTGCCCAATGCCATAGTGGTCGTGTCACACGGTAGAATGGTCGTCACAGACCCCCTTACCCACGTTACACCCCTTCTTACGACGCCTCTACGATGTAGGTCAGAATTAAGACGCCCACCACCGGCCACTGTGGCCAATCGGTTCTAGGCGCTTCAGTCCGGAACCGCGCTGCTGCTACGGTCGCAGGTTTGAACCCTGCCTCGCGCATGGATGTGTGTGATGTCCTTAGTTTAGTTAGGTTTAAGTAGTTCTAAGTCTAGGGGACTGATGACCTCAGATGTTAAGTCCCATAGTGCTTACAGCCATTTGATCCATTTTTTTGAAGACGCCCACCGTTGAAAGCACGCTGTTTTCTTATAAGCGGCCGAGGAAAACACTCCAGACACCCCACTTCTCAAAATCGTCACTAGGAGGTCATAGGGAGTGGCATAAAGAGCGTCATTGAAACCAATGATTCCCACAAATTCACGGTCGAAAACGATAGTCCGCAGTGTAGTGAGGAACAGGTAGACGTTCTTCACAATCTTTGACACTCCCGTGTTTCAACCCTACTCTAAGGACTTTGTGGGGCTGCATCCCATTGAACGCGATCACACACGTTTGGAGCGCAGCACTACCGCAATTTTTGCTCTCGGTAACGTGCTGGAATCACTAGGGACCGATCAAAACCATCCGTAGAAATTTGAAAATAATCCAGCTAAGTGTGCTTATGTTTATCCAGCGCTCCCATTTTGTGTCCTCCTGTGGCGTAGTTATTGGGGCGGGGGTTTGACTTCGCCACGTGCATGAACAAAACGGCAAAGGGTCCCGATAAGACCCCCTTCTAGTTTTCTAGTTCGGTGACACTCACTCACCTTTATTGAGTATTTTAAAACTGCAGCTGCTTAGAGAGAATGCTTGAGTACAGTACTAGGCGACTGCGTGCAGGCTAGGCTGCTGTTCTTTTGCCGATACAATGCTGATCTTGCGCCTGATAGTATGCCATCCGGAATCAGAGAGTGCCAAACGGGTCATAAGCTATTTCTATACGTTACGGGGGGGGGGGGGGGGGGGTAAACACCCCTGGTATCTTTATAGTTGTGGTTGTGATATGAAGTGGCTTACATGCGACCATAATTGGACATTGGTAGTATTTATATAGAATCCATAACATCTGAGACTGTTGGTTGATTGGTAACAGACCTGATTAAGTTCATCCTATAGTGCCTCGTGTGGAGGTAGGACGGAGAACTCTCTAAAGCAGTGCTATTGCTGGCTTAGAGTAATTTCAACCAAACTTGCAAAATACACAGTTAATTACCTGAATAAAAATACTTTGCAAAGGTCTAAAAATACTATTATTTTTCTAGGACAGTCTTAGTACCCTTACTGAATCGGGTGTCAGTACGTTGACATTTAAAAGTAATCGAAACTGAACCTGATACAGATTTAAACCTTTTCCCTACGTAACATAAGAGTTAGACACACAGGGTCTTTTTTATGTGGAATAGCGAATACAAGATTATTCATAAGTACCTCTGATGTTCACAATACGACTTCGTGGAAACCGCAAGACATACTGAAAAATTATAGTATACATATCAGTGTATAAGACATCTATACAAGGTTTTACTGTAATAAGCGCCGCGGTCTAGCTGCACTGTGGGGCAGACGTGTCAGGAACGGCCCAGTGTTCAGTATACAAGTAGTGCTCTTACTCGCGTGCCACAGCTCTCTCAGTTGGCTACGTATTTCCGCATCGACACGCCACGCCGAGCATGAGGAGGAAGAAGAGGGGGAAACTGCAAAAGTGCCGCATTTAAATTGCAGTGCTGTCGCACTGCACCCAACTTGATTTCATATTTCTTAACAACATGCATCACAAAATTTTTTTTAATATTATTTACTTATTTTTGGCTTGCTGAAGACACAACATAATTTTTATCTTCTATAAACTGTCGGTATACAGACAGATGCAGACAATATCATAGGTTTTTACACTAAGGTTGCCACGTAATCGTGATGTATTTAGTTTCATTATCGAGAAAAAGCCTTTCACATACGTCTTTGGATCGAAATCTTTTAACACCTCTTGCAACCACATAATGGAGGCGTAGAAAATCTTCCTGAGGAAACGAAAGTGGACGTCCTAGACAGGTTTAAAGTAAAAAAAAAGTTGTCTTTTAAACGGCAATTACATTGCATATCAGTCAATTCTATCAGCACATGGGCAGGGGTGCTTTCAAGTGAAGCGGCAAATGGCCTCGAAAACACTTCCAAACCAGATGTAAGACTGGCAGTGACCCAAAAACGTTTAGATAAACTATCCATATCACTATGAATTCTTCAAATATCGCGTTTTATTTAATGCCTGTAAGCCTAGGAAAATGGGCCATGATTTTTGTCAGAATTTATCCCTTCACCAATACGAGTTTCTTTTTAAATCCATTCCCATCAATTCAGAAATAATTCGTTTCTCACCTTGCAGTTATTTACTATGTACAGAGTGCCGTCAAGTCCACTTAACATGTGAGGTCTGGAATCCATTCCTCATGTTCTCATTCTCGTTCCTGCCCCCTCTTTTCCTATGTAAATTCAACAATAACAGTTTTTAAATCGAAAAATCTTCCAAGCATTCTCCTTCATTTCCCTACGTACTTTTCAGTGAAGTATAAAGGCTCCATATTTTTCGTTCAGGTCCTTGCAAAACTGTTGACACTGACAACAGAATAATACATGCCTCTTCAGAAAATATAATGTTCGTACCACCATTTTAATCACACGGTGCATGCCTGCTAATTTAGCATTTATGGAACAATGAATGCCGTCTGTCAGTCATTATAAGTTTTTGCTATTTCGTCGTCCACTAAATATTTAAAATCTTTCTGTATAGTGATATAATTTTGTTCCATAACCAATACGCAGTACCCGTCGATTATGTCACTGCGTATCACATAACGAATATTGAGAATTCTTACCTTTCTCTTCTGTCACTTCCGTTCATTTCTAAAGACTTGTGTAGATAGATCGCTAGACAGCCTCTTTTTGTACGAACAGTCACTGGACATGTAAACTTCTTTAACACCACGAGCAAGTGGCGAGCTGCTGACAATACAATTCTGCCAAACCGAGAAGAACGCTAAATAAAACGTAACGCTGGTCTGAGTACTAGCGAGAAGTACCAAGCAGCACCAAGGCCCGACAAGCCTCGGTCCTTACGTGGACCGGACACGGCCCGCAGTCGGCTTAAACGTTGTTCCCGCATGCAGTTTGATGCTCCATGGCCGACCATGATGTAGGCTGGTCACCTGCTCCATATCGTCGCATTTAATTAGTTGGTGCCTGCTGATGTGCAACCCCGTGAACAGCTTTGCAAAACAGGCTGCTGTCGCACCTTCACAGGTATCTTTTGTCAGCGAGTTCAGTGAACTGTGCACGTATATTGATCTTGGCCCCTTCACAAATGGTGCCCATATTGAGCGCCTCCAATATGACATACAAAAAAGTACAGAAGAATTACAGGATCTACTGAATGGAATGAACGGTCTAATGAGCAGAGAATACGGTTCGAGAGTAAATCAAAGAAAGACAAAAGTAATGAGAAGTAGCAGAGCCGGCAACTGTGGCCGAGAGGTTCTAGGCGCTTCAGTCTGGACCCGCGCTGCTGCTACGGTCGCACGTTCGAATCCTGTCTCGGGCGTAGATGTGTAGGATGTCCTTAGGTTAGTTGGGTTTAAGTAGTTCTAAGTCTAGGGGACTGATGACCCACAGTCCTTAGAGCTATTTGAATCGTTTTTGAAGTAGCAGAAATGAGAACAGCGAGAAACTTAACATCGGAATTGGAGATGACACTCATAGACGAAGTTAATGGAGTCTGCTACATAGGCAGCAAAACAACCCATGGTGGATAGAGCAAGGAAGACATAAAAAGAAGACTAACACAGGCAAAGAGGGCATTCCTGACCAAAGGAAGTCAGACACAGGCCTTAATTTATCCTCATCAAACCAGTCAGGAGACTGATGGCTAAGGAAAGGTATTTGTGAATGATCCTGAAAAGTAACTAACTCCATCCGAACAGGCCTCGAAAGGCCCAAAGGTTCCGACCGACCGCCGTGTCATCCTTGGTTGATAGGTTTCACTGGATACAGATATGGGATGGCATGTGTTCAGCACACCACTCTCCTGGCTGTTGTCAGTTTTCGTGACCGGAGACGCAACTTCTCAGTCACTTAGCTCTTCAATTGACTTCACAATGGCTGAATGCTTACCGCTTGCCAACAGCGCTCGGCAGCCATGATGGTGACCCATCCGAGTGGTAGCCAACCCCGACAGTGATCTAACAGGAACCGGCGTTACCACTGCGGCAAGGCCGTTACCTCAATGCAGAATGTCGTGTGAACCAATTTGAATAAAATATTCCATGCAATATACGCCCAGCTGTTATTCGTTACGGAGGTAAACTGTGTTTTTGATTGGTTCTCTGGATGGTATTGGTTTATTTACCAATTACCATTTCCGTTTTGAATTTCGGTTTTTGAAGTAGTGGTTGAACTTATATAATTTAATTTTTCAGCTGTGACTGTGATTTTTTTGGCCAGTTCTACTTTATCGTTGAAGCATGCCACACAAATTTGCAAACACTATTACATGGTTTTTGTGTACAGCTTCTGTAACTGCTGTTTATAGAGAATATGTTAAATGGTTTAACAACTTCAGAGCATCAGACTGCTTCCGTGTTCACCCAGATATATGGGTCTGGTGCAGTGCCCAGCAGACACAGCTCATTCCGATGTGCAGGTGAGTAGAATATGGATGAACTACAAGTCATTAGTCAGTTGGTAGAACGCAGTTCTTCAGGAAGCAAAGGCAGAATTTCGATACATCCCCTATGTGATCAAAAGTATCCGGACACCTGGCTGAAAATGACTTACAAGTTCGTGGCACCCTCTACCAGTAGTGCAGGAATTCAATTTGCTAGTCGCCCACCCTTAGCCTTTATGACAGCTTCCACTCTCGCAGGCATGCTTTCAATTAGGTGCTGGAAGATTTCTTGGGGAATGGCAGCCATTCTTCACGGAGTGCTACACTGAGGAGAGGTATCGAAGTCGGTCGGTGAGGCCTGCCACGAAGTCGGCATTCCAAAATATCCAAAAGGTGTTCCATAGGATTTAGGTCAGGACTCTGTGCAGGCCAGTCCATTACAGGGATGTTATTGTCATGAGACCACTCCGCCATACGCCGTGAATTATAAACAGGTCCTCGGTCGTGTTGAAAGGTGGAATCGCCATCCCCGAATTGCTCTTCAATAATGAGAAGAAAGAAGGTGCTTAAAACATTAATGTAGGCCTGTGCTGTGATAGTGCCACGCAAAACAACAAGGGGTGGAAGCTCAAGTCCCTTCCATGAGAAACACGACCACACCACAACACCACCGCGTCCGGATTTTACAGTTGGCATTACACACGCTGTCACATGACGTTCCCCAGGCATTCGACATACTCACACCCTGCCATCGGGTCGCCACATTGTGTACCGTGATTCGTCACTCCACACAACGTTTTTTCACTTTTCAATCGTCCAATGTTCACGCTCTTTACAGCAAGCGAGGCGTCGTTTGGCATTTGCCGGGGTCATGTGTGGCTTATGAGCAGCCACTCGACCATGAAATCCAGGTTTTCTCACCTCTCGCCTAACTATCATAGTACTTGCACTGGATCCTGATGCAGTTTGGAATTTATGTGTGATGGTCTGGATACATGTCTGCCTATTACACGTTACGAGCCTCTTCAACTGTCGGCGGACTCTGTCAGTCAACAGACGAGGTCGGGCTGTACGCTTTTGTACTGTAAGTGCCCCTTCACGTTTCCACTTCACTACCACATCGGAAACAATGGACCAAGGGAGATTTATATTTTAGAAATCTCGAGTACAGATGTATGGCACAAGGGACACACTATCACCTGACCACGTTCGAAGTCCGTGAGTTCCGCGAAGCACCCCATTCTGCTCTCTCACGATGGCTAATGACTACTGAGGTCGCTGATATGGAGTACCTGGCAGTAGGTGGACGCACAATGCGCGTAATTTGGGGGTGTCCGGATACTTTTGATCACATTGTTTATGAGTGTTCGAAATGCTAGAGTATAGAAGTCAACTTATGAACCTCCCCTATCCTTATAATTTACAGTGGATTCAATTCCATCGAGAAAGTGATGAATGCTGACGATTGGGATTACTTTCTTCGATAACTGCAAATAACCCAGTAATCCCACTAACACTGGTTACCTGTAAAGACAATTTCACTCCTGACTGTATAGTCATAACTCACATAGGAGGTCCAACCAATATGCCTTTGTGGAGACATATTTTCAAGAACGCTTTTGTATAAAAGTATGTTGCGTTATGATAGACGACCACTTGCCTACAACTGTTGCCTTACTGCATTGTCTTACAGGGCCGTGCTACCTAGACTTTCTGGAAATCGAGTTGCCAGGATCACTGGAAGAGAGATTCTTTTGCCACAAGGAATTGCATCATGACGGGGTCCTTGGGCATTTCAGTCGTCAAGTGACATGTCATCTAAGCATAATATTCTGCGGAAGTTAGATAAGCAGAAATAGTCACGTTTCCCGGCCATCAAGATCCCTGTACCCTGCTTCTTTAGAGTATTGCCTGTGAGGATCGTTGAAAGGCTAAGTCAACAAAATGAAAAATGTAAGCATCAGGGACGAATTGATCGTCTTTGCTCATCACCTTCTGTGAATGTTTGATTCCTTTACTGCTGACAGCTGTATCTCTGTAAACAACAATACCTGTACACATATGAAATAGAATTTACACATTTTGTTGGGCCGATCTAATGTTGTAATTTATAATAATAAAATCCAAGATAGCTTGATGCGTCATAGTTTGCGTAGTTCCGACAGTAGCTAGCTGTCATCCTCAGATTCTCAGATCTACAACGTGCGGATCGAATAAGGTTAATGTAGTAATCTGCATTACCATATCATCTGAGTAATAGAAATTACATACCGCCCAGAAGTGTAATGATGCACCAGTCTCGTCGACGTATTGAGAACATGCTCCAGTTATGATAATATAGGTGGGTATTTTATTTAGCAAGTTTTATATGTTGAGTTGTATTCTGCTGGAGCATTTTCTCAGTATGTCGACGAGACTGGCGTGTAATTATATGAATATCTGGGACGGATGTAATTTTTATATTTTAGATAATACGGTTCCTTGTTTACAATTGTTGTACGATCATGCCGATTACTGCGTTAAAATTATTATATTCACAAATTGTAGATCTGACAATTTCATGATGATAGCTAGTTACTGTCGAAACTGGTCATGAAATGAAGTATTTTTCATCAAGTGATCTTGAGTTCTAATGTTATAAATAACATATGAAATGTTGTCCTGGAATTGGTCCTTACTACAAGCTTCCAAAATTTTAATTGTTTTTCGTGGAACACCATGTACAAGTAAACAAGCAAGGCCAGGTCACCAGCTAGCTCCATTTGGAGTTCAAAATGACAGATCACGTATTCCAAGAATCGAATCTATGTGGTGAGGTCTCAGTCTTTTGAACGCTTTGATTTTACCTTGTTCACAGCAGGACGATTTTTGTAACGCCCTGAAATACTATATTTTTACGTCAGGCCTTTATACATGGTCATTTTAAAATTTCCAGTAATATGTCATTGCATTAATTACAGGGTAAGGTTCATTAATGAAGATGTAACTGAGGCATTTTCAAACGAAATACCTCACAATGTTAGGAGCTCTTGGTTTAGGTAGTATTGCAATTATCAGAGCTGAAAACAAAGCAAAGAGGAAATTATTTATCGATAAGCGAGAACATAGAGGCGGGACGAGGAGCGTTCTGATGGTAATGGATAAAGTGATTACTCTTCCGCTCTGCTCGTGTTGCCATTTCCGCACGCCTTCCCGTAATTACGGCGCTATTAGGGGGAGAGAGGACGATCGCCGTGGGCTTTATACGGGAGATTTTTTTTCGGTTTTTTGTTTTTTAATTGAGCTCTTCACTCAGTATCGAGCTCGCTGACTGAACTGTTATTTCAGTGAATCTGCAAAGGCTCTTTGGGTTGGCAACATTGATAGAGACGGGCTGAAACTTGTAGCTGGCACATGATTGCCCCCCGTTCTAAAATATGTAGCGGTGAGTCATTACAGAAATCATTAAACATGTCATAGCAGTTAAAAAAAAGTCTCTCTTGTCTAACTATTTTATGTAATATATTCATACGATATCTCAACTTTCAAACTAACTGACGAAAACGTATTGGAAACATACTGTCGTAATATTTTTGCGCTATATGTTTCTTTTAAGTGAAAAGAATTAGCATCTTATCTTCTTACTTAATCAGCTCATCAGCTGTCTAGTCGCATCCTTTTTGTACTGGGCGTTTGAGAAATACATCTACAAATCCTGAGTGCAGGTTTCTTAGACTAAAAAAATAACAAGAACCTTACCTAGTTTTCAACTTTTCCTTATAAACTGAAGATAGCTTTATAACATTATAAACTCATAACGAGTTTTCATAATGTCCTCTACCTGTCGTTACACAGGCATGCACTCGTCAAATCATGAAGAAGATTACTGTTGCTAACCACAGATTTCTCGAATGCCTAGGGCCAGCTGGTGTGGCCGTGCGGTTGTAGGCGCTTCAGTCTGGAACCGCGCGATTCTTGAACAGGGTATTCGCTATTACTAGCTGAAACTTGTTACAGAACTTAATTAGTCTTTCTCCTCTTTCATTCCGTGTCCCAAGCCCATATTCTCCTGTAACCTTTTCTTCTACTCCTTCCCCTACAACTGCATTCCAGTCGCCCATGACTATTAGATTTTCGTCCCCCTTTACATACTGCATTACCCTTTCAATATCCTCTTACACTTTCTCTATCTGTTCATCTTCAGCTTGCGACGTCGGCATGTATACCTGAACTATCGTTGTCGGTGTTGGTCTGCTGTCGATTCTGATTAGAACAACCCTGTCACTGAACTGTTCACAGTAACACACCCTCTGCCCCACCTTCCTATTCATAACGAATCCTACACCTGTTATAACATTTTCTGCTGCTGTTGATATTACCCGATACTCATCTGACCAGAAATCTTTGTCTTCCTTCCACTTCACTTCACTTCACTGACCCCTACTATATCTAAATTGAGCCTTTGCATTTCCCTTTTCAGATTTTCTAGTTTCCCTACCACGTTCAAGCTTCTAACATTCCACGCCCCGACTCGTAGAGCGTTATCCTTTCGTTGATTATTCAATCTTTTTTTCATGGTAACCCCCCCCCCCCCCCCTTGGCAGTCCCCTCCCGGAGATCCGAATGGGGGACTATTCCGGAATCTTTTGCCAATGGAGAGATCATCATGACACTTCTTCAATTACAGGCCACATGTCCTGTAGATACACGTTACGTGTCTTTAATGCAGTGGTTTCCATTGCCTTCTGCATCCTCATGTCGTTGATCATTGCTGATTCTTCCGCCTTTAGGGGCAATTTCCCACCCCTAGGACAAGAGAGTGCCCTGAAACTCTATCCGCTTCTCCGCCCTCTTTGACAAGGCCGTTGGCAAAATGAGGCTGACTTCTTATGCCGGAAGTCTTCGGCCACCAATGCTGATTATTTACCAAAATTTAGGCAGTGGCGGGGATCGAACCCGGGACCGAAGACGTTTTGATTATGAATCAAAGACGCTACCCCCTTTTTTTTTTTTTTTTTTTTTTTTTGCATTTTGTTCGTTGTTGATCGATGTGTTTGGTCGTTGCGGACGTCACATGACATCCGGTCAAGTTCGTTTTTTTTTGTTGATCCTTCCACTCAGTTTTTTATTACAGAGGACAACCAGCTCTCTGACCGAACACGCTGAGCTACCGTGCCGGCATTTAAAACAGTACTCCCACCCTCAGACTATCCACTACACCCGGCCTCCAGGTCGCTGGATTACAGGAGCACGCCACCACTCCCAGCCATTCCCCTAGACCACGGGGCCTAGAACAATAAAGTCTCCCACCAAGTAGGAGGGCCCGCTGAGACGCTTCGCTTTAATGAATGCAGCCCACTTAACACAACTGCCACGCACTTCCTTCCTCATGGCAATTCTCAGCTGCACTCTACAGGTGCAGTGAAGACACTCCTGCAGCCTTTTGGATGGCAAGTGTTCGATCACCCACAACATAGCCCTAATTGGAACGCCCTTAGTATCATCTCTATTCACATGAAACACTTGATAAGAAGACAAAACTTGGGAGCAGGCTACAGGCTATATACCACCGTAGAAAATTATCGGAAAGCACAGGCTGCTGCCTTCTATGACGATGGTGCTGGAAATTTGGTATAACGCTCCGAAAAATGTCTATGTTGGAGCCGCGACTGTGTATAAAGAAGTACCTGGAAAGTGTAGCTAAATGTGCAAAGAAAACAGTTTTGATTTTCACTGTGGTTTCCATTTCGCGACCGATCTTTCCTTACTTTCCGTAGAACCGTCGTAAATTATGCGGCCCTGCAGATGAATGTGTGACACATAGCTCATATAAAATTCACCCTGTCGTGAATCGTTACCATTCAAGAGGGTGTAGTTTAAATACCAGACGAACGCGTGTATCTGTCGACCTCATCGTTGGATGTGCCTATTAAACAAGCTAGCCACTATGGTACTTGACATGGCATGATCAGCAACGTGAGAATTCCAATGCACATTTAACGAGAGGCAAGGGAGGGCAGCTCGCCCTGCAGAAAAGAATGTCTTCCCAGATCGAACAAGCAACATGTTTCGCCAAAGACACAGATACATCAGTTTGAAGAAAGGTGGAACTTGAAATAGAAAGTGACTTGCAGCAAGTACAACTAGATTCTAAAGTAATTTGTCTCAAAATCTCCAAACTCTACTGTCATTCACCAAGAAACTTATATGAGTTTAAAAAAGTCGTATTTCAACCGTCAAAAGCCTCCTGCACCGCTCCCCCTCCCACTCTTTCCAACCATCGTAGCCACACTATTGAGATAATGAATTAATAAACAGCATTTACAATAAATTTAGAACTCTTGTGCAGATTTTCGTTAGAATTTTAGCATTTAATAGGGATTTATGTGCACTCAAAGAAACACAATAACACGAATTTCAATTAGAATTAATGAAAATAGCAATCGCTAAAGAAGATACAAAAACTAAAACGTAGTTCTCATTACGCAATCCCTGAAAGACGTGAGCAACGGAAAATAATACTCTTGCTCTTGCACGCACATCATGCATCTTAGTTACATGAACATACAAGGCACAACGTGTAACAAATGTAAAATAGTACTTAACATATCCATGCATGAAATGGTCACAATCATACAGCAATCTCAAACAGATAAAATCAGGATGATCAGGTGCAATGTAACTGATACACTAACTTTTGTGAATCATTTAGCCGGATGGGTTCAGGGATTGATTGACTGGACACTAATAGTGATCAGAATGAGATTTTCACTCTGCAGCGGAGTGTGCGGTCATATGAAACTTCCTGGCAGATTAAAACTGTGTGCCCGACCGAGACTCGAACTCGGGACCTTTGCCTTTCGCGGGCAAGTGCTCTACCATCTGAGCTACCGAAGCACGACTCACGCCCGGTACTCACAGCTTTACTTCTGCCAGCACTTGCCCGCGAAAGGCAAAGGTCCCGAGTTCGAGTCTCGGTCGGGCACACAGTTTTAATCTGCCAGGAAGTTTCACTAATAGTGATGTCTGAAGACGGCGCTGTACAGGGTGTTCTAAAATCCCTATTACAAACTTCTAGGACTTTAGAGGGGACTGAGTAGATAATATTTTGAATCGGAACTCACGCTCGGAAAAGTACCGTTCCGTTTCTACAGCGTCTGAAAACATGTTTGCTAGGTAGGTACGCTAACAGGTTAGTCATGGTAGGGGTTGTTACGTCGGATCAGCTGATGTCATTTGATGTCTGTCCTACCACTGTAACCTGGTTCGAGAATCATTCACGTGCCTGTGAGTGTTAGAGCAACATGGCTGAGTACACGTATGCAGAATATGCCGACATGATCCTTCTGTATGGCGAAGATCACGGTGATGGAAGAGTTGCTCTTCCCTTTTATCAAGATCGTTACCCACTACGCCCGACTCCATCGCATATCCTTTTCGCCATAATTACGCCACGGCTTCAGGAAATGGACCCCCTTCACCGTCAGCAGGCGTGACTGTGGCGGTCCAAGGAGACGCCACACATCCGGTTTGGAAGAGGTCGTACTGCATCACGTGGAAGAGAACCCGTCAAAGAGCACACGAGCAGTTTGTTTGGCTCTTAGTGGGTGGAGCTGTGAGACAACTGATGTATTCGGTTACGCCTAATCAGTTGTTTGTAAGAATTGGTCGCTTTACCAACAAATTTTCCAACGGCTGTAGCACGGAAACGGTATGTTTCCGTACAGGTACTCCGATTCAGAACATGATGTATCAGTCCCGTCTACAAGTCCTAGTAGTTTGCAAGTGTAATTTTAGAGGACCTTGTATAATCTTGAAATCGATAGTAGCATTATGTATATAAGCAAAAAATAAATAAGGAAAAACAGCCTATTGAATCATAAATGTATAGCTGTCATCTACATATACAAGATTATCCTGAAGTTTACAATTAAGTGCCTGTCAGAGAGTTTTTCGAACCACCTTCAATCTGCTTTTCTACCGTTCCACTCTCGAAAGCTCTGATTTCCTTTATTTTGTTATGAGAACCGTTTCTCCCTATGTAATTTGGCACCAACATAATATTTTCACACTCTGAGGAGAATGTTGCTGATTGAAATTCTTTGCAAAGGCCTTCTCAGTTCGCGTATCGTATCCGTGGCTCTCTCTGCCATATTTCACGACCATACCATACGAGCTGCATTTCTTCGCATTCTTTCAGTGTCCGCCGTCAGTCCTAACTAATGCGGATCCCACATTGTACAGCAGTACTCCAGAAGAGGCTGGACAAACGTAGTGTAGGTAGACCCTTTAGTATCCCTGTTGCATTTTCTAAGTGTTCTGCCAATAAATCGCATTATTGCTTTGTTTATCCCACAACATTATCTATGTGATCGTTCTAATCGTTCGGATTTAAGTTATTGGTAGTTGTAGCCCCTAAGTACTTAGTCTGAATTCTCAGCCTTGAGATCTGTCTGATTTATCGTGTAACTGAAATTTAGAAGATTCTTTTTAGTGCTCATGTGGATGACTTCACACTTTTACTTATTTATACTCAATAGTCACTTTTCGCACCATACAGATATCATTTTGCGTTTGGTTTTGATTAGCTGAAGAGTTTAGAGGACGGTAAATGACAGCGCCATCTGAAAACAGCTAAGAAGGCTTCTGAGATTGTCCTCTAAATTGTTTATGTAGATTAGGAACAGCAGAGGGCTTATAACACTTCATTGGGGAACGCCAGATATTACTCATGTTTTACTCAATGACTTTTCTGGCAGAGAATCACGAATGCAGTCGCGCAACTGAGACGATATTCCCTGTCGGTAGCACCCACTACGCATGAGAATAAAGAGCACGTTGTGTTTCACAAAAACGATATTTTTTGAATCCATTTTGGGTGATTGCCAATAAATCTTTTTTATTGAGGTAAATCATAATGTTCGAGCAGAGCATATGTTCCAAAATCCTACAGTAAATCGACGTTAGCGATGTGGGCCTATAATTAGGCGGATTACTCATATTTCCTTTCCTGGTTCCTGGTGTGACTCGTGTAACTTTCGATTCTTTAGGTACGGACCATTCGACGAGCGAGCAGCTGTAAATGTTTGCTAAATATGGAGCTACTGTATCGACATACTCTGGAAGGAATCTGACCGAAATACTATCTGGGCTGGACGCCTTGCCTTCATTACGTGGATTAAGCTGCTATATACACAAGCCTTTCTCGTTAAGCAGTCTATCTTTTAGTTTGAACGATATCAAAATCCCTACAATATTCCTGTGATTATGCCCAACGTGCAGAGAGAATCTGCAACATGGGAAATTCATTTATGTATGTGTAAGTAGGATAAGAAGATCGATATGTTTATGGACATACTAGAAAAACAAGCAGCAGAAACTTGAAAGTTAAAATTTCAAATGCACAGAGTTAAGAGATAGAAAACATTATACTTGCCGTATTTCTTGACTTCCACAAGGCGTTTGATACAGTTCCCCACAATCGTTTAATGAAGAAAGTAATAGCATACGGGCTATCAGACCAATTGTGTGACTGGATTGAAGAATTCCTAGATAACAGAACGCTGCGTGTCATTCTCAATGGAGAGAAGTCTTCCGAAGTAAGAGTGATTTCAGGTGTGCCGCAGGGGAGTGTCGTAGCACCGTTGCTATTCACAATATATATAAATGACCTTTTGGATGACATCGGAAGTTCACTGAGGCTTTTTGCGGGGGATACTGTGCTATATCGAGAGGTTGTAACAATGGAAAATTGTACTGAAATGCAGGAGGATCTGCAACGAATTGACGCATGGTGCAGCGAATGGCAATTGAATCTCAATGTATACAAGTGTAATGTGCTGCGAATACATAGAAACAAAGATCCTTTATCATTTAGCTACAATATAACAGGTCAGTAACTGGAAGCAGTTAATTCCATAAATTATCTGGGAGTAGGCATTAGGAGTGATTTAAAATGGAATGACCACATAAAATTAATGCTCGATAAAGCGGATGCCAGACTGAGATTCACTGGAAGAATCCTAAGGAAATGCAGTCCGAAAACAAAGGAAGTAGGTTACAGTACACTTGTTCGCCCACTGCTCGAATACTGCTGAGCGGTGTGGGATCCGTACCAGATAGGGTTGATAGAAGAGATAGAGAGGATCCAACGGAGAGCAGCGCGCTTCGTTACAGGATCATTTAGTAATTGCGAAGGCGTTACGGAGATGATAGATAAACTCCAGTGTAAGACTCTGCAACAGAGACGCTCAGTGTCTCGGTACGGGCTTCTGTTGAAGTTTCGAGAACATACCTTCACCAAGGAGTCAAGCAGTATATTGCTCCCTCCTACGTATATCTCGCGAAGAGACCGTGAGGATAAAATCAAAGAGATTAGAGCCCACACAGAGGCGTACCGACAATCTTTCTTTCCAAGAACAATACTAGACTGGAATAGAGGGGAGAACCGACAGAGGTACTCAAGGTACCCTGCACCACACACTGTCAGGTGGCTTGCGGAATATGGATGTAGATGTAGATTCCGATAGTAGAGTGTAGGCAATAATGAAAGGTCAGTACTGCATACAGCGAATGATCCACTTTCAAATGCATCTTACTTTATGAGCGAACGGTGTATTCTTTCGTGCTTTGTACTGGAATAGTAAGAATTGCAGATAAGCCATTCATGCAGAGAGATGAATTTCAGAAATATTGTGTGTTTGGTCTGATGGACACTGGGAGGCAGAGGGAAGTACAATTAGGGTTGAAAGGCCAGTCAATGATGAGGTCATTAGAGACAAAGTACAAGTTCAGAATGAGGATCGATGGGGAAGGAAATCGTTCATGTTCTGTCTGAAGGGACCATCATGGTATTTACCTTAAGCGATTTAGGGAAACCACGGTACACTAATGTTGGATGGACATACGCGTTGCGAGCCTCCGCCTTCCCGAATGTGAGTCCCGTGTCTGAAGCACTTCATCTCTCTCAGTATCGAGGCTAGATAGCACTCTGAAATAACTGACACGGGGTATTAGCTGTAATTCACTCCACTCGATGATGGTCCGAAGACGGTGCACATGCTTGCCATCTTGTTTTCAGTGTGCTGCGGAATGCAGTTTTGAGGCTGACAAGATAATAATTATTTATCGCGCGGAGACCACAACATGTATCAGGACCATCTTTGCACGTATAATTTTACTTTCCGTGCAGAAAAATTTCGTTACCAAAGTAACAAATGAGAGGACATTCACTGTGATCAATGTCCATTTCGTGCACAGTAGTCAAGGGCGAAAAAAACAGCCAAGCAAATTTTAAAATCAAATGTGTGCTTCTCACAGACACACCTGCTATACTGCAAAATGGAGGGGTTCACAGGTGACTCCTCTCACATAATGTACTTGCTAGACAGAAAAGTAGGCTGGACACACATCGAATCGACGCAACAGATGAAAAACCGATGGCTGGTACACTTGCCAGCATGAATGTGGATTTTAGCTGGTTCCGCAAGTTCGTTCCGGCATATGCTGGGCTCCTCAAGTCTACCTCAGAGAATATGATACTCAAGCAGCTGAAACACAATGACACACAGAACTTATCTCCCACAGGTTACATAGTCAACTGGACGCCCGGAAAGACGTTTGACCACAAAAGTCAATATAAAAATTGTACAAAATCTTGTAAAAGCAGACTGTACACTAGACTTGATTATAGGCTAGGGAAAAGAAGAAAGAAAACTGGGTGGCTTCACAGATAATTGCCTTTAGCGTCTCGTAAAAATTGTTTTGTAGGAACCCTGTCATCATATTTTCTGCCCAGTGCAGCCACCCCTGAGGATAGTTTTAGATGGCATGCGGTCTATCTGCTAGTTTCCACATAAGTAGGTGTATTCGGCCTCTGGCGACATCCTCATCTTGCCGGTGTTCACATCCTATGTCATCGTAGGATGTGGCTGCAAAAGTGGTGTTGGATGAGAGGGCATTGCTCATCCTGCATATCGCTGACCCATTCCGCCTCTGATGGTCTAGTGAAAACGCATTTGTAGAGATGATATCTGTGGTGAGATTACCGGTGACGTCAAGAGAATCCTGCGAAGGGAGGGGGCCGGGGGGCGGGGGGGGGGGGGGATGAGGCTGAAGTCCGGTTTTCAGATAGTCCCTTGCGTCATGAATTCATGTGCGGGGCAGGAAGGTGACCAGTCGCTTTTGTTAGCCTAGCGCGGGCCGCCAGGGTTCGCTGTGCTTTTCTCTGAATGATTTAGACAGCCTGTGGGGCGGCGGATGTAATTAATTGTTATATTAATGGTTTGAATGTAGAAACACTGCATTTCCCGGCCGATTAACCATATGTGCGGCGACGGGTGGAATTATTGTTGTTAAATGTTCCTATTATTTATGCTGTCTTTTGCCGTTCTCAACACTGGCTTTCTAACTACAATATTGGCAACCAGAAAGTGATTAGCAAAACGTGAAGCTTGTAATTAGAATTCCTAGTGCCCACTGCATCTGAGAATACACTTATAGTTACAGCTTATAGCTCTGAGGAATTAGGAGATTGTCTGGGATTTCTAATCAAAAACGGTCGTGAAAAAACGTTCTATATTCTGAAAGTCACAGATGAAAATAAAAGAATCCACACAATCTAACTAACAGAGCAGTTCAGAGTCGAATGCGCTGAGGTCACTATAACTGTCCAAATTAAATATTTAAAAGAATGCTCGCCGTGATTTGATGATTAGGTTCATCAAACGCCACGCTAAATAATGATAGAATGTTTGTCCCGCGGCGGCACGTGAAAATACGACAATACACAAACTGAAGATTGATAATTAAAGTCAACCCAGAATTAACACTTCACTCGAAAATGATTTCATGGTTACGCGATCTCGAATAACTTAAGACGGCATCCGAGGCTGTTTGTAGCAATGATACCGACTAGCCGCTGGGCTAGTAATGCACCACTTTAAGTTACCTAATAAATTATAGCTTCTCTTGCTGATGGTCGATGAAGCTCTTAATTTAAATGTACATTCAGCACGCAGGTAAGTATTGATAATAAAATTTTGACGTGGCTAAGTTAAATATTTTGGGCGAGAGGATTAATTTAATTACACTGCACGCAGTAGACGAGCTCTGAACTGGCCCTTTGGAGATACGCTATCGCTATAGTTTTATGGGTATTCAAATGAAACTTTTCACATATTTATAGTTATAGCGGATCTCAAACCTACTTAAATATAAACATCCTAGCCTCATTTATTAGCCTACTTAATCTATCTTGCTTCCTTAAGTTTTGAGACGAAAACCAGAAAATCATGGATTTCCACTAAAATTTTAATTTGTAAAATACAAAGTACTGTTTTTATTAAATTATTATGAAAGATGAATCTACATATAGATTTTTAACACTCTAGCTCTTTTCTGTTGCGCCAATGATTTTTACAGGAGAACGTCCATATTTCGAAAATGGCTAAAGTTATCGAACTGATTTTGAAAGTATTACGCAACATTTATGACGTCAGAGCTAGTTACAGCGGACTAGGCTGGCACACAATGGAAAGACTGATGTGCATTTATTACGGCGTGAGTAGACTGCTTCCCTACAATCCCAGCGTGAAGATGAATAGCTCTCCGTAAAATGATTGTCTAATGAGCCAAGGCGAAGCATTTGAGCTTCTGCGAAAAACCCATATTTGTAAACTACGGCCATGCGGTCCGAACGCTGGTCAATAGAATTCGCTTGCTGCGGGCGAGAGCTCCTCTTGGAAATTTGGAGAGTGGAACGAGGCCAACGGATACAGATCGCTGCCTTCCTTCTGGGAATAGAAATAAGGGAATTCGTTTTAGGTGCCGCTACCGGAGGTGGTGTCCTCACGGGGTGAGAGTCCTATTTAGTTTTAAAAAGTGCCGGGTATGATTCCATTGGCTGGCCTAAAAAATTACCAGATGGGAGACAACAGGCCGCTTTCGGAGAATTAGAGTCGCTGGAGCACACTGTCTAAAACTTGTACGTCTGTGAAACGTGGGAATTTGGCATTTAACTGGCTAGGTAACGCATTTTCATAGGAGCGTTGTTCTACTGTTTTTGTTAATAACATTTTTGTTGGGTTGTTTTTCATATAGACCGACGATTGGCAAAAAATTTTGGGGAGAACTTGAGAGAGAGAGCGGAGCAGAGAGAGAGGAGGAGAGAGAGCTGGGCTATGCGCGCTGATTGGAGATTTTGAAGAGGAGACTTGGATCAGCTCTGTGATCAGCGAGGGGTCGGCTGTAGCGGGGGTCTCGTTCCACAGCTCTGGAGGGAAATGCGGTGTCAGCCGCCAATCTTTCAACAGGAGCTCACATTGCTTCGACTTACAGCCTACATCTCAATGAGACTCTGCGGCACAGGCAAACGGGATTGCAAGTTATCAATCGTTCCAATATATTAGTTATTGGTACCCTAATTGTTTCGTTTAGGTTTCCTCGGCTCATTAGCGCCTCGTTTACATATTTTGCCGGCACGGTAGCTCAGCGTGTTCGGTCAGAGGGTTACGTTCTCTCTGTAATAAAAAAACTGAGTTATTCGATTAACAACGAACTTCAATGGATGTTTTACGACGTCCGCCCTGAGCAGATGCAACGATCAAAAGCGAACAAAATGAGATTAAAAAAAAAAGATACATATAGTAGTTGCACATGACATCGCATGCCACGTGGCAAAGTCGAAGCAATTACTGTTCATTTACCGGAGTCGTTTCTTTTTTTTTTTTTTTTTTTTACCAGTGGTCTGTAAGAAATCGTTTCTCCTTTCTCTGTTATTCCCTGTGGTAACTGAAGCTTCAGCTTAAACTGCCATATAACTATAAAGCTTACTTGGTATGTGTGGCATTTCTTTCGATATCAGTGTTCTTGTTTAAGACTTTGCCGTTACGTTCCTGCCTCAGAGGTTTGTAGGGTTCATAGGGGAGCAATGTTTTATTTCAGCAGACTGGCGGACCCCATTTCTACCGTATTTATTAATGCGTTTTGTTTAAAAAACCCTTCTCATTACGTTATTCCGTTGCACACCAGTTTTCATCACCACACTGGAGCTTCAGGGGAGAGAGCTACCATTCGGGCGGTCCATCCGATGCAGATCACTGGGGGGTCCCAGAAGGCATGTCCAGCTCGTGTAGCATCTTTCAGCGACCGTAGTACATTAGGTATGCATCAAATTCTTGAAACTCTTGGTCATCACATTGGGTTGTTCAGAGGAGGACTTCATGTTATCAGGCAGTTCTGTTTGGTTTTTAGCAGCAGTCAAGGGAGTCTACTACTTATATTGTTAAAAAAAAATAACCGACCTTCATCGTGGTTCACAGCCCATGGTAAATTGTCAATCCCCCTTTTAATGGCTGGACAAATCATTTCTAACGTTTGAGGAAGGCACAACATACCAATGGGACCTTTCGTGGCAAAGTACTGTAGCTCCAAAAGCAACCTTCTGATATATATATATATATATATATATATATATATATATATATATATATATATAAATTATATATATATATATATATATATATATAATTTATAAACACTTCGTGCAAATAGATTGAACAAAGACCAATTAAGTCCCTCCAACACTGTGGAAACGATGCTGTTCCCATCTAACAGTGCAAGGCAGAACTCTTAGGAAAAGGCCACCTGACTTCAGTGCCAGTCCAGCGCGAGCTGCCACTATCGGGAGCCCATCGTTAGGTACCGCCGACTTTCCAGATGACTTGCAGTGCAGGATTTGCAGCATAGGGATAGCGGTTATCTCTGAAACAACCGGTTTTGGTTACGTCGGTTTTCTTCCCTGCCAGTTTAACCTGACTGTTAAAACCGCCCAAACTAACCGCTTTCTGAAATAATCTATTTTCGGTTTTTATTTATATTATTTCTTGTAATAAATGAGAAATGGTACAAAAGTTGAAAAATTTAACGCTCTCAATTTCAAGATATACAGAATCAAAATGTTAAACTAAATAGGAAAATAAAGGAAAATTAGTCTCTTCACGGTTCACTGCTTTTCTCGAAAGTGAAATCGAGCGAGGTGGCGCACTGGTTAGCAAACTGGACTCGCATTCGGGAGGACTACAGTTCAAGCCCGCGTCCGGCCACCGTGATTTAAGGTTTCCGTGGTGCGTCTAAATCGCTTCAGCCAAATGCCGGAATAGTTCCGTTGAAAGGGAGCAGCCGACTTCCTTCCCCATTCTTACCTAATCCGAAGGGACCTATGGCCTCGCAGTTTGGTCCCCTCCCCCAAATCAACCGACCAACCAATCGCAAGCGATAAGTGGTTAAAAAAATGGTTCAAATGGCTCTGAGCACTATGCGACTTAACTTCTGAGGTCATCAGTCGCCTAGAACTTAGAACTAATTAAACCTAACTAACCTAAGGACATCACACACATCCATGCCCGAGGCAGGATTCGAACCTGCGACCGTAGCGGTCACGCGGTTCCAGACTGAAGCGCCTTTAACCGCACGGCCACACCGGCCGCCTATAAGTGGTTAAACACTGCAAAAAGTTACCCTTATTCTCCAACTGATTCTAATGTTTTGAATCTCTGCTCAGAGATCGTATTGTAATCGGGGATCATACCACTACTCTAACATTACTGATAGTCAGTGCTAAAGGGAGAAAACTGAGGTTGAAGAGCTCTATTTTTCGTGTTATTTGGCTCCTTTTCAGGAACAAAGAGCAGACAAAGGTACTCGTACATAGACATCAGATCAGCTACTTTCTATTTTTATTGTATACCATGAATGACTAGTTCAGTTTTTAATTTAATCCTGTTGTCATAATTAGCTTTCGCTTTTGTTAATTCATATAAAAATGACAGATAAATCTTAAAGTTTTTGAAGTAAATAAAGATTTGTGCTACACTGCTACGTCATTTCGTAAAAATATTCCCAGCCTAAGCTTGATGCCATTCTACAACACAACAGATACAGGGTGAAGACAGCGAGCAACTACCTTATAGACCAGGTCGCCACAGGTGTTTCACATACACGCATACCTGAAGACACGACACATGGAAACAGAGACATTATTATCCCAGAAATGGTGTACCAATTCTTATGCCATTTGCCTGTTGCCCGTTTCTGTCAGCATTGTTATTAAAGCAGCGCTGATCACTTTTCCCATTTACTATTTTTTCTTTCAGTCATTAGTCTTCTGACTAGTTTGGCGCGACCCCTTACGAATTCGTCTCCTATGCCAACCTGTTCATCTGTCCGGCCCCGGTAGCAGAGTGGTCAGCGCGACAGAATGTCAATCCTCAGGGCCCGGGTTCGATTCCCGGCTGGCTCGGAGATTTTCTCCGCTCAGGGACTTGCTGTTGTCCTATTCATCATCATTTCATTCCCCTCGACGCGCAAGTCGCCGAAATGGCGTCAAATCGAAAGACTTGCATCCGGCAAACAGTCTACCCGACTGGAGGCCATGGTCACACGACATTTACATTTACCTCTTCATCTCAGAATAACACTTGTAACCTACGTCCTCAATTATTTGCTGGATGTATTCCAATCTCTTCCTCTACAGTTTTTGCCCTCTTCAGCTCCCTCTAGCACCACGGAAGTCATTCCCCGATGTCTTAACAGATGTCCTATCATCCTGTTTCCCACTTACGCTTTTCCTCTCCGATTCTGCATAGAACCTCCTCATTCCTTACCTTGTCAGTCCATATAATTTCCAACATTCGTCTACATCACGACATCTCAAATGCTACAATTCTCTTCTGTCCCGGTTTTCCCACAGTCCATATTTCACTACCATACAACGCTGTGCTCCAGACGTACATTCTCAGAAATTTCTTCCTTAAATTAAGGCCTATGTTTGATACTACAAGATTTCTCTTGGTCAGAAATGCCTCTTTCGCCAGTGCTAGTCTGCTTTTGATGTCCTCTTCCGTCCGTCCGCGATTGGTTATTTTGCACTCTATTTCGTGACCATCAATCCTGATATTAAGTTTCTCGCTCTTCTCACTTCTCCTGCTTCTCATTACTTTCGTCTTTCTTCGATTTACTCTCAGTCCATATTCGGTGCTCACTAGACCATTCCATTAAGAAGATTATGTAATTTTTCTTCAGTTTCACTTAAAGATTTTTAATTCCACTACTGATCCTTTCTTTTATTTCCATCATTGCGTCTTCGATGAACAAATTAATAGTAGGCCCTATCTTAGACCCTTTTTAATCCGAGCACTTCGTTGTTGGTCGACCACTCTTATTATTCACTCTTAGCTCTTGTACATATTGATATTACCCGTCTCTCCCTATAGCCTAACCCTGTTTTTCTCAGGATTTCGAATATCTTGCACAATTTTAAGTTGTCGAACGCTTTTTCCAGTTCGACGGAGCCTATAAATGTGTCTTGATTTTTCTTTGCTTTGCTTTCATTATCTACCGCAATGTTCGAGTTGCCTTTCTGGTGCCTTTAGCTTTTCTAAAGCCAAACTGATCGTCATATAAGACATCCTTAATTTTCTTTTCCATTCTTCTGTAGATTATTCTTGCCAGCAACTTGGATGCGTGAGCTATTGACTGTGCGATAATTCTCGCACCAGTCAGCTCTTGCAATCTTCGGAATTGTGTAGATGATATTTTTTCTAAAGATAGAAAATATGTCGCCAGACTCTTACATTATACACACCAACGTGAATAATTGTTTTGTTGCCACTTCCCCCAATGATTTAAGAGATTCTGATGGAATGTTATTCATCCCTTCTGCCTGATTTGATCTTAAGTCCTCCAAAGCTCTCTTAAATTCTGTTTCTAATACTGGATCCCCTGTTGTTGTTGTTGTGATCTTCAGTCCTGAGACTGGTTTGATGCAGCTCTCCATACTACTCTATCCTGTGCAATTTTCTTCATCTCCCAGTAACTACTGCAACCTACATCCTTCTGAATCTGCTTATTGTATTCATCTCTTGGTCTCCCTCTACGATTTTTACCCTCCACGGTGCCCTACAATACTAAATTTGTGATCCCATGATGCCTCAGAAAATGTCCCAACAACCGATCCCTTCTTCTAGTCAGGTTGTGCCACAAATTTCTCTTCTCCACAGTCCTATTCAATACCTCCTCATTAGTTATGTGATCTACCCATCTAACCTTCAGCATTCTTCTGTAGCACCACATTTCGAAAGCTTCTATTCTCTTTTTGTCTAAACTAGTTATCGCCCACGTTTCACTTCCACACATGGCTACACTCCATACAAATACTTTCAGAAACGACTTCCTGACACTTAACTCTACACTCGATGTTAACAAATTTCTCTTCTTCAGAAACGCTTTCGTTGTCATTGCCAGTCTACATTTTATGTCCTCTCTACTTCGACCATCATCAGTTATTTTGCTCCCTAAATAGCAGAACTCCTTTACTACTTTAAGTGTCTAATTTCCTAATCTAATTCCCTCAGCGTCACTCGACTTAATTCGACCACATTCCATTACCCTCGTTTTGCTTTTGTTGATGTTCATCTTATATCCTCCTTTCAAGACACTATCCATGCCGTTCAACCGCTCTTCCAAGTCATTTGCTGTCTCTGACAGAATTACAATGTCATCGGCGCCCCTCAAAGTTTTTATTTCTTCTCCATGGATTTTAATACCTACTCCGAATTTTTCTTTTGTTTCCTTCACTGCTTGCTCAATATACAGATTGAATAACATCGGGGAGGGACTACAAACCTGTCTCACTCCTTCCCCAACCACTGCTTCCCTTTCATGCCCCTCGACTCATATAACTGCCATCTAGTTTCTGTACAAATTGTAAATAGCCTTTGACTACCTGTATATTACCCCTGCCACCTTCAGGATTAGAAAGAGAGTATTCCAGTCAACCTTGTCAAAAGTTTTCTCTAAGTCTACAAATGCTAGAAACGTACGTTTGCCTTTCCTCAATCTAGCTTCTAAGATAAGTCGTAGGGTCAGTATTGCCTCAGGTGTTCCAACATTTCTACGGAATCCAAACTGATCCTCCCCAAGGTCCGCCTCTACCAGTTATTCCATTCGTCTGTAAAGAATTCGCGTTAGTATTTTGCAGCTGTGACTTATTAAACTGATAGTTCGGTAATTTTCACATCTGCCAACACCTGCTTTCTTTGGGATTGGAATTATTATATTCTTCTTGAAGTCTGAGGGTATTTCGCCTGTTTCATACATCTTGCTCACCATATCGTAGAGTTTTCTCAGGACTGGCTCTCCCAAGGCCGTCAGTAATTCCAATGGAATGTTGTCTACTCCGGGGGCCTTGTTTAGACTCAGGTCTTTCAGTGCTCTGTCAGTCTCTTTGCTCAGTATCATATCTCCCATTTCATCTTCATCTTCATCCTCTTCCATTTCCATAATATTGTTACCCAAGGATTTCTAGCATCCCTCGTCTTTTTACCTATTTTATCCTCTGCTGCCTTCACTACTTCATCCCTCAAAGCTACCCATTCTTCTTCTACTGTATTTCTTTCCCCCATTCCTGTCAGTTGTTCCCTTATGCTCTTCTTGAAATTCTGTACAACCTCTGGTTCTTTCAGTTTATCCAGGTCCCATCTCCTTCTAGTATCTCCAGGATTCTTCCATGTATACAACCTTCTTTCATGATTATTGAACCAAGTGTGAGCTATGATTAAGTTGTGCTCTGTGCGAAATTCTACCAGGCGGCTTCCTATTTCATTTCTTCCCCCCAAACCACATGCCCCTACTACATTTTCTTCTCTCCCTTTTCCTACTACCGAATTCCAGACACCCATCACTATTAAATTTTCGTCTCCATTCACTATCTGAATAATTTCTTTTATCTCATCATACATTTCATCAATTTCTTCATCTGCAGAGCTAGTTGCCATATAAACTTGTACTACTGTAGTAGGCGTGGGCTTCGTGTCTATCTTTGCTACAATAATGCGTTCACTATGCTGTTGGTAGTAGCTTACCCGCACTCCTATTTTTATATTCATTATTAAACCTACTCCTGCAACACTCCTATTTGACTTTGTATTTATAATCCTGTATTCGCCTGACCAAAAGTCTTGTTCCTCCTGCCACCGAACTTCACTAATTCCCACTATATCTAACTTTAACCTATCCATTTCCTTTTTAAATTTTCTAACCTACGTGCCCGATTAAGGGATCTGACATTCTCCTCTCCGATCCGTAGAACGCCAGTTTTCTTTCTCCTGATAACGACGTCCTCCTGAGTAGCCCCTCCCGGAGATCCGAATGGGGGACTATTTTACCTCCGAAATATTTTACCCAAGAGGATGCCATCATCATTTAACCATACAGTAAAGCTGCATGCCCTCGGGAAATATTACGGCCGTAGTTTCCCCTTGCTTTCAGCCGTTCGCAGTACCAGCACAGCAAGGCCGTTTTGGTTAGTGTTACAAGGCCAGATCAGTCAATCATCCAGACTGTGGCCCCTGCAACTACTGAAAAGGCTGCTGCCCCTCTTCAGGAACCACCCGTTTGTCTGGCCTTTCAACACATACCCCTCCGTTGTGATTGCACCTACGGTACGGCTATCTGTATCGCTGAGGCACGCAAGCCTCCCCACCAACGGCAAGGTCTATGTTTCATTGGGAGGTTGGTCGGGCGGGGGGGGGGGGGGGGACTGGATCCCCTATCTCTTCTAAATCGATTCGTGTTTCTTCTTCTACCACATTAGACAAATCTTCCTTCCCATACAGGCCTTCAAAATACTCTTTCCACGTATCCACTGCGTGTGGTCAGCAAATCATTTGCCCAGTCGTTCTTGGCTCTCCCACCTTCTTAGCCCCTACTTCTCATTCAAAGAGCTCTTCAACTGATGGCGTGTGACTATGTGTCCACTAAGGAAAAGACAGTGCCATGTTCTGGAATGAGAAAGAAAGCTGCATCTATGGAAATTTAACAGAACGGGAAACTCCTGAAAAGGCAATCTTCTCACTTGGCGCAGGGTCAGCCGTAAGACTTCTGATAAAACAAAGGAAGTTTCTGTTTACGCACGTAGCCTCCGCTCCAACAAATGAAGAGTGCTTTTCAAACATGAAGCTAACAAATAAATCCTTACAATGATTAGCCTTTTCCTCAGTGTCGTGATAATTCCGGACCAACGGCCAAAAAGTAAAAGATGGAGATAATTCGCTCTTACAATGGGTACACGTGTGTATCGTCACAACTAGAGGTCTGCTATTCAAATATGAAAAACAGAAATGAGTTCTCATTGTGGTTTGGGAACTATCGAAAGAAATGAGTTACTGTTTACACTATTTGGAAGCCAGGTAATAAACATATCACTGAGGAAAGTAGAAGCACTGAAACAGTATTTTTCAGAAAAATGGGGCAGCAAGGTGTGAGATAGAAAAGATAGAATGACGTCATGGAACGCCAATAGAGGAAATCCTTACCCTTTACAAGAAGGCCAAGTTATGGAAGGCTTGGCGTCAAATCTGGACGGTTTTTGTCAGTTTCCAGAGATAATTCTAGCAAGCATTGAGTGCTCTGACCACATCGACTATCGGAGATTAAGCCATTTTTTCTTCTGCTTCTATTGGCTTGGTGCGAGTTGACTCTGAGTTTACGGAAAAGTGATAAAGTATTATTTCCTGGCCGGCCGGAGTGGCCGTGCGGTTCTAGGCGCTGCAGTCTGGAGCCGAGCGACCGCTACGGTCGCAGGTTCGAATCCTGCCTCGGGCTTGGATGTGTGTGATGTCCTTAGGTTAGTTAGGTTTAATTAGTTCTAAGTTCTAGGCGACTGATGACCTCAGAAGTTAAGTCGCATAGTGCTCAGAGCCATTTGAACCATTTTTATTATTTCCTGCCTTTGTATTTGAATTTCTTTCGTGAAGGCTTTTCAGTTTGGTAAATGGTGTATTGAACTTCCAATTAACTACCGGGAATCTATATACTTTGGAGTCAATAAATTTGTTAGTCACATTCGTTCCTGGCCGAGACTACTTGGAATTTCCTGTCAGGCACATTAAAGCCTCCGCCTCACTTCATGCAACAAATTAAACCACACCATAGAGATTTATTGACGAAAGCAAAGCGTGGGAGGCTACAGGCAGTACCGAGAACCGAACTCGGGTCTTTCACCCGACAGTGAGACGCGATGATCGCTCAGCCACCAAAGATAAGCACATGTTAATTGTACTGTATAGTTAATCATGAGTTTGACATTTATTTAGACAGAGTTGTTGTAGCTTCTAGCACGTCCCACGTTCCAAACGCTGTTTGCTGCTTTAAATTAGTGTGTCAGTTACGTGATGCCTTATTTTGCTGCAGTGCGAGAACTCGTTGCTATTATCATCACAAGTTCTTGCTATTGGACTCACTGTTGACCTGAACACAACTGCGATACGGAGTAACAACATGTACTTTTAGTGGGAAGGGTTTCACGGCCTCTTGGCGTCTATGTCATTAGCGACGTTACAACCTTAGGCTCAGAAAAAGATTGAGAATGACCGTCTCACTTCATGAGAACCTGTCGAGCAAGGTGCAAATATGCGAAGATAGTAGACTCTCGTTCGAGGGCACAGCGGTATGAATCCCCATACAAACTTCCATACTTAGATTTTTCATTGTTTTCCTAAATATCTTTAGGCAAATGTCCTTATGATATTCAAAGGACAGCAGCTCGTTTGGTCACAGATTCGTTTAATTAATGTGAAAGCATCAAGGAGATGCTCATTTAACTCTGCAGACAGACACTACAAAAGAGGCGTTACACATCGCGGTGTGTATTACCCTAAAAATTCTGAGAGTGTGTGTTCTTACGTCGGCCGATGTGGCCGAGCGGCTCTAAGCGCTGCAGTCCGGAACCGCGCTGCTGCTACGGTCGCAGGTTCGAATCCTGCCTCGAGCATGACTGTGTGTGATGTCCTTAGATAAGTGAGGTTTAAGTAGTTCTAAGTCTAGGGAACTGATGACCTCAGATGTTAAGACCCATAATACTTAAAGCTATTTGAACCATTTTTTGTGTTCTTGCAACCATTAGCGACTGAAACACAAAAAAAACCACTATCATAACACAGTCAACCAAGCGGCATTCAGAATTTGCATCTGATTACTATTACCACATTGTTGATGTAAATTAAAGTAACATAACTTAATCAAAGTAATTATTCTACAGTCATCATGTCGTGGTCTGGTGGTTTGCGTTGCTGACTCTCGATCACGGGAACCCCCGATACGATTCCTGGCCGGGTCGGACATTTCTCCCGTCGGGATTTGTGTGTTGCCCTCTCATCATTTCATCGTCATCATCATCATCATCATCATCATAATCGACGAGCAAGTCGCTGAAGCTGCGTCAAAGAAAAAGACTTGCACCAAGGTATCGAACATCCCAGAAGAAGACTCGCCAAAAATGCGTTACGTGTTTCATTTTCTGTTTCAGTAAGCTTACCAACTTTACAAAAAACTGGAGGAATGTTCTGATTAAAGAAAAGTAAAGGAAAGTAATCATATGAAGTGTGGAATAATACAGCTATACCTGATAAAATTTTAGATGAAAGTGACCACTGTTTATGGAACTCCAAGTTACTTGTAGATGGCGTCTTTACAATGAGGTGACAAAAGTCAGCCGGCCGAAGTGGCCGCGCGGTTCTGGCGCTGCAGTCTGGAACCGCGAGACCGCTACGGTCGCAGGTTCGAATCCTGCCTCGGGCATGGCTGTGTGTGATGTCCTTAGGTTAGTTAGGTTTAACTAGTTCAAAGTTCTAGGGGACTGATGACCACAGCAGTTGAGTCCCATAGTGCTCAGAGCCATTTGAACAATTTTTGACAAAAGTCATGGAATAGCAATATGCGCATATACCGATGGCGGTAGTGCCGCGTACACAAGGTATTAAAGGGCAGTGCATCGGCGGAGCTGTCATTTGTACTCAGGAGATTCATGTGAAAAGAAGTCCGACGTGATTATGGCCGCACGACGGGAAGCAACAGACTCTCAACGCAGAATGGTAGTTGGAGCTGGACGCGTGGGACATTCTGTTTCTGATTACCTCTCACCACGGACAAAGCAATGGCCAATGACCTTCAGTTAACGACCAAGAGAAGTGCCGTTTGCGTAGAGTTGTCACTGTTAATACACAAACAACACTGCGTGAAATAGCCGCAGAAATCAGTACGGAACTTACGACGAATGTATCCGTTAGGACAGTGCGGTTAAGTTTGGAGTTATGGGGTATCGCAGCAGATGACGAACGAGAATACCTTTGCTAACAGCAGGACATCGCCTGCAGCGCCTCCCTTATGCTCGTGACCATCTCGGTTAGACCCCACTCTACTGGAAAATAATGGCCTGGTAAGATGAGTTCCGATATGAATTGGAAGAACTGATGACAGGGTTCGAGTGTAGCACAGACCCACGAAGCCACGAATCGAAGTTGGTATTGAATGGAATGGACCGGGTCCTCCGGATTTTCACCTACTTAGAAACCCTTTGGGGACATTCATGGACATCATGTCCGCAAACAACCATGGAATCTTTATTGATAACAATGCGGCATGGAGCTGGTCCACAATTGTTCGCGATTGGTTTGAAGAACAGTGTGGACATTACGAGCGAATGATCTGGCCAGCTAGACCGCCCGGCATTAATCACGTCGAAAATTTATGGGAGATAATCGATAGGTAAATTCGTGCACAAAATTCTCCACCGGTAACACTGTCGAATTTATGCATGGCCATAGAGACAGCATGGCTCGATATTTCTGCAGGGAACTACCAACGACTTGTTTAGTGCATGACGAGTTGTTACGCTAAGTTAGGCAAAAGGAGTTCCGGCACGAGGTTAGAAGGTATCCGATGGTTTTTGTTACCTCAGTGTATTACAGTGTAACAAATAGTGTGCCTCGGTTGGTAGCCTTCAGACACGGAAATGAGACATCTCCGTAGAAAGGGCGGTAAGTAAGAAAGGTACATCATAAGGTGGCTTGCGTAGTATAGAAGATGATGATTCCTTTGTGGTGACCATGGCTTGCTTCCTCATCCATCCTTTGCCAGTCCGAAGTTATGTTCCATCTCCAATGGTTTCTCCGTACGGTGGTCGTTGAATGGTTCAAAATGATTCAAATGGCTCTGAGCACTATGGGACTTAACATCTGTGGTCATCAGTCCCCTAGAACTTAGAACTACTTAAACCTAACTAACCAATGGACATCACACACATCCATGCCCGAGGCAGGATTCGAACCTGCCACCGTAGCGGTCACGCGGTTCCAGACTGAAGCGCCTAGAACCGCACGGCCACACCGGCCGGCGGTCGTTGAATCTTTCCTTCTACAAAGCAACCATTCCTGACACTTGCCTTACCAGTTCAACGAAACCTTGGAAAACCTAATGTGATTATATATGGCGGTAGTATCTGTTCCCGAAAGAACAGTTACCGTTGATGACCATGCAGCTTTGTTAGAATGAAATGATAATTAAATGGACACCCTAGCTGCAAACAGGCTTTGATGTACTTCATTGCGGACATGTTGAAAATGTATGCCCCGACCGGGACTCGAACATAGGACTCGAACACAGGACCTCCTGCTTATATGGCAGACGCTCTATCCATCTGAGCCACCGAGGGCACAGAGAATAGTGCGCCTGCAGGGACTTATCTCTTGCACGCTCCCAGTGAGACCCACATTCCCAAATGTCCACACTACTACACAAACATCTATTAGGCGCACTACGAATGTAGTGGTGTGGACATGTTCGGAATGTGGGTCTCACGGGGAGCGTGCAAGAGATAAGTCACTGCAGGCGCACTGTCCTCTGTACCCTCGGTGGCTCAGATGGATAGAGCGTCCGCCATGTAAGCAGGAGATCCTGCGTTCGAGTCTCGGTCGGGGCACACATTTTCAACATCTCCCCAATGAAGTATATCAACGCCTGTTTGCAGCTAGGGTGTCCATTTAATTATCATTTCATCCTAAATGTGAATGAAATTACAGTGAAATGAATACCCTTAGCTGCATACAGGCGTTGATATAACGGGGACAGTTGAAAATGTGTGCCCTGACCGGGACTCGAACGCTGGATCTCCTGATTACATGGGAGACGCTCTATATAACTGAGCCACGTAGGACACAGAGGATAGTGCGACTGCAGGGACTTACCTGTGGCACGCCTCCCGTGAGACCCACATTCGCAACTTTTTGGCCCGCACTGTATTCGTAGTGCCCTGCTCATCATACCCTATTACTCGCGGCCTTACCGCCGATTCCCGTAAGAGATGGGGAACTGTTTCTGCATTCGCACAGCAGAAGATGGTCAAATTGCCGGTGAGCCTTAACTATATACGTATGAAGATGGTACCTGTTCTTTCGGACATGTCCGAAGGAACAGATACCATCTTCGTAGATATACTAAATGTGAATGGCTGTCGTCCCAAACGCCGAGTCCAGTGTGCTTAACCGCAGCGGCACGTAACTCGCTGGGTGCCTCTGCTCTTATAGAGCGACCCACCGAGATTTCTGAATGCTAAGCATGCGCCGGTTGCGGGAACGAAGTGGGATGACAAGGTGGCGAGCGTGCAGCCTCCAGGATAACGCGGGCCCGCGCCGGCGGCCAAGTTCTGGGAGCCGGGCTGCATAATGTATGTGGCTGGCGGCTATTGTTGCCCGGGCGGGCGGCCACATCAAACATTAAGCGCCGCATATCTAGCGCGCCGCGCCGCGTCCCCAGGGAGCGACGGGATGAATTATTGCGCCGGGCGCGCCGCGCTGCGACATCACCTCCGCTCCCTCAGGGGGCGTAGGAGGGACACCGGGTGACGAGATGCCGCCTCGCGCAAACATCGGCGGACGGGGTGCCGCACCTTCCTTCCCGTCGCGTTGGTACCTCCCTAAAGATTAGCCTTGTGTCGATCGCATTTGTAAGATTTAAGAGAGCTTACGGGCTTCGACCCGTCAGACGTCATCAGAATTAAGAGTTCAAGAAATGTTGTTGTTGTTGTGGTCTTTAGTCCTGAGACTGGTTTGATGCAGCTCTCCATGCTACTCTATCCTGTGCAAGCTTCTTCATCTCCCAGTACTTACTGCAACCTACATCCTTCTGAATCTGCTTCGTGTATTCATCTCTTGGTCTCCCTCTACGATTTTTACCCTCCACGCTGCTCTCCAATGCTACATTTGTGATTCCATGATGCCTCAGAACATGTCCTACCAACCGATCCCTTCTTCTAGTCAAGTTGTGCCATAAACTCCTCTTCTCCCCAATTCTATTCAATACCTCCTCATTAGTTATGTGATCTACCCATCTTATCTTCAGCATTCTTCTGTAGCACCACGTTTCGAAAGCTTCTATTCTCTTCTTGTCCAAACTATTTATCGTCCATGTTTCACTACCATACATGGCTACGCTCCATACAAATACTTTCAAAAATGACTTCCTGACATTTAAATCTATAGTCGATGTTAACAAATTTCTCTTCTTCAGAAACGCTTTCCTTGCCATTGCCAGTCTACATTTTACATCCTCTCTACTTCGACCATCATCAGTTATTTTCCTACCCAAATAGCAAAACTCCTTTACTACTTTAAGTGTCTCATTTCCTAATCTAATTCCCTCAGCATCACCCATCTTAATTAAACTACATTCAATTATCCTCGTTTTGCTCTTGTTGATGTTCATCTTATATCCTCCTTTCAAGACACTGTCCATGCCATTCAACTGCTCTTCCAACTCATTTGCTGTCTCTGACAGAATTACAAAGTCATCGGCGACCCTCAAAGCTTTTATTTCTTCTAAATGGATTTTAATACCTACTCCGAATTTTTCTTTTGTTTTCTTTACTGCTTGCTCAATATACAGATTGAATAACATCGGGGAGAGGTTACAGCCCTGTCTCACTCCTTTCCCAACCACTGCTTCCTTTCGTGCCCCTCGACTCTTATAACTGCCATCTGGTTTCTGTACAAATTGTAAATAGCCTTTCACTCCCTGTATTTTACCCCTTCCACCTTTAGAATTTGAAAGAGAGTATTCCAGTCAACATTGTAAAAGCTTTCTGTAAGGACATAGGTTTGCCTTTCCTTAATCTTTCTTCTAAGCTAAGTCGTAAGGTCAGTATTGCCTCACGTGTTCCAACATTTCTACGGAATCCAAACTGATCTTCCCCGAGATAGAAAATTCAAAATGCGATATTTCTGTTGAATATTGGAACGCTTCAACTTCTCGTGTTAATTACAGAGTGTTGCACTTACATGATAAAGAAATAACAAAATGTTTAAATCTGTGTGAATTCCTAAGGGACCAAACTGCTGAGGTCATCGGTCCCTAGACTTACACACTACTTAAACTATCTTATGCTAAGAACAACACACACGCCCCTGCCCGAGGGAGGACTCGAACCTCCGGCGGGAGGGAGAAATAACATATAAACTAATACAAAGATTTATGTTTACTGAATGGGTCTTGTCTTTTACATCTCATTAGGTGCTGAAAATGACCCCCTTTTGTTTCAGTCCACTTTTGAGCCCTGCCTAACACATTGGTATGCACTTTGCGCAATTATTCTGCATCAGTTGTCGAAATTGCGTTACGAATATTATTCCTCAAGTCTTCTAACGTTATTGGGTCATTTGCGCACAATTTTTCCTTGATGCTGCCCCACAGATAAAGGTCACAAATGGTTAGATCCAGCGAACGTGGCGGCCATAATCCTTTATTTACATTCCTTTTGTTATATATACATCAGCGTTCTACGGCTTATTGTCACAATACTAATACGTAGTGTTCAAAAAGTCTCTCCGCAGTTCCGTATGATTGTTAGCCGCACGTGTCGTATGCCGCAGTGAATATACCGAAATGAAAACTCAGTGAAATACAAGTTATTAATTTATTGAATATTCATTCTTAGTTACAAATTTTCACATTAAACGTTGAATGTGTCCCCCCTGTTACTGAATACACAATTCAATTCGTCTAATCATGTTTCCGAACACAAGCTGTAACATTTCTTCTGTAACAGAAGCAGTGAAAGTGGATATTGCAGTTTTCAGTTCATCGGTTTATTTTGGACGACTTTTATAGACAGTTGCTTTCGCTGTCCAGAAGAAAAAGTCAGATGGTGTTAGGTCAAGTGATCGTGGAGGTCAAAGTCCCTGTGAACTTATGCCATCACCAAAAAGATTAGCAAGCAGTGACATTGAAACGCGAGCTGTACGCGCGGTTGCACCATCTTGTTGAAAATAACCGTTCGGTGTTTCACTTAACTCAAGTTCTCCTATGAATGAGTACAGAGTATCACTGCAGTATCGTTGTGCGTTTATTGTTTCGTTGAAAAATATGAGACCCACAATCAGCCGTCTAGATATTGCAATCCAAACTCCTGTTTTCACAGAATGATGAATACACAATGGATTTGCAGTACTCCACATACGAGAATTTGTACCCGGATAAATGAAACCACACCTCATCAGGGAAAAACGTTTCATAAAGAATATCCCTTCCATTTTGTTGAACTAAATTTTTGAACTATTGACAATAATGCAGTCTCTTGCCATGGTCAGTATTTTTCAGTTCTTGCACGACTGTCACTTTGTATGGGAAAAGTTCTAATTTTTTCCTCACAGCTGTGTGGGCCTTTCCGACACTAACATCGATCTCCTGGGCGAGTTTTCTTACTGAATTGTTCGGACTGACGGACATTTTATCAGAAATATCGAGTAGTTTATCCTCAGACAAAACGCTAGGACTACCACTTCTCGGTGCATCTGTCACTGAACCCTCACTTCGAAATTTGTTAATCAAATCTTGCAAAGTATTGCGACGTGCGAGTGTTGCCTCCGGGAAAACTGAATTAAATGTAATTACCGCCAGCTTTGAACACTTGTTCGACTAAAAACACACGTTCTTCAATGGTTAACATATTGATACGTACAAAAACAAAACAAACGAACAAAGGAACTCTAAACTTAAACGTTCATGTCAACACGTAACGACACACACTAACAGTACTCTGATGCTTGCTGAGATAAATGAAACAATGGAATGTTAGGAGAGTCCACTTGAAGGGAAGTAACCCAGGCAGGCGAACAATCATACGGCACGCGCGGCTAACATTCATACAAATGGTTCAAATGGCTCTGAGCACTATGGGACTTAACATCTTAGGTCATCAGTCCCCTAGAACTTAGAACTACTTAAACCTAACTAACCTGAGGACATCACACACATCCATGCCCGAGGCAGGATTCGAACCTGCGACCGTAGCGGTCGCACGGTTCCAGACTGTAGCGCCTAGAACCGCTCGGCTACTTCGGCCAGCAACATTCATACACCACTGCGGAGAGACTTTTTGAACATCCCATACAAGTAATTCTGTTACCAAGCACCAAGTCGTAGATGAACACTTTATGGAAAACTACATAAATTGATGGTGGTTATACCAGTGTCCAAGAAGTGCCGGTTTAAATGGAGAATTCAGGTGGAAATCATAAGTCAGTTGACATACTAAGCCTAGTGATCGTTGGAGCCCAGGTTCCAGTACAGCATTAGGATTCTAAGTCCAGAACGCAGCCGAATCAACATCGAACAGCAGGTCCGCCGCAGCGTAGCAGTTCCGAGTTGCGGAGCAGAAACACAGCACGATGATAACTAGTTTGTAGACGTCAGTAGCGGCGTAAAATAGGGCTCCATAGTTAATGGAGCCGGTGGCTGGGGTCACTGTATATTCTGGGCGGCCAGCCACTGAGTATTGTGGGAAGCCAATTGCTGTGTTTTGAAAGGCGTACGCGAAGGCGGCTTGCGATGTTAGCAGCGGACCGCGCACGGAGAAGTGCGGCCAACGATGCGTTTCTCGGTCGCGCGTAGTGGAGAGCGCCAGTGCTCGATGCGGAGACTTAATAGTGATGGATACCACACCTTTCTTCTGTGAATAATTCTACAAATCGTGAGACTGACTAGCGTGAAGTGTGACAGGTCGCCCCATCGTGTTGAAAGACATCATACGTATGTCGACTGTCTGGGTCGACTGTGTGTAAAATTCCTCAAGATTCGCATATGCACAGCAGTGTTAAGTGTTGTTTCAAGAAATACGGACCCACAGTCCTACTCGCTGACACGGCAATGTACACTCTGTTTTTTCATCGTGAACAGGTTCCTCATCTACCTTGCAGGGATTGTTTGTTGAAAGTTATCTGTTATTGTGGGAGTTCACATGTCCTGTCAGATGGATGCAGGCTTCGTCTCTCATGAAATACAGCGCCGGATCCAGTAATCCACTTTCAGTTGTTTGACACGGGCGCGTATAGCAATTCATACGTTTTGCCTTATCTTCCTCCTTCGCTTCCTGGACACATGTCATTTTGTAGGGCTTTACGCTATTATGGTGCAAGACACGTTGACGGTACCTACGCGAAACGTTCACTTGTTGCGGCAGTGTACGTCTCGACTTGTTTGACGTCTGGGTCATTCGTGCTCGAATTTCTGTGGTCACAGATTCCTTTTTTAGTTTGCAATTGACGCAGTATTACGCCATTTTTGCCACCAAATCCTGTATTTAATCATTGCTGGTATGGAGACAGCAGGACATTTCTTTGCAAAAATGTCCCTCGTTCCCGCGTTTCCGTAAATGATCGGGCAGAAAGTTCACTTCAACTATTGCTATTCTTCTTTGAAGACGATACATTTCCCTGAGAATTACTTCACACGCCTTAACCAAGTCGCAACAGCGTTCGTACTGACAATACAAAACGTAGTCGCAACAGCTTCAAAACAATAGATAGTTGGGCGACAATGAGCAGTCTAGTACTCGGGGCCAGTTTTTCGTGCGCCCCCCTGTAGGGTATATGCAAAAATATATCTCTAAACAAGTCCTGAATAAAATACTGTTTTCTATTTTAAATTGTAGACTAATTAAATGATACGATAACGTTATCTGACTGCACTCTTTTAAACGACTGGAACAAGAGCAGAATAGGACTGCCTTGCTTTGCGCAACGTAATTGTAATGGGCATCAAAAGACATTTAATTAAATGAATGTACTAAGTGGTGGTAAACACATGTTCTAACATTAATAAGATGTAAGTAGCCTAGCAATTACCCCAGTTACACGACGTGAGGATGGTTGACCCGGTCTGTTAGCCTAGCTTTTCTCCTGGGGAACCTGAAATTCAAAGGCGCAGACAATCACCTCGTATATACGGTGATGAAGTGCCAACTGTCTGCAACTCAGACTACTAACTTACATTCTGGCCTGTAAAGCCTGCAAAGCAGCGAACGAAGCTCACAGAGAACTGCAATTTTAAGCAACGTTGTTGACCGACTGTGATAAAGGTTCAGGTAATTGGTATCTCTGTGGAAGTAGAAAGTCTACACCGTTATGTACAATGGGTTAAAGCCGATTGCAACGTGCATATCCAGCTGTAAATACACTGGAGTTTTAAAGTAGTGGCAAGGAATCACGAATAAACTTAAGAATTTTTGATTAAGAAAAGGAATAATTAGGGGCACCTACGCGCACACAATATTCGTGGAGGCAGCACGTGTGCCACGACGAAGGCTCTCGCCTATTGTATCGGCAACCCATCGAGCTGCTCCATCGCGCGCGCACCCACCTACCAGGATGTGCTGGCAGAGAGCACCACCAACACGGAACCTGCTCGCATCAGTACACCACAACTGGCCATTAAAATTGCTACATCAAGAAATGATGATAAACGGGTATTCATTGGACAAATATATTATACTAGAATTGACATGTGATTACATTTTCACGCAATTTGGGTGCATAGATCCTGAGAAATCAGTTCCCAGAACAACCACCTGTGGCCGTAACAACGGCCTTGATACGCCTGGGCATTGAGTCAAACAGAGCTTGGATGGCGTGTACATGTACAGGTAGAGGTGCCCATGCAGCTTCAACACGATACCACAGTTTATCAAGAGTAGTGACTGGCGTATTGTGACGAGCCAATTGCTCGACCACCATTGACCAGACGTTTTCAGTTGGTGAGAGATCTGACCAGGGCAGCAGTCGAACATTTTCTGTATCCAGAAAGGCCCGTACAGGACCTGCAACATGCGGTCGTGCATTATCCTGCTGAAATGTAGGCTTTCGCAGGGATCGAATGAAGGGTAGAGCCACGGGTCGTAACACATCTGAAATGTAACGTCCACTGTTCAAAGTGCCGTCAATGCGAACAAGAGGTGACCGAGACGTGTAACCAATGGCACCCCATACCATCACGCCAGGTGACACGCCAGTATGGTGATGACGAATACACGCTTCCAATGTGCGTTCACCGCGATGTCGCCAAACACGGATGTGACCATCATGATGCTGTAAACAGAACCAGGATTCATCCGAAAAAATGACATTTTGCCATTCGTGCACCCAGGTTCGTCGTTGAGTACACCATCGTAGGCGCTCCTGTGTGTGATGCAGCGTCAAGGGTAATCGCAGCCATGGTCTCCGAGCTGATAATCCATGATGCTGCGAACGTCGTCGAACTGTTCGTGCAGATGGTTGTTGTCTTGCAAAAAATCCCATCTGCTGACTCAGGGATCGAGACGTGGCTGCATGATCCGTTACCGTCATGCGGATAAGATGCCTGTCATCTCGGCTGCTAGTGATACGAGGCCGTTGGGATCCAGCACGGCGTTCTGTATTACCCTTCTGAACCCACCTACTCCACATTCTGTTAACAGTCATTGGATCTTAACCAACGCGAGTAGCAGTGCCGCGATACGATAAACCGCAATCGCGATAGGCTACAATCCGACCTTTATCAAAGTCGGAAACGTGTTGGTACGCATGTCTCCTCCTTACACGAGGCATCATAACAACGTTTCATCAGGTAACGATGGTCAACTGCTGTTTGTGTATGAAAAATCGGTTGGAAACTTTCTTCATGTCAGCACGTTGTAGGTGTCACCACCGGCGGCAACTTAGTGTGAATACTCTGAAAAGCTAATCATTTGCATATCACAGCATCTTATACCTGTCGGTTAAATTTCGCGTCTGTTGCACATCTTCGTGGTGAACCAATTCTAATAGCGAGTAGTGTAGTTCCAACAGTATTCCGCTGGAAGCAGCTATCTAATCTGGCAAGAAGATAGCGCAAGTTCGAGATGTGCCCAGATTGCTGAAGTTCACGCCGAACTGAACACCCCGCGCACCTCAGATCACATGACATTGCAACACAGAAACAAATCCATAGGGTCGACATACTCAGGTCCACTACCTGACACCTGGGATATACCGGCTCTATCGCTCCACAATCGTGGCAGTGAGAGCAGAACCCTCGTGAAATCATCGAGGACCTTCAATATCTGGAACCAACGAACAGCAACACCTTTAGTAGGACTGTGGCAAATGAGCCCCCCCCCCCTTCCCCTCCCCATCTGGTAACGTTAGAATAAAGCTATACGCAGGCACCCGAGAAGTCCAGCCTTAATGCAAGGCTCACTTAAAAAGAATAAAAATAAAAGATAGTCAGTCAGTCAGGCTTCGAGAGCCTCTCCTGATCCAGGCTACTCACTCCATCGAACAGGAATGCTCTCCAAGTCGATTATTAGGGTCAAACGCCGCTCTCGTAAACTGTCGTCGTTTCTTCTTCCAGACTCTCACGCGGGCTGATATCCAGGGACGTAATAATATATGTTCACCGTTAGTGACATTATTCTGAACTGGCCCGCATCTCGTGGTCGTGCGGTAGCGTTCTCGCTTCCCACGCCCGGGTTCCCGGATTCGATTCCCGGCGGGGTCGGGGATTTTCTCTGCCTCGTGATGGCTGGGTGTTGTGTGCTGTCCTTAGGTTAGTTAGGTTTAAGTAGTTCTAAGTTCTAGGGGACTTATGACCACAGCAGTTGAGTCCCATAGTGCTCAGAGCCATTTGAACCATTTTTTATTCTGAACTGGACGTTCCAGCCTTCATCCGCAAACACTAGTAAGTTACCGCTTGAGTCCGAGGTCGCAAGAGGCCAATGATAATTACATCATTCGACGGCTCACATATTGTCCACCGTGCTATCACATTACGGGCTGCTGATGGCAGCAGAGGCCGGGACGGGACGTATCCAGTTCTGCACACGGCATGAGGCGGAGGAGCGTAGTTGAACTACTAAGTCGACAAGTAACTCACAACACTGCAACAATAGCGTAGTCCGATTACAATTACTTGAACGTCACGTCCGAACCGTGCGTCGATACCAGACACGCCACAACAATTGGTCAGTTCACTTTGTGAGGATTTCTTCCTTGTTGTGTTTGGATCCCGAAACATGGACCTGTCCCTTTAATTTCGTATTCCATCACGTATGATAACCACGAAATATCAACACATTCAACACATACTTCTCTCTCTCTCTCTCTCTCTCTCTCTCTCTCTCTCTCACACATACACACACACACACACACACACACACACACACACACACACACACACACACACACACAACGATGCTAACGAAACATACGCTTTTCATACACCGACCTGAACGCGACTCATGGTCACATACACTGTTATTACAGTCAACAGAGATCAGCTTACATTAGAAAAGTTTCGCACGACATTACGTAAAGCCAGATTTTTAAAGGTTGCAATTCATCGTTGCTACTGGAATGTTTGAGTCATAAATGTAACATTCTTGCGCGTTATAACGTCGTAGCGCAGTGGCTAGCGCATCGGTTATCTCGTATCCACGACATACGAAACTCGTGAAATGCTATGAAACGTTTTATTTCTAAATCTAGTCAAAAGACTTTCACTATCATTTTTACTCAAGTAACTGATTTAAACTTTTTTTTTATTTCTAGTACTTTGCCGCGTCATTTTCATTATCTTGTTGATTTTTCTATTTGCCCTTGTTTTCCTTCCTATCATTCTTTTTTCATTTGGAATCTGTCAGTATCATTTATAATCCACAACAAAGTGTCAGTCAGGGCTGTTGATCGGTTGGTAAGGAGACAGTTTGTGTGGCCAGTGTCAGGATACTTTCAGGTAATCAATGACAGCAAGAAATTAAAGTTGGTTTTTAGCGATGAAATTGAAATTTTCTGACTTGAATTTGCTTTAATCGCCGTGAACAAATCGATAGCGATTTTTGTTCTGTCGCTCTGTCGCTGACTGCTGACCGCCGTTTTCTCGGATACGTTGCACATCACGAGGTTATGATTAGGCTAGGACACGAGGGCTACGAAATTCAGGGCTACGAGACGCGTCGTGCAGACCGCCAGCGGCCCCAGGCAGAGTATGCGCGACGGGGACTTCCTCGCTGCTCCACGCCTACCGACCGACCGCCCAGCCCCGGAAACGGTGAAAGATCCAAATATACATCAACCAATGAGACGACCAACATAACGACTGACCAACGGTCGTCCTGCTCCAATCTCCCACCGTCGGACAGTTCATGTGCGTCGGCAGCGGTCGGCGAGCACTGGCTGTCCGCGCCTCACCTGCACTCCGTCCCCGACTTCACTGCTGCTGCGTCCCGACTGCACTTCTCGTCCTTCAGCCGCAGTTCACTGGTCACTTAAAACGAGCCGTCGAGAGAGCATTTCGCATTTCTGTCATACCTCGCGGCGGCCGCTTCGAGCATTGCTCCGCGTTACACATTAACACCATTTGTGAAGTGACCCGCCGTGTTTGTGTGTCGCGTAATACTGAGCGAGAGCCGGCTGCCGATGTGGCAGCACTGTAGCGGCAAGTGAAACACGTAAGCCATAATGTAAATTGAATCTGACTGCAGTCGTGTCCATGCAGACTAGAGAAATGACAACGATAAGCAAAGCAAACGTTTTATTATAGCTAGAACAGCTATAATCGAAGAACCCACACTTCTCACTAATGGTAAAATTTTACAGTCACTGAAAAAAAACTATACGTCTACGTTACCTAAGTTCAGTTACACCAGTAGAACTATTTGTAGAACTAACAATAGCGGTCTCGAAATTCTCTGTCTACTAAGACAGCAACTACTTGTATTAAAACTACCATATCACAGCTAAGACGAATACCAAGAAAACTTCACAAAATTGTAAGGTAAAACCAAAAATTCAAGCGGCCACTGGAACTCTCAACCACGTTAAACAATGAATGAAAATTTTACTGAAATGTCTTACTAGAAACAATAAGAAACATCAGATGAAAACTAAAGCAAGAAATTTACTAAACGGCTTCAACGCACAGAAAACTCTAAAAGCACAGCTAGCGAACGTTTCCAAAAGTTTATTAAATCATTACTTCGCCACAATAGCACGAAACGCCGCTGAAAACTATCAATTTTAATAACTGTATAACAGTGCACAAATAGTTCTGTCAGTACTTAGCTTTATAACCGCTACAGCAGTAACTGCACGCCGCAAAATGTAGCGATGTTTCCATTCGAGCATACATTGCAAAATCTTCAGTGAATCTTCAGTGCCCATGACTAATTCTCCTTATAGTTAGCCAAGGTATCTAATTAACATTTCTCAAGTACTAGTTTTAATTATGTGAACGAGATGAACTCACAGGAAGTAGGATCTGAGGAGTAGGATAGCAGGTAGAGTAGAGTCATCTGATTTTGTGCTCAAAAATAGTGATCAGGCTAGTTGAGCGGGCAGGTGCGTTTCGTGATGAAGAAGCCTCGAGTTTCTTGCAACAACTGTGGTTTAGTTTTGCCAATTTTCTCGCCTGATCATTTTTTCCCCAAAGCTACCTGAATGTGATTCCAACCTCTTCAGTAAGTTCTACAAACGTCGCCGCGCGGGATTAGCCGAGCGGTCTTAGGGGGCAGCTGTCATGGACTGCGCGGCTGGTCCCGGCGGAGGTTCGAGTCCTCCCTCGGGAATGGGTGTGTGTGTTTGTCCTTACGATAATTTAGGTGAAGTAGTGTGTACGCTTAGGGACTGATGACCTTAGCAGTTTGTACCATAAGATTACACACACATTTGAACATTTTTTTTCTACAAACGTCGGTGGTTGGCGTGCACCAGCTTCCTGGGTTTCTGGACGTTAGCGCCACTAAATGAAATCGAAAGGCATGTTCAGCTGATTTGTTAGTATTTCTGTTTCTATATGTTCCGGACCTCGCTTTACACCTATCACAACTCTTACTACATTTATGTTAAAATTGCTCCTGTATGCCGTGCGTGCAGTTACGACACCTAATGACCGTCACCAGCCGCATTGGTGTTCCGCTATCGTGCTGCAGCTCATTACGATTTTAACAGTCTCACCAGCCGGTAGTTTGAGCATGAAGTTGAACATGCTAGACGTCATATTACAAGGCGTAGTCAAATGAAAAGGAGAAGCCGGGAAGAAAGTGAATAAACTGTTCATTATTTCAAAAGTAGAAGCCATGTCTGTTAATACAGTTATCCCAGTGTCAGGTAAGACGCTCACTGCCTCTACAGAAAACTGTTAGCAATTGCCTACGGAAGAATGGATCTACCCAGGCCTCACCTCTTCATCCTAACTAAATCGACGGCCACAAATGTCTTTCTTGAAGTATCCAGAAATAAGGAAATAGCGTGAGGAGATATCGAGATTGTATCAGTGATATGTGAAGGCTCCCCGTCGGAAATTGTGCAGTGTAATCTAAACAACCTTGACAACATGTGGGCAGACCCCCACACACCCTCCATATAGTTCCGATCTCTCCCTATGCGATTTCCCTATATTTGGTACCCTGAAAAAAGAGATTCGTGGCGCCGATTTGCTTCGGACCAAGCGGAACACGCCTGGGTAGAATCACCGTTCCGTAGGCAACCGCTCTCATATTTTGTTGAAAGCACTGGCCGTCTTGTCTCACAGTGCGATCAATGAATTAACACTTACGGTGATTACTTCTGAAATAACTTGCAGTTTACCCACTTTTTACCACTTCTGTCCCGTTTTCACTAGACTGCTCCTTATATTTTTATTTCATTTCAGAACATGCTCTGTTTTTAAATACTGAGATTCAAATAAGTTATATAGCCTATGGTTAATACCTGTGTGGAAGTACTGTATGGTGCAATGTTACCTTGTGTGGTTTATGTTGCACATTTTATTTGTGTTTGTATTTTTTCCATGACTAAGCAGATCTGAAGATGGTTTTCGTGGCGACGAAATTGCAACAAACAAAAAAAGAAACCTTCTGTAGATATTTTTCTCATTCACACAAAAATTCAAGTTACTTTGTAGTTCTCATAAACCAGAATTTCAAAAAGTCGCAACTAATGCTGTACCACCTTACACTAGAACAACAGTTCAAAAAATCAACTAGCTATCATCATTGCGAAATACTGTGGTTAATGAGATGATCTGAACAACACAGTGTAAACTTAACAGGTCTAGAGGTATGAAACCGGAATTTTGTTGCAATAATTGCACGTCTGTTGTTTGAAACTGATAAACAATATTTTAATCAAAATTATCTCTATTGCTATTTATACATTTCTCCCACCTCCCCGGCAGGCTACGAATGAAACGCCAAAAATACAGTTCATCTTTGGAAGCCAACCATTTTCATACGAATTAAATCGTTGTTTACCAAGAGCGTGTCCCAGTGATGCAAACAGATGCTAATCGGACGAAGCCAAGTGTAGAGAAAAAGCTGAACGCCCTAGTATTGCCCAACTGAAGGCATCCATCGTTTCCCTGACAAGCTTTGTTGCTGTGTGTGATGGGGCGTTATCCTGGAGCAACATGATTTTGTGTTGGCTTTTTCCATATTCCGATAGTTTTTCATGTAATGCTCGATTTACATCGATCATTTGCTGTTGGTAGCGATCACTGTTAATGGTTTCACCAAGATTTAGCAGCTCATAATAGATGACACCCTTCTGATCCCACCAAACGCTGAGCATTGCCTTCTTTCCCAAGCGATTTGTCTTGAAATGAATGTCGATGGTTTGCCTTGATTCATCCATGATTTACGATGCTTAGGATACTCAAAATATATCCATTTTTCATCACCTGTCACTATTGGATGAAGAAACGACTTTCTTCTCTATCTGGCGAGCAGCATTTCATAAGTAAACTTTCGATTTGTTTGCTGTCTTTCATTCAGTACTTGCGTAACCAATTTTGCCCACTTTTTGCACTTTTATTATAGTTTTCAACTGAAGATAATAGGCTATCTGCTTCACATTCAATTGTTCCGCGAGCTCCTGTTGCGTTTGAGTATCACCTTCATCCAATAAGGCCTACAATTCGTCATCTTCGAACGTTTTCGGTGGTTTCACGCGCTCGTCGTTTCTCACGTGAAAGTAACCACGTTTGAATTTTTTGAACCACTCGAATCACTGATTTTCCCATGAACATGCTCGTCAAAAACTTCGACAAGCATTCGATGCGCTTGTAAGTAGGCTGTTCAGATTTTTATATTGGTAACGCCACGTAGCGCTCTGTATGAAAATCACTGGCTGTGCTGTGTGCAGGCTGTGGCTAGTTTGCATTGTTGTCTGCCATTGTAGTGTTGGGCTGTCAGCTGTTAACAGCGCGAAGCGTTGCGCAGTTGGAGGTGAGCCGCCAGCAGTGGTGGATGTGGGGAGAGAGATGGCGGAGTTTTGAAATTTGTAAGACTGGATGTCATGAACTGCTACGTACATTATGACTTTTGAACACTATTGAGGTAAATACATTGTTTGTTCTCTATCAAAATCTTTCATTTGCTAACTATGCCTATTAGTAGTTAGTGCCTTCAGTAGTTTGAATCTTTTATTTAGCTGGCAGTAGTGGCGCTCGCTGTATTGCAGTAGTTCGAATAACGAAGATTTTTGGTGAGGTAAGTGATTTGTGAAAGGTATAGGTTAATGTTAGTGAGGGCCATTCTTTTGTAGGGATTTTTGAAAGTTAGATTGCGTTGCGCTAAAAATATTGTGTGTCAGTTTAAACACAGTCATGTATAAATTTTTCTAAGGGGAAGTTTCATATGGCGACCCATAGCCGAGGATACGTCACTGGAATCTTCTGATTTTTTTCCTTGTAGTTTGCGTAATTAGCGTAGCTATTGTTTATTGCTAGCGCGTAATTGTAGAGAGAATCTCCTTTGTAGTTGCAGTCTTTCATTCTTGTACAGTAAAACAGTTGTTGCATGCATGTAGATTTGCACCAAGTATTTCGCAGCTGCGCTTGCAATTAACTAGATATTATTTTCAATGCTATGTTAATGTATTTTCTTATTTTGCTCTTCAAATTGTGCTTTTCTGTGTTGTCGTGTGAAATATTGTGACAATAATGGCGTGTGAAAAACGTAACACTAGGCTCCAAAGTAAACTGAGAAATAATAGTGACGGCGAGCGTAGCTTATCAGCGCCGCCGAGTAATGAATTAACTAACATTCAAAGTAGTAATTTGGTAACTGTGCATAGGAAAATCGAGCGGGCGACAAATAATGGTGTAGACGGTGAAACAGGTAGTGAACAGGGAAGCATTATCTATCGATCGGTCGGCAACAGCTCGCCTCAGGAATCGGGAATGACAGAACACAATATTGCAAATACTGTAGACTTAGGTTTTGGGTCCGCACCGTTTTCTCAAATGAGTCAAGACACATTTTCTGCTTGTCAAAATGTGAATGTTGCCGGTGAAAATGCACTGCCAAAAAGCATAGAGAAACAGATTCCAGACACTAATACATTATTATTGCAATTAATGCAACAAATGGAACAAAATCAGAGACAAACACAGCAAAAGCTTCAAAAGTTAGACACAATGGAACAAAATCAGAGACAAACACAGCAAAAGCTTCAAAAGTTAGACACAATGGAACAAAATCAGAGACAAACACAGCAAAAGCTTCAGAAGTTAGACGCAATGGAACAAAATCTTCAAACGTTAGACACAATGGAAAAAAATCTTCGGAAGTTAGACACCACACTTGAACAAACACGTGAAGATTTAACTACTGAGTTACATAACATTGAATCGAAATGTCAAAAAGTCTGTAATGACGTAAAAACACAAATTTGTGAGCATTTTCAACCTATTTTTTCGCGGCATGAAAATGCATTACAGAATCACGAAGCAGCCATAAAAGAACTGCAAACCATTGTCCATGAAAATCATGAGACCTTGTGGGCTAAAATTGACTCAGTTGCGTCTACCGATTCGGTAACTCAACTTGCAAAAACTCAGGGAAACTTAAAGGACACAGTAGATTCGATTTCAACACAAATGGACACTCTGAAACTTGGTTCAGAAAAACACACTGAGGAAATGTGTTCACTATCGGAGAAAGTAGCCGAACTTTCGGATCAGTTCACTAACTTATCTACAAAGGTAGATGATGATCTGAATGACACAAGACCTGTAGCCTTCACGGACACTGAAGAGTAAGAACAAATTAGAAAATTCAAACAAAATCAAAATCAAATCAATACACAGTACAAAACAGAAATCCGGGAACTACAAGATCAGTTGGCACAAGTAATATAAAAATTACATATTTCAGAGGACACTCGCGCTCCGACATGGGAAGAGGGACTTAGAAATACGGAAAAGCCGCAAAATAATAACACAGGGCATTTCGAAAATTATGAAAGAAATTGGCAAGGTGCACCGAATTTTGAGATGGAACGGCCGAAACGACGTAACAATGACCGACATGCGACTCGCCGACATGATGATTTTGACTATAAGCTGTTTATTACTACACGTAAATTCAAAACATTTAAGCATTCTGGCAACGACATTCATCCACAAGCGTGGCTCCATCAATTCTCTCATTATTTTCCTCCCAACTGGTCATTAGAGCATAGATTAGAATTTATATGTGGATACTTAGAGAATGAATGAGCTGTGAGAATGCGATCGGTCATTCACGATTGCCACAGTGAAGGAGAATTTTATCATGCCTTCCTCTCCGCATATTGGTCTCAAGCTACACAAGACCGAGTAAAACGTAGCATCATGATGATGAAACACTTTGAACAATCTGAATTTTCCAGTCTTGTGAAATATTTTGAAGACATGTTGCATAAGAATCAATATCTTTCAAACCCATACAGCCCTTCAGAACTCATCCGCATTTGCTTAATGAAATTGCCTGAACATTTAAGAAATATTATTTTGGCAGGGCGTTGCAAAGACGACATTGAAGCTTCTCAGGGACTCTTACAAGAATTAGAAATTGACACAGACAGTAGCGGGATGCGAAAACAGGAAAACAATCACTACAGGTCATATCCTTCACAATTCCGTGATGACAGAAACAATAAGTGGACACGACAAGTCTATTCTTATAACGCAAATCGTGACCAAAACAGACACCACCCATATGACAACCACTGGCAGAGTAATAAGTGTTACAGAGAAAGATCGCATTTCTGTAGTAATGAGTATGACAGAGAATACCATAGAAACAGACAATATGGGAACAAAAACAATTGTTATCAAGGGAAACAGAATAACTTCAGACGCAACAGTTCAGCGCGCAGTTACGATTCAGGAAGAAATTCCCCACCACGTGACCGGCAAGAAAGAAACTATGGAATCTACCGACATGACGACAGATGATATAATTGTAACGACAGACCTGAATTGCATCAGAACTGGCGAGCTTCAAACAGGGCAGGGCCTTCTCGACAAGGTGAATTTGTAGAAGTTAGGTCTCCAAATCCCAATAACGACGCACGCCAACAAAGAGATAGCAGACAATGACTCGCACCGCAGGCAGCCACGTGCGCCGGCTGTCTCAGAGAAAAATAACATAGAAGCTAACCTTGAGCAAATTTTAGCATTCCTTACCAACGTTTACAACATGATAATTGCGTTGAAGTTGAAACTCTGCGCAATAGAAAGGGTAAAAGATTGCACCACATTTCACAGGTAAAACCGCTTATTGAGAGATAATCTGTTTTTTTAATTTAGTCGTTTTATAAAATTTTTCACTTTACATTACTAGTATGCTTTGTCAGACGTAGAACCTGTTAACATGCAACAATGTTTGAAGTTAAACATCCAGTTGAGAACCAAGAGAACTTACTTGAACAGAAATTACCACTGCATTGTGATAGTGAACAGACGACATAGTGTTGTTATTTGTACATTTTTGCTAGTTAGTTGCACAATTATGTAACGACTATAAGGCTTACATACTTAGAACATATACTACTAATGAGATTTTAATGCAACATTTTGGTTTACTTGAAAAGACATTCCTTATTTGAAGTAGTTTTTGTGAGATTAAGGATGAGTTAGTATTTGGTTTCTTTGACAGCTACACGATTTTATCATGACGCTACTAATGAGTGACAATTTACAATGTTGCTTTTGTGGTGTATCTGTTTTATATCTGCACAGTTTTTCTGAATTATTCTGGAAAGTAAAACATGTTTTAGTAGTAACTTTTGTGGTATAGCTACAATGAGACAGCCTTTTACATAGCACAACAATACGTTACAGCATAGTACTTCCTTCATCACGGCGATAAGCGTAATAACTAAGATATCTATACGCAAAGCGATTAACTTCGTTTATTACGAGATAAGTACATTGACTTCAGCAGAACTTTGCTAACAGAGGACGATAACTACGACACTTCCACAGAATTATCTTACAACAAGACGCACATTTAGCGCTACAGGACACGCATTTGAGTGATTAATTTTGTACTTGAACCATTTATTTTTCAAGATTTTTGAATTACAAACGTTTTCTGTGATAAATTTCATTCCATTGCTGTAATCTGTAACACCTGAGGGTATAATTACATTAATCCTCAGGGGGGTACACGTTTACTTTGTGTACCATGTGTTTGGCAAGCACAAGGAGCCCCAACTAATATGGTATTTGCTTATACAACTTTACACATCGGTACCATATTTCTCTAACACACAAATTACACAGCTATCTGATCATTTAACTGAGAGATAAACATTTTTTTTACTACATCAGTGACACATGTTTACGCAATTACACAGTTGGGTAATTTTGTCTGTACTTTGTGAACTGTTCATATTTTTTTGGAACCATTGTGATACTATGTGAGCATTGAATGATGTGTTTGGTAAGGGAGCATGATTTTTAAAGTACATTTGAGGTAGATGACACTATTAGAATGACCAGAGAATATTTTTTAGGGTTTGAAATTGTTGGAGGAAGCTACGACGTTTTTGAGATTTGACTGAGGTGTTATGATGTTATTTTTACGATGACGATGTGTATTATGCTGTTGAGGTATGTTTATGATGAATAAGATGATGCTACCGTAAATGAGGAATTTGATTATGCTGCGTATTTATTTTGATGAAATATTGAAGAAGTGTCGACAAATACGTATATGAATAATGAATAGTGGTTAGGGACTCTGATTTGTGGAAAAGGATGTTGGAAACCAAGAATCGTACTTTAAGAGTTATGAAATGTGTGTAAATGTGCGAATGTATCACAATGCCGACAAAAACTTTTTGAACACTGTTATATTCATAGGATTTTGTTTCTACCAATTTGGAACGCAAATTCTCGACCTGTGAAATTTTTTATATGAGACTGTCACTGTAATGCAAACTGGTGTTGTAAATATTTCAGTAAGAAAGTTAAGCGACCACATTCATGTAATGAGTCGTGGGCACCCAGCTGCGCGACAGTCGCCTGGAAAAAAGCCATTAGTGTGTGCCTTTCAGAGGCACAGGTGGAGAAAAGAAAAGAGGCCATTATCCTCGCTATTGACATTTCTTTGTAGAAAGCGTCGCAAATACGACACGCTCAAAATGAAAACATATGATTACACTTTGGAGCTCTTAATTTATGATATTTAATGAAATGCCTAATGAAATGATGAGAAACATTTTTACATCTATTGTCTTTCTAGTTGAGAGATGGCTCAATTTGTTATATATCTAGTTTCTAGCTGCACTGCAGCATTGTTTATTATAAAATTTAGTAGATGTACTAATATCACTATTTTCTGTCTACAGACCCAGTAAAGAATACGTTTATGATATACTTTCTTAGAAAAGAGAGCACAAATAGACATTTCCCTTCACAGGAATTGCATAAATAATTTTTTAATGACTTGGTAACTTTCTTCCAGAGTAAGTTTTTGTGATGCATGACTCTAGTGTTAAGATGTGACATAGGTATTAAACATGGCCATTTTTACTGTAATATTTTTTCTGCTTGAGCTATGTCATGTTTAGATGTAAGTTATTGCATTTTCTGCTGCTGTTTGCCAGGCATAGTGCTACTAAATTTCACTTTACATTACTCTGTTAAGCCAGTTTTACTACTGATCTATATTTCTTGTTTGCTGCTCATTGCCTTATATTAGTTGTAATATTACTGCTTGCTTTCCCAATTTGCAATTTTTCTTGTCATTGCTGTTTGTGTTAATTGTTTTGTGCTGCTGCATTGCCTCGTCCCTTAGTTTAGCATCTGAGCTCAGTAGATGTAATTTAGCTTAAGAGGGGGTAGACTATATAAGAGAATGTGTTGCGATGAATTGGAAGAAATGCATTGAGAAGTTATACGAAAAAAGTACAGAAAGCAGGTACAGATAGGGCTTTTTGGGAATAATGATGAGCGAAGGGAGATCTCCAAGAAAAAAAAGGGTTTTTTTTTTTGCAAAATACTGCAGTACCAAATGTTACACTGAAAACAAACCCTGTCCTTTCCCCCTGTGTTATTCTGCTATATGTTTGTGTACTCTTGCATATTTGTGTTTTTCCTGTCTTTATGTGTTTAGCTAATAAGATTTATGTGTTAGAATTTTTCAAATACTATGTTATTTTCTTTGTAAAGACGCTTAGACATTACTTATTCTGTTCTATTTTAATGCTCATGTGTGAAATTAATGTTTCGAAAACTATTCTCATTATTTTATATATGTACTTATGTCACAATTCTTGTAACACTGATGTACATGTTTTTCCTATTCTTTTGTAAAGCCTGTACTACAAATGTTATCTGTATTGTTATGTTCTTTAATGATATATTTTGTACCTTTCTTATTGTATTCTTATGTCATAAAGTTGTAATTGACACCAGTTCATCAAATTAAGTAACTTGTAAGTTACATTTCGCTGCACACGTTTCTGTTGGTCATAGTATATGGACAATATGTGAGAAGTATGGACTGTTAGTGTTTGCACATGTGTTAATAATTCAGCAAGGGACTGGATAACAGCATTGCTGGTTCTAAGGACAATTCCAAAAACTGTGTGAGTGCACAAGTGGTGGTTTATGTACTTGCTATATTCTCTGCAAGACTCTTTGATGGTGATTGTGCACCTGCACAGTCGCAGCAGATGGCTGCTGGCCATCTCTACAAGGACTACATTGGGCCTACTCTGTGATGACCTACCTACCAATATTCTTAAAACTTCGACTGACTCTGCGGTGGGTTTGCTCTGTTGTGGCCCATTACCTGTATATGTCAACAGTCAGCACTGTCTTTCCGTTGGAAGGACAACACTACTTCTTCAAGATGGCATGGAAATCCACTAATTCCGTGTGCATTCTCTTTTACAACTCAGACTTTGAGAAAAAAAAAAACACTGTAATTTTACTGTGATGAATGATCAGGACTGTCTTTATTGGACTGTGAGAAAATTTTAGCTTTTGACCAACATTGTATCAATAAGTGTGTGCATTTGATATCTTTGTTATTGTAATTATGAAAAATTTTATCAAATCTGTATTGGCCAGTGCCCAAAACAATTTGTAAAATTTTTTGTGGGGAGCATGGGGGCTATGTAAGTAGGCTGTTTAGATTTTTATATTGGTAACGCCACGTAGCGCTCTGTATGAAAATCACTGGCTGTAATGTGTGCAGGCTGTGGCTAGTTTGCATTGTTGTCTGCCATTGCAGTGTTGGGCAGCTGGATGTGAACAGCGCGTAGCGTTGCGCAGTTGGAGGTGAGCCGCCAGCAGTGGTGGATGTGGGGAAGTGAGATGGCGGATTTTTGAGAGCGGATGATCTGGACGTGTGTCCATCAGAAACAGTACATTTGTAAGAATGGATGTCATGAACTGCTATATATATATTATGACTTTTGAACACTATTAAGGTAAATACATTGTTTGTTCTCTATCAAAATCTTTCATTTGCTAACTATGCCTATCAGTAGTTAGTGCCTTCAGTAGTTTGAATCTTTATTTAACTGGCAGTAGTGGCGCTCGCTGTATTGCAGTAGTTCGAGTAACGAAGATTTTTGTGAGGTAAGTGATTTGTGAAAGGTATAGGTTAATGTTAATGAGGGCCATTCTTTTGTAGGGATTTTTGAAAGTCAGATTGCGTTGCGCTAAAAATACTGTGTGTCAGTTTAAACACAGTCATGTATAAATTTTTCTAAGGGGGAGTTTCACGGTTCCACAGCAGTTTTCTTAAAATGATAACAAAAAACCAATGCTGTCCTCAAATCGTAGTTCGTAGGCACGAAACTCATCATGTTTACGGGTTTAAAACAGATACCGATGTATGGAACTTGCGTTACCGTGTGTTAACATTCGGCATCAGCCGCTACAGGAAGCAGATGGCGCTGCGGGCGCGGTCTCACTGGCTCTACAGTAACTGCTAGCACCATGTATAGGGAAATTCCGGTTTCATACTTCCATATCTGGTATGGCACTTTAAATAAATCTTCAATGATTCAATCTTGGACTGCATTGTGCTTCACCATGGCCAGTCTAGCGCAACCCAGTAAACAAATCATGCAAATTGTAATTATTCATTATCGGGACTATTGTAACATCATCAGCTGAGAAGAAAGAGCTTCCAGTGGAGATCTGGGATATTAGCTACGCACAGCGGCAGATTATCTCATTTATGCAGTTGACTACTCTTGCCTGTTCTCTACATCGAAGCTGGGTCATATCAGGTTGCCACGAAACATAATCCAGCCACTGGGATCCATCAACTGTCGAGAAATATATGAATTACTTCCAGTACAGGGCTACTCTCAGGCGAGAGCGTTATCACCCAAGTACGATGTAGGGATTTTGCAGCGACGGAGCCATACCCTGTTATATAATTTGTTCACCATGCGTATGTATTTGTAAGAGTGGAGAAAAACAAAATAAAAACATTAAGCTCGAGATGCGTATGTCAGCAGCGTACAAGTTCCGTTAATCTCGTATGTTGTGCTCGTGAGTTCAGCTTAGGACGCGCCTCGCTAGAGCTATTATTCTTCACTTCTGTGCACCCTTCACGGCACTGTTTTCTTTTTCACGGTGGGTCGCTCCGTATCACTCATTCCGCGCCTGGCCCCCGTGTTTCCTCGCTGCTTCTTTTGCTGTGCAGAAGACACGGTACGCGCGTCTGCATACATTATTAGCCTTCTGTGAAATTCTGACAGAAATACGACATCTCTGGCCGTCCGTTGTCAGCGGAGAGCTGGATTCTTTGTTTTTAGCGGCCGGCGCAGGTTTGCATCTACTCTGAAATGGTGTACCCCTAACGCCGCAGCTATCCCCTTAATAGCAGTAAAACGTGCGTTTCGTGTTTGTGAGTTCAGTTGCCAAATCCGCCGTGTTGTTCGAAGCGATGTATCTGTCCTGCAAAACTAAAGATTACAGCTGAAGTTGTCATCAGAGAGGTGAAGTTGCATTTCCTACTGAAATAAAAGCGCCGGCGAAAGATTGTATGTTCTTCTAAGTGTGAAAGACAAATGGACAGACCGGTAACGTCTGCATTTCCATAAAGAGAATAATTGACAGTGGTTTGTTGGTATTTCCACATTTATTAAGAGTCTGTTATTTCTGAACGGTTTCTGTTAATTTTAGTAAGATTTATTATTTACACTACTGGCCATTAAAATTGCTACACCAAGAAGAAATGCAAATGGTAAACGGCTATTTATTGGACAAATATATTAATACTAGAACTGACATGTGATTACATTTTCACGCAATTTGGGTGCATAGATCCTCAGAAATCAGTACCCAGAACAACTACCTCTGGCCGTAATATCGGCCTTGATACGCCTGGGCATTGGGTCAAACAGAGCTTGGATGGCGTGTACAGGTACAGCTGACCATGCAGCTTCCACAAGATACCACAGTTCATCAAGAATAGTGAATGGCGTATTGTGACGAGGTAGTTGCTCGGCCACCATTGACCAGACGTTTTCAGTTGGTGAGAGATTTGGAGAATGTGCTGGCCAGGGCAGCAGTCGAACATTTTCTGTATCCAGAAAGGCCCGTACAGGACCTGCAACATGTGGTCGTGCATTATCCTGCTGAAATGTAGGGTTTCGCAGGGATCAAATGAAGGGTAGAGCCACGGGTCGTAACACATCTGTAATGTAACGTCCACTGTTCACAGTGCCGTCAATGCGAACAAGAGGTGACCGAGACGTTGTGTGTCAACAAATGCGGGACGCACGTCAGGTGCTCGTCCATGATTGTTGCCGTTATAATGCAGCCGAGTGGGCGTACATTGTCATCCGCCCCCCCCCCCCCTACCCCCTCCCCACCCTATGATTACGATACTCATTCTGATTATTATTGCTACTACTAGCCTTCATATCTTAGAACGGAGGACAGGCAAAAAGTGTTCCAGATTTTCTCTAATGTGAAATGGCAGTTTCTCATCCAAAATGCGTAGAACATCACTGAGAGTTACGGGTGCATCCCAGAAATGTCGTATTTCCGTACTTCTCGAAATATTTTCTTAACTATTCCTGCCTCATGTATGAGTATCGACTAAATACTTGTTTTCTTAATCTTTCCTGCACACAATGCGACCTATATTTCACAAGAAATGCATTTTCAAATTGTTCTAATGTGTGAGAGCTCTCTGCCGTCTCGGATGCTCAGAGTGCTGCCTCACCTTGTATAAAACCTAATACATACTGGGTCTTTCGTTGCTCAGATCAAGCTGTAGGTAACACGCTTCTAAAAACTTTTACGAAAATAAGTGGATGACCAGAATTCTTTTTGGGATGAACACCTGAAATTGTCGGCCTTTTTAGATGAAAGTGTGATGTCTACCTCCACATTTCATGTAACAGCTTTTTTTTTCTTTTTGTTACTATGTTTGTCCTAGCTACTGTTCCTTGTGCGCACACATTTGCATGAGAAACTAGACCATGACATTCATCATCACTCTTACATCTATGGCTACTATCATTCCTTGATTGTTCCTGAATTTTATTCCGTTCTTCTTCTAATTTCTTCAGTTGTGTTCCTGTTTGTGCTTCCACATTATGCTTCCACTTAGGTAGATCCTGTGTAATTGTTCTTTGTATCTGTCATAACTCAGTCTGTGTCTTTACCACTGAGGGATTGTGCTCTGTATACACTTCGGTAATCGTTTATTCTACAGCTTTCAGTAGCTCTGTCTCTCACCTATTATCAGTTTAAGTCTCTTTCTCTCGTAAAAATTCATCAACTTGTTTATCATGTTTTGTTGCTGTATCATCTTCTTGGTCGACTACCTGTCCAACTGTGAACTGTAGCTCAAAAACTAGCTCTAAGCAGTATGGGACTTAACATTTGAGGTCATCAGTCCCGTAGACTTAGAACTACTTAAACCTAACTAACCTAAGGACATCACACACATCCAAGCCCGAGGTAGGATTCGAACCTGCGACCGTAGCAACAGCGCGGTTCCGGACTGAAGCGCCTAGAACGGCTCGGCCACAGCAGCCGACTGAACTGCAGCGTTATGTGTTCTGACTGCATTGTTTCAAAAACATTTGTCAGTTTTTTAGTCTTTTCTGTCATGTAATTTACTGTTGTTTTCAAAGTTGAAATGTCATTAGTTATTCCTTTTAAGCTGCCACGTATCACATCAACAACGTGATTCGCAACGTCTGTTTTCAAAGTGTTCTGCATACGAGCTGTCACAGTTACTGAAAGCCTCTATCGTGCTGAAGTGTTGTCAAGTCTTTGATTGTTTTCGTCATATCTTTTAATAATGAGTTAATTATTTTCATCAAATCTTTGAATAATTCTTCTATCGTTGGTATAGCTGTACAAGACGGTAAGGTGTAGTGTCTGCTGCCTCGGAACTACAGCAGTAATTCTCACCGGCTGTGAGGCTGGGTCACTCGGTGGCGGGACAACATTAGTCTCGTTTATAGCATCTAAAGTGTTCTCTTTCTGTGAACTTTCCATGGTTGTTGTTTCAAACTTAGTTTTAACAATAATAGCGTGTATCAATTTTCGAAATCAAGTAACTTTCTTTTCCTTGTTCGTCTTATGTTCAACTACGTAAACAGTTCACAGATGACCTTAGCTGTATCTTACCTCTGCTACTGAAAAATATTCCTTTGCAAAATAATTGCGCCACGCTAAGATTGTTTTTCGCGCTACTGCAAGAATGTCTCCGCCATCTTGTGAAACATTTACGTAATGAAAAACTACTACAAAAATACGAAATATTGAAACTACTAGAAAGAAACCATTTTCTAAGCGTAGCGCAAGTGGGTATCGTAAAAAGTAAATTCTACTCCCACATTTAACTTTAACAAGAGCTCCGAATGAGTACTGATGTTCTTTACCTAACGTGCTGTTTTGGTTCCGTCGGGAAAATGTTTCAGAATCGGCTATTCTCCAGATTTTATTGTACTGGTTTTGCTGTACCAGAATTTTGGAAAATATTTCCAGATTGCTGTAGTTTGCTCGGCGTCATGCCCTCAGTTGCATGTAACATGAAACAAACAAACGTTTATGGATCAATAGTACTGCAGCATTGTACATACATATAACATACATGATAAATATGTATATATTTACGTCGTGTAAACGGTCACCAGTGTAAAATCTCCTTCTGTGTGATTTACGTTTACCGACGGGGATAAAAAAATTGTTGAAAGGAAAATAAATTAATAATTTTGATAATCAGATACGCCCACAATTTGACGATGATTCTCGATGGAATTGTAAGTTTTAGCACACAGAAGGGATTTACATTATCGAAAGAAGTATGAACATGTTATTTCCTAGTGACTTATTTCATGATTATGGTTAGTTTTACGATCTAGGAAAAAAAAGCTGTCTTGCTTTAAATCGGCATGCAGGAGGTAGAGGGCTTCTCTGATGAGCCGATCTGGCGATAAATATTATCCCTTCTATGTTTCGGCTGTAAAATCTGAAAGTTGAGGACTGCAAGCTAATGAAAAGGATGAGAATTACTCTATCAATTTTTAAGCACCACGCAAGCGGCCATTTTGGCACAGTCCACGAATTAATCAGTTTTCACTTACCTCATTTTACAGCCTCCAAGAACCGCTAAACTCCTTCGCCCTCTCTGCAGTAAAAGGTACCATAAGACATTAATACTGTTTTACACAGATTTCTTTACTAGGATGGTTATTATTAAATAGTGAACGGACATACTCCCATCTACAGAAGCTTTACTCAAAGCTAAAAAAGTTGAAAAACCAGAATGTGGCAAAACAAGGTCAAACTTAACATATCTACTGTTTTGCTACAGACATCATACGTCATCGAAAGTATTTATTGTAACGTTTCAAAAGACAGACCTGTAAGTTTGAACTGGCTACTTTGATGTACCAGAAGTTCAAATTCGAACAGTTTTTAGTATCGTAACTTAACGAGTGCTAAACATGAATTTGCTACCGTTGGGACTACTCACACTACGCCCTATAGAAATGCTGCTAGCCAGCTCTACAGAAGAACTAACTTCCACACTCTTATACCTTAAAATGTTTCCAATAAAACAGAGTAAATGGAAAACAAATGAGTGGTTTGGTACAAAATAAGTGAGCATAATTTAGCCATTTATTTTAGTAGGGCATTTGACTCAGAAAAATTAATTTCAAATTTGTTGTCTTGCCACTAAAACTTGTATTTCAGTTTTCACAAATTATAATTTTACGTAGCTTGTAATTTTAATTGCCAGCATGGAAACAACAAATCAGGCTCATCAACAAACCGATCCATTACATGGATCGTTTCAGCAGCACAAGATTGAGGTCCCGAAGAAGACTGCTTCCGTCTGGCAAACAACAATACTGTGGCTACAGCAAAGAAACAATTGTGGATTTCTCATCTTGAGAACAACTCTACCAGGTCACTCCCTTCTGAACTCCTGCCACCTGTGTATGAAAAGAATTATACCGCGTGAAGATCTCTCAGCCGTCTCTGTTCTGGAGTTGGAAGATGCAGAGGTAACCTCCAAAAATCGTTCTCGCTGTCGGTACCACCAACAGTGTCTGCCGAGAACCACAGACCATGGAGGATTTACTCGATTGTCAACAGCGCCCTATATCTTTCACATAAGGTTTTCTGTTTCGAACTTGGAGCGCATCCATGGTGCAGGATTTTAGTCAACAGTACCAAAACTTTATTATTCTTTATTTCATTTGCATTTAGCGGTAGTCACAATCTCACTCGAATAAATGACTTAGAATTTTCAGTATGATAACTCAAAATGTTCTAAGTAGATATTTCGTGTTTCTTAATTGACTAGTCCATTCCTACTGATTAGTAAATAACGAAAATAGTAAGATTAATCGCTGTCACTTTATTTCCAGAACATCATCTATGAAAGAAGTGACTGAACGAATTTGCATGCAGGATAAATTCATTTCATCAAGCTGTGATCAAAACGTAGTGCAGACCCCAAATCTTGTACAGAATGTGAGCTACAATTCTACTGTCGTAAATATGCCATATATGAAGTCGGAACATCGACCCGTGGGTTATGCATCCCCTGTCTCGACAACATTTGTCACACTATCTGATACACTAAATTGTATTACGAGGACTACTGTTGGCCAGGTAAGCGTGCGAAACGCAAGCAAATTGCTTGAACAAAATTCACCTGGCCAATGGATAATCATAACACGGGCTTACAGTTCGGCATTTTGCTGAATTTTAGCCGGCGTATCGGTAGCTGTGTAAGTATCACATCCAATAAACAATGGAATAGACGGCCCTAAACAACAAGCATAGCCGTAGCGTACAGTCGACGTTACAGGTGGCGTGATGCCGTGAACAATGGTGTGCGTGTCTGTGTGTGTGTGTGTGTGTGTATTTGTGTGTGTGTTCGGCTAGTTGGTGCTGTTAAGGTGAAGTACAGCATTCTCTCGGTGTGAATAAGAAACTGCGTGGTAGCTGTATTCCACAAGACCAGAGTTTATCTCCAAGACGATGAACACTATTCTGGTTCAAATGACTCTGAGCACTATGGGACTTAACTTCTGAGGTCATCAATCCCCTAGAACTTAGAACTACTTAAACCTAACTAACCTAAGGACATCACACACATCCATGCCCGAAGCAGGATTCGAACCTGCGACCGTAGCGGCCGCGCGGTTCCAGACTGTAGCGCCTTTAACCGCTTGGCCACCAAGGCCAAACACTATTCTGTTCGATTGGTCTGATGCCGTTACCCATCTTCTCCTGTCTTGTGATAATGTTTTCTTCACCACGAATCTACTACACACAGCATCGAGTAGAAGCTATTTTGCATTTCTGCTTCTTGTGTGCACGCATTATTTTTCCGCTAAACTGCTCCTTCCATTGTCTGGTTTTCATTATTGTATGCCACAGAAGACATCACAGCCTTCTATTCTCTGTATCTATTTTAGTTTGTTGAAAGATAATCGTCGTCTTTTTAACGTTACTTAAGTTCCCTGCGGAAATTTTGAAACCACTTTCAACTGATTCTTCGTTATACTTCAGACTCAATACCGTGATAACGGTATCTGTCTCGGAAGATTTGTCAACAAATGCTCAAACAATCGCAACCGCAAAGTTGTTGTTGTTGTGGTCTTCAGTCGAGAGACTGGTTAGATGTAGCTCTCCATGCTACTCTATCCTGAGCAAGGTTCTTCATCTCCCAGTACCTACTACAACCTACATCCTTCTGAATCTGCTTAGTGTATTCCTCTCTTGGTCTCCCTCTACAATTTTTACCATCCACGCTGCCCTCCAGTACTATATTGGTGATCCCTTGATGCCTCAGAACTTGTCTTAGCAACCGATCCCTTCTTCTAGTCAAGTTGTGCTACAAATTTCTCTTCTCCCCAATTCTATTTGGTTGTCTTTGAGCACTATGCGACTTAACTTCTGAGGCCATCAGTCGCCTAGAACTCAGAACTAATTAAAGCTAACTAACCTAAGGACATCACACACATCCATGCCCGAGGCAGGATTGAAACCTGCGACCGTAGCGGTCGCTCGTCTCCAGACTGTAGCGCCTAGAACCGCACGGCCACTCCGGCCGGCCCAATTCTACACTCCTGGAAATTGAAATATGAACACCGTGAATTCATTGTCCCAGGAAGGGGAAACTTTATTGACACATTCCTGGGGTCAGATACATCGCATGATCACACTGACAGAACCACAGGCACATAGGCACAGGCAACAGAGCATGCACAATGTCGGCACTAGTACAGTGTATATCCACCTTTCGCAGCAATGCAGGCTGCTATTCTCCCATGGAGACGATCGTAGAGATGCTGGATGCCTCAGTTGGACCAGCGTTCGTGCTGGACGTGCAGACCGCGTGAGACGACGCTTCATCCAGTCCCAAACATGCTCAATGGGGGACAGATCCGGAGATCTTGCTGGCCAGGGTAGTTGACTTACACCTTCTAGAGCACGTTGGGTGGCACGGGATACATGCGGACGTGCATTGTCCTGTTGGAACAGCAAGTTCCCTTGCCGGTCGAGGAATGGTAGAACGATGGGTTCGATGACGGTTTGGATGTACCGTGCACTATTCAGTGTCCCATCGACGATCACCAGTGGTGTACGGCCAGTGTAGGAGATCGCTCCCCACACCATGATGCCGGGTGTTGGCCCTGTGTGCCTCGGTCGTATGCAGTCCTGATTGTGGCGCTCACCTGCACGGCGCCAAACACGCATACGACCATCATTGGCACCAAGGCAGAAGCGACTCTCATCGCTGAAGACGACACGTCTCCATTCGTCCCTCCATTCACGCCTGTCGCGACACCACTGGAGGCGGGCTGCACGATGTTGGGGCGTGAGCGGAAGACGGCCTAACGGTGTGCGGGACCGTAGCCCAGCTTCATGGAGACGGTTGCGAATGGTCCTCGCCGATACCCCAGGAGCTACAGTGTCCCTAATTTGCTGGGAAGTGGCGGTGCGGTCCCCTACGGCACTGCGTAGGATCCTACGGTCTTGGCGTGCATCCGTGCGTCGCTGCGGTCCGGTCCCAGGTCGACGGGCACGTGCACCTTCCGCCGACCACTGGCGACAACATCGATGTACTGTGGAGACCTCACGCCCCACGTGTTGAGCAATTCGGCGGTACGTCCACCCGGCCTCCCGCATGCCCACTATACGCCCTCGCTCAAAGTCCGTCAACTGCACATACGGTTCACGTCCACGCTGTCGCGGCATGCTACCAGTGTTAAAGACTGCGATGGAGCTCCGTATGCCACGGCAAACTGGCTGACACTGACGGCGGCGGTGCACAAATGCTGCGCATCTAGCGCCATTCGACGGCCAACACCGCGGTTCCTGGTGTGTCCGCTGTGCCGTGCGTGTGATCATTGCTTGTACAGCCCTCTCGCAGTGTCCGGAGCAAGTATGGTGGGTCTGACACACCGGTGTCAATGTGTTCTTTTTTCCATTTCCAGGAGTGTATTTAATACCTTCTCATTAGTTATGTGATCTACCCATCTAATCTTAAGCATTCTTCTGTAGAACCACATTTTGAAGGCTTCTATTCTCTTCTTGTTCAAACCATTTATCGTCCATTTTTCACTTCCATACATGGCTACACTCCATACGAATACTTTCGGAAATGATTTCCTGACACTTAAATCTATACTCGATGTTAACAAATTTCTCTTCCTCAGAAACGCTTTCCTTGGCATTGCGAGTCTACATTTTATATCCTCTCTACTTCGACCATCATCAGTTATTTTGCTCCCCAAATAGCAAAACTCCTTTACTACTTTAAGTGTCTCATTTCCTAATCTAATTCCCTCAGCCTCACCCGACTTAATTCGACTACATTCCATTATCCTCGTTTTGCTTTTGTTGATGATCATCTTATATCCTCCTTTCAAGACACTGTCCATTCCGTTCAACAGCTCTTCCAAGTCCTTTGCTGTCTCTGACAGAATTACAATGTCATCGGCGAACCTCAACGTTTTTATTTCTTCTCGATGGACTTTAATACCTACTCCGAAATTTTCTTTTGTTTACTGCTTGCTCAATATACAGATTGATTAACATTGGGACAGGCTACAGCCCTGTGTCACTCCCTTCCCAACCACTGCATCCCGTTCATGCCCCTCGACTCTTATAACTGCCATCTGGTTTCTGTACAAATTGTAAATAGCCTTTCGTTCCCTGTATTTTACCCCTGCCATCTTTAGAGAGTATTCCAGTCAACATTGTCATAAGCTTCCTCTAAGTCTACAAATGCTAGTAATGTAGGTTTGCCTTTCCTTAATCTATTTTCTAACATAAGTCGTAGGGCCAGTATTGCCTCACGTGTTCCAACATTTCTGCGGAATCCAAACTGATCTTCGCCGAGGTCGGCTTCTACCAGTTTTTCCATTCGTCTGTAAAGAATTCCCGTTAGTATTTTGTATCCGTGACTTATTAAACTGATTGTACGGTAGTTTTCACATCTGTCAGCACCTGCTTTCTTTGGGATTGGAATTATTATATTCTTCTTCAAGTCTGAGGGTATTTCGCCTGTCTCATACATCTTGCTCACCAGATGGTAGAATTTTGTCGGGACTGTCTCTCCCAACGCCGTCAGTAGTTCTAATGGAATGTTGTCTACTCCTTGTTTCTACTCAGGTGTTTCAGTGCTCTGTCAAACTCTTCACGCAGTATCGTATCTCCCATTTCATCTTCATCTACATCCCCTTCCATTTCCATAATATTGTCCTCAAGTACATCGCCCTTGTATTGACCCTCTATATACTCCTTCCACCTTTCTGCTTTCCCTTCTTATATCTAAAGGTATGCATTTTAGAACTCATCGTTACTGGACATTTTTCTTCTTGTGTTAGTGGCCTCTCAACATTCGACACTTTTTTTTAATACCTTGTTTAATGGTTGACGAAGAAGAGGAACCTTTTCTGCAGACGTACGCGGAGCGCAGAAAAATAATCAGTAAAATGTTTTGAAACGTTCAGAATATGGTGTGGCGAACATGTTGATTAGCAACCACATAATCAACGACTAAAAGAGCTTCAAAGCGTATTTCAAATTAACTCGTCATCAGTTTCTGTCGCTTTTGAACTGTGTGGGAGACGACCTCAGAATACAAACTTACAATCAGGTGAGGTTGCTCTGAGGAAAGTACAACAAAATTAAATAAAGCACACTGTGTGAAATCAGTTTTCGTGTTGTTAATATTAACAAATTTAGGTTATTTGGAAGAAGTTCTACTAAAAAGTAAACGTTTCGCAAGACTGTAAACCACAAGAGAAATCTCAGCTACTTACAACCAAAAAATAATTTTCATACTTTTTGTATAGCAAATAAAATATGGAACTGTATACAAAATTGTGTTGTCTGGGTAATTTTTTCTATTTATACTGACTGTCAACAAGTTCAGTCAGTGAAAAACTGAATGCGTAAGTGACAATCTAACTTCACTAAGAGATGTTGCTTTGGGAAGGAATGATTCGAATTGAAATCCACCGCTGGTGGACTAGAACCACATTGACGCTGTTCGTTGAACACTTACATCTCTGTGAGTATTAGGAAGACTCGAGTCTTGGTCCTTGTAATGAGATCAGACCGAAATTTATTAATGATCATAGTAAAGGTTTCGAGGAGCATGTGTATGTCATCTGTTGTGTGGTAAGCACAGCACGTACCACCAAGCAGCACCACAGGCGTCGATAGGTCGACAAAAAATTCCAGAGATGGCATGCAACCCAGCGATTGCCGCTAGGAGAAGTCGCAGCGGTGGCCCCGCCAGAGAAGTTACATGCGGTGTCGCCACAGCGGAGCCGGCAGTTCCAAGTCAGCTCGACTACCGAGAAGACCGGCTTTTACTTCAGTACTTCGAGCCGCATCGTCTGCTTCTAGCAAGTTCACACCAGCCCGTTTTCATAGTGACAAAAGGACTGTTTACTATCTAGTCTTAGCTTCTCGAATGGTAGTTGAACTTTAGGAACTGCTGCCAATATCGATTTGTACATAGCTGAGTAGTCATCAATAAATGCGTGTGTTGTTGTCACTAATTATTATCAGTGTCTCAGTGTTCTCGTTCTCCTCTCATCCTCTTGTGGCATTGGTTCTGAAAGCTCTTGTAGACAGTTTTTAAAGTGGAGTCTTTCTTTTTATTTATATATATGAAACGTGCATTACAGGCCTTTCTCTTTTTTGTAAATTTAAAACAAGCGGATGAAGATGACGGCCATGAAAGATGGTCAGCCCTAAAAGGAGAATAATAAGGCTGTAAAGCCACGAAAATGGACTTACAAATGAACGGTGATATTAAATAAGTTGCGGTCTAAAGATACGACGTAGCGAATAGCGTCATAAAAAGCGGCTATAGAATAGAATGAATAAAAGAACAGTAAGGAGATGAAATGCAAATAGAACAAGTCTTACCGGAATGAATCTGATGCACGTAGGTAAGAATCGTCATGGGCGACTGCCAGAGGAATATTGACTTCCTGAGTGAGTGAGGAGTAAACTGCAGAAGCTCTTAATCCGGAAGAGACAGAGTTCGCGTAAGATTGTAAATTATCTGAATAAGAATTTTGAGAGGTGTGCATACGATAGAGATATATTGTTGAAAGTGCATGAAATGACTACTGAACTATAATGAGGATTATTACTTACACTGTAGACAGTCCAAATTGGAGGGTGTATTATAATGCTTCAACTCAGTTTTGCTATTTAGTATTCCAAAATTTTCTAATACCGGCCTACACCAAATTCGCTGTGACAGCTGCCCGATGCAACACAGGACAGACCGGTTGGAGCATCGGATTAGATTTCGACAACTTCTAAATATCAAAATTCAATACCAGCGTTAAATAATCATTTACGACAACAAAACCATACTATCATTAATTTGCGCAGCACTTTAAAAAATTTACATTGCCAGGTCAAAAACCATTCGTAAAATATTTTGGAAAAGATCGAGATTCTCTGTAATAGAAACTGTATGCCAGAATAGTTTACTGTCTTAGTAAATAGCAAAACTGATTTGAAGCTTTATAACATATTCTCCAATTCTCATTACCTACTATGTAACTGACAGATATCTGTCATATTGTACTTTTAACACTATATACCTAGCGTACGGACGCCACCCAAAAATTCTATTTTTTATTTATTGGCTTTTGGGACGCACCCATATAGGCACTTTAATTGTGTAATGTCAGTTATGATGATCCGGACGTAAGGAGAACACAACGCCCAGTCTCCGAGCGAAGAAAATCACCGGCGCGGGAAGGGATCTAACCTTGGTCCGTTTGGTAAGCATTCCACCGCGCTCATCGAGCAGCAATCGATGCGGACACCGAAATTCTTATTAGCTGATATTAATGTTCACACACCGTCTTCTCTTCCTTGTTAGCCGTATCTGCTTCTTACTTGTCACTTACGCACGCGGCCATTATTTTGCCGGAAGCCGCCCATGGCAGTTCTTACTGACACACTTCAGATCATTCCGGTAAGACTTGTTTAATTTACTTTGCATCTGGTTACAGTTCTTTTATTCATTCTAGGTTAATCTATGGCACCAGTCTGCGGTGAGTTTCACTACATCCTGTCCTTTGATCGTGATTTGATATTAATTTAGTTCTGTGTTCCATTCCATTGCAGCCTATTACCTATAATTTAAACACATGCTGTACCGATTCTTACACAAAGAAAGCAATATACGTTGATCCTCAGTTTTGCCCTACCTAATACTGCCTCCTCGCGCAACTGCTATCTAATATCGCGGATCATCATTAAGTTCCTTTTCCTGGTTTTACAACCTATTTTTCACCCTTTAAGGCTGACCTCCTTTCATGGCCGTCTTCTTCAGTCCGTGTGTTATAAATTTTGATTTCGTCGCTATTTCGACGAATATTTTGATAATCTGTATGTGATTAACGGGAAGTCCAGTGTGCTCAACTTTTTCCTGTAAATGATCTGAAAATTATTACGTTGACCTCTTTGTTTATATTTGCTTTCGTCTGTTCCGTATTATGTACATACCGAAAAAAATATATACAGTACTGGCCATTAAAATTGCTACACCAAGCAGATATGCAGATGATGAACGGGTATTCATTGGACAAATATATTATACTAGAACTGACATGTGATTACATTTTTACGCAATTTGGGTCCATAGATCCTCAGAAATCAGTACCCACAACAACCACCTCTGGCCGTAATAACGGCCATGATACGCCTGGGCATTGAGTCAAACAGAGCTTGGATGGCGTGTACAGGTACAGCTGCCCATGCAGCTTCAACACGATACCACAGTTCATCAAGAGTAGTGACTGGCGTATTGTGACGAGCCAGTTGCTCGGCCACCATTGACCAGACGTTTTCAGTTGGTGAGAGATCTGGCGAATGTGCTGGCCATGGAAGCAGTCGAAGGACAGGACCCACAACATGCGTTCGTGCATTATTCTGCTGAAATGTAGGGTTTCGCAGGGATCGAATGAAGGGTAGAGCCACGGGTCGTAACACATCTGAAATGTAGCGTCCACTGATCAAAGTGTCGTCTTTGCAAACAAGAGGTGACCGAGACGTGTAACCAATGGCACCCTATACCATCACGCCGGGTGATACGCCAGTATGGTGATGACGAATACACGCTTCCAATGTGCGTTCACCGCGATGACGCCAAACACGGATGCGACCATCATGATGTAAACAGAACCTGGATCATCCGAAAAAATGATGTTTTGCTATCCGTGCACCCAGGTTCGTCGTTGAGTGCACCATCGCAGTCACTCCTGTCTGTGATGCAGCGTCAAGGGTAACCGCAGCCATGGTCTCCGAGCTGATAGTGCATGCTGCTGCCAACGGCGTCGAACTCTTCGTGCAGATTGTTGTCTTGGAAACGTCCCCATCTATTGACTCAAGGATCGAGACGTGGCTGCACGATCTGTTACAGCCATGCGGATAAGATGCCTGTCATCTCGACTGCTAGTGATACGAGGCCGTTGGGATCCAGCACGGCGTTCTATATTACCCTCCTGAACACACCGATTCCATATTCTGCTAACAGTCATTGGATCTCCACCAACGCGAGCAGCAATGTCGCGATACGATAAACCGCAATCGCGATAGGCTACAATCCGACCTTTATCAAAGTTGGAAACGTGATGGAACGGTTTTCTCCTCCTTACATGAGGCACCACAACAACGTTTCACCAGGCAATGCCGGTCAACTGCTGTTTGTATATGAGAAATCGGTTGCAGACTTTGTAGGTGCCGCCACCGGCGCCAACTTTGTGTGAATGCTCTGATAAGCTAATCATTTGCATATCACAGCATCTTCTTCCTGTCTTCGTGGTGTAGCAATTGTAATGGCCAGTAGTGTATATTGTCCTTAAATTCCCTCGTATGCTATTTTTCTTAATGTAGAAGTACCTAAAATGTACTTATAATATCCTGAATTCCGTATTACGATTAAAAGATCATACAACAGTTGTTTGGGATTAGTTTTTCAAGAAAGTGGCGAGGAGTGGCATGGCTTCAGACCACCGCAGTCCTGGCCGTTGGAGCCGCTACCGATCAACTAGGTAGCTCCTCAGTTGCCATCACGAAGCTGAGTTCACACCGGCTCAGTCCCCCAGCAAGTAAAAATCCCTGACAATACGGGGAATTGAACCAGTCTCTCCCACCTGAGGGTGTGTCAGCTGACTATTCACCTACGGAAGCGGATCTGAACGGTGTTGCAAAGGCCATTATTGTGTTCCGCCGACACTAGCACAATTTCCCATAATTTTAGTGTACGGTGTAGCATTCGGGAAACTGTTCCTTTCATTTTCCATAGATTCTAAAAACATAGTCATCAGCAGCAGCTGACTACCTTTTCTCAGCAGTGCCTGTGATGTCTATTTCTTCTCTTCGCTGACTACTGCAGTGATTTTGGGTACTCCTCCACAGTCTTCCGCAGTCGTCTTAATCATTCTTAATAAGATACGAGGGTTGGAACTTAAATAGTGGCAACCATTTATTCACAACCGATACAAAAGAGTTATACATTTTCTAACCTGTTACTGTACTGTCACTAGCGTTGTGTAGAACCCGTTGCCAGCGATGTGGAAGGCGTAGTATACCGTTATCAGAGTCTGTTCTGTTGATGGTGCGAGTGGAACGGTCTAACGCCTGTCGAACCTCTGGAACAGTTCTGAAGCGAATGCCACGAAGTCGTTCCTTCATCTTCAGAATCAAATCAAAGCCACAAGGAGCTAAGTCCGGGGAGTACGGCGAATGGTACAGTACTTCCTAGTTCCATCGACCGAACAGAGCAGCCACAGCTTGCGCTGTATGCGCCCGCGCACTGTCGTGCAAAATGATGGGTGGGTTGTGCAGAATGTGTCGTCGCTTCTTTCACAAGCCTGGTCGCAGGCGGTGCTCCAAAAATGAACAGTAATTCTGTGCACTGACGGTGGCATTCGCTTCAGAATTGCTCCAGAGATTCGACAGGCAGTAGACCGCTCCGTTCGCACCACCAACAGAACAGGCTCTGCTAAGGCTATACTACGCCTTCCACATCGCTGGCATCGGGTTCTACAGAGCGCTGGTGAATTCTTTGAAGGACAGTAACAGGTGCAAACATGTAACCCTTTCGCATCGGTTGTGAATAAATGGTTGCCACTATTTAAGTTCCAACCCTCGTATTAAGCTTATAACACGTTAATATAATACCGATGATTAAATAAAATACGCGTTTTAAATTGTATTATCACATACTGTAATCATTGACACAAATATGAGATATACAATTGCTTTTCATGTTCGATAATCAAGCTGTGCATCAGATTGTTGATTAGGTAAACAAACAATTACTAAAGAGTGGAATACTGCAGGGAAAAAATGTGTCTTGACAATGCCCTTACATTGGTTTTGATTTAGATAATCATATAAAACCCATGAGAGTTTATAAAATATAAGATTCTCATCTTTCATTTTGTATTAGTATAGCGACATATACTCCGAGACAAAAAAAAAAAATGTACCACGGACGAATTATCCGAAGGGAACGGAAATGAGTAGATGTGATGCTCATGTACAGACAAACTAATTAAAGAGAAATGGCTTCACAAACACAGCAATTCACTGACACGTTGGACCACCTCTGACCAATATACAACCAGTTATGCTTGTAATTGATTGAGTTGTTGGATGTATTCCTGAAGGATATCGTGACAAAATCCCGAGGCGGGTGTAGCGTCCTGCCTATAATATTCCTAACTTTCTCAACTGGGGAAAGATCCGACTATCCTGCTGGCCAAGGAAGGGTCCCACAAACATGAAGACAAGATGCAGATACTCTAGTCGTGTGGGAGCTGGCATTATCTTGCTAAAACGTAAGACCAGTATGGCTAACCATAAAAAGCAACAAATCATGGCGTAGAATATCGTCGACGTACCGCTGTGCTGTAAGGGTGCCGTCCGTGACAACCAAAGGGGTCCTGCTCTGCAAAGAAATAGCAACCCACACCATCAGTCCTGACGGGCTGTTTCCTGGGCGGCAGTCAGGTTGGTATCCCACCACTGTTGGTGGAGTCTTTGGACACGTCTTCGCTTGTCGTGGAGGATCACCTCGAAGCATGACTCATCACTGAAGAGAATTCTACTCCAGTCAATGAGACTCGAACGCACCGGACGGCTATGGGATGCCAATCTGACTGTCGCCCACCATACGACCCAACAATCATCAGTGATGATCTGGGGTGTTACTTCTTTTCATGGCAGAATCCCTTTGTTGATCACCCGCACCACCTTTACAGCACAACGCTTCATCGACGGTATTCTACGCCCCGGTTTGTTGCTCTTCATGGCAAGCCATACTGGGCTCATGTTTCAACAAGATATTGCCCATCCGCACACGACAAGAGTTTCTACTGCTTGTCTTCATGCTTGTCAAACCCAACATTAGCTACCAAGGTCGCCGGATCTCTCCCCAGTTGAGAACATTTGGAACATTGTGAGCAGAGTCCTCCAACCAGCTTTGCATTTTGACCAACATAGAAATCAGCCACAATTTTGCACGTCATCTCTCAGGAATACATCCAACAACTCTGTCAAACAATGTCAAGCCGAAATGCTGCTTGTGTAAGTGTCAGCGGTGGACCAACTCGTTATTCACTTGCTCAATTTATGAAGCTGTTTCTCATAAATATCGGATCTAATTTTTTCGGGAGTTACAACAATTCTTTTTATCTCTGCATGTATATTACATCTACCGATTTCCGTCCCATTCGGATAATTCGTTTCTGGTGCGTAGTTTCTTTTGTCTTGGAGCATATTCCACCAGGCAGTTATAGAAAACCCATTTCACGCAAATAAATTTTGTTTTAGGTTCATTGCCATTGGAGAATCGTAGAGATTGTTGGTATCTGTTTACCGCCTCTCCCTACCAACTAGATACAAGTTTATTCCACAAGTACTGGCACCCCCTAGAGAAAAGCTTGTGCCGGTATTTCCATTTCTCCTTGACCAAATAGACTAGTAACGGAAAACTACGGATTTTTGGACTCGTTGGGATTCTCCCGACTGTGTTGCAGCTATTGATGGTAAGTATGTGACATTTGTAGCACCTGTAAAAACTGTAAGTTTGTTCTTTAACAAGAAAGATACTGTTCGTTTGTGCTTCTTACTATGATTGATGTCAATTGTAAGGTTATGGTTGCGGATGTGGGTTCTAATAGTAAAAGGGAAGGTGATGCTGAAACAAAATCGATAATGGGACTTTTGATACAAATTAAAACCATGTTTCCTTCTCCACAACAACCAGGTTCAAACATCTTGCTACCACATGTGACAATAGGCGATGAATGCTTTAGGCAGAGCAAACATGTCATGAACCCACACTGAAAAAAAAAATTAATCTGCATCTCAGATTAGCAGGATAGTTTCATAAAACGCTTTCTGTCTTGTTTGCATGATGCACTCAGGGAGGGTCTGTTATCCCAAATGACACTGATGAGATGCAAAGGACTGAGGAGTTTCCAACGGAAAACATGATTCCTCTAGCACGAAGAGGAGGTTGGCTTTGCATATGAGGATGTTGCCATAGTTCAATTATTCCTGACATATAGTTATTTCTTATGCCTTGCCTCGTTTTTAGCGATCATAATAATATAAAAACTTATTGAGATATTGAAAATGATGCCGTATTTTGGTTCAAATGGTTCAAATGTCTCTGAGCACTATGCGACTTAACTTCTGAGGTCATCAGTCGCCTAGAACTTAGAACTAATTAAACCTAACTAACCTAAGGATATCACACACATCCATGCCCGTGGCAGGATTCGAACCCGCGACCGGAGCGGCCGCTCGGCTCCAGACCGTAGCGCCTAGAACCGCACGGCCACTCTGGCCGGCGATGCCGTATTTTAAATGTGGTGACAATCCTGCATTATGTTGTATTATAATGCGTTATTAAAATATTTAATGAAAAATATTACTAGGAGTGGCAATAAATAATGGTAATAAGAACACACAATTAATAATGAATAAACAAATGAAAGTCAAATCCTAGTGATTCATCCATAAACAAATGCGTACGTTAACGTTGTTTCCTTAGGTTTTCTTACTAGTTTTGTTGACAACTTTTCCATTTTCTGTCCCAATCACGCCTTTACTCACCATATTTTTGAACTCTCGATTCATCATGTTCCATATGCAGGCATGTATAGACGTCAATTAACGGTTCATCTAGTACTGCACTGAAACGCATTTCTAGGTTTTAGCCCACTTTGTATCAATTTTGCGCAGGAACTTGGCCTGACTTGCAGTAAATTTTTGTGCAGAATGCAGCACAAAACGCATAACAATCGTGTAGGAGCAGCTGGCCCGTCCATCAAACCTTATTGTCGTCAGTAAGGGACCATACAGTTCGAAACGTCTCACAGAATTTATTTTCAACCGCCTGTATCCACAAATTTAACTTGCTGTTAAGGACTTGTCTATTATCCGTACTAATCAGAATATATTCGTTTCTACCTTGCATTTTTTCCGATTAGTTAATTTTACTGTAGTAAAATATAAGAAAGATATGCCAATTTAGGTACTCTTCACAATGTGCAAATATATACTCATGGCCCTCAGCAGCCAAAGATGCAAGTACTTCATCACTATGTTCAAACATTCACGCTAAACCTAAAATCTTACTTCTGTGTGTAAAAGTGTCGAGTGCTGTGATCCCATATCTTGACACAAAACGCTAAAATGGTTCAAATGGCTCTGAGCACTATGGGACTTAACTACTGAGGTCATCAGTCCCCTAGAACTTAGAACTACTGAAACCTAACTAACCTAAGGACATCACACACATCCATGTCCGAGGCAGGATTCGAACCTGCGACCGTAGCGGTCACGCGGTTCCAAACTGAAGCGCTTAGAACCGCACGGCCACACCGGCCGGCAAAACGCTAAAAAGCCGCATGTTTAGGGGCCCCGATTTGATGTCCACGGCATTTACTACTTCGTCCATCACAATTTTCAGAGGAGATGGCAAAGCCATAGCAACAATGGCTTCGCGGTTAATAACAAAATAATCAGTTCGTAAGTTAGGATTTTCTTCCCAAACTTTACGCAAAAATAATTTCAGTTAGTCTGTCATAGGATCAGCTCCGTTTCCCTGATTAATTCGCCATGTACCAAATATTCATTAATAACATGAAATGTTTCTTCACTGGTTGCTCGTTCGGGTAGTTCACTGCAAAAAAAAGCATTAACAATAGCTCTGTTATTGTGTGTGGTTGCTCGTTCTGACAGTTCACTGCAAAAAACAGCATTAACAACATTTTCTGTTATTGTGTGTGGTTGCTCGTTTGGGTAGTTCATTGCAAAAAAAAGCGTTAACAATATTTCTATTATTGTGTGTGGTTTTTGGCGTTTACGATAAGTTCAGCTACCTTCCTGTACTTTTTGCAAAAACATGTACCGTCATGGTCACGAATTTCACGACTTTTTTATTTTATTCCAACAATCGACGAAAACGGTTCACATCTCTACTCAATAGAGAGGAATCTGTTGTTGACAAATGTCGTTTGAATTTACTGGGGACCATAGCAGCAATACTGACTTTATTCCCACACATAAACTATTTGGCATGTTTTGGCCTGTATGATTAATAGCTATCACTATATGGCCTTCGAGATATTTTGTTTCTTCTTTTCCGACTCGGTGGTTTCATTATTTTCACTCAAGGACTGACGACTTCCTACAATGAACTTTCCATTTCTAAAATAAAAAATAGTTTAATAACGCTGTAACAGAGAATGCTGGTGTAGCAATCACAATATTTGCACTAATGCAGAGAACAATTAAGATAAAACTGAACTGAAATACTCAAACAATGAAAAGTGCAGGACAGAATAACAACAACACTGCTGAGCTAAAATACTGTATTGTTGTCTGACAATGTTTGGCTCCTTTGGTGGCGAATGAAAAGAGTAATAAAGTTTAAAAAGCGCCTACAAACTGTAACAAATACCAAAACATGCAATAAAAATAATAGGAGAGGGGAATTATTGCTAATCACCATAATTTTAGGGAAAAGCACGTATACTCAGCCATACACAAATGATGTGTTGTTACAAAGTACTCACGTCCTAGCGACTGGGAGCATAGCTGGTGCAGTTGTATAAGCGAGAATACTGCTAACATAAGATAATCAAAGTATAACAACAATATTGAGTAAATTAATTACATTAATTTCAATGAAAATATAAAAGTTATCTGCATATATTGTCTGGTTATAATCAAAGCGTGGCTACTCAGAGAGATTCAATGTGGGCTGTAATTATCTTATGGCAGCGGAACGTGGTTCATATGCTAATGAATTGGTGCAGAACCGATTTACGCTGGAAAAACTTAGTTCCAATCTTGACCACCAGTTGCAAATCTGGCGCCGTGATCATATGGCAGCGAAACGTGGTTGATATGCTAATGAATTGGTGCAGAACTGATTTACGCCGGAAAAACTTAGTTCCAGCCATGACCACCAGTTGCAAATCTGGCGCTGTGAATGCAAGAAAGACGTGTAGAAACGTTTCCATATATTTAATGAATTAGTAACGGGACATGGGCAGAAAAGGTCAAACAAATGAAGAAGGCCGTACTGTTGACCATGGCATTACAGAATTCTCGTGTCGCTGGACGAGCATTAGCACTGCCTTTGGCACGTGTTGAATCGTCAGTTACAGCACAACAGCAACTTTCTCGATAACTCCACTGGGAGAAGATGCGGCCTTTCTTTTTCAAGTGCCACACGAAGCTCACTTGTGTTTTCGAATTTCATTATCATCTTGTGTAAACCATTTAATGACATCTGGCCTCTCCTCAGACCTTACAGTCAGCGATACTCTCTCAGTGCAGCACTGCAATTGCTGCTGTTCGCATAAAACGGTTTCACTAACAACGCACGGTCTCTCTACTCGATAGCCATATTGTTACTCACGTTAAGACTTGTGAAATGACAGCATGCATTATAGGAATGTGAGGTGTATAAATTCTTTCAGACATGTCCGACAGAACAGACACAACGTGGAATCTGCAGCTGTGTTAAATATTAAGTAACATGAAGGCGGAGGAGACGGGAGAAAGGAAAGGAAAGGGAAGGGAAGGAACTAACGATATCAGCTACTGCGCGACTTTATAGGGAAGCAGCGGCGACAAGTGAAAATGTGTGCCGAACTGCGACCTGAACCAGGAGTCTCCTGTTTACTATGCAGTTAAATTAACCACTGCGCCACCTGGGAGCAGTGTTCACTGCAAATGCGAAGATTACTTATCTTAGCACACTCCCCGGATGACCAACACTCCCACCTAGCACCACATATCCGCAGTCTCCAAGCATGCCCTCCATGCTCGGTAATTTGAGATTGTCCCTGAAGGCCGAATGATAACATACAACCACACTGAAGGTTGTGGATTCACCGGCCGTTGTGGCCGAGCGGTTCTAGGCGCTTCAGTCCAGAACCGCGCTGCTGCTACAGTCCCAGGCTCGAATTCTGCCTCGGGCATGGATGTGTGTTAGGTTAGTTAGGTTTAAGTAGTTCTAAGTCTAGGGGACTGATGGCCTCAGCTGTTAAGTCCCATAGTGCTTAGAGCTATTTGAACTATTTGAACAAAACCGAAAGGCCCTCCCAACGAACGGAAGGACAACAATTCCGGCGACGCGAACACCAATCCTGGTGGGAAGTACGACACTGTGACCGACGCGTACCCACCGAGCTGGGCTTGTAGCAGAAAACAAACCGACGATTTACGGTAACAATGAGCGTCGCATGAAACTCGTGAGGAGCAGTTATTTGAATCATTTTGGTTGTGGATTCATTGCACATCGAGGCGAATGAGTCATGTGAACGCGTGATGTCAGTTCTTCGGACATGTACGAAAGAACAACCACACGGAAGCTGCAGCTGTGATACACGTTACGTAATTAAAGATGGAGGGAGAGAAAGGAAAGGAAGTTAGTGAGCACGGAGTACATGGATGGGATCTGCGAATAGATGGCCCTAGTTAGGAGTGTGGGCCAGCAGAGGAACAAACTAAGATATTCGTTACATTTCCGATAAACAATCTGAGTGATTAGCGGGCCTGCCTAGTAACTACGAGATCCAGGGTACGCGTCCTAGTCCAGCAAACTTTTTCACTTCTCGCCGCTGCTTCTGCAAAGAGTGCCTGTGTAATTGATATCGTCAGTTTCTTCCCTTTCCTTTGGTCCCCCCCCCCATTCCCCCAACTTCAATTTACATAATAGACAGCATGGCTGTCATATAGTCATACAAACGCTGTACACTTCCAGATATGCATCTAGTGGCTAAAGTTGAAACTACTTTTTCCAGCGTAAATCGACTCCTCATTAACGCATTAGCACGCACTATATGATCAAAAGTATCCGGTCATCCACAAAAACATACGTTTTTCATTTTAGGTGCATTGTGCTGCAACCTACTGCCAGATACTCCATATAAGAGACCTCAGTGGTCATTAGATATCGTGAGAGAGCAGAATGGGGTGCTCCGCGGAACTCAAGGATTTCGAACGAAGTCAGGTAATTGGTTGTCACTTGCGTCATACGTCAGTATGCGAGATTTCCACACTCCTAAACATGCCTAGGTCCACTGTTTCCGATGTAATAGTGAAGTAGAAACATGAAGGGACACGTACAGTACAAGAGCGTACAGGCCGGCTCCGTCTGTTGACTGACAAAGACCGCCGACAGATTTGAAGAGGGTCGTAATGTGTAATAGACACTCATCTATCCAGACCACCACACAGGAATTCCAGACTGCATCAAAATCCACTGCAAGTTATTGATTGGCGTCCATGGAATGCTGTGTGCACAACGACGATATACGTTAAATTAAAAGGGAGATCTGCGTTGGCCGTAATATTGATGTTTTATTGATAGCAAAATCGATTTTCAATCACATAGTGATCATCTTCAGTACTGTGGTGTACAAATTAAACTCATAGACACTGGTATCAAGTTATCAGCGATCGCTTCTCAGTTTTGGTTACTGATAATTAGATACCCGTGTCTATGAGTTTAATTAGTACACCACAGCATTGAAGATGATCACTATGTGATTGAAAATCGATTTTCCTATCAATAAACCATCAATATTACGGCCAACGGTGACCTTCCTTTTAATTCCACTGCAAGCACTACGACAGTTACGCGAGAGGTGAGAAAACTTGGATTTCATGGTGGAGCGGCTGCTCATAAGCCACACATTACGCCGGTACATGCCAAACGACGCCTCGCTTCGTGTAAGGAGCGAAAACATTGGACGATTGAACACTGGAAAAACTTTCTGTGGAGTGACGAATCACGGTACACAATGTGGCGATCCGACGGCAGGGTCTGGGTATGACGAATGCCCAATGAACTTCCTCTGCCAGCGTGTGTAATACCAACAGTAAAATTCGGAGGCGGTGGTGTTAGGGAGTGGTCGTGTTTTTCATGGAGGGGGCTTGCACCCCCTGTTGCTTCACTTGGAACTATTACAGCACAGGAGTACATTGATGTTTTAAGCACCTTCTTGCTTCCCACTGTTGACTAGCAATTCGGGGATGGCGATTGCATCTTTCAACACGATCGAGCACATGTTCATAATGCACGGCTTGTGGCGGAGTGGTTACACGACTAGCCTGCACCGAGTCCTGAGCTGAATCCTACGAACACCTTTGGGATGATTTGGAACGCCGGCTTCGTGCCAGGCCTCACCGACCGACATCGATACCTCTCCTCAGTGCAGCACTCCGTGAAGAATGGACTGCCATTCCACAAGAAACCTTCCAGCACCTGATCGATTGTATGCCTGCGAGGGTGGAAGCTGTCATCATGACTAACGGTGAGCCAACACCACACTGAATTCCAGCATTACCGATGGAGGGCGCCACGAACTTGTAAGTCATTTTCAGGCAGGTGTCCGGATGTTTTTCATCACATAGTGTATGTACCAAGCTTCGCTGCCATACGATAATTATAGCCCACACTGGATCCCTGCGAATAGCTGCACTTCAGTTATAATCATGCAGTCTTAAATAATTAAAGTATCAATCAGCGCCGTGTTACTTCCACTACTGGCCATTATAATTGGTACACCAAGAAGAAATGCAGATGATAAACGGGTATTCATCTGACAAATATATTATACTAGAACTGACATGTGATTACATTTTCACGCAATTTGGGTGCATAGATCCCGAGAAATCAGTACCCAGAACAACCACCTCTGGCCGTAATAACGGGCTTGTTACACCTGGGCATTGAATCAAACAGAGCTTGGATGGCGTGTACAGGTACAGCTGCCCATGCAGCTTCAACACGATACCACAGTTCATCAAGTGTAGTAACTGGCGTATTGTGACGAGCCAGTTGCTCGGCCACCTTTGACCAGACGTTGTCAGTTGGTGTGAGATCTGGAGGATGTGCTGGCCAGGGCAGCAATCGAACATTTTCTGTACCCTGGAAGGTCCGTACAGGACCTGCAACCTGCTGTCGTGCATTATCCTGCTGAAATGCAGGGTTTCGCAGGGATCGAATGAAGGGTAGAGGTAACACATCTGAAATGTAACGTCCACTGTTCAAAGTGCCGTCAATGAGAACAAGAGGTGACCGAGACGTGTAACCAATGCCACCCCATACTATCACGCCGTGTGATACGCCACTATGGCGATGACGAATACACGCTTCCAATGTGCGTTCACCACGATGTCACCAAACACGATGCGACCATCACGATGCTGGAAACAGAACCTAGATTAATCCGAAAAAATGACGTTTTGCCGATCGTGCACCCAGGTTCGTCGTTGAGTACACCATCGCAGTCGCTCTTGTCTGTGATGCAGCGTCAAGGGTAACCGCAGCCATGGTCTCATAGCTAATAGTTCGTGCTGCTGCAAACGTCATCAAACTGTTCGTACAGATGGTTATTGTCTTGCAAACGTCCCCATCTGTTGACTCATGGATCGAGACGTGGCTGCACGATCCGTTACAGCCATGCGGATAAGATGCCTGTCATCTCGACTGCTAGTGATACGAGGCCGTTGGGATCCACCACGGCGTTCCGTATTACGCTCCTGAACCCACCGATTCCATATTCTGCTAACAGTCATTGGATCTCGACCAAAGCGAGCAGCACTGTCGCGATATGATAAACCGCAATCGCGATAGGCTACAATCCGACCTTTATCAAAGTTGGAAACGTGATGGTACGCATTTCTCCTCCTTACACGAGGCATCACAACAACGTTTCACCAGGCAACGCCTTTCAACTGCTGTTTGTGTATGAGAAATCGGTTGGGAACTTTCCTAGTGTCAGCAAGCTGTAGGTGTCGCCACCGGCGACAACCTTGTGTGAATGCTCTGAAAAACTAATCATTTGCATATCACAGGAATATCTTCCTGTCGGTTAAATTTCGCGTCTGTAGCACGTCATCTTCGTGGTGTAGCAATTTTAATGGCTAGTAGTGTATAATCCGAGGAAGTGATGTTAAAATAATTTCTTTACAAACACAAATAATTTTGGAATGTCTAAAACTGAAATTGCTTAATTTATTACAATGATTGTAGAAGTTCGTGTCAGTCCCTTCACAATGTCGTGGCACACAGGTTGCGGAGCACTGTTCTATTTATTTCATAGTTCCATTTACATTACTATCTTGACCCGCATTGTACTAGGATTATGCTAGAACCCTCCTGCGCTTCTAGAAGTACGCTGGCTGCAGCGTCGTTACTTCGCGGCCCGTGTGCACAGCTCGAGGACAGCGCTTTGCTGCTCACGCAGCCCCTAGCTCGTTAGCCGACAATGTAGTGCTCGGCCAGACAGCTCGTAGCGTGTGTGCTGCGCAGCATTCGCGGCGTGCGCTCCTGATAACGACGTCCCGACATCGCCTGCCCCCCTGCCTCGGCGCAAAAACTGGACGCGCCTCCCGGCTCCCCTCATAGACGCAGGGCAGGCCAGGGCTGCGCCGTGCGGCGCCCTATGTGTAACTGATTTAACGCTAATTGTATCCGCGCCGCGAGCCCCGCATAAAGCACGCCCGCTATCGGTTGCACCCGTGTTCGGGAGCCCCGCCCACAAATTAGCGGCCAATAGCGGCTCGTACTGTGGCCGGCGAACAACGCCGCGCTGTGGCGCCACTAAAGCTGTCACTGGCGCCAGCTGATAGGGGCGACAGCGACGGCCGGCGCGGCGCTCGCGCCGCTCGTTCGTCTCTTCCAGAATTATCTGTACGAGAGCACACTTCTCTCGAAGACTAGTGCGCTGATTAGCGCCGATAGAAACGCGATTTATTTTCGCGAAATAGTGTTCTATTACCGTCAGCAGTGCACACAGACACGTTCTATACGTTATTAGGCTTCCACGGCCGGTGTCATTTTCCATAAAATAATTTTGGATATTGGGCCGTTTTATATGGCGCCTGGAAGGTTGGTCGAATGAAGGAAGCGAATAGGAGCAGGTGAGGTAAAACACGTCGGTACTGCGAGTGAGTAAAAGTGGTTTACTGGTGCATCTACATTTAAAAAAAAAAAGAAAAAAAAGGGGTTCAAATGGCTGTGAGCACTATGGGGGACTTAACATCTGAGGTCATCAGTCCCCTAGAGCTTAGAACTACTTAAACCTAACTAACCTAAGGACATGACACACATTCATGCCCGACGCAGGATTCGAACCTGCGACCGTAGCGGTCGCGCTGATCCAGACTGAAGCGCCTAGAACCGCTCGGCCACACCGGCCGGCGAATATTTACAGAGGCATACATAATTCAGTACGTAGATGCGAAGCTGAAACGATGTTTCCGGGCCGTCTGCTCTTGATGATGTGGGCTGACTCTACAGTGGTGCTCGTGGAGCTGAACAGCGCCTGCTAGAGGGCGCTGTCGTCGTTGTCTGTCGTAGTGCCAACTTAACTGGCAGCTGCGCCGTGGCATCCTAGCTATCGATACCACAGGCCGCGTCTTTGTAAACTACTAAAACGATTTAACTGTCGACGATTCGATCGCCTTGTCGCTGTCCGCTTCAGAGCTGTTCACTGCTGTATTCTGGTTGTTATGGAGAGGAGGCTATACGGTACGCTGTCACTAATCCGATGGTTTTAGGCTGTCGGCGTACGTAGCAAAGCCTTCTTTTGTGCTGGATAGTAGTGCGAAACCACTTGCAGTTATCTGTAGTTGTGCGTGCTAAATTCTGCAATTACGCCAGCTTTTCGCTTTTGAATATTTGTCAGTTGTGAAATATTTTCAGTAGTTGATGCCACAAAGGTTGCAGAAATTTTTCGACAATAATGTTGTACCACCGTTAACAGGTACGAAAATCATTATTGTTGCTACCATCTTCGTTGATCAATGTTGCCAAATCAGCCTTTTTTGCAGCTAACTCTGGCTCCTTTTTAGCTTCCAAGTGGGCAATTTTGCTGGGGTCCGGAAGTCCAGCTTCTTTCAAAATAATTTGGCTTCTTATCTAGTTCCCCCCACCCGGTTGATAACAGGAAAGGAAAAAGATCCACTTTCATTAAAGGAAAATTGTTTGCTTTTAACTAAGATTTCAAAACTTGCTTCAGTATTCCACGAAGACGTATTATTAGACTGAATTAAACAATACAGCAAAGCAAGCTAAAGCTGTATTGGTGTGTGTTCTGGGTTGGTCACCATACATATACACAAGACCAAAGCCATAACAACGAACAGTAAACAGCTGAGAGCCCTACAAAAATGCTATTGCAGCGCGGCATATTATCGCAGTTTCACAATAATGAAAGAAACTTTTCTAGATAAAGCAGACCTTGATTTATCCTGGGTGAATCAGAGGTCATACGCTTCACAGTTGCCATAAACAATGTGTCAACGACTGAACTGAAGACAGTAAAAGTGAACTTATATACAGTGCAGTAGTGCGTGAGTGTAAGAAATAATGAAGTATTACAGTACAGATTTTGTGAAGTTCGTATTGTAAGTATATAGCAGAAACGTTATTTATATTTTTACTGTGAGGAAAACAGAGACATGTGAAAGATAGTTACATGAGAATCTTAATTTAAATACATTTTTGCTTCAAAATATCGAGGTTTTAAAAATGTGCTGGTATTTTATATGCATACCACGGATATAAAATATCATATATTTGTATCTACATCAGAGTAAGCCACTAGTGCATCCACAAATCATTTCTCTTATGAGATGCACAACGCACGCCTGTAAATTTTTATTCTTCTGTGTCTATCTCTTGGGCTATTAAAGCCATTAAAATGAAATGTACACGCATCTAAGATAAGTTGCAAAACCTTGTGGAACGGTTATTTCCTGAAGTCGTTTTGAACTGAATTAAAACCTGATGTGAGTAAATCTGACTAAATTATTTTTCAGGAATTTGATTTCAAATTTAAGCTTTTCCTCATTACAGAGGGTCATCTCCAACGTAATAATTTACTCGGAAATTAAAATACAAAGAATAAACGTTCTTAAACTATATTTTCAAAATATTCCTCCAGGTGTTTCGATCTTGTGTGTCTTCTTCCTCTGCGCCCATTCTCCTCATTGTGTGCTGTACATTTTGGAGCCAGGTGGTCATAGGTCGTCCTCTTCTTCTTCTCCCCTCCGGTTCCCACTCCAGTATCAATTTTGGTATTCTGGTTTTCTCCATTCGTCGTACATGCCCATACCACTGTAATTTCTTCCTATCCATTTCGTCATATATTCTTTCTTTTATTTTTATTCTCCTTATTATTTCGGTGTTCCTTATCTTTTCTTTCCTGGAGATTCTTGCCGATCTTCTCCAGAAGTCCATCTCTAGAGCTTGTGATTTTTTAATGTGCTTTAGGTTAATTGTCCAGGTCTCCGTTCCATACAGAACCAAAGCCTCTAATATAGATTTGTATATTAATTTTTTAGTTCTGCTAATTACATTCCTGCTCCATAAGGCTGAGTTAAGCATCCCAATGATCTTCCGCCCGTTAGTAATTCTTTTATTGATTTCTGACTGTGATTTTCCCTCGATTTCTAAAATGGATGCCAAATAACAGAAAGTGTTTATCTTTTTGATTTCTCTGTGTATAAAATTTGATCAAACTGTTCTTCGTAGTTATCTAACATACTGGATTTTCGTATACCTTTCTCTCCCACTTTAATACCTTATAGAGTATAACTGTCGCAAAAATAAACCTGAACGATAATACACCCCGTTTTATTTCGGATTTTTTCTGTCTTCTTTCGTAGACACATTTAGCTTATTTCGTTTTCTAGAGTTGGAGAGAGTGTCATCAGATATAAGGTGCTTGACAGTTGCTAAGGAACAACTGGCACTTGCAAAGGAACAACCGATAATTGCTTCGGAACAACTAACAACTGCCATGGAACACCCTACCAACGATAGTAAAAGAAAATGGAGAGGGTGTGACTTGTTAACTGCAGCGAAGCCAGTGCTCCAACGCTCTGTATGCATTCGACAGTTGATGAAGTACGGAGTTTGGCGAAGGTTGTTCTGAAACCGATTAGTGCGACATTCCATGTACTACGGCAACATGTCTGCAACAAATCATTTGATTGTTTATGTTAATGGACCAGCAGTTGGACGGCCCGTATCCGGTCTCAGTTCACTATCGTGCCACAGTAATGAATGTGTCCAAAGGTGTGACCTTGAAATTAAAAAAGACCGCTGAATGTGGAAATACTATGGAAAAGCATGTCGATGGTCGTAAATGGACCAACACACAATACGTAGCCCTGGTGGCGAAAAGCAACACGCGTCTCACTCGTGACTCTTGGGCAGATCGCTGCAGACCTTGCAACCGCTACCGGTAATCGTGTCTCTACTATAACAGTTTCGCGGCTATTAAATCAGGCTGGTTGCTCAGAAACCTGTTAAATGCATTCCACTACACCCACGCGACCATCGAGAATACGTTCGTTGAGGTAGGGAGCATTTTGGTTGGGATCAGTATCACTGGTCCAGAGTGATGTTCGCCGACGAATGCCGCTTCACTGTGGCAAGTGATTCCGGCAAAAGGTAGTGTGGACATAGAGAGGAACACGTTACAGACTTTCTGTTTATGGACGACAATGCCCGCCCGAAAAGGCACGCTGAGGTGTCGGACACACTGGAAAGTAAAGATACTGAATATATATGAAATGCCCTGCGTACTCTATGGACCTACACCGAATAGAGCATGCATGCAATGCTCTTGGCAGACATGTTTCTTATCGAATACCCACTCCCTAAATCGTGCAAGAGCTAAAAACCACCTCGAGAGAGGAGAGTCCCGTAAAGGGTTTCTAAACAGTTTTATATTCCTTGCTGAGAGTCCAATATCGACATTTATGCTGGTAGTTAGGCCTGTGTCAAAAATGAACGTCATTTATGCCTGTTATCGTGCTTTCCAGTGTGGTGAAATCTGTACCATTTTTCGTTATACATATATCGTCCTATTTCTTCACGTATGTACTGCGTTTCATGTCGTCGATCACTGCCTGTGATTATTCCTGTCCAACAATGTATCTGTTTGTTAGCAACTGTCAAGGAATGTAAGAAGTGAAAATCCATGATAGGTCATTTCTCAGACAACCCACCCTGTTTTTATGGATCCAGAATGAAAAGTACAATAAGGAAACCAGTTCCAACTACGCTACGGTAATGTACTTGTGTATTCATATCCTACACTTCATTCAAGATATTGTACAGTTACAATTCATCTAGAGGAAAAACATCGCTTTACAATGCTCCTGAGCTACATACGACAGCGAGTTACAACCAGAAGAGTTTCCTAGCCAGAATTGTTACGTGACACCCCTAACGGCATTTCACAGTACACCGCTCAGTCTGGATACAATGCAATAGAAATAATTCCTAAGAAAGTTTTTGCTGCTTTCTCAAAGTTATAACTAAATTATCGACGTGTTTCTACTTAAGTGTCAAATGAATATATTCGTTAATCTCGTTACAGGTAGCACCGTGATGCACTGAAAAATCAAATAACAAAGTTTGAGTTACAGCTAGTAGGCCACACCTGACGAGTATATATGCTATCTTATCAAAAGTATACTAACTCCTGTTAGCGATCATTAACATGGAGGTGTGTCCACCGTTATTATGAAGACAGGAACTGTGCTGGGGACATTTTCGATCAGAGGTCTGAATGTCTATGGAGTAAGAATAGTCCATTCTTCAAGAGCCGAAACTAGAGGTGGTACTGATGTCGGACGCTGGTGTCTGTACAGAAGTCGACGTTCTAACTTATCCTAAACTTGTTCCATTGGGTCCTGGTCGAGACTCCGGGTAGGTCACTCCATTTCGGGAATGTCATTGCCCACAAACCCTTGCTTCACAGATGCTGCTTTATGACAGAGTCCATTTTGACGCTGATAGAATCAGTCATCTTCTACGAACTGTTCCTGTACTGTACGCAGGACACAGTGCTCTAAGATCAGTTCGTATTCTTCTGAATTTAGCATTTTCTTAAGTATAATAAGGGAACCACGTACTGACCCCGAAGAACACAGCCATAACTATCACCATCTCTCTGGTACGTCACAGTTGACACTGCAGTTGGCTGGATTCGCCAATCTCAAACCATTCTGTCAGACAGCCGACAGTATAGGTGATTCATCATTCCATATCACCAGTTTTCAGTCATCCACCGTTCAGTGGCGTCATTCCTTACATTACTTCAAGCGTCGGTTGGCCTTGACTAAGGAAATGTATGGACTATCGGGTCTATTCGACCACTACATCCCATTATTTTAAGTGCATCGTTGGTAGCACTTTGGGACTCAGGACTGATCCCTTCCGCCGATTTCCAGCGATTTTTTTCCAACCACAATCTGAGATGCTAGACGGTCCCTGTCCATTGGTGCATGAGGCCTGTCTGGTCTCAGTTCAGTCCTGCTTGTTCCTTCTCGTTTCCACTTCACATTCACTTCATCAAGAGACTACTTGGGTAGCGTTAGAAGGGACAGAAAGTCCCCGGTGGATCTTTTATTAAGATTCTGCCACGTGAGCAGTCCACATTCGAAGTCATTCAGCTCGCCTGACCGATCCATTTTGGCATAACTGTTTGTCAACTGACAGTAGAATACTTCGCACCTTCTTTTATTCTGACAGACCTACCTCTCGTGATATCTAGTGGTCATTTCCGCGTTAAATAGGGGTGACCGAATTCTTTTCATCAGACTATGTATCAAGGTCGTTCCTAAAGAACCCACTATAGCTCGGTAAAGGTAACCACAAAGGAACCCTAATTCCATTCATGCAAGCATTAGTCTTTCGAAACTTTGTAAATATCAGTATACGATCCATTTCATTCTACGACTCAAGTTAATATCCATAAAACTCTTGATGTGAATGTATGCTTTCCCGGCGTATACAGCTGGCGAAGAGTTCTCGGGCTTCCAGCCGGGTGGCGGTGTCTTCAAACTGCGACGTTTCGACGAGTGACATACTCATCATCTTCTGGCGAAGTGCCGAGACTTTGCGGATGCCGGTCTATTTATACCTACGGTGTGCCCCCCACCACCTGGCCACGGGAGGCTGGGTCCATAGGAGCCGGCGGGCGGGGTGGAGGGGGAAGCGGGTGCGCCGTTCGTGTCTCCGTCAGAGCATTCTGATCGCGTCTCGTGAGCTGGACGGTTATTGTTGCGTTCCTGGCGTATTGCGGCTAATGCTGGATTCCAGGCCGCGATCAGTTGATAGCCTTCGTCCCTGTTCACAAGATTCTCGTGGACCCGTATTTCTATTGATTCTTTAATGACGCTATCCAAATAGCTCCCAGCTCGGCACAGCACCCTGGTGTTATCGAAACCAAAGGTGTGGTTTTCCTTGATGCTATGTTCAGCTACAGCAGATATCGCCATCTGTCCAAGTCGAACATGCCTGATGTGTTCCTCGCACCTTTTAGAGATGCAGCGCTGCGTTCGACCAATGTACTGCACACCACATTCGCATGCAATGCTGTATATACCAGGTGTGTTTAGTTTGAGTGGGTCTTTAGCTGAGCCCAGCAGCTCTTTCGTCTTCGGCGGTGGTCGGAAGACGGTATTTATGTTTGATTTTCTTAATAGCCTCCCGATTTTGGTTGATGTGGACCCCAAATATGGAAGAAAGGCGAGTCTCTTCTTAACTTCCTCTTCCTCTTCCTGAAATTTGTCAGCCTGTCTCCTCTTGAAGGCCCTGCTAATTTGTGTTCCGACCACCGCCGAAGACGAAAGAGCTGCTGGGCTCAGCTAAAGACCCACTCAAACTAAACACACCTGGTATATACAGCATTGCATGCGAATGTGGTGTGCAGTACATTGGTCAAACGCAGCGCTGCATCTCTAAAAGGTGCGAGGAACACATCAGGCATGTTCGACTTGGACAGATGGCGATATCTGCTGTAGCTGAACATAGCATCAAGGAAAACCACACCTTTGGTTTCGATAACACCAGGGTGCTGTGCCGAGCTGGGAGCTATTTGGATAGCGTCATTAAAGAATCAATAGAAATACGGGTCCACGAGAATCTTGTGAACAGGGACGAAGGCTATCAACTGAGTGCGGCCTGGAATCCAACATTAGCCGCAATACGCCAGGAACGCAACAATAACCGTCCAGCTCACGAGACGCGATCAGAATGCTCTGACGGAGACACGAACGGCGCACCCGCTTCCCCCTCCACCCCGCCCGCCGGCTCCTATGGACCCAGCCTCCCGTGGCTAGGTGGTGGGGGGCACACCGCAGGTATAAAGGGACCGGCATCCGCAAAGTCTCGGCACTTCGCCAGAAGATGATGAGTATGTCACTCGTCGAAACGTCGCAGTTTGAAGACACCGCCACCCGGCTGGAAGTCCGAGAACTCTCGCAAAACTCTTGATATTTGTCATTATACGGCTGTTCGCCATAGCCAATGATTCCCTATCCGTTTCCGAGCGAGGTGGCGCCGTGGTTAGCACACTGGACTCGCATTCGGGAGGACGACGGTTCAAAGGGGCGTCCGGCCATCCTGATTTAGGATTTCCGTGATTTCTCTAAATCACTCCAGGTAAATGCCGGGATGGTTCCTTTGAAAGGGCACGGCCGACTTCCTTCCCGGTCCTTCTCTAATCCGATGATGACCTCGCTGTTTGGTCTCTTCCCCAAACAATCCAATCCAATCCTTTCCATTTTCCAAGGCAATAACATTTAAATTAACCAAAGAGAATGTCGATGAGGACAGAATGGGGCTAAATGGAGGTAATAGTACTACTGTCGACCCCGTGTTGTACGAATTATTAGCAGGCGGTTGCAAGTTGCTTGCAGGGACAGTAACTGGCCTTATGAGTGGTACATTATGCCCTGATTTATTGAAGATACACCTTGTTGTATGAATTTCTTGTCACCCAATAATCAATTTCACACTGCGATTTTACCTTACACAGTAACAAAAGAACTCATCGCAATAGAACACACTTATAATAAATCGTGTAACGCGAAACTCGCAGACGTAGCTTATACGAATGGACATCACACAGTGAGAAAATCATTCGGAAAAACCAACAAAACTACAAAATGTGAGTGTTATTACAATATTGCAATCTGAAAGCGGTCTACCCTTAGAATGTCTAAATGGTTCAAATGTCTCTCAGCACTACGGGACTTAAGATCTGAGGTCATCAGTCCGCTAGAACTTAGAACTACTTAAACCTAGCTAACCCACAATCACACACATCTATACCCGAGGCAGGATTTGAACCTGCGACCGCAGCGGTCTCGCGGTTCCAGACTGAAAGGCCTAGAACCGCTCGGCCACACCGGCCGGCTGAGAATGTCTCACCAAAGCAACTGAATAATGATGTAGGCTTAGCTCTCCGATAAGATTTTAATTACTACTGCAATAGCTGCAGGCATCGCTACCCTGTCCCGTGCACGTTATTTCGTTGTTACATAAATACACTGACTGGAAAGATCTGCCACAGCAGCCTGCATTCTGGAACAACATATGAACTTATCTTCCGCAACTTGAAAATTAGTCGTGCAACGGAACAGACTATTTATTATCAGCAATAAGGGAGAGCTGTATACGACTGAGTTGATTCTCTGTACTATGGATGATTACTGATCTGACAAAGAGGATGTTGGTAACAGTTGTTCTCAGTTTGTTGTCGCAAAAAGCATGCTTCAAAATTACGTATGACAACTGAATAAATAAGATTGGGGAGCAGGAGTGAATGAAAATACTGAATGCTTTAGTAACTTTAAAGTGATGAAGAACAATATGCACTGCATGTCATCACGAGGTTTCAAGATGGCCGCCGAGTAAGTGACGCCAGAAACTATTTCCAGAAAGTTAAGTGATTTTCACAGGAATATAATTTAGTTTAACACCGAGAACAAATTAAATACGTGCATTAGTGTATCGTTTAGTCTTGCCGTTAAATGTTTCACTTTCCTTTGCGTATTTTTTCAGAAAACACGAAAAGATCGTAACTTCGCGTTTCGGCTTAAATTTTGTGAACGTGTTTGTTTCTTGTTTCAGAAAAACAGCGCAACTTTATATCAGAAACTTGCTTATATACATTTGTTTATAGGCCTCATTCTCGTAACGTTTTTGGAGAATCAAACTCAAAGTATCTCGTTTAATTGTCCTTTTTTTCATTCCATCGAGTGAAATATATAATAAATAGCGTATACCTTCATTGTTTTAATACAGATCTCAGAAAAACAGCGGAATTTTAAAATAGAAACTTGCTTATATACATTTGTGAATAGGCTTAATTCTTCTAACGTCTTTTTTGATTTTCGGAATTTAATTGATTTATTCTAGCTAAAGTATTATTTTTGCCATGAGTGAGAAGTGCCTGACTTGCCGTAGAATTGTTAGTTCCGGGGTTTGTTGTGATGGATGCAGTACTTTTTTTCATTGCGGGGACTGCAGTGGCGTGGGTGTCGGGAAAGTGGATCAGGCTAATCAGTGGGTATGTAGGATTTGCAGCAGAGATAGGAAGATAGTGGAACAGGAGGGGAAAATTGCTGCCCTTCAGGCTGAGCTAGATCAGGCTAGGGAAGATCTGGACAGGTTAAGGAGGGAGAAGGGCAAAGAGAGGTAGGAAGTGGCAACAGGTAACAGAAGGAACAGGCCTAGAACTAAGTCTGACAGTTTTGTGGTGAATGTCAAAAATAAGTTTGACCTGTTGCTTCAGTTATAAACTGATGAGGCTCAAGCAGAGGTAGGTGTAGACAGGACACAACAAACTTTCAATAGGAAATTGAAAAAGAATGTAGGAAAGTCATCGAAAAGGAAGAATGTTTTGTTTTTACGCAGTTCTCATGCCAGAGGTGTAGGCCAACTTCTGCAGGAGGAATTAGGACCAGAATACCAGGTCACAAATTTTTTCAAACGAAGCGCTAGTCTGGATCAGGTGACGGAGGATTTAGATTCACTCTGTAAAGGATTTACCAGGGAAGACACCGTGGTTATTGTGGGAGGGCCAGGGAACAGTATCTACAGAGATCCTGGGTACAGTATAGAGTGTGACCTGGCAAAGATTGCGTCCGCATCGAGCCACACCAATGTTGAATTTGTATCTGTCCTGAGACGCCATGACCGGCCTCATTTGAACTCTTCTGTTGGGACAGTTAATTTGGAGTTGGAACGGCTGCCTGGGTCGGGTGCGGGGGCTCATATTGGTGTGGTTCCTGTTGATTCTCTCAGTAGGTGGGACTATACCAGGCATGGCCTACATCTCAACAGGAAAGGGAATGGTAAACTGGCTGGGGTAATAGCAGGAAATTTAAGGAGGGAGGCACTACCATGACTGGTATAGGAACTAGGCCTAAGCACAATGAGAAACTCAAACAGTAGAGTACTGCAAATGTTAGAATAAGGAAAGGTTCTCATAAAAGTATAATTAAAAATAATGTAAGTATATTTCATCAAAATATTGGGAGTTTAAAGAATAAAATAGATGAGCTTCTGGTTTGTTTAGAAGATTTAGAAGCTGAGGATGAAATAGATATACTATGCCTGTCTGAGCATCACATTGTTAGTGATATGGACAAGGTAAATGTAAGTGGATATAAGCTCTCTGCGCATGTAATTAGAGAAAATATGGAGAAAGGAGGAGTTGCCATATATGTCAAAAGTTATCATTGTGCAAAAAGTATAGAAACAAAAAAGTTTTGTGCAGAGAAACATATAGAAGCATGTGCCTGTGAGCTTAAATTAAATAAAGGCACATTTATAATTGTAACTCTATATAGGTCCCCATCGGGAAGTTTTTATCTATTTCTGAAAAATTTGGACTCCTTGTTGTGCTATCTGTCAGACAGGGGGAAGCAAATTATTATTTTTGGGGACTTCAATGTAGATTCTCTGAAAGAGGGTAATAGGAAAAATGACCTTGAAGTATTACTCGGTTCTTTCAATTTGACACCCGTTATTGATTTTCCTACTCAGGTGGTAAAGGATAGCAGCTCACTGATAGATAACTTCTTTACAGACCAAGATAAGTGTAACCAGATAAATGCACAGCCTGTTGAGAATGGTCTTTCTGATCATGGTGCAAAGCTAGTTACAATATATGACATAGCTCCATTTAGCAGTACTAAACAGTCCTCCAAAGTAGTACATTCAGTCAACAATTTAACAATTGCAAATTTCAGGAAAGCCTACAGCAGTTAGACTGGGATGAGGTGTACCGTGAACCTGATGCCAATTTAAAATATAATTTATTTCATGACATTTTTGTAAATGCATTTGAAAACTTCTTCCCCAAGAAAATAGTTAAATATACTCATAAGGAAACATGTAACAAACCATGGCTTACTAAGGGTATAAAAATATCTTGTATCTGGAAAAAGGGAAATGAATCTGACAGCAAGAAAGAGAAGTGACCCAGAAACTATCAAACATTATAAAAACTACTGTGCTATATTAAGAAAAGTTATTAAAAAATCCAGAAGTATGTGTATCATGTCTGAAATCAGCAACTCTGATAATAAAATTAAAACAATTTGGAATATTATTAAAAGAGAAACAGGTCAACCAAGGGCACAGGAAGACAGTATTACCATCAAACTGAATGAAAACTTTATGAACAATAAGTCAGAAGTTGATAATATTTTTAATAGTCATGTTGCGGATATAGGAGGATCCAGGTGTTCATTATAAGATGCTAGGATGTTAATAGAAGAGGTCATACCTACAATTGATACAATTGAAATCTCAGCCACTTCTCCCTCTGAAATTAGGAAAACAATAAACTTGCTTAAAAGCAAAAACTCACATGGAATTGATGGCATTTCCAGCAAAATACTAAAAGCTTGTTCTCAACAGATAAGTAAGATTCTCAGCCACCTTTGTAATAGCTCTCTGCAACAGGGCATTTTCCCTCGTAGACTGAAATATGCTATTGTTATACCTTTGCATAAAAAAGGGGATAGATCTGATGTCAACAATTACCGTCCAATCTCCCTTCTAATAGCTTTATCCAAAATTTTTGAGAAAGTAATGTGTTCAAGAGTAGCTTCACATATCTGTAAACATGAAGTACTAACAAAATGTCAGTTGGGTTTCCAGAAAGGTTTTTCAACAGAAAATGCCATATATGCTTTCACCAATCAAATTTTGAATGATCTGAATAACCAAACACAACCCATTGGGATTTTTTGTGATCTCTCATAGGCTTTCGATTGTGTAAATCATGAAATTCTGCTAGACAAGCTCATGTATTGTGGCATGAGTGGGACAGTGCACAAATGGTTTAATTCGTACCTAACTGGAAGAGTGCAGAAAGTTGAAATAAGCAGTTCTCATAATATGCAAAGATCAGCACATTCCTCAAACTGGGGAACTATCAAGAATGGGGTTCCACAAGGGTTGGTCTTGAGTCCTTTGTTGTTCTTAATATATATTAGTGACTTGCCATTCTATATTCATGAAGAGGCAAAGTTAGTTCTCTTTGCTGAATTAACAGATGAAATTGTCAATAATGTCTTTTAGAAAGTTACTAAGTGGTTCCTTGTAAATGGACTCTCACTGAATTTTGATAAGACACAGTACATACAGTTCCGTACAGTAAATGGTATGACGCCATTAATAAATATAGACCTCAATCAGAAGAATATAGCTAAGGTAGAATATTCAAAATTTTAGGTGTGTCCATTGATGAGAGATTAAATTGGAAGAAACACATTGATGATCTGCTGAAACATTTGAGTTCAGCTACTTATGCAATAAGGGTCATTGCAAATTTTGGTGATAAACATCTTAGTAAATTAGCTTACTACGCCTATTTTCACTCATTGATTGATTATGGCGTCATATTTTGGGGTAATTCATCACTGAGGAATAAAGTATTTATTGCACAAAAGCGTGTAATTAGAATAATAGCTGGAGTCCACCCAAGATCATCCTACAGACATTTATTTAAGGATCTAGGGATATTCACAGTAGCTTCTCAGTATATATACTCTCTTATGAAATTTGTTATTAACAACCAAACCCAATTCAAAAGAAATAGCCGTGTGCATAACTACAATACTAGGAGAAAGGATGATCTTCACTATTCAAGATTAAATCTAACTTTGGCACAGAAAGGGGTGAACTATACTGCCACTAAAGTCTTTGGTCACTTACCAAATAGTATCAAAAGTTAACAGATAACCAACAAGTATTTAAGAAGAAATTAAAAGAATTTCTGAATGACAACTCCTTCTACTCCACAGAGGAATTTTTAGATATAAATTAAGAAAAAAATTTAAAAAAATAAAAAAAGTTGTTACATTAACTTAATTATGTTGTTAAATTAATTTAATTATGTCATGTATTGGAAAATTTGACTCGTTCCACATCATTACGAAATATCGTATTCATGATCCATGGCACTGGTATTAATCTAATCTAATCTAATCAGTACACGTGAACACAAATCGAATTCCTAACAATCCCGAAACTAGTAGTTTCCTGTATGAGTCTTCCAGTGAAACATATTGAATAGTCTGAAAAACTGGAGAGGATGGTAAAATTGAATGCGCAGTGTAGCGGATTTAGTAACTACAACACGATCCTGTAATCAGCTTCCAACTTAACGAAAAACAAACTACCTCTGCGTGCCTCTTCAACGTCCTGAATTATATCCCAAGCATTCTGTGCAGTGTCTCATGGAGAGATAATATGTCACACTGATGACAGTGGCCCGTACGTTAGATGGTGACGTTATATCTACATATATCACTGAGTACACCTGCAAAATTATATCATTCGCTTCTTTAGTGTGTCCACTATTGTGTTTCTGCAACAACTTCTCCAATACATCACACCCATTGCATGGAGCCTTTCTTTAACTTTTTGTTGGCATTGTTCACAGTCCCGCCCCAAATGACTCAATTCAATCGGCAAAAATTTGTACTGCAGCTTCTCTGACTTATGCAGAAAATTGTACTGCTTCAGTACTTCAGCTTAATGTTCCTAACTGAAGAACTGAACATCACCAGCTATAAGACACTGTCGAAACTTATGAAATTTAATCAATGTCAGTAGGTCAGTAGCGCCCCTTCTGGTCGTCAAGATCTGTAGACCATGAATTTTTTTCACCTTTATCGAGCACTTATTCTTCGTCTTTGGTATATCTGTTTACGACAGTGATCGATTGGACACTCTCCACTTTTCTGCCTCTTTGTTAGTATACTGAAAACTTCGTCCGTTTTTGTCACCGTGCATTCCGGCTTCTTCCACTCCTCCTTGAAATTTTTCCTTCACTTACTTTTGTTTAGGCAATTTGTTCACAATATATGCCCTAACAAAAATGTTTCACTTACTCGTATTATTTCCATTCGTTGTCGCATTCCTAGAAGCACTTCTTGATTTGTGATTTTGTCAGTCCGTTTAACCTTTCCTCCACTAACCACATTTCAAAACTATCCAAGTGTTTTCCTTATTTGTTTTGTACCGTCCGTGGCTCACCGTGAACCACTCCAGATAAAACCTGGTGAATACTTTTTCTACTGCCTGTCTCTCTCTTAGTTGATGTCAAAAAACCTTTAATTTTTTAAATGTTTGGTCGTCCATTGGTATTGTACTTCTTACTTCCTCCACACGGCTTCCATTTTCTGTCACTAAACTTTCTAAGCCTTTCCTTTCAGATGGTTCAAATGGCTCTAAGCACTATGGGACTGACGTCATCAATCCCTTAGACTTAGAACTACTTAAACCTAAGGACATCACACACTTCCATGCCCGAGGCAGGATTGTAACCTGAGATCGTAGCAGCAGCGCGGTTCCGGACTGAAGCGCCTAGAAACTCTCGGCCACACCGGCCGGCTCCTTTTCTTTCGCAAGTGCTTATCCCGTCTAGTATGGGGTCCGATTTCGATTTGTTAAAGTTCATTATGTTATTTAACTTTGTGGACGCATGCCTGTCCTGATGCCACAGGCGTCAGCGTAGCCTACGGGAAGTAAGTCTGTGCAAACATCGTTCTGTGTATTAGCGTATTTAAAAATTTAATGTATCGTGTTCTCTGAGGCGGAATTTGGGGACCCGCCCAGCGTTTGCGTGAACGAGGTTGAATAACCGCCTAGTGTAGCTGCCCAAGTTCGACAATTCGGTGTACTGATTCGATCGAGAGCTGACTCATCTCCCTGTCTCGCAAATCAGCGCGCTGCACATTACGCTATACAAACAGGTACTTTCTAAGTAACGTAAAAGCTTGTACTTGTTCCATAATCTTTCCTTCCCATGATGTTATGATGGATGTATTGCTGTATTTTGGTTCTTAACACTCTGGTCTTCCCAAAATTTATCCTATATCCAGATTTACCAAACTTACGATCCCCTCGATCATAGACTGGTGTTCTTCCTGTGGTTCAGCAAGACTGACCATGTGCGTAATTAATTGTCTTTATCCCTTATCCTTGCAGTATTATACTTCTTCCTCTCATAATACTTTGTCTGTTAGTTTTTCAGCACAAAAATTGAAATGTATTGGTGACAAACGATACTCATTCTAACACCTCTTGCTATACCTTTCTCATCGGTTCTCCATCTCCAACACCAACTAACTTTTCCAATGGTCGGCCTGGGGGGGGAAACTCTAACAACAGGATAGGTGAGACAGACAGCCAATCGTAGTACTAAATAATCGGGTGGCAGCACGACGCAAGGAAGGCTGTACAACCAACCAACAACTTAATCAATTCCCTTCCTCTCTCGCAACTGACTGACTGGCTACTCCAGTACGCAGACAGCAATGATCTGCTCAGCGGAAATCACAGAAGTGACACACAGTTCCACGTAAACACTTGCACCAAGAACTCCGACAATCCTAAAGCCAATAAACGTCGAACAACAAGAAGAAAGAACAAGTCACACACAGAGTTTCCATAAGAGTCGGCGACCAAATACACGTCGTTCGACGAGACGACCGACCCAAATACCAACCCAGGTCGTCCCCACTCAAGCTATGAGTGTCGGCAACGGTGGGGCGAGTCTTGGCTGTCCGGAGCTCACTGCAGCTCCAACCCGACTCAACTCGATGTCCGTTCGGAACTCGGAGACATAGCGACTCGGGTACGCTGGCTCGGACCCACCCCAGCAGAGGTAACTCTTGCCCATCTCTGCACGAGGAAGGAACCGACCCACGTACGGCAAGATGACCAACTGTCGAGGCCCAGAAACAGTCAAAAGACCAAATACACGTCGCCGAATGAGACGACCAACCGAACGACCAGCCAGCGGTCGTTCCCGCTCTAATCTCCTTCCATCGGACAGTTCATGCGTGTGTGACCAGCGGTCGACGAGTACTGGCTGTCCGCGTCTCCGTCCCTGACTGACCTCCCGACACACCACGACCCGGAAATACCAGCTGCCACTTCAAAGATAATGCGACAGTGCTCTTATCGATAAGCGCTGCTGCTGCCACTCACGGGCAGGTAAGGGAGGAACTTAGTGACGGCAGTAAATCGAATACGAAAACGAAGCGGCAGTACCGTAAGGAGAAGAAGACGAACAATAAACGCCATGTACACGAGCCGCGCACGGCTCATATACCATGTACTGCAAAATGCAGCCATACAAAACCGGTGATGAGGCAACTGGCGCGTCGCAAGCCATAGGTGATGGGGGTGAACGACGGATGCGCAGAGGCGCACGGACTAATAGGCGTGCAGCTGTAGAGCAACTGACCACCCAGATGAACCTAGGAGCTACTAACAGTGTCCCCTCAACGAACGTTCAGCGAACATTGCTGCGTAGGGGTCTCAGCAGCAGGCGCCTATCATGCACCCATGCTGACTGCTGTTCGTCGGCGACGAAGGCTGGAATTTGCACCCCAGTACCTCAACTGGACGTCCACTGATTGGAGGCTCGTGCTCTTTTCATATGAATCGCGTTTTATGCTCCATTGGTCAGGTGGCCGTTGTACACAGCGTGATACTCCTAAAGAAAAAACTTTGTAACAACGTTATGGTGTGGGAATGATTTGGTGGCATTCACTGGGTGATCTCCTCGCTCTGGAAGGAGCACTGGATCAATACTGGTATGCATCTATCCTTGGCTACCATGACCACCCTTACACGCAGTCTATTTTGCCTCACCAAGAAGGCATCTACCAACAGGACAATGCAACGGCTCACACGGCTAGCAGTGGGCGTGGATAGTTCGAAAAGTACCGGATTGCCCATACTCCCCTGGCTACCAAACCTGAAACGCCGTGCTAAACCCGCAGGAGAGGACAGGTACTTGGAATTGTGGAAAGGAGCAAAATTTAGCGGCTGTCAGTTTCACTTGAACACACATAAATTTATTATTTGACCAAACATTACACCACAATTTTTGAACTTTGTTATCGGCTAAATAGGCCACACTACCTTATGCCTTAAGGGCACAACCACTTAAATTTAAAAACGGCTAAAAGCCATTATCTTAAAATTCAGACCCAAAACAGAATATTTAGAAGGCAGAAGGCAGAAGGCTCCACGTAAGGTCTATAACTTGGCTGAAGGCGCAACAAATGTAACACTTGAAAAACAAAGGTTAATTTAAAGACGGCTGAAGGCCCATGATTTAAGACTCAAGGTAAAATTAAATTAAAAAAAAAATAAACACAGCAGAAAGCATTATTTTCAATTAGGCTGAAGGCCCAAACAGTCTGATGCTCGAAAGACAAGAACTTTAATTTAAAAACGCCTGAAAGCGCTTAAAGCTCCAAGTAAAATTAATTTAAACAACAAAGCCTCATCCTAAATTAGGCTGAAGGCCTAAAACAATCTAGCACTTGACAAGCAAGGAAATTTAGTTTTAAAGCGGCTGAAGGCCTATGACTTAAAACACAACTAAAACAATTCAACTTTAATTCAAAACATCGGCTATGAGCCATACAAAAACGCACAACAGAAAATAAGAAAAGGCAGTGCAGCTAACAGCTCTCAGATGTCTCGGGGGGCGGGCGATGTCAGCCAGCACTTGAAATACTAACGTTCACTTAGGTGAGACAGGCAGTTGGCCCAACCATGCTCAATCCGACGCAGCCCAACCGACAGACCGTCAACAGACCTCCACACTTGCACCAAGGTTCCGATCCGCACTTGCACTAAGATTCCAACGATGCTGACAGCAGAGACTTTGGAACCAAACAAGAACGGATCCCAGATAACCCGTAAGGGGTGGACGACCCGAAAACCCACATAGTTTAATCAAACGACCGAGTAAAATGGCTCTGAGCATTATGGGACTTAACTTCTAAGGTCATCAGTCCCCTAGAACTTAGAACTACTTAAACCTAACTAACCTAAGGACATCACACACATCCATGCCCGAGGCAGGATTCGAACCTGTGACCGTAGCGGCCGCGCGGTTCCAGGCTGTAGCGCCTTTAACCGCTTGGCCACCACGGCCGGCAAACGACCGAGTAACTCAGAGGCAGTACGCCGGCAACACTTAAATAAACTTGTCAGTGAAAATCATATAAACTACACGCAGCCCCACGAACATCTGCACGAAGACTAGACGATGTTCAGGGTAATGGCTGAGCAATAACAAGGACGAACCACGAGTCGGCGCACACAGCGAACCCACAAGCAATCTCCGGCCAAATACACGTCGTCTAACAAGACGACCCGCCCGCATCTCGTGGTCGTGCGGTAGCGTTCTCGCTTCCCACGCCCGGGTTCGATTCCAGGCGGGGTCAGGGATTTTCTCTGCCTCGTGATGGCTGGGTGTTGTGTGCTGTCCTTAGGTTAGTTAGGTTTAAGTAGTTCTAAGTTCTAGGGGACTGATGACCATAGATGTTAAGTCCCATAGTGCTCAGAGCCATTTTGAACCAAGACGACCCACCGATGGTCAACCAAAGTCGTCCCCACTCAAAACATGCGTCGGCAGTCGTCGGGCAAGTGATGGCTATCCGCATCTTCCTGACGCTGCATGCCCCACTGGTGCTCCGTCACGACTGCGCCAACCGACCAACTGCTACACATCAGCATGGAAACAGCACTACAATAACTGGGCAGTCGACATCTCAAGCTACACACAATATCACAAACACTTGGACGAAGAACGCGACTACTGCTAAAAGCAGTGACGAGGACGGACGACGAGTTGAGACACACACGTCGCCAACCCATAAACGGTCGGCGAGCAATCACGTCGTCCGGTAAGACGACCAACCGACGATCAACCAAGACCGTCCCTATTGAATCCATGTGTCATGGCTATCCGAACCTCACTGTCGCTCCAACCCGACCGAACTTCTGCTGCGTCCCAACTGTCCAACCGCCAGGTCCGGACCCCACTCCTGTCGCGTTGCAACTTACTGCCACTCCCAACACACGACGAGCGGCAAGTAATAGCAGTCCAGCAAAGATAATACGGCGGGGCATATATCGATAAGTGCTGCTACTGCCGCTCACGTGTAGGCAAGGCAGCAACTCAGTAACACCAGCAATTGAATTAACAAAACGAGGTGGCAGTACAGTAAAAACAGATTTTAAAAGAGAGAGATGGCCCGAACACGAGCCACGCACGGCTCAAAACCTCCCGTATTTAAACCCAATACTGAATCTGTGTGAGCAACTCGATCGGAGTTGATCCTCAACCGAGAAACATAGCTGTCAACAGTTCTAAAGTCGGTATGGGCCCACATCCCTGTCAGTACCTTGCAGAACCTCATTGACACTCCCTGCACATCTCACAGCGGTCTGTGGTTTTGATGGGAGGCCACATTAATGTGACTGGAGAGTGTACGAACATTTACCTGTTAACTTGTAGCATTCGTTGTCCTACCATCCTCAAACAATGTTACATCATTAAGATGTCAATTTCTGCCAGCGACAAGTTCTGGAGAGACCCCTCTGGGTGCTTTAGAGATCTCGGTTGCGGGGGATGTTGGTAAAACCAGTCTATTTTTTTTTTTTCTTCTCCTCCAGGGTAACCAATTATTTATCTCGCGTCCGTCGTCCCTCTACGAGGCGGTTCGCAATATGTCAATGCAAAAGATGTTCTTCCATATTTATTGAGTGTTATTACGTCCCCTGGCTGGTAGCCAAGGCGGCTGCTCCGTAAGTTGATTAATTCTCGCTGCGAGCGCCGGCGGTGCGATGAAATATGTATAGCGGCGAGCGGCGCGGTCGTGGGAACTCGCGCTCGCCCGTCGCCTCCCGGGGCGGCAGCGGCAGCGGCGGCGGCATCCATCAGCGCGCCGCCTAATGCACGCCGCCGGCTGACGAGTGTTTGAAAGCTCCTCCTGAATAATGGCGCCGCCAGCGTTTGTCAGAGAGCATTTCCAGCTGCCACGGCGATAAATTACTGCTGTTCACCTCGCCCGTCCGGCCAGTGCGACTGTCAGAAGCGCGGGGCGCGCGTTTACTGACGTCGCCGCCGCCTGCTCCACGTATGGCCGTCACGGCTGCCGGCAGAGACCCCAAGTCGATCACTGGTGCGCGGGAGCAGCGTCTGATTTCCCAGGAGGTCTCCAGATTCACCGAATCGGCAACTTTAGCCATTTGTGACGTATCTGCCGCTTAGAGGTAACTGGTGTTTATACCTAAATAGGCATATATCAATTTGTTGAAAGACACCTACACTGAAGCACCAAAGAAACTGGTATAGGCAAGCGTTTTCAATTACAGAGACATGTAAACAGACAGAATACGGCGCTGCGATCGGCTACGCTTATACAGGGTGTTTCAAAAATGACCGGTATATTTGAAACGGCAATAAAAACTAAACGAGCAGCGATAGAAATACACCGTTTGTTGCAATATGCTTGGGACAACAGTACATTTTCAGGCAGACAAACTTTCGAAATTACAGTAGTTACAATTTTCAACAAAAGAAGGCGCTGCGGTCTGGGAAACTCTATAGTACGATATTTTCCACATATCCACCATGCGTAGCAATAATATGGCGTAGTCTCTGAACGAAATTACCCGAAACCTTTGACAACGTGTCTGGCGGAATGGCTTCACATGCAGATGAGATGTACTGCTTCAGCTGTTCAATTGTTTCTGGATTCTGACGGTACACCTGGTCTTTCAAGTGTCCCCACAGAAAGAAGTCACAGGGGTTCATGTCTGGCGAATAGGGAGGCCAATCCGCTCCGCCTCCTGTATGTTTCGGATAGCCCAAAGCAATCACACGATCATCGAAATATTCATTCAGGAAATTAAAGACGTCGGCCGTGCGATGTGGCCGGGAACCATCTTGCATAAACCACGAGGTGTTCGCAGTGTCGTCTAAGGCAGTTTGTACCGCCACAAATTCACGAAGAATGTCCAGATAGCGTGATGCAGTAATCGTTTCGGATCTGAAAAATGGGCCAATGATTCCTTTGGAAGAAATGGCGGCCCAGACCAGTACTTTTTGAGGGTGCACAGACGATGGGACTGCAACATGGGGCTTTTCGGTTCCCCATATGCGCCAGTTCTGTTTATTGACGAAGCCATCCAGGTAAAAATAAGCTTCGTCAGTAAACCAAATGCTGCCCACATGCATATCGCCGTCATCAATCCTGTGCACTATATCATTAGCGAATGTCTCTCGTGCAGCAATGGTAGCGGAGCTGAGGGGTTGCCGCGTTTGAGTTTTGTATGGATAGAGGTGTAAACTCGGGCGCATGAGACGATACGTGGACGTTGGCGTCATTTGGACCGCAGCTGCAACACGGCGAACGGAAACCCGAGGCCGCTGTTGGATCACCTGCTGCACTAGCTGCGCGTTGCCCTCTGTGGTTGCCGTACGCGGTCGCCCTACCTTTCCAGCACGTTCATCCGTCGCGTTCCCAGTCCGTTGAAATTTTTCAAACAGATCCTTTATTGTATCGCTTTTCGGTCCTTTGGTTACATTAAACCTCCGTTGAAAACTTCGTCGTGTTGCAACAACACTGTGTTCTAGGCGGTGGAATTCCAACACCAGAAAAATCCTCTGTTCTAAGGAATAAACCATGTTGTCTACAGCACACTTGCACGTTGTGAACAGCACACGCTTACAGCAGAAAGACGACGTACAGAATGGCGCACCCACAGACTGCGTTGTCTTCTATATCTTTCACATCACTTGCAGCGCCATCTGTTGTTCAAAATTGTAACTACTGTAATTTCGAAAGTTTGTCCACCTGAAAATGTACTGTTGTCCCAAGCACATTGCAACAAACGGTGTATTTCTATCGCTGCTCGTTTAGTTTTTATTGCCGTTTCCAATATACCGGTCATTTTTGAAACACCCTGTATGAGGCTGTGGAGCCTTGCTCACTCGTCGCTAAGAGGGTGCCTAAGGGATGTTGCGTTCTTGGAATGCTGTACAACAATTCTAACCAATAACATTAGTTGTTTTATTTCTGGAAAGCAAATTGACGATACTTAACTGTTATACAGCAAATGTCGCTAGCGAGAGGCGACATGAAAACAGTACAGTTGGAGTTGGGTTGATTGGGGACCAAACTGCGAGGTCATCGGTCTCATCGGATTAGGGAAGGACGGGGAAGGAATTCGGCCGTGGCCTTTCAAGGAACCGAAATCAGAATGGAAGGACGCGGGATTGAACCGCCATTCTCCCGAATGCGAGCCCAGTGTGCAGTACAGTTCTTTCTATACATCGAGTCCAAGGAAACGTTTCATACGGATCACTACAATCTGACAGCGTAGCACTAATCAAGTTGCAGACTGGGACGATCTTAGAGGCCGAGGCTAGCAGGAGCTGCGTTTGTATCCTCTACTTCTAGGTGTCGCTCTTGTCGCGGCGCGGTTCAATTCCGCGCACCACTGGTCGATTTTTCCTCACCGCCTTCTCTGCTCTTGCGTTCCGCATCTTTGTTCCGGCGCTTGTGGTTAAGCCAGAAGAGAAACTAGCCCAGTTGTTGGATTGGTTACTACAGCTGCAATGGTATGTTATCAAGATTTAAGTGAGTTTGAGCGTGGTGTTACAGTCAGCGCACGAGCGATGGGACTCAACATCTCCAAGGTAGCGATGAAGAGGGGATTTTCGCGTGCGACCATTTCACGAGTGTACCGTGAATATCAAGAATATGAGGAATGCGGTAAAACATCAAATCTCCGACATCGCAGCAGCCGGAAAAAGATCCTGCAAGAACGAGAGCGACGACGACTACAGAGAATCGTTCGATGTGACAGAACTGCAACCCTTCCGCAAACTGCTGCAAATCTCAATGCTGGGCCATCAACGTCAGCGTGTGAACCATTCAACGAAACATCATCGGTATGGGCTTTCGGAGCTGAAGGCCCACTATTGCACCCTTCATGGCTCCACGACACAAACCTTTACGCCTCGCCTGGACCCATCAACACCAACATTGGACTGTTGATGACCGGAAACATGTTGCCCGGTCGGATGAGTCTTGTTTAAAATTATATAGAGTGGATGGACGTGTATGGCTATGGAGACAACCTCATGAATCCTAGGACCCTGCTTGTCAGCAGGGGACTGTTCGAGCTGGTGAAGCCTGTGTGAGGCGTGCGCACCTGGAGTAATATGGGACCTCTGATATGCCTAGATACGATTCCGACAGGTGACACGTACGTAAGCGTCCTGTCTGATCAACTCCATTCATTCAGGTCCATTGCGCATTTCGATGGACTTCGGCGATCCCAGCACGACAATGCGACACTACACACGTCCAGAATTGCTACAGAGTGGCTCCAGCAAATTCTCTTCTGAGTTTAAACAATTCCTCTGGCCACCAAACTCACCAGGTATCAACATAATTGTGCATATCTAGGATGTCTTGCAACGTGCTGTTCAAAAGAGATCTCCACCCCCCCCCCCCCCACCCCATGTTCTTACGGATTTATAGACAGCCCTGCAGGATTCATGGTGTTAATTCCCTCCAGCACTACTTCAGACATTAGTCGAGTCGATGCCACTTTGTTTTGCTGCACTTCTGCGTGCTCGCGGGCGCCCTACTGATCAGGCAGGTGTACCAGTTTCTTTGGAAATTTGGAAATTTGTGGTAAGTTCCTATGGGACCAAACTGCTAAGGCATCGGTCCCTAGGCTTACACACTACTTAATCTAACTTAAACTAACCTACGCTAAGGACAACACACAGACACCCAATCCCCAGGGAGGTCTCGAACCTCCGATGGGGGGAGCGCGTGAACCGTGGCAAGGCGCATGAGACCGCACCGCTACCCCGTGAGCCCCAGTTTCTCTCCGTGTATTTAGCCTTGAATTCTTTTCATAAGCATATTCATAACGACCACGACAATCACTTATCAGCCTCAAAGATCTGCAGCCAGCTGTCTAACTGGTAGTACGGTATATCTCAGATGAAAACAGACACCGGACTCCACTTCACGTCTCCGAATTTGAACGTGGGTTCTCTTCAGGGCATGAGGAAGAGGATGGTGGGGGTGTGCCCACGGATGGATCCTGATGATAGCATATCAACATTTATGTTATGAAGGTGGCTGGTGGACGCTCACACATGCTCTCGTTGCTGAGACTGTAGCTCCGCTGGCGGATCTGAAGAATGCTGCCTCGGCAGCGGAGCAGCGGCCTTGCTGGGTCGTACAGTGGCTGCTCTGTAGTGATCTTGCCTGGGGTTCATGGTGGTGGCGACGGCAGTGGAACAGGCTGGTGACCTATCTCAGCGACCATTGCCGGCGGCTGCTGTCTGGCGTCTGCAGGCCATTTTCCTCGGCTCCGGCCTCAGTCACGGCCTACGTGGAGACCGTCCCAGGATGATGGGGACAGTGAGTTACCACAACGAATCTTAGATTATGATTCCCATAACAGGTGTCTGCTGGTGGCGTCCGACGGTAGTGACGGTGATATCCACAGCGGTGGCGTCACTCTGACGCCTCCTAGGCGACGGCCTACATGACAGCGGTGACTCTTACAATGACTGCGATGACAGAAACTACTTAGAACTGGTGGTGGCGCTGACTGACACAGGCTCTACGTCACTCCAATGACGAGTTGGCTGTCGGTCCTTAAATACGACTTCCTGCTGTTCATGTTTGAGGAACTTCCTCCCCAATAGGTCAGTGGAATATTCTGGTGTTAATAAAATTTTCTCGAGCTTCCAGCGGCGTCAGGTGGTTAAAATCCCACGAGCTTTCGACCGAGCTCTCCTCAGTCATTGTCAAGTGGTAAAACTGACTGCTGTGTCGCCGTGGCCGCGTTGTTATATAGCCGCACTGCTGGTTGTGACGTCACTAGTGCTCTCTTCCTCGCCATATATGGTAATGTTTTCAAACCGCGTCCGTCGCTCCCGGGTCCCACGCTGTGCTGAGCTGCAAACCGCAGTCCGTGTTGATGGTGTTTTCAGAGTTTTTATTTCCATAGCTTCTTTTATGACGCTATCCCAAAATCCCTTCGTCCTCTTAACGACAGATGTTTCGTCGAATAGAATTCGTTGTGTTCTGCTACGGCTGATTTTTCTGGATAGCGTAGGCCTAGGCACCTCTAGTGTTCCGTCCGGCGTTGCTCCATAGTGCGTACTGTTTGGCCGACATAGTAACAGCCACACTGACATGGTATCTTGTACACTCTTGTACAATCTGTAAGTGGGTGACCCAGATCGGCAAAAGTCCTGGGAAGCCTCCTTGTATCGCTTGTGGGTCGTTGTGTGCATCACATCAAGAACACCGATGACTTTGTAAACAGAATTAAACAACTGCGTCTTAGTCAAGGAGATATTATGGTTAGTTTTGTTGTGGTCTCCCTGTTTACACGTGTTCTGGTCAAAGACTGTATGGATCTCCTCTCCCAGTTATTTGATAGCTAAATTGTGGGACTGTTTAGGTACACGTTGACACCGTCGTATTTCCTACATGGCGGCCAGTACTTCGACCAGTTGGACGGCGTGGCTATGGGAAGCCCATTAGCTCCATCCATAGCCAACCTTTTTATGGAAAAATTTGAAGACATCGCCTTGGGCACGGCTCCAGCTAATTGCTCTTATCGGTACGTCGATGACCCTTTCATCATCTGACCCCATGGTCGTGAAAAACTGGGAGAACACCTGAACAACATTCATGACCACATCAAGTTTACGATGGAAGTCGAGACAGATGGTGCATTGACCTTCCTTGACGTCCTCGTTCGACGGAAAACCGATGGGCACCTCAGCCACAGTGTCTACAGGAAACCGACACACACAGATCGGTATCTGCACGCTCTCAGCCACCACCATCCAGCACAAAAACGTGGCATTCTGAATACCCTCGTCCATCGTGCTAAATTAGTCTCAGACGCTGAAAGTCTGCCACTAGAACTGAGCCACCTCCGAAAAGTCTTCCGGGAAAACGAGTACAGCCACGGATAGGTGTCACAGGCTACATCTGGTGTGACTCGCAAGAAACACACCAACAGAGAAGAGAACACCACAGAAGAAGAAAGCAAGAAACTTGTGTCTTTCTGTGGTACAGTGTCGGGAAAGATTATCCGGCTCCTGAAGAGGTATAACATTTCATCGGTGTTCAGGCCCCCAGCAAAAATTCGACAGCTCATGTGGCCTGTTAAGGACGATCTAGGGCTTAGAACGCCTGAAGTATACAAGATATCATGTTAGTGTGGCTGTTACTATGTCGGCCAAACAGTACGCACTGTGGAGTAACGCCGGACGGAACACCTAGGCCTACGCTATCGAGAAAAATCAGCCGTGGCAGAACACGCCTTAGGAAATGGACACCGAATTATATTCGACGAAACGTCGTTATGAGGACGAAAGGATTCTAGGATAGCGTCATAATAGAAGCTATCGAAATAAAAACCTCTGAAAACACCATCAACAAGGACGGCGGTTTGCAGCTCAGCACAGCCTGGGACCCAGCCATTGCAAGGTTAAAACGGACACGTGTTGAAAACATTACTATATATGGCGAGGAAGATAGCGCTAGTGACGTTACAACCAGCAGTGCGCCGCGAAACCATGCATTAATACATATTCTGGTATTGCTCGGCTACTGTAACTGACCCGATTGCTGCCCTCGATGTCGGTATCCTAATGTGCGGCAAGCCACTTCTTTTCACGTTCTCCCCTGTCTGTTGACACAGTGTTCGTCTTCGTGTTGCTTAATTCGGCACTCCAGTGACGCACATATATTATGGTACCATACCACTGAGCGGGGTAACAGTTTGTAGCACACATACGAATTCTGGCTCCCGATATTCCTTCACATTTTAACTAACTTCGTTACTGCAAAACTCCTACCTTTAACAAACTTAATCGCTCTAACCATTCTACCCTCTACACTGACGAGGAGAATACAGCAGGACCATAAACCGGTTTGCCACAAACAATGCTCAGTGGAAGAGGAGTCATAATAAGCCAAAAGCGTGGCTCAGCTTACACGTGTATATTCGAACATTTGTGAATAAACGATGGTTAAAGATTTGGGGTAATTTCGAAGTACTGTATGTGCCTTTTACCCGGTGGTTTCTTCAGATTAAGTGGTGAAACAGTGGTTACACTTGGGGCTCTTTAAGTTTACGCCCAGTGTTCAAAACCCAACTATTAATTTTATTTTTGTTTTTCATTTATGTCACGATGCCAGTAGCAGACTATTATACGAATGTTTTCCAGTGTATAATGATACAGCGTCGTGCTAATTTGTCTGCTAATTTTATGTCAGATAAATGAATTTAAAAAAAAGAGTGAGAAAATTATTTGAATTTGTTTTCGACGAATTCAACGGCGAGGTTATCAGCGCACTCTTGATTCATAATCAATTCCAAGCCCGAGATTTCGGGAAAATGATCGTTTATGCATAGTTTGCCACGAAATTAATGCCAATGACCGAAATCTTCAGGAATGTTAACGACGTTGGTGAGATTCATACCAAGAAATGTCGCTATCGCAAACTTGGCTTCGCGTGGTGCCCGTGGTGTTCGTAATATCTGTATTTCGAATGTTTCTATGATCGGTATCATCCAGGGAAGCAGCAAATCTTTCTGAAGAATAAACACATGAATAATATATAAGAATTAACACAAGAATTGAAACGAGAATGAAATATCAGAGTATGATAATTTAAAAAGGTTTTAACCCTTCAACATACCAATCACATGTATTATATAATAATACATGATACTCATTGCGAAATCCAGTTGTAATTTTACAATTAATATAACGCCCTTGTATCCCCTAGTCTTGTAAAAATCATTCGCTTAGTGGCTCTAAGCACTATGGGACTTAACATCTATGGTCATCAGTCCCCTACAACTTAGAACTACTTAAACCTAACTAACCTAAGGACATCACACAACACCCAGTCATCACGAGGCAGAGAAAATCCCTGATCCCGCCGGGAATCGAACCCGAGAACCCACGCCCGTGAAGCGAGAACGCTACCGCACCACCACGAGCTGCGGGCCATTCGCGTAGTAAGCTTCTATGGACATGGGTAGATAAATGAAAACTGTGAAAATAAAATAAACGAATTTCGAACGCGGAGTGCAAAATTAAGGATCAGTGATGCCAAACACTGCGCCACTATTTCATCTGATGCTTCCGCATAGTAAAACGTACGTCGAAAAGAACTTGAAAACTTTTATCCTCGTTTTTTCGGAAACGGTCGAGTGTCTACGGATAAGCAGAGACACATGTTCCCAGTTTGACTCCTTTTCTACGGAGCGAAGTTTCTGTTAAATCGGGTGATACCACTTGCTGTGTTCTCCCCGTTCTCCCCGTGAGTAGCAACTGCAAAGGGTTTCCTGACGGAGCGAGCGAGACTTAACTGAATGCAGTCAATAGGAACGCCAGGCGGCAGAATTCATTTTCGGAGGCTCGGGACCAGAACAGGCACTTCCTCTTTAGCTTTCGGAACTGCTGGACGTGCCAGTTTACTTTTAATATAGATGCTTTTCTTGTGACAGTGAGATGGCTTTGTTCAACTGTCTGGGTTCTGCGATATGGTAAGATTACCTCTAGCCTGTTACAATTGCGCTGCTTTTACGTGATTTTAAATTACGTGCACTTGGAGAGAAAGCAGACTTAGGTTTCTTTTTGCGATACGTTTCGCAGTCGTATTTGTTGTGGCAACGTTAGATCACTGTTCACTACTTTACAACATGCACGTATTAGTGTCCACTTCTAATTTCGTTATCCAAGGATTTAAGTGTCTTATCTCATTGTTCTTCCACTCATATGACAATGTTTCAGGTGCTAGTTACATAATTTTGTAATTTTCGTTCTTCTGTCATATCCGTTTGAGATGAAAGGCGCACGATCTGTTTAAGCTATACCTAACCATGACGCATGTTATCCTGTGTATGGACTTTGATCGTTATATAGCATTTGAGTACATTTGGGGTTTACGGATTTACTATCCTCCTCCTTGACCTTTTCTTCATAACACTTTCCCCATGCTTCATGAGTCTATGTTCACTCGATCTGTTTCAATTGCTCTTAAAGCGGGGTTGAAGCATCTTCAATTAAGCACTGTTTACAGTTATATCATGTAAGGATTTTCAACTATGCAGGTAAATTCGTGTCGCTATAGAACGTCGAGACACATCCTTGCAGAGACAGAGTCAACGAGACAGTGTGCTGTGACATAAAGGCAGGTTCTTTGTTTCTTTTACAGGTAATTAGATAGTGATAATTAGATAGTGCCCCGCAAAAATTGTACCTATTAGATACAATTTCTTAGCATACATGTTTGCAAAAGACCTACAATCCCAATTCCAGTATAATTTTTTCTTTCTTTATCACGGCTGACACCCTCTTTCTTCCATTGCGTTTTGCGAAAGCCATTACCACTCCGAAACTCTACTCATCACATTGAGACAGCGTTTACTTTCATGTGGATCACGTTTAATACAGAGGGATAACATTTCAGTGCATAAAACCGAGGTCAACATCCTTAACTCCCAGGTTAAAGTTAAACAACAGAGGACAGGCTTTTTGGTGTTCATGTAGTACATATATTAAAGATTATGAATACCTTCCAATTCACAACTCAGCCAGTATAAGGTGGCTAATGACGGCGTTAACTCGCGGGGCTGATAATAAGTGGAACATTGAATCAGAGCTAACATGTATTGGAGAGTGCGACGAGGAAATAGTCATGTAACCATCAGCCCCAGATCAGAAAGACTTGCTTACAAAACGAACGGGGACGGAATTTTTCAACTTTTAGCAAATAATTAGAATGTTCACGTCAGATTTACAAATGGGGATGAGGTCCTATTTCATCCGAGGATTTCCAAAGCGTCTACTCCGAATTAAAATGGAAGGAATGCGCTCAGTAACAATTAGAGTTACCGGGATTATTGGTCGTAGCTTGTATGTTCTCAGACAGGACAGCTGACAATCCCTGTGACAGACGAAAGAGGGTTCTCGGTTATGAACATACGAAATTACGGAGCCTGTACAGACACCACTTTTTTCTGTGGACAGCTACGACAGTTACTGTAAACTGACGTCCCCCTATGGACATCAGTACAAGAGGCGACACGTTGAATGATGCTTAGTAGGTACCGGCTGTGTTGCTATGCTATGTGCTGTACGTTTTTATGCAGGAAATCGCCTATCAGATCGTATGGCAGCATGAGCAAACTGCAACTGCAGGCAGACACACATTTCTCTTGGACAACTAGAATAGACAGTAAACGCTGAATTCCTTCGCAGCTCTGTGGGATTTGCTGTTCAATAAATGTTTTGTTACTGTACATACATGCATAATTAATACCCACTAAACTGATCCCAGAATTCCGAGCAATAGCTCTTCCTTCTACTTTCAGACATCCTCTCCCTCTCACCTTCGCCTGATATCCGACAGCGAAGTAAAAACCCGTTGCCTTCTAAGTGCCTGGTGTTAACAGCGAGGCATATCAACGTCCATCTGCTAAACTAAGGATCACAGCAGTTGAAAAATTCCACGTATTGAGGTGATTACAACGTGTCCGAGATACGACGTACTTCATTTGACGAATACCTATGCTCAGGCACTGGCTTCAATCAGTAGCTCTTACCTCCCACTGTTCAACTTACCACGATACTTCTGCTAGCGTCTTGAGAACAGTGAATACCAATCTATATCGTGCAAGCCACCTTACTTCGAGTCGTGGACAATGCTTCGAGTATCGTTATGACTTCCTCCCTGTGTTGTTACTCATGGGAATTGCGCGCGGAAAGAACGACTGTCGTTTAGTCTGCGACTATATTATTTCACCATTCTGAATGGTGTAGCATTTCTGGCTCTTAGAACCATTAACTATAGCTACATGTCAAACCACAGCCGGCCGAAGTGGCCGTGCGGTTAAAGGCGCTGCAGGTCGCAGGTTCGAATCCTGCCTCGGGCATGGATGTTTGTGATGTCCTTAGGTTAGTTAGGTTTAACTAGTTCTAAGTTCTAGGGGACTAATGACCTCAGCAGTTGAGTCCCATAGTGCTCAGAGCCATTTGAACCATTTGTCAAATCACAACAGACCGAAGACGCAGTAGATGACACTTGACGTCATAAGCTAGAGTGAGATAGTAACGCCAGATGATACTACCCAGTTACAGCAGTCATAGGAAACTGCACCAACTAAATCGCATTGTGTTCTTATTGGTAGCTGTAATAAGAAATGAAGGAGTCACATTGTAGCCTTTATGAAAAACTCTTATTTTTTATTTATTAACTATTGCTAAATTAATTTCGAGATTTTGGTAGTTGAAAAAATCGGCCACCTGTGCCCAAAAGAATTTATTGATTTCAGGCACCTGGTGCCCTACTTTAGAAGATTAAAAGTATCTTGTTACTAGCAAGCGTCAAAATTTTAATCTTCTGAAGAAGGGAGCGTAGCGCTTGAAACAGGAAAGAAATAAAATTTGTTTTCTGCAACGGGTTGCAAATATTTTCAAGAACTACACTTGCAGTTGCTGAAGAGTGATTATGTGGTACATTCACATTTTGTCAGCAGTAATATGGAAGAATCTCTTAATACCTTGTCATCATTACATATTCAAAATATCATTTTATTTTCAAGTTTAAAAATGTTTTGAGTAACCGAAAAGAGCGAGATCACTTAGTGTGTCATCGAATTCGCGCCGAATGACAGACTTGTGAGGTGGTTCCCTCCAAACAGTTCAACTGTTGAGACGAACAGTTACGTTGGATGGATCGCGATGCACGTCAAAGACCAATACTCTGCTAACAATGCAGAGTACAGGGTGTACAAACATTCTATATGCGAACCATGAGTGACCCGGCAGATACAGTAATCGAGTTCTTGCCGTACCCGTTCCAGCATGGCATCGTAGACTGTGGCAGTCGCTTCCCGTATTCTCTCCCGGAGCCCTGCTACATCACGTGGTAGAGGCGGTACATAAACCAGATGTTTAATGTGTCCCCACAGAAAAAAGTCACACGGAGTGAGGTTTGGTGATCGAGGAGGCCATTTCGAACTCCAACACACAGGAAGCTCGCTCCGCACCTGAACTCGCCATGTTTGCGACTAGCGCTGACTATCGAAAAATTACCAAACTACGCTGTGGCGGTGCACACGAAAAAATAAAACATACAGGGTATCTGTACAACGTTTGGGTCTTGTGCAATAAATAATTGAAAGTGTTCCCGGACTTCATGTACAACCTGTATAACTGAATTTAGGAAAGTGTAATTTCGTTTGTCACATGTTGGCAATATTTGCTACTCAGGTTCAAAATGAAACAGAGTTCTGTTTTGACCAATAAGAATGTTTTGATTCCTGCAGGTGTGCGCTTTATTACATCACATCATTGTACAGTACACAGTTTTCAAATGGTTCAAATGGCTCTGAGCACTATGGGACTTAACTGCTGAGGTCATCAGTCCCCTAGAACTTAGAACTACTTAAACTCAACCAACCTAAGGACATCACACACATCCTTGCCCGAGGCAGGATTCGGACCTGCGACCGTAGCGGTCGCGCGGTTCCAGACTGTAGAGCCTAGAACCGCTCGGTCACTCCGGCCGGCTACACAGTTTTATCTGAAGAAGTGTGCGTAATAAAAAACATTGCTAGGATGACTATAAATTTCAGAACTTATTACTTCAGTAAGGGGAAGCCTGCCCTCCTGGTTAGCCGATCGGTCTAACGCACGGCTTTCCGGAGTGGGAAGGAGCGCCTGGTCCCCGGCACGAATCCGCCCGCCGGATTTGTCTCGAGGTCAGGTGAGCCGCCCAGTCTGTGCATGGTTTTTAGGCGGTTTTCCATCTGCCTCGGCGAATGCGGCCTGGTTCCCCTTATTCCGCCTCAGCTACACTACGTCGGCAATTGCTGCGCAAACAAGTTCTCCACGTACGCGTACACCACAATTACTCTACCACGCAAACATAGGGGTTACACTCGTCTGGTGTGAGACGTTCCCTGGGGGATCCACCGGGGGCCGAACCTCAAAATAACCGTGAGTTCGGTGTGGGATGGCTGCGGGGTTGACTCCGGTAGTCGTCGTGGGGTTGTGGACCACTGCAGCTGCGGCGGGGACGGAGCTTCTCCGTCGTTTCTAGGTCCCCGGATAACATACAATACAATACAATACAAAGGGGGAGCCGTAGCATCTTTGTTGATAGTTGCAATACAGCCTGACAGAAAATGCAGCGGACTCAATATCAATGTGCTGCCTCCGTGTTGGGACGACGACATTACATGCAGACGCCCAGCTGGTGGTCGTTTTAGAACACAAACATGTTCCTTACACGTCATGCTGCTTCAGTACGAATGGAAATTGTTACCGTCATCCCTGATCACACTGAAAAGGCAAACGTACTCACACTCGCTTTAATAATTGAAACTGACTTTATTACGAGGGTCACTCCAAAAGAAATGCACACTATTTTTTTTAATCCATCTTTTATTCTACGTGTTTGAAAGTTTTGCAGTGTGTAGATACATCCTTTAGGAACAATATTTTCATTTCTCCACATAATTTCCATCCCTCTCAACTGCCTTACGCCATGTTGGAACCAGCGTCTGTACACCCGCACGTTAAAATTCTGGACCAACCTGTTGGAGCCACTGTTGAGCAGCGTGCACAAGGGAGTCATCATCTTCAAATCTGGTTCCACAAAGAGAGTCTTTCAATTTCCCAAAGAGATGATAGTTACATGGAGCCAGGTCAGGACTGCAAGGCGGGTGTTTCAGTGCTGTCCATCCGAGTTTTGTGATCGCTTCCATGGTGTTTTGACTGACATGTGGCCGTGCATTGTCGTGCAACAGCAAAACATCCTGCTTTTGCCGATGTGGTCGAACACGACTCAGTCGAGCTTGCAGATTCTTCAGTGTCATCACATATGCATCAGAATTTATGGTGGTTCCACTTGGCATGATGTCCACAAGCAAGAGTCCTTCAGAATCGAAAAACACCGTAGCCATAACTTTTCCAGCAGAAGGTGTGGTTTTGAATTTTTTTTCTTGGATGAATTTGCGTGATGCCACTCCATTGATTGCCTCTTCGTGAAAAATGATGGAGCCATATTTCATCACATGTCACAATTCTTCCAAGAAATTCGTCTCCACCATTCTCGTACTGTTCCAAAAGTTCGCTGCATACCGTTTTTCTTGTTCCTTTGCGAGCCACTGTCAACATCCTGGGAACGCACCTGGCACAAACCTTTTTTAACGCCAACACTTTCAGTGTTCTGCAAACACTTCCTTCCCCTATCCAAACGTAGCGTGCCAATTCGTTCACTGTGATTCGTCTGTCAGCAGTCACCAGTTCGTTAACTCTCTGCACATTGTCTGAAGTGTGTGCAGTATGAGGCCTGCCACTACGATGACAATCCTCAATATTGCCATGCCCGCTTTCATCACGCAACCTGCTTTCCCACCGACTGACTGTACTGCGATCTCCATACACCTCTTTCAACCTCTTGTGGATGTTTCCCACTGTCTCGTTTTCACAGCACAGGAATTGTATGGCAGCACGTTGCTTCTGACGAACGCCAAGTGTAGGAGCCCTCTTGAAGACATGCTGTGACGGCGCCACTTATGGGAACAGGTTGAACTAAGTTTGAAAACAAGCGGGCAAGATGTATCTACACAGTGTAAGACTTTCACACATGCAGAAGGAAAACTGTATTTTTACAAAAATAGTGTGCATTTCTTTTGGAGTGACCCTTGTACAACAAATTAAGTATTTTTTTCTGACCATCAAGCATTCCCTTCCCGTGGCAACTTCCTCATCTTAGAGTGGACCTTACACCGAACGAGCCAATCATCTGTTTGTTGGATATATTCCAGTCTCCAACTTCACCTACAGCTAAAGTTTTTGCACTGCTGACCACAGCAGGACAGCGCACGCCACGTCAGGAGCGCGTGGTCCGTGAAGTCAATGCAGCCGTTAAAAGCCGCCCCTGTCGCAGCCTCTTCTCTTGGTGTGCACCGCCCATCAGGCTCACCACGCTTGCTGTCCGCTGGACTGCGCTAGGACGACGGTCCTAGAGCTGCCTAGACCATGTTGGTGGATGTTGTTTGGTTTTGCCGTGACAGTGCTGTTGATGGTTTGTTGTGAATTGGTTTACAGACTTCTCCTTCGGCCTGGTATCTGTAACAATTCTTTATATTCATGCCTGAAACAGATTCCTGTACTAAAAGAAATCGCAGCCACGGGCCGGTATTTCGTGATCCACCTACTTAATAGCCGGTATGTCCATCTTTGGTACGGGTAACAGCGGGGACACGTGGCATGGAAGCACTGAGGGCTTGGTTGGTCGCTGGAGGGAGTTGATACAACATCTGCACACACAAGTTCTCTAATTCCCGTAAATTCCGGGCAGGGGACCGATGAGTTCTGACACCACGTTCAGTCACATCCCACATGTGTTCAATCAATGTGGGGCCAGCACATCAATTGGGACTCATCACTGTGTTCCCCTAACAACTCCGTCACATCCCTGCCCCTGTGACATGGCGCCTTATCTTTCTGAAAAATACCACTGCTCTCGCGAAACATGATCGTCGTGAAGGGGTGATCGTGGTTTGCAACCAGTGTTCTGCTCCCCTTGGTTGTCACATGGTGCCTAGCACGAGCTGCGCTGGACCCATGGATGCCCACGTGTAAGTTCCCCAGAGCATAAAGGAGCCGCCGCCAGCTTGTCTCCTTCCCACAGCACAGGTGTCAAGGAGTTATTCGCCCTCCCGTCGGCATGATGAAGAAGGTATCGGGATTCATCAGACCATGCAACGCTCTGCCAATGCGCCAGCGTTCAGTGCCGACGGTCCCGTGCCATACCATTTCAGTCGTAGTTGCCGATGTCGAGATGTTGGCACGTGCGTGAGTCGTCGGTTTCGAGGCCCATCGTTAGAAGTGTTCGATGCGCTGTGTGTTCGGACACACTTGTTCTCTGCCCAGGATTAATATCTGACGTTCGTTCCGCCACAGTTTGTATCCCGTCCTGTGTTATCAGTCTGTTCAGTTTACGATGTCCGACATTTGTGATGAGGGGTGATCGCCCAGCCCCACGACGTCTGACCGTAGTTTCACCTTGGTTTCACCACAGCACTCCTCAAACATCTGACAAGTCTTGTAGTTCCCGAAATGCTCGTACCGATTCTCCAGGCCATCACAATCTGCCCTTGATGAAACTCAGATAGATCTTGCGCCTTTACCATTCCACACAGGGACAGTACGCTTACTGGTACTACATGCACCGTGCGTGTGTCTGACTAGCAATCATTCATCGCCAGGTGACGCTGTTTTCACTTGGACGAGTTTATATCGATAGCAGGTCGGTGGTCATTATGTTTTGGCTGACCGATGTATATGCCAAGAGGTAAGGATAACGTAGCAGGCCCACATTATATGAAACCGCGATAGCAACTTGAACTACATAGAATATGTGACGTCAGTAAAATACCCTGAAAATATGCCCCATTTATACAAAATATTGACCCAAAATTAATCAACAACGTTATCTATCACTTAAGGGGAGGTTTACTATCTTTGGCCCGAAAAAATCATGTTCATTGAGAATTTTTTTTTCGGTATGTGTTACAGATATCAATGTCAAATTTTGTCAAAATGTTTATTTATGTTTTCTCTACAAACTGGAGTTTGTTACACCGGAAATGTCGAAGAGCAAAGGTGGAAGTGCCGTCGGAACGGAACAAAATTTCGATGTAGACCTTCAATAGCAGTATGTCAAAGGTCAGCCGGCTTGTCTGAAATCAAAGTTGAGTTGACGTTAGCGAAGTACATAAGATTCTTTAGTACTTGTACCTCACCTAAGTTATTTGGACCATAGGAAACAAAATGGCGGCCATTTGGATAAAATGTAGGGTTTTTTCCATCGATTTTTCGACTTCGTCGGCCAAGTAAAATTATTTATTGTTGATGGATCGGAATAAAAGTGGTACAACTCCTCGAAAATTTAGTTAGCTTCGTCTGAAACACAGAATCATGCCAATCGGTTCGATAGATTTGAAGTTACTGTACCGCGCGATAAAAAAACGTCATTTCGAGAAACACGTGTTTGAAGTTTTGACTACATATAAAAGCTACAGGGTGTTTCAAAAGTGACCGGTATATATGAAACGGCAATAAAAACTAAACGAGCAGCGATAGAAATACACCGTTTGTTGCAATATGCTTCGGACAACAGTACATTTTCAGGCAGACAAACTTTCGAAATTACAGTAGTTACAATTTTCAACAACAGATGGCGCTGCGGTCTGGGAAACTCTATAGTACGATATTTTCCACATATCCACCATGCGTAGCGATAATATGGCGTAGTCTCTGAATGAAATTACCCGAAATCTTTGACAACGTGTCTGGCGGAATGGCTTCACATGCAGATGAGATGTACTGCTTCAACTGTTCAATTGTTTCTGGATTCTGGCGGTACACCTGGTCTTTCAAGTGTCCCCATAGAAAGAAGTCACAGGGGTTCATGTCTGGCGAATAGGGAGGCCAATCCACGCCGCCTCCTGTATGTTTCGGATAGCCCAAAGCAATCACACGATCATCGAAATATTCATTCAGGAAATTAAAGACGTCGGCCGTGCGATGTGGCCGGGCACCATCTTGCATAATCCACGAGGTGTTCGCAGTGTCGTTGGCTCTGAGCACTATGGGACTTAACATCTATGGTCATCAGTCCCCTAGAACTTAGAACTACTTAAACCTAACTAACCTAAGGACAGCACATAACACCCAGCCATCACGAGGCAGAGAAAATCCCTGACCCCGCCGGGAATCGAACCCGGGAACCCGGGCGTGGGAAGCGAGAACGCTACCGCACGACCACGAGATGCGGGCGCAGTGTCGTCTAAGGCAGTTTGTACCGCCACAAATTCACGAAGAATGTCCAGATAGCGTGATGCAGTAATCGTTTCGGATCTGAAAAATGGGCCAATGATTCCTTTGGAAGAAATGGCGGCCCAGACCAGTACTTTTTGAGGATGCAGGGACGATGGGACTGCAACATGGGGCTTTTCGGTTCCCCATATGCGCCAGTTCTGTTTATTGACGAAGCCGTCCAGGTAAAAATAAGCTTCGTCATTAAACCAAATGCTGCCCACATGCATATCGCCGTCATCAATCCTGTGCACTATATCGTTAGAGAATGTCTCTCGTGCAGCAATGGTAGCGGTGCTGAGGGGTTGCCGCGTTTGAATTTTGTATGGATAGAGGTGTAAACTCTGGCGCATGAGACGATACGTGGACGTTGGCGTCATTTGGACCGCAGCTGCAACACGGCGAACGGAAACCCGAGGCCGCTGTTGGATCACCTGCTGCACTAGCTGCGTGTTGCCCTCTGTGGTTGCCGTACGCGGTCGCCCTACCTTTCCAGCACGTTCATCCGTCACGTTCCCAGTCCGCTGAAATTTTTCAAACAGATCCTTTATTGTATCGCTTTTCGGTCCTCTGGTTACATTAAACCTCCGTTGAAAACTTCGTCTTGTTGCAACAACACTGTGTTCTAGGCGGTGGAATTCCAACACCAGAAAAATCCTCTGTTCTAAGGAATAAGCCATGTTGTCTACAGCACACTTGCACGTTGTGAACAGCACACGCTTACAGCAGTAAGACGACGTACAGAATGGCGCACCCACAGACTGCGTTGTCTTCTATATCTTTCACATCACTTGCAGCGCCATCTGTTGTTGAAAATTGTAACTACTGTAATTTCGAAAGTTTGTCCGCCTGAAAATGTACTGTTGTCCCAAGCATATTGCAACAAATGGTGTATTTCTATCGCTGCTCGTTTAGTTTTTATTGCCGTTTCAAATACACCGGTCATTTTTGAAACACACTGTATATTATGCAACGTACGTTCAGTCAGCTAATCCGGGTCCATAAACTAGTCCTTCCTCTTCCTCATAGAGGGCGTTCTGCTCGACCTGGGCAATCCTGCGCTGCTCCAGAGCCGCTCGTACGGCTGGTGTCAAGCGGTTTCCGGCCGCTTGAATCCGGTGGTCGTCCGAATGCTTGGCGAACTGCGTCGAATAGAGTCCCAGGGTGACGACCATCGTTGTCATGGTCTTCAGAATCGCACCAGAATGCAAATGCTTGAGGGCAAAATTACAAACACACGCGTTCAAACTTTCATTTGAATTTTATGTATTTCATCCCAAGCAACGGCACAATAACTCGTCCTCCGAAAGAAAAAACCTGGTGCATGAAAATTCCGATTTCAGGCAGGTGCATTTTTTTGTTCAACCGCGAATAACAAACATTTCCGTTCCGTATTTGGAAAAAACCGTTTCACGGGTGGATTCTAAACACTTTTATGGATCCAAAAACGCAATTTGAAAAAAATCGAATTTTTGACCGAAAAGATAGTAAACCTCTCCTTAATGGAAATATTCAAGAGTAGGAGATGCTTTCATCGTGCAGTGGGAAAGAAACTGGGGCATGAACAAATTTTTAATGTCTCTAAGATAACGATCATACATGGAACTGACTGAAAAGTGTCGGTATAATCTCCCTTACAGACAGATAACGCGAAATGATGATGTACAACCTCGTACTGGAAGATTGTTTACAAAAAGATGAAATACAATATTCACATCGAAGACACATTGTCTAAGTAATGCTGACTTACGTTAGAAATCTCATAGATATTTAATGTATTCCGGATATTTCTGCTGGTATCATATGCTTTCACTTTGACTAATAATTCCGCAGGAAACAGAATTGACTGTAAATCTCGTGCTCAGATCAAGTACAGTATAATGAACGATCGTAAGAGTAACTGCCCATCCAAACATTGAACTGATTTCGGAAATGACTGGGGGAGTAAACTAAATCTACGCTGCTTTAGTGAAATTCCTGATTGTTAATAAACAGCTGAGGGAGTAACGACCAACACCAAATTTACACTTGTCCTATGATAGACTACCTGGCAGACAAGGCCACGATGTATGAAAATCAGAACACAAGAAAACTGCAAATACACCAGAATACTTTAAGCAATATTAAATCAATGTGAGTAAAACGAAGCCAGTACGCTAACCTGACAGATGGAAGACTGAAATAACGATTCTGTAATACGAGAGTGGGACAAGATCTATCCTTTGAATATTTTTTTTTATATTTACATTCACATTTATCCATATTGATGGTGTAGGGTGTAGCTACTTAAATAAACCGTGTTTTACGTTAATTTTTTTATAAAGTATGCAAAAAATATTTTCTTTTTGTATCCTGGTGTATACCAGGTGTTAGAGGTATAAATGCAGATATTTCTGACTGAGGACTGTGTGCTGAAGGGCTATGAAGATGATAATGCTTCTTTTCCCCTAGGCAGCAGGTCAGATGTTGGAATGAGTACACATGGACACCAAAATGTTAGTCTATAGTAAAGGGCATAGTCCACTTAGTGGTGCTGTTATGACCGTGCAGAGGACAGGTAGTAAATGATGTGACGTGTTTTTGAAAAGATTGATGGACACAGAGGAAAAACAACTAACACACTAAAGTTGGTACATTTTAAGGTACCAATGATTACAATATCTGCTTTTATGCCCCTAACACCCTACATTTATGATTTTAAATTACGTAAACATCTAAAAACTAATTTTACATCGACAAATTAGGAGAACTAAAGGTGTTTACTGACGGTGGGCATTAATTTATAAAAAGGGGCAAGTTGAAAATTTTTTGCTGACCGGTATTCGAAGCAAGGTCTCTTGCTTACTAGACAGATGCGTTGACCACAAAGTCGTCTGGATGCAGTGGTCACCACAACAGCATGGGCTGTCCTAGTACACTCCCGTCATACGCACATTCTCAACTTATACGACACACTACTGATGTAGTGCCCCTGCTCATTGGCCACATTACTCGCGAAGTGTCGTCAATTCCTGTAAAAGTTCGAGCTTGGTGTGCGCTGCACTGAAGGGACCATTGGCTGTCATTGCCTGAACTATATCTGTACTGTCTCTTCTTTCTGACATGTTCGGACAGATAAGCACCACTTAGATGCTGCAGCCGGTATGAATCAGGACACAAAGGAATTAAAGACATTAGCTGCCAGTAGACATTAATATGTATCTATGGGGAAAGTTGAGAATTTGTACCAGACCAGGAATTGAACCCCGGACTCCTGCTTATTAAGAAGATGCGTTTTTTTGTAAATTGGTGTGTTAACGATTTAAATACTCTTTTTAATTTCGTTTCTCTCTCTCTGTTAGAGTTCTGCATCATTTGTTATCTTGTCTAACATAAAAATTGTTACTACTATTCCAAAGCTCCATGTGGTTTGTAAAACATCGACGTATTATCAAGTTGTCTGGCTGAATGCTAGTGTCAACGCCGGTGAACTTAATTATTTCAGATATCTGTTTGTTTTGTTCAAGTGCCAACAGAATTTTATTTCTTTAATTATGACGAAGTAAGAGTTATTTAATTATTTCTAGTAGTCATTCCACTGCCTGATTGCTTTTTAATTTCACAAATATTGTGTAACAAATGAAATGAGTGAATGTGATCGGTATTGAGAAATTTTGTTATTTAGGAAAAGGCCAAATTAATTTTGGTTAATAACATTGTTGTGCAAATATCCTGGCTACGAATGGCGCTTTTTCATGATCTGCCGCCGTTCCACTTATCAGTTATTACAATAGACCAGTAGACAATACACTGAGTTGCTTATGCTTACAGTTCTCGGACACCGCGGGCCGCCAGAGGTAATCAAATGCTCCAGCAATGTCTATGAGTACGGCTATTGCGTAGTTGCGGTTGACATTGTGTGCTAGTTCGAGTGCTCAGTTAATTGCATCGTCAATCGACTAATTTTCACGTAACCCATACTGGTTCTGGCTAAGCCCCAGAGGCCGCCTGTGATCCTGTAATCGGTTACACACAAGCCGCTACTGGACCTTAGCCAAGTTATCGATCAAGCAGGCTGGCTTACAAGGCCTCGGACTGGTCGTGTCCTTGCCTTCCGAGTTCCTGATGATTATTGTGTTTGCTGACTTTCAGGCTGCAGTATTCTTCCCAGGGTTAGCGCTTCTTTTATTACCTCTGTTAGAACTTCGGTATCCTTGGTGCTACTACTCGTATTTAACAGTCTCTGAGTGAATGCCGCCCGGGCCTGGTGAGTCTTTAACTTTTAATTTTAGTACGGCTAGCGCCAACTCTTCCTGTGATAGGCGTCAATGACTTCCTGCCTTGAGTATTCCGTCTGCATCAGACCTCTTAAAGTGATGTGGTGACGATTCTCTGTGTTCTACATCTACATCTACATATATACTCCGCAATCCACCATACGGTGCGTGGCGGAGGCTACCTCGTACCACAACTAGCATCTTCTCTCCCTGTTCCACTCCCAAACAGAACGAGGGAAAAATGACTGCCTATATGCCTCTGTACGAGCCCTAATCTCTCTTATCTTATCTTTGTGGTCTTTCCGCGAAATATAAGTTGGCGGCAGTAAAATTGTACTGCAGTCAGCCTCAAATGCTGGTTCTCTAAATTTCCTCAGTAGCGATTCAGGAAAAGAACGCCTCCTTTCCTCTATAGACTCCCACCCGATTTCCTGAAGCATTTCCGTAACACTCGCGTGATGATCAATCCTACCAGTAACAAATCTAGCAGCCCGCCTCTGAATTGCTTCTATGTCCTCCCCCAATCCGACCTGATAGGGATCCCAAACGCAGTACTCAAGAATAGGTCGTATTAGTGTTGTAGTTGTCATCAGGAATGAGATTATGAAACAGAAATTCCGCTGTACTGCTCCATCCCTGTGTAAAAATTGCGTGATTCCGTGTAAGAGGTCTGGCACAAACAATTTTTACCCTTTCGGTCTTGGGTTTGTGCAGTACCTCTCATAATTTATCACACAACTATTTTTCAACATATTCGTCCCAGTGACGTCCCCTCGTTTTCTGTAACAGTTTCCTGTACTGTCGCTTCGCCTCCCTAAACTGTTACAGTCGTATTTGACTCTCTCAGGCAGGTTGTAGTATCTATATTTGGTTCTCGAATCCCTTTTCAGTTTGCTAAGTCCGTTCGAACAGCGTATTTTCCATTTACTCTTGCCTCTTACTGTTGATTGCTTTAACCTGATGCTCTTGCAAGACCAATCAATGGTTCCTTCAATTCGTGAAAGGTCGTGCGTCGCTAAAAAGTGTTGCAGTTTCTTTCAGTATGCTTTACTAAGTCCGCAGCTCGTGGTCACGCGGTTGCTTACTCGCTTCTCGAGCACAGGGTCTCGGGTTCGATTTCCGGGGGAGTCAGGGATTTTCACCTGCCCCGAGGTGACTTGGTTTTGTTGTGTCATCAATTTTCACCCCTATTACGGTAGGAGGAAGGCAACGGCAAACCACCTCCATTACGACCTTGCGTAGTACGGCTGTGCGGGCTTCCCGCAGCGTTCCCCTACGCTCTGTCAAGAAGCGTGGGACTTCTTTTGCATGCTTTACGAAACAGATACTTCGTGTTTCTTCGCTTTCTCCCTCTCTTTCTCTTTTTTCATAAAATGATTTTGAGTATTAGCCAGTGTCATTGTAAAACACTAAAGCAATTACGTGGCTGACATTTCAACCGTCTTGCTGCGTCCCTCTTCAAGAAGGTGGAAACTGGAGAATACCTCCCATTGTATGTTGTCTGTTTCAGTTATCCGACGTCAGATACCTGGGATGTCATTGGACAGCTGTGGATGGGGTGGCTGTTCGGTAGGCTATCGCCTCTCCTCTGGTGGCTGATAAGAAGGCAGTTCCAGTAGGCGATTTATAGGAAGTGGTTTATCCACTCTAGCAAGCGATTGGTGGCCAACTCTCATTGGTGACCGGTAGGCAACAGCAGCTTGTACCCCCAGGGATACTGTTTTCTTACAGTGAAGCGTTAAGGCCACCCGCCAGTACTCTCGTGACCATTGTTGATGCTGTTGAGCACAGGTATTGGGGTGCTGCTGGCTGGCGAACGAACGCTGGGCTGAAATCACTGACAGTCAGGGTGTAGGTAACTTGTAGCCAACCTCCCTGTTCGTGCTGTTAATGCGATTGATTAGTTCAATTGTATCTCTTATTTTTAGCTGCTGCAGAGTATCCCCTTGAATCCGTAGTGGGCCTCAACGGATCTTACGATCTTTGATTCCTCTGCGGTGCAGAACTTTTCTTCAAATTGTCTAGTAACATCCCAGATACACGACATGATTAGTCACCAGAGATCCGAATCATACATTATACAGGTGAAGACATTCTCGAGTATCCAGCAGCTACCGCCCTGAAGACGACCGCTGCAAATCTGTCGAAACGTCGACAGTTTACTTCCTTTAGTGTTTTTTAATGACGCAGTCTACTATCCAGATTTATTTTATTTAAAATGACACTGACCGTGGAAATCCATGAACTTATAGCTTCTATTTTGTGTTCCTTGAGTCGTATTGTGGGGTGGCGGTTAAGTTTGTAAAAATAAATGAATTGCTGTATAAATGCTTGCATGTTGAATCAGTTTCAGGCTTTTAGAATGTTGCTAATGCTGTCTTTCGCCGTTCTCAACACTGGCTCTCTATTTACTTTTTTAGCACCCATAAAGTGATTTAACAAACGTGAAGCCTGTAATTAGAGTTCCTAGTGCCCACTTCATCTGAGAATATCATTATAGCTGCAGCTTATAGCTCTGAGGAATTAGGAGATTGTCCGGGATTTCTAATCAAAAACGATTTTCCAAAATAGTTGAGTATATTCTGAAATTCACTGATAAAAAGCACAAGTATCCCTACAACCTAACTAGCAGAGCAGTTCAGAGTCTAATGCGCTGATGCAACTATAAATGTCCGAATTAAATGTTAAAAAGAATGCTCGCCATAATTTGATGAAAATATTTCATCAAACGCCACACTAAATATTTGGTAGAATGTCTGTCCCGCGACGGCACGTGAAAATACGACAATACGCTAACTGAAGCTAGATAATGAAAATCATCCCAGAATTAACACTTCACTTAAAATGTTTTCATGGTTCCGCGTATCTCTAGTAACTTAATACGGCACCCGAGGCTGTTTGTAGCAGTGACACTGATGCAACGCGACTCACGACACAGATGCCGTGCTATTCAGCATCTGGAGAGAACTGGGTCCTTGCCTCCTCGCGCAGCGTTCTTATATATAAAGCCGCGGTGCGGACGGCTAAGGGAACGCCTGATCAAATCGGCTCTCCCGACTAGCCGCTGGGCTAGTAACGCACCACTTCAAGTTACATAAAAATTTATAGCTTCTTTTGCTGATGGCCGATGAAGCTCTTAATTTAAACGTGCATTCAGCACGCAGATAAGTATCGATAATAAAATTTTGACGTGGCTAAGTTAAATATTTTGGGCGAGAGAATTAGTTTAATTACTCTGCACGCAGTAGATGAGCTCTGAACTGGCCCTTTTGAGATCCGCTATCGCTATAATTTTATAGGTATTCAAAAGAAACTTTTCACATCTTCATAGTCATAGCGGACCTCCAACCTATTTAAATCTAAACATCCTAGCCTTATTTATTAGCCTACTTAATCTATCTTGCTTCCTTCAGTTTTGAGACGAAAACCAGAAAATCATGAATTTCCACTAAAATCTTAATTTGTGAAATCCAAAGTACTGTTTTTATTAAATCATTATGAAAGATGAATCTAAATATAAATTTTGAAGTCTCTAGCTCTTTTCTATTGCGCCAATGATTTTTTCAGAAAAACGTCCAAATTTCGAAAATGGCTGAAGTTATCGAACTGATATTTAACACACATTAATTTAGTATTATTCCTGACATGCTAGAAAAGTTTTAGGTCATTTGCTTGATTTTTAAGGTATTGCGCAACATTTATGACGTCAGAGCTAGTTACAGCAGACTGGCTGGCACACAATGGAAACTGATGTGAATTTACTACAGCGTGAGTAGGCTGCTTCCCTACAGTATGTGTTGCAATGTTTGTGAATATGACATTATGATCGCTGTGTGTAGTCCCGTCGCGTACCTCTCATGCTGTGATGAACTTGATAGATTTTATATTTGATGCTGTTATGTCAGTGTTTTATTTTGCTCCCACTCTGTCCGTGTATGTGCGGGGTTGCTCCTTCGTATTAACTATGTACAAGTTGTTTGTGCATATCTTGTGACTATGTAGCCTCCCAGGTATCTCCTCGTGATATGTCCCATAGTGTTGAATACGCATTGGTATCTTCAGTGATAATTCTTATGTCATGCGTGTTGTGCAGTTCTCTCTATATATTCTGCATGTCGATGGATCTCGGCGTCAACAATATTTTTACATTCGGAGGGCAAAGTTGGTGATTGGTATTTCGTGAGAAGATTCCTCCACAACGAAAAAGGCTTTGTTTTAATGATGTCCATACCACATCTTGTATCATTTCACTGACATTCTCTCCCCTATTTCACGATAATTCAAAACGTGCTGTTCTTCTTTAAACTTTTTCGATGCACTTCGCCAATGCTATCTGGTAAGGATTCCACACCGCGCAGCAGTATACTAAAAGAGGACGACAAGCGTACTGTAGGCAGTCTCTTTAGTAGATCTGTTACATTTTCTGTGTTCTGCCAACAAACCGCAGTCTTCGGTTCGCCTTGGCCACAACATTTTGTATGTGTTCCTTCCAATTTAAGTTGTTCGTAGTTGTAATTCATAGCTATTTAGTTGAATTTACAGCCTTTAGATTTGACTGATTTATTATGTAACCGAAGTTTAACGGATTCCTTTTAGCACTCGTGTTGATGACCTCACACTTCTCGTTATTTAGGCTCACTTGCCAAATTTCACACCATACATATATCTTTTCTAAATCGTTTTGCAATTTGTTTTGATCTTCTGGTGACTTTACTAGTCGAGAAAAAACATAAAAAACATCGTCGTTTTCTTTGTTGAAGTGCTTCTGAAGCAGAGTTACTAAACACAGCCTTCTGAAATTCATTCTCCAAAGAAGACGATGTAAATATTCCAGAATTCGAATCAAGAACAGCTTACAACGTGAGTAACTTAAAAGTAGATATCCTCAGAGTACTGAAGTAACTGAAATAACTTAATAAAAGCAAGTCTAGATTGTATATTAGTTAGATTCCTTTCAAAGTATGCTGATCCCATAGCTCCGTACTTAAGAATCATATACAGCTGTTCACTCGACGTAAGATACGTACCCAAAGACGGGAAAATTGCACACCAATATTCAAGAAAGGCAATAGGAGTAATCCATTTAATTGCAGGCTCGTACCATTAACGTTTTATGTAGCACGATTTTCGAACATATATTGTGTTTGGACGTTATGAATTACCTATAACAGAACGGTCTATTGAGACATAGTCAACACGAAGTGTTGAGTGCTATTGACAAGGAGTTTCAAATTAATTCCGTGTTTCTAGATTCCGGGACGCTTTTGACTCTGTACCTCACAAGCGGCTCCTAGCTTGTGCTTACGGAAATCATCTCAGTTTTGCGACTGGAATCGTGATTTCCTATCAGTTTGTTCTAATTGACGGAAAGTAATCGAGTATAACAGACGAGATTTCTTGCGCTCCCCAAAGTATTGTTATAGGCCCTCCGTTGTTCCTTATTTAAGTAAACGATTTAGGAGACAATCTGAGCAGCCGCGTTCGATTGTTTGCAGATGATGCTGTCGTTTATCCTGCTGTTAAGCCATCAGAAGATCATAATCAGTTGCAAAACGATTTCGATAACGTATCTGCTTGATGAGAAAATTGGCAGTTGACCCTGAATAACGAAAAGAGTGATGTCATCCACATAAAGGCTAAAAGAAATCGGTTAAACTTCGTTTGCAGTATAAATCAATGAAATCTAAAAGCAGTAATTCAACTAAATACCTAGAAATTACAGTTACGAACAACTTAAATTGGAAAGAACATATAGAAAATGCTGTGGGGAAGGCGAACCAAAGAATGCGATTTATTGGCAGAACATTTAGAAGATGCTATGATCTACTAAAGAGACTGGTTACAGGCTACACTGTGATTGCCCGTCCTCTTTTGGAGTACTGCTGTGCAGTGTAGGGTCATTACCAGATAGGATTAACGGATTACATCGAGGAAGTTCAAAGAATGGCAGCACGTTATGTATTATCGAGAAACAGTAGAGAAAGTGTCACGGACATGACACAGGATTTGGGGTGACATCATTAAAACAAAGCCCATTCTCGTTGCAACGGGATCTTCTCACGAAATTCAATCACGAACTTTCTCTTCCGAATACGAAAATATTTTGTTGACACGGACCTACAAATGGAGAAATAATTACCATATAAAAAAATTAGGAAAATCAGAGCACACACGGAAAGATGCAGTTTTCTCCGTCGAGCTTTTTGTGAAAACTATTGTGAAGCTCGTTCGATGATCCCGCTGCCAGGCAATTAAGTGTGTTTGCAAGTTTCCATATAGATGTAGATTTGGACGCTGCACTATCAAATATACTACCCAGTACAGATTAAGAACGAGGTAGATAAAGTGACATAACAAATGGTTCAAATGGCTCTGAGCACTATTGGACTTAACATCTGTGGTCTTCAGTCCCCTAGAACTTAGAACTACTTAAACCTTACTAACCTAAGGACATCACACACATCCATGCCCGAGGCAGGATTCGAACCTGCGACCGTAGCGGTCGCGCGGCACCGGACTGAGCGCCTAGAACCGCGAGACCACCGCGGCCGGCAGTGACATAACATGTTAACATACTTATATGGATATGGTGTCTGTTGTTTCGAACATGTCCGAAAGAACAGACACCATATGCATATAAGTATACACTTCTGGCAATACCGGCCATGACGTCCTTCGTCTGTGAGGATGCACACACATTCTCCGAACTGTTACGGGACTTGGTAAGAGTGTCTTCCACGAGTAATGAGTGTGTTGGGGTGGGACACTACGAATGTAGTGTGTGGACATACAAGGTGAGAATGTGGGTCTCACGGGAGGCGTGCGCGATATAGTCCCTGCAGTTGTACTATCATCTGTGCCCTCGGTGGCTCACATGGCTGCCGGCACGGTAATTCAGTGTCTCAGTGTGTTCGGTCAGAGAGCTGGCTGGCCTCTGTAATAAAAAACTGAGTGGAAGGATCAACAAAACGAATTTGAACGATGTCATGTGACGTCCGTAATACACAACGAAAATAAAAAATTAAAAGGATAGAGTGTCTGGCGTCTACCATGTAAGCAGGAGATCCCGGGTTCCAGTCCCAGTCCGGGCACACATTTTCACCTGTCCCCGTTGATATATATCAACGCCTGTCAGCAGCTGAAGGTATTAATATAATTTTAATTTTGTTAACAACTTAGTGGAAATGAAGTGCGAGAGTATATTGCCGGCGATCTCTCAGCCATGCACAGAAAGTTCGATGTCACATCGCGTGAGGTCAGGGTGACTGAACAGCAAATGGGGCTAACCCCTCAACACGAGGCAGTTTGAAGCAACGGGAAAGGGTAGTGTGTGTCATCAGCGACCAGTTACGATTCACTGTCAGCCGGATCAACATCTGGATGATTTCACACTGTTAAGAATCACCGAGAATCTGAAATAAAGTGCGAAGAGTGAAGCCTAGCAGTTTGGTGTTCCTCCCAGCATTGTTTTACGTGTGTATGTAACGTTCCGAAACACAGACACTGCTGTGCGAAGGAGAGGACGTGGTCGACTACAGTCAACTACAGTAGCTGGTGACCACTACATCGGACAGCTGGCAAGAAGGGACCCATGCTTAAACAGGGGATTAAGTTGCAATCACATTTAACAGGACTGCAAGGCACGGAATCTCACGCTGCATCGGGGATGGTCTGTTTGCCAAATGACCAGTATGTTGTGTTTCATTGACACCCGTACATCAGTGGCACTATTTCCAGTGGTAGCGAGAACACAGGCACTGGACCACCGAAGAGATGGATTGCGTTTTCTTTTCGGATGAGAACAGATTCAATGGCAGTAGCGATTTCGGATTTTTCGTCATGTGGCGAGGGGTGGGAACCTGTAACGCACACGAGAACACTGCCGAACGTGATTGTATTGGTGGTCCAGCTGTTATAATTTTGGGAGCAGAACGTCGCATTGAACATACTGACCTAAAAATATTTGTCCGCGGTACACTGACAGATCAATGTTATCATGGTACTGTACTTCTTCCCTATATGCGTGTTTGCAGGATTAATTCGTCTCTGACTACATTTTGATGGAATACAGTCTGCGACAGCATCGAATTGCGTAGGTGGAGGATCTCGTGGGAAGAGAGGATATTCGGCGAATGGACTAGCCTGCATGTTCTCTCGGCGTAAGTGCCATCGCGCGCATGTGAGATGCGTTGGGGAGATGTTTTTCAGCACGCCCACGACCATCCAACAGTTATCAACAGCATTGGTGGAGGAATGGAAGCCCAGTTCAAGAAGGCCTTACCAACCTTGTGGAAACCATGGGAGCACGTAGTAGAGCATGCAATGCCATCCGTGGTGATCACATACCCTAATAAGAACCATTTCCCGCTTTTCATAAGCCCAGGAGACCATCATATATCGCGGTGACTTCAGTGTAATTATTGTCTTTGAACAAAAATGTCATTTCTGTTCGTCTCATTGCGTATTTGTTTTTGTTATCTTCTGTAGTATAGGCCTACAGGAGCCATTTCTTCTGTGTTCTGTCCCAGCTTCTTCGAGCTATATTACTTGGCGGTACCACACCATGCGAAAGTTACTTTCATCTTTAAGTTTTGCACGCCATCATAACATCCTCGTCTGAACTCGATGAACGAGGAAATGGGACAGGATGGACTTTGGTATTATTTGACTATTCATCAGCAGAAAAGGTGATACTCGTAAAATCTGCATTCGAGAAAGATCAAAGAAACGATGAACAGGTTACACATAGAGAAGATGTACGTAATATAGATCATCCTCCATACCGCGTGTGGGGTCAGATCTACTGGCGACTCTTGATTCACAAAGCAAATTTTGTGATCACGACACACCGCTAGGAGAGAATAAGAGAAGAAGCAGCAGCAAGTCAAATATGTGCTTGTGCAGACGACTGTGTTGGAACCCGTGCTGTGTTGTGTTTGTAATTTCTTCTTGCGTGTGGGCCAAAGCAACTTTTCTCTGAGGTCGAAATGCTCAACAGCCACTCCATACTAAGGACGCCCAAGAGGGCGCGCTAATTTTGGGAAGGCACGTCTTTCTGCTCATCAGCTGCATTTCTCCCTAGAGACGTTAATAACACTGAATAACGAGGCGCTGCAACAAGAATTAACATTCACAAAATTTGCAGACAGCTCTAGCACGTACAGTTTGAAGCACGCTTTCCACTATAAGCCTCTGGGCGCTGAAAAACCCCTGAGAGTATCTCCGCTGCTTGCCTCTCAAATATTGTGAGAATGAAGCCGCCTAGATGATGCCTGTGTCAGGATATGAAGAACTCTGTCTCTCCAACACGGGAAGTGGGGACTTCGCGTAGGGGACTAATAATTAATCGACATAGAATAAGGCAAGAGGAAAAATTGTTAAAGTTTTTCAAAGAATCATTAAGAGATTGTTGGAAAATGGATTAAACCTTCATTCTGAAAACTAAAGGCACGATGTATGCAGTTATATGTTACAAACAGAACAGCACCAAAAATTAAGCATATGAACAAATAAATAGGTTTCAAAATTGGATACTTACAGATGAAAATTTGGACTGAAAGGATCATATCACCAAATGGCCCGAACAAGTAAGCCAGTAAGTTTCGATGCTGGTATTATTGCAGCCGGTCGGTGTGGTCGAGCGGGTTTAGGCGCTTCAATCTGGAACCGCGCGACCGCTACGGTTGCAGGTTCGAATCCTGCCTCGGGCAGGGATGTGTGTGATGTCCTTAGGTTAGTTAGGTTTAAGTAGTTCTAAGTTCTGGGGGACTGATGACCTCAGATGTTGAGTCCCATAGTGCTCAGAGCCATTTGAACCATTTGGTATTATTGCTAATGTTTACAACAAAGAAAGCATGTGGTATTCACCCACAACTGCACAATTATCTTGAAGACTCCTGTTCGAAAATACAGGCGTTCTGATCGCTTCTTGACAATATTTACCAACGAAATTAGACATAAGTAACCCATCAGAATTTAAGAATAATAATGTTCGCTGCTACTAGACTAGAATAAGGAAACAGCCTTTATTATTCATTATTAAAACAATCAGTTGCTCAAAAAGAACTTCAGTATGCAGCCCCAAAGTCTTTACGCAATAACATAAAGTGACCAAGAGCCAGCAAAGCAAATTTGAAATCTATCCTAAAATTATTTCTTCTGGACAATGTGTATATTAATCTACACTTTGACAGTGACACTTTTCCAGCATCCAGCATGCGCTTTACGACTGTTGCTTGCAAGAAAGATCTTGACAGAAAGATATGGCATAGGCCTACTTTGTACAGAGATGTAATTTGTTGTTCTTTACATATATTTAAGTCTATATAAGGCAAGTATTTTAATTGAATATGAATGGAGACAACAGGAGACTCTTACATCCACTGACAAGGTACCTGTGTCACAAGCTCAAGACGGGCATGAGAAATGATACTAAGACAGATTGTGAAACTTCAAAACAGAAAACCAAAGCTTTGCATTTCCCTCTTTGGCTGATTGAAGGCAACTTGAATTTGATGTCGCCGAATGATGTGAGAAACTCAAGTCATACCGCCAGTTAGAAACAAATATCGTCTCACTACGTGCTCTGACGAAATAGTTGTCTGATGGAACGGGTAAACTGCAATTATCTTCTGTCAGAGAAGTCAATGGCCGAATGAGAGCGCATTGCACCGAAAGGAAGGAGACACCTTCCATACGTAATCATACTATCAGTTATAATGCCCAACGGGGCTGCAGGTGTTATGGCGGAGGATGTAAGTAATGTCTGACATTCACACCCCTTCTACACAGTGTGGTCAAAAACAGCCAATTGTGTTGAAGAATGATAATTAGCAAAAAAATTTCGATACTTTGCGCTGTTTGCGAGTTAATTGGCTTTGCAGTTAACCAGTCAGGCAGTTCTGATCCCAAATTCAAGTAGCCCGCTAAATGCAGTTAATGTCAGCTGTTCTCATAGTGTAGGTGATGGCTCGCGAGACAGCTCAACCTTTTGCTAGGGTTCCTGTTCCCAGTTTTGGTATTGCTCTCTTGTTCAGCTGTGGGGAACAACGAAAAAAATGTTTGGCGACACCGTCTGTGGCGGTCCGCTGAATTTGCAAGCGTAACGACGTGATTTGCTAACTTCAGTGGTAATTAACTGGAATTATTTCTTAACAAGTATTTCCCATCACAACCTGCGCTGCAACGTCCTTAAAGGTTTCCGTACTGTTTATAACCACAATGTACACTGAAGCATCAAAGAAACTGGTATAGGCAAGCATATTCAAATACAGAAATATGTAAATACGGCACTGAGGTCGGCAACTGCTATATAAGACAACAAGTGTCCGGTGCAGTTGTTGGATCGGCTACTGCTGCTACAATGGCTGGTTATCAAGATTTAAATGAGTGGGGCTATATTCGGCGCACGAGCGATGGGACACAGCGTCTCCGAGGTAGTGATGAAGTGCTGATTTTCCCGTACGACCATTTCACGAGTGAATGTCAGGAATCCGGTAAAACATTTAATCTCTGACAACACGGCAGCCGGAAAAAATCCTGCAAGAACGCGACCAACGACGACTGAAGAGAATCGTTCGACGTGACAGAGTTCAATCCTTCCGCAGATTACTGCAGATTTCAGTGCAGGGCCCTCAACAAGTGTCAGCGTGCGAACCATTCAACGAAACGTAATCGATGTAGGCTCTCGGAGCCGAAGGCCCAATCGTGTGCCCTTGGTGACTGCACGACACAAAGCTTAACGCCTTGCCTCAGCCGGTCACCACCTCCAGTGGACTGTTGACGACTGGAATTATGTTGCCTAGTCCTACGAGTCTCGTTTCAAATTTTATCGAGTGGATGGGCGTGTACAGATGTGGAGACAATCTCATGTATCCAAATGGTTCAAATGGTTCAAATGGCTCTGAGCACTATGGGACTCAACTGCTGTGGTCATAAGTCCCCTAGAACTTAGAACTGCTTAAACCTAACTAACCTAAGGACATCACACACATCCCTGCCCGAGGCAGGATTCGAACCTGCAACCGTAGCGGTCGCGCGGTTCCAGACTGAAGCGCCTAAACCCGCTCGACCACTCCGGCCGGCTTCTCATGTATCCCTAGTAGACTCTGCATATCAGCAGGAGACTGTTCAAGCTGGTGGTGGCTCTGTAATGGTGTGGGGCGTATGCAGCTGGAGTGATATGGGACCGAGATAGGTGTAGATACGACTCCGACAGGTGACACGTACGTAAGCATCCTGTCTGATCACCTGTATCTATTCATGTCCATTGTGCATTCGGATGGACTTGGGCAATTTCAGCAGGCAATGCGACACCCCACACGTCTAGAATTGCTACAGAGTGGCTCCAAGAACACTCTTCTGAGTTTAAACACTTCCGCTAGCCAGACATGATCATTACTGAGCACATTGGCGATGCCTTGCAACGTGCTGTTCAGAAGAGCTCTCCACACCCTTGTAGTATTAGAGATTTGTGGACAGCCCTGCAGGATTCATGGTGTCAGTTCCCTCCAGCACTACTTAAGACATTAGATGAGTCCTTGCCAGTTCATATTGAGGCACTTCTGCGTGCTCGCGGGAGCCCTACACTATATTAGACAGGTGTACAAGTTTCTTTGGCTCTTCAGTGAATACACCATGTGTCAATCCCAAAAGTTGTCAAGCGCGTTTTCTGTGGTATTTTGGTAGCTATTTGTAACTTAACTTTTGTACTCTGTAGTAAACCTAAACAAATACTGCTCCTCACGTGTTTCATGCGACGCTCATTGTTACTGTAAATCGTAGGTTTGTTTTCTGCTACAAGCCGAGCTCGGTGGGTACGCGTCGGTCACAGTGTCGTACTTCCCACCAGGGTTGGTGTTCGCGTCGCCGGAATTGTTGTCCTTCCGTTCGTTGGGAGGGCCATCGGTTTTGTTCAAATAGTTCAAATGGCTCTAACCACTATGGGACTTGACATCTGAGCTCATCAGTCCCCTAAAGTTAGAACTACTTAAACCTAACTAACCTAAGGACATCACACACATCCATGGCCGACGCAGGATTCGAACCAGCGACCGTAGAATCAGACCGGTTCCGGATTGAAGCGCCTAGAACCGCTCGGACACAGAGGCCGGCCATCGGTTATGTTCTGACTTATGTTTTTTCCCGTTCGTCGTAGCTGCCGGCACTTAGAAGACATGTCTGCGGACGCCTTCAGAGTTTGTGACAGTTGCAAAGGTACGAAGCAGTGGTCAGATGCCTCTCCGTTTTCACTGGACTTTGGGGCCATCCCGACTGCACTGCCCAGGTTGCTCCAGCAAATAGTGACGATTTTGACGATGGAGGGGTGGCCGGTCGAAATTCAAATCGACAGAGTGCGGCGGGTCAGCATCATTAATTTACATGGCGTGCCCGGAGCTGCACCTGTTGCTACGTCAAGTTACGTCTAACGATAAACAGTGCTTAGCTTTGTGGGAGTAATTTTTCAGCTCCGCGCATTATAATTCTGGTACCGCGTGCCGCGAAATTTGAATCCCCACCAGACGTCATGGACGTCGAAGATCCATAGAGGTCTCTGTACCATCGCGCCGTAAGCTGTGGCGGCGCGCGCCTCCTGGCCCGCATTTACAGTGAGGGCGCCACAGGAGAACACGTGGTTGCAGCGGCCATTAGCGGCGTCCCCGATCGCCTGTTGCTCAGCCTGCATCTCCGGCGGTACCTCGTAATGAGTACCGCCCTTCGATAGTGGCATTCGCCTCTGATCGAAGCGTTAGGGTTTTTCCAGGGCCAGCCAGCCAGCCAGCCAGCCAGCCAGCCAGCAGCGGTCCAGCCAGATAGGAGCAGCAGCAGCAGTCCTGCCAGCAGCAGCAGCAGCACCTGCAGCAGCGACGGTCCAGCCCACAGCAACAGCAGCTGCAGCGTTCCTGAGAGCCAGCCAGCCAGCCAGCCAGCGTTGCTGCCAGCCAGCCAGCGTTCCAGCCAGCCAGCCAGCGTTCCTGCCAGCCAGCCAGTGTTCCTGTCAGTGTTCCTGCCAGCCAGCCAGCGTTCCAGCCAGCCAGCCAGCGTTCCAGCCAGCCAGCCATTGTTCCTGTCAGCGTTCGTGCCAGCCAGCCAGCGTTCCTGCCAGGCAGCCAGCGTTCCAGTCAGGCAGCCAGCGTTCCAGTCAGCCAGCCAGCCTTCCCGCCAGCCAGCCAGTGTTCTTGTCAGCGATCCAGCCAGCCAGCCAGCATTCCTGCCAGCCAGCCAGCGTTCCAGCCAGCGAGCCAGCGTTCCAGCCAGCCAGCCAGCGTTCCTGCCAGCCAGCCACTGTTCCTGTCAGCGTTCCTGCCAGCCAGCCAGCGTTCCTGCCAGCCATCCAGTGCTCCAGCCAGCCAGCCAGCCAGCGTTCCAGCCAGCCAGCCAGCGTTCCTGCCAGCCAGCCAGTGTTCCTGTCAGCGTTCCTGCCAGCCAGCCAGCGTTCCTGCCAGCCAGCCAGCGATCCAGCCAGCCAGCCAGCGTTCCTGCCAGCCAGCCAGCGTTCCTGTCAGCGTTCCTGCCAGCCAGCCAGCGTTCCTGCCAGCGTTCCTGCCAGCGTTCCTGCCTCTGCAGTCGCTTCCTGCCAGCGACAGCGGAGTGGGGCTTCAGCCCCAGTCGGCGTTCCGTCGGTCTTCCTCTGTCTTCGTCTGTCTTTGTGAGTCCCTTGTTTTCTTCTATAATTTTTGTCCTGTCCTGTTCCTTTCCTCCTTGTCGTCATGTCAACTCCCACCACCACTACCACCACTACCGCCATAGTCTACTCATCTACCTCTGCCACCACCACCAAGATTACATGGTGTGCTCAATCACCCCCCCCCTTCCTCATTCCATCCCCCCTCTTCTCACTCTCCCTTTTCCTTTGCTCTTTGTCCTTCCTCCTGTGCCTCCTCCTCTGATCCCTTCCCTCCCCTCCCTCACTCTTTCTCTGCAGCCCCCACTAGGGGTGTGGCCCGAAGTGCCATGGTCCACACCCTGCCCTCGCCCTTGCCTTCACCATCGTCGTCATCTTCATAATCGCCATCGCCTTCACCGTCGCCATCCCTGTCTCCAGCGCCAGCTCCAGCGTGCATGCCGGGACCCGCCACTTCCTGCCACCTCCCAGTTGCTCCTGTCCCACACGCCTCCTCTCACCCTTCTGTCGCTGTCAAATGCCCCAGTGGCACCCCTGTCTCCTCTGTTTCCAAAAAGGCCCAGCCCCATCCTCCTTCCCTCCCCCACCCCCAGGATGCCATGGATGTCTCCTCGCCTGGCCCTACTACCTCTCCTTCTCCTCCTCCTCCTCCTCCTCCTCCTACAAATACCTCCTCGCCCATCCTGATCCCTTTCTCCTCGAGGCCCGGAACCTCACACTCCTATTCCGCCAACACTTTCCCGGAGTCCCCATCTCTCTCCTCACTACTCGCCGAGACTCCGTCCTTATCTCCTCCCCCATCCCCACCCTTCACACAGACATTCTCTCCCGTATCCCCATCACCCAATTTGGCTCCAATGACTCCCTCACCCCTGCACCTTCCCCATCCCCCTCCCACCAACCCCAACCCTTGCATCACTCATCGACCCTCACCACCGTGATCACTCAGCTTAGACCAACGATCATGGAGGAGGAGGTATTGATGGAGCTCAAGGCGCACCCCTCATTGGAAATACAGGTAGTCCACCGCATCTTCCACCCAGCTGGCCCCACGTGCCTTATATGGGTGTACTCGGAACATTCCCCTTCCATTGACTGTCTCCTGAAGGAGGTTGCCCTCCTTTTCCACCAACGTTACCAGGTGGACCCCTCTCGTTCCCCTCCTCAATCCTTTCGCTGCGAGAGGTGTCTGTGCTATAACGCACACCTGCGAGGCCCCTGTCTGCGTGCACTGTAAACAGGTGCACTTCCTCCACCAGTGCCCCAACCTAAAGTCCCCTCCCTTCTGCAACACCTGTAATCTCCCACATCCAACTTACTCCCAGAAATGTGAAGCCCGACCCCCTTCCACCACTCTTGAACTCACCATCCTTGTCTGCCCTCTGGACGCCCCTTCCCCTCCTGGCAGTTCCCGCCCCCCCTCCAACCTCTGAAGACATCATCAGGTTCCTAACCATCGTCCTCCAAAATGTCCACCCATTCCAGCGCCCTCACACCCTCCAGCACAATCCATCTTCCACCTCAACGTGTATGCCACCTACTCCCGTAACCACGCCCATTTCAGCTTCTCCCGTCTCGACACCCTCATTTAAATCCCTGTCATGGTGCGACAGCAATAACATCTGTTCCCTTCCTTCCAATAAGAACCTCTTCTGGCAGACCCTTGCAATCCATCGCATGGATACCTTCCAACTCAGCCCCAACATGATGTACACACCTCGCCCTACCTCCTTCACTGCTCCGATAATTCCTTCCCGATAGCGCGTGGTGGAGTAGCCATTGGTCACCACCGCCAGATCCCTGTTCAGCTCCAACCTCTCTTTCCCGACCCCACAGAACACCTAATCTCTTCTTCCCTAGCCTTACCATCACCTGTGCCACCATCTATGTCCGCCCCAATGGCCCTGTTTCTTTTGACTTTCTCTCCCACATTGACCGTGCCTTCTCCTCCTATGTGATTGCCCCCGACCTCAACATTCATAGTAGTCCCGCCACCGAGTTATGGCGGTGGCATCGGTTCCTCTTGTCCCACCAAGGCGACTTCGTTTCCATTCCCCAGCACACCCACCCTGAATCCAACTCCACTCCCGATGTCATCCTCTCCTCCATTAATCTCCTTGGCTGCATAGCGGTGGATGTCCTGGACCCCCTTGGTAGTCACCATCTCCATCCTCCTCACAATTTCAGATGGTCGTCACCCCCATCCCAACCCTCATAATGACCCTCCCCTGAAATACGTCCATGATTATTCCCATGCCAACTGGAATGCCTACCGGGATACCCTCTCTACCCAGGTCGATAGCCACCCCTCTCACCTACCACCCTGATGACACCTCCTTTCTCCAGCAGACCTTGTCTGAGGCTGTGGAGGCCCACGTCCCTTCTGTCGCTATCCACCCCCACCGTCCTACTTTACTCCCCCAGGCCGTCCTCCTTCTCCGTGAATCCCGCTGTCTCTACCGTGCCTTCCTTCATATGCGTGACCCAGACACACTACGACGCCACCGGCAACTACAACGACACATCAGAAACTTGCTCACAGCTAAGAAACGCCGGGACTAGCGACAGACATGCACCCATCTTAATGCTACACTTCCTATCAACTCGTCCATGTACTGGTCACCTTCTGCCTTACCGGATCTAACACCCCCTCTAATCTAACACCCCCTCTATTACCCTCTCCTTCATGATAATCACCCCTTCCCTGACAACCTTAGTAAGGCCAATCACTTTACCTCCTACCTTCCTATTAAATACGTCCCTCTGATCGGGTCCTTTCTTTCCCAACGTCCTTCCTATGTCACCATCCATAACACAGATTCCTACACCTTTTTCCACTCCGCCAGTGTGCCCCAAAGTTCCGTCCTCTCCGCTCTTCTGTACCTTTTGTATATGGCAGAGATGCCGCCGCCTTCGCCTCCCATCCACCTACTCCAGTATGCCGATGACACCGCCTTCCTTGCCCTTGCCCCCACCCTGCAGCGCTCCCAACACTTTCTCCAATCCCATCTTGACTGGTTCACCGCTTGGTGCAACCAGTGGTTGCTTAAGGTCAATCCTTCCAAAACCCAGGCGATCATTGTAGGCAAAACCACCCCTTCCTTCTGCCTCCTCGACTTCTATGTCACCATCTATGGCCGTCCTATCACTCTCACCCCCACCCTTAAGTACCTTGGCGTCACCCTTGACCATTGCCTCTCCTGGACCGCCCATCTCCGGACAATCCAAGCCAAGGCATGCACCTGACTCCATTTCCTCAAGGTCCTTTCTGGCTGTACATGGGGTCTGGACCCCTCCACCTTCCTCCACACCTACATATCCCTCATCCACCCTATCCTCTGCTACACCCACCTTGCCTGGATCTCCAGCCCTCCTACCTTTTAAATCCCTTCAAATCCTCAGATGCCATGCTCTTTACCTCGCCTATCGTATCCGTCTCCCCTCCCCCATGCGGATTCTATACGACCTTATCCTGTTCCCCCACCTCCTCTATTTCCTCGAACGGATACAGATACTCTACACCTCCTGTAAATTATATCCCCCTCACCCGCTCGTCTCTCACATCCTCTCCCACCCCCGTCCGCTGCTGTGCCTGTATTTCCACGTCCCACCTGCTCTCCGTCTCTCCACTCTCCTTACCCTCTCCAAAGGTGGCTTCTGCCAGCTCCCCCTCCGTGATGATGCCCTCCTCCCCTCCATCTACCCCTCGTACCAACTTTGATACTCTGCTCCCACTTCCTGTGTTTGTTCCTATGGGCACCCTCTCTCCCTTCTCTCCCCATTCCCTCCCTCCTCCCCTTCACCCTCCTCCTCCCCCGTGCTTCCCCTACCCCCATACCTTCATTCCTCCCACCATCTCATCGGTCATTAGCATCTCTGCTGTCCCCTCGCCCTCCCCCACCACCTTCTTCCCCTCCTGGTAGGTCCTCGGACTCGCACATGTTAAGTGGACATTTGCGCCCTAGAGATCATCGCCATCAGTTTTTCGTGTGTGTGCCGTCGTGTTTGTGATTTAGTGTTTTTCGCCGCCCACACTCCTTCGTTCCTTCGTTCACGTGGTCCGTCTAAATCATCAGTGTTTGTGCACAGTGCCGACAGTTCTTCTTGTTTTTTCGTCGAGTGTGAACGGCTTCATGTTTTTAATTATTGTATCTACTGTTTTTAACCACCAGTCTGTTATTTTTCTGTCTTCATTTTCTCTTTTATTGTACTGCTTGTGGCTGAAGAGCGGAGTAAAATTTTACGCTGACAGCCCACCTTGTATGAGGTGTAAAATAACAATAAAGAAAAAAAAAAAAAAGCTCAGCCTGCCAGTCTAACCTCGCATGCGTCTCAGGACATACCGCCTCAGACAGCGTATTAACTTTAGTGTTTCTATACGTGTGGACGTGGTTGTCTTGTTTGGTTCGTGACTCTGTTGTCTGTTCTTGTTGTGTCGTAAGGTCCTCCGTTGGTTGTGTCCGTCCTCTCCCGTTGTGTTGTTGTTCGCGGACCGCTCCGCGGGTCCCGCCGCATTTCCGTCACTACAACCCCGCGACCATTCCGGTCGCCGCTACAACAATAATAGCAACTTATATTGTTAGTGGATAATTCACCGTTGGCGCAAAATACTTTTGTGCTGGCGCCTTTTATGTTTTTGGCTTCGAGACGACTGGAAAAGTACATTTAGTGTCTGAATTCTTTCCTTGTACTGTCATACGGTCCATTGTTAGAGAATACCTTGGGCTGGAAAGAAAATTTCGAGCCACATATTTCTCTTAAGCCCTTTGGGGTATCTAAATTTTGTTACCCCTGCACCCTTTCCTCCCCCATGCACGACAAGGTAAATGCCGAGTTGTCACATTGGTAGGATCACGTCGTCGTTTCCTCTATTCCTTCACCATCTTTGGTGATGATTCAAAGGTCTAACGGTGCCACGGGGCTTTGCGGCAATTTTAATCAGAGTGTCAATCCGCAGCGCGTCGCGGATTCATAATCAATTTCGCTGCCAACTGAGTTGGCGAAATTATCGGAGGACGAGTATTTTTCACGCATCGAATTGCGCGATGCCTACCTGTAATTGACAGCTGGGTAACAGTTCCTAACAGGGAGGCAGGCAGTGGCTGACTCATCGGAATATAGAAGACACTGAACAACCTGCTGCTTATGCATCAAAGGCGCTTTCTTATGTACAATTATTCACAGGTGAAAAAGGAGGCGCTAACTGTTACTTTCAGGGTTACAGAGTTTCATGGTCCCTTGTTTGGGGCAAAGTCCATCCTCATCGTCGACCAAAAGCTGCTGGTTTCCCTATTTGGTCCTAGTTCCAAGATACCCACCAATTTCAGCGGTAGTCTCTCTTTCTCAGTAACTAGTTTTATTAAGTTCGTTACTGCTCCACCACCAAGCTTGCCATTGCTGGTGGGAGCCAATCCAGAATTTGACTGGCAGAAGGCTTTGATTTAAATCATTCCTTGCTGAAACTCTGTCGGACTGTTTATTCACTACATGTGAAGTGGTGACTGCCAAGGTTATTGACCCGCATTTCCAGAAAATCGCTTCAGCGGTCAAGATGGATTCGCCAGAGCACATTTCTTCAGGTCCGGAATCGGCATAGCGCTCATATGTGGTCGACTCAACACAGTCCAGACGTTCCTCATTCTTTCCACAGACGAGCGAGTGGTTGACCCCCCAGCATTGCAGCCTCGCATACTCCAGTGCTGTATATATTGCAGAAGGGTATGACTCGAACGAAGGCACTGGCGTAATGTCCCATCCACTTGCTGATGATCGACTGTGACAACAGACATCTGGTGTGGGCTTGTTGTGTTCGCACACAGAACCTGGCTGCTCTGCTGCACCAGTTTTTCTCATTGGCCGGTGTCACAGTTTATTTAGGACAGTATGCACATCAGTTTTTAGGGTCAGTTGTTGGACAGCTGCTGCTGCTAAACACATTGTCAGATTTCACGCACATAGCCAAGCTGTCCTCCACATCATCGACTGACATTGTACGTGTGTTGCCTGTTAGTTTTGCCATCGAGGGATCCCCCAGGCATCTTGTGTCCGATAATGGCAGGCAAGGTCGGTTGCGGGGGTTCGACGACTTTAGCATCCGCAGTTGTAAAAAAATGGTTCAAACGACTCTAAGCACTATGAGACTTTACATCTGGGGTAATCAGTCGCCTAGAACTACTTAAACCTAACTAAGCTAAGGACACCACATACATCCATGCCCGAGCCAGGATTGGAACCTGCGACAGTAGCATCAGCACGGTTCCGAACTAAAGTGCCTAGAACCGGTTGGCCACATTTGCCAGCTCAGCAGTTGTATCCAGCCTCTGACTACCACCTGTTTCACCCAACTAATAACTCAGAGTTGGAGTACTTCATGCATAATTTCAAGACCCAGGTGAAGAAGTCAGTGGTGCCTCTTCCCAAGATGACACAATGTTGAGATTTGTCGCCATGTATCAAGCAGCACCAATCGACTCATGGAATTCGGCGGAACCTTTGCATAGTCTCCAGCTCACCATAGACCACTGTGGCCCGCCATGAGTTGCTCCTGTGGCTCCTGTTCCAGCCAGGTCCTTCGTCCATAAGCAGGGGTGGCTGCAGGATGTCGTGGTGGGCCAAAAAAGATCGGCAGTTGTGAAGGTCATTAAGGAACAGCTGACTAGACTCTGACAGGATGTCATCACCTTGATATTTTGATCATGCAGGAGGTAGAATGGACTATGACATCGTACTGGGTGTAGGCCACCACTTGAAGTAGAGTGATTCACCGTTGCCACACTTGCTGTGTCCTCTGCTGTTCTCCCATTGCCTGCAGTCTTGGTGGGACCTCCGTGAGGGGGATTATATTTTTTTTCCCCTCACGGGGATCCCAAGACTGCAGGCAATGGGAGGACAACCGAAGATATATATATATATATATATATATATATATATATATATATATATATATATGGTGTTACAAAAAGGTACGGCCAAATTTTCAGGAAACATTCCTCACTCACAAATAAAGAAAAGATGTCATGTGGACATGTGTCCAGAAAGGCTTAATTTCCATGTTAGAGCTCATTTTAGTTTCGTCAGTATGTACTGTAATTCCTCGAGTCACCGCCAGTTGGCCCAATTGAAGGAAGGTAATGTTGACTTCGGTGCTTGTGTTGACATGCGACTCATTGCTCTACAGTACTAGCATCAAGCACATCAGTACGTAGCATCAACAGGTTAGTGTTCATCACGAACGTGGTTTTGAAATTAGTGCAATGTTTACAAATGCGGAGTTGGCAGATGCCCATTTGATGTATGGATTAGCACGGGGCAATAGCCGTGGCACGGTACGTTTGTATCGAGACAGATTTCCAGAACGAAGGTGTCCCGACAGGAAGACATTCGAAGCAATTGATCGGCGTCTTAGGGAGCACGGAATATTCCAGCCTATGACTCGCGACCGGGGAAGACCTAGAACGACGAGGACACCTGCAATGGACGAGGCAATTCTTCGTGCAGTTGACGATAACCCTAATGTCAGCGTTAGAGAAGTTGCTGCTGTACAAGGTAACGTTGACCCCGTCAATGTATGGAGAGTGCTACGGGAGGACCAGTTGTTTCCGTACCATGTACAGCGTGTGCAAGCACTATCAGCAGCTGATTGGCCTCCACGGGTACACTTCTGCGATTGGTTCATCCAACAATGTGTCAATCCACATTTCATTGCAAATGTTCTCTTTACGGATGAGGCTTCATTCCAACGTGATCAAATTATAAATTTTCACAATCAACATGTGTGTGTGGGCTGACGAGAATCCCCACGCAATTTTGCAAACACGTCATCAAGACAGATTTTCTGGAAACGTTTGGGCAGGCATTGTTGGTGATGTCTTGATTGGGCCCCATGTTCTTCCACCTACACTCAATGGAGCACGTTACCATGATTTCATACAGGATACTCTACCTGTACTCCTAGAACATGTGCCTTTACAAGTACGACACAACATGTGGTTCATGTACGATGGAGCTCCTGCACATTTCAGTCGAAGTGTTCGTACGCTTCTCAACAACAGATTCGGTGACCGAAGGATTGGTAGAGGCGGACCAATTTCATGACCTCCACGCTCTCCTGACCTCAATCCTCTTGACTTTCATTTATGGGGGCATTTGAAAGCTCTTGTCTACGCAACCCCGGTACCAAATGTAGAGACTCTTCATGCTCGTATTGTGGACGGCCATTCTCCAGGGCTGCATCAGCGCATCAGGGATTCCATGCGACGGAGGGTGGATGTATGTATCCTCGCTAACGGAGGACATTTTGAACATTTCCTGTAACAAAGTGTTTGAAGTCACGCTGGTAAGTTCTGTTGCTGTGTGTTTCCATTCCATGATTAATGTGATTTGAAGAGAAGTAATAAAATGAGCTCTAACATGGAAAGTAAGCGTTTCCGGACACATGTCCACATAACATATTTTCTTTCTTTGTGTGTGAGGAATGTTTCCTGAAAGTTTGGCCGTACCTTTTTGTAACACCCTGTATATATATATATATATATATATATATATATATATATATATATATATAGGCAGACCCGCTGACGGAGGCTGTGTGTGGCAGTATGTCAGGCAGCCATGGATTACACAGTTACCATGGACCTCGGCTTGCTCATCAAGTCGACTGTTGTCGTTAAGTGGTTCAAATGGCTCTGAGCACTATGGGACTTAACATCTGAGGTCATCAGTCCCCTAGACTTAGAACTACTTAAACCTAACTAACCTAAGGACATCACACACATCGATGCCCGAGGCAGGATTCGAACCTGCGCCCGTAGCAGTCTCGCGGTTCCGGACTGAAGTGCCGAGAACCGCACGGCCAACGCGGCCGGCTGTCGTTAAGTGCTCAGGCGACAGCCACCTGCGGCAGTTCCATGCTGGGTTATAAGTGTCCACATCTCTACCTGATTTTGGATTCTCTGATTCCCATAGATAGTGAGATTTCGTTTCCACTCAAGGAGTTCGTTCCCTGGTTATTATAGAGCTACTAATACATCTGGGATGTGATTAAACGTGGCGTCAGATCTCATCGCCCCCTTCCTTGAAAGATGACTTGCGCGTGCAGATTTGGTGCCAACTTCCTCAACCGACCTACAAAGACCTCATTACTTCCATGCCACAACGGGTTGTCTCTGTTATTCATGGCAAAGATGAACATACCGGCTACTGGGTAGGTGGTCATACTGTACTGACTAATCAATGTGTGTACCAATAGTTATGCAGAGATAAAGAGGCCTGCCGTGACGAGGTTCAATCCAGCCTTTCCACTGACGACCACTACTACTGCATCCGTAATCGAGCCAGATACCCCACGGTAGAATTTAAGTATAGAAGATTGCGTTAGTGACCTATGTAATGGAATCAATTTGTGACTGTCGTAGCGCGAAGAGTGAAATCGACCATTTACTTGCACTTTCACTGGGGAAACTAGTTGAGGGTTGGAAGCCTGCGGCAGAAGAACGTCAATGTCTGGACATGTTAGCGCTTATCTCCTGTTGACAACTGACTGCTAAGAACGTCTTTCATAAAGCCATTTGCATAGCTTTCCACTGTTAGAGATGTATCTTGGATTATATTGCAGTTATCAAATTTACAAGCTGTACTTTGAGCTGCGTGGAGCCCTGTCAACCAATAAGGTTGCTTGACGTTTAGTTTCAAATTCTCATAGGGCCACGTGGGGGCACTGACACTCTACTCATTGTCGTTACTACCATTACGTTTACTGCATTTTGTCCTGTGTATTAATGTGATAGGCAGTTCTAAGCTGTAGTGCCCAATATTTGCGATGAGAATGTTGCTTACTGGTGTAATTTTGTAATACACGATTTCCAGCTCTGAAGATGTGTTTTCAGGCGCGTGATGTCAGCCCTTTCTTCGGTTCTCGTCTTTGCGATGATTTTTAGCTATTTTTCGTTGAGACATCTGCGTGTATCAGTCGCTTTTCATTTTACTTTCTCATTCACTAAATGATGTTGTGGGAACATGGAAGCGTGTGGAAGAAATGCTCTGTTTTTGTGGTTGTGTGGTGTTGTATGTCCACTTGGCCCAGGGAGGCATATGTGTCTACTATTCGCGAACTTTCATGCCCATTTGTTGAATAATAAGTGAAACAGATTTCAAATCTCTCATGAAGTTCTTTCCTCCTCAAGTCGTCTTTGAACCTTGCGACTTTTACGTTCGTGTTCGTCGTCCGTAGCTCGTGGTCTAGTGGCTTGCGTTGCTACCTCTGCATCGCGGGGTCCCGGGTTCGATTCCCGGCCGGGTTAGGAATTTTCTCTGCCCGGGGACTGGGTGTTTGTGTTGTCCTCACCATTTCATCCTCGTCATCATCATCCGTTACGGTGGCTAGATTTGACTGTGTAAAAATTGGACTGCGTAAAAACTGAGACTTTGTATGGGCACTGATGACTCTCAATGCTACCCATTCTTCTTCTACTGTATTTACTTCCCCTGTATTTGTCAATCGTTCCCTAATGCTCTCTCTGAAACTATACAACCACTAGTTCTTTCAGTTTATCCGTGTCCCAACTCTTTGAATTCCTATGTTTTTGCAGTTTCTTACGTTCTAATCTACAGTTCGTAAACAATAAATTGTGGTCAAGCTCCACATCTGCCACTGGGTGTCTTACAATTTAAAACCTGGTTCCTAAATCTCTGTCTTACCACTATATTATCTGTCTGAAAACTTCCAGTGTCTCCAGGCCTCTTCCATGTGTACAACCCTCTTTGATGACTCTTAAACCAAGTGTTAGCAAAAATCTACCAGGCGGCTTCATCTTTCATTCCTTACCCCCAGTCCATATTCACCTATTACTTTTCCCTTTCTTCCTTTCCCTCTTATCGAATTCCAGTCCCCCATGACTATTAAATTTTCAATTCCCTTAACTATCTGAATAATTTCTTTAATCTTTAATATCGGAGTCATCATTTTGAGGCACTCATGTTGTTTTCTAACAAGTAGTATGTGGAATTTCCTGTATTGAATAGTCAAGGATATAGCCACGGCAGTGAGAGTACTTGATATCACTTCAGATGGCAATTAAGCTGAAATTACGCTCGTAGTCATACGAAGACGAGCATGTGTGGTGTGTGTGTGTGTGTGTGTGTGTGTGTGTCTGTCTGTGTGTGTGTGTGTGTGTGCGTGTGTGTGTGTGTGTGTGTGTGTGTGTGTGTGTGTGTCACCAAAAGCACCAGAAGCTTCCTGTAAGAATTACCCATTATATCCCCCTGGAAACATTATTTCTCAGTACGTTTGTCCAGTAGGTTCCACAAAACCACTTGTAAGTTACTGTTGTACAAAAGGATGTCAGTGTCCCAGATATCGACTCACCTAGCCGTGGCCGTGTATTGATGCCCGGGCAGTACTTACTAAACAACACAAAAAGATGACCAACTTTAACACTCAATGCATTCATGTCTCAGTTGTTTCCTAGAACTTACTTACGGTCCACACTCTGCGCCATTGCTCATACGAAGGTAATCCGAGGTTACGTACCAGCGAGCAAAACAGAAATCTATATCTGTCAGAATTCTCCCCCACCCCTTTATATTAATACTCGTGCAAGTCCCCACTGTGTGATTACCTTCGGGTTACCCGTTATCCCAGGCGCGCAGAATGGATAAGCTGTCTGATAAATTACAGTATCAATACTGTTACACGCTGTGGGTCAGTAATTCTAGTACTTTATCGTCGGCGCATCCAGCGGTCAAGCGGAATAGATTGCAGATCGCATTTTCTGATTAGTGTTTCCAAATGGTTTCACTTGTGCGTCTCTCTGTGAGATCATACGTAACATTTAACCTTTCTCTGTACAGTAAACTGTTTGATTTCTTGTTTTGTTATTCGCACGAAACGATTTATAAAACTCACATAGAACGTAAATCAGTAAATCAGTACGACATGACAGTGAACGCTACATCTCTCGAACATAACTTTAATACCTTAACGAATATGTGAGCACCGTTCGATTGAGGTCTGTATCCTTCTGCATTTACCGTTTTCTGAAGCGCAATAAGGGGGCCACAACATAATGACGAAAAACAGCCTCGTATCTTAACATCATCTCCTTCATACTTCGCTGTTGGCACAGCACATGATGGAAAGCAACGTTTCGCAGGCATTGACCAAACCCAAACCTTTACATAAGATTGCCACAGAGTATGGTGTGATTAACAAATCATTCGTTTCCCGTCATCCACTGTCCAGTGACGTCACTCTTTGCGTCACCTCAATAGTCGCTTGTCACTGAGTACAGAAATGGGTAACTTATTAGGAGCTTCTCGAACATTGTATCCCACTATTTTAAATTCCCCACGCACAGTCATTGTGCTAGCTGGACTGCTGGTAGCACTTGGAACTCAAGAGTGATTCCTTCCGCTCATGCTATGCTATGTTTTGCAACTACCCTATGCAGTGTTCGACATCCCATGTCCGTCAGTACATGAGGTCTGCCTTGTTGTGGTTCGGCTGTCGTTGTCCTTCGCATTTCCGTTCCACACTCACGTCATCAGCAGTGCCCGCCAGAGTACCCGAGAGCGGGTAGGCACGCCATCACGGATCGAATCCGCCTGCCGGATTAACGCCGAGGGTCGGTGTGCTGGCCAGCCTGGATGTGGTTTTTAGGCGGCTTTTCACATCCCGCTAGGTGAATACAGGGCTGGTCCCCACGTTCCGCCTCAGTTACACGACTCGCAGACATTTGAAAACGTTCGCACTATTTCATGGCTTACACAGGATCCAGACAGCTGGGGTGCACTACTTATGTCCTGAGGGTTCGGGGTGGCGGCAGCAAGGGCATCCGGCCACCCTCTGCAACTGACACTGCGAAATCCGTAATAACACGGTCGACCCCCCGCGTCGTTGAAGCGCGACGAAGTCCCAAAGAAAGAAAGAAACTCACGTCATCAGCAATCGACTTGCCTATTTTGAAATGTCCCTGATGGGTTTGTTACTCAGGTGACATGGAACGACTAGCACACGTTCGAAGTCCCTGAGCTCTCTAGCTCCCTTGCCGATTCATTCTGCTGTCTGCGCTTCTCTACTGACAACACGATATTTTCCACCTCCTTTTACAATGGCGGGTCTGCTTCTCGCGGCATCTAGTGGTCAATAAACGTGTCCAGGTACAACTGATCATACTGTGCATTTTCTGATTCTGACATGCAGCAGTTGGATGCAAAGACTTCCTTTCAGTAGTGAACAACATGATGTTTTGACACAGATATCTAGCTTCACCATAAAATTAGGTTGAGGGGTCATGAGATACTACGTTTTGCATATACGTTGTTGGGAAATGCCGCCGGCCGCGGTGGTCTAGCGGTTCTAGGCGCTCAGTCCGGAACCGCGCGACTGCTACGGTCGCAGGTTCGAATCCTGCCTCGGGCATGGATGTGTGTGATGTCCTTAGGATAGTTAGATGACCACAGATGTTAAGTCCCATGGTGCTCAGAGCCATTTGAACCATTTTGGGAAATGCCATTCATATTGAAGTAAGTAACAAAGAAACTTGTTGAAGATTAAGGAAACTGTAAGGGTCTCTATCGAATTTATCTTGCCGAGTGGTGAACTTGTTAACACCGTCATCACCTGTGCTGATTTATTACTTTGAAATGTCTGCGTGTTTAGCTTACTCTTTGAATCAGAGCTTAACAAGCTCAAACACTTTCTTAGTACGACGACGTCACATCGATTTAACGCGAAAAACTCAAACAAAATTAGTATTTTAATGTAGACTTCAGGTGTACCCCAGGGCAGCATAATAGGTCCGCTGCTTTAAACGATTTACATAAACGATCTGGTTGATGGTATTGACAGCGGCATTAGCCTGTTTGCCGGTGATGCTGTAGTCTACAGGAAAGTAGTATCACACGAAAGTTGTGAACAAATAAATGAGGATTTGAAGAAAATAAATGAGTGATGTAATGACTGGCAGTTATCTCTCAATATTAGTATGTAAAACCTACTGCATATAACAAGGCGAAAATCCCCATTAATGTACGAGCACAAAATAAATGCCCAGTCTTTGGAAGCGGTAACATCCGACAAGTATCTGGGTGTGACTATTCGAAATGATCTCAAATGGAATGATCATATTACACAAGTAAAGAGCAAGGCGAACTCTGGATTGCAGTTTATTGGCAAAAACGATGCAATCCGTCAACAAAGAAAATTGCTTACAATATGTTAGTTCGTCCAGTCTTAAAGTATTGTTAGTCTGTATGAGACCCTTACCAGTTGGGTCTGATTCAAGAGAGTGAGAAGGTCCAAAGAAGAGTGACAAGATTCGTGACTGGTACATTTATCCATCGCGAGGGCGTTACAAATCTCATATAAAGTTTGAAGTGGGACACACTTGCAGATAGACGACGCGCTATACGGAAGGGGCTGCTCACTAAATTTCGAAATCCGATCTTCGCCGAGGATGTAGAGCATATATTATTACCAGCAACTTTCAAATCGCGCAATGATCACCATTCAAAGATAAGGGAAATTAGAGCTCGTACTGAGGCGTTCAGACAGTCGTTTTTCCCTCGCGCGATCCGCGAGTGGAACATATGACTTTGGGGCGAATTGTGCCCTCCGCCACACACCGCTTGGTGGCTAACGGAGTATAAGTGTAGATGTAGATATAGAACGTTATAATTTACCATAAGATAGATAGATCTTCACATATTGTGATACCCTGTTTCTGTGCCGTAATAATTTGACGGGTAGCCTCGAACTTTCGTAGCTTGTAGGTCGGCGGACCACCTAATCTCAAACAATCCTCACAACAGACAAGCTTACAGAAGCCTGAAAAACTCATTAATAAGGGGAGAAAACACAGACATACACACACACACACACACACACACACACACACACACACACACACTTCTTTGAAGAACTGGGAGCGTAATTTGAGCAGAATTGGCAGCTGAATCCCCTCAACCGCCTAATTGCCATGGATACACCCTTGTCTTTTCAATGCAGTAAATTCCACTTAACACGTGTTGGAATATATCATGAGTGCGTACAATTATGACTCCGGTATTAATGAACTCATAATGTTCACACTTTGTATAAAATTTGACCCATAAATGGATAATATCCCAATCTGTTTACTTTAATGAAATGTTAGGCAGCAAATATACTTTCATAACGCAACGGAATATGTAAAGGGAAGCCTTAAAAGTAAACTGAAGTAAACCTACTCGCCACCGAAAAAATGGTTCAAATGCCTCTGAGCAATATGGCACTTAACATCTGAGGCGTTCTGTCCCCTAGAACTTAGAACTACTTAAACCTAACTATCCTAAGGACATGACACACATCCATGCCCGACGCGGGATTCGAACCTGCGACCGTAGCAGTCACGCTGTTCAAGACCGAAGCGCCTAGAATCACTCGACCACAGCGGCTGGCTACTCGCCACCAAAATCTTCAACTACTTTAATAGCACCTACGTGTTAATAGGTCTCTTCTTGTAAAAAAGACGGGTGCAATGTACACTCTAAGGAAAAAAACTAGAAAAGGAAAGAGAAGAAAAACGATCTCTGCGAAGGAATGGGACGGAGACCGATAGATGTGATGTACAGGTACAGAAAAACCAATGATTACAGTTTCAGAACAATCGAATGATTTATTCAATAAAAAGAGCTTCGCAAATAGAGCAAGTCAACAGCGCGTTGGCCCACTTCTGGGCATTCTGGAAGCAATTGTTCATCTTGGAATTTATTTACAGAGTTTTTGGATGTCCTCCGGAGGAATATCGTGCAAAACTATATCCGATTGGTGCGTTAAACCGTCAAAATCCAGAGCTGGTTGAAGGGTCCTTCACATACTGTTTCCAACGTTTCCAGTTCGGGAATGGCTGGTGAAGTTGCAGGCGAAGGTAGGGTTTGGTACACACTATGACAAGTAGTAGAAACTCTCGCCGGATGTAGGCGGGCATTATCTTGCTTTAAATGTAACCCCAGGATTGCTTGTCATACAAGACTACAAAATGGGGTATAGATTACCATCAACGTACCACTGGGGTGTAAGCGTTCCACGGATGACAAACAACGAGACCCTGTTATTAACTGAAGTAGCACTCCAGACCATCACTCAAGGTAGTCGGGCCACATGTAGGGTGACAGGTTAGCATCCAGAATGAGAATCATCCCTCAGGCTGTGGCTAAGCCATGTCTCCACAAAATCCTTTCTTCCAGCTTCCAGGAGTGCTAGTTCTGCAACGTTCGCAGGAGACCTTCTGTGAAGTTTGGAAAGTAGGAGACGAGGTACAGGCAGAATTGAAGCTGTGAGAACGGGTCGTGAGTCGTACTTGGGTAGCTCACATGGTAGAGCACTTGCCCGCGAAAGGCAAAGGTCCCGAGTTCAAGTCTCGGTCCGGCACACAGATTTAATCTGCTAGGAGGTTTCAGATTAGCATCCTATCACTGTTTGGGGCATATTGAAACACTTCTTCGTTGGTCATCGGGGGAGTTTTCGATGCTTGTCTTCGTGCTTGCCAAACCTTATCTAGGTCAGTAAAGTCGACAGATCTCTCCCCAATTGAAGACGTTTAGAGCAATATGGGCAGGGCATTCCAAACATCTCCGGATTTTGACGATCTAGTGAGCCAGTGGGACAGACTTTGCTATGATGTCCCTCACGAGGACACGAAACAACTTTATCAATCAATGTTAAAGAGAGTAAGTAATTGCTTAATGGCCAGAGGTGGACCAACACGTTACTGACTTGCTGTATTTGTGAAGTGCGCACCTACACACACGCTATCACTGAACACCAACTGCTACTTACAGACACGATGAAAACTACTGAGGTAGGTAGATACAGAAAACAGGGAATGTGATATTTGTGTGTACAAATCCATGCTCTCCCGGCGATATCCATTAACAAAATATTCTCGGGTTTCAGGCCGCAGGAAGGGGTCTACTTGCCACGAGCTTTCGTCAGAGATCTCCTCTGCCATTGTCAAGTGGTTGACTGTAGTGTGAATGCCGCTGCTGTGTTTATACATCCGTGCCGCAGCTATTGACGCCACTAGTGCTCAGTCTCACACCATTCTAGTATATGCTAATGTTTTATTTTAGCACCCGCTGTAACTCCCCGATCACGGGATCGCAGGTCATACTCAGCTGCAATTCACCATCTTTATTGAGAGTGCTGCCCGATATCTTCACCCCTATTGCTCCACTTATTACGCTATTCCAGAAGCCGTTGGTCCGTTTAGTAATAGAAGTATCGTCGGATGAAATTCGGTTTCCGTTTTCCAGTGCGTGCTCCGCCACAGCTGATTTTCCGGAATACCGTAGACAGGAACACTTTTATGTTCTTTGCGGCGCTGTTCAATAGTGCGGACAGTTTGTCCGACATAAAACTGCCCACACCGACTCGATATTTGGTGTATTCCATGTGTTCTGAGGCCTACATCATCTTTTTCCGGTTCCAGGTTGCGGGATCTTTGCTAGGGGGCTTAAGACTGTATCGATTTAATGTTTCTTCAGGAGCTGGATAATCTTCCCCATTATTAAGCCACAAAACGGTCAAAAAGCCAATGAGACTTTGTATTGAACTTAAAGTCCAGCTTCCACATGTGACGCTACCAATTTTAGAATCATTCACATGTCAAAGCGATCCTCCATAAAACGAGAAAACAATTTTCTTGCTGTGCTCTGTCCAGTGGCATTATCCCCGTACACGGTGCAAATGTTTCTGGCTGCCTCCGTTGCTGTCACCCCTATACTGAACTCAAACAGAAGAATATGTCGGAAATGTTTAGATTTTTCCCAGATGGCACTCCATTTTGTAGAGTCCAAGCTCCACTCACTATCTCAGAATGAAGCACAAACAAAAAATGATGACCGGTAGATAAACATATAGCAACCGCAATACCAACAGGCAAAACAAAAGCGCTACGAACTTATGCACCAACCTAATACAAATAAATAATTTTCGGGTTCTTTCCCTTTACTTGTAGTGGGAATCCTTGGTCCTTGCCAAAATTGATGAATCTAGGAGAATGGGAGGTACCCTACAAGTCTTAATGAGTGAGCTCGCAAATGTCAAAATATATGACATAGATAATAGTATTTTTCGACTGCATTGACTTGCAAAGTCAAAAATTTTACACCACCAACGAACGTAAACCTTAGTATGTGACATAAATTTGAATTTTCTATGTCTACTCGCACCTGAGAGAAACAGATGGAGAGACAGACAGTCGGGCAACAATTAAAAAAAAATTCATGCGATATGATTACAAATTAACAATCTTCGGAGTTTTTGCTTTACTTGTATTGTGAAACTTCGCATCTTGCGAAATTCAATCGTTCCAGGCCAACTGGAAATACCTTACAGATTCTAATAAGTCCGTTTGTCAGTGTGACACAAATTGCGGTATCTTTTTATTGACTTAGAAGCTTTAATACTTTGCGTTGCCAAGCGCCCGTTGACCTTAATATGGGGCATACATTTCTTCTTAATACGTTTAGCCATGAATGAATAAAACGGTTTTGAATAGTCGGAAAATGGAAATGAGCGTTTGGCGTCATTGGCCTTGCGGGGCAGGTCCGGCCGCCTTGGTGCAGGTCTTATTACATTCGACGCCACATTGGGTGACCTGCGCGTCGGATGGGGATCAAATGATGATGAGGGCAACACAACACCCAGTCCCTGAGCGGATAAAATCCCCAACACAGCCGGGGAATCGAACCCTGGCCTGTACGACGACAATCCATCACGCTGACCAATTTTTTTTCTTTTTTTGATCGTTGTGATTGGTCGTTGTGGACGTCGTAAGACATCCTGTTCAAGTTCAGTGGTTAATCCTTCCACTCAGTTTTTTATTACAAAGGCCAAACGGCTCGCTGACCGAACACGCTGAGTTACCGTGCCGGCCACTCAGCTATACAGTTCAAGTACAGAAATATAAAAAGGGAGTCATATTCATCGTAGACGTTATCATTTTATCGCAATACGTTTTTAATGAGATTATGTACAATTAACAGAACAGGAATCTATGCAAGCAAGTAGAAATGTATTGTTTACACAAGTACTGGGCGTTGTGCATCGCTACACTGGCCCACTAATGGGGAAAGCTACTCTTATGACAACAACGCTAGTTTGTTTACGGTACCATGGTGACCTGCTTCACATGGTCATTGCTGAATAGAAAAAGCTGTTTGTGCTAATCACCACAACTTCAACACAACATAATAGTTTGTTTAACTATATGATAGACGGAAATTTTTCATTGACGCTCTTATTGTGTTGTACTGTAACATGTTTTTAAACTGTATATGGTAATTTTAGTAAGCAGACTTTGTGGGTACGCAGATGAGTAATTTGTAAACTGTATTAGGCGAGATACATCGCTACACTGGCCCACCAGCGCGAGAGTTTGCTCCTGGAATGGTGGTATGCCTACAAAATGACTTTCGCCTCCTCAGCAACAATTTGTGTCCTACGCAGCTTGATCTTTGCTTGCTTGAATCGATCTTCCTTACTAGCCACTCTGACAACTTACGCACTACCGAATAGTTCGATCAAGTACACGACGGAGAGCAGTTTTTAACATTCGGGCAGTTTTTAGTATTTTGGCGATTGATGTCGGCCTTCTAAACGTTTTTAAATGTATTATTAGATTTTAAGTACTATCGTATTACGTTTTTCTGTACAATGCTCTTTAATGGTGTTCGCAGATGACACGGTTGTCTGTAACAAAGTAGCAACGTTGGAAGATAGTAACGATTCGCAGAATGACGTCCAGAGAATTGATGAATGGTGTAGGCTCTGGCAGTTGACCGTGAACGTAAATAAATGTAGCATATTGCGCATGCACAGGAAAAGAAATCCACTACTGTACAGCTACACTATTGATGAAAAACCGTTGAAACAGTATTTACAGTAAATTATCAAGGAGTAACTATACAGAGCAACCTCAAGTGCAACGACCACATAAAACAAATGGTGGAAAAAGCAGATGCCAGACTCTGATTCAAAGGAAGAATCTTAAGGAAATGTAGCTCATCCACGAAGGAAGTGACTTGTAAGGCGCTTGTTCGACCGATTCTTGAGTACTGTTCATCTATCTGGGATCCCTACAGGGTAGGGCTGATAGAAGAGGTAGAGGAGGTCCAAGGGAGAGACGCGCGTTTTGTCACGAAATCGTTTAGCTGGCATGAGAGTGTTGTGGAAATGGTTAACAAACACTATTGACAGACAAGAGAGGCGCTGTGCATCCCGGAGGGATTTACTATTGACATTCCGAGAGCACTTCCTGGAAAGAGACAGACAACATGTTGTAAGTAGCCTGTTTATGTGCTTGTATGTTGGCAGCGATTTAGTTTATTATTTACACTACAGGCCATTAAAATTGCTACACCAAGAAGAAATGCAGATGATAAACGGGTATTCATTACACAAATATATTATACTAGAACTGACATGTGATTACATTTTCGCCCGCATCTCGTGGTCGTGCGGTAGCGTTCTCGCTTCCCACGCCCGGGTTCGATTCCCGGCGGGGTCAGGGATTTTCTCTACCTCGTGATGGCTGGGTGTTGTGTGATGTCCTTAGGTTAGTTAGGTTTAAGTAGTTCTAAGTTCTAGGGGACTGATGACCATAGATGTTAAGTCCCATAGTGCTCAGAGCCATTTGAACCATTTGATTACATTTTCACGCAATTTGGGTGCATAGATCCTGAGAAATCAGTACCCAGAAAAACCACCTCTGGCCGTAATAACGGCCTTGATACGCCTGGGCATTGAGTCAAACAGAGCTTGGATGGCGTGTACACGTACAGCTGCCCATGCAGCTTCAACACGATACCACAGTTCATCAAGAGTAGTGACTGGCGTATTGTGACGAGCTAGTTGCTCGGCCACCATTGACCAGACGTTTTCAATTCATGAGAGATCTGGAGAATGCGCTGGCCAGGGCAGCAGCAGAACATTTTCTGTATCCAGAAAGGCCCGTACAGGACCTGCAAAATGCGGTCGTGCATTATCCTGCTGAAATGTAGGGTTTTGCAGGGATCGAATAAAGGGTAGAGCCACGGGTCATTACACATCTGAAATGTTACGTCCACTGTTCAAAGTGTCATCAATGCGAACAAGAGGTAACCGAGACGTGTAACCAATGGCACCCCATACCATCACGCCGAGTGATACGCCAGTATGGCGATGACGAATACACGCTTCCAATGTGCGTTCACAGCGATGTCGCCAAACTCGGATGCGACCATCATGATGCTGTAAACAGAATCTGGATTCATCCAAAAAAAAATGACGTCTTCCCATTCGTGCACCAGGTTCGTCGTTGAGTACACCATCGCAGGCGCTCTTGACTGTGATGCAGCGTCAAGGGTAACCGCAGCCATGGTCTCCGAGCTGATAGTCTATGCTACTTCAAACGCCGTCGAACTGTTCGTGTAGATGGTTGTTGTCTTGCAAACGTCCCCATCTGTTGACTCAGGGATCGAGATGTGGCTGCACAATCCGTTACAGCCATGCGAATAAGATGCGTGTCATCTCGACTGCTAGTGATCCGAAGCCGTTAGGTCCCAGCAAGCCGTTACCTATTACCCTCCTGAACCCACCGATTCCATATTCTGCTAACGGTCATTGGATCTTGACCAACGCGAGCATCAATGTCGCGATACGATAAACCGCAATAGCGATGGGCTACAATCCGACCTTTATCAAAGTCGGAAACGCGATGGTACGCATTTATCCTCCTTACACGAGGCATCACAACAACGTTTCACCAGGCAACGCCGGTCAACTGCTGTTTGTGTATGAGAAATCGCTTGGAAACTTTCCTCATGTCAGCACGTTGTAGGTGTCGCCACCGGCGCCAACCTTGTGTGAACGCTGTGAAAAGCTAATCATTTGCATAACACAGCATCTTCTTCCTGTCTGTTAAATTTCACGTCTGCAGCACGTCATCTTCGTGGTGTAGCAATTTTAATGGCCAGTAGTGTATTTATTTACACGTCAAGTTCCGTAGGACGAAATTGAGGAGCAAATCTTCAAGGTCATGGGACGTGTCAGTACATGAAATTACAACATAAAAGTAATAACAGATAAAAATAAAAGTTTATGAACCGGAAAAAAGGCAATCCATGTGTTTAAGTAAACGCTATCAACAATGCAACAAGAATCGGCTTAATTTTTCAAGGACCTCCTCGACAGAAAAGAAGGAGTGACCCAGTTTAGTTTTGAAAGCGCGTGGATTAGTGCTAAGATTTTTGAATTCGAATGGTAGCTTATTGAAAATGGGTGCAGCAGTATACTGCACACCTTTCTGCACAAGAGGTAAGGAAGTCTGGTCCAAATGCAGGTTTGATTTCCGCCGAGTATTAACTGAGTGAAAGCCGCTTATTCTTGGGAATAAGCTAATACTGTTAACAAGAAATGACAGTAAGGAAAATGTATATTGAGAGGCCAATGTCAAAATACCCAGACTCATGAAGAAGGGTCGACAAGAGGTTCGTGAACTTACACCACTTACTGCCCGAACCGCCCGTTTCTGAAACAAAAAATTCTTTTTAAAATGGGAAGAGTTACTTCAAAATATAATACCATACGACAGAAGCGAAAGAAAATAAGCAAAGTAGACTAATTTTTGTGTCGAACGATCACTCATTTCAGGTGCCGTTCGAATAGTAAAAATAGCAGTATTAAGTCTTTGAACAAGATCCTGAACGTAGGCTTTCCACAACAGCTTACTATCTATCTGAACACATAGAAATTTGTACTGTTCAGTTTCACTAATCGTATGCTATTCCGTGAAGTTAAAATGTCAGGTTTTGTTGAATTGTGTGTTAAGAACTGTAAAAATGCGATTTAGCGTTAGTTTATTTTCTACAAGCCATGTACTTAGGTCATCAACTGCACTATTTGAAACCGAGCCAATGTTGCACACAACATCCTTTACTACCAAGCTAGTGTCATCAGCAAACAGAAATATTTTGGAGTTACCCATAATACTAGAGGGCTTATCATTTATATAAATAAGGAACAGTAGTGGCCCAAAGACTGATCCCTAGGGCAACCCACACTTGCCTGTACCCTACTCAGACCCCCACATCACTGCCATTCTCAACATTGTGAATAATGAGCTTTTGCTGTCTGTAGCTAAAGTAAGAGGTGAATCAATCGTGAGCTACTCCCTGTATTCTGTTATGGTCCAACTTCTGGAGCAATATTTTGTGATCAATACAATCAAACACCTTAGTTAAATCAAAAAATGCACCAAGCATTCGAAACATTTTGTTTAAGCCATCCAGTACCTCATAGAGAAAAGAAAATACAGCACTTTCAGTTGTTAAACGATTTCTAAGCCGAACTGGTCATTTGATAGCAAATCGTGTGATATAAAATGATCAATTATCCTTACATACACAGCCATTTTAATAAATTTTGCAAACACTGATGGCATATAAATAGGTCTAAAATCATCTACATTATCCCTTTCGCCCTTTTTATAGTGCAGCTTTACTACTGACCCTTCCTAAAGGAAAAATTACAAATAGGATTAAATACAGGGCTAACATGTGGAGCATAGCACTTTAATATTCTGCTGCCACTCCATCACAACCTTGGGAGTCCTTGGTCTTCAGTGATTTTATTATTGACTCAATCTCCCTCTTGTCTGTATTTCTGAGGAGTATTTCAGACTTCAATCTCAGAAAGGCATTTGCCGAGAAAGTCATATGATCAACTGTAGAAACTAAATGTTTATTTAATTCATCAGCAATGGTCAGAAAATGATTGTTAAATACTGCACATATATCTCATTCATCAGTAACAGAAATATTTTTACTGCGCACTGACTTTATATCGTCGACCTTGTGCTGCTGACCAGACACTACCTTCACTACTGACCATATGGTTATTTCATCAGTATGCATTAAATATCAGTCTGCATTAATATCACTGACAGCGCTGTACGCCCTCTGTAAGAGACTCTCTGTGGCTCATCGGACTCGCAGTTAGGGGTGAATAGCCAGCAATGATGGAGATTGGAGATTTACAGTTAGCAGTGATGAAGGTTAGATTTCTGAAGTGTTAGTGCCAGCGGACGGTCTGGACATAATATTGTTGACGATTATATAATTTTTGGAACTGGACGTCACGGACGATTGTATAATTTTTGACCTGGATGTTACATGATTCAGGTAAAATCTGCTAAATATGTTGTTTGTTCTGCAACAAAATCTTTCCTTTGCTAAGTACCTGCCTGTTAGTAGTTAGAGCCTTGCCTGCTGTATCGCTGTAGTTCGTGTAATGAAGATTTCCTGTGAGGTAAGTGACTTGTGATTTGTATGCGTTATTGTTAGGATTTCTTCTAATTCAGGGCCATTCTTTTGAGTTAGTTTTAAAGCAGACAGATCGCGTTATCCTTGAATATTGTGGGTAAATAATGAATCGGAGAAGTTTGAGTTGTGTTTGTCAGGAATAATTTTGTAGGTCAGAAATGAAATGATAAAGGAATAGGAAAGTGACACTTGCATTCAATCTCAGTCAGCACTCTCAGAATTAAATAACGTAGAAGTTTCACCTTCTCACTTATCGCAATTTAAATAAAAATTATTAAACAGAGAAGTTACAACATTGCTTCCCCCACATACGTCTCGCGTAATGAACACGAGGAGAAAATTCGAGAAAATGGAGCCAATACAAGAGACTTACTAACAATCATTCTTCCCACGTGCTATTCGCTTGTGGAGAATGGTTTCAGAGCTGAGTGGTACAAAAAGTACTCTTCACTACAAGCAATTAGGTGGCCTGCGGAATATGATGTAGATGTAGATGATGTTAACTTGCTTATACGCACGACATTTGTAGGTTTTAATCGTTTTTATCACAGTTCACGGGTCGAACAATGGCGGAGATTTCCCCTTATAACGCCCAGTCTTTACTAGCAAGTTCGCAACGGATACCAGTCGGTACTACACAGCGGTTCCGAGAACTAGCTCCTCACGTCATCTGGGGTAACGCATCATTTTATTTTATACTCATTTTATTTTATACCGTATTTGACGTTGCTTTTACGTAAGACATTAAAGTGAACGAATTTATCGTACAATGACCCATTATACAACATATATTTCAGAGTTGCCGGTCTGAAGATTGCCTTACAGACCGAAAAGAAATACCAGAATTAAGAATTCTTGCGATATGGACAGCTCTTTACTGAAATAATAAGTACGATCGCTGTGCTTCCTCAATGATGACAAGAACTGTTAAAAAGGAGGAAACGGAAATGCATATGATAACGACAACGACACCGACACCGACAGCGACAGCGAAAAAACCGTTGAAAAGATAAATGCACAGTGTTCAAGAATGTAAACAAAAAAGGAAAAAGTAATAATAAATTAAAGAGACTGGTGAGGATACAAACAGGAGGTTAACGTGTCGGAGGGAATACTAGCAGGATTCTTAAGAAAGGATCTGCGTGGTAGACATCGCGGAAGCCGAGGGCCATACACAGAAGTCAGCGGAGAACGACGTAACTACCACGGCACAGAACACTGTTGAGGGACGTATGGAAACGAAGGACATTCAGCCTCCGGACAAAGCTTTCCCTTAGGTGGATGACAGAGGAAGTTAAAATTTTTACATTGCCGTGTAAGTCTACAAAGTTGTGACGCCTAATATGAATAACATGCAATCAAACGTCAATTTACAGATTTTACGAAGTTCTCATTTTACAGAGGACTCTGACATAATGTTATTGCATTGCTAAACTGTGTCAAATACACAGGTATGAAGAAATGAGCAATATTGCTAACGGCCTTATTTAAGGCAGGCGTACAGTATATAGTGGAAGCCATACTGGAAGCTTGTAGAGGTATAGCAGCTGAGGTGCCATATTTGTTGCTGTATAATTTATATGGACACTCAGGTACAAATAACGGAAAATAGGTCAAGTAGTTCTTCAGGGACGATGTAGTCCATCTTTTAGAAAGTTCTTATAGCACAATGCTCGGGGGGTCGACTGTAATTGTGTAGTTCGAAAAGAAGGCCAGAACCCTAATTTCAAGTGCCGTATTAATTAAAATTTTTAATAAACAGGCTGAATGTGGTAGATATCTGAACCTGCATGCACCCACATACAGGTATTTTTTCTTTTGTGTCACAAAATTCTACGAGCGGATTAGGCAGTCTATGTTTTCAGGATTTAAGGAAAGACGTTACAAATGCGGAAATGTGGTGTATAAGGTTTTCTGACCGTTGTGCATTGAATTAAACTGCTCCCCGTAAAAACTTTTTGACGGCACGGAACTTGGCAGTTCCTCTGCAGGAATTCTTTCTCCAGCAACCAGAGCGAAAACAGGCCATTTTATGTATTTGGAACATATGTCTACGCAAGAAAACAAGCTACCGACACAATGTGCAAATATGGGTGAACATACAAAGCCACAAATTAAACGAAGTGCTATAAATTGTGATACGGAGAAAGTGACATGGCACAGATTAGCCAAAGAGTAGTATCTTATGTATTCAGAGACTTGTATGACTGGCCAGATAACTTCCAACAGAACATGGTTTGAATAAGGCAAATCAGAGCAAAATTTGTTATCTTAACAAAACACTCCCTGCGAGGAAGTAGAATAGGCGCATGCATTAACTACGTCACTTTCAAAAGTACGTGTTTCACACAATAAGAAAAGACAAAAGGATGAAAATAAAATTGATCTGTAAATTTTCACACGAACAGAAAATCCTTTACAAGACTCAGGAAACAATCAAGCAACATGTGACCTCACATTTCACGATCCCACATGCGGAATCGTTAGCAAACTTTCAACAATAGGGGGAAATACTGTCTATTGTTCGCAGTGAACTAAGTCCAGAAGATAATGAAGACTCATTAGGAAATTTCACTCTCCACGAAACTCGAACAACCATCAACACTTCACCAAAGAATAGGGCAGCCGCTATAAAAAAAAAATGTGTGTGAAATCTTATGGGACTTAACTGCTAAGGTCATCAGTCCCTAAGCTTACACACTACTTAACCTAAATTATCCTAAGGACAAACACACACACCCATGCCCGACGGAGGACTCGGACCTCCGCCGGGACCCAGCCGCTATAGATCACACATTGCATAGGAACGCCTAATCCACAAAGGTCAACAAACACCAGTTTCAACAGAAAGTTACGTTTTTTTTAAATGTCACATGTATGTTTTCTTCTACAGAAATGAGAACTAGAGGTACAATTAGTCATGACAGACATGGTTTGACTGTTCTAAATATAGACATTAAAGGATGGCAATGGCGCCGCGGTTTCTGCCGTAATGGTCAGCGACAAGTGATGACTGCGCTGTCCTGCAGCCTGCCTGCAAACAGTCAAGTATCATTACTCACGGTCTACCGCTCTTTTCAATCTAATGATGTCTCCTGTCAGGCTTGCTGTACTGCTGTAGGCGTATAGCAGGAAAATACACTGTGACAAAATTCACCCACGTTTCGGACAGTACTTTCCTTGTTTTGATGTGGTTTGCAACATTTGCCGTAGTCACTTCGACATGCCAGTTTTTAGTAATGAAGAAAAACTGGATATGATGTTAATTTATGGCAAATGTCACAGAAATGCAACCACAGATGTGGCAGTGTACGGTGTACGCTGTCCAGATTGACAGAGTCCTCATGTCGTACCATTTCCAACTTCTGCATAAATACCATGGAAACAGGTAGGTGGACACCCAGACAGAGTCAGCGCACAAACACAGCGACTAACAATAACAACAAAATTGCTGTTGTGGATGCTGTAGCGCATAATCCTGGGATGAGTGTAGGGCAGCTTGCACGAGGTTCCGGAATAAGTCCTAATAGTATTTGTAGATTTTTGCATAAGCATACGTCTCATACGTATCATATCTCAGTCCATCAAGAAGTATACGGGAACGACCTTGAATCACAGACTGAATTATGTCGTTTTGCACATCAGTGGATGCAAAGTCATTCTGACTGCCTACGACATACGTTGTATGTGGATGAAAATTCTTTCACAAATAATGCTCATTAGAATTTGCGGAACATGAACTACTCGTCCGTGCAAAATTCTCGCTTGTTTCGCGCTGTCACGTTATGCATCATTGCTGTAAGATATTCTATGTGGTTGCAGCATAACTGATGTCCCGCACACCACATAAGTGTTTCCAGCGAAGTTTTGGATGCAACGTTTCCAGATAGGCGGACAGGACGGGGAGATCCCGTGCGCTGAATAGCCCGGTCTCGAAACGTGACACCGGTATGCTTCTTTCTCTAGGGTGCAGTGAAAGAGTGTGTGTGTACCATTTACCCCAGTGAACCAAAGGCTATGCTGCAACGTATTACCGCTCCGCGTGTGGCAACATCTGTGGAACACTACAGTCTGTGCAATGCTCACTTGTTCACCGTCTGCGCAAGTGTACTGATGAAAACGGTGGGCACTTCTGACATCTGTTGGCGCCACTCAAGTTCATTGGACGTGGCATTACCAGTAACTTGTGAGTGCGTTTTCTGTGTTGGAAGTTATACACAAACTTGAAGTTTCTGTGGGCTATATGCCACCAATAACAGCCTCTAACACACTAGAACCACACCTTATGACAAAACTGTACCTCTAGTTTTCATTTCTGTAGAAAAAACATACATCTGTCATTCAAATAAACGTAGCTCTGTGTTGTCAGTGTCGTTTGTTTACTTTTATGGATTGTGTATTCCTGCCCACTGTGGTAGCCCCAGACATACCTTCACCAACTGCGACATGGTCGCGTATACAAACAGTGATCCCATACTGTCAAATGTTTTTTATTTCAGTCTTTGATCACAATAAGAATTCTTTAGACTATGACCGGTTTCAGTCCGTAATGACCATCCTCAGATCTTTTTTACACCATGTCCTACAGTGATAAGGCCACAATGGCATCGTCAAAACATATAATGATCTGAGGATGGTCATTACGGACTGAAACCGGTCATCGTCTAAAGAATTCATATTGTGATCAAAGACTGAAATAAAAAACATTGCCAGACATAGCTTCTTCCCTGATGAATTGCATTTTTCAATTTTTCTTTATTTCTGAAATATATGAGGTGGCTGAGTTAGGTGGATTATCGAACTTCGCTTTCCACATAACTTTACGGACAGAATAGGTGTTTTATCCCTAAAACTAAATGTGCGAGAACGATCCAAAATTTTAGACCAGTTACCTTAGTTTTACAGCATACAAAATATTCACGAGATTGCTAAACAACAGGCTGAATCCGTGACTCAAAGAGCTGCTAGTCGCGAACTACTCCAGTACTGCCATAGATATGACCAATCCAAACTGCAGGGATACAGTGCCTCTTACATCGATATGCCAAAATAAGTTAACTGTCATTTTTCTGGGCTCCATAAGGGACGGTGTGGAGTTAATCAAGATAATGTATAAAAATCAAACAAACGCTTACTAGAGAATTAAAGTTGACGGACAACCCACGGAGCCGGCACCCTCAAAAAGTTCAGTTCGTCGATTCTACCCTATTTCGGCAGCCTTGTAAGGGATATGCTTCGAAACTCGTCGCCTAAATCTTCACCCAATACTGGGGCGCATCCACATCATTAACAAACAGATCGTCTGCTTGGCCTACAGGGATAATATAGTTTGAACGTATACAACAAGGAAGAGCTAGAGACAGCTAAAAGAACTAACCGAACATACATTGATGCTCAGAAGCTGGGATCAGCCCGCAAAATTCTAACAGTTTGGAAGGAAATTGGATCCTCAGAGCAGAAAATACACTATAAGACTTAACAATATCAGACAGTCAGAGAATATATAACACACTTACTATAGAAGCGAGCTTAAATACTGCACACCAGAGGCAGCCATGATGACAGTACTTGATACCAATACCGGTAACCAGTAGGCAAACTGAAAGTGCTCCTATAGACTGTCTTTTCTAAGGTGAAGGAGACCTGGCAATTAAACTCATTCATAGCACGGTCGATGGCCTTTTATATGGGGGGGGGGGGAGACATTCAAGAGACTTGAAAAAGGTTAAAAGGCCGTAATTGAATGTTTATTCACGTTATAGGCGCCTTTCAACGCCCTCTTGCCGATTAATGTGGGACCAATTGTAAGTAGGCTGTTTAGGTTTTCTTATTGGTAACGTCACGTAGTGCTCTGTATGAAAATCATTCGCGTGCTGTGTGCAGTCTGTGGCTAATTTGCATTGTTGTCTGCCATTGCAGTGTTGGGCAGCTGGATGTGAACAGCGCGTAGCGTTGCGCAGTTGGAGGTGAGCCGCCAGCAGTGGTGGACGTGGGGAAGTGAGATGGTGGATTTTTGAGAGTGGATGATCTGGACGTGTGTCCATCAGATACAGTACATTTGTAAGAATGGATGTCATGAAGTGCTATATATATTATGACTTTTGAACACTATTAAGGTAAATACATTGTTTGTTCTCTATCAAAATCTTTCATTTGCTAACTATGCCTATCAGTAGTTAGCGCCTTCAGTAGTTTGAATCTTAATTTAACTGGCAGTAGTGGCGCTCGCTGTATTGCAGTAGTTCGAGTAACGAAGATTTTTGTGAGGTAAGTGATTTGTGAAAGGTATAGGTTAACGTTAGTCAGGGCCATTCTTTTGTAGGGATTATTGAAAGTCAGATTGCATTGCGCTAAAAAATATTGTGTGTCAGTTTATTGTTGATCAGAATAAGTAAACAGAGTAATGTCTGAGTACGTTCAGTTTTGCTCAGCTGTTTGAAAATCAAATAATGCAAGAGGTTTATCAGCACAGTAATTCATTAATTTTTCTAAGGGGACGTTTCATATGTCGACCCTTAGCCGAGGATACCTCACTGGAATCTTCTGATTTTTTCTTGTAGTTTGCATAATTAGTGTAGCTTTTGTTTACTGCTAGCGCGTAATTGTAGAGAGAATCTCCTTTGTAGTTGCAGTCTTTCATTGTTGTACAGTAAAACAGTTGTGGCATGCATGTAGATTTGCACCAAGTATTTCGCAGCTGCGCTTGCAATTAACTAGATATTATTTTCAGCGCTATGTTAATGTGTTCTCTTATTTTTGCTCTTCAAATTGTGCTTTTCTGTGTTATCGTGTGAAATATTGTGACAATGATGGCGTGTGAAAAACGTAACACTAAGCTCCAAAGTAAACTGAGAAATAATAGTGACCACAAGCGTAGCTTATCAGCACCACTGTGTAATGAATTAACAGACATTCAAAGTAGTAATTTGGTAACTGTGCATAGGGAAATGGAGCGGGCTGCAAATAATGGTGTAGACAGTGAAACAAGTAGTGAACAGGGAAGCATTATCGATCGATCAGTCGGCAACAGCTCGCCTCAGGAATCCGATATGACAGAACACAATATAGCAAGTACTGTAGACTCAGGTTTTGGGTCCTCACCGTTTTCTCAAATGAGTCAAGACACATTTTCTGCTTGTCAAAATGTGGTTGCTGCCGGTGAAAATGCACTGCCAAAAAGCATAGAGAAACAGATTCCAGATACTAATACATTATTATTGCAATTAATGCAACAAATGGAACAAAATCAGAGACAAACACAGCAAAAGCTTCAAAAGTTAGACACAATGGAACAAATTCAGGGACAAACACAGCAAAAGCTTCAAAAGTTAGACACAATAGAACAAAATCTTCGGAAGTTAGACACCACACTTGAACAAACACGTGAATATTTAACTACTGGGTTACATAACATTGAATCGAAATGCCAAAAAGTCTGTAATGACGTAAAAACACAAATTTGTGAGCATTTTCAACCTAGTTTTCCGCGGCATGAAGATGCATTACAGAATCACCAAGCAGCCATAAAAGAACTGCAAACTATTGTTCATGAAAATCATGAGACCTTGCAAGCTAAAATTGACTCAATTGCATCTACCGATTCGGTTACGCAACTTGCAAAAACTCAGGAAAACTTAAAGGACACAGTAGATACTCTGAAAATTGGTTCAGAAAGACACATGGAGGAAATTAGTTCATTATCAGAGAAAGTAGTTGAATTTTCGGATCAGCTAAATAATTTATCTACGAAGGTAGATGATAATCTGAATGACACAAAACCGGTAGTCTTTAATGACACAGAAGAGTGCGAACAAATTAGGAAATTCCAACAAAACCAGAGTCAAATTAATACGCAACAGCAAAGAGAGATCCGGGAAGTACAAGATCAGCGACACAGGTAATACAAGAATTACGTATTTCAGAGGACACTCGCGCTCCAATACGGGAAGAGGGACATAGAAATACAGAACAGCAGCAAAATAATAACACAAGGCATTTCGAAAATTATGAAAGAAATTGACAAGGTGCACCGAATTTTGAGATGGAGCCGCCGACACGACGTAACAGTGACCGATATGCGACTCGCCGACATGATGATTTTGACTATATGCTGTTTATTACTACACGTAAATTCAAAACATTTAAGAATTCCGGCAACGACATTCATCCAAAAGCGTGGCTTCATCAATTCTCTCATTGTTTTCCTCCCAACTGGTCATTAGGGCACAGATTAGGATTTATGTGTGGCTATTTAGAGAATGAAGCAGCTGTAAGAATGCGATCGGTCATTCACGATTGCCACAGTGAAGGAGAATTTTATCATGCCTTCCTCTCAGCATATTGGTCTCAAGCTACACAAGACCAAGTAAAACATAGCATCATAATGATGAAACATTTCGAACAATCTGAATTTTCCAGTCTTGTGAAATATTTTGAAGACATGTTGCACAAGAAGCAGTACCTGGCAAACCCATACAGCCCCTCAGAACTCATCCGCATTTGCTTAATCAAATTACCTGAACATTTACGACATATTATTTTGGCAGGACGTTGCAAAGACGACATTGAAGCTTTTCAGGGACTCTTACGAGAATTAGAAATTGACACTGACAATCGCGGAACGCGAAAACAGGAACACAACAATTACAGGTCACATCCGTCGCAATTCCGCGATGAAAGAAATAATAACTGGACACGACAAGGCTATTCTCACAACACAAATCGTGACCAAAACAGACACCACACATATGACAACCGTTGGCAGAGTAGTAATAATTACAGGGAAAGATCACCTCTCTGCGGTAGTGACTATCACAGAGACAATCAGGGAAACAAACAATATGGGAACCAAAATAATTATTATCAAGGGAGACAGAATAACTTTAGACGCAACGGTCCAGCGCGCAGTTACGATTCAGGGAGAAATTCTCCACCACGTGACCGACAAGAAAGGAACTATGGAATCTACCGACATGACGACAGACGATATGATCGTAACGACAGACCTGAATTGAATCAGAACTGGCGGGATTCAAACAGGGCAGGGCCCTCTCAACAAGGTGAATTTGTAGAAGTTAGGTCTCCAAATCCCAATAACGACGTGCGCCAACAAGGGCACAATAGGCAATGACTCATACCGCTGGCGGCCACAAAACGTACTTATGAAATTGACGACGCAGCTGACGTAGCTAGTAATTACGTAAAAATGGAAGACATTAGGGACATCTTACTCCAGGAATACGACGTAAAACATAACAGCATTGCATATCCTGTGATTCACATTATAGTAAATTACGTAAAATTTACGGCAGTACTTGACTCTGGCAGTCCCATTTCAGTAATTAGTGAAACAGCCTTTAGCAAATGCAACAAATCGAACGATTGCCCTACACTTCCGTTACGTAAGATTAAATTACAAGGCGCAATCTTTGGAAAAAGTGTAGATGTACGCCAGCAAACCAACTTAGAATTCTTTTGTCAAAGCCACAGCTTCTCTATGAACTTTCTTATTGTTCCATTGTTTTCGACGAAAATCATATTGGGAGTAGACTTTTTGAATGAATACAAAGCAATCTTAAACTTTCACGATGCTGAAATAAGTTTAGAGAAAGAAGGTAAGTCAATAGCTTTGAAATTTGAAGATTGGCTCTCAAACCATGACGAAGAAATTAATCAGCTTTACCTCCTGTTAGACAACAGTTCGGAATTTTCGACGGAACTTGACACTAACAATCACTCTGCAAGTACTGACAGGGATGATATCGACGGCGTATTTGATACTAATGAGTTAATTCAGGATAAAATTCAAACAACTGAGAACTGTAATGACACTGATAGGCAAGACCTTCTTCAGATTTTACAAGCACATTCCACAGTTTTTACTCACAAAACAGGAACAATCAAGGGATTTCAATACCAATTTCGTGTTCGTGAGCATACTAAATTTTGTGTTAGACCATACGTAATTCCAGCACATCATAGGGACCGTGTTAGAACAGAAATACAATCTATGCTTGACGAGGGCATTATTGAGCCTGCAGTAAGCTCATACAACAATCCATTACATGTTGTTGAGAAGAAAAATGGATCGATCAGACTTGTCTTTAGATTCGAGAAAAGTCAATAATATCATCATTCCTGAACCAGACAGGCCGCAAGCGATGGAAGAACTTCTTCAAAATTTTAGTGGTGTAAAAGTGTTGTCTTCTATTGATCTCAGATCCAGCTTTTATCATAGCGAACTTCATCCAGAATGTAGAAAATATACAGCTTTCCTTTGTTTCGGCGTTTGTTATCAATTTCGGAAACTTCTTTTTGGTTTGAAAATTTCTTCAGCGGGCTAAATTCCGATTTACCTGAGTTCTTAAAACGTCACATCACTTTATATGTGGACGATATTCTAATATCAGAAGCTTCATGGGAACAACATAATCGCATCCTCAACAGTTTGTTACGTATTTTTGCAGAATCTGGAATTACAGTTAACTTGGAAATGTCTGAATTCGGTCGGTCAAAGATGAGGTTTTTGGGACATATTATTTCTTCTGAAGGCATTCAGCCGGATCCTGAAAAGTTAGAAGCAATCAGAGCCATTCCAGTTCCATCTACAAAAAAGCAAGTCCGAAGTTTTCTAGGTCTCGTAAATTTTTACCGTCGCTTTCTAAATATGAAAATTCTAGTTACACCAAAACTTTGTTCTCTCACTGGAAAAAATACTGTTTGGAACTGGGACGAACAAGCACAGTTGGAATTCAATTCTTTGAAAGAATCGCTGCTTAACGCGCCTATACTAGCTCATCCAGATCTGTCACAAGATTTCTGCCTTAGCACGGATTCTTCTAAAGTCGGTGTTGGTGCCCACTTATTTCAAGAAGCCACAGAAAATGACACTACTGTTCAGAAAACCATTGCTTTTGCTAGCCGAGTGCTAACAAAATCTGAAAAAAATTATTCCGTTACTGGATTAGAAGCTTTAGCTATCGTTTGGGCATTTAACAAATTCCGTTCCTTTCTTTCTGGTAAGCACATAAAAGTATACAGTGATCATCGTGCACTACAATTTCTTATGTCTTCAAAATTAAATCATGACAGGTTAAAACGTTGGGCATTGTTTCTGCAAGAATTCCACTTCAGAATAGTCTACATTCCCGGCAAGGAGAACATTGTTGCGGACGCACTGTCACGCGCACCGGCTGGGCTTGAGAAAAGTAACACAGAAGGCAACCTCGAGAAAAATTTCAGTATTCTTTACATTCAGAAAGTCGCCTTTGAAAGCTTCATCACCACATCTTTAAAGGACATTGCTTATGAACAAGATAAAGATCCTATTTGGAAAGACATCAAAGGTAAATGGCACGAAAAGACACACACTCAGATTCGGCATTATTATCTGGTTAGAAACAACATACTCTTCAAACGCTGCACTGTTGATGACAGGCTATGGGTACTTTGCATTCCAGACGATTTTGTTAATAAGCTTATTTGGTACATTCATTTCAGCTACGCACATTTTGGTCCACGAAAATGTTATCATATTCTTCGAACGACTTGTTATTTTAACAATATGGAAAAGAGAATTCGAAGAGTCTTGTCTATTTGTAAACTTTGTCAAAAGGCGAAACCATCTACTATCTCACATCGTGCTCCGTTGTTTCCTATTATTCCTTCTAAATTAAAAGAATTTGCTGCTGTTGATCTCTTAGGACCCCTTGTCAGAACATCGAATGGATTTTCGTACGTTCTAGTCGCTGTTGAACTTACTTCAAAGTTTGTTACTTTCACTCCGTTACGTAAAGCCACTGGACGGTCTGTATCCAACGCCTTTGTTAAAAATTTCTTACGTGAAGTTGGCCACGTTGCTAAAGTCATTTCAGATAACGGACCGCAATTCAGATCTGCTGTTTGGTCACGCATGCTTCGGAATCATAAAATCAAACCTGTTTTTATTTCATTGTTCTCACCACAATGTAACCCGTCTGAACGGATTATGAAAGAAATCAATAAGCTTTGCAGACTTTATTGTCACAGAAAGCATCAGCATTGGGACAGATATTTACACTTATTTCAAAATGTGCTGAATGAAATGCCTCACGACTCCACTGCTTTACCACCTACTCTTGTACTGAAGAATGAAGACCCACCGAACAGAATCAGAGAGCTTGTACCTTCTCCGAATACATGTAAACTTCGACAGAAAAACATAATTGATTTGGCTATTAAAAATATAAATTCTGCTGCATACAAAAGGAGAAAACTACACGGTAAAGCAAATGCAAAGAAACTGTATATTGGTCAGAAAGTGCTCATTAAAGCTCATTCATTGTCACGTAAGAAGAAACACTTGAGTCACAAATTCTTTCTAGTTTACAATGGACCTTACAGAATCCGACGTATACCACATGATAATTGCGTTGAAGTTGAAACTCTGCGTACTAGGAAGAGTAACGGATGACACCACATTTCACGTGTAAAACCGTTTATTGAAAGATAATCTGCTTTTTAACTTTGTCTTTGCCATAAAACTTTTCACTTCACGCTTCTAGTACTCTTTGTCACACTTAGAAACTGTAAACATGCAACTATGTTTTAAAATAAACTATCCAGTCTAGAACCTAGGGAACATATTTAGACAGTAATTACGAATGCATTGTTATAGTGAACAGACGACACAGTGTTATTGTGTGTGTACATTCTTGCTTGTTAGTTGCACGATCATGTAACGACTATAAGGCTTACATACTTAGAACATATACAGGTACTGCTAATGAGATTTTAATGCAACATTTTGGTTTACTTGAAAAGACATTCTTTATTTGAAGTACTTTCTGTGGGATTAAAGATGACTTAGCATTTGGTTTCTTTGACAGCTACACAATTATATCACGACGCTACTAATCTGTGACACAATTTACATTGTTGCTTTTGTGCTGTGTCTGCTTTATATCCGCACAGTTTTTCTGAATTCTTCTGGAAAGTAAAACATGTTTTAGTAGTAACTTTGTGGTATTGCTACAGTAAGACAGCCTTTTATTGTAGCACAACAATACGTTACAGTGTAGTACTTTCTTGATCACGGTAGTGTACGTAATAACTAAGATATCTATATGCAAAGCATTTCACTTTCGTTTATCATGAGGTAAGTACATTGACTTCTGCAGAACTTAGCTTTCGGAGGACAATAACTACGACACCTCCACAGAATTATCTTATAGCAGGACGCACATTTAGCGCTAAAGGACACATATTTGAGTGATTAATTTTGTACTTAAAACATTTATCTTCAAAGATTTTTGAGTTACAATGATACAAAAGTTTTCCGTGATACATTTCATTCCATTGCTGTAATCTGTAACACCTGAGGGTATAATTACATTAATCCTCAGGTGGTACACGCTTACTTTGTGTACCATGTGTTTGGCAAGCATAAGGAGCACTAGCTAAAATGGTATTTGCTTATACAACTTTAGACATCGGTACCATATTTCTCTAACACATAAATTACACAGCTATCTGATCATTTAACTGAGAGAGACAAACATTCATTTTACTACATCAGTGACAGATGTTTACATAATTACACCGTTGGATAACTTCACACTTATGAAATTGTATTTTGTATCTACTTTGTGAACTGTTCATACATTTTTCGGAACCTTTGTGATACTATGAGAGCTTTGAATGATGTGTTTGGTATGGGATCGTGATTTTAAAGTACGTTTGAGGTAGATGACACTATTGAAATGAGCAGAGAATATTTTTTAGGTTTTGAAATTATTGCAGAAAGCTACGACGTTTTTGAGATTTGGCTGAGTTTTTATGATATTATTACGATGACAATGTTTATTATGCTGTTGAGGTATATTTATGAACAATAAGCTGATGCTATATGAGGAATTTGATTATGCTACATATTTATAATGATGAATAATTGAAGAATGTCGACGAATATGTATATGTGTAATAAGGTAAGGAATAATGAGTAGTGGCTAGGGACTCTGGTTTGTGAAAAAGGTTGTTGGAAACCAAGAATCATGCTTTAAGAGATATATGAAATGTATGTACACGCGTGAACGTATCACAATGCCAGCGAAATTTTTTTGTACACTGTTATATTTATAGGATTTTGTTTCTACACATTTGTAACGCAAATTCTCGACCTGTGAAGTTTTTATATGAGACTGTCACTGTAGCGGAAACTGCTGTCGTAAATATTTCGGTAAGAAAGGTAAGTGACCATGACGTAATGCGTTTTTGGCGCCCAGCTAAGAGTTAGTCGTCTGAAAAAAGAAAGCCATTAGGTGGAGAAAAAAAAGAGGCCATTATCCTCGCTATTGACATTTCTTTGTAGAAAACATCGCAAATACGACACGCCCAAACTTGAAAACATATGATTACACTGTGGAGCTCGTAATTTATGATATTTGCTGAAATGCTTATGAATTGATGAGCAACGTTTTAAATCTATTGTCTTTCTAGTTGAGAGATTGCTCATATTGTTTAATATCTGGTTTCCAGCTGTCTTGCAGCATTGGTTTTATAAAATAAAATTAAGTGCATTTGCTAATGTGAACACTTTGTGCCAACAGATCTATTAAATAATAATTTTATGATCCACATTCTTCGAAAAAGGAGCACTTGGAATGGAAAGAACGATAAGAAGGGATTAATAACAGTAATTGCATACATAATTTTCTTTTCAAATACTTGGTAATTTGCTTGGTAGAGTAAGTTATTGTGATGCATCATTCTAGTGTTAAGATGTGACATAGGTATTAAACATGGCCATTTTTACTGTAATATTTTTTCTGCTTGAGCTTTGTCATGTTTAGATATAAGTTATAGCATTTGCTGCTGCTGTTGTTTGCCAGGCATAGTTCTACTGAATTTTACCTTGTGTTAAGCCAGTTTTACAACTGATTTATTTTTCTTGTTTGCTGCACATTGCCTTATATTAGTTGTAATATTGCAATTGCTTTGCTAATTTATATATACTGATGCTTGGTTTGCCATTTTCCATTTATTTGTCATTGCTGTTTGTGTTAATTTGTTATATGCTGCTGCATTGCCTCGTCCCTTGGTATATATATCTGAGCTCAGTCGATTTAAGTTAGCTTAATGAGAGAATGAGCTGTGATGAATTGGAAGAAATGCATTGAGAAGCTATAAGAAAATGGTTTGGCCAAAAAAGAATTTTGAAAGAGGATATGAACAAAAAAGTAGGGTTTAGGGACAACAGATTTAGGTAGGATTTTCTTGGAAATAAATGATGAGGTAAGATAATGGAAAATAAATAATGAGGTAAGAAATATGTGAACATATAAATACAGAAAGCATGCTTTGATAGGATTTTTTTGGTGGAAACAAATGTTGAAATAAGACCAGAGATCTATGGAATGAAGTTTTGGGTCGGACTGCAGTACCAAATGTTACACTGAAAACAAACCCCGCCCTTTGCTCTTGTGTTATTCTGCTATATGTTTGTGTACCCTTGTGTATTTGTGTTTTTCCTGTCTTTTGTGTTTAGCTGATGAGAGTTATGTTGTAGAATTTTTCTAATACTATGTTATTTACTTTGTAAAGCTGTTTAGACATTATTTATCTGTTCTGTTTTGTTGCTCATATGTGAAGTTGATGTCTCAAAAGTTATTCTGATCTTTATGTATGTACTTATGTCATAATTCTTGTAACACTGATGTGCATGTTTATTTCGATTCTTTTGTAAAGCCCGTATTACCACAAATGTTATCTGTATTGTTATTTTCTTTAATGATGTATTTTGTACTTTTGTCATTGTATTCTTATGTTATAAAATTGTAATTGACACTAGTTCATCAAATTAAGTAACTTGAAAGTTACATTTCACTGCACACGTTTCTGTTGGGCATAGTATATGGACAATATGTGAGAAGTAGGGACTGTTAGTGTTTGCATGTGTGTTGATAATTCAGCAAGAGACTGGTTAACAGCACTGCTGGTTCTAAGGACAATTCTAAAAACTTTGTGCGTGCACAAGTGGTGGTTTATGAAATTGCTATATTCTCCGCAAGACTCTTTGATGGTGATTGTGCACCTGCACAGTCGCAACAGACGGCTGCTGGCCGTCTCTAGAAGGACTATAGTGGGTCTGCATCTTTGATGGCACACCAATACCATTATCTCTACAAGGACTACAGTGGGTCTGCATCTTTGATGGCCCACCAATACCATTATTTCTACAAGGACTGCACTGGATCTGCACCTCTGGTGGCCCACCAATACCGTAATCTCTACCAGGATTACAGTGGGTCTACTCTGCGATGACCTACCTACCAATATTCTTCAAAACTTCGACTGACTCTGCGGTGGGTTTGCTCTGTTGTGGCCCATTACCTGTCTGCATGTCGAGAGTCAGCACTGTCTTTCCGTTGGAAGGACAACAGTACTTCTTCAAGACTGCATGAAAATCCACTACTTCCGTGTGCATTTTCTTTTATTGCTCAGACTTTGAGAAAACACTGCTATTTTACTGTGATGAACGATCAGGACTGTATTTATGGACTGTGAGAAAATTTTAGCTTTTGACCAACATTGTATCAATAAGTGTGTTCATTTGATTTCTTTGTTGTTGTAATTGTGAAAAAATTTTAACAAATATGTATTGGCCAGTGCCCAAAACAATTTGTAAAATTTTTTGTGGGGAGCATGGGGGCTATGTAAGTAGGCTGTTTAGGTTTTCTTATTAGTAACGCCACGTAGCGCTCTGTATGAAAATCACTCGCGTGCTGTGTGCAGTCTGTGGCTGGTTTGCATTGTTGTCTGCCATTGCAGTGTTGGGCAGCTGGATGTGAACAGCGCGTAGCGTTGTGCAGTTGGAGGTGAGCCGCCAGCAGTGGGGGATGTGGGGAAGTGAGATGGCGGATTTTTGAGAGCGGATGATCTGGACGTGTGTCCATCAGAAACAGTACATTTGTAAGAATGAATGTCATGAACTGCTATATATATTATGACTTTTGAACACTATTAAGGTAAATACACTCCTGGAAATGGAAAAAAGAACACATTGACACCGGTGTGTCAGACCTACCATACTTGCTCCGGACACTGCGAGAGGGCTGTACAAGCAATGATCACACGCACGGCACAGCGGACACACCAGGGACCGCGGTGTTGGCCGTCGAATGGCGCTAGCTGCGCAGCATTTGTGCACCGCCGCCGTCAGTGTCAGCCAGTTTGCCGTGGCATACGGGGCTCCATCGCAGTCTTTAACACTGGTAGCATGCCGCAACAGCGTGGACGTGAACCGTATGTGCAGTTGACGGACTTTGAGCGAGGGCGTATAGTGGGGATGCGGGAGGCCGGGTGGACGTACCGCCGAATTGCTCAACACGTGGGGCGTGAGGACTCCACAGTACATCGATGTTGTCGCCGGTGGTCGGCGGAAGGTGCACGTGCCCGTCGACCTGGGACCGGACCGCAGCGACGCACGGATGCACGCCAAGACCGTAGGATCCTACGCAGTGCCGTAGGGGACCGCACCGCCACTTCCCAGCAAATTAGGGACACTGTTGCTCCTGGGGTATCAGCGAGGACCATTCGCAACCGTCTCCATGAAGCTGGGCTACGGTCCCGCACACCGTTAGGCCGTCTTCCGCTCACGCCCCAACATCGTGCAGCCCGCCTCCAGTGGTGTCGCGACAGGCGTGAATGGAGGGACGAATGGAGACGTGTCGTCTTCAGCGATGAGAGTCGCTTCTGCCTTGGTGCCAATGATGGTCGTATGCGTGTTTGGCGCCGTGCAGGTGAGCGCCACAATCAGGACTGCATACGACCGAGGCACACAGGGCCAACACCCGGCATCATGGTGTGGGGAGCGATCTCCTACACTGGCCGTACACCACCGGTGATCGTCGAGGGGACACTGAATAGTGCACGGTACATCCAAACCGTCATCGAACCCATCGTTCTACCATTCCTAGACCGGCAAGGGAACTTGCTGTTCCAACAGGACAATGCACGTCCGCATGTATCCCGTGCCACCCAACGTGCTCTAGAAGGTGTAAGTCAACTACCCTGGCCAGCAAGATCTCCGGATCTGTCCCCCATTGAGCATGTTTGGGACTGGATGAAGCGTCGTCTCACGCGGTCTGCACGTCCAGCACGAACGCTGGTCCAACTGAGGCGCCAGGTGGAAATGGCATGGCAAGCAATTCCACAGGACTACATCCAGCATCTCTACGATCGTCTCCATGGGAGAATAGCAGCCTGCATTGCTGCGAAAGGTGGATATACACTGTACTAGTGCCGACATTGTGCATGCTCTGTTGCCTGTGTCTATGTGCCTGTGGTTCTGTCAGTGTGATCATGTGATGTATCTGACCCCAGGAATGTGTCAATAAAGTTTCCCCTTCCTGGGACAATGAATTCACGGTGTTCTTATTTCAATTTCCAGGAGTGTACATTGTTTGTTCTCTATCAAAATCTTTCATTTGCTAACTATGCCTATCAGTAGTTAGCGCCTTCAGTAGTTTGAATCTTAATTTAACTGGCAGTAGTGGCGCTCGCTGTATTGGAGTAGTTCGAGTAACGAAGATTTTTGTGAGGTAAGTGATTTGTGAAAGGTATAGGTTAATGTTAGTCAGGGCCATTCTTTTGTAGGGATTATTAAAAGTCACATTTCGTTGCGCTAAAAAATATTGTGTGTCAGTTTAGTGTTGATCAGAATAAGTAAAGAGAGTAATGTCTGAGTACGTTTTGCTCAGCTGTTAGAAACTCAAATAATGTAAGAGGTTTATCAGCACAGTAATTCATAAATTTTTCTAAGGGGACGTTTCACAATAAATTTAGGACTTGTGACGGGTCCTTTATGACGATCATCAGAAAGTAATTTTAATATTCGTGTGCATCATAACGACAGGGGATATCATCTATCAGCATCGCTGAGCGACCACTCGAAACTACAAATGGAGAATGTGTTTATGCTATTGCTGGTGAAGAAACTTCAAGACGAGTTTTAGTTTTTTGTTGTTTTGAAAAATTCCGTGAGAGGAAGGTGGAGGAAAAAGAAGTCAGATTCACCATGCAGAGCCCATATAGCAATCAGTACCGTCATATGCCTGTTTATACAAGTTAGTAGTAGTGAGGAATTTCATCCCCAAGAAACGATTTCAACATATCTGTAAGTGAGTGAATACCCAACGGCCTTGTCTCAGGGTAACACTCGTTCCTGTCATATCTCCGAATTAAGCGCTGTCGGCCTTGCTAGTACTTGGATGGGGGTCAGTATGGTCTACTGAGCGCTGTTGGTAAGCGGGGTGCATTCAACCCTTGTGAGGCAAATGGAGGAGCTATTTGATTGACAAGTAGCGGCTCCAGTCACGAAAACAGACTACGGTTAGGAGGGCAGTGTGGTGACCACACGCTCTTCTATCTCCGCATCCAGTGACGCCTATAGGCTGTGGATGACATAGCGGTCAGTGAGTACTGTTGGGTCTTCCAAGACCTGTTCGGACTGAGTTAGTTTAGTAGTGATTAAATATTCACTGTGGAATGATAGGGTAAGGATCCACAGTTTTGCTCGATCAGGAACAGGCCTATTACATAATGGTTTAGAGGAGCAGTGTTGGTAGCGATTGTTATGAGGCACGAAAAAAAGTAAAGAGTGTTTGACTTCTGCCAGCCTTTGTGGCCGAGCGGTTCTAGGCGCTTCAGCCTAGAACCGTGCGACCGCTACGGTCGCAGGTTCGAATCCTGCCTTGGGCATGGATGTGTGTGATGTCCTAAGGTTAGTTAGATTTACGTTGTTCTAAGTTCTCAGAGCCATTTGAACCGTTTGAACTAAGTAGACAATGAAAGAGCAGCACGCACACGACGTGTTTCGTGGAAATGTGTAAAAGCAGCTTCGTTCAGTCATGACATCATAACAAAGGTGATTTGTGCTCTTGTGGCATCAACCACAGGCCAGACTTTGCAATCAGCTGAGGGAGTGCAGGCAAGACGCCTACGAAATCCTGCCACTGGGTGCTGAAATATTGCTGGCCTAGCATTCTGGAATGCAGTAGTCTACTATGGCGATGTACTGCGATTTCCAAATCCCATGGCATAGCTGTAAACCTCGGCAGCCACCTATGTGGCTGTAAGGGGGCTCCTATCACTACATAGCTAGACAGATTGACTATGAATACTGCAACACTTGTTCCTGGACATCGAACTCCAGACGATGCCTTGACAGACACCACGCCAGTCGATGGTTTAACATGGTGCATATCAGCTTCAACATCCTCAAGCAGTGTCAGCAGCTAGGCAAAGCCATGGTCTACGGGCCAGCAGCTAGGCCTGATAGTTCCGGGTTTGGAGCCACTGCTGCCGACTGGAGGCCACTTTCCAGGTGTCGTCGTCTGATACTGCTAGCAACTCGTCCGGTCCTGGGTTCAGCACCAGACGTCTGGTCACCTGTTCGGTTGTTTGGAGCCGCCAGCTGTCCAGCGTACGCATGACGATTGCTGGGCTAACGCCAACCTTGCGTCAGCAAGGCCATCTCACCTGCCACTCTTACTCCGCTGCCTAGCGTAAACACCCACCTCCACATGGCCAGCACACACCGCTGGTCGGTTTTGCTTACGCAGCATGTCGCAGTTTCGATGACCACACACACCATCGCCATTCAGACATCGACCTCTTGTACAAAAGTCATCGTGAATAAAGGATGTTTACACTGAAAGACCTTACCTGCGGTATTGATAGACTAAAAAATACAGTGGCTGTATACAACAAAAGTGGACTTTCTGGCTATTAGTGGCGTCTGTGTCGATTGCCGCTCTACCGGCTTTTCTGCGTTAATGTATGGCGCCGCTAAATGTAGTGAAGCGCCAGAAGCGACTTCGCAGACCCGATACCATTGCAGCATACAATGTTCTAATAATGTCCTTCGTAAGCAAAAAAGTTAACAAGGTAATAGCCATTTCGGTCATTATCTCCTTCTTACACCGCCCAGCAACATTAATGTGATCACTTGTCAAAAGCATGTCTAATTACCTTTGCAGCGCTGATGACTATTAGACGAGCAGGAAGAGCGTCAATTAGGTTCTGGAAGGCAGTGAGAGGGACAGGGCGCTGTCAGTTCTCGACTGGGTTGAAGTCTGAGGAGTTTGATGGCCAGGGGAGTGTCGTAAATCAACCCTAGTGGTCTTTGAAACAAGCGCGTACACTGTGAGCTGTGTGAAACGTTGCTTTGTTCCGCTGGTGGGTGTCGCTAAGGAAAACAAAATGCATTTATCGGTGTACATGGCCCTCAAGTATAGATGCATACTTGTGTTGGTCCATTGTGCCTTCCAGAATGACGAGATCACATAGGGAGTGTCGCGAAAACATTCTACAAACCGTAACTCCCCCTCCTGCGACCTGAACCCTTCCGACGATTGCTGCAGGGTGATTGCTTCTTCCACACCCTACAACGGCCATTTGTCGTTTGAGAAGGCCGCCTGTCACCACACAGCGGACGTGCAGTTGCGATATTGGTGCACAAGTTCCAACCTTCGTCACAGACGCTTTGCAGTCGTCATGGGTGCATGAACAAGGTGCTTGCTTTGGAGGCCTATACGCAGCAAAGTTCTCTGAATGGCCGTTGAGGAGACACTGTTGGTAGCGCCTTGATTTCTCTGGCCGATTATTTGCTCAACTGATGCACGTCTGTTCACCCGTGTAAGTACATACCCGCAGCAACCGTACGTCCGTGTCATCTATGGCCTGCACGACAGTTATCTCGGCGCCGGTTTTGGATGGCGCCATTTTACCGTGTACGGTATACTGTACTTTAATCACGGTGACAAACGAACTGTTTACAACCTTAGCCGTTTTGGAAATGCTTCCACTCTTGGCCCGAAAGCCAATGATCATGCCCTTTTGGACGTCAGGTAGATCGCCCCGTTTCCGCATTACGACAACTACTCAGTTGTTGCCGAACACCCCCTAACACGTCTCACACGTCCTCCATGGAGAGCCACACCTGCTGACTGTGAATGGTTATTGCACGTCGGTTCGAACACAGGCGGTGGTCACATTAATGTGACTGGACCATTTAGTTTCAGGGGCTAGGCATGAACCGTGTTATGTATTCAAGAATCAGTCGTACAGTGCCGAAAAAAAAGTACACCTGGAAAGACTACGTCAAGTTTGATCCGATAACGCTACTTCGGGGATAGTAAGTGACCTAATAATGGTTTCAACGTCGTCCGCCAACACGTGGCGTAATGGCATAGCCTCTAAATGTATCTACATCTACATCTACATTTATACTCCGCAAGCCACCCAACGGTGTGTGGCGGAGGGCACTTTACGTGCCACTGTCATTACCTCCCTTTCCTGTTCCAGTCGCGTATGGTTCGCGGGAAGAATGACTGTCTGAAAGCCTCCGTGCGCGCACGAAGCTCTCTAATTTATATTCGTGACCTCCTCGGGAGGTATAAGTAGGGGGAAGCAATATATTCGATACCTCATCCAGAAACGCACCCTCTCGACCCTGGCGAGCAAGCTACACCGCGATGCAGAGCGCCTCTCTTGCAGAGTCTGCCACTTGAGTTTATTAAACATCTCCGTACGCTATCACGGTTACAAATAACCCTGTGACGAAACGCGCCGCTCTTCTTTGAATCTTCTCTATCTCCTCCGTCAAACCGATCTGGTACGTATCCCACACTGATGAGCAATACTCAAGAATAGGTCGAACGAGTGTTTTGTAAGCCACCTCCTTTGTTAATGGACTACATTTTCTAAGGATTCTCCCAATGAATCTCAATCTGGTACCCGCCTTACCAACAATTAATTTTATATGATCATTCCACTTCAAATCGTTCCGCACGCATACTCCCAGATATTTTACAGAAGTAACTGCTACCAGTGTTTGTTCCGCTATTTTATAATCATACAAGAAAGGATCCTTCTTTCTATGTATTCGCAATACATTACATTTGTCTATGTTAAGGGTCAGTTGCCACTCCCTGCACCAAGTGCCTATCCGCTGCAGATCTTCCTGCATTTCGCTACAATTTTCTAATGCTGCAACTTCTCTGTATACTACAGCATCATCCGCGAAAAGCCCCATGGAACTTCCGGCACTATCTACTAGGTCATTTATATATATATATATATATATATATATATATATATATATATATATATGTGTGTGTGTGTGTGTGTGTACCCTTTAACAGCGAATGCTCACAGCTAGAAGGCTCAGAGCTGTGCAGACGTGTGAAGCAAGCAGACAACCTCGCCATGGAGGCGCTCTCGTGCTTCCTGGGCCACCTGAACGAGTTTGAAATGGGTCAAATTGTGGACTTCCGAGTGCCGGGATTGGGGCCGTTCAGAAAATTGCCATACATATAGGACGTGCTTCGTTACTTGTGCAACGATACTGCTATAAGTGCTCACGTGACGTTGTCACAACCATAGACGAGGTTCTGGACGTCCACACAGCACAGACGCCCGCCAGGATCTTCTTATTGGAATGGTAGCAGTGGCAAATCATACAGATACCACAGCACAGATAAGAGCCCGGACGTGTCAACACAAGCTGTTGCGAACCCGTTATTAGCAGTTGGACTATTGGCACGCACGTATGTAGCCCATCTTCCACTCACGCCGCAGCATCGAAGTGCACGGCTCGACTGGTGCCGTCAGAGGGACACTTACGGAAGATAGAATGGCCGCCGTGGCCTTCAGCTATAAAAGCAGATTCTGCCTGCGTGCAAGTGATGGACGACATATACCTGATGAGCGCTATCTCCTAAATGGCATTCGTCCGTCTTCCAAAACTTCTGTTATTGACATTACGTAATGCGCTTGACCTCCTTCAAGACGTCCGACTGGTTTGTCCTCCAAAACAGTCCAAATGGCGACATCAACGAGAAAATCTACTCCGTTCATTAGGAAGTGTAAACATGGCACAGATATTATAGATCGATCACCCTGCTTTCATTGTGTTTTAGTGAAAGAAGATGATAATTTAAAGTTCCATCTACACGATGCTCAGTCTTCAGTTGCAGAAGAAACGAGCCTTTTTCATTTTCAAAGACTCACCTTCACTGATGTCGGAAAACAACGGTAAACCTAAGTGTGAATGACCGAATGGAAGTTTGAACCTCACTCCACCTGAACATGAGACCAGAGTACCAATACGCCATCTCACTCGGTCAGTTAGTTGCGTTCGAATCACATGTCTGTTTGTATTACAGGGTACTACTAACAAATACCGTCTCTAATGAAAAGGACTTTCACTGACTGTAAATTCAAATAACTTTCTCCATTACACATTCCTGTTAATAGAAATATCTTAGCCGTCATTTAAAGCTGTTTACAACATTATTCCATATTATACAGGGTGATTCAAAAAGAATACCACAACTTTAAAAATGTGTATTTAATGAAAGAAACATAATATAACCTTCTGTTATACGTAATTACAAAGAGTATTTAAAAAGGTTTTTTTTCACTCAAAAACAAGTTCAGAGATGTTCAATATGGCCCCCTCCAGACACTCGAGCAATATCAACCCGATACTCCAACTCGTTCCACACTCTCTGTAGCATATCAGACGTAACAGTTTGGATAGCTGCTGTTATTTCTCGTTTCAAATCATCAATGGTGGCTGGGAGAGGTGGCCGAAACACCATATCCTTAACATACCCCCATAAGAAAAAATCACAGGGGGTAAGATCAGGGCTTCTTGGAGGCCAGTGATGAAGTGGTCTGTCTTAGCATCAACTGACGCTGACGCCTAGTCAACAGCGCCTCAAGCGAACAAATGTACAACTAAATGAAACTTTATAGCTCCCTTAATTCGCCGACAGATAGTGCTTAGCTCTGCCTTTTGTCGTTGCAGAGTTTTAAATTCCTAAAGTTGTGGTATTCTTTTTGAATCACCCTGTATTTCCTTTTATTCCGATAATGCTTAAGTGCCTTGCGCTCGTAAGTATAATAGCACGAATTTTCTTAAATCAATTTTATTTCTCCATACACAGCCCTATAATACCCTCCAGTTTAGCTGAGAGAGCTAATGCACTGCTTCCTGGACTCGGCCCCAGATCGAATCTGCCCATCCGGCCAGAAGTTTACCGACGACCGCCGGTGTGCCGGCCAGCCTGGATGTGGTTTTTAGGCTGTTTTCCAAATCCCACTAGATGAATACCGGGCTGGCCCCCACGTCCCGACTCAGTTACATGGTTTACAGACATCTGAACACATTCGCACTTTTCCATGGATTACACTGGTCGCAGACAGTTGGGGTACACTAAATCCGTCCCGGGGGCTACAGCGTGGTGGCAGCAGGGGCATCCAGCCATGCCTTAAACTAAACTTGCCAAATCCGATTAACCATGCCGACCCTGCGTAACCGAGGGAAAAGACCCAAGCAATAGATACATACACTAATACATTTGCAATAAAGGCAATAGTCAAGCTAGTGAACTGGGTATTACGAGTAGAGCTTTCATGATTATGGTTGTCATTGTAAGTGCAACTCCTATTATCACTCATTATACCAACTATGGCTAAAATCTAGAACAGAGTAGCGCCTGCCAGGGTGGTGTACACCTGCGACACACAGGTTGACACACCTTGAGTTTTGTGTTGTCAGTAGGAGGATAGTTATAAGTAATCACTGAAAGGCGAGAGAAGAGGTGATATATTTCGAATGCCGAAATTGAAACCACTCCATGTTTTTCGCGGGTTATTCGTGTTTCCCTTACATTTGCTTAACCAAAGACACGAATTTTTTTTATTGAGTGTTTGTAAGTTGCTGAGCCGTCCTGTGGTTTGCGTTGGTGCTGTTTGTAGGTTTCCGCCCTCTGTTGGAGGAAGACCATATCCTTCAGTTGGCATGGCTGCGCTTGTTTGTCTTCTTCTCATGTTGACTGGCACCACTCGGTTTCGAAAGCGTTGCCTGTCCGCTAGTGGCAGCAGCGGCGGCTATAGATATGTAGTAACTGTTGCCCTGTCTTTGGCGCGACGTCGTTGTTTTTCTGGGTCGTGTGAGTGGGCCAGTTCGGTTGGGGACTCAGGAGGAGCCAGGTCCGCACAGAGCCAGAACACACTGGGACCGCTTGCGGCACGAATGGACTGCCGGATGGAAGGACTGTGGTCACGAGGGTGCACGATCTCGTTGTAAACCGGGTCCAGCAAGCTTTAAGATGAGTACATTTCAATCAAAGTAGAGGAACCTCCACCATTGTGATACCTTGCGATTCTCCAGCGATTTCGGTTCATGTTGCTGCTCATAGTGTCTCCGAGGCGAAGGGCAGCGGGGTGGATTGCTTGGGGAAGGCGGATCTGATTAGCTTTCCTCGACTTCTTATTACTATTTACTGCGTTCAATTTGCTACAGTTTGCTAAGTTTAACCAGTGGTAGTTTTTTTTGCCTGGTCCCAATTACCTGCCCTGGGGTTAGTGTATGCAACGGCAGTGTATGTTTCCTGGCCTTGCAGCTGCTGTCCGGCAAGGCGTGTAGTTTTGACAGCTTTCTTCATTGTAGGCCGAGAGGTGGTTCTTCTACTCTGGTGGTAGTGGCTCCTTTTTCGTTTCGGGTGCTCTAGACACAGTACTCTGGGGACGTAGTGCAGACCGCTGGATTCGGCTTTGGCGTATTGTTCCACCGTTGCATTTGGTTTATCGGAAGTAAGGTAGCTTTAGCAATATTATCATTAGTCATTCGTTAGACTGCCACTAGTCTGAGTTACCATCTTGTAAAGTGAATGCAACTCTTGACTGCCTATCTCATCGCTCGCGAAAGTGTTTGTTGCCGAACCTTATCAGAGGTCGATTCCTGGAGCACCGTCTGTGTTCCTTAGGTCTTGTAAGACATGTGTGTCCTAAAAGCAGGTCTGATTGCCAGTAGTTTAGTGTAACGCTCCTTCAGCCCACGCCTTCTGTGCGTATCATCTGCCTCAGTATCCATTAAGGAACTTATGTACTGGTCCTTGTGTTTTGTTATTGTATTATTTATTACAATACCTTGTAATGCCTATATTAAAGGTTATGTATGTCTAGTTAATAGTTCCGGTCGCCTTCTGCAATAAATCTAGCGGTGTAGTTTTCAGTGGATGTTAAGGGTTGTGTTTCAGTGTGTAACGTCCCCACAGAAAATACCCTCTACCACGCACCAATTAATCATTGTCAATCGAACCATCCACATTCATTCACTTTGGAAAAGTATCTGATCTGATTTTCTCGTAACATATGCGGCGACAGCTAGACGACGCCAAAGTATTTTCTAGCGCGTTTATTCTTTGAAATAACAGAATGCATATATGCATTCTCCATGGTTGTTAGAGTGGTAACTAGGACAGCTTCTGGAGTAGGGATTGAGGGATTGACGTATTTCTGAGAGATACATATTCTCATTTTCTTCTCGCTAAATCGAGCGAATTAACTTGTGTGCCACTAGCGGTTTGTTTGAATAGAAAGAGAGTGTAAACGGAAAATAATTAAGACGTGGAATCACCGGAGATCTGGACATGTAATGGAGATGGATTTAATACACAGTTTCCTTCATAAATAAGGTTTGTGACTTTTTGTTCCGGAGTGAATGAACGAATGAGTTTTTTTCTGAACCGTTTGATGATCACGTTGGCCCTGTAATTAGTGGGGAAGTTTCAGCTGTGTCGAAGAGAGCCTGCAATCACTGAGTCTGGGTTAAATCGTCCAAAAAGGCTTCGTACACATCTGGAATTCGCAATCTTTCGTAAAAGGAACGAATTGTCCACACGATTGATTCTCCCGACTGAATTCAGTGTTTAACAGTAATAATAAATGTAAAGATCTTTTACAGCAAGCCAGCCGCTGATTACCAAGACGAAGGACTCCACCAAAGATCCTATTTGGCTGATTTCACGTAATAAAATATTATAATAAAAACTGTAGATAGATAAAGGAGAGAAAGAGAGAGAGCGAATGAAAATAGAGATAATATTAATAATCCTCCATTAGTATAACTTTTCGCCTGTCGTATCACGGATCAGCCAAGACACGGGAGGCCCTTACATTACTGTATAGATTTATGTGTGAAGGTGAAAGGGTCTTAAAGACAACAGATACACGTCTATACAGACAAGACATTACACAAAGTTAGCGGCTAGCTGCATTCATCATCTATTCATAGAGGAAGAGACAACTTAATATTATTAGCATGTTAAAATGGCCAATCCGTGACAGGACACGTTTTTGGACGTTGCTAAAATAATTTTGCTCTCTGTTTCATGTCAACTACGACGAGCTAACCTAACTGACGCTTGGAAAAGAGAGGAAAGACTCGCAGGTGATATAATAGGATCTACAAATAAATTCGAATGACAGGAAATTTTTCTGCTTGACTCACGTAGTACTAAAAAAAAAAAAAAAAAACTGGGCGCAGAGAAAAGGCCAGGTCTATAAATTTATTATTATAGCTTGCTAGTTTAATTGAAGTATACGCTTTTTTCTTTAGTGTTATTGGATTTTTGAACATTGGTTAACTCTATTCATCTTCGATGTATTGTCATTGACCTGTCCCAGTTGCATTTATATGTATATGTACATTAAGAAGGTAGACACAGAAGTACTTTTGTGTGAACGGAGTTACAAATAATGACAGTAGAAGGGAGTTATATATAGTGACAGTAGAACATTTATATGGTTTTAACTAGGGCAATGTTTAGGATGAGTCAAGCAGAGCAAAGCAGCACGCAACAGCCTTCAGCTGTTACCACTGATAATAATGACGTAGTAAGAAGTGTTGTTGGACCGATGGCTACAGATAGCGCAATTGAACGCCCTGTAGACACGGCTGGGGGCGTAACAGTTAGTAAGTACACAGCAGGGATTAGATCCATTGGTAATTATCATGAGACAGATGCAGATGATAACCGAGAGCATGAATACTTTGAAAACCGATATTAACAAGAAATTAGCCTCAGTTACTGAAGGGCAAAATGATTTGAATACGAAATTAGCCTCAGTTACTGAAGGGCAGGAAAATCTGAAAACCGACATTAACACGAAATTGGCCTCAGTTACGGAAGAGCAAAATGATTTGAATACGAAATTAGCCTCAGTTACTGAAGGGCAAAATGATTTGAATACGAAATTAGCCTCAGTTACTGAAGGGCAGGAAAATCTGAAAACCGATACTAAAGCACAATTAGTGACAGTCACTCAAACACAAGAAGAAATGAAATTAGTCCAGACTGAGATTAAGCAGCAGTTACAAGACAGTTTTTCCGAATTAGAGCAGCGGATAGAGGCGAAGACTAAGAAACTCAAAGATCAGGCCGAAGAGACGGAACGAAAATTAACTGCACAAATAGAACTGGTGAAAGTACAATGTGAGGAATCTATTCACCGCGTACGTGTCGAAATGAAGGAGTATGTGGCTATTAAGATAGATACTGTACGGGAACAAGTGGAAATGGTTCCGCAATTAATACAAAAGCAAGACGCCATGTCATGTGCAATTGCGCAACTTCCTGAATTGGCACGTACACAGGCTAACCTAAAGGAAAGCGTTGAACATCTGACAGAGCGTCAAGAAGTTATAGACCACCAAATTAACGTATTAACGGGTAAATTATCCGAAATCACATTAGAAAACAAAAGCCTAATGTGTGAAAACGTTGAGCAAAATGTTAAGGCAGCATTCCAGAGTTTATCTGGCAAACAGGAAGAGAATTTGTTTGCGAAAGGACTTGAGGAGGTGCGACACCAGTTAGGTGCTGATTTGGAGCATTGGAAACAAACGATAGAAGAGTCGATGCACGCTTCACAACAAAGCTCAGAACAAATGAATACAGGGCAGCAGCAGAGGTTGGCAGCGACTATAGAGCCAGTTACTACCCATTCGCACACAATACCGACTTGTGTAAGTAATTCAAACATTAAATTGCCACAAGCTGGCTGTTCGCGTGAAGTCTTATCTAACGGAGATTACGAAAGCCTTTGCCATGCCGAAGAAAAAATGATAAAGCATCGGCAATTCCAGATTTTTAACCCTGACAAAAGGGGGGGTCCATCCAGTTGTTTTTATTCGAAGTTTCAGAGGCGTGTTACCCACAAATTGGTCGGAGTGGCAGAAGATCAGTTTTGTTACAGGATATATACAAGGTTCGGGGGCAATCTGGGCCTCGGACATGACTTCTGTTTGCTCGACATATGACGATTTTGAGAAGGCGTTTTTGGCAAAGTTCTGGTCAGAAGGGGTACAGGAACGCCTAAGGCAGGAGGTGCTCTACCCAGAGCCTTTCTCCTTTTCGAAAGGAAGCCTTAAAAAGTATTTCGAAAAATATATAAATAAAACGAGATACTGGGACAGACGTATGCCTTTGCCAGACATAATAAACATACTTAAGGCAAGACTACCAACTAGCATCCGGAATCAATTGATTTACGGCAACGACAAAGACTTGGAGTCGTTCCTCACGACGTTGGACCATATAGATATTATCGAAGAGAACAACCAGAAAGCCCGTAATAACAGATTCCAATATAGGGAGATAGAACCTCCGCCAAACGGTAGGCAAGGTGGAAGTATGTGTTATGCCAATAGCGATCAATCGACACTTAGAAGGAATGAACAGAGATCGTTAAGTAATGGAGAAACCCCTCAAAATCTCAGTAGTAATCCCGGCAATGGTCTTGCGAGGGGCTATTCAAGGAACAACAGGAACGGGAAAAGATACAATCCCGTGTGGGGGAACGAAAGAAATTTCAGACCCCAAGCCTGGAATAATAACGATAATAGGAAGTGGAATCAACCGGGAGGAATGAATTCAAATAGCCAACATCAGTGGGGACGGACGTCTACGAATCAACCGGTAATTACCGAAGTGACGGATGATGTCAACCAGCAGACAAATCAAAATCCAGCAAACTTGCAAGGACCCACTCGTGCCCCGGAGGAGCGGTCAACAATTGGTTGAGGGGCAACAGGATATGTGTTCCCATGTTAACGTATAATGATGGACGATTACTGGCAGATGAACTGACCGAGGACTTAGAACCACAAGATGAGGATAAGGAACAGGTGGCAGTAGCCGAAGTGCAAGTCATTATGGAGACCGTACCTATAGTGGCGGTTTTAGACACAGCTGCAACCACAAATGTTATTTCGGAGGCACTATTCAACAGGATCAGAAATATAAGACGAGTACCAATTTTTCCAGTTCAAAATTGCAGAATAATAGGCGCCGTTGGGGCTCGATCGGCTAATGTAAAGGTGCAGTCACTACTTGGTGTGGAAGTCGGAAATGTAGCAATATTAAGCACATTCCTTGTTGTGAAAAATTTGGTGGTAGATTGCATTATAGGAGTCGACAGCCTACGTCAATACGGTTGCAGAATAGATTTTAAAACAGGAAAAATTTGGTTGAATGTTAATAAACAAGAAATTGAGTTGGAGTTGTTGAGAAAAAAAAAGCCTTACGAGAAAATATAATTGTGGGATCAGTGTGCAAGTAATCAGGACGGCCCAAAATTCGAAAGAGCACGTAATTAATGAGTTCCAAGTCAAAGAAGATTTCGGTCAATTAGTGTTTGAAAAGTTAAATGAATCCGACTGCATTATCGTAGATCAGAAGAAGCAGCTCAATGAATTATTATTAACGTATGAAAACGTTTTTGATGAAAGGCCAGGAGTTATTGTGGGATACATATGCCGTCTCTACGTTAAGCCGCACAAACGTATTGTAGAACTTTCTATCCTGTTCCCTGGAGGTTAAAGGCTCAAGTTCAAAAGGAAATAGATCGCATGTTGAAATGGGGTTTGATCGAACCCTCTACAAGCCCATACTGCTCCCCATTGTTAGTCGTGCCAAAAGCAAATGGGACGGTTAGACTGGTACTCGATGCCAGAGAAATAAATAAAATCATAATTCCAGTGAGAACACATCCGGAAAACATAGACGAACTTATACAACGGTTCCAGGATGTTCAATATTTGACGAGCATTGATTTGCGGAGCTCTTATTGGCAAGTCAAGCTGGATGAGTCATCAAGGAAGTATACGGCCTTCATTTATTCCGGAAGAAGTTACCAATTTACTGTAGTTCCTTTCGGACTCAACATTAGTGCCGTAATCTTTATAGCAGCTCTAGATTATGCACTAGGCCCAGAACTCAGAAGCAGGATAACAGTGTTTGTTGATGATTTGCTTATTGCATCGAAAACTTGGGAGGAGCATATTACCTTACTGAACCGAGTGTTGGACGTGTTCAAAACCATGGGAATAAGTGCTAACCTACAGAAATCCCATTTTGCAGTAAACAGAATCAAGTTCCTGGGGCATATAATTGACGCAAAGGGAATTTTACCAACCAAGGAGAAGCTAATTGCGATTAGTAAGTTTCCAACACCCAGGAATAGGAGGCAATTAAAAGGGTTTATGGGCCTTGCCTCATTTTTTAGAAGATTCATAACAAATCAGGCGATAAACACAGCGGCTCTAAATAATCTATTGAAGAAGGCTGTGCCTGGACATTAGAGTGTCAAGAAGCATTCGAAGAGATAAAGAAGCAATTATTAAATGCACCGCTTTTGTACCATCCGGACATGCAAAAAGAATTTTACTTGTCAACAGATTCTTCGAATGTGGGTATTGGAGCGTGCCTTTTCCAAGTACGCAAGATAAATGGAAAACTCACCTTCTGTCCTATTGCGTTTGCTAGTCGTGTTTTGTCCAACTGTGAACGAACTTACACGACGACAGAATTAGAGGCTCTTGCAGTCATCTGGGTATTTAAATAATTTCATTATTATCTATATGGGTCAAAGACTATCGTATATTGCGATCATCAATCATTAATGTTTTTACAAACGTGTAAACTGTTACACCCCAGACTGGCTAGATGGACTCTCGCTCTGTAACAATACCAATTTAAGATCTTGCATGTCTCAGGACAGCAAAACATTATTGCTGACGCTCTATCAAGGTCACCACAGGGTTTGACCAAAGAGATTGAAGTAAATAATAACTCAGAATTCCCTGTATTGCTGCTGCAGGAAAATCCATATAAGATGAACTACGTCAATTTGTGTGCGCATATGGCACAGTTACAGAAAAGAGATGCTCAATGGGGAAGTGTCATTCAAAGCTTACAACAGCAACCTTCGGATCAGATGGCAAATTATTACAAGCTGGTAAATGGCGTATTATTTTTCCGCTGTGGAAGGCCAAACAAAGTCCGATGGTGTGTTTGTATACCTGAGGCGCAAATAGAGAAACTCGTATGGTTCACCCATTTAACCTGGGGACATTTCGGTGCGACAAAATGTGCAAACAAGATAAGTGTGTACTGTTATTTTCCCAGCATAAAGCGCAGAGTGCATGCGGTCTTGAAGAAATGCATAATCTGTCAAAAAGCAAAGCCGGATTCAAAAGGGAGTAAGCACCCATTATGCTCTATATTAGTCCGATAACCAAAAGAATTAATTTCGTGCGATCTGTGTGGACCGTTACCTACTTCAAGAGGAGGTGTTAGATATGTGTTGGCATTTCTCGATGTGTGTACGAAATACGTAAAGCTATACCCGATAAAGGCGGCTACAGCCAAAGTAATTGTATTAAGATTGATAAGGGATTATCTTCCACATGTTGGTATACCTAAGGCGATAATGACAGACAATGCTAAGATATTTACGGGACTCCGATGGAAACAGGCTTTGTCTCAAGTCGGTGTGAAATGAACCACACTTTCCATTATTCGATGATTTGAATCCAAAATCTACTGCAAGTTGCATGAATCCTTTAAATTACGAAGAACAAATCATTGACAGAAATGTGTCAGAATTTTTGGACTTACAAGCACAAATGGTGATGCGAAGTCCAAAAGAAAATTCAAACTAGAGTAATTATTATGATGTTTTCGGCAACAGCATTAGTCAATGGATAAATAGAAACTTTAAGTCAATGGCTAAATTCCTTGCAGTACATCGTAAGAAAAAGGATGCATGAAGCCATAGGGACTTTGTTTTCAAAAAGGAGAATCTTGGACGGTGGAATCTAACCAGTTCTTTTACAGGAAGAGTTTCCCTTTCGGTCATTGCTAATTCTTTTGGAATGATTGTTGCATGTGAAATCTGGTATCCCTGTTCCTTCTACTCTTCCCATTGTGGGCCGCGTAGAAGACAGACTACAAATGTGGACGTCGGGGACATGCAAGATCCGGGGGAGTTTCAGCATCGCAAGATATTGTCCTGAGAACAAGATTGTAAAAAAAGAAACTCGAGTTATTTATTGTACATTTTTTTTTTTTTTTGCTATAGGCACAAATCACTCTTCTCCAAATCGTTATATAAATTGATCCCTATCTTTCCTTTAGAGATCAATTTCAAAATTATTTTTTCTCTTCTGTAGGCTTTCCTATCTTCTATGTACCGTAGGCTGGGGGTCTAGGCTTAAGAGGTTTTCCAAGATTTCCCTGCTTAAGAAAGTTCCCGAATGGGTAGACCCTGGTAACAGTCTCATGAAAGATCATCTTCCTTGGTTGTGCACAGCAAACATAACACCTTGATGCACGTAAAAGCAATACAGCCGCGGTACCTGTCTCTTCATTTCTTCTGTTTCCAATGTTTATTTTCTTCGTCTGTCTTAAACATAATTAATCTTTTTCAGTCGGAGGACTGACACTCATCACTTCCGGGTTACCCACACTAATAGATAGCTCGCGAAGTGTGTTCGTTAAATCAAAATTAGGCTCACAAACTTCGCTCGCTGCGAGGGGCATTGTAACGTCCCCACAGAAAATACCCTCTACCACGCACCAATTAATCATTGTCAATCAAACCATCCACATTCATTCACTTTGGAAAAGTATCTGATCCCGATTTTCTCGTAACATATGCGGCGACAGCTAGACGACGCCAAAGTATTTTCTAGCGCGTTTATTCTTTGAAATAACAGAATGCATATATGCATTCTCCATGGTTGTTAGAGTGGTAACTAGGACAGCTTCTGGAGTAGGGATTGAGGGATTGACGTATTTATGAGAGATACATATTCTCATTTTCTTCTCGCTAAATCGAGTGAATTAACTTGTGTGCCACTAGCGGTTTGTTTGAATAGAAAGAGAGTGTAAACGGAAAATAATTAAGACGTGGAATCACCGGAGATCTGGACATGTAATGGAGATGGATTTAATACACAGTTTCCTTCATAAATAAGGTTTGTGACTTTTTGTTCCGGAGTGAATGAACGAATGAGTTTTTTTCTGAACCGTTTGATGGTCACGTTGGCCCTGTAATTAGTGGGGAAGTTTCAGCTGTGTCGAAGAGAGCCTGCAATCACTGAGTCTGGGTTAAATCGTCCAAAAAGGCTTCGTACACATCTGGAATTCGCAATCTTTCGTAAAAGGAACGAATTGTCCACACGATTGATTCTCCCGATTGAATACAGTGTTTAACAGTAATAATAAATGTAAAGATCTTTTACAGCAAGCCAGCCGCTGATTACCAAGGCGAAAGACTCCACCAAAGATCCTATTTGGCTGATTTCACGTAATAAAATATTATATTAAAAACTGTAGATAGATAAAGGAGAGAAAGAGAGAGAGCGAATGAAAGTAGAGATAATATTAATAATCCTCCATTAGTATAACTTTTCGCCTGTCGTATCACGGATCAGCCAAGACACGGGAGGCCCTTACATTACTGTATAGATTTATGTGTGAAGGTGAAAGGGTCTTAAAGACAACAGATACACGTCTATACAGACAAGACATTACACAAAGTTAGCGGCTAGCTGCATTCATCATCTATTCATAGAGGAAGAGACAACTTAATATTACTAGCATGTTAAAAGTGTTTACCATCATCTTATTTCACCCGTTTGGTGATCAGTTGTTTCTGTTTTTAATTAACCTTTGCTATTGCATTTGCAGATTTACAGCAGGTTTCTAAATTTTTTTCATATTATTGCCGTTCCTGGCGTGTAAGGCCTTCAGCCATGATTGAGGACACTTGCCTTAAAATTCTAATTTGGTATTTGTATTTACACAGTAAGCTTTAAAACCGTCTTTACTGCCTTTCCTCGCGTGTGATACCTTCTGCTGTGTTGGTGGCGACTTGCCTTTTATATTTCAATACCTGTCATTTATAACTTGCAGTGAGTTTTAAGCAATTCTCAATTTATTGCCATTCCTAGCGTGTAAGGCCTTCTGTCCCGACCACAGTGGCTTGCTTTTAAAAAATATCTGCTGTATATATATTTAATTGTGATTTGCTAAATTGTAACTCTCTGAAAACACTATTATTTACACAGTTGTTTATTCCTTCATTAATAACGTATGGTATTTTTATTTACTGTTGAGTCTGGAATTACTGGTTTAAAATAAATTCTGTGTAACTGTAAAACGCAACCATTAGTGACTGATTACGGCCCCGTCCACAATCGTAACCGAATCCTGCCTTCCCTTGACCACAGGTTTCAGTTACATTGCTCTGACAAAGAGGATTATAGTGTAGCCTGTAGTTTTCCGCTGCCGGGCACTGTGTATTAGAGGAGCGTTTAAGCTGCAACCAGTCTGTGAGACTTTCACAATGGCAAGACAGGGACTGCTGAAGTGTTTGTCTCGCACAGGAAGGGATCGCTCTGTGTGAAGTCTGATGGAGTAAGATGGAGATCGCTAGCCGCTACATCACTAGTAGTAGCAGAACAAAGCGCACATGTTGCCGTTAGTATCAACTTTTCTTGTTTGTGGCTGATACCTTGATAGCTGAGAAATGCAGACAAACACATGAATTAATTCGCCTGGAATTTGCTGCCAGTGCTGGGAACAGCCACAAGAAACAACGTGAGAACGAAACGGGTTTCCTGGTTTGAAGGATCGGAAGTTGTCACTCCGCACGAAGACTGACAGACGACCATCTGGAGCGACTGCAAATTCAGCCCGCGAACGACAGAAACGTCCTGGAGGCCAGCGTGAGGAGAACAAGTAGCACTGTGTGAAGCAGGAGCAGCCAAGGGATCACACAGTGAGAATCGATCAGACAGTCAGGCAGAGAGACAGCGAGCACACTGATGAGTTAGAGATGCCAGATGGAGAACAGACAGTGTTGAGACGTTTGAGCGGGAAATCAGAGGAATCGGAAAAGACAATGAATTCACATTCTAGAGGCATGCCAACATGTTGGTTACTCAATCATTGGATTCTCAGTCGAATATCTGATGTCATAGGAGAATTAAGCGTAACCTTGTGACATATCCATATTCAATCAATGATGAATTGGCGTATCCTTACAGTTTGGTGTTTGGATTTCTGAGTATGTGACTGATTTTCAAAAATGGCTCTGAGCACTATGCGACCCAACTTCTGAGGTCATCAGTCGCCTAGAACTTAGAACTAATTAAACCTAACTAACCTAAGGAAATCACACACACCCATGCCCGAGGCAGGATTCGAACCTGCTACCGTAGCGGTCACGCGGTTCCAGACTGAAGCGCCTTTAACCGTACGGCCACACCGGCCGGCGACTGATTTTCCTTGACTGCTCTCAGACCCAAATGTTATGCTGATACGACTTCTGCGAGACAATTACCGCGGCTAATACACCTACATCTACATATACATACATACTCCGGAGGCCAACAAATGGTGCTTGCCATAGGGTACCCTGTACCACTGATAGTGGTTTCCTTTCCTGTTCCACTCGCAGATAGAGCGACGGAGAAACAACAGTCTACTTGCCTCTGTCTGAGCGCTGGTGTAGGGGTAGCGTCTTTCATTACTCATGAAAACAACCTAGGACCTGGGTTCGAAACCCGCCACTGCTTAAATTTTGAATAATAATCAATATTGGCAGCCGAATGTTTTCGACATAAGAAGTTATCCTGATACTGTCAACGGCCTTGTCAAAGAGGGCGGAGGAGAAGTTAAGGGCATTCTCTTGTCGTTGGAGTGGGAAACTGCTCCTAAACGTGGAAGAATCAGCAATGATCAACGGCATGAGGATGCAGAAGGAAATGGAAACAACTGCATTAAAGACACATAACATGTATCCACAGGACATGTGGCCTGTAATTTAAAAAGTGTCATATTGATCTCTCCATTGACAAAAGATTCCGGAATAGTCCTCCATTCGGATCTCCGGGAGGGGACTTCAAAGAGGGAGATGATCATGAGAGAAATATTGAATAACCAACCAAAGGATAATTTTCTACGAGTCAGGGCGTGGAATATGAGAAGCTTGAACATAGTAGGGAAGCTAGACAATCTGAAAAGGGAAATGCAAAGGCTCAATCTAGATGTAATGGGGCTCAGTGAAGTGAAATGAAAAGAACACAAGGATTTCTGGCCACATGGGTATAAGTTAATATCAACAGCACAAGAAAATGGTATAACGGGAGTAGCACTCGTTATGAATACGAAGGTATGGCAGAGAGTTTGTTTTACTGTGAACAGTTGAGTGATAGGGTTATTCTTATCAGAATCGACAGCAAACCAACACCGACGACGATAGTTCAGATATACATGCCAACTTCAACAGCTGAAGATAAAGAGGTAGATATAGTATATGAGGATATTGAAAGGGCAATGCAATACGTGAATGGGGATGAAAAGCTAATAGGTATGGAGAAAGCAGTTGTAGGAGAAGGATCGGAAGGAAAGATTACAGGGTAATGTGGGCTTGGGACAAGGAACGAGAGGGGAGAAAGACTATTTGAGTTCTTTAATAAATTTCAGCTAGTAATAGCGAATACTCTGTTCATGGATCACGAGGAGGTATACTTCGAAAAGGCCGGGTGCTACCGTAAGATTTCAGTTAGATTACATCATGGTCAGACGGATATTCCGGAATCGGATACTGGATTGCAAGGCGTACCCAAAAGCAGATATAGACTCAGATTAAAATTCAATATTGATGAAGAGTAGGCTGAAGAGTTTAATCAGGAAGAATCAATACGCAAAAGAACTGGGTACGAAAGTACTAAGGACTAACGACATATGCTTGAAGTTCTCTAAGGCTCTGCAGGCAATCACAGAAGTCGCGAAGAAAAACATAGGTACAAAGAAGGTAACTGCGTAGAAACCATGGATAACGGAAGAAATGCTTCAGTTGATAGATGAAAGAATGAAGAACAAAAATGTTCAGGAAAATTAAGGAATACACAAATAAAAGTCGCGTAGGAATGAAATAAATAGGAAGTGTACGGAATCTAAGGCGAATGCCTGCATGAAAAATGTGAAGAAATCGGAAAAGAAACGGTTGTCGGAAGGACTACCGAAGCATACAGAAAAATCAAAGCAACCTTAGGTGAAATTGAAAGCAGGGTAGTAAAATTAAGAGTGCAATCGTAATTCCACTGTTAAATGCAGAGGAGAGAGCGGGTAGGTGGGAAAAGTACACAGGTTTCTATGAGGGGAAGATTTGTCGAATGTGACAGAAGATGAACAGGAGTCGATATACGAGAAACAGAGTATCCGGTATTGGAATCAGAATTTAAAAGAGCTTTGGAAGACTTAAGATACAATACGGCAGGAGGGAAATGTCTATTCATGTTATTGTGTGAAATGTATGAGTCCGGCGATATACCATCTGACTTTCGGTAAAATATCATCCACACAATTCCGTAGACGGCAAGAGCTGAGAAGTGCGAGAACTATCACACAATAAACTTAACAGCTCATGCATACAAGTTGCTGAGAAGAATAATACACTACTGGCCATTAAAATTGCTATGCCAGGAAGATGACGCGCTACAGACGCGAAATTTAACCGACAGGAAGAAGATGCTCTGTTATGCAAATGATTAGCTTTTCAGAGCATTCACACAAGGTTGGCGCTGGTGGCGACACCTTCAACGTGCTAACATAAGGACAGTTTCCAACCGATTTCTCATACACAAACAGCAGTTGACCGGCGTTACCTGATGAAACGTTGTTGTGATGCCTCGTGTAATGAGGAGAAATGCGTCCCATCACATTTCCGACTTTGATAAAGGTCGAATTGTAGCATATCGCGATTACGGTTTATCGTATAGCGACACTGCTGCTCGCATTGGTCGAGATCCAATGACTGTTAGCAGAATATGGAATCGGTGGGTTCAGGAGGGTAATACGGAACGCCGTGGTGGATCCCAACGGCCTCGTATCACTAGCAGTCGAGAAGACAGGCATCGTCCCGGCGGAGGTTCGAGTCCTCCCTCGGGCATGAATGCGTGTGTTTGTCCTTAGGATAATTTAGGTTAAGTAGTGTGTAAGTTCAGGGACTGATGACCTTAGCAGTTAAGTTCCTTAAGATTTCACACACATTTTTTTTCTTTTTTTTTCTTTTTACAGGCATCTTATCCGCATGGCTGTAACGGATCGTGCAGCCACGTCTCGATCCCTGAGTCAACAGATGGGGACGTTTTCAAAACAACAACCATCTGCACGAAAAATTCGACGACGTTTGCAGCAGCATGGACTATCAGCTCGGAGACCATGGCTGCGGTTACAGTTGACGCTGCATCACAGACAGGAGCGCCTGCGATGGAATACTCAACGACGAACCGGGTGCACGAAAGGAAAAACGTCATTCTTTTGGATGAATCCAGGTTCTGTATACAGCATCATAATGGGCGCATCCGTGTTTGGCGACATCGCAGTGAACGCACATTCAAAGCGTGTATTCGTCATCGCCATACAGGCGTATCACCCGGCGTGATGGTAAGGGGTGCCATTGGTTACACGTCTCGGTCAGCTCTTGTTCGCACCGAAGGCACTTTGAACAATGGACGTTACATTTCAGATGTGTTACGACCCGTGGCTCTACCCTTCATTCGATCCCTGCGAAACCCTACATTTCAGCAGGATAATGCACGACCGCACGTTGCAGGTCCTGTAAGGGCCTTTCTGGATACAGAAAATGTTCGACTGTTGCCCTGACCAGCACATTCTCCAGATCTGTCACGAATTGAAAACGTCTGGTCGATGGTGGCCGAGCAACTGTCTAGTCACAAGACGCCAGTCACTACTCTTGATGAACTGTGGTATCGTGTTGAAGCTGCATGGGCAGCTGTACCTGAACACGCTATCCGAGCTTTGTTTGATTCAGTGCCCAGGCGTATCAATGTCGTTATTACGGCCAGAGGTGGTTGTTCTGGGTACTGATTTCTCAGTTTCTGAGCACCCAAATTGCGTAAAAATGTAATCACATGTCAGTGCAAGTATAATATATTTGTCCAATGAATACAAGTGTATCATCTGCATTTATTCTTGGTGTAGCAATTTTAATGGTCAGTAGTGTACATAGAAGAATGGAAAAATAAAGATTCAGGATCTGTTAGAAGACCATGAGTTTAGCTTTAGGGAAGGTATAGGAACCATAAACCAGTACTGACGTTGTACTTGATAATGGAAGCACGACTACAGAAAAATCAAGACATATTTACAGGATTTGTCTACCTGAAAAAAGGGTGCGTTAGACAATGTCAAATGGTGTAAAATGTTCGAAATTCTGAAGAAAATGGGCGTAAGCTACATGGAGACGCGGGTAATATTGTAAATAGGCTGTTTAGGTTTTTATGTTGGTAACGTCACGTAGCGCTCTGTATGAAAATCACTGACTGTACTGTGTGAAGTCTGAGGCTGGTTTGCATTGTTGGAATTTGCTATTGTAGTGCTGGGCAGTTGGCTGTGAACAGCGCATAGCGTTGCGCAGTTGGAGGTGAGCCGCGAGCAGTAGTGGATGTGGGGAGAGATTGTTCAAATGGCTCGGAGCACTATGGGACTTAACATGAATGTCATCAGTCCCCTAGAAATTAGAACTACTTAAACCTAACTAACCTAAGGACAGCACACAACACCCAGTCATCACGAGGCAGAGAAAATCCTTGACCCCGCCGGGAATCGAACCCGGGAACCCGGGCGCGGGAAGCGAGAACGCTACCGCACAACCACGAGATGCGGACTGTGGGGAGAGAGATGGCGGAGTTTTGAGAGCGGATGATCTGGACGTGTGTCCAGCAGAGACAGTAAATTTGTAAGACTGGATGTCATGAATTGATATATAATGACTTTTGAACATTATTAAGGTAAATACATTGTTTGTTCTTTATCAAACCTTTCATTTGCTGACTATGCCTATCAGTAGTTACTTCCTTCAGTAGTTAGAATCTTTTCTTTTTTTAGTTGGCAGTATTGGCCCTCACTGTATTGCAGTAGTTCGAGTAACGAAGCTTTTTGTGAGGTAAGTGATTCATGAAAGGTATAAGTTATTGTTAGTCAGGGCCATTATTTTGTAGGGATTTTTGAAATTCAGACTGCGTAGCGCTAAAAATATTGTGTGTCAGTTTAAGCACAGTCATTTATAATTTTTCAAAGGGGACGTTACAATATACAACATGTACAAGAGCCATGGGAGGGTAATGAGAGTGGAAAACCAAGAACGAAGGGGGAAGGGGTGTAGTCTCTCGCCCCTACTGTTCAATCTGTACATCGAGGAAGCAATGATAGAAATAAAAGAAAGACTCACGAGTGGAGGTGAAAGGATATCAATGATACCGTTCTCTGATGATATTGCTATTCTGAGTGGAAGTGAAGTGGAAGTGAAGAAGAATTACATGATGTCCTGAATGGATTGAGACTTAATCGGAGATAGAAAAAAATACAGAGAATTAACAGAAATGAGAACAGCGAGAAACTTAACATCAGGATTGATGCTCACGAAGTAGATGAAGTCAAGTGAGTCTGCAACCTAGGAATGAAAATAACCAATGACGGACGGAGTATGGAGGACATCAAAAGCAAACTTGAACTGACAAGAAGGGCATTCTTGGCCAAGAGAAGCCTACTAGTATCAAACACCGCCCTCAATCTGAGGAAGAAATTTCGGAGAATGTACGTTTGGATCACAGCATTGTATGGTACTGAAACGTGGACTGTGAGAAAACCGGAACAGAAGAGAATGGAAACATTTGAGATGTGGTGCTACAGAGGAATGTTGAAAATTAGGTGGACTGATAAGGTAAAGAATGAGGAGGTTCTCCGCAGAATCGGAGAGGAAAGGAATATGTGGAAAACATTGACAAGGAGAGGGATAGAATGATAAGACATCTGTTAAGACATCAGAGAATGACTTCCAAGGTACTTGAGGGAGATGGAGAACACAAAAACTGAAGACTGATGTTGGAATACATCCAGCAGATAACTGAGGACATAGGTTGCAAGTGGTTCTCTGAGATGAAGAGGTTGGTAAAGTAGAGGAATTCCTGGCGGGCCGCATTAAAATATTAAGAAGACTGGAGACAAAAAAAAAAAGAAGAGCCCTGATTTCTGGTGTCTTATCTTCGTGGTTCTTACGCGAAACGTATGTTAGTGGTAACAGAATTGTTCTGCAGTCACCTTCAAATGCCCATGTTTCTCCACATGAAGGTTGCTCCCTCCAGGGACTAGTTCCCGAAGCATCTACGTAAACTTGCGTGATGGTCGAACCTACCGGAATCAAATCTAGCACTCCGCCTCGAATTACTTCGATGTCTTCCTTTAGTCCGACCTGCTGTGGGTCCCAAACACCTGAGCACTCGAGCAGTATTTAAGAATAGGTCGAAATAGCGTCCTACACGCAGTCTCATTTACAATATCCGCCAGGATCACAAGGACAGGGTGTTCGCAGTTAGGCGCGCAATTCCTGAGGGATTAAGTTAGCAGTCATGGAAGAAGAAACGAGGTTAGCTACCATAGACATCGGCCAACATGGAAGATGATAGCTACCAGTTATCAACTCGTCGCCACCCAACCACTGAGAGACGACTGATGCATCGCGCCCATCTCACGCCTGCCGCATACGCCTTATACAAATCTGACTCCGTCGAGTCGGGAGATGAGACAAGTCATTTGCCCCCACCTCTCTCGCCGTCCGTCCTTGGTCAATAACTCAGTTGCCGGCCGCGGTGGTCTAGCGGTTCTAGGCGCGCAGTCCGGAACCGCGCGACTGCTACGGTCGCAGGTTCGAATCCTGCCTCGGGCATGGATGTGTGTGATGTCCTTAGGTTAGTTAGGTTTAAGTAGTTCTAGGTTCTAGGGGACTGATGACCACAGTAGTTAAGTCCCATAGTGCTGATATCCATTTGAACCGTTTGAACCAATAACTCAGTTGTGTCCATACGAGTCAGATCGGCCCCGAGATTTATCTTTGGATCGATGATATTATCGAATCGTGGTACTCGTTGAACCTCTTTGGTCGCGATAGTTAAATCATGTAAAATTTGTTCATAACAATGATACCTTCCGTCAGGAACTATTGGGAATAATAATATGAAAAAATTATGGTTTGCAGGTTACACATTTCTAACCACATTAGCAGATTAATTTTTTAAACTTTTGATAATAATTATTTTTGCAAACAGCGGACACCCAAAAAAAACAGACGTGGCTCTGAGCACTATGGGACTTAACATCTATGGTTATCAGTCAAAAACAGATGTCTACATTTTCCTATGTACGTATGGCCGCAACTTCTTTGAAGTTTACAAAATACGAAACCTCTTATGTTACAACATGCTAAATACTCAGCTTCGTGTATCCTGCAATTTTTAACAAATTCTAGCAAGTAGAAGCTGGGAAAAAGTACACTTTATTCTAAAACAATGCAAGTTACAGGAAAGTGCCGTTAGAGTTGTCAATAGATTCAAACTCCATAAGACAGGTTGTCTGCATTCTCTTCCATCTTATCTCGAATGTCCTTTTTTCCTTCTTGTCTGCGATGTCTCGCCCTTGTTTCAAGGTCTCTAATAGCTCACTCTGATGCCCTAACTCTTTCTTCATCTAAATTTAACATTCGTTTCTGAGCCGTGGTCGGCTCGCGTTATGCCGTTTTGCTTTTGGGCATTTTATCACCATCGAGTGGCGTCTTATTCCTCCCTCAGTTACTATCTGAACGAGTTGCTCACTTGCCTACGTCAGTGGCAGCAGCAACGTTTATCGATACTAGTGCTGCTATAACTTCTCTGGTGTGGCAGTTATATTTCCGTGTTATAGTGGGTGTGACAGCTGGTCGGTTGCGGCGGAGGAGTGAGGAAGTGTCTGCGGCGTGTATCAAGCCGGATCTGCTGGCGGCGTGCATGCTCGGTCGGAGTTATGTGGCACTAGCTACGAGAACTGTTAAGTTCGTCGCCCACCGCACTTGCATAATTGAGTTGAGTAATCAGTGACCCTGCCATGAAAGCTCGAGCGTTGTGACATCTCTTTGTTGATTGCTGGTTGTTGCATCCTGGGCTGTCCTCGCAAGCAGCAACGTGATGATGTGCTGGAGTCGGCAAAATTTTGCAGCCGTCTACCTGTATGGTGTTTAACCTGTGAAATGCTTATAATTTATTACCGAAGTTCTCCAGCGGTCTCTTCTGCCTTGCGCCCATTAACGTTCCTGTTACCTGCCCTGCACAGTTTTGTGGTATGTGTTTTCCTCGCCGTGTTGATGCTAACCAGCACGGCGTGTAGTTCGACAGCTTGATGTTGTTCTCCTTTTCTCTTTGAGCGTTTAGTGTGTCTTGACTGTGTTTGTACGCCAATTATTAAGACATAATCCTGTTGCGATCCTCTTCTTCTCTGGTACTTCTGGTTGCCGTTGTGTTGGTCGGGTGGAAGGGAATTGATTATGCGGTTGGTTGGTTTGTCAGCCTTCCGTAGGTCGTGCTGCAACCTTATTGTTTAGTGTTACGCTTGGCTGTCAGTCTCACCTGAACTGTGGTTATAGTTTTCTCCCCAGGCTGACCCTTAGAACACTTCTGAGGACCACTATTTGTTCTTTCTGATTGTCATTTTATTTGGTCGCAGGTACTGTGCCAGGCCTTCAGCCGTGTATTAATATTGCCTGCTTTATGTTTAGTATATGGCCTTCAGTCGAACTTCATACCAACTTTAAGATTAGGCCTTCAGCCGTGTTTCATTTAAAATTTTTGTTGTTCTGCATTAAGGCCTTCAGCCGCGTTTGTTTAACAATCTGTGGCTTTAACATGTAAATCCTTGTCTGTACGGTTTCTCTTTAATTATCTTGATCTCTTCAAACGGCGTTCAGCCGTGTTCTGTAAATGTTTATCTTAAGGTTTTGTTTAATTATTCTTGAGTAATTGTTTGGGCCTTCAGTCGACAAGATATTTCAAGATTTCTTAAGATTTTTTTCTGTTGTACTGTGTAAAGACTTATCTTTAAAGTCTCTCTTTTATTATGTAAAGAAATCTATTTTAAATTGGGCTTTCAGCCGAAGAACTATCTTGAATTATCCTTAATATGGTCTTCGGCCGAAATTTGTAAATGCTTGGCTTTTAAAGAATTTCCGTAGCTGATCTGAAATACTATTTCAGCCTTTAGCCGAGAAGATATTGCAATTTTACGCAAGGCCTTCAGCCGTTATTCTAAATCCTGGTGTTTTGAAAGCAATCATTTAAACTTGTTCTGGATGAGTTACTTGGGCCCTCAGCCGTGAGTTGATCTTTGTCGTTTTGAAGAGAAAACTGTGCATTGGTTTGAGGAATAAAGATGTGTGTGTTCTTACATAACTAACAGTAATTGTCCTTGGCCCGTTCCACAATCTGATCCGCTCTGTCCAGCGAAACCAGATTTCAGTTTAGCTGTGAAATGACTAACAGCTTGTACCAGTCTTTTCACGGTTTCACACCTTGCTACATTTCCTTCATTGACCGTTGCCACTGCATCAAAGACGTCGAAATGCAGTGTACTAATTGACACATCACTGGTAGTCTGTCCCAGATTACGTTCTCGATGGACTCATTAGCAATGTGGTCACGAAGAAATTTATTCAGTAGTCTTACATCTGACAAATATCTAAAACTTTTCTGTGAATACCTCTACTACGGCAATATGTATAACTGGATTTCGAATAAGTTTCTCATCATTTTGCTGTGCTCTGTTGTATTTGAACCATGGAAACTTCCTGGAAAGAGTAGGCCATGAAAGAGTTGATCGTCTGTTGAAGAGAGGTGGAACAACACTGCCCATACAGCTTTCCTCATGTCTTCTACGCTACTAACATATCGTCTGTTGAGCATGCTACAATAATTTTGGATTTTATCTGTGATAGATTCTGTGAGTCTATTCTTAGTATCTAAAGCTCTGCCATCATCCAGTTTCTTTCCCTTGTATGCAGTTTTCAGTCGTCGCAGCCATCGTATTCATTCGCTTTTGTACATGATGTATGCACTCCAGTTTAGTGACAGTTAAGTTTTCTCCATATGACTTCTCTTTCTCCCCATCTTCTCAATAACTGCAAAACCTTACCTTCTTCAACTGTTCAGATCCTTGGAAAACTGTGACGCCCACACAGCGCATTGTTTATGAATGACTAATCTAGTAGTAAGGCAATAATATATATGTACTGTATATCTTTGGAAAAGGAAAATTTCGTAACTTAAGATTAATGGCAAAAACAAAAATTGAAAATTTAAAGATTTCAGTTGGTAAGGAGCTCCTTAAGTGTGCACACAGCTCGCTCGCAGTACGGTTGGATGACTGCTCTTGTGGCCGTTGGGTGGAGATCCGCGGCGACCTTGGTCGTTGGACGGAGCCGTGCTTGAAATCATGCCTTGCGCCGAAGTGTCAGTGTGGGCTGCTCCCTGTACTTTGATCACTGGTGTTTACTTCGCGGACCGCGTCTTCGCCTACTAGTGGGTTGAGATCTTGCTCTACCAGTGGGGTGAAGAGGTCACACACTGCAGTTCGTTTTGGTGAATTCTCTACTGCCTTGATTGGTGGACATGGCAATCTACATCGCCCATGACAGCCCCGGGCGTAATGCAGGCTCCATAATTGGCGGACGTTAATGTGGTACTGGTGGTTCGTCAGACACTTCTATACCACCACCATTAAGTGTCATTCGTTGTTCATGTCCGATAGTTTTGCTGGCCGTAATTTGGCCAGCGCATTAAGAGTGAAGCAGCATTCTGAACATAATTAGACCTAGTGCTCATTTAATTGTAAATCTCGCCTTGCACCGATGTTGCGTGCATTTCTAAATTTAAGTATTTTGTATTCCTAAGATCAAACACTTTCTCTCAAGTATAAAACTTGCACCTTATGTCAGTGGTATTTTGGGTGAGGCCCGTACGGACTTTCACTTGCTAACTGACTTGTGTTCTGAGTGTATGTTTTAGAAAACATACTGGTTCTGTGTTCTGTTTACCAAAACAGGCAGTAACGCCTTTCCGTAATTTGCAGGTTTGTAGTTTAGTGTAATGGTCTCTTCCATTTGCAATTTACAGTAAATCAAAATTTTGTTTAATAGTAATTTACGCTATTGGTGCAAATGTTTGCTTATCTAAAGATCAATTTTTCGGACTTCTAGTAGTTCCTTGGAATAGCATTTGTGGCTCTATAATGACTTCTGTTGTATGTTCACATGATACTGTGGTGCTTAAGCGGCCTGTGTATAGCTATGTAAATGTAATTTGTATTATGTACGTTCTAGAGTCTATCTTGAATTGAGCAACTGCCGGTGCTCCTAAAAGTAAAGTTCTTATTAACAATTAAAAGGATGAAGTTTTATTAAAGCATTCCTCTCAGTCCGGTTCACAGGTCTGTGTCACTTAAAATTAAAAAAATTATTAGCATCATCATCTGCCTCGCTTACAGACGTGTACATGTTCTTTCTTTAGATGTTTGTTTTATCTGCTCGTCCAGTACTGATCATAAAACTTTTTCTGCTTCCCGGCCGGTGAAAAAGTTCCTGATATCATGTCGCACCTTCTTTTACCCGGCATAGTACAGCAACTCAACGTGTCATGGACTCAAGTAGTTGAAAGTCCCTTGCAGAAATATGGAGCCATTCTGCCCCTATAGCCGTCCATAAACGCGAAAGTGTTGGTCGTGTAGGATATTTCACACGATTTGACCTCTCGGTTATGTCCTATAAATGTTCTCTGTCATTCATATCGGGTGGTCTGGGTGGCCAAATCATTCGATCGCATTGTCTAGAATGTTCTTCAAACCAACGGAGACTAATTGAGGCCCAGTGACATGTTTCGGGAGACAAAGTACATGAATAGCTGCAAATGGTCTCCAACTAGCCGAACATGATCATTTCCAGTTCTGAAGAAGAGAAATTTGTTAACATCGAGTATAGATTTAAGTGTCAGGAAGTCATTTCTGAAAGTATTTGTATGGAGTGTAGCCATTTATGGAAGTGAAACATGGACGATAAATAGTTTGGACAAGAAGAGAATAGAAGCTTTCGAAATGTGGTGCTACAGAAGAATGCTGAAGATTAGATGGGTAGATCACATAACTAATGAGGAAGTATTGAATAGGATTGGGGAGAAGAGAAGTTTGTGGCACAACTTGACCAGAAGAAGGGATCGGTTGGTAGGACATGTTCTGAGGCATCAAGGGATCACCAAGTTAGTATTGGAGGGCAACTTGGAGGGTAAAAATCGTGGAGAGAGACCAAGAGATGAATACAATAAGCAGATTCAGAAGGATGTAGGTTGCAGTAGGTACTGGGAGATGAAGAAGCTTGCACAGGATAGAGTAGCAGGGAGAGCTGCATTAAACCAGTCTCAAGACTGATGACCACAACAACAACAACAATCGGTGCAATTGGACCCGAGGACATTCTACGTAAACACAGTCCACAAAGTTATAAAGCCACCATCAGCCTGCACAGTGCCTTGCTGGCATCTTGGGTTCATGGTTCAAATGGCTCTGAGCACTATGGGACTTAACATCTATGGTCATCAGTCCCCTAGAACTTAGAACTACTTAAACCTAACTAACCTAAGGACATCACACAACACCCAGTCATCACGAGGCAGAGAAAATCCCTGACCCCGCCGGGAATCGAACCCGGGAACCCGGGCGCGGGAAGCGAGAACGCTACCGCACGACCACGAGCTGCGGACTTGGGTTCACGGTTTCGAAGAATATGCACTACACTCGAACCCCACCATCATCTCTTACCAACTAAAATCGAGGCTCATCTGACCAGACCAAGGTATTCCAGTCGTCTAGGGACCGATCTATATGCTGACGAGCCCAGGTGAGGCGCTGCAGGAGATGCCATGCTGTTAGTAAAAGCGTTCCTGCCGGTCGTCTGTTGCCATAGTCCATTAAAGCCAATTTGGACCCCCTGTTCCTAACGAATAAGTTTATCGTACGTCTCCCGCTGATTTCTGCTTTTATTACACGCAGTGTTGATTGTCTTTTAGCACTGACAACCCGAAGCAAAAGCAATTGCTCTCGGACTTTAAGTGATGGCCGTAAGCCATTGCATTCTCCGTGGTGAGGGGTAATGCTTGAAATTTAGTACACTCGGCACACTGTTGACACTGTGGATCTTGGAATACTGAATTCCCAAACGATTTCCAGACTGGAATGGCCTTTGCGTCTAGCTGCAACTACTATTCCGCATTCAACGTCTGTTAAATCCTCTCGCGCTGCAGTAATCGCGTTGAAGACAGATGTTTACATTTTTCTATGTACGTATGGCTGAAACTTCTTTGAGTTTAAATGACAGCTCCGTCAGTGCACTGCCCTTTTATACCCTGAGTACCCGATACTACCACCATCTGTATGTGTGCGTGTCGCTATCCCAAGACTTTTGTCACCTGAATGTAGATTCTCCTTTTAAAAACTTCAGACTTACAATTTCACTGTGTGTTTCACTGACGTGGATTATTTGTTATTTTCAAATTTTATGCGTTAATAGTTCTAATTATGGGCTTTGATAAGTTTTGAACGTACTGTTCGGTCTGCTTCACAGACAGGTGCAATTAGCTGTCTTTTAAGAATTCTTTTGTGTTAATGGTTTCACTGTCTGCTTTCATTGTCTGATGTGCATTGCACCTTAAGTATCGGCTATTCGTTACTGTGTATTACACAATCTGTTGCTAAAATCTTTTGTCGAAATGTTGTTCATTTATCAAATCGAAAGATTTATTTTTGATTTTCTGGTCGCTATTATGAAATGTTTGCCTGCTACGGCGATTTCGTAGTATTTGTTTTCATAGTTGACCACCGTGGTAAATGAATCATTTTGTTCTTAAAATTACTGTGTAACGCTCAGCACGTTACTGTTCCCAGATCCTAGCTCCCTGCAAGTTCAGATGTAAGAAATGAAATTTTTTCCATGTTTTATTCCCTTTAATTATTTATTTTAACTGGATACTCATTAGCATATTTATTTCCATGATTTTCTTATAAAATTTTTAACTGCACTACAAACGCAAATCCTTGGATAAGTTGAAAAACGATAGTTCACTTGTGAGATGACAAGACCATCTATGGCAATTGTAATAAAATCCTTTGGTAAACAACATAGTACTCGCATTCGGGACAGTGTTATTAACTAAGCCACGAGTAATGAATTAAAGGTTGAAAACTCATTGTTCACAAAGCAAAACATCCATAAATTCAGAAGGGGTGTTGGAAGCAGTAAGCCAATAACAACAGATTATGTCATTAACCGAATTCTCCATCGGTGCTCGACACAACGTGAGGATTAACCACAACAGACAAGAAACTTGTCAATAACAGGTAACTCAACGCCACCTCCTCTATCACTTGATAATGGCCTAAAATCAGCGAGGAAGTTTCATTCGATATTAAGTATCTGAAACGTCATACTGATGTTTAGAAATCCTACAGCTGCCACATTTCAATGTTGTTACTTGCAACGTTCCACACGCTGTTGCAAATAATTCCAGAAATTTGCTACGGAATGTAGACTGTGTTATTTAGCTGCCCAACAGACCGCGATAGTGTGTCTGGGAGTTCGTCAAACCAAAAGTGTTTGTGTGCAGCCCTGAGAACAAGGTTCATGCCAGCTTGGAAAATGGGATTGTTCACTGCGTACCCATCCTGAAGATGTAGAAGAAAGGTCAGTTCTTGTTCACCGGAAATATTAAAATAAACATCCTCGTCCATTTTCACGGTATGGAAAAAGACTCCCAAGACATCACAGAATCACCTTTGGAATTGGCCACACCCTCCACATGCTGCAGGTTAAACAGCTCATTGGCCCGTTCGTGCATGCTCGCTTTACTTCATTAGGAAAAAATCTAAATATTGACTTGTAGAACCACATTACACTCCTGTCAACTATTGTCCTGCGCCCGTGTTGTTTGACCCACTGAAGACGTCCTGCTGTGGGCAATGTCCTTTTAGAAGTTATCCTACTTCAAACCTCCATTACATGCAGTTCTAGTCGCAATGGGCGCTTGGAAATTGGTTTAGCTGGATCTAAATTTATTCACAGCTGTAATTTCTGTCGAATTTGAAACAGACTGTCACTGAGAACACAAAATTTGTACGTGGAGCAATAGTGTTAATGGCAAGAGGTTCAAGGAGAGACGGATCAACCACATGTGCGACTATTTAAGAGTTCAGTTATATCATAGGTTTCTTTGGGGCCCATAGTACTCGTCGTCACCTAGATGTCATAGGTGATAGCCATTCTCGCTGGTGAAGATACCCACCGCATATACCTGAAGCCTGTAGACCGTCTGCGGGACCCACTGAGGAGGCGAACTACAGTTCATCAGCGGCCAAAAAGAATTCTGCCAGACCTCCATATGGCTCTTTCTCAGAAAGGAGATTCACTGCCGCCTGAGCTGTTCAGCTACTTTATAGCCAGGAAGTTTTATAGAGAGCGTTACACCAGGCTGCCTAGCGAAATATGTGTCAGCTAGAGGTAAGACGTATCTTTGTTTGGTATTTTTGTTGTTGGAAAAGGCATTTACTGTTTATTTGCTATTGTTTTCGTGTCGCGTAACTTTTGATTTTGAACACTTAAATTTTAATATTTTGGATGCAGTCACGTGGCGATCATTTAACGATTAGGCTTTACTATATTTGTAACCTCCCAGATTTCCAGTATTCGTTTCTTGATTATGGATAACTTTTGAACATTAACATAGAACACTAAGTAACGGATTGTGACGCTTAATAAATTATTCGGATTAAAGTCAGTGTAGCCTACATAGCGAAAACCGTCTTTCTGTAAAGGGCATCAACTGTTTAAACGAAATCTGATAGTATTTAGAAGTAACAAATCCTGAGATGAGGCATAGCAAAAACGTGTGCGATTCTTCTGTGCTTCAGTTTGTCCAGGATCTACCTTAAAACAATGAGTAAAGAGAACTTTAAGCGCAAGTTAATTAGTAGTAACGACAATGCTTCTCCATACATCGTGTTGCATTACTAGGTCTCTCAACGTCACTGATCAGAATTGCTAAGGAGTTGTGTTGGGGTGCTGTCGTAAAGAGATGGTGAGTGAAACTAGTTCAAAATGGCAGAATGATACCGAAAGGCTCATTACTTGTTTTTCGCTAGACTGTCAAGTCTGAAAGAAATCCCATTTAATTCTGAATACCGCCGAACTTCAGTGGATAGCGACCAAGATTGTTACGAGCCACTGAAGACTACATCACATTAGCATCTTGGACGTAAGCTTTTTCTTTAACTTTGCTGTTCGTCGATTCTGATTTTGGCAACCTTCAGCACATTCCTGAGTTTAGAATCATGGAATTACACAACAGGTACTGTTAATTCATTGTCTTCACAAAGCGGAGCAATTTCAAAAATTTTCTGCTCACGAACTACGTCAGTAGAAGCTCAGTTCCAACCGTCTTGGATAGTCAAAGATTAAGATTTACAGGTTTAAACGGTTATGTGCTCATTGTATCATGTGTCACACGAAAAGGTATGGAAACGTTACTTCATTTATTGCCACACATGAATCAGCTGGTATCTAGTTATCGAAATAACTATTTTATGTAACCTCATAGATTTAGATCGCCACGCGTATGCTTTGCTGATCTGGGAGACTCCTCATCTTCTAATCCAGGGTTATTGAACAGTGTTACACAGAGGAAGCCGAACGTGATTAGAAAGTGAGACCGGGAGCCATCTTGCAAGAAGGCGAAGTAACGCTCTTTGAAGTTGGGCAAAGAGCCAGTTTACTAGCATTTCTACACGCTGTGTCTCAGTTCCATTAGGACTGAGGCTATGGAAAATAAAGGTCATGGATTATATTCACAAAATAACCGCCTTTATACAAAATAGTCTCCCCCTGAAAAAACACACAGCTGAAATCACTTCCAAGGTGTTCTGAAACAGTCACTGTAGTCCTTTTTGAGAAATGCCCTTAGCGTAATTTTCTTGTATGTACTTAACTGCATCGTAACTATGTCCTTTCATTAAAAACTTCGAGGAACGACCAGAAATCACCTGGGGCCGAATCCAGCCAATACGGTGGATGATCCAGGACTGGGATACGTTTGCTGGCCAAAAAACCACGCACAACCTTCGCATTGAGTGTTGAGTCTTTGTCGTGAAGGAGTGACCAAGAACCTACATCGTGGTATTCGGGTCGTATTAGACAAATTCTCGCCCACAAACGATGGAGAACTCACAAAGCTTGATGTTATCTCACGGCTCCACCGACGTTTTCTGTTGAGTATCAGACACGAGCTGTTACATTGGCGGCCAGGACGCCCGATACAGCGATGCTAGCTAGTGCTTTCGCCTTCTATGTAACTGTTGTTGAAACTTCAAGGAAGGTAAAGATGCAACTCGCAACGAGATAACATTGCAGTTTGCAATTTCACGTAAGCAGGCCTAAGAGAGCATGGACACACACAGCATAGACATGACATTTGTGTGACAATGTTCACAATAAGAAAGGAAGGTCCATAAACTCTTTTTACGGAAGCGGAATAGAAATGTGTAACCTTCGGCAAGTCTCTTTCGCGTTGAATAACTGCCACAGTATTTTCGGTTGCCCAGAGTCTAGCATTATTGCAATTAGATGTTCCAGAAAGATGAAAAGTGGATTGATCAGAAAAAAGTAATCATTTAAAAAAGTGTCCTTTTCTATGTCGTTGTTAGTGCATTGCAAATTCGTGCCCTTTGATGTGATCGTGAGGATGCATTGGTTGTAACAACTGCAATTTTTATGGCTTCTGATGCAAACAGTATTTCAGAGTTCGTCATATTGTTGGTTGAGGGATTTTGAGTTTATTGCTTGTTCGTGTTGCGGATTCCCTAGGGCTCTTTTCGTAAGCTTCACGGATACTAGCGATATTTCATCCGACGTTCGTGGACAAAATCGTATCCAAGAATTTTTGATATCATTAACAAATTACCTATGAGGCGGCTCTTCGCCGAATTCTAGGGTGAAATGCACGTTGCAGGTTAACCATGAGTTATAATTTCGTTAACTGCTGCACATACAATGATCGATCCTGTGGTCTCACCACTGTCGTATAAAACAACCTTCCTCAACCTTCCTCCGTCTAGGATCTTTGGAAGTATGTCTCTATCTTTTGTGTTTTGCGAGAGGTAAAATCTTCTAATCTGCTCCTTCTTTTAGAATACGATATCATATTACGTCTCTAGAGCCACAATGACTTCTCCAAATTCCTTTTCATGACTGACACACGTTTTTTAAGCCTACTACACCATCATCTAAATGATGTTTATAAATAGAGTTTTGTTTAGGTTTCTGCTTTCCGGAGTTGCGCTGGTAAAGTGCTCGCTCGGTATGTCGTTGTGACCAGATTCCCACTTGAACTTTTCTGCAATCTCTAAATGATGCGAAAAGTCAGCTGCAGAACACGAACATTCTCATGTGGTCGTGTTCTATCTTCGCCCTGTGAGACACGACGCAATTTTGGCAATATCTCAGTTTAATTATCAACGCGTCTGCCGACTGAAGAGTGCGGTGGATTAATTGGTGGATTAATTTGAATATTTTCATTCTCTGTTCTCTTACGGAATTATACTGTGAGACAGTAACCTAAAGCAAATGGGTATTTACTCCGCACAAACGAGCAGTAGGAAGTAGTTGATAGTCACACACACGTCTCTCGGAGGCCTCTTTAACGATATTGGAATTCATACACTCGTCTTCCAGTGCGAATAATCCTCGATGATTAGTTTGCCGATGGAAAAATTGTTTTTTCGTAAAGTAATTGTGCTTGTTGCGGGTCCCTTCGGTCAGATATAAATCCACCAATACGGCGTTGAAGCGACTTCAAATCAGGACGCTCTCTTACAGTGGATTAAGCAATATAAAATTTCTTTAAACTGGTTCCCTCTGATAGACAAGGCAGAAACTGAAATGCGAATTCCCTACACCAACTCCTCAAAATACGTTTCTTGTTCTTTTTACAAAGATAACGAGCGTTTATTTCAAGGTCCATTTACTTTATTGGTATCTGAAACAGATGCCCTCCTTTTAGAAAATAAGTTTTTAATTCATAGGGAAAATCAAATGGGTTTTTACAAAGTAATTACTACTTTATTTGCTTATAGTTTGACATCATGATTTTCTCATCTCACATGTAACTAGATAAACTATGTGGTCAAAAGTATCCGGACACTTGGCTAAAAATTACTTACAAGTTCGCGGCGCTCTCCATCGGTAATGCTGGAATTCAGTATGGTGTTGGCCCACCTTCAGCCTTGACGACAGCCTCCACTTTCGCTGGCATAAGTTCAATCAGGTACTGGAATGTTTCTTGTGGAATCGCAACCCATTCTTCACGGAGAGCTGCACTGAGGATGGAATCGATGTCGGTCAGTGAGGCCTGGCACGAAGCCGGCGTCCCAAAACATCCCAGAGGTGTTCTATAGGATTCAGGCCAGGACTCTGTGCTGGCCAGTTCATTACAGGTATGTTATTGTCTTCTAACCACTACGCCACAGGTCGTACATTATGAACGGGTGCTTGATCGTATTCAAAGATGCAATCGATATCCCCGAATTCCTCTTCAACAGTGCGAAGCAGGAAGGTGCTTAAAACATCAATGTAGGCCTGTGCTGTGATAGTGGTACAAATGGCTCTGAGCACTATGGGACTTAACATGTATGGTCATCAGTCCCCTAGAACTTAGAACTACTTAAACCTAACTAACCTAAGGACATCACACAACACCCAGTCATCACGAGGCAGAGAAAATCCCTGACCCCGTCGGGAATCGAATCCGGGAACCCGGGCGCGGGAAGCGAGAACGCTACCGCACGACCACGAGCTGCGGACCCTCTGTGATAGTGCCACGCAAAACAACAACGGGTGCAAGTCCTCTCAATGAAAAACACAACACCATAACACCAACGCCTCCGAATTTTACTATTGACACAACACACGCTGGCAGATTACGTTCACCAGGCATTCGCCATACCCACACCCTGCAATCGGATCACCACATTGTGTACTGTGATTCTTCACTCCACACAACGTATTCGCATTGTTCAATAGTCCAATATTTACCCTCCTTGCACCAAACGGGGCGTCGTTTGGCATTTAACGGTGTGGTGTGAGGCTTATGAACAGCCGCTCGACCATGATATCTAAGTTTTCTGACCTCCCACCTAATTGTAACAGTAATTGCAGTGGATCCTGATGGAGTTTGGAAATCGTGTGTGATAGTCTGGATAGATGTCTGCCTATTACACATTACGACCCTCTTCAACTGTCGGCGGTCTCTGTCAGTCAACAGACAAGGCCGGCCTGCACGCTTTTGTGCTGTACGTGTCCCTTCACGTTTCCACTTCACTATCACATCGGAAACTGTGGACCTAGGGATGTTTAGCAGTTCGGAATTCTCGCGTACAGACGTATGACACAAGTGACACCCAATCACCTGACCACGTTCGAAGTCCGTGAGTTCGACGGAGCACCCCATTCTGCTCTCTCACGACGTCTAATGACTACTGAGGTTACTAATATGGAGTACCTGGCAATAGGTGGCGCCACAATGCACCTAATAGAAAAACGTATGTCTTTGGGGGTGTCCGGATACTTTTGATCACATAGTTTACGTATATTACGTATTACTACGCTTATTTCTCCAGTTACCAATTTGCATATCCTAAAACTTGACAAGGAGAACCGTTTGTTGTAGCCGTTGATATTCTGTGAGTTTTGTCTTTGATGTATTGAACTGTTCCGAAGTACTGGAGATAACCAGTTCCATTTGAACACAAGACTGGTGCTCAAGTTGTAGTCAGCTAGTGCGGCATTAATCGTACTCGGGAAGTTTGCAGTCGTGAAAAATTCGAAAAAATGTGCATCGATATTTTTTAATTTCGAAGCCAATCTTTTCGTAGATAAATGCGTCCGTCAGGCGACAAAACCTGTCGAAGTAACACACTCACACACCCACACACACATACACACACACACACACACACACACACACACACACACAGTGCAATGCGGCACAGTCTTCATTGTTGCCTATATTATTCAAGATACTACCAAAAAAAACATTGGGAGGAAAATACGCTCAGCCTGTCCTGAGCTGATGGTGAGGAAAGGTCTTTATTTTTTTCTTTATTTTGGATATTATCCACTTGAAAATTGGTGGTAAAAGTTCAGCCATCAGGCCAGTGTGAGCCTCGAGGCTGTCATGAGCTGTCTGCAATTTTCAGCCTCAGCCGAGTTGCCAGTGGTGACAGCATCCTAGCGACTGGAGGGGTGGAGGTCCATAGCCACAAAAGTGGTGCCACATTGGGGCAGAAGAGCGGTGGTGGCGGGGACGACAGCAGTGTAGCAGTGGCAGCTGAGGTGGCAGTGGCTCATGCTGCCATGAGCCTCATTGTTGTGGGTGAGGGATGACACACAGGACTGAGTTTTGGTGGTGTCTCAGCCTCCCATGAATTCACACCATGATGTGCTGTGGGGATGGTGGAGGCAAACTTCACAACCCAGCAGTGTTGACTCACCAGCTGGAGAGAAAGAATAATGAAAAATAAGTGTATACGTTATAAACTCGTCTGCTTCTGCAGAGGCAGAAAGAACACTATTATAAATATTACAAAAAATAAATTACCTATTTCACCCTCTGCCCACTCCATCTTCGACTCAAGTTCTCAAAGCAGCAGTTCCCACTGCCATACTTCCTCCTGTGCACCAGCATTTACCCACCACCTCACTGATATCACCTACAGCAAGAACGACTTATTTATTTAAAAAACAAATTATAGCACTTCAAAAAGAAAATAAACGAAAAGAATATGTACCTACATGACATCTGTGACAGGTTTATCAGGGGTAGTGTAACACTACTCTTGATCTCTTTGAAATCACACAGCAGCAAAAAGCTATCGATTTAAAAATGGATACACATACGGGGAATACGACACTACAAATTTTTTTTTAATGAGAATTTGTACTTACATGGCGTAATCACCGCTGGAGTTGTTGCGCAGGCTCGCCAGCATGCATCCTCTCAGCCTCCAGCTCCCGATCGAGGTCAGTCAACATTTCATGAATGAATGCTGTGACAAGCAAACTTTAGTGAAAATATACTTGTGAACTGATAAACTCGTGCTAAGAAATAAAGGGAATGTACACTGCTGGCCACCGTAAATGCAACACCAAGAAAGACAAGAGGTAGCACAACAAAATTTATTTTGTATATAACATGTTGACCAAGTATCAAATGATTACGTTTACAGACGTCTGTGACATGTGGTTCCTGCCAGAATCAGTAGCCAGAGTAGCCGCCATTGTTGGAGATCACCGCTGCCACACGTCTCGGCATTGAGTCAAAGAGACGTTGGATGTGTTCCTGGGGTACAGCAGCTCAAGCAGCTTCCACACGTTGCCAAAGATCATCTGGTGTGGCAGCTGGGGATGTAATCTGGGTCACTCGTTGAGCAACCGTGGACCACATGTTTTCTATCGGCGAAAGATACGGAGAGCGAGCCGGCCAGGGAAGCAATTCAATCTGGTTATTGACGAAGAACCTTTGGACAATGCGTGCCACGCGTGGTCGCGCATTGTCCTGTTGAAATATGGCTGTGGCCGAGCCCTGAAGGTAAGGAAGGACAACTGGCTCCAGCACCTCGGATATGTAGCGCCGGCTATTTAAAGTACCGGCAATGCGTACTAGAGGCGTGAGAGAGTAATATCCAACACCGCCCCATACCATAAAACCCGGTGCAAGACCAGTGTGGCGGTGCATAATGCAGCTGTCCAGCATCCTCTCTCCACGGTGTCTCCACACTCGAATTCGACCATCGTGGTGCTGCAGACAGAAGCGTGCCTCGTCAGTAAAGACAACGTCATTCCATTCTGCCGTCCACATCCGTCTGTCATCACACCATTGGCGACGGAGACGTCTGTGGTTCTGCGTCAATGGTAGACGAAGCAATGGATGTCTTGCGGACAGACCACTCTGCTGTAAACGGCGTCGAATGGTACCCGCAGACACTGGATGATGCGTTACAGACGCAATGTGCTGTGCTATGGTTCGGGATGTCACTGAGCGATCCGTCACTGCCATGTGCACAATTTGCCTATCAGCACGTGCAGTGGTGCACCGAGGTGAATGCGATCGACGACGTCGGTCCGTCGTACCCTCCTGCATCCAACGGTCACATATCCGCATTACAGTTGTTTGGTTTCGTCCAACAGGACTAGCGATTTCTCTGTATGATAATCCACAATCTCGGTAAGCCACTATCCTTCCTCTGTCGAACTCGGATACTTGATCAAACGATGTTCGCTGTTGTCTACGAGGCATAACTGATCGTCTTGTGAAACAACCACAAGGTAAACACACGTGCCGAACGTACACTCGTCGAAATCGCCAAGCCTTAAATGGTGCTATGAGGTGGCGCCACAGGCGCGCGTGATGTGCGTCTGCGCTGAAATTCTAATCAGTTGCATATCTCATCGCTGCAACCCCATGGTGTAAATTTCACTTGATTCGGATGCTTCCTTCAGGGTGTTGCATTTACGGTGGCCAGCAGTGTACTTCGAAATCTGAACACTTGCTACTAACTTCGTTTTAACACACTGATTTGATAAAAACATGCCACGAAATATGTGATGCACACTTGCTACTAAACTCGTTTTAAATAAATCTAAACCCTGAGAGCAATGAAATAAGAGAAATAAATTTCGGTTTCCCAACACAAAGTTTCGACGAAATCATGCTATGAAATTAGTGAAATTTGAAGGTACAGGGTGTTTCAAAAATGATTTGAAACGGCAATAAAAACTAAACGAGCAGCGATAGAAATACACCGTTTGTTGCAATATGCTTGGGACAACAGTACATTTTCAGGCGGACAAACTTTCGAAATTACAGCAGTTATAATTTTCAACAACAGATGGCGCTGCAAGTGATGTGAAAGATATAGAAGACAACGCAGTCTGTGGGTGCGTCATTCTGTACGTCGTCTTTCTGCTGTAAGCGTGTGCTGTTCACAACGTGCAAGTGTGCTGTAGACAACATGGTTTATTCCTTAGAACAGAGGATTTTTCTGGTGTTGGAATTCCACCGCCTAGAACACAGTGTTGGTGCAACAAGACGAAGTTTTCAACGGAGGTTTAATGTAACCAAAGGACCGAAAAGCGATACAATAAAGGATCTGTTTGAAAAATTTCAACGGACTGGGAACGTGACGGATGAACGTGCTGGAAAGGTAGGACGACCGCGTACGGCAACCACAGAGGGCAACGCGCAGCTAGTGCAGCAGGTGATCCAACAGCGGCCTCGGGTTTCCGTTCGCCGTGTTGCAGCTGCGGTCCAAATGACGCCAACGTCCACGTATCGTCTCATGCGCCAGAGTTTACACCTCTATCCATACAAAATTCAAACGCGGCAACCCCTCAGCGCCGCTACCATTGCTGCACGAGAGACATTCGCTAACGATATAGTGCACAAGATTGATGACGGCGATATGCATGTGGGCAGCATTTGGTTTACTGACGAAGCTTATTTTTACCTGGATGGCTTCGTCAATAAACAGAACTGGCGCATATGGGGAACCAAAAAGCCCCATGTTGCAGTCCCATCGTCCCTGCATCCTCAAAAAGTACTGGTCTACGCCGCCATTTCTTCCAAAGGAATCATTGGCCTAATTTTCAGATCCGAAACGATTACTGCATCACGCTATCTGGACATTCTTCGTGAATTTGTGGCGGTACAAACTGCCTTGGACGACACTGCGAACACCTCGTGGTTTATGCAAGATGGTGCCCGGCCACATCGCACGGCCGACGTCTTTAATTTCCTGAATGAATATTTCGATGATCGCGTGATTGCTTTGGGCTATCCGAAACATACAGGAGGCGGCGTGGATTGGCCTCTCTATTCGCCAGACATGAACCCCTGTGACTTCTTTCTGTGGGGACACTTGAAAGACCAGGTGTACCGCCAGAATCCAGAAACAATTGAACAGCTGAAGCAGTACATCTCATCTGCATGTGAAGCCATCCCACCAAACACGTTGTCAAAGGTTTCGGGTAATTTCATTCAGAGACTACGCCATATTATTGCTACGCATGGTGGATATGTGGATAATATCGTACTATAGAGTTTCCCAGACCGCAGCGCCATCTGTTGTTGAAAATTGTAACTACTGTAATTTTGAAAGTTTGTCTGCCTGAAAATGTACTGTTGTCCCAAGCATATTGCAACAAACGGTGAATTTCTATCGCTGCTCGTTTAGTTTTTATTGCCGTTTCAAATATACCGGTCATTTTTGAAACACCCTGTACTTATTTGATTGACATATGCTATGAACCTTTTTCTTAATGGCAACGTACTACTAATACACTGACTTGATAAACACATTCTATGAAATGAGCGATATTTGAACATGCTGATTTGATAAACAAAGTGCTATGAAATTTGAACACTCACTACGAAAGAAAATATGTACTTAGATGGCAGTTCGCTCTCTGACTGCCTCAGACGTTTACTGCTATTGCTGCTGCTACTGGCACTGCTGCTGTTTGCTGCTTCTGGCCGCTTCATGATGGAGGTGGATGGATGCACTATCTAAAACTCGACGAATGAGGCGGATGGACGCACTAACTAGGACAACTGAACGTAGTCAAAGATTAGAGCAGAATGAAGATGAATGTGAGGGTGGTAGTGGTGCTGGTGATGGTGGTGTGCGGGGGGGGGGGGGGGGGTTGGTTTTATATAGTCTCAAGATCTGTCCACTAATTTGACAGGAACCAACATTTACACTTATAGAGGGGTGAAACCAAGGCCCACAGGTTCAGACACATCCTTCTAGATTATCCTGCTACGGATTGCAGTTGGAAGACAGGGAATGTCTTCTGGGTTGTCTGTTACATCAAAACAGGTCAAAATTCCCTAAAACAGGTATTGTTCACAAGGTGCATGTTCTATTGATGTCTCTCAAAACTGCTTGTTTGTGAAGACAGGAAACGCAGAGTTCTTTGTAAGCGATATCAGAACAGATATAAGTCCTCTGGGAGTTATTTTTCACAAGGTACAAGTTCTAGGAAGACTTAGTGTCGTCTACATCAAAGCTACTGCATAATCTCTGGGATCAGTGTTGTTCACAATGTAGGCGCTCATACTGAACCTTTGAGGCATATTGTTAAGTTTCCAGGTGTTCCAAGACAGTTATAAAGGAAGCACCTTAGTATTTTTCCCAGGTTTCATAATCAAGGAAGCCGCACAGGTAATTCTTTCGACCAGCGCAGGGCAAAGGTTGCCACGGCGTCTGTTGGATTATTTCCCGCTGTAGGCAGGTAGGCAGTGCAGTTGGGCTCCCTATGAGAGCAGTGTTCAGAATTATGTCATTAACGTGCCTGACTCCAGCAGAAGCACAATCGCTGCCCGCTGGTGTGGCACTGTTAGTGTGTGTGGCATTTTCTAGTAGAGGGAGCATGTGTTATAGATTCTATTTGTAGTACATGTTAGGCGAGGTTTCTGAGACCTTTGTAGTATGTTTAGATCTTTACTAGCGATGTTTATCGATCGTTAGAGATACGGTTTATTTTGAATAGTTATTCCTACCAATTTGTGGGAGTGTAATTACGGCAGGGTACAACTGTGATCTGTTGTGGTATAATTACTTGTGGTGAGTGTTTTATGTACATGTGACAAGGTTTCTAAGTACGTTCTATCAGGATATGTATGATTTACCATCAAAAAGAGCTCTATTTTGATTGGTATGTTTAGCGAGATCCGTAACAGTCTAATTATGGGACGAAAGTCTTTCTTTGTGCTTGGTAATTGTTACAGTATTCTTCCATGGAACAAGATCATTTTCCTTATGAAAGATGGGGCATATGGGTTGCCGATTCTGAAGCTTGTGGACCTTAGATACAAAATGTATGCATATTGCAGATGGGGAGGAGTCACCCAGAGGCACGCAAAGGGTGCTTTTCATGTGGCATCAAGGGTCCTCACGATTGAAGGTTACTCATAGTGCCTGTACAGCAAGTTTGTGGTACTCCATCACAGCTGCAGCATGTGGACAGAGAACTTGCAACCAATTGTGAGGGCATGAGGTGTACACTGTGGTGCATTCTAAAATTGGTCTGTTGACTCATGATGATAATTAAGTCATTTGCGGGGATAGGACTGAAACTGGTCCATACTCACACAATTCACTTGATGAGAGATGTGTGAATGAGAGTGAGTGAATGTGTGTGTGAATAGTGGTTGTATGAGGAATGGTATGATCCATTTATCATAAAGTACATATCCATTAGTGTAAAAATAAGTTCATACCAGCTGCACTGGCATAGTTATGCACCTGTATATACATATGCACACCATGTGTGCCAATATAGTTGTGCTTTTGTAAATATATGCACATCATATATGCAGTGATTCTGTAAATAGACAAAAAAACTTGAAAAATATATGCATACCATACGTGCTGACAGAATGCATACTTATAAATAGCCCTCTGAAATGCATACACTTGTAAATGGTATCTCCATATCAAGTAAATGGAGTAGATTTTGAGTTTCACCTGTCACTAATAAGATTGAGTAGTTTTTAGTGTAGATATATTTAACCCCCCATCCATCTAAAAAGTTGTGAATATATTCAGCCAGTGCTACCCATCTAAAATTTGTGAATATTTTCAGCCACTGCTGGTGTGCCTTGAAAATTGTGAATTTTCAACAAATGCTACTGTTGGGTGGACCATGGCTTATTTTTCGAGTCATAGTTATTAGTATTAGGAATAGTATACAAGTAAAAATAATATCTCTGCATTGAGAAAACATATTATTTGAAAAAGTTCAAACTGTATCAGTGTTATGAAAAAGAAACAAATTGTATCTGAAGGACCTAATTGTATCTGTGTTAACAAATTGTATCTGAAGGACCTAATTGTATCTGTGTTAAGAGTGGATCTGAAAAACAAAAATTTTGTCTGAAGAACCAAATTGTATCAGTATTTTGAAAAAAACAGTCAAACTGTATCTCAAGGGTAATCCAATGATCATGACCAGGCGAAACAAGTGGTCCAACTAAAACATTCATATTTCTTTACATACTACACGAATATGTAATAAAAATGGGGGTTCCTATTTTAAAAAATCGCAGTTGATATCCGTTTGACCTATGGCAGCGTCCTCTAGTTGGCCAACCATAACGCCATCTGGTTTCCTCCTTCAAGCTAGACGAGTTTCATTCTTTGTAGTTTTTTCGTTTGATGCTTATTTTGTGAGATATTTGGCCCAGTGACTATCAATGGACCACCCTGTATATATATATCCAATCTTATATGAAACTCTCTCTCTCTCTCTCTCTCTCTCTCTCTCTCTCTATATATATATATATATATATATATATATATATATATATATATATATATATACAGGGTGTCCCAGATATCTTGTCCACCCAAAATATCTCTGGAACAATAACAGCTATTGGAAAACGACTTTCACCGGTATCAATGTAGGGCTGGGGCCCATGATTGTACATATTTGGAAACATTCTAAAACGAAAGCATATGTGTTTTTTAACACAAACTTACGTTTTTTTTAAATTGACCTCCTATATTTTTTCTTCAGCAATCCATAGCTTGACAAAGCACATACACAATGGTGTTGATTGCATCGCAATATTCCCATTACATCCCGAGATATTAAGACGCGAAGTTGACGCTTGAAACACCCGACACGCGCTGCTAGCGCACGTCCTTAGGTTCAGGCGTGAACCCCATGCTGCCCGTAATCGCGATGTGATTGCCATGTGTAATCACACCTCCATACTTATCAAGAGGTCCGAAACGAATAATACGGTCTGCTGCCATCAACTCTCATAAGCACATAATGGTTTCCCTCTTGCACGTTTTATGTATCTACGTACACAATATGAACCAGTACCGATCGGTGTACACTCGTCAGGTTGTCTTATTTATCCTGCACACCCAAAATAAGGTTTATCTAATGCGTTATATAACCCATTGCGCCTGTCGCGCAGGGCCTGGTTCTACCTAGTCAAGTGTCCAACGTAGTTCCCACTACTGCCACAGTTACCACTTCGCCTTGTTTATGATTTGCGACCCATGCAAACTCCTGTACTCCACCACCCTCCGAGCATCCCATTTGTTGTTGCTTTGGCGTGGAGTACACCGCTTGCCAGTGTAGTCGTGCATCAGAATAGTCTAGTGACGGCACGGAGGTAGTACACATTGTGATTAAACGTTGTGTTGTGGAACTTATACTGTGCAGTATAATGTACACACATGAAGATATGGTAGAAATACTGCTGATCTATGGAGAATGTACATTGACGGGAAATACGTTATGAGATTGCTTGCTTGTTGATAGTACTGTTAGCGAACATTATGATTATTAATATGTCTGTTTTCTACCCTACTCTACATACCTGTACTGTACCCTGTTGTAGGTGGACGAAATGCTGTTCATGCAGAACGACTGTACAGAAGACGATTCCCTGACAAGCCATCGCCTTCGCGCCGGATGTTTGGTCGTCTCACATCTCGTCTACGTGAAACGGGAAGCTTAAATCCAAGACCTCGACATCGTCCTAGAACACGCACAGATGAACGTGCTGAAGTTGCTGTGCTCGCTACCATAGCTGTGAATCCTCAAATCAGCACACGTCAAATTGAACGTGAAGTTGGTGTGTCGAAATCAAGTGCACAGCGTATTCTTAAACGTCATAAATTTCATCCTTACCATGTTCATCTACACCAGGATCTGCATGGAAATGGCTTCCTCAATAGCGTAACTTTTGTCGGTGGGCTCAGCAAAAACTTCTGACTAATCCAAATTTTGTTGCTGATGTTCTCTTTACCGACGAGGCATCATTCTCCAACAAAGGAATTGTCAATATGAGGAATATGCATTATTGGTCCGCAGACAATCCAAAATGGCTCCGTCAGGTAGAGCATCAACGTCCGTGGAAAGTTAATGTTTGGTGTGGGGTTATTGGAGATACCATTATCGGACCTTTCTTTATAAATTGCATCAATAATGGCAGACAATACTCCAGATTTATACGACATAATCTTCCTGTTCTCTTGGACACCGTACCTCTGAACCGGAGAATGGTCATGTGGCATCAGCATGAGGGATGCCCTGCACATAACGCCTTGCGTGCACGACGACTTCTGAACAGTAAGTTCCCTGGTAGGTGGATTGGACGAGGTGGCCCAGTTAGGTGGCCTGCCCAATCTCCGGACCTTACACCGCTGGATTATTTTCTTTGGGGAGCGGTGAAGGATGCTGTTTACCAACATGAACCAACAACACCAGAGAACATTAAGCAACGCATTATTGATGCTTGTACAGCCATCAAAGAGGAAATAGTAGCACGAAGTAGGGCATCCTTCATCCACAGAGTGACCCTATGTATGCAAACCAATGGGCATCACTTTGAGCATGAGATGTGAACGCTATGTTTAGTATGTAGTGCTGATATCACAGTGGAAGTTTCTACAAAGGGCCATTTTACCCAGTGATGTTAAGAAACATTTGTTTGCAACAATTTGTCATTTAACGCATTAGATAAACATAACATTGATAATTATGTGATAATAAAACTAATTGCTTAAACATGTTTACATTCATCTTCTATGTCCTACCTGAACTTCCCAAATCAAAACATTTTTACCTAAACAACGGTAAAACTTTTAATTCACTTTCTCGTTTCACTAAAACCTTCAACATGAATTTCACTATTACGAGAGAATGATTAACTGTCACTTGCGCTTGATCTACAGTAAAGTAAAGTTTTAACGTTGAACGGCATTACCTTTTTAGTAACGGATTAACGATAAGCGAAGTTAACTTTGTGACTAACGTTGCGGTACAAAGATATGTTACAGAACCGCATCACTCCTAGCCTATGGGATAAATACCTGCTGGAATGTACGACGTTAATGCAGGATGGCAGCAGACCGTATTATTCGTTTCGGACCTCTTGATAAGTATGGAAGTGTGATTAAGCATGTCAATCACATCGCGATTACGGGCAGCATGGGGTTCACGCCTGAGCCTCAGGACGTGCGCTAGCAGCTCATGTCGGGTGTTTCAAGCATCAACTTCGCGTCTTAATATCTCGGGATGTAATGGGAATATTGCGATGCAATCAACGCCATTGTATATACATAAGTTTGTGTTAAAAACACATATGCTTTCGTTTTAGAACGTTTCCAAATATGTACATTCATGGGCCCCAGCCCTATATTGATACCGGTGAAAGTCGTTTTCCAATAGCTGTTATTGTTCCAGAGATATTTTGGGTGGACAAGATAGCTGGGCCACCCTGTATGTCACTAATCATATAAGATTGGATATATATATGTATATATATATACCCTATAACTTATATATATATATATATATATATATATATATATATATATAGTGGGCATGCGGGAGGCCGGGTGGACGTACCGCCGAATTGCTCAACACGTGGGGCGTGAGGTCTCCACAGTACATCGATGTTGTCGCCAGTGGTCGGCGGAAGGTGCACGTGCCCGTCGACCTGGGACCGGACATATATATATATATATGTGTGTGTGTGTGTGTGTGTGTGTGTGAGAGAGAGAGAGAGAGAGAGAGAGGGAGAGAGAGAGAACTTACTAAATTTATATAGATTTAGAGTTTCACCTGTCACTGTGTGTGTGTGTGTGTGTGTGTGTGAGAGAGAGAGAGAGAGAGAGGGAGAGAGAGAGAACTTACTAAATTTATATAGATTTAGAGTTTCACCTGTCACTGTGTGTGTGTGTGTGTGTGTGTGTGAGAGAGAGAGAGAGAGAGAGAGAGAGAGAGAGAATACTTACTAAATGAATTTCGCGACTTCACATCTTTATTTCTGTTATTTACAGAAAACCTAACCCCCATTGCAGTTATATATAAAGGGTGTGGGAGATACAAAATTGAAATTAGTTTTCAACATGAATGCTATTAACCTTTGACCTGGTCCACTGATTGCTGAGATTCCATTCAATTACCAAAATACACTTAAAGTGAACAGCTGTATAGTAAATCGTTCACTATATTTAAGAACAAAAACAGGATTTCTTTTATCAGAGAGTTGACTAGATTAGTTAATTTTCTTACAGACGCTATATCTAGATGTGCGAATCGAGTCTGTCTTTTAAAGGTAATACCGTATGTGTTAGGTCAAAAGCTCTTATAAGTTTTATACTTATCGTCCGTCTCCATACAATGGAAAATTATCGCTCTCGTTCCAGTGCTTATAACTCATATTGTCTTGTGATGTGAGTCTTCAGAGTTGAACAGTATTAATCAATAGGTACTCCATTTCCTTTTATCCAGTTGAATTAAAATTTGGTACACATGTATGAAATACACTCCTGGAAATGGAAAAAAGAACACATTGACACCGGTGTGTCAGACCCGCCATACTTGCTCCGGACACTGCGAGAGGGCTGTACAAGCAATGATCACACGCACGGCACAGCGGACACACCAGGAACCGCGGTGTTGGCCGTCGAATGGCGCTAGCTGCGCAGCATTTGTGCACCGCCGCCGTCAGTGTCAGCCATTTTCCCGTGGCATACGGAGCTCCATCGCAGTCTTTAACACTGGTAGCATGCCGCGACAGCGTGGACGTGAACCGTATGTGCAGTTGACGGACTTTGAGCGAGGGCGTATAGTGGGCATGCGGGAGGCCGGGTGGACGTACCGCCGAATTGCTCAACACGTGGGGCGTGAGGTCTCCACAGTACATCGATGTTGTCGCCAGTGGTCGGCGGAAGGTGCACGTGCCCGTCGACCTGGGACCGGACCGCAGCGACGCACGGATGCACGCCAAGACCGTAGGATCCTACGCAGTGCCGTAGGGGACCGCACCGCCACTTCCCAGCAAATTAGGGACACTGTTGCTCCTGGGGTATTGGCGAGGACCATTCGCAACCGTCTCCATGAAGCTGGGCTACGGTCCCGCACACCGTTAAGCCGTCTTCCGCTCACGCCCCAACATCGTGCAGCCCGCCTCCAGTGGTGTCGCGACAGGCGTGAATGGAGGGACGAATGGAGACGTGTCGTCTTCAGCAATGAGAGTCGCTTCTGCCTTGGTGCCAATGATGGTCGTATGCGTGTTTGGCGCCGTGCAGGTGAGCGCCACAATCAGGACTGCATACGACCGAGGCACACAGGGCCAACACCCGGCATCATGGTGTGGGGAGCGATCTCCTACACTGGCCGTACACCACTGGTGATCGTCGAGGGGACACTGAATAGTGCACGGTACATCCAAACCGTCATCGAACCCATCGTTCTACCATTCCTAGACCGGCAAGGGAACTTGCTGTTCCAACGGGACAATGCACGTCCGCAAGTATCCCGTGCCACCCAACGTGCTCTAGAAGGTGTAAGTCAACTACCCTGGCCAGCAAGATCTCCGGATCTGTCCCCCATTGAGCATGTTTGGGAGTGGATGAAGCGTCGTCTCACGCGGTCTGCACGTCCAGCACGAACGCTGGTCCAACTGAGGCGCCAGGTGGAAATGGCATGGCAAGCCGTTCCACAGGACTACATCCAGCATCTCTACGATCGTCTCCATGGGAGAATAGCAGCCTGCATTGCTGCGAAAGGTGGATATACACTGTACTAGTGCCGACATTGTGCATGCTCTGTTGCCTGTGTCTATGTGCCTGTGGTTCTGTCAGTGTGATCATGTGATGTATCTGACCCCAGGAATGTGTCAATAAAGTTTCCCCTTCCTGGGACAATGAATTCACGGTGTTCTTATTTCAATTTCCAGGAGTGTAGATGACAGTATGAAAGCATACTCCCTTTTTTATTTTACCTACAAAAGGTAAATAAATAAGGAAAATTCTCGGAGGTAGGCGAATAAGTGGCACAAAAAATTAATGTTGGCTCACTGTTAAAATATTAATGATACATTAATACAGGCATATTCATATGAATAGCGTTTCTCTGCTCTTTATTGTGGTGTGTTCAGATCCTACAGTATAGACACCTAATTTAAATGACTTGAGTCTACATTAATTTCCAATGTAATGAAGTACCTGAACCATCACTGAATGACACTTAGAACTACACATATCGCGTATCAAAGAAAAGGTCAAAAGTTATAGCTTTCACTTGCTGGTTCATATACTGCGTATCTGTAGTGAATCTCAAGTTCTGCACGATTTTCTTATCCGCTATTTAGAGTGTAGCTCTAGTTGTTCAACGGCTACAAGTCATAAACTTCCTGAAGCCTTACCTTCTGATATCCTATCTGTACACATATCTTAAGTGTTTTCTAGCAGTATTCACTTTCGTAAACATTGTAACTTCTGTAATTGCAATGCTACATTGATTTAGCTGCAAACGATTCCTCTCATTATCACGAACATGTTTGGTATATCTGCTTATTGTGTATGATTTTTACAAAATATTTCTTTCAATTCGAGGATATGATATTTCCCTAATTTCTGTTGCCTTCACGCTGTTCACCATTACCTTCCGTGTTCACAAAGGAAACGCGCTTTCCGAGTTCTTTCCCTTCTGCACACACGGGCATATGCTGGTACAGGCCTCTGTTGGCTGCTGCAAGCGCCTGACTGGCTGGGGGCCCACGCACTCTGCCTTCGACAGCCTCATGTTTACCTTTTCCAGCCCCTTCGCTTGACGTCTCCGATGTCTCTCTTTATGGCTGTCGACCACACAGCAGTGGGTGTAATCTTTTACGTGTAATAATTCACTTCCACATGACTAAAATTTAAAATGATGGCAGTGTACTACCACACTCCTACATGGCGTAAATTTAAAACGACGGATTCTAAATAGAGAATGAAGTCTTATACTCCATGTACATTAGCAAATTTATTTTAAATTTGTTTCCTTACGATTCCCTTTACGATTCCCTTTAACACCCAACTGAGAATCTGTGTGACTTCCTCGCACGGGCTGTTTGCTCCATGGACCCTTAAGCAAATGGCCACGGCACTTGAGTGATCATGGCTCCATATCCCTAATGGTACCTAACAGAACCTCCCTAACTGTCCTCCTGCATTCCTCGCAAAATTCCGCATTGCAGTAGGTGATTATTCAAGCTTTTTATGGGTTCCCACATTAATGTGAGTGGACAGTGAAATTCGATGGACAATGTGCATCAGATGACCGCGAGAGGTCGCTTGCTTTAACGTAAATATATGTCCGAGTGATGCTAAATGTTATTATCTTTACATTTTCAACAATCTTCAAAAAATGGCTCTGAGCACTATGGGACTTAACTGCTGAGGTCATTAGTCCCCTAGAACTTAGAACTACTTAAACCTAACCAACCTAAGGACATCACACACATCCATGCCCGAGGCAGGATTCGAACCTGCGACCGTAGCGGTCACGCGGTTCCACACTGTACCACCTAGAACCGCTCAGCCACCCCGGCCGGCAACAATCTTCAAATCATGATCTATACCCTTCATTTTTATTTATGAAATTAGTGAATTTATTCATGGCATTTTTGTTGCCTTTGTCTGCAGTCACTTTCAGAACTCAAATTAATCATCAAATTAACTAATTTACTACGATTGCCTTCTAAATTGCTCATGTAGACATGTATTACCACAATACAATAAAAAACAGTGACTGGCTGGTGGAGTATGTATGAGACGAGTGGCGTATTTAAATTTACAAAAATTATGACAAGTTTGTATACATCCTTTTTATAACTACAATAGAGCTGATAAGTCTTATAAAAAATGACAAACATAAATCAGGGAAGGAATGGTGTTTGACTGGCAAAGCATTCGTTGGAGTAGAAAGTGTGCAAATTCTCTTCTGAATTAATCACTTTTAAAACGCAATCAGACTTCATTTACATGTATCCACTGTGGGTCATAATTTTATTCAAATGGAATCTTCTACGACCAGATACACCAGAAACTATGGTTCGGGGAGAACAGGGAGCTGTGAATATCATTTAACAACCCTACGCCAGTGCCGCAATTCTTTACCTTTAAACCTTGATTCAGGCGGCAGCAACAAACGACACGCTGTGGGCCAGGGGCAGAGGGCGGCGGCACCTGCAATGTTCTGACGCATCCATGAAAACTTACGAACTACGTTGACTGGCGTTACGATTATTAGAATGTAGGGAACTTCCCTATCAGAGCCCTGAAATACTGGCAGATTTCAGTGTGAGGTGCACCCTTTCGCTAGCCTGGCCAACCAATTTGACTCACAGACACGATAACGCTTGCTGTAATTGGCATACGTCAGACGACTCCCGACGAGTAAGTTCATCTTCTTAACACACAATTTGTCCGAGATGATACGTAGTTCCACTGTCGGTACAGTTGGAAACTGCCACTGGCTCTTAGTCCACCACAAGTTAGATACCACAAGTCTAACCCAATAGGGAAAGACCCGAAAATCTCCACCAGGCGAGGACCAGTAGGCGAAGAAAGCGAAGAATCACAAATATCTTCCACCAAACCGCGTACAGGAGCCGATTTAGAGGAATAAAACCACCTCCATGTTGTAAAATAAACCGAACTATCATCCACTAACTGAATCTCCTCTCTTGACTGTTTTGCTGACCTGGTAGCCAATCCAGACATACCAGCGGGGTTCTCACGCTGGGGGAGCAAACGTCACTTTTCATATCCTCAGGGGCGCCAATCAGTGACTCAAAATCTCTCTTGTTTCAAAAAGGAAGATTTTGGACTAGGGAGACGTCGTTCCCACCGTATGCATGCCCATGTTTTGGCAAAGAACATCTACCTAGACAGGACCACAGTCCCTCATTTACTAAGCGATCTAATCTTTCTAGGCTGACCATTTCCAATTTCTGAAAGAAGGCTGTTAAGCTTCCCAGACAGCTATGCCTGTGAAATACATGTTTTCTTTTCCGCTCGCTAAAAGAGTCCGGCGACTTCCTGACGTCAGGGAGTTACGGTCTTGCCTCCACTGAACACATGCACCAGGGACTATGGTGGTATCATACCAGCTTCTAACATGAGAATGCTTATAGTTTTATGACCGTCCTGCCATTTGCACCATAACTCGTATTACAGAAGTCTCTCTTAAATGGCTTCCCCCACTGACTTTCCGCCATCTGGCTGCCTTGACGACGGACTTTCACCTGGTTCAGGTAAAATGTTTCTCGAGCCGGTGACCTCCTGCTCTGACCCTAAGTGGGAAGGATGGAGTGCCGTGGCCTGAGGTCGTTCTGGAGGTACAATTCACAGAGCGCTACTTCCACGAATCACTCGCACAACCAGATTGCTGGGCCGGCCGCGGTGGTCTCGCGGTTCTAGGCGCTCAGTCCGGGACCGCGCGACTGCTACGGTCGCAGGTTCGAATCCTGCCTCGGGCATGGATGTGTGTGATGTCCTTAGGTTAGTTAGTTTTAAGTAGTTCTAAGTTCTAGGGGACTGATGACCACAGCAGTTAAGTCCCATAGTGCTCAGAGCCATTTGAACCATTTGAACCAGATTGCTGGACTCAACATTTATGGCCCACAATCCATCTTTCTCCCTGTTCTTTATCACTTCCACTATGGCCCCTCAGGTACAAGCTCTCTACAGGCTACACATGCAAGTTATATGCGCATTCTGCTCACAGTTTCTTCATGCAAAAATGTCATAAACCACACATACCAAATGTAGTATTGGGGAACACAGAGATCAAGACCTAAAATATAAATACTAAACTGACCGACAGAGTCATTAAAGTGAGATAGTAGCTTGCCACCTTCCATGATTCGTTTACATGTTCTGACACTGCTCCTATCTGGTGCAAATACGCCATGCCGAATATTAGGAACCGAAACTTGGAAAGATGTCCTGTCCACTGATATGTCTAATTTTTCCGTGTCATGAAGTTTTCACACACTCGTTCACTCAAATCCCAGAAGTATTTGTGAATAACGCTATAGAATCTACAACCACAGTGTAAACAGAGTGTATCAAAAAAATACCGCCCACCTGTAGAGGATTGAGGAGTGTATCTTGAGGAGTCTATTGAGAATTCGAACCGATGTTTGGAAAATTAATCAGTTTACACTACACAGTGTCACATTTATACAGGTGCAGTTAGACCACCAGTATCGGACGCAAATACGGAGCCAAGTGGCGCAATGGTCAGGACAATGGACATTCATTCGGCGGGATGATGGTTCAGATCCATCTTCAGCTATTTAGATAGAGGTTTCCCTTAATTTCCCTAGATCGCTCCATACAAGTGCCGGTGTGTTTTCTTTCAAAGGGTACTGCCAATTTCCTTCTCCATTCCTAAAGAAACCATACGAGCTCATTCTCTGTCTCTAATGACCACATTTTCTACGGAACATAAAACCCTTCTTTTTCGGAAGCAAAAGTAAGTTTATTCTCGGTCACAGTGTGTTGTTGTGGTATGCATGGACCTGGTCGAGGTCATGAACCCTGTCACGCCCATTGCAGGAAGTTGCGCTTCTGATCCGTCATCGTTCAAACTCATTTTGTAAACCAGGAGCAGGCTTTAGTTCATATACCTCCAGCACTATGTAGAGTATTTGAACGTAGTTTTCGGATATTGCTTCTTGTCCTCAATCTGTACGTCAAAACACCCTCTACAACATTGAAAACTGTAGTATTGTTTGTTCTACGCTATATATAATCTGTAAATACCGTAGGAGGGGCAGTCAAATAATAACCGAACACCCACTACAAGGGGACCACGGAATGGCTCCACTCAAAAGTAATCAGCACACGCCTTAAGATATTTATCACGCAGGGAGTTGAGACGAGCAGTTCCCGTTTCGTAGAGCGCGGACTGCCACTCTCGCACTTCCTTCACCGACGTACACGCATGTCTTTCGCTAAGTCGTGAAAGATCTGACAACCACATGGTGAAAGATGAGGGCAGTACGGAGGATGTTTTAGTGTGTCCCAAACAAATCCAACGCTTCAAACGCAGCATTCGGCCGATTGGCAGTGTGGGGGGAGGACGTTATTGTGCAACACGACAGCATTCCTGGGCGTTTTGAACTTATGGCGCGTTGCAGTTTCCGCAAAGTGTCTCCGTAGTGCTGTGCATTAATTCTGGTTGAACACTCGAGGAACGCGACGAGCGGAGGAAATTACAGTTGCACGATAACGCCTGCCCACACACTGCTGATTATACGAAGGATATGCTTCAACCATTTGGTTGGAAAACACTATAGCATCCTCGGTAAAGCCCGGATCCTTCACAGAGTGACTTTCACATCTTTGGCGGCCTGAAGAAAGACCTGCTTGGACGTCGGTTTCAGTCGGACGAGGAAGCGCAAGAGTGGGTGAAGTTGTGGATCCATCAGTGGCCGACCGCGTTCTACGAGACAGATATTGATCGTGCTGTCTCCCAGTGGAATAAGTGTCTTAACACGTGTGGTGATTACTTTTGAATGGAACTGTCTATGGTCCCGTTGTGGCAGGTGTTTGGTATTCATTTGTTTGCCTCCTATAGATGCGCAGTGATTAGTACAGCCCCTTTTAGTCATCAGATGAAGGTCATATAGGTTCAGATGAATATAAAGGAATAGATTCTGAGCACTGTCACCGCAGGACTGAAAGTCAAATGGTGGCGATGCAGGCACTTGGTGCTGTAAGGAAAGTATATGAAGAGCAAGAAAGCCGAATGGGGAATAGTTCTTGGTATGATATGAGCCGCTGATAGGGAAATCCACTGCCATAAGCGACATTGACAAGGAGCAGATTCTTATGACTCAGCGCTTGAATATCAGCATCTTGGAAACTGCGAAGATGGTCGGCTGTTCGTGTGTAATAGTTGTGTGCATCTATGGGAAATATTTCAATGACACTGAAATTATGAGTAGGCGTAAAGGTATTGTACGTCAAGGCCTCGTCAAGGAATGTGGAGGCCAGAGGCTTGCCCACTCCGTAAAGCAGGAAGGGAGCGATCTCTGACAGATATGAAAATCAATACTGGTGCTGGTGCAGGTGCAGGTGTTGGAGTATAAAGTTCAGCCTGCAGTGCTGACTATGGGGTTCCGTAAAATACGATAAAACCAGACAACATAGTCAATTACGATTGCTGAGGGCACGAGATCATCGAGATAGGGCTACGGATCAATGTAAACGTGTTCACCGGGTCAGATGAATCACGTTTCTTGTTACACCACGTCCATGGTCTGTTCGGATAGGGTGTTATCCAGGTGATCAGTTCTTCGAAACATGCACTGTGCCAAGGGTGCAGATCTGTGGAAGCAGCTTAAGCTGTAAGAGACGTTCGCCTGGACTTCTATGCAACATGTGGCAGTAATCGAAAGTACCACGATAGTCATAGACTACAGGAAAATTATTGCAAACCATCTGAATCTCTGCATGCTTTAAGTCTTCCCCGATGGCATTGATACCTTTCAGCTGGATAACTCCTCCTGTCACAAGGCCTGAATCGTGCAACAGTGGTTTGAAGAGGATGGTAGTGAACTCACGTACATATCTTGGGCACCAAATTTGCCTGATCCAAACATGATTTAATCCATATGGAATGGCAAGGGAGTTAGCTTTGTGCAGACAAACCAGTGGTGTGCAATTATACGCTAACTGCGTGACCTGTAGGTAGAATGTAATGCCACATACTTCCGAGAGCCCACCAAAGAGGCTTTGAGAACTATGCACTCAGATTTGCTACTGTACTGCGTTCCAGAGGTGAACGAATGCGCTAAAAAGCTGGTACTATTAACGCAGATATCTTGGTAACCAAATTTGTCTGATCCAAACATGATTTAATCCATCTGGAATGCCAAGGGTGTTAGCTATGTGCAGACAAACCAGTGGTGCGCAATATACGCTAACTGCGTGACCCGTACGTAGAATGTGATGCCACATACTTCCGAAAGCCCACCAAAGAGCCTTTAAAAACTATGCACTCAGACTTGCTATTGTTCTGCGTTCCAGAGGTGAACGAATGCACTAAAAAGCAGGTACTATTGACGTTCTGGTTCATCATTGTATGTATAGATAGATGCAACAACAATACCTTGTATATTTACCTTACAGTGTATACAGTGCTGTATATGCCCTACCCTCTGATGTATCAACAATACATCAGAAGTACGAAAAACTTATTGAGCACTTGAGTCTGACAATACACTAGATGTATCACACTAGATGTGCTGATACCGGTTTCAGTGTCGTCCGCCAACAGATAGCACAGCAGCATGCCTATCAGAGTGCCATCTGTATGTACCCCTTAACAGGGAAAGTTCACAACCAGAACGCCCAGTATGGTGCAAACGTGTGAAAGAAGCAGGCAACCGTGTCACGGAGACATTCTTGCTCCCTACAGCGAGTTTGAAAGGGGTCAGTTCGTGGCCTTCCGAGGGCCCTTTCGGAGAATTTTCACACAATTTGGTCTTACGTAAGTTGTGCCATGATTCCGGTATCAGTGGTCATGTGAACATTCTCGCAGCGGTAGGTGAGGTTCTGGACGTCCACGCAGCACAGGCGCCAGTCACGATCGTCGTATTGTAAGGGCAGCAGCGGCAATCATACAGTCACCACAGTGCTGATAAGAGGGTTGTGAGCCCAAACGTGTCAACAAAAACTATTATGAACTGGTTATTAGCAGTGGCAGTACGGGAACGCACATCTCTACTCCGTCTTCCACTCAAGCTATAGCATCGACGTGCACGGCTCGACTGGTGCAGTCAGAGGATCACTTGGAAGACGGAATGGTGTGCTGTGGTATTCAGCAAAAAAATTGGTTCAAATGGCTCTGAGCACTATGCGACTCAACTTCTGAGGTCATCAGTCGCCTAGAACTTAGAACTAATTAAACCTAATTAACCTAAGGACATCACACACATCCATGCCCGAGGCAGGATTCGAACCTGCGACCGTAACGGTCACTCGGCTCCGGACTGTAGCGCCCAGAACCGCACGGCCACTCCGGCTGGCTGGTATTCAGCAATGGAAGTACATTCTGGCTGCACGCAGGTGATGATCATTTGCGCCTACGACGCAAACCTGCTAAACTCCGTCTCGTAGAGTGCATTCGTACAAGACACACTGGCTCACCCCAACCCTCTGGGTTGCGATAAGCCACAACTCTCATAAACCTTTGGTGTTTCTGGAGGGACGCTAACTAGCACTCGGTATGTGCAGAATATTGTTAGACCCGTTCTTTTGCCATTCTTGCAACGTGAGGATGGTGTGTTGTTCCAACAGGAGAGTTCTCGCCCGCGAAACTCAATGTCCTCTGCAAGAAGTGCAGCAACATCCCTGGCCAGCATTACCTCTAGACGTGTCTCCAACTGAGCGCCTGTGGGATATAATCGAACGAGAAGAGTCTTGTCCGACTAGTCAACCAACAGCTCTTCCAGAGCTAGTTGAACACGTCGAGTGGCTTTGGGATAACTATCGCAGAACAGTTTTGGCCATTTGTACCATCGACTGCATGCCAGAGTCAGTGCCTTCATTACCGCCCGTGGAGGCTACACAAGCTAAAAATGGTTCATATGGCTCTAAGCACCATGGGATACAGCATCTGAGGTCATCAGTCCCCTAGACTTAGAACTACTTAAACCCAACTAACCTAAGGACATCACACACATCCATGCCCGAGGCAGGATTCGAACCTGCGCCCGTAGCAGCCGCGTGGTTCCGGACTGAAGCGTCTGGAACCGCTCGGCCACAGTGCCCGACACTACGCAACCTATTAATATCCGTGTTTCAGAAAGGGTTGATATCCGGTACCTCAGACTTGCTTGTATTATTTGTCTGTTAATGTAATCATTTCCTGGTCACCATACGCACTGTAGCGACAATAAATCTTGGGCGAATTGGAAAACTCTAAAAAGATGTACTAATCTTATTCCGGCAGTGTGTACTCATTCCGAAACAACTGTGAGTTGTTAAAATTTGTATCATACGAAAGAAATGCTGGACAAATAACTCAGGTGTATAATATTACGAGTTTTATTCGTGCCCGATAACTCTACATATGATGATGGTATCTGTTCTTTCGGACATGTCCGAAAGAACAGATACCATCTTCATATATATAGTTAAGAGTCATCGGCCACTGGACCATCTTCTGTGCGGATGCTGAAACAGTGCCCGAACTCTTACGGGAATCGGTAAAGCCACGAGTAATGAGTGTAATGGGCAGGGGCACTACGAATATAGTGCGGGACAGTAAGTTGGGAATGTGGGTGTCACGAGAGTCGTGGCAGCGATAAGTCCCTGCAGTCGCACTATCCTCTGTGACTCGGTGGATCAGATGGATAGAGAGTATGCCACGTAAGCAGGAGGTCCCCGGTTTGAGTCCCGGTCGGGGCACACATTTTCAACTGCCAAACGGCTCTGAACACTATGAGACTTAACATCTGAGGTCGTCAGTCCCCTAGAACTTAGAACTACTTAAACCTAACCAACCTAAGGACGACACACATGCATGCCCGAGGCAGGCAGGATTCGAACCTGCGACCTTAGCGGTCGCGCGGTTCCCAACTGAAGCGCCTAGAACCGCTCAGCCACTCCGGCCGGCTTTCAACTGCCCCCGTTGAGGTATATCAATGCCTATATACAGCTAAGGGTATGCATTTCACTGTATTAATTTAATTATAATGTCAATAGATGTTAACAGTGCTCACAAGGGAACCTCCCCATCGCACCCCACTCAGATTTAGTTATAAGTTGGCACAGTGGCTAGGCCTTGAAAAACTGGACACAGATCTTTCGAGAAAACAGGAAGAAGTTGTGTGGAACTACGAAAAAATAAGCAAAATATACAAACTGAGAAGTCCATGCGCAAGATAGGTAACATCAAAGACTAACTGAACTCGGGAGCGCCGTGGTCCCGCGGTTAGCGGGAGCAGCTGCGGAACGAGAGGTCGTTGGTTCAAGTCTTTCCTCGGGTGAAAGGTTTATTTTCTTTATTTTCGCAACGTTATGATCTGTCCGTTCGTTCATTGACGTCTCTGTTCACTGTAATAAGTTTAGTGTCTGTGTTTTGCGACCGCATCGCAAAACCGTGCGATTAGTAGACGAAAGGACGTGCCTCTCCAATGGGAACCGAAAACATTTGATCGCAAGGTCATAGGTCAACCGATTCCTCCACAGGAAAACACGTCTGATATATTCTATACGACACTGGTGACGGCATGTGCGTCATATGGCAGGAATATGTTGTCGACCCACCTAACTTGTACACTTGGCGAATGGGTAAAAAGATTCTTCTACCTAGCCCGATGTAGGTTTTCTTGTGGATGTGATAATCACTCCCAAAAAAGTGATGAAAACATAAGAGTTTGTCACATAAACTGCAACAAATGAATGCAACAGTTTCACAGTCGCACAGTTTTCCCTGTGCTCTGTCAAAACATATGTTTTTAATGTTTTCAAATTCTTCCGTGAGTAGACCGCGAAATCCTGCATATGTCCAAGCAAATCTGAACATGTCCTGAATTTTGGAGAGCTAAATTGATTATATAAAAAATTAAATGTTTCACGCGAGGGAAGATTTGATCCAAACGACCTCTCGTTCCTCAGCTGCTCACGCTAACCACGGGACCACGGCGCTCCTGAGCTCATATAGTCTTTGATGTTGCATATCTTGCGCATGGACTACTCAGTTTGTATATTTTGCTTATTTTTTCATAGTTCCACACAACTTCTTCCTGTTTTCTTGATAGATCAGTTTTTCAAGGCCTATCCACTGTGCCAACTTATAAATAAATCTGAGGGGGTGCGATGGGGAGGTTCCCTTGTCAGATTTTCATTCTCACAAATGCGTAAGCAAGGTGCCCTTCGGCAGACTATCTGTAGTGACACACGAATAATATTTAGTAATAATGCAGTTGAAGTTAAAAAGAGAGTGTGGCAAGTTTTCAAATGACAGTGATCTGGCAAAAAAAAATAAACGTCTTTTCCATTAAGGTGACTGAATTGGGTGACAGCTTGAGGAACAATGCGTTTAATATTGTCACCAGTCGCTGGAAAGCTGCGCTGCGACCGACGGAAACACATGTTACGCGCAGGGACAAAGCGAATTTGTTTTGATACCTGAGAGGAAGTTCCAGCGACACGGCGGCAGTTTGTGTGGACAGCATTTCAGCCAGAGGGACAGGAACGCCTTGCTCTGCAAGTTGCTGGAGACCTCTCCAGCCGCCGCCTAATGGAAGGCGGGCGACAAGAACTGGTGGTGGTGGCGGCGGCGGCGGCGGGCCCCCTAGAGAAGTGCCCGTTTGCCAAATGACGTTATCGATCGCGCTTTTTGTTCTCTTTCGGATCATGTTCTGGGACCGCGCTCACCGGCGAGACCAGCCCCCTGACCTGGGGTGCGGCCATTACTTTTTATGAACCGGTCGGACTTCAGGAGCCGGTTCCTCAGTTTGCGGGAACAACGGGCACTACCGTTTCCTTGCGCCCGTTCTTAGAAGTGAGATGTGTTTACACCTTCCTAAACCTTTTGTAATGGCTGAAAGAAATGAAAGGTCTTTCCACAATAATTGTTGTGGCACATTTTAATGTGCCTCATAGATATTTTTACAGCTTACGAGAAAGAGGAAGTAAATAATAAGTAAATAATGTAGCATTATTATCGTTGTTGGCTTGTCTCACCTCAGATGTTAATAATAATTCGGGAATGACTCCTAGGTTATGTTCAGTGTAACTAAGCAAATGCAAATTTTCTTTTTCCAGAAGCATTACACCTTAATTTACAGAGCCGTCTTCAGTGGTAGGTTTCGTAATTGGCCTTGCTGTATTTGTGATATTATGGTTGAATGGCGGTATGTGCAGTTTGGAAGATAAGTTGAGAAGATATGTCACTACTGTTATGAGAGGAATAGCGGAGAACAGCAAGCATGCTTGTGATAGACAACAGCACCTACTGCCACTGGAGATGTCTGAATAAATAAAGGTGAAATGCATCTAGTAAAGCAAAAATTGCATTTATTCAGTTTTCCCATAGACGGAAATAACTTGAAGTATTCTATACAAATCTCTCCACCTGCTACCACGTGGTTGTACGTACATTGTCACGATATTTTCTAGTGTGCTTCTTGACACTGCAAGCATTACTGTGTATTCACCTAATAACATGCTTCAGTGATGATGTTCTATAAAAACTTAAGAACTGTACATCACAGCTCGTACAAGTTCTGAAGCAGATATCACTGTACACATCAACGAAACGAGGTAGTTATCGATTAATGACGGACAATCTGCCACACTGATATGAATATTACACCTAAGAATTATGGATTTCTTATTTTCATGCACTTTCAACAATTCATTTTCATGCGATTATTAATGCCATGTTAAACAGCTGACGGTATTTCAGGATGCGACTTGGAGTGAGAGAGAGTGAAGGTTCTCAGACTTCCAACAGATTAGGTACATTAAGCAGTCGTTCATTTATTGTAAACTTCCTTCAAAGTCATTTCAATGGATAAAGGATCAGATACGCAACGCGTTCACAAGATTGTCCTCCAGGGAAGAACAGAAAGCGTTAGCAGACTGTACAACAGTTACTATAAATAATATTTACATTAACCACGGCATACTGAGATACGTGACACATGTGGCGTGAAGGATTTCTCGCAGCATGCTGAACAAATCCAACGACATCGCCATAACTTTAAGTGGGGGCCGCCACTGGATATGTACTTCGTAAGCTGTTTTGACTATGCTTTCTGTATGGAACAAATTTCTGTCCAAAAGCTGTTGCAATACAGTGCGAGTAATATGTCAAACAGGGTAGTGAGTAACAAGCCAGGTCACTTATAAAGAACAGATTGTTGCTTAACTGGAAGAAAAAACAGATTTTTTATTATTTAAGGCACAAACCCACATTAAAAGGAGTAATTTGTTATTAAAATAAGGTAAATTATCATTGAAACTAAAAGTTTTAAATTATGAAAACATCTTCACTGTAAAAATAATCCTCACGATCACTAAAAAAATCATTTAATCTCTTTTACCTTGAATATGTTCCAAACAGGAAAATTTACATCAGACCAGGACTCAAACATATGAATCTTGCTTATGGGAGTCGTCTTAACTACTGAAGTCCTCAAAGATACTCCCAGAACATTACTAAACAGTTAGTGCTGGCTCTGTATTCCATTTATTTGTACTAGTAAACAATTTTTAACCTGTTCTATGGTATCACATTCTGAGACAATCTGTGCGCTAACGAAGGGCAATCGTAGCCTACAGTAGGGGACTGAAATGGTGTGCGACCGAAATTCTCGTAGTTACTGGAAGTCGAAATTACATCTTTGCCACAGAAGTCTCCTCAACAATATGAAAAGATTACGAAGCAACAATGTCAACCATTGAGTAAGCACTAGAGATACAAACGATTTGCACAGAGGTAAAGTTTCTTTAGCACTGTACATAAATCTGTGCGCTGCTCTGTAGGGTTAACATTCACCAAGATTCTAACCAGGCTAAGAATGAGAGCAGGAGATTCCAGATTTTCAAATATGACAGTGCTTACGGTGCACTCCAGTTCTGTACAGCAATTTGCTTTTGCTGTAATGTGTTGCTTATCCTTACCATGTACATATAATTAAAATATATCCCAAGACTGTTCTTTCCTTGGTGGGAGGGTGTTGCATGCCTCCAGAGCACATACACTGTAACCAATATAAGCACTTACCGGATAGAACAGGTCGAAAACAGCTGTAATAAGTATAAAATAATGTGTAACCTACAGACTGAATGAAAATTATACAGATACGCAATGAACTAAAAGAAACAGTTGATGGGTCGTAACTGGGCAACTAAATATAGGATGGACAGGGAAAGATATAAACAAAAGTGTAATAATAGTCTTGAGTGATTCTGATCAACTGAAAAGAGTTTTCAAAAGCAAGACTACGGTATAGCTGAAACGGAAAGATTAGAGTGTGATTGTGCTACCACTTTTTAGCTTATATGAGAGGGAAAAGAATTTTTTGTCAAAGCGTGGGGACTGGGTGTCACCTAGAGGTAAATGGAAAGACACATGTTGGAATACACTGGGAGGAACGGGAAAATACTTGATTAGGTAGCGGATAGAAGTGAAAGCTCCAAATTCTGACCATAAGGAACAGAAATAGAGATGTGCGCAAAATTGATGATAGATGGTCCAGGGAATATCTTTTGTGAATTCCCAAAAAAAAAAGATACCACTGAGGTGACGATCTATTGGATGGCTACAAATGTAAAAATAAGTAGCAGCAAAAGGGCTGTGTATGGCTGGATACTAAAATGTATGCAGAACTCTGAAAGAGCTCTTTATTCAGCAGTCGATTCGAATGGATGATGGTGATGATGTGTCCTGTTTTCATCATGTATTTCATTTCTGTTTTTATTTTTTGTAATCGTTCTGTGACTTTGTACACAGTAACTGTTTTTATGAATAGTTAAAAGTGGCTGGAATGGTGCCTTTTTTGCTAGATTTTTGTTTCATCTCCCGGTTTTTGGGATGGGATGGTCTTTGAGGGGTACAAACGTCCAACTCTCTAGCATAGTTGAAGCTTCCTGGCAGATTAAAACTGTGTGCCGGACCGAGACTCGAACTAGGGACCTTTGCCTTTCGCGGGCAAGTGCTCTACCAACTGAGCTACCCAAGCACGACTCACGCCCCGTCCTCACAGCATAGTGGTTTTAAAATGTACAAATCCTTTAAATATAGCTAAAAATGTGAAACATTTACGTGTCTTGCTGAAATTGTTGGCAAGATTATTTTTATGGATGCTCTTAAAATATTAGTGTTGCCTGCATTGCTTTTAAATTTAAGAGACGAATAAAATAAAAAATGACGAACAAAAAGGTGGCACACCTCAAAATGAAACACTACAAATTTCCTTAAACCGGAAGAATTTGAACTGAAAAGGAGTGCTTAATTAAGAAAATTTGAGGTGTTGGAACAGACCTCTTCAACCGTGCAACTAACCCCCCCGCCCCGAGATAAAAATAAGAAATTCCAGAGAGTTAAAAAAAATCGATGGGAATTGAGGGAACGCCGCCCTGCTGAAAAGGGGTGACTGTAGGTGAGTGAAGGGTAGAAGTCAGATCGGGTCCAGGTTGCCAGTGTAAACAAAGAGTTCAAATGAATTGAAATGTGGAGAAGAAGTTGAGTGGTGGCAGGGGGCATGGGTGGATAGTTGGAGACAGAAATGAGAAGGAAAGAACTAGTGAAAGATGGAGAGGCTCATGTAAACCTTGGTGGGGAATAGAATATTTAGTGAATAGGTAAATCAAGACTAGTTTCGTTATTCAGGAGACGGAGTCGGTTGAATTTTCGGTGGGAAAGGACGTAACTGTGTGATGATATAGAGCTGAATGATTTTGTCGATATAAGTGTGCTGCAAACGAATGTTGTAAATTAGATGGGAAACAACAGAGTTGTTAAGGGGTCGAGTTTGCAAGACTGAAAGATACACGGAGGATCTCAGTGTGGGCATTTTGCATCCGTTTACTCTCTCGCGAACTTTTACCATCTCGTCTAAGGCAAAGCGAAGTTCGTGGCTTTCAGATCATTGCAAGAAGTGTTAAAAAGATATACAAACATAACGCTCTGTCAAATATAACATGATTAGTTTCCTATCAGTATACTATACGATGTTTTTTATCAATGAAGAGCCCGAGAAATTTGTATATTTCGATCTAGAGAAAAGTATCGACGTTATAACATATCATCTCAGTGTATTGCTTCCAATTTTTAGTGCTTTTATTTTCACAAGTGCGTCTTGATCACACAGATTTCTTTATACTTTATGAGCGGTTTCGGCTTATCGCCATCTTCAGACCGTCAAAACATTCTGATATAAATTATCGGCAAGTTAAACATGTGACGATGATTTATATCAGAATATTTTAACGATCTGAAAATAGCGATAAGCCGAAAACGGTCATAAAGTGTAAAGAAATCTATGTGATTAAGACGGACTTGTGAAAATAAAAGTGCTAAAAATAAAAATGATCGCGGACTCGTATACAGACTTCATGTCTTCAGTTGATAAGTATTGGTTGCAATATACAATTTTTAATATACAGCTATCTGTTTCAGTTAGTAATTTGTGTTATGAATTAAAATATCGAAATTGGCGTAGCCAGTTAGCTATAATAATAATATGACAGTGATGGTTCCAATTCCACGTGGATTGTCTAGATCCACGGTTTCTCATATAAAAATAAGTAGAATGATTCAAAGCAGAGAGAGAATAAATGTATCTAATCTACAATTACTGAGTAGATGAAGAACTTAAAAATGGTTCAAATGGCTCTGAGCACTATGCGACTTAACTTCTGAGGTCATCAGTCGCCTAGAACTTAGAACTACTTAAACCTAACAAACCTAAGGACATCACACACATCCATGCCCGATTCGAACCTGCGACCGTAGCGGTCGCTCGGCTCCAGACTGAAGCGCCTAGAACCGCACGGCCACTACGGCCGGCCACTTTAACTAACCTTGAGAAAAATAACAGTTTTCAGAAAAGAAGAATAAGTTGTGAATCGTATGAAGATGATATATATTTTATCACAGGGATGAAACTTATAAAACAATTTGATGTCGACAATTTTAAATAAAAATACTGTATACCTTGTCACACGAATTTAATTAAATCGTTGTTTGAATATGATTAAATTGCCTGCCCTGTTAGCCGTGCGGTCTGACGCACTGCTTTCCGGGCGGGAAAGCGTGCCGGTCCCCTGCACGAATCCGCCCGGCGGATTAGTGTCGAAGTCCGGTGTGCCTGCCAGCCTGTGTATGGTTTTTAAGACGGTTTTCTACCTGCCTCGGCGAATACGGGCTGTTTTCCCTTATTATACCTCAGGTACACTATGTCGTCGACTGTTGCGCAGACGCTGTCTCCACGTTCGCGTACACCATAATTACTCTACCACGCAAATATTTGGGGTTACACTGGTCTGGTGTGAGACGCTCGCGGAGGGTCCACTGGGAGCCGAACCGCACAGTAACCCTGGGTTCGGTGTGGGGCGGCGATGGGGCGAGTGGACTGCTGTAGGCTGTTGTGGGGTTGTGAACCACTGAGGGTTACGGCGGGGACGAAGCCTCTCCGTCTTTTCTAGATCCCCGGTTTAATACAGTACAATGATAAAATTGCTTGTAAATACAATTTTTAACAAGATAGGAATAATATTAATTGTTTTAAGATTGTAAGTAGATTCACAGTTGTGACCGCATGGCTCTTTTTTTTTTGTCTTAGTCTCAGTGTGTTTATGTACTGTCGGTTAGATTATTACGTATTGTTCTGGTTTCAGTTCATTGATGACCCAATGTAATTACTGTTTGAAGTAATATGATACAGAAATGTTTCTATTTGCGTCATTACTCATGCAGGAAGAATCCAGGACCAAAAATGATTCTCTCAATGAGCTAAGATGAGCTAAGTAAATTATATAATACCTGTTTTAAGTTTATAGTGCGCCGTTCTGCAAATTACTCCCGTGCACTAGATAAGCTTTACTATACAGTGCTCAAGTTTTTCAAAGTTAATTAAACCTTTCGCAGATGCGGACTTTAATATTCGTCCTGCTATACCGTTCTGCATGTGCTGTGGACGTGGATACGCACGCCACATGTGTTTTCCTACAGTTCTGCTGACTTTTGTATGTATCCTGGGCCACAGACCTCTCACTGCTGCGGACGAGTTATTTTTATATCTTCATGAATAAAAACGTTTCGAGTATGTGTCAGACATATCTGCCTCCTTGCGTGGTAACACTTGCAAACAAACTCGTTTCGATATCTGGAACCCTTCATGAGGTATGACGATTGTTGTGACGACATAATTCCCGATGGGCAGGGGCGGAGATGGGTGAGCTGTGCTCCTCCATTCGTCGGATGTAAAAATCAATAACTTGAGAACGTAATGAGATATTGTTCAGTCCTCAATTTTAAATAAAATTTCCTCAACTATATGTGACGGTAGTATCTGTTCCTGAAAGGTTACCGTAGATGACCATGCAGCTTTGCTAGAACGAAATGATAATTAAATGGACACCCTAGCTGCAACCAGGCGTTGATATTCTTCATTGGGGACATGTTGATAATGTGTGCCCCGACCGGGACTCGAACCCGGGATCACCTGCTTACATGCCAGACGCTCTATCCATCTGAGACAAGGAGGGCACAGAGAGTAGTGCGCCTGCAGGGACTTGTCCCTAGCCCTCGGTGGCTCAGATGGATAGAACGTCTGCCATGTAAGCAGGAGATCCCGGGTTCGAGTCCCGGTCGAGGCACACATTTTCACCATGTCCCCAATGAAGTATATCAACGCCTGGTTGCAGCTAGGGTGTCCATTTAACAATCGTTTAAAATTTCTTTGTCTTACCTACAATTCTTATATTGCAATGTATGAGATAAAATAAACCATCTGCAACGTTTCTGCACTGCGTTTTTACGTGTGCAAATTCTCTACAATTTCGTGCAGCGCTTTACTTAAAGCGATGCAGAGCAGGAAGGAACGAATAACGTAAAGAAATTCTCTCCTTTATGGTGAAAAAAAAATCAGACTGTAAAATGTGCAAAAATCTAATGTTTTCAGCGATTACTTTCTTTAAATGGGATGACAAATGTTTCATAGTAGACGGATGCCGTTTTTCAGCACAGGAAGCGTTTGGCAAACAGTACAGCCGCAACAAAGCTGCGCTTATCAAGGAAAGCAGGAAGCACCTTTGTAGCAGCGGAAGAGTTACTATGAAAGATTTGTGTTTGGACCAGAGTTCGGCCTACGCTACACCAGTCAGAAGAGAGTACGACCTACAGACGTGCACTGAGAGTACACGACCTGAACATTGCGCTGAAGCCACCTCCTCCCGCGCTTGTCGACCGCGATGTCTGGCTACCCTGTCTGTCCCCGTCAACAGATGGGTGGCCCAGAAGACGCGCGGCCACCGTCCCGGGCCCGGCGCTGCGCGGCGCGACCACGCCCAGCGGCCGCCGCGGCGCCGGCTCCGGGCGACGCGACGCGTGGGTGGCCGCGGTCGACCGCTCGCAGCAATCGATTGCTGGCCGCGGGCATTCCTGGCGCGGGCCGCGTGCCTGCAGGCGCCGCCGCCGCCGCCGCCGCCGCCACCACCACCTCTGGGAGCCGTAGGACGCGCGGCGAGATGGGACTTTGCCGCCTGCCAGCGACACCTGTCAGCGCTGCAGAGCTCCTGTCTGTCTGTCTCCTCGCGCTGTCCCGTCTACTGACAAAAACCCGTGGTGTGAAACTTACTGTCACTTACTATTCCTCTACGTATCCTCTGTACAATATACAGTACATTGCTATGTGAGTACTCGGTGTTGCCCAGGTATTTACACTACTGGCCATTAAAATTGCTACACCAAGAAGAAATCCAGATGATAAACGGGTAATCATCGGACAAATATATAATACTAGAACTGACATGTGTTTACATTTTCACGCGATTTGGGTGCATAGATCCTGAGAGATCAGTACTCAGAGCAACGACCTCTGGCCGTAATAACGGCCTTGATACGCCTGGGCGTTGAGTCAAAGAGAGATTGGATGGGGTGTACAGGTACAGCTGCCCATGTAGCTTCAACACGATACCACAGTTCATCAAGAGTAGTGACTGGCGTATTGTGACGAGCCAGTTGCTCGCCCACCATTGACCAGACGTTTTCATTAGGTGAGAGAATGTGCTGGCCAGGGCAGCAGTCGAACATTTTCTGCATCCAGAAAGGCCCTGCAACATGTCGTCGTGCATTATCCTGCTGCTACGTAGGGTTTCGCAGGGATCCAATGAAGGGTAGACCCAGGGCTCATAACACATCCGAAATGTAACGTCCACTGTTCGAAGTGCCGTCATTGCGAGCAAGAGGTGACGGGTAACCAATGGCACCCTATACCATCACACCGGGTGATACGCCAGTATGGCGATGACGAATACACGCTTCCAATGTCCGTTCACCGAGATGTCGCCAAACACGGATGCGACCATCATGATGCTGTAAACAGAACCTGGATACATCCGAAAAAAATGACGTTTTGCCATTCGTGCACCCAGGTTTGTCGTTGAGTACACCATCGCAGGCGCTCCTGTCTGTCATGCAGCGCCAAGGTTAACTGCAGCCATGGTCTCCGAGCTGATAGTCCATGCTGCTGCAAACGTCGTCGAACTGTTGGTGCAGATGGTTGTTGCCTTGCAAACATCCCCATCTGTTGACTCATGGATCGAGACGTGAGTGCACGATCCGTTACAGCCATGTGGAGAAGATGCCTGTCATCTCGACTGCTAGTGATACGAGGCCATTGGGATCCAGCACGGCGTTCCGTATTACCCTCCTAAATCCACCGATTCCATATTCTGCTAACAGTCATTGGATCTCGACCAACGCAAGCAGCAATGTCGCGATACGATAAACCGCAATCGCGACAGGCTAGAAGCCGACCTTCATCAGAGTCGGAACGTGATGGTACGCATTTCTCCTTCTTAGACGAGGCATCACAACAACGTTTCACCAGGCAACTCCGGTCAGCTGCTGTTTGTGTATGAGTAATCGGTTGGAAACTTTCCTCATGTCAGCACGTAGTAGGCGTCGCCACCGGCGCCAACCTTATGCGAATGCTCTGAAAAGCTAATCATTTGCATATGACAGCATCTTCTTCCTGTCTGTTAAATTTCGCGTCTTTAGCACGTCATCTTCCTGGTGTAGCAATTTTAATGGCCAGTAGTGTATTTATTTCAACATTCTATTAGCCCAGCTCTTCCTTCCCTTTCTATTTGTCTATTTCGTGTTTCCCCCATCTCTATTCATCTCCTCCACTCCCTCTCCCTGCCCACCTCTTCCACTCGTCAGTCTCTGTCCAAATCCTCCTACACCTATCTCAGTCCATCTGCACCACCTTCTCTGTTCATCTGCTTCTTCCCCCTCTGTCCACATCCTCCTAGCCATTCTATTTCTTCCTCAACACTCAATTCCATCCTCTCTTTGCCCCCCCCCTCCTGCCTCCTTCTCTCTCTCTCTCTGGCCTTCTCCTCCTTCTCCTCCTCCTCCTCCTCCTCCTCTTCCTCCTCCTCATCCCTCTCTTTGTCCTCTCTTCCTCCCCTTCTCACTGTTCGTTTCCCCTCCCTCTGTAACTCCATCTGTTCCTCCTTCCTTTTTCTATCCGTCTCCTCTTCCCCCTCTGCAGTTTATCTTTTTCTCTTTCCTTTCTCTGTCTATTTCCTCATCTCCCCTCTCCATGTTGCTCATCTCCCTCCCCTTCTGCCAATCTCTTCCTTCTCCCTGCATCTGTCCATCTCCTCCTCCTTCCTTCCTCTGCCAATCTCCTCCTCTCTCCTCTTTTTGTCGATCTTCCCCTCCCCCTCACTCTTCCCATCTCCTCCTCCCACTTATCTGTGACCATCTCATCTGTCTATTTCCTCATCTCCCCTCTCCATGTTGCTCATCTCCCTCCCCTTCTGCCAATCTCTTCCTTCTCCCTGCATCTGTCCATCTCCTCCTCCTTCCTTCCTCTGCCAATCTCCTCCTCTCTCCTCTTTTTGTCGATCTTCCCCTCCCCCTCACTCTTCCCATCTCCTCCTCCCACTTATCTGTGACCATCTCATCCCCCACTCGGTTTTTCCATCTCCTCCTCCTCCTTGCTCCCGACATTATCACCCACACATTGATAAGAGGCTTGGTGGTTCTTATCCCGACAGTATTTCTGTCGAGATGGTAACTAATATCTGTACCAAATTTTACTGAAATCGTACCAGGGGTCTAGAATGGGGTTTTTACCTATGGCTATTCCCACATATGCTGATGTCAATCGTATTTTACATACATTTCAAATATTCTATACATATTTGTACACATATTTCATCCATGTCTCTAGCGATTTTCGTCCTGCAGTCCTCGTAGCTCAATGTTTATGACGTCGTATCTCCCAAACCATGTGCTGTACAGTGGTATAGGCTTGCAAGTGCATCCAATGGAGTATGCTTCTACTGTCATCAAAAAGTGTTTCGAGTAGAACTGGAGGTAAAGAAGCAATATATTGAAACGTCTTGCATGATGCAGCAGTTTTTCAGTCATGTTAGTGTTTATGACCTCATCTGTCCTTGAACTATGTGTCGTACAATGACGTATTTTTGTAGCTACATTCTTTAGTATATGTGAATGCTGTCTGCGAAATATGTTGCAAATAGAGTTGGTAGTGAAGAAGTGATAAATTAAAATATTATGCATGATGTGTCAGTTCGTAGCGAATCTCAGTATTTGACATCATATCTCTTAACCAATGTGTCGTACAACGATATGTTTCTATACATAGTCGTACACGTACATGTGAATACTGTATGGAAAATGTGCCACGAATACAGTTAGCATTAAAGATATAAGACATTAAAATGTCATGGTTCACACAGCAGATTTACTGCATGAACAGCGAAAATGTAATACCGATAAACATTTTCCCTTTCATCATTTAGTGGCGGTTGTGAGCAAGACAAAGTTCGTAAAGATTTGAAACTGTGCTTAATATCTGCTGCAAGTCACTAAGTGCTCTCATTCTCAAATACTGGATGAATGAAGTGTGGGTACTACCGTGCCCTAGGTTACACGGCTTTTTCAGTCCCACCGAAACCCGTTTGTTATGTAAGATGGTTCTTACTTCACAGCGATTCTTTCCAAACAGTATGTGCGCCAGGTTTGGTTGAAATCGGTCAAGTGGTTTAGGAGGAGATATGGAACATACATACTCACATACATATGTAGCAACATACATATATACATACATCCATACAACCATTTTGATAATATAAATGGATTACGCTCAACATAATGCTCATTCCCATCACCGTAACCGTCTCTATCATTAATGACGACTCCACCTACTACCACCCCTAACTATGTCTACCACTGTTATTGCCCTACACCTTGCTGCGGATCGGAGCGTGGAATGTCAGATCCGTTAATCGGGCAGATAGGTTAGAAAATTTAAAAAGGGATATCGGTAGGTTAAAGTTAGATATAGTGGGAATTAGTGAAGGTCGGTGGCAGGAGGAACAAGACTTTTGGTCAGGTGAATACAGGGTTATAAATACAAAATCAAATAGGAGTAATGCAGGAGTAGGTTTAATACTGAATAAAAAATAGGAGTGCGGGTAAGCTACTACAAACAGCACAGTGAACGCATTATTGTGGCCAAGATAGACACAAAGCCCATGCCTACTACAGTAGTACAAGTTTATATGCCAACTAGCTCTGCAGATGATGAAGATATTGATGAAATTTATGATGAGATAAAAGAAATTATTCGGGTAGTGAATGGAGAGGAAAATTTAATAGTCATGGGTGACTGGAATTCGTCAGTAGGAAAAGGGAGAGAAGGAAACATAGTAGGTGAATATGGATTGGGGGGAAGAAATGAAAGAGGAAGCCGTCTGGTAGAATTTTGCACAGAGCATAACTTAATCATAGCTAACACTTGGTTCAAGAATCATAAAAAAACGTTGTATACATGGAAGAATCCTGGAGATACTAAAAGGTATCAGATAGATTATATAATGGTAAGACAGAGATTTAGGAACCAGGTTTTAAATTGTAAGACATTTCCAGGGGCAGATGTGGACTCTGACCACAATCTATTGGTTACGAACTGTAAATTAAAACTGAAGAAATTGCAAAAAGGTGGGAAATTAAGGAGATGGGACCTGGATAAACTGAAAGAACCAGAGGTTGTACAGAGTTTCAGGGAGAGCATAAGGGAACAATTGACAGGATTGGGGGAAAGAAATACAGTAGTAGAAGAATGAGTGGCTCTGAGGGATGAAGCAGTGAAGGCAGCAGACGATCAAGTAAGTAAAAAGACGAGGGCTAATAAAAATCCTTGGGTAACAGAAGAAATATTGAATTTAATTGATGAAAGGAGAAAATATAAAAATGCAGTAAATGAAGCAGGCAAAAAGGAACACAAACGTCTCAAAAATGAGATCGACGGGAAGTTCAAAGTGGCTAAGCAGGGATGGCTACAGGACAAATGTAGGGGTGTAGAGGCTTATCTCACTAGGGGTAAGATAGATACTGCCTACAGGAAAATTAAAGAGACCTTTGGAGAGAAGAGAACCACTTATATGAATATCAAGACTTCAGATGGAAACCCAGTTCTAAGCAAAGAAGGAAAGGCAAAAAGGTGGAAGGAGTATATACAGGGTTTATACAAGGGCGATGTACTTGAGGACAATATTATGGAAATGGAAGAGGATGTAGATGAAGACGAAATGGGAGATAAGATACTGTGTGAAGAGTTTGACAGAGCACTGAAAGACCTAAATCGAAACAAGGTCCCAGGAGTAGACAACATTCCATTAGAACTACTGACGGCCTCGGGGGAGCCGGTCCTGACAAAACTCTACCATCTGGTGAGCAAGATGTATGAGACAGGCAAAATACCCTCAGACTTCAAGAAGAATATAATACTTCCAATCCCAAAGAAAGCAGGTGTTGACAGATGTGAAAATTACCGAACTATCAGTTTAATAAGTCACAGCTGCAAAATACTAACGTGAATTCTTTACAGACGAATGGAAAAACTGGTAGAGGCGGACCTCGGGGAGGATCAGTTTGGATTCCGTAGAAATGTTGGAACACATGAGGCAATACTAACCCTACGACTTATCTTAGAAGAAAGATTAAGAAAAGGCAAACCTACGTTTCTAGCATTTGTAGACTTAGAGAAACCTTTTGACAATGTTAACTGGAATACCCTCTTTCAAATTTTGAAGGTGGCAGGGGTAAAATACAGGGAGCGAAAGGCTATTTACAATTTGTACAGAAACCAGATGGCAGTTATAAGAGTCGAGGGACATGAAAGGGAAGCAATGGTTGGGAAGGGAGTGAGACAGGGTTGTAGCCTATCCCCGATGTTATTCAATCTGTATATTGAGCAAGCAGCAAAGGAAACAAAAGAAAAATTCGGAGTAGGTATTAAAATTCATGGAGAAGAAATAAAAACTTTGAGGTTCTCCGATGTCATTGTAGTTCTGTCAGAGACAGCAAAGGGCTTGGAAGAGCAGTTGAACGGAACGGAGACACTTAAAATAGTAAAGGAGTTTCGCTATTTGGGGAGTAAAATAACTGATGATGGTCGAAGTAGAGAGGATATAAAATGTAGACTGGCAATGGCAAGGAAAACGTTTCTGAGGAAGAGAAGTCTGTTAACATAGAGTATAGATTTAAGCGTCAGGAAGTCGCTTCTGAAAGTATTTGTATGAAGTGTAGCGATGTATGTAAGTGAAACATGGACGATAAATAGTTTGGACAAGAAGAGAATAGAAGCTTTTGAAATGTGGTGCTACAGAAGAATGTTGAAGATTGGATGGGTAGATCACATATCTAATGAGGAGGTATTGGATAGAATTGGGGAGAAGAGGAGTTTGTGGCACAACTTGACAAGAAGAAGGGACCGGTTGGTAGGACATGTTTTGAGGCATCAAGGGATGACAAATTTAGCATTGGAGGGCAGCGTGGAGGGTAAAAATCGTAGAGGGAGACCAAGAGATGAATACACTAAGCAGATTCAGAAGAATGTAGGTTGCAGTAAGTACTGGGAGATGAAGAGGCTTGCACAGGATAGAGTAGCATTGAGAGCTGCATCAAACCAGTCTCAGGACTGAAGTCCACAACAACAATCAACTGACATAAATTATAAATAGTAATAACAGTAGTTTTTGTCTGTAAAATTCTACACTGCACTCCAACGTTCCCCTGTTCGTAGGTATACCCTATCTATTCGTTGGACGCTGTGGAATGTGTTGTGGTTGGCTCTGCCTCTTCCGATATCTGCTGGTCTTCTGGTTGCAGGTACGACTCCCTTGTTCCGACGGAGCATCGTTGCTGTCGGTGCGGGGCGTAGCCACATTTCGGCCCTCGTCTTCCCGGTTCTAGCTCCTGGTGAGACAAGACACGGGGCACAGCTGCGTTTCCACTTTGGTGTCGTCACAATCGCCGCACATGCGGTGTTGGGTATTCATCTGCCGCAGCTGATCTCTTCGCTACATTGCTTATCGGTCTGCTGTCAAAACCTTCCACAGTGCAGAAGCTGGGGTAACAAATAAGGTAGCTCAGCAATGTTCCCAGGTACACTAAATTTATTATATGGGCCACAAAGACGGGATGAGGTCCTGCTAACTCCTTTCCGCATAGGTCACAGTCTTCTGACGCCTGGCTTCTTGTTCCATTGGGAGGATCCTCCAATGCGTGGTGCTCGTGACGTACAGATAACTGTGCACCACATTTTACTGGGCTGTGATTCATTTTCGGGCCAGAGGGTAGCAGCAGATTTGCCGGCAATTCGGTTCTCCTTTTTAATGGTTGTTGAAGCGAATGTGGTTCGAGTTTTGCTGTTTTGTGACCTATAAAAACTTGTTTCCGCAAATTTTAGGGAGATATTCATAATGTGTTAACAGGGTGACTGGCTCACCCGTGATTTTTGTAAGTGGTCTGCTAGTCACTGTACTTTTCTTTGAGTTCTTCGGTGTTTTAATACCATATGCAGAACTTTTCCACCTTCTCTGTTGTATTAATTCCTAAGGCACAGAATGATTGTGTGGATCAATGTGAATGTGGTTGGCGTGAGTGAATGGAAATCACGCACACATATTAATTTATTTTCGAAGCTCTTGCCCGACACAGACCACTAAAGAACCGAGTCCAATTCAGACTGTGTGTCACAATTATAATCTAGAGTATGCGAAGAGTGCCAGTACTACTAAGGCAGGGCTACGCTCGCAACTCGATGCTACACAGCGAACAGAGCTATAGCAATAAGCGCACACGAGACAGCATGACGGAACCCACATCGCCGTTCTGGAAACTGTACGATACGGAATAATAATAGACAACTTTCGAGCTCTATCGCTCCCAGGCGATGAGAAATGAGAAGGCAGGAAAAAACCTCCATACTAGAGACAGAATGTGTGGACAGGGCCGCTGACACCTTTGGTTAAGCGAGGGCAAATAATGTCTGACTTTAAATACCCCTGTTTCGAACATCTCGTCCTCTGTGTCTGGTCACACCGACTACATCATCGATCCCGACTAAATGACAGTTTCGCTAGCTAGGGGCTACCCTTGCTGATGACCCATGATGTGCTGCTTGCCACTTGCTTGAAGACTTCAGGTACAAAATAGCGGCTTGCCGGCTGTTGGTGGACTCCATCGCACCACGCTACCGCTACTGACTGGTCACAGCTGTGACTAGCAGAAGATACTGGACTTTCTTCTGGTGAAGGGTCAAGTCGACCGACTGCAAACCTTTCACTTGCTGGATGGGCACCTGAGAGTCACCTCTCAGCTATAAGGCTTCCTGGGTGTACGTTGTGTGTGCTGAGGGAGTCCAGGACTTCCGTCTTAATGACAACCACCATTCGGAAGATTCTCTGGGTACAGGTGTAAGTGGGTGTCGGTCTTCGAGAGCGCCAGCAATTTTGCCCTCAGAGGCACGTCCGCAGGTTGCGCACTGGCCCCGCTATCACACCCACCGCCGCCACGTTGTCAGGTAGCGTGCCTGACCTGTGGAAGAATTACGTGAGCCATAGGAGTGTATCGAATACCTCGTCGACGCCTGAGCGAGCATGTCAACCTGTTTCCTAAGCGCCAGAGAGTACAATATTCATTGTCGCAATCACGTCAGTAAAATGTTATTACATACGCCTTCACGTGTACGCCTGGGAGATTCACCGGCCCTCGGAGATCGGCCTCCGGCACTTGTACGTCACTGCCTCACTTGTCCAACCTCGACGGCCACTGACCTGATCCGAAAGGTGACCGTTACAATAACGTAACGTGGCACTCAAAATGAAACAGCCTCGGCAATATGGGCCCCGCCTCGAACGGAACAAAAAAATGGTTCAAATGGCTCTAAGCCCTATTGGACTTAACATCTATGGTCATCAGTCCCCTAGACCTTAGAACTACTTAAACCTAAATAACCTATGGACAGCACACAACACACAGTCATCACGAGGCAGAGAAAATCCCTGACCCCGCCGGGAATGGAACCCGGAAACCCGGGCGCGGGAAGCGAGAACGCTACCGCACGACCACGAGCTGCGGACTCGAATGGAACACCGATGACCAATGAAGACGTGTGTAGAGACGCCCTGGCCAGCAGCGGGGTACCACCCAGACTCTCATCCACCATACAGCCAGGCAATCAGAAGTGATGATCTGCAGTGTCATTTTATTTCTTAGTGGGACCATTTTGATTCTCGTCTGCTGCACAGTTACAGTGCAGCGGTACGTCTAAGACATTCTACGCCACGCCATGATTTGTTGCCCTTCATGCCAAGTCACCTTGGGCTTACGTCTCAGGAAGATAATGGGCATTATCTTCACATCAGTAAAATGTTGTTACAGACGCCTTCACATGTACGACCACACACGACAAGAATTTCTACTGTTTGTCTTCGAGCTAGATAAACTCTACCTTCAACGGCAAGGTCGCCGGATGTCTCCCCAGCTGAGAACACTTGGAGCATTATGGGCATAGCCTCCAGTGACCTTTGGACTTTGTCTCACAGGCAGTTGAATAGAATTTGGCACGCTATCTCTCAAGAGGACTTCCAACAAATCTATCAATCAATGCCAATCCGAATAATTGCTTGTATAGAGGCCATTGGTGGACCAACTTGTTATTGACTAAGTCCATGTGTGAGGCTCTTTCTCTTGAATAAGTGGTTCAAAATTTTTGAAGCTGTTCAAATGGCTCTGAGCACTATAGGACTTAACTTCGGATGTCATCAGTCCCCTAGACTTAGAACTACTTAAACCTAACTAATCTAAGAACATCCGACACATCCATGCCAGAGGCAGGATTCGAACCTGCAACCATAGCAGCAGCGCGGTTGCGGACTGAAGCGCCTAGAACCGCACGGCCACACCGGCCGGCTTTGTTGCTGTAATCATTTGTTTGTTTGTACTTGTACATCGCATCTTCGGTACTATTCGGAGAATTCCTTCGTGATGCGTCGTAATTTTTGTCTTAGAGCGTCTGACTTCCCACCTCCTTAAGCGCAGTACATTACATTCACTTAGGTTGAGTCTGATCTTCGAATTCCTGCATCAAACGGTGATGCTGAGAAATCTCTTCTTGCATATTACAACAGTTTTATAATTTTACCACCGTATATACTTGAGCATTACACAGCTTCTGTCGCTACCCACCAGATCAATCATATATTTATACCGCACGTAGTACCACCCATCAAACTCGCCATTGCATTCAATTATACAAAGTGCCTACTGACATTTTTATGGTTCAAATATAATCATTTACGTATTCATAGAATTTGTTGTTTAAAAATTAGATCAGTGTTCTAAAATGGATTTTTTCCTCTGAGGTTTTATTCCTACATCCATATTAGGTTATGCGGTATCAACTCTCTACGTTACGAATAAAACAAATATTCTCTCTCCAGTTAAGTTCAGGATCGAATTTAACGTCTACATTCACCTAACAAACATTATAAAAATACCATTAACTGCAGCACTACCTATCCCTGTCGTACTAAACTAATCATACACACATTCTTAAAACGAACTTTTGCAGCAACTATTCGTCAATATAGAGAGCAATAAACGAAAATGGGTTTGGACTCAAGATGCTTCGCTTTTAATGTCTGTAAGTGTATTTCACGAACAGAAGAAATGGCGCACCACATAACATGGAAAGTTTCGTAAACGGCTATAATTATCGACACGAAGATTTCTGGAAATGAGAGTAAGCGAAGGGGTCTGTAATATTTATTGATAGCGTATCATTTTTAGCTGCGTAGATATTGAAAGAACAACGTTTTCTTTAAACGGAAAAGTATACATTTTTAACGGTAAGTGGAGGGATATAACGTCTGCTAAGGTTTGCAGTGAAATATTCGCAAAAATATGTAAGTAATTTTGTAAATATAAGTGACAAGGCTAAGAGATAAGGCTGACATCAAGACGCTATCTTCCTTCTTTAGCACAGTGCTCGGCCTATCGACGTGTCCAAGTTTTGTGGTTAGCCTCATATTATATTACTTTCTCTGCTGCAAACTTGGTGGTGCCGCTGTGTTGACAGAGTCACAGAGTGCTTCGTCGAGAAATACGGGCACTTCAGTAATTACTTTCTGCACTTTGGAACATACAAACAGCAAAGACCCACATGAAAATCACACCACTACCTAAAGCGGGACTCAACCGCTAGCCAGTAGAGCTGCCTAGCGGCCACAATGTTTCCAGCTGCAAGGCTGGCTGGCTGTCGTCGTCGTTATGTGATGATCTACCGCTATATCAAATCTGACAGAGTTCGTTCTTGGGCACGTTGTGAGAACTCACTGACAACGAGGCAGCACGGCAGTCGGATTTTTATATTATTTTTGTATTTACGGTACATATCAACGACCTCAGTAGTCTAATCATCGTGAGAGCGGAATGGGGCGCTCCGCGAATCTCACGGACTTCGAACGTCGTCAGGTGATTGGGTGTGACTTGTGTCATATGTCTGTACGCGAGATTTTCACACTCTTAAACATCCCTAGGTAAACTGTTTCCGATGTGACAGGCCGACCTCGTCTGTTGACGGAAGAGTTCGCCGAGAGTTGGAGAGGGTCGCAATGTGTAACGGTCAGACATCTATCCAGACCATCACACATGAATTCCAAACTGCATCAGGATCCACTGCAAGTACTATGGCAGTTTGCCGGGAGGTGAGAACACTTCGATATCATGGTCGAGCGGCTGCTCATAAGCCACACATCATGCCGGTAAGTGCCAAACGACGCCTTGCTTGGTGTTAGGAGCGTAAAAATTGGACGATTGAACAATGAAAAGACGTTGTTTGGAGTGACAAATCACGATACACAATGTGGCGATCCGATGGTAGGGTGTGAGTATGGTGAATGGCCAGTGAACGTCATATGCCAGCGTGTGTAGTGCCAACAGTAAAATTAGGAAGCGGTTTTGTTATGTGTTTTTCATGGAGGGAGCTTGCCCTCTTAGTTGTTTTGCGTGGCACTATCACAGCACAGGCCTACATTAATGTTTTAAGCACCTTCTTCCTTCTCACTGTAGAGTAGGAATTCGGGGATGACGATTGCATCTTTCAACACGATCAAGCATCTGTTCATAATGCACGGAATGTGGCGGAGTGGTTACACGATAACATCCCTGTAATGGACTGGCCTGCACAGAGTCCTCACCTGAATCCTACAGAAAACCTTTGGGACGTTTTGGAACGCCGACTTCGTGCCAGGCCTCACCAACCGACGTCGATACCTCTCCTCTGTGCAGCACTCCGCGAAGTTTGGGCTGCCATTCCCCAAGAAACTTTCCAGCACCTGATTGAACAAATGCCTGCAAGAGCGGAAGTTGTCGTCAAGGCTTACCGATGGAGAGCGCCACGAACTTGTAAGTCATTTTCAAATCAGGTGTCCGGATATTTTTGATACATAGTGTATGTTTTTCAGATCTATGATTAATAATCACAATATACGAGTAATTCATCATTTTCTGCGTTCGACAGAAAGTTGTGTCTTGACATAGCGTGATTGGTATGCAGAATTCACAAATTCTGTGGCAAACTATATACACCTTAAATGGTTCAAATGGCTCTGAGCGCTATGGGACTTAACATCGGAGGTCATCAGTCCCGTAGAACTTAGAAATACTTAAACCTAACTAACCTAAGGACATCACACACATCCATGCCCGGGACAGGATTCGAACTTGCGATCGTAGCAGTCGCGCGGTTCCGGACTGAAGCGCCTAGAACCGCTCGGCCACCGCGGCTGGCAAAGGTGAAGTACTTTTAGTATAGTTCCCGTGCAAGATTAACACTAAAGATTAGAATATATGTGGCTATTATATGTCAGCAAGTATACTAGGGTTATTACTTCTTAACTTTTTTCAAGATATTAACTTTCCTGGTGCTGCATTTTATTACATTTTGCCTATACGTTACTTTTTTTGTATTGCTTTGGCCTTATCATGTAGAAATCTCCCAAACTCAATATGATTTCATTTATGTCCTATAGGAAAATAACACAATACATGTATTTGAAGCAGTGCTTCCTCAATGATCATTTCTAATTTTTTTCTTGGTCATCAGTCTACTGACTGGTTTGATGCGGCCCACCACGAATTCCTTTCCTGTGCTAACCTCTTCATCTCAGAGTAGCACTTGCAACTTACGTCCTCAATTATGTGCTTGACATATTCCAATCTCTGTCTTCCTCTACAGTTTTTGCCCTCTACAGCTCCCTCTAGTACCATGGAAGTCATTCCCTCATGTCTTAGCAGATGTCCTATCATCCTGTCCCTTCTCCTTATCAGTGTTTTCCACATATTTCTTTCCTCTCCGATTCTGCATAGAACCTCCTTACCTTATCAGTCCACCTAATTTTCAACATTCGTCTATAGCACCACATCTCAAATGCTTCGATTCTCTTCTGTTCCGGTTTTCCCACAGTCCATGTTTCACTACCATACAATGCTGTACTAAAGAACTTCATCCTCAGAATTTTCTTCCTCAAATTAAGGCCGGTATTTGATATTAGTAGACTTCTCTTGGCCAGAAATGCCTTTTCTGCCATAACGAGTCTGCTTTTGATGTCCTCCTTGCTCCGTCCGTCATTGATTATTTTACTGCCTAGGTAGCAGAATTCCTTAACTTCATTGACTTCGTGACCATCAATCCTGATGTTAAGTTTCTCGCTGTTCTCATTTCTACTACTTCTCATTACCTTCGTCTTTCTCTGATTTACTCTCAAACCATACTGTGTACTCATTAGACTGTTCATTCCGTTCAGCAGATCATTTAATTCTTCTTCACTTTCACTCAGGATAGCAATGTCATCAGCGAATCGTATCATTGATATCCTTTCACCTTGTATTTTAATTCCACTCCTGAACCTTTCTTTTATTTCCATCATTACTTCCTCGATGTACAGGTTGAAGAGTAGGGGCGAAAGGCTACAGCCTTGTCTTACACCCTTCTTAATACGAGCACTTCGTTCTTGATCGTCCGCTCTTATTATTCCCTCTTGGTTGTTGTACATATTGTATATGACCCGTCTCTCCCTATAGCTTACCCCTACTTTTTTCAGAATCTCGAACAGCTTGCACCATTTTATAATGTCGAACGGTTTTTCCAGGTCGACAAATCCTATGAAAGTGTCTTGATTTTTCTTTAGCCTTGCTTCCATTATTAGCCGTAACGTCAGAATTGCCTCTCTCGTCCCTTTACTTTTCCTAAAGCCAAACTGATCGTCACCTAGCGCATTCTCAATTTTCTTTTCCATTCTTCTATATAATATTCTTGTAAGCAGCTTCGATGCATGAGCTGTTAAGCTGATTGTGCGATAATTCTCGCACTTGTCAGCTCTTTCCGTCTTCGGAATTGTGTGGATGGTGCTTTTCCGAAAGTCAATTGCATTTATTTTATTTTATTTTCGGGTTTAAACATGTTGTTTGAAACTAAATGCTCCAGCTCAATCCTACAGTTGGCTGGAAAGATATGGACGAGGAATCTGACAACAACTACAAAGCGCCTTCCCGACATACCAGAAATTAAAACGAATGTGAATGAAATTCTGTGCAAAATGACTTTGAACAGAGACATCGTTGGTAGATTTTTGGGGTTCTACCACAGAGTCAAAGAGTGAGTTGACTTTGTAAAGAGAATATCACCAGAATAATTGAAGCTCTGGGAAAATTGAGCTTCCCTTTACTTTCTACACAGCAAATTTATGCAAAGGTTAACAATGTCATAAAACTGTGGGAAAGTTGTTGTAGAGAGGGAGGAATGATATGTTCAAAAGAGCGCTTACGCATATTTTCGATATTACAAAACCAAGTGGCAACTGACTTTGCAGTGAAGACAAAGAACTTGACAGAAAACAAATTGAAACAAGAGGCCGATTGGAATACATTACTGAAAAAGTGGCGACCATGAATAAGATCTATCTTCAAAATGCCGAAGAAACGCATCAGATTAGTAACCAGCCAAGTGCAAGAGTTCAGTAATAGTAGTACTGAAGGAGACAAGGGTACCGACAGCAGCACTTGGTGATCCTGCGGCAAACTATCCTTCTACGAAATGGAAGTCTCAGCATGCAGAATCTGTAGCAGGTTGGTGTCAAATGTGTCCCTGTCAACAAAAAAGTAGGAAAAGTTCTTAAAAACCTGGCTGAAGATGGAGTAGATGTACCCACACCATCGCTTTCGGGGATTTGGCGTCGAGTGATCCAGAATGCAGACGAAGTACCGGCTCAAAGAACTTTTTGATGAAGAGGAATTCTACTTGCATTTCGATGTGAAGAGAATTGACGATAGAGAATATCAGGTGGTCGGTCTGAGGAATTCTGCAATAACTCTGCATTTCCGAAAGTTGGTTTGTGGAAGCGGATCGGCTGAGGGCGTCTCTACCTGGTTACAGGCCGTCTTGGGTGAGTACAATGCATGGAGGAGTGACAAAATGGCACCACAGTAGTCAATACGCTGCACAAAAGCGGTGTAACTGCTAGACTGCAAAGACAGTTCAGACAAAGAGGTCTAGAAGCACCCCATTTTATAGGGTGTCAATATCACATTTTCGGCCCGGTTCAGGAGCACGTCGTGGGTTCCTTGTTTGCAGCATAATCACGGTCAACCACGAATCATTGAAGTTATTTCAGCAGGATATGAAGACTTACAAAGAAGCTACGAGTAGTTCATAAAAGACGCCAACACGTAAAAACCCAGGATGGAGAGATGACTTCAGGTTTTTTTTTTTTCAACTCAACCAGAAGGACAAGAAAATGCCCTATAATCAAATGGTAGACGCTACGTTCCCTTCGCAATGCCAGGTGGAATTCATAGGCAGTCTTATCACTGAATGCCTACTTTCACCTTCAGAAATGGAGATACAAGCTCGAAGCTACTAGTGACTTCATCACAACTGCATGAAGAAGGACATGGTTTTCAAATCAGCACTATGTAGAGGACACATACTATGAGCTGTATGCTGCTGTATCTAAACTGAAATGCTCTAAGGCCTTAAATCTTTCCGCTCTCACTGGAAACATGAGCAGTCCTTGCCTAATATACCTCGATGAAATATGGAGGCCGAGCGAGTTGAAAAGCTGATGTCAAGATGACAGATATCTTAACAGCAAGCTCATAAACAGTAAGTCACAAATCTGAACATTTCATTTCAATTTATTGTTTGCTGTATTTTTTGCAATTGAAAACTGTACAAATTTATATTAGATACTCCCGGTTAATACAACATATTGTTAGGGGGCGGGAGTTTTTTCACAGTTTAATTTATTGGACGACATTCTTGAGAGCTTTAAGCATAAGTTCATTGTTTGCAAACACTGGCTTTTAAATTTGGAAAAAGTCGTAACAAAAATTTACACGCAAACACGTTAGATTCAAAAGTGAAACAAACATCTCTTTCCCAACTCTGTTCCACAGTAACTGGCCTGAAATAGTTCTTTCCGTCAGTAGAAAATAACCTTTGCTTTAATACTTCATTTATTTGCAGCTTAACTAACAAAGACTACACTGTTTCCATTATGTACAGGACATCTGAATAAACATGAATCAGGTTCATTACTCTAGCGTTCGTCCACACCCATTTTAGTCGAGAAATAACGCAATTAGATTTTCATTCACACATGTCAATTGACTATACTAAGAATATCATAAAATTCGTAAATCTAAGTAATAAAAGAAATGAAAAATTCACAGTGACATTTTCGTTTTTTCTTTCTTACCGCTGCCCCTTTGACCATGGAACTGAATAAGTCAAGTAGCAATAAATCTTGCGAGGAATCAGTTTCATGTGATACTCATGCCCTATGATGATTCCTGGCTTCTTGAGATTACTTATATATGCCTTATAACAAACTGGACTGTTCGGCTTTCTGTTGTATAGTCAGACACACAGATTCAGCTACCTTATCTTGCAATGGCTCCATCGGGCAACCAGTCACTAGAATGGAACTGCTTTTGTGCTTACAAAGAGTAAGATAATTTTTTTTCACATTATCATCACTACCAGCAACTGATAATAATCATTTTATTCTTCGTCTTCTTTTTCGTCTTTTATTTATGGCGTGGTCACCATTCGTAGCAAGTTGCCAAAGCTTGCCGTATATTTGGATTTTCCAGTGTTCACTGTCTACATATGATAAACAGGCATAATCTCAGTGTTAGTCTGAGTCTTTCCGGTCGTATCAGTTCAGTTGTATCTACATTTACGGATGCTGTCTTGTCGATCACTGCCAATTTCTGACAGAGCGAATTCCACATACATTATGTTATCAAAAGTATCCGGACACCACAAAACATACATTTTTCATATTAGGTGCATTTTGCTGCCACCTACTGCCAGGTACTACATATCAGCGACCTCAGTATTCATTAGACATCGTGAGAGAGCAGAACGGGGCGCTCCGCGAATTCACGGAGTTCGAACGTGGTCAGGTGACTGTCACTTGTCTCATACATCTGTAAGCGAGATTATCACACTCCAAAACATCCCTAGGTCCACTGTTTCCGATGTGATAGTGAAGTGGAAACGCGAAGGGACACGCACAGCACAAAAGCGTACAGGCCGACCTCGCCTGTTGACTAACAGAGACCGCCGACAGTTGAAGAGGGTCGTAATGTGTAATAGACAGACATCTACTTACACCAGGGCCGCACATTCACGGAAAACAGCACGGGTGCAAAGCGAGGTGCAGCGAGTGCCTGCACAGTGCATCGGTTCAACTCGGCATACTTTGCCTCAACTCGGCTTGCTAGGTGAGGCCGACGCTGTGCGCTGCCGAATGCACTTCCAGACGGCTTAGTCAACATTGGAATATGTAAGCGCAAGACAATTACCGGAATAATGGAACCATCTGCTCCAAAAAAAGGGAAAATTGCCGAAAGCCAATATAAACCGGAATGGGAACTCTCCTACTTTTTTGTGCGTTGTGACGACAAAGCCAAATGTCTAATCTGCGGTACACTAATTACGTGTGTCAGAAAATTGTATATTGAAAGACTCTACAGCAAATTGCATCCAGTAAAGTATAGTGATATAACAGGGGATGCCAGAGAGGAAGAATTACGGAAGTTGCAAACTCTTGCAGAAGAGAATTCTGTATCTACAAACGAGGTTTGTTGCAAGTACTTTAGCATGTATATTTTGGTTAAAGGTCATGCGAAACGAAATAACATTTGTTTAGATTCCTTAGTTTTCGTTTTCGCATAAATTATTTCTAACATATCTTTTTTTCTCTACTTTAGGGTGAAGAAGATGAGGGGTGCTGCGAAACGACTCTCAGAGCTAGTTACAAAGTTGCTCTACGTTTAGCAAGAGCTGGGAGGCCATTTATGGACGGGCCATTAATAAAATACATTATGTTGGTCGTAGTAGAGACAATGAATCCCACATTAGCTCCCGCGTACAGCAGAATACCACTTTCCAGAATGACAATACATCGGAGAATCAACGACATTGCTGAGAATTTGCATGAACAACTGGCAGCCAAAATTGAAAACTTCCTAGCGTACTCCATTGCACTTGATGAGTCCACGGATGTTAACGACACGGCTCAGTTAGCAATATTTTTGCGTGGTGTGGACGACGACCTACATGTGACGGAAGAGCTCATGGATATGATTTCGTTGAAGGACACTGTTACAGGGGCGGATATTTTAGCAGCTGTTGAAATGGCAGCTGAAGGAATAGGGCTCCCTCAGGGAAAGCTGTTTTCCGTAAACACAGACGGAGCACCAGCAATGCGCGGTAAAGCAAAAGGGTTTATTGGCCTACTGCGGAAAAAACTTATCATGCCGAATTTACCTTTCGTTCATTGTTTTGCACACCAAGAGGCTTTTTGATAACCGCTCTAATCAAAACGATACTATTTTTTTGTTTGACAGCATCTGTGCAGGAAGGAGCGCGCTTTGAAAAATACGTCGAGGTGCTACAATCCCTTGAAAATGCGTTTAACGACCGATTCCAGGTAATGTGCCGGTATATGACATACAGGTAAATAAAGGAGATTGCGTTACATATGCAATTGTAACATAACATTAACACCAATAGTACACATTACATGTTTATTAAAATCTATCGCATTTTAGTACTTCGAAACAACGGCTTACGTTACTTTCATTAATTAAAATTGGCTATGTTATTGTTTCAGGAAATTACCTACCTGCAGCCAATTCTCGATGTTTTTGTGAAACCTTTTTCGATGGATATTGAAAGTGCGCCTTCAGATTTACATTTCGAACTAATTGATTTGCAAAGCGATTTTCACCGAAAGGATGTGTTTTACAATACAAAAGGTTTGCTCCAATTCTACCAGAATTTGCCGAAGGAAGAATTTCCCAAGTTACACAGAGAAGAAGCGAAGATTGTTTCTATGTTTGGTTCCACTTGTGTATGTGAAAGGTTTTTTTCTGTTTTGTCTTGTACAAAAACTAGATTGCGTGCGAGTATTTCTAATTGTAATTTAAAAAATTCTCTCAGAATGCTGTCAGCCAATCTCTTGTTCCAGATCTTAGTAGCATAATTGCAAATAAAATAAAGAGAACATAGGAAGATACATTTGTGATGAAACCAAATTTAAAGTTGTTACCATTACAGTTATTATATAAATCTCTTTTGTACCGGTACACCAAACTAAGCTCTCCACCTAGTGTACATTAGTATTTGGCAATGACGAAGACAACAGGGTAAAAGCTTTGAAACAGGTCGAGACAGGCGGCGCGAGCGACACAAGCTAAGGAAGTGAGAGGCAGCGCTGTTACGCGAAGCCGAGGAGTGGGGGGTCTGCACCGTCGTCAACATAGCGCAGCCGTCTCCTGCACTCTGCACTGTGCGATGCACCGGTGCATGCGCCTTGTGCGGCCCTGACCTAGACCATCACACAGGAATTTCAAACAGCATCAGGATCCACTGCAAGTACTATGACAGTTTGCCAGGAGGTGAGAAAACTTGGTGTAAGGAGCGTAATCATTGGACGATTGAACAATGCAAAAACGTTATGTGGACTCACGAATCACGGTACTCAATGTGGCGATCCGATGGAAGGTGTGGGTATGGCGAATGCCTGGTGAACGTCATCTGCCAGCGTGTGTACTGCCAACACTAAAATTCGGTGATGGTGGTGTTATAGTGTGGTAGCGTTTTTCATGGACGTGGCTTGCACACATTGTTGTTTTGCGTGACACTATCACAGCACTGGCCTACCTTGTTGTTTTAAGCACCTTCTTGCTTCCCACTGTTGAAGAAAAATTCGGGAATGTCATCAAGGCCAAGGGTGGGCCAACACCATATTGAATTCCAGCATTACCGATGGAGGGCGCCACGAATTTGTAAGTCTTGTTCAGTCAGGTGTCCGGATACTTTTGATCGCTTAGTGTATGTCACTAAACTCATTTCTGCTACCTTCTAATGCATTCAGCTTTCACTGCATTATACTCAATTCTCTGTGGACACTTCATTCCATCTAAGACGTTCTATATTTCTTCCTTACTTTTACAGAGTCACGCCGTGCTGGTTTAAGAACTACACTGCCCTTTGTACCCTTGACAACCTTTTTATGCTCCGTCAACACCAGATATCTCCATTACTTAAAATTTTCAAATACACTGATTACCCAGAACATTATGGCCAGCGGCCTACTATCGATGTAAACACGTCCTGGCGAGGAACGTCTGCTAGTCGAGACAAAAGTACGGTGCATGTAGTATCAGGGAGCGTGCTGTCCGTCTGTCGAAAGGGGAAAGTGCGCAATCAGTCTGAGTCTGATCGAGGAGGCTCAGGATGAGGATTTCGGAAACTGCTCGACTTGTCGGATTTTCTACGAGTCTTGTGGTGAGCGTTTTCAACACGTGGCGACACCAAGATGAAACCACATCGTCGTGGGTTTGGGCGACCACACCTCATTACAGATGTCGGACGTCGTAAGCAGGGCAGACTGGCAGAACAGGACAGGCTGCGTGCTGTGTCGGAACTACCATCAGAGATTAATGCTGGGCAGAGTGCAAATGTGTCTGAACACTCAGAGCACCGAACACTGCTAGCGACGGGCCTCCGCACCCGACGACCCACGGAAACGGCAATGTTAACACACATCGGCAACCACGACTGAAATGGGCTCGTAACAATCGACAATGGACGTTGACGCAGTGGCAAAGCGTTGCATGGTCTAATGAATCCCCATACCTTCTTCATCAAGCCACGGGAGGCCGGAAATTCGTCGTCTTCCAGAGGAACAGCTGCTTGACAGCTGTACTGCGGGACGCAGACAAGCTGGCGGTGGCTCCTTTTCGCTCTGGAGAACATTCACGTGGAAATCCATGGGTCCAGTGGAGTTCGTGCAAGGCACCATCACGGCCAACGAGTATCGTACACTGCTTGCAGACTACTTTTGTTCACATAGCGTGTGTCACCGATCTCATTTCTGCTACCCTTTAATACATCCAACTTTCACTGGATTATACCCAATTATCTGTGGACACTTCATTCCATCCAAGACGTTCCGTATTTCCCCCTCACTTTTAGAAAGGCACGCCGTAATCTGCTCCCATGGTCTAGAGGAGGCATTGCTACGTCCTCAGTGGTTTTTTCTGGACTACCTCCTGCACAGAGGTTGGTGTAAAATGTGTCGTAAATACGTATTGACTATCATGCTTCGCGACACCAGTGGAATTTTTCAACGAGATAATGGGCCACGTCATAGGGTCAGGAGTATGATGGAGTGGTTCGAGGAAGACAGTGACGAGTTCAAGATGATGTGCTGGCCCCCCCAACTCCCCAGGATTTAATCACATCAAACAATTATGGAATGTAATTGAAAGTGGCTGAGAGCTCATCGCCTACCTCCTCGCAGTTTACGGGAACTAGTTGGCTTGTGTGTGATGATGTTCAGATGTGTGTGAAATCTTATGGGACTTAACTGCTAAGGTCATCAGTCCCTAAGCTTACACACTACTTAACCTAAAGTACCCCAAGGACAAACACACACACCCATGCCCGAGGGAGGTTTCGAAACTCCACCGGGACCAGCCGTACAGTCCTTGACTGCAGCGCCCTAGACCGCTCGGCTAATCCCGCGCGTCTGCTTGTGTGAGTGCAAATGTGTGATGCCAACTCCCTCCAGCGACCTACCAAGGTCTAACTGCTGCCATGGCAAGGTGTTATATGTGCCAATGGTGGATATAGCGGCTATTAGGTAGATGATGTTAATGTTCTAGCTGATCAGCGTATTTCTTTAACTTATAACTAATATTTCCTATTGTAATGTAAGACATTATATTATTTTAAAATAATTTTCTTAAATTTACTAAATGATTCCCTCAAGAATCCAACTTAGGGCAAAATAAATTTGAACGATTTATTTTAATTTAAAAATTTCGAATGTAAATTGTAATGTCAAACTATTTTCTCTGTGCGCTATTTGCCGGTAGAGACAAGATAAAATCAGGGAAAAATTAACAATTACAGATTTGCATATACATATTAACGAAACAATTAAGAATATTTGTTTTCAGTGTGTTGCTTACATGGTACACTGTATTAGGGCTTAATTGCCCTTTCATGTTGAACTCAGAGCGATAAACCGGTTTAAAAGTGAAATTTTAAATACACAAAATGTCAGTGGCAATTACGGCATGTGTCAAATCACATTGAAACATATTGTGCCCTTCGTAGCCTAATATCACATTCCGCTTATTGCGGAGCAATATTCTACAGATACTGTTATATAACTGGGTAAAATGTATAAAAGATATAGTAAAGCAATCATATTTAATGTTGTTTATAACTTCTCGTGAAAACTTTGTGAAGGAGAAGCTGGAAACGAGAGGAAATTTGAAAATTTCGGAAAGTGGGCGTAGATGTCTAATATTAATTTAGGTTAAACTTGCAAAATCAGATTAATATAAAGAAATGGCTTTAGTCGTACATTGACTACAAAAGCTACAGTTTTAAACACGACGTCCTGTATACACGTACGAGATAGAGTAATCTGCTTCCATGGTCTAGACGAGGCAATGCTACGTCCTCGGTGGTATAGTTGGACTACCTCCCGCGCAGAGGCAGATGTTAAATTTGCCGTAAATATGTTTGTACTACGGTTGCATTAAAACGTTATTCAGAACTGATTTTGCCTACAAACTGTCAAGTGAGGGAACGTGAAAGAGGAAAAACTGTTAATGTAACCCTTAAGCCAAAACACAGGACTAGCAGCGTGGCTGGATCATCGTCCTGCCATGCATACATAGAATTGCCGTGGTATCCCTAAGCCACCTAAAAGTAAATGACGATGTGGTTGCTATGAGAAATGCAAGGCAAAATTTTCCCCCGTCATTATCCCGACCGAGCGAGGTGGCGCAGTGGTTAGCACACTGGACTCGCATTCGGGAGGACGACGATTCAATCCCGTCTCCAGCCATCCTGATTTAGGTTTTCCATGATTTCCCTAAATCGCTCCAGGCAAATGCCGGGATAGTTCCTTTGAAAGGGCACGGCCGATTTCCTTCCCAATCCTTCCCTAACCCGAGCTTGCGCTCCGTCTCTAATGACCTCGTTGTCGACGGGACGTTAAACACTAACCACCACCACCATTATCCGGTCTGAACTTGTCCTTACTCACTAACGACCACGTTGTTGACTCGGTGTTATATACTAACCTACATAAGTGAAAAGAAAGGATGTCAATGAAAATATGTAAATGCAGTGTATTAGATGTGTAGAAACTGCAGAGAGATTTGAACAATAGTGTGTTGTCTATACTGTCTAAGACACGACAACTTTGGAATGATACAGAAATTTGTTCAGATAACTTACAGAATTGGTAGTTGTGTCAGTTTGTAGTAAACAACCTGAAGTTTGATTCATGTGGTGCATCAGTAACCCGTTCCGCAACCAGAAGCTGCAGCGTACAGCACGGTTAAAATAGCTACTTTGACTAGTGCGGTACGTGCTCGCTGTGTGTTTTGGTTTCATTAAATGAACTCCACGAGAACTGTTTGGCGTAAATTTCCTGCCGAATGCGCTAAAGAACCTCCAAGCAGGCCTAAAATTTACTACAATTTACTCTTCGTATATTTACTCTTGGAACAAGAAAAAGAGCGACCCATTCTTCATCATGCAGAAAACTGTCACTCTTATTGTGTATTTAGACATGTTTGAAAACTTATTAATTCAACAGATCAATGAAGATGACCGAGAGGGGATGGTTTACCTCCAGAAGGACGGTGCACCACCTCATTTCCTCACGGAAGTTCGAGGTGTAGTCTTTAATCGTTTCCCAGGTCGGTCGATTGGCCGTGACGGGCCAGTCGCATGGCCACCTCTCTCTCCTGACTAGACACCACTGGATTTCTTTCTCTATAGTTTCATTAAAGACCGTGTGTATGTTTCTTCCCCCGCCCCCCCACAAAAAAAAACAATTTAGCCGACCTAAAAAATGGAATCTACGCTGCTATTGCACAAGCTATGCCCGATTTGCTGCAATGAATGTGGGAAGAAACTGATTACCGGTGGGACGTATGCCACATCACAAATGCAAAGTGACACATCTGCCGATCGTGTAAATTATCTCAATAGATTTCTATATCCCTCCAAAGTTGTAAACCCCTTTTCTGATAGATAAAGAGAGAGAGAGAGAACTGTGGGAAAATGGGAACAGGAGGCAATCGATGCATTTGAAATGTGGTGCTACGAACGAACCTTATAAATTGGGTGGACTGGTAAGCTAAGGAATACGGAGGTTCTGCACAGGATCGGAGAGGAAAGGAATATGTGGAAAACACAGAAAGGAGAAGGGACAAAATGATAGGACATTTGTTAAGGCATGAAGGAATGACTTCAATGGTAGTAGAGGGACCTGTAGAGGGCAAAAACTGTAAAGGATGACAGAGACTGTAATACACCCAGCAAATAATTTAGGACGTAGGTCGCAAGTGCTACTCTGAGATAAAGACTTTGGCACAGAAGAGGAATTCGTGGCGGGCCGCATCAAAACAGTCAGAAGACTGATGATATATATATTTGCATCACCCTGGTTCCCAGAACTCCTGAAGATAGACGTTGACTGTTGATATTGTATCACAGACACAGTCCCTTTGACTGTTGAGAGATGTCACTAAATTCACCCAAAGATGTAAATAACTATAAATGAGCAGCGCCTATTAAACGAAGAGGGTCCGACAGCCGATCATTTCCAGTCATTCCACCCGGAAGGAGGTACACGACTCGCGTTGTCTGTAGTTCAACCATGCCTAGATGGTCAATACCGCGGTTCGATCGCGTCCGCATTGTTACTTTGTGCCAGGAAGAGCTCTCAACAAGCGAAGTTTCCAGGCGTCTCGGAGTGAATCGAAGCGATGTTGTTCGGACATGGAGGAGATACAGGGAGACAAGAACTGTTGATGACATGCCTCGCTCAGGCCGCCCAAGGGCTACTACTGCAGTGGATGACCGCTAAATACGGATTATGGCTCGGAGGAACCGTTACAGCAACGCCACCATGTTGAATAATGCTGTTCGTGCAGCCACAGGAATTCATGTTACGACTCAAACTGTGCGTAATAAGCTGCATGATGCGCAGCTTCACTACTAACGTCATGGCGAGGTCCATCTTCGCAACCACGACACCATACAGCGCGGTACAGATGGACCCAACAACATGTCGAATGAACCGCTCAGGATTGGAATCAACTTCTTTTCACCGATGAGTGTCGCATACCTCTTCAACCAGACATCCGTCACAGACGTGTTTGGAGGTAACCCGGTCGGGTTGAACACCTTACACACACTGTTCAGCGAGTGCAGTAAGGAAGATGGAGGTTCCCTGCTGTTTTGGGGTGGAATTACGTGGGGCCGATGTAGTCCGCTGGTGGTCATGAAGGGCGCCATGACGGTTGTACGATACGTGAATGCCGTCCTCCGTGCAACCATATCGGCAGCAAATTGGTGAGGCATTCGTCTTCATGGACGACAATTCGCGCCCCCCTTCATGCACATCTTGGGAATGATTTCCTTCAGAATAACGACAGCGCTCGACTAGAGGGGTCAGCATGTTGACCAGAACCCCAACGAACATCCCTGGGATAGATTGGAAAGGACTGTTTATGGAGGACGTGGTCCACCAACCACTCTGAGGGATCTACGCCGAATCGCCGTTGAGAAGTGGGACAATCTGGACCAACAGTGCCTTGATGAACTTGTGGATAGTGTGCCACGACGAATACAGCCATACATCAACGTATTACTGGGTATTAGAGGTACTGGTGTGTACAGCAAGCTGGACCACCACCTCTGAAGGTCTCGCTGTATGGTGGCACAACATGCAATGTGTGGTTTTCATGAGTAATGAAAAGGGCGGAAATGATGTTTATGTTTATCTCTACTCAAATTTTCTGTACATGTTCCGGAACTCTCGGAACTGCAGTGATGCAAAACTTTAAAACTTTTTTTGATGTGTGTGTGTGTGTGTGTGTGTGTGTGTGTGTGTGTGTGTGTGTTTGTGTGGGATTTAGAGCTTGTCATGGATTGATCGGTCCTTATATGTTTCAAGAGCTCTTTGCGCTTTATTGTCATTGTGAAAGGATGTCAAAATAGATGTAGGCTGTGTGCTGTGTTGATTCAGCTGCATAGGCCTTGTTCCCAGCAAATGAACTGTCTTCCAAGATCGTAATTCTTCCGTCTTCCCCTAGAGATGTCTAAGAAAGTAGCATAGTCCCCGTTTTCCAGCTGGGTCTTCTCGATTAAAATCTTCGAGTTTCCTGCAGGAGCCTCTGAGGAAACATTTCCAAATATTTGTTTGATGATCATGGGAAGAACCCTCTACATCGTCTTATTTTTTTAATCTGTATTAATCAAAATATAGAGAGCTGTGTTGAAAATATAATAAGAGCTGGATACTAACATATGAGTAGTGATCAGAATCTAAAGTTACAAAGCCTGCAGTGAAATGAGAACATTTTATATCATACAAACGATACACCCAACTTACAGTACATGCATTAGATTATTTTTCGACATTGTCTCCATACCGGTTTAAGCACTTGTTGCTTCGTGGGATGAGTTTGAATGTACCATACTGTAGAAATTCTTCCAATCCATATGTGGCATACAGCAAACCAGTGCTTAACAGTCTTGGTTAAAAACAGTCTTGGTTGCAACCAAGACTGTTTTTAACCAATACCGTACCAAACTGGTAAAATTACTGGCCTTTAGTGTTCAGCCACGTTGTCGTGAAGTATATCTCATCCATATACTACTACCGTATGCTATAACGTGGGCCTTCTGTTGTCCTGAACCACCCCCTACACGCGAGCTGTGTTCAAACCTGTTGATGCCTCGCTGAGTCGGCTACTGCGATCCTCGCCGGTGAAGTTTTTCTCTGTCGGCGGTAACCTTTCGAAACGATTCCCATGCTGACGAGACATTACAGACTCTACGGAAATCTCTACTAGATGAAAGTGAATGTGAGCCGCAGTTAGTTTTTTCGCCCACAGAAATCGAATAATGCAGATTTACCGACGCCATGTATCAGAAATGTTAGATTGTGATTGTGTTAGATCATGTCCAGGGCGAGAGGGGGGCGGGGGGGGGGGGGAGGAAGGGGCGTCAGCACATCAATTGGAGCTCACCACTATACTCGAACCACTCCATAACACTCCCGGCCCTATGACATGGCGCATTATCTTGTTGAAAATTCCACTGCAGTCAGGAAACATGTGTACGTGGTCTGCAACCGGTGTACCATACTCGGTGGCCGTAGTGGTGCCTTGCACGAGCTCCACTGGACACATGGATGCCAACGTGAAGGTTCCTCATAGCATAAAGGAGTCACCGCCAAATTGTCTCATTCCCGTAGCGTAGGTGTCAAGTAGCTCTTCCCCTGTAAGTCAATTGATTCCCACTCACCCTTCAGCGTGGTAAAGAAGCTATCGGGATTCATCAGAGTATGCAACCTCTGCCACTGTACCAACGCGTCGATGGTCACTACCCTATTTCAGTCGTAGTTGCCGATGTCGTGATGTTAGCATTGGCACATGCGTGGGTCATCGGCTGCGGAGGCCCATAGTTAGCAGTTTTCGGTGCACTGTGTGTTCACTAGTCTACCCAGCACTAGAGTTTGATCTTAGTTCCACCACAGTTCGCCGTCTGTCCTCTTTTACCAGTCAGCCTACGACTTCCGACATCTGTAATGAGGGGTGCCCGCCCAAACCCACGACGTCTGGACGTGGTTTCACCTTGGCATCGCCACGTGTTGAAAACACTCACCACAACACTCGTAGAACACCTGACAAGTGGTGCAGTTTCCGAAATACTCATGCAGAGCCTCCAGGCAATCACAATCTGCCTTCGGTCAAAATCAGGTATATCACGCGCCTTCCCCAACCTACAAACGGACAGCACGCTCACTGATTCTAAAGGTACCGTGATGTGTCTGAATAATAGTCATTCCACGCGAGAGGACGCTGCTATCGCCTGGACGTGTTCAGATTGATAGTAGGTTGGTGGCCATAATGTTCTGGCCTATCAGTGTATATACTTTTGTCCGAGGGAGACTTTAAACTCTTTTGATGCCGAAAATGTCAAATGAATTTCCTCCCAACTCGGAAAAAAACATGTTTTTAAACAAAATAACATGAAAATAGTACAAAACCAGTCATTTTATTCATCCTGTATCTGTATTTGTGTCTTTCGGCGTCGTTCTGTAAAAACTTGTATAATATTTAAATACATTAATAACAGTTAACAGACATTTCCTGCAAATAGTCATATACACGCTGGATGTTGCCGTTTCCACTGACCATGTTAAGAATCCCACCACTAGATGAAGCCGTTTCAAAATTACTTCCACCGGTGTCCCCCCGTGCTGCTTTCCAACTTTAGTCAGTGACGCATGCACTACAGCACACGCGGTGTGTTAACAGTGTATTGATCTGTATTCCCCATCGTATCGCTTCCTCTGCTGTGAGCTTTCCCGGGAACATAAAAAATGTAAATAATTTTAAAAATCTTTCTACATTTTTATTCTCAATCTAAATGCAAATGACGTTTCAGAAGAAAAAAGTGGTACCCTTAATCACGGGCAGTGCGTAAAGGCGCCCTATGTGGCAGACCAGTGAAGCGCATTACGAGAATTTTCTCTCGTCTGTCACCCTGATGACTCTTAAAACTGTTAATGTGAAACGAGATTTATTACGAAAGGTTTCATTCGTTATTTAATTCCAACTCTTTACTCGCTTTAGCAATGTATGCTCTCAGCAATGGTTCAACAAGTCTCTGACATATCTTATATTGTTTCATGTTCGTCTGTTTTAAGGCTATTTAAATGACGAATGATAAGAAAATATTATTACAACGTGCGTAACGCAGACTGGCGCGCATATTAAGAAAGTAAACTGTCACATATGTTGCTTTGATGTTAAGTTCCATTTCTACGTGCTTGTACTGCGTGGAGGTAAATTATGGCAATGACTAACCGCTACCAGTCACAAACTTTGTCAACTATTGTATCACTTATTTATTTAGCGACATGTTTCGAGGGTTAAACCTCATCTTCAGACTAAAAGACATTACAAAAACAACTATACAATAAGGTGATGCTGATGTTATGTAGTCTTTTCGTAAATGCTGTGGTCATACTGTGGAAGAAGAGGAAACTTACAAGGGAACCTCCCCATCACACCCCCCTCAGATTTAGTTATAAGTTGGCACAATGGTTAGGCCTTGAAGAACTGAACACAGATCAATCGAGAAAACAGGAAGAAGTTGTGTGGAACTATGAAAAAAATAAGTAAAATATGCAAACTGAGTAGTTCATGTTAAGATATGCAACATCAAGGATATTCTGAGCTCAGGAGCGCCGTGGTCTCGTGGTTAGCGTGAGCAGCTGTGGAATGAGAGGTCCTTGGTTCGAGTCTTCTCTCGAGTGAAAATTTTACTTTCTTTATTTTCGCAAAGTTATGATCTGTCCGTTCGCTCATTGACGTCTCTGTCCACTGTAATAAGTTTAGAGTCTATGTTTTCCGAACGCAACGCAAAACCGTGGATTAGTAGACGAAAGGACGTACCTCTCCAATGGGAACCGAAAACATTTGATCGCAAGGTCATAGGTCAACTGATTCCTCCACAGGAAAACACGTCTGATATATTGTATACGACACATGACAGGAATATGTTGTCGACCCACCTAACTTGTAAACTTGGCGAATGGGTAAAAAGATTCTTCTACCTTTCCCGACTTAGGTTTTCTTGTGGATGTGCTAATCACTCCCAACCTAACCACAGGACAACAGCGCTACACAGCTGCTACAGTCCTTAATGTTGCCTATCATGAGCATGGACTACTCAGTTTGTATGTTTTGCTTATTTTTTTCATAGTTCCACACAACTTCTTCCTGTTTTCTCGATTGATCTGTGTTCAGTTTCTCAAGGCCTATCCACTGTGCCAACTTATAACTAAATCTGAGGGAGGTGCGTTGGGGAGGTTCCCTTGTTAGTAAGAGGCGATGTCACTTTGGAAGCTGGACTGATGTTTGCACGAAAATATTTTTTAACGGCCACTCACTTTGTTTTTCTGCCGCGGCAGTCTCGTTGTGATGCGTTGCTGTGTTTCCATTTTCGTGGCTCTCTTGGTCACTATTCACAAATTGTCAGCAAGATAGCAGTAACTTGGAAACACGATCACAAACAGTTCTGTAGTGCAGTGAACAAGATGTCGGTCGAAATACAGCTGGTTTCGATTTGACTATCGATTTGTCGATCGAATTTTGGTAATTTGTCAACCAGTTGCACCAGTTGAAGAAATTGCCCTCGGCTGGTTGGTAACAACAGCACCGGCCGGAGTGGCCGAGCGGTTCTAGGCGCTACAGTTTGGAACCGCGTGACCGCTACGGTCGCAGGTTCCAATCCTGCCTCGGGCATGGATGTGTGTGATGTCCTTAGGTTAGTTAGGTTTAAGTAGTTCTACGTTCTAGGGGACTGATGACCTCAGAAGTCAAGTACCATGATGCTCAGAGCCATTTCAATTTGAATTTGGTAACATCAGCGTGGCGCCACATGCCACACGTCTCGAGTTACTGTAGCTGAGGTCGAATAATTCTTTCCCACAGATTGATTTCGCAAGGACCTTGGCCCCCAAGGTCACCTGATTTAACACCACCTGACTTTTTCCTCTGGGGTGCCTAAAAGGCAAAGTCTACAGCAGCAAATCACACAACTTGGAAAATTTATAAGAGAACTTCGTCTGTGAAATACATGCAGTGACATCAGAGGTTCTGGCAGCAACATTCGAGAATCTGCAGCGTCATGTGCAACTGTGTTTACAAGTCGACGGCGGTCACTTCCACCATCTTCTGTGATTAACCTTCTTTTCCCCATGAACAAAGTATGACATGTTAATTTCATTTCATTTCATGATTTTTGTGCAAAGCCTTTAATTGTAATTCAAGGAAATGTTTGTCTGTGGCGCCTTTTCGAGTGGGACATTCTGTTTAAGAGTTGGCAGCACATAACAAAAATGGCAAACCTCAGTGCCACCTGTTAATTGGTCAAGGAGTTACACAAGTCATTGTTATGATCCAGTGCACAAATGGACTATAGGTGAAACTAAACATTAATGACTTCGAAAAGTATTGTTCCTTCCAGTTGTGAAATGCCTGATGTGATTCGATTTTTATGTAAAACTCGGTATGAGGCTGCTCATCGTAACGAGTAACGAAAGGTTAGATAATGGTGTCAAGAAATAAAACTTGGCATTACTAATGTGCACAAGGAAGAGGGAGTGCTATGCTTATTTTCCAAACAGATGATATTGTTGTTTTGGTTGATTTCATGGATCGTTCTACAACAATTATAGCTGACACGTACCGCGAAATGATCACAAAACTGACAATGAGATGTAGCGTCCAGTATTGAAAGCACGGGAAACTGTTGTTTGGAAAAGTTCCCTTCTGTATCTGCCCGTGTCCATATGTCAGTGTGGAGGAAAGGTAGCCCATTCTTCCTCCGATCGGATTAGAGAAATAATGATTTCAGATGCTGTGGTCTGAAGCTTAAGTGGGGTTGAAACTCATTCTGGTCGCTAGTTAATGACTGACTCTGAGCAGGAGACTATGACTGCGACTGCAAGTCGGACTGTGACTTACTGGGTGACTGTCTGTGACTAACTGGGACCTAAATACTGGCGGTCAAGAGGGCGTTGGTGGCGTGTTGCTCGTGAGTCTGTCTTTTGCCTCTCATCTGATAGGGGCGCTTGATTCAACGCCTATTATCGATCTTCTTGCAACCTCTTCGACTACACCGTGTTCTTGCAACCTCTTTGCCTACCGGTGGGCTGACGCCAGCTTACGCCAGCACACTATTGTCCACAAATGATTGTCAGAGGATGCTTTATGACAGGGTGCATTGTCATTCTCCAAACTGTTCATTTAGCTGCACGCAGTCCACAACATTGCTAGATGTTTTCGTATCCTTCTGCATATAGCAGTTTCTTGCACACAATAAGGTGACCACAGATTTATAAATACGAATGTGTCTGTTCTGTTGAACATGTCCGACAGAACAGACTCCACTCGTAGTATAATTCTGTGGGCGCGACAGCTGTATTATGATAAAGTTTCAATTCGGATGCACAATCAACATCCAAACTCCAACAGGAATCAGAAATCTGCGAGTAGGGGTTTAATGGGCTGCGGTCGTTGTGTTGCAGCAAGCGGGAAGTTGGGAGCTTGGGTCTGATGGAAAGTGTGTCCTGATGGCCGAGTAGTAAGGCAATGTCCTAGAGAAGCATAGCATCCGCGTTCGAATACTGGAGTGGCACACATTTTCAACTCTCGCCATTGCATTTCTGCAATGCTCTGTGCCGCTGGAAGCCGTAATTTCCTTCCCATTCTGTTTCCTTTCCGTTCCTTTCACTGCACGTATTTATGTAAAGGAACCACAGATTAACCACAAAAAACAGTCCCATATCGTAGTACTCCATCTTCTGCACTTCACTGATGGCGCTACACATGATGGCAGGTAACGTTCTTCTGGCATTCGCCAAACCCAAACGATTCCATTGGATTGTCACACTGTACAGAATTATTCATCACTCCAAATCAGTAGTTACAAGCTATCCACTGCGACTGTTTACATCATCCCATTGCGTAGCTTATCATTGACGATAAAAATGTGTGGTTATGAGAAGCTACTCGACCTTAATACCTCATTGTTTTTAGCTCCCTAAGCAGTGTTGTTGCACTAGCTGCACTGTTCGTAATGTTTTCGAAATCACGAGTAATTCGTTCTGTTGATTTCATACAGTTTTTACAAACGCATTGCGCAGTGCTCGACGGTCCCTATCCAATACTACATGAAATCTGCACCACATTCACGTCCCCAACAGTCGAGTTGGGCAGAAATGTCCCTGATGGGTCTGTTACTCAGGTAACATCCAATGACTACTCCACCTTCGAAGTCACTGATCTATACTAATTGATCCTTTCTGCTGTTACTGCTTCTCTACTGCCAACACAATATTTCCTGCGTTCTATTACACTGTCGGGTCAGCCTGCCGTGTAACTGATTGAAGAATATAAAAAACTTAAAAGCACCATTGTCAAATGGTTTCAACTCCCACGTAGAGGTCTTCTACGCAGGGGGTCGGAGAGGCGTTAGCGTTGAGGGGGCCCAGGGGGGTGGAAGGGGTGGAGGCGACGGCGCTCAATAAAACAACGGCAAATTCGTAGGAAAGTGAAGCTGGCTACTAGAACCAATATTAAAAAATTTTTCTAACGAATATTTTTTAAGACTGAATGGTCCCTTACCTTTCGAATATACCTCTTGGTATTTCACCATCATATTAGTGTTGGTTTATTGCATTAAAATGTATCAGTGGTCACAGAGTTACACTTATTTTACAGTTTGGTTCTTTTGGACGCTGTTTAAGATTTCGTTTACTAACCCAGTGTACTGAGGCTGGTTACTGTTGCAGTAGGCTAATTTGTTTCAGCTTTCACGTGAATGTGTTATCTGCTTGTTCATTTCAAAGGAACACTCATATTTGTCAGACGTTTGATTGCCTGTTTTCTGTGATCTACATTACAAATTTCCAACATGAAACACTCCTATAAACGAAGTACCAAGTTCACACTCTACTGTTGTTTTCTTTCCCTCTACAAATTTCCAGCATGAAACACTCGTATAAACGAAGTACCAAGTTCACACTATTGTTGTTCTCTTTCTCTCTCTCTCTCTTTTTATTTTTTATTTGATTTCGCCTTATGGTTTTTATTTGCATTGGAAGTGTATACATATTAGTGGTCGCCTTGTTAGTAAAATGTGTGTGTGTGTGTGTGTGTGTGTGTGTGGAAAGAGGTGCTCCACCTGGGGAAAGTCATATCAGTCGAAGGAGACAAAATTAGGGTCCTTGGATAGACCGTCCGCTACAGCGTTCAAATACACCAACCCCACTCACAAACAAGCATAACAGTCCGCATGAACAAGAAGGGAAACAAAATAAACTGCAAAAAAAACCATCAATAGAAACAAAAATAGAATGGACATTCTAAGGAAGAGGAAGCAAAATCAGAAAACTACAAGTAAACCATAAATATAAACATAACCAGAAGTGTTGAGTAAGATTGTATAAGCGTAGTGAGTGTGTGAATATTTTTGCGCAAACAGAGCTAGTGACGTGAAGAGGAAGTACAAGACAGTGAGGGGGTGAAGACTACCGTAGAACACAGAACCTTGTTTCGTTTTTAATAGCGAATGAGGAGGGAACGATTTAATTGGAAAGAGAAGAAAATAAGAGATGTTGGTGGAAAAAGTGCTCGATTTTATTGGGCAGTAAGAAAAATCTGACATTATATGACTGGGTGAAAATCATTTTGGTGTAAATAGCATAGAGTGTATTGTGAGAAAAACGACCTTAAACATATAAGTGTTTATATAAAGTCAGAGGTTATACAAAATGAAACAAAGATTCATACAAAATTTTACACTTGAGGGACATATATGTGATAAGTATCTGAAGGTCCTTGGTGTAAGGCGTCATAGTTTAAAATATCCATAAATTCCACTTGTACCATTATGGTTTGAAAATGTCTTCATAAAATGTCACTTGTATCACTGTACCTTTACAGAATAAACTCTTTCTTCTTACTCGCTTTCATTCACTTTGTCACTATCCAAGTTGTCAGGGTAGCATTCTGCATCACCTGGCTGTGCAGTGTACTGTGGAAAGTGTGAAAGATGATGTTGACGTCTGCCATGACCACGAGGACGACCACAAGGGCGACCACGACGTCCTGTTTGGGTTTCTGGTGAGCTCTGAATCGGTGTTAGACTCTTATAGAAGTTGTGGTACACTGGAGGAATAAACTGTAGCAACGACGTCAAGTCATCAATTTTTGCTTGCTGTAAACATACTGGTCCATGTCGAGGTAGTGGAAGTTGTTCAAGTATTGTTCTAGACGTACATGGATCTGCAAGATTTACTTTTCGAAATTGTATGTCTTCATTCAATGTCTCCTTGATGAAGAAAGCTTTTGGTTTAGATTTTCTATATTGCATCCATCTCATTGTCAACCACTTAATCTTTTGGTTCTCAGTGTCTATTTTTCTGTTGATGAGAAGTTTTGCTGTTGGTTCTGTAGATATGAAATCATTTTGCTTCATTTCTTTCAAATGAAATGTCACCCTGACATTTTCTACGAGCTCCATCCAATCCAGTGACACAAATATAAACAGGGTTTGCTTTTTCTTCCTCTCAGTGTGAAAAAAAATCAGTATCATTTTCAAGGTAACTATGACCAGGCACGAGGAACTGACGATCAACAATTTCAATAGAGGTATGAGCAGCAATATGGAGCCAAAATCGGGCGATTATTTGATTTCTGTTTTACCTACCGCAACTATCACTGTAGGCAATAACATGTTCAATATCAGATGGCAATCATTTTAAGTGGTACAAATGACTCTGAGCACTGTGGGACTTAGCAGCTGAGGTCATCAGTCCCCTAGAACTTAGAACTACTTAAACCTAACTAACCGAAGGACATCACACACATCCATGCCCGAGGCAGGATTCGTACCTGCGACCGTAGCGGTCTCGTGGTTCCAGACTGAAGCGCCTAGAACCGCCGGCTATGATTTTACATACTTCAGTAAGCAAGAACCAATTTCTGAAGGTCCACGTGTAGCAGTACTTTCAGAATTCATATACATGAAAGCATGATGTGTGATATTCGTTTTCATCAGAAGATTATGCATCTGGATAGAAAAGGAAATATACCATTGAAGCATCGATATAAAGCAAATATCTATATAAAAATCAGTTTCATACATAAAATTCCCAAAATAATCTCGTAGTTTTTGTGAATGATATTGTGTCAAATGAATGCTGACGTACCTCAAAGATGTTAAGCATTTCAGTGACGTACTGGTACAAGTAACTACATTTTCGTGAAAGTATTTTTCATGTGGAACATAATTTTTATTGACAGTAAGGAGAAGTTGTTATGCCAGTTTTGAGTGTGCTTACACACTAAAAAATGGTTTAAGACATTTGAAATAGCCACAAAAGACATTGAAGATTTCAAAACACAACCTTACGTAGTCACTAAAATGTTACACAAAATGCTTGGACTTTAGTTTCCTTGAACTGGAACATTATCTTCTTCTGTGATTGAATCACCAAGCGATAAATATTCATCAGTCGTTTCTGAACGGAAATGAATACCCTGAAAGGTAGAACTACTCAATTCTGATCGAGATTTCGTCAGTAATTGAGAGCCTAAATCGCGATTGTTTGGAGCGTTCACCATGTTATTGTTTGTACCGTCTTGACACTGCCTATCGATTGTGATTCGATAAATGTAGTTATACCACATGCCGATAGATGGCAGACGTTAACAGTAGGCACCTGGATATTCGTGCCACTGACAAGTGTCCCTTGTTTCGTGGTCGAAAGTGCACTTAACTCAGTTTTGCAAAAAAGTCACTTATACCGTTATGGTTTTCACCTATTCATGTATTTTGTGTGCAAAATAGATAGAAGATACAGAAAAAGGAAAACACGTCTTTCTGTCTTCCTTTCCCCTATAATATGTACTAGAATTATTTATTGCTTATGAAATGTCTTACAATTATGTGTAACGAATGTGAAGTGGTGGGTGATGGTACCAGTGCAGTAAGATTGGTCGATGTGGACAGTCCGACGTATCTACACGGTATGAATACTACGCGCAGGCATGTAGGTATTGGAAGAGTGCTAATGAACGCAGATGCGTCTCAGCCGGTTTCCTAACGAATATTCCAAAGAGAACTGCTTGTACTGGTCGTTTAGAGTCGGGTGGGAAGCGCAGAATGATTGCTAACGGCTGCACAATAAGATCCAAGACTTCGGGTGACCGAAAGGGACTGCGGTCGACTGGAGGCGTGCAGGTTGGTCTAACGAGGAGCAGCTTTACTTCTTCTCGAACAACGTTAGGCGTCGAAAGCGTCTACGGCTCAGTGAGGTGTTTAGCCTGCAGTTTGTGGAAGGTGCAGATCAGCGACGACGTGGTTCCGCGAAATTTTGGTGGTGTTTTGCGTATCATGACTTCGTATACTTATTCATGTTGCGATGAACACAAACCAGGATGTTTATTTAAACATTCTCGATAGCCAGTTGCTGCTCTGTCGTGAAATTTCCGTGATGAATATTCCAGTGCACTACATTACTTTGATTTGATATCAGTTTTAAGCTCAAGGTTTGATGTTAAATATGATTCCAGTAGAGTGAAGTGCAATTCTCCATTTACCGTTCCAACGGATGATACTCACGAACGATAGAACTGTAAGTTGGCTGCTTCTTTGTCGGCAACGCTGTGTAGCGCTTTGTATTGATCTCTGACTGCGCTTTCTTTGTAAGAGACTCTGTGGCTGGTTGGACTCGTTGTTGCAAGTTAATCGCCAGTAGTGTTGGGCAGTTGGAAGTTAGCCGTCAGCAGCGACGGAAGTACTGTTGGGCAATTGGAGGTGAACAGCCAGCAGTGATGGATATTGAAAGTGAGAAGTTAGCGTTGATGGAGGCTAGAGGTCCGAAGTGTTAGAGTAGGCTAACGATCTGTACTTGTTCGACTTGGAGATTGAATATTATTCATCATTATATACCTTTGTACTAGATGTCAATGACGATTTATACTCGTGTCTGAACTGGATGTCACGTTATTAAGGAAAAAATAACATTATTTGGTATGTAACAAAATCTTTCCTCTCCTAACCACATGCCTATTAGTAGTTAGTGGCTTTAGTAGTTAGAATATTTTATTTAGCTGGCAGTATTGACGCTCGCTGTATTGCAGTACTTCGCATAATGAAGATTTTTGTGAGGTAAGTGCTTAATGAAATGTATAGGTTATTATTAAGATTTCTTTTTAGTCAGGGCCATTCTTTTGAATTAATTATTTGAAGTCAGGTTATTCTTTTTTTGATCAGTCAGATTGCGTTGCGCTAAGATATTGTGGGTCAGTGTTGACATGATAAGAAAAAGTAAAGAGAAAGTAGGCTCAGGACGTTCAGTTTTACTCAGCTGATTCAGAAATAAATAACCCAGAAGCTTCAACTTCCCATTGCATTCAGCAACAAAAACAGAAAAGAATTTTATTAAAGAAATTGCAAAACAATATAATAAATTATTGTACAGGGTGATTTAGCTTCCCCTGACTGTGGGTTTTATGCTACATGTAACGCCTTCAAATACCACACGCAATATTCTCATATTCTCTCGCTCACTACACCCAAGCTATCGATCCTATAAAAAAATGAATGAGAATTTTTTGCAGGAAATTTAATATAGGTGTAGATAAATTTTGTACTAGGGTACGATTTCGCTAGAGGCCGCAGCTTTCGAACTATTTAACAGAAAAGTACAAAAGTTGCATTTCAACACGTTCTTCTGTATAACTTGAAAACAGCGGTCGCCATGGTAAACTTATCCCACTACAAAACTTAATCACATGAAATCTGCTACAAAAGGTACTGTTCATTTTTCCTGTAGGATAAGACGTGGCGCATAGTGAGGGAAGAATATGAAAATCTTGCTTATGGTTTTTGAAGGCGTTACGGTTTGCACATAACCAATAGTAGACACTCTGTATAAGAGATTACAATTACTGGGTGAATTATTATTTACTTTCCTATGGTGAGCCGTGTCGAGGGACTACATGTGTCTTTAAGGAGGGAAGGTGCCTGCAGAACGTTCGTGAGAAGAAGTATCTGTCTGTGCATGATATTCCTTCTCCATATATCTATGACATACTTTGGAGAAGTGGGTAATTACAAGAGGAAACGCTAAACTAAAAAATTGACTGCATGGACTTTGTAAGTACAACCTAATATTTGTACTTACTAGCCTGAGTTGTCAGAACTATCAATTCACATTCAGATTGTAAATTACGATGGCGCTGGTAGTATACTCAAAGAATTAAATATCTATTGTAGCTGTATCATTTTATTGTATCATACGAATATATAGCGGACAAAAAGTGACTGGACAGCTGGTTAAAAGGAAAGCAAATGTAACAGCAAGACGAAAACAGTAGGATGTTTTAAAATGTTAGGTTGTTATTACCAAGTGCTGATAATTGCGTCTTGTCCAATTGGTATACAAAGAACACAAACATAGTAATGAAGCAAGCGAATCGTTGAAAGCGTGACTTATGAGACGTGTATAAAGCTGTAGTTTTCCGAATTATCACAATGTTAACTAAAGAAGAAAGGATTTCCACGTTAAAAACCTTTTATAAAAGTGCTGCTACTGCAGTTGTTAATGAATGAGGAAGACACTTTAGATCAAAACCAGCGTCTAGACAAATAGTGTGACATACGAGACAGATTTGAAGAACATGGATTTGTTATGGATGCACCAAGATTTGACCGCCCAACATCAGTCACAAATAAGGAAAATGATTTGGCGTATATGTTTAGCTGTGACCCGAAGTCAGCGAAAATCAGGCAGAAGATTAGCAACTGAGCTGGATTTATCAGTGTAATGAATATTAAACAAAGTTTGAAGTTTACATTCCACGTTTACGACATGGGTTACATGAAAAAGATTCAGATCGACGTCTTCAGTTTTGTGAATCGATGCTTGGCCAACAGAAACATGATCCAAACCTATACAATAAACTTGTGTGATCTGACGAGGACAGCTTTAAGTTAAGCGGACAAGTTAACAGACATAATTGCCCTAACTGGTATACTGAAAATCAAAATCCTTTGTTAGAACAACCACTAAAACAAACTGGTGTGAGAGTTTGGGGGCAAAAGCATCATTTGGTGTACTTGGACCATATCTTTTGCAGTTACAGTGACAGGTGATAACGGTTTGGTTATGCTTCAGAGTTACGTGGTACCAGGACTTTGACGTGTGCTGGAAACTTTCAAGAAACTTACTTTCAATAGGATGGTTCTCCACCACATTATGGCACTGCCGTCCACGATTATTTAAACGAAACTTCCCAAAGAAAAGTGATTGGTCGAAGGGCAGATACTGACATGCCATCCACGTTCTCCAGATATCACGCTCATGGAATCTTTCCTACGGGGCCTCGTCAAGGACTCTCTTTACTCTAAAAAGCCTCAGACCATCACTGAACTAAAAGACTACACACACGGCACATACATGATTTGGAATGTGATACCACACTGTGCCATAGAGTATGTACCAGTGTTCGAAAAAGGCTTCAAAAATGTATTAATGAAGACGGAAAATAGTTTGAGCACAGAAAATAATTATAAGTATTGTTTGTAATGTAATGAAGCACAAATTAAAGTTTTATTTAAATCAGTTCCCAGTGTATTGGGCGAGTCAAAAGTCCTTGGACACCTTCGTACGTAAGAAGATTAAAGGGAAAATTGAAATGTGATGATGGGAACATAGGTTTGTCGTGGGGCCTCAACTTTTGGAGTGAATGTCATTCATAGCCGCCATCTTGAAATCCGCCATTTTAGATTCAAGTCATTTTTTTTTTATGGGAAGGGGGTAGTATGACACATCAAATAACACTCGCCTGAGCTCTGGAATTGAGTGGTGTAATTTGTTTTTGTCTGTCTTGCACAGTTTCGAAGTTATTAATGTGGGTGCGGCGACTACAGTTGTGCATTGCACTGGATGGACAACACGTAGAACATGTGTTGTAGCAGTCGGTATGAAGGTAATTTCCCAAGTTTTAACATTAATAACATCTAAGCTGTACAAAATAGACAAAAACAGATTACACCATTAAATTCCAGAGCTCAAACAAGTGTTATTTGATGTGCCATACACCCGCCTTCCCATTAAAAAAAATGACATGAAACCAAAATGGTGGATTTCAAAATGGCGACTGTGAACGACATTCACTCAAAAAATTGCGGCTCCACATCAAGCCTATGTTCCTATCATCACATTTCAATTTTCCCTTTAATCTTCCAACTTATGAAGGTGTCCAAGGACTTCTGACTCGCCATATATATATATATATATATATATATATATATATATATATATATATATATGTGTGTGTGTGTGTGTGTGTGTGTGTGTGTGTGTGTGTGTGTGTGTGTGTGTGAGTGTGTATGTATACTCACTGAAGCTCCACAGAAACTGGTATAGGTTGGTTCTGAGCACTATGGCACTTAACATCTGAGGCCATCAGTCCCCTAGAACTTAGAATTACTTAAGCCAAACTAACCTAAGGACATCACACACATCCATGCCCGAGGCAGGATTCGAACCTGCGGTTCCAGACTGAAGTGCCTAGAACGGCTCTGCCACAGCGGGCGGCCTACTGTTATAGGTATGCGTATTCAAATACAGAGATATGTAAACAGGCAGAATATGGCGCTGCGGTCGGCAAAGCCTACATAATTGTGTGGCTCAGTTGTTAGATCGGTTACTGCTGCTAGAACGACAGGTTACCAAGATTTAAGTGAATCTGAACGCGGTGTTATAGTCGGCACACAAGCGATAGGACACAGCATCTCCGAGATAGCGGTGAAGTGGGGATTTTCCAGTACGACCATTTCACGAGTCTACCGTGAATATCAGGAATCCTGTAAAATATCAAATCTGCGACAACGCTGCGGCCGTAAAAGATCCTGCAAGAACGGGAAACGGGACCAACGACGACTGAAGAGAATCGTTCAACGTGACAGAAGTGTAACCCTTCCACATTGTACTGCAGGTTTCAGTGCTGGGCCATCAATATGTGTGAGCGTGCAACCATTGAAAGAAACGTCACTAAGATGAGGTTTCGGAGCCGAATGCCCACTCGTGCACCCTTGATGACTGAACGACACAAAGCCTTACGCCTCGCCTGGGCCCGTCATTGGACTATTGAAAACTGGAAACATGTTGCCTGATCGGACGAGTCTCGTTTCAGATTGTATCGAGCCAATAGACATGTACGGGTTTGGAGACAACCTCGTGAATCCCTTAACCCTGCATGTCAATAGGGGCTGCTCAAGCTGGTGGAGGGTTGGTAAAGGTGTGGTGCGTGTGCAGTTGGAGTGATATGGGACCCCTGATACGTCTAGATACGCCTCTGACAGGCGACACTTGCGTAAGCATCGTGCCTGATCACCTGCAACCATTCATGTCCATTGTGCATTCCGATGGACTTGAGCATATCTAGTAGGACAATGCGTCACCCCACTCGTCCAGAATTGCTACAGGGTAGCACCAGGAACGCTCTTCTGAGTTTAAACATTTCCGCTGGCCACCAAACTCACCAGACAGTAACAGTATTGAGCATATCTGGGATGCCTTGCAAAGTGCTGTTCAGAAGAGATCTCCACGCGCTCGGGGGCTCTACACGGTATTTTTATATATTTTTATATATATATATATATATATATATATATATATATATATATATATATATATATATATATAAAGAAAAATAGACAATATGCTTAAATATAGTCTTCCAGATTTTACTTCATATTTCAGTGACAAATTTCACAATTGCCTCGTCCATAATCAACAGAACAACTACGGGCAAGCAGAAAATTAATTAGCAATCACTGCGTAAGCGAATGGGGGAGGGTGGAATTATTGTTTCGTCTGTATTTGCTATTCCTACCCACTCACCTCGTGAATCCAATCGTCATTCGCTTCTTCCCTTACAGTCTAGGAGCAGTAGATTGAGTATTGGTGTACTAAATGATAAGTGACAAGGGGATTAAAGGAGTGCCAATTACCGAAATTTAAGCATCAGCGTAGTATAATCGATTGATGTATTTTTAACACTTCACTACACAGGGCTGCACTGTTGGAAGCTTCACAAAGTAACAAATATGTTGATAGACTGATACATACAGTAACACTACACCACAATAGATCATCCCACACTGCAATCCTGATGCGGCGTTCGTGGCAATATAGGTAATCCAAGTTTCATTTACTGGCGCGGGATCTAATCATGTTCTCGCGATTGTTCTCGTGGTTTTTGACTTCACGAACCGCGGATTATGTCTCGTGAGATACACGAATGATTACACAGCATCAAACACCTTAATAGTCACAAAATTTGCTTAATGTCTTAGCCTGATTCCTTAACATCTTCACACCAAGCACAGTGTTAAACACCTCCACGTGATCCCTCGCTCGTTCTGGGGCGAAAAAATGAGAAGCTACCATAATCGATATCAGAGCTACTGGATACATACAATTGCTCGGGATAAATCTAAACTTCGAAATACCTGGGGATGCTACGAGCTTAGCAGTTGAGTCACGGTGGACAGTTCTACAGCGAGTAAAGTAAGCTCAACTGTGAAGCTGCGCACTACAAACAACAACCTTTACCAGTTGGTGGCTCCTGTTTACTCCTTGGCGCTACTCCTTGCATCGCCCAGAGGCAGCGGCTGTGTTGTGAGTCGGCTGTGCTCGGCCTGGCAGGCGTACACTCGTAAAAGCAGACTCGTAGAGTGGCGGGGCGGGGCGGTGCGAGAGGTGCCGGCGCCGCAATAAGCCGCGCCCCAGCGCTTCGTGCCGTATCGCCACGCCGCGCCGCGCCGCGCCGGTTGTCGTTCGTGGCAGCGACGCTTCACTGCCCAGGGCGACGAGTCTCGCAGATACGTCTCCACAGGGCACGCCGTTCGCTCCCGCTGCAGATGAACTGACAGCATTCCGTGAACACCAACTTGTGGCAACACAGCGCGACACGTCTCTGCTGCTATTTTGTCTTCCTCACAAAAGCTACTGTTGCGACATAAACTTTGGTTATGTTTCACCCCGGACCATTTTTATACAGGCCTATTACAAATGATTGAAGCGATTTCACAGCTCTACAATAACTTTATTATTTGAGATTTTTCACAATGCTTTGCACACACATACAAAAACTTAAAAAGTTTTTTTAGGCATTCACAAATGTTCGATATGTGCCCCGTTAGTGATTCGGCAGACATCAAGCTGATAATCAAGTTCCTCCCACACTCGGCGCAGCATATCCCCATCAATGAGTTCGAAAGCATCGTTGATGCGAGCTCGCAGTTCTGGCACGTTTCTTGGTAGAGGAGGTTTAAACACTGAATCTTTCACATAACCCCACAGAAAGAAATCGCATGGGGTTAAGTCGGGAGAGCGTGGAGGCCATGACATGAATTGCTGATCGTGATCTCCACCACGACCAATCCGTCGGTTTTCCAATCTCCTGTTTAAGAAATGCCGAACATCATGATGGAAGTGCGGTGGAGCACCATCCTGTTGAAAGATGAAGTCGGCGCTGTCGGTCTCCAGTTGTGGCATGAGCCGATTTTCCAGCATGTCCAGATACACGTGTCCTGTAACGTTTTTTTCGCAGAAGAAAAAGGAGCCGTAAACTTTAAACCGTGACATTGCACAAAACACGTTAACTTTTGTTGAATTGCGAATTTGCTGTACGAATGCGTGAGGATTCTCTACCGCCCAGATTCGCACATTGTGTCTGTTCACTTCACCATTAAGAAAAAGATGTTGCTTCATCACTGAAAACAAGTTTCGCACTGAACGCATCCTCTTCCATGAGCTGTTTCAACCGCTCCGAAAATTCAAAGCGTTTGACTTTGTCATCGGGTGTCAGCGTTTGTAGCAATTGTAAACGGTAAGGCTTCTGCTTTAGCCTCTTCCGTAAGATTTTCCAAACCGTCGGCTGTGGTACGTTTAGCTCCCTGCTTGCTTTATTCGTCGACTTCCGCAGGCTACGCGTGAAACTTGCCCGCACGCGTTCAACCGTTTCTTCGGTCACTGCTGGCCGACCCGTTGATTTCCCCTTCCAGAGGCATCCAGAAGCTTTAAACTGCGCATACCCTCGCCGAATGGAGTTAGCAGTTGGTGGATCTTTGTTGATCTTCGTCCTGAAGTGTCGTTGCACTGTTATGACTGACTGATGTGAGTGCATTTCAAGCACGACATGCGCTTTCTCGGCTCCTGTCGCCATTTTGTCTCACTGCGCTCTCGAGCGCTCTGGCGGCAGAAACCTGAAGTGCGGCTTCAGCCGAACAAAACTTTATGAGTTTTTCTACGTATCTGTAGTGTGTCGTGACCATATGTCAATGAATGGAGCTACAGTGAATTTATGAAATCGCTTCAATCATTTGTAATAGTCCTGTACGTTTTACTGAGAAATCAGTGACAGGTATTAAACAAAAATTTTAGGTTGCGAATTGAAGCTTTACTAGTTCGTCTCTCCTTTGTCTCGAAAACTGTGCACTGTTCTAAACAGGTGTGAAACCACTATTCAATAACAGGTAGAGAAACAGATATTTAAGGTCAGCTGCACGGTCTTAACGAACTGATCATTAGATTTCAAGGGAGGTGGACCTGCCAGTGTAAAAGGAAGCAGGGAACACTGTATCGTCAGTGGAGAAGTGATAATCACAGAACGGGTCAGTCAGAAGAGGTCACCGACCTCGAAAGTGGACTAGTCATTGGATGTCACTTTGTAACGTCCCCTTAGAAAAATTAGTGAATTACTGTGCTGATAAACCTCTTACATTATTTGCTTTTCAAACAGCTGAGCAAAACTGAACGTACTCAGACATTACGCTCTTTACCTAGTCTGATCAACACTAAACTGACACCCAATATTTTTAGCACAACGCAATCTGACTTTCAAAAATCACTACAAATGAATGGCCCTGACTAACATTAACCTATACCTTTTATGAATCACTTACCTCACAAAAATCTTCGTTACTCGAACTACTGCAATACAGCGAGCGCCACTACTGCCAGCTAAATAAAAGATTCAAACTACTGAAGGCACTAACTACTGATAGGCATAGTTAGCAAATGAAAGATTTTGATAGAGAACAAACAATGTATTTACCTTAATAGTGTTCAAAAGTCATAATATATATGTTCATGACATCCAGTCTTACAAATTTACTGTCTCTGTCCAGATCATCCGCTCTCAAAACTCCGCCACCTCACTCCCCACATCCACCACTGCTGGCGGCTCACCTCGAACTGCGCAACGCTACGAGCTGTTAACATCCAGCTGCGCAACACTACAATGCCGAATATTACAACAATGCTAACCAGCCACAGATTGCACACAGCACAGCCAGTGATTTTCATACAGAGCGCTATGTGGCGTTACCAATATAAAAACCTAAACAGCGTACTTACAACTAGAGTAACGAACACATCAGGGTCAATTCAACCATTCTTATGCTGCCCAAATCGACTGCCGGTAATGTTATTCCGAAGTGGAAACATGGAAAGATTAACCACAGTTAAACCTACGGGGTGTTCAAAAAGACTCTCCCCAGTGGTTGTTAGCCGCGAGTGTCGTATGCCGCAGCGAATATACCGAAATGAAACTCAGTGAAATACAAGCTAATCATTTACTGAATATGCATTTTTACTTATAAATTATCACATTAAATGTTGAAAGTGTCCCCTCTGTTGTTGAATACACAATTCAATTCCTCTAATCACGTTTCCAAACACAAGCTGTAACATTTCTTCTGTAACAGAAGCGCCGGCCGGGGTGGCCGAGCGGTTGTAGGGGCTACCGTCTGGAACCACACGACTGCTACGGTCGCAGGTTCGAATCCTGCCTCGGGGATGGATGTCTGTGGTGTCGTAAGGTTAGTTAGGTTTAAGTAGTTCTAAGTTCTAGCGGACAGATGACCTCAGTAGTTAAGTCCCATAGTGCTCAGAGCCATTTGAACCATTTTGTAACAGAAGCAGCGAAGGTGCATGTTTCAGTTTACAGTTCAACGGTGGATTTTTGACGGTTTTTATAGACAACTGCTTTCGCTGCACTCCAGAAGAAAAAGTCAGGTGGTGTTAGGTCAGGCGATCGTCGAGGCCAAAGTCCCTGTGAAATTATGCGATCACCAAAAACATCAGAAAGCAGTGACATTGAAACGCAAGCTGTAAGCGCGGTTGCGCCATCTAGTTGAAAATAACCGTTCGGCATTTCACTTAACTAACACAAGTTCTCCAATGAATGGGTACAGAATATCACTGTAGTATCAAAATGGCTCTGAGCACTATGGGACTTAACATCTGAGGTCATCAGTCCCCTAGAACTTAGAACTACTTAAACCTAACTAACCTAAGGACATCACACACATCAATGCCCGAGGCAGGATTCGAACCTGCGACCGTAGCAGTCGCGCGGTTCTGGACTAAAGCGCCCAGAACCGCTCGTCCACCGCTGCCGGCTCACTGTAGTATCGTTGTGCGTTTATTGTTTTGTTGAAAAATATGGGACCCACAATCCGACGTCTAGAAATTGCAATTCAAACTTCTATTTTCACAGAATGAAATGGTTCCTCGTGAATACACAATGGATTTGCAGTACTCCACATACGAGAATTTTGGGAGTTCATGTACCCGGATAAATGAAACTACGCCTCACTAGTGAGAAACTTTTCATTAAGAATATCCCTCCCATTTTGTTGAACTATATTTTTGAACCATTGACAATAATGCAGTCTCCTGCCATGATCAGTATTTTTCAGTTCTTGCACGACTGTCACTTTGTATGGGAAAAGTTCTAATTTTTTCCTCACAGCTGTGTGGGCCGTTCCGACACTAACATCGATTTCCTGGGCGAGTTTTCTTACTGACTTGTTCGGACTCACGGACATTTTATCGGAAATATCGAGTAGTTTATGCTCAGACAAAACGTTAGGACGACCGCTTCTCGGTGCATCTGTCACTGAATCCGTACTTCGAAATTTGTTAATCAAATCTCGCACAGTATCGCGATGTGGGAGTATTGTCTCCGGGAAAACTAAATTAAACGTTTGACGAACTGAAACTGTGTATGTACCGCCAGCTTTTAATACTTGTTCGGCGAAAAACACACTTTCTTCAAAGGTTAGCATTTTAACAGTGACAAAAACGAAAGAAACGAGCAGAAGAACCAAACTTAAAGCGTTCATGTCAACTCGTAACGACACACACCAACGATATTACTGGCGCTGGCTGAGATAAACGAAAGAGTGGAATGTTGGGAGAGTCCACTTGAAGGGAAGTAACCCAGGCAGGCGAACAATCATACGGCACGCGCTGCTAACAATCATACGGCCCTGCGGAGAGACTTTTTGAACACCCGGTAGATCCACAGCTAAACCAAGATCAGTCACACCTGATGTACTTGACAGACAGGGATTGTCGACCATTGTGGAGAGTGGCTGCAAAAAATCTCATGAAATTAGTGGAAGAAGACGTTCATGAGTTGCAAAGCGCTACCAGCAATCTAGCTAGCACTATAACATGCAACTCGTGATAAGCCATACATTAAGCATCCTAAGCGACGCATGAGCTGGTGTAACGTGCCAGACCGCTAACCAGTGGATGACTGAAAACAGTGAACTGGAGTGATAGATCACGCTATGGGTCTGGTGGTGCCTGGAGGAGGTTACCTGCCATAATGTCTGATGCCAACAGAAAAGGTACATGAGACATGGTGTTATAGTATGGCGATGGTCTTCGTGGTTGTGATGCGGTCCCCTTATTGTCCTAAGTGAATACTAAGCGCGTAAGGGTATGACCAAATTTTACAGTATTGTGTACTGTTGTAGCAGAGAAACAGTTCGGAGACAATGGTTGTTAGTATCATCACGACAAAGCATCCTGTCAAGAAACAGCACCTTTGAGGCAATAACTTTCCTGAAATGGACTAGCCTGTCTATAGTCCCGACTGAACCCAATTGAAAACTTTTGGGATGAGATAGACCCAAGCCACCAACAATACTGTCATCTCTAGTTTCGGTTCCTGAGGAAGCATGGACTGCCATTCCTCCAGCAACATTCAGACACAGCACTGGCGGGGTTAATTAGGTGTCTGGATACTTCCTATCATATAGTGTAATATGGAATGGAAAATGGGATGGCGGACCCCCGTCAGGCCATTACAGATAGAATATACACTATAAAAATATTAGAGTCTTTCTCTTGAGCGTATCTTTATTCATTCACGAGAAACGTCGAATTATTTGTCGTCAAGAAACGTCGAATTACTTGTCGTCAAAATTTTCATTATCAATGTACCGCTCACTCCAGTTTCCTGGGAGATGTGGCGGGTACCGCCCTCTGGGCTCTTACGAAACGACTGATGTTGCTTCACCTTTAGACGTTTTCGACCGTTCAATTTTCTGTTATTCTGGGACATTGTCAGTTTCACAGAATTCCGCTGACAGTTTCACCACGCGTTGTGGTTTGTGGGTGGTCTCACTTGGTGGCTTTAGTAGAAATCCTGTGTGACAACACAAGTCCTCGTCTCTCCTGACATCTGGACGCCATAATCTTTCGCTTCACCTATAAGGAAGAAACATCAATCATTACTCGGAAATGAATGAAGCTACGCTGAAGCGGAAGGCATCATAGATTTTTTTCGTAATTCGCTATATGTTTGCTGTGCCACTTGACGCTTTTCCATTTGAAAATAAGTTGTTGCATCTAGTCAAGATCGTAACATAGTTGCACAAGCTTTCCCCCCCCTCCCATCTCAAATTATTTTAAATTTCTATTTATCCACCTGATTTTACTTCACAAGGGGATTCCCACCTATGGAATGGCCTGTGAGTGCCCTCCACAATCGTATGACAAGGGTTGTGATTACTGCGTTGTGTCTGACACCTGCCTTCTGGAAGACAACCACCCTTCGACAATGCGCCTGCAAATTGTTAGTCGGCTAGTGGGATAGACTTTCCTCTCTTGATAGCTGTCTAATGCGGCAAGAGTCTGGAACCTGCATCAGTCGCAATATTAGATGAATTCCTTTATTTACAATCTATTCCGATGCCCTGATATAAGACACTGCGCTGCACCAGGATTCAATGGTGAGTAATTAAAGCGATGGATCAGTGAAGGCAGTTAGATGCAGCTTAATTTTCGTAAAGCGCTAGACTCGGTACCTGAAGAACGCTTTACAACGAAAGTGCAAATGTACTTGGTATTAAACGAAATCTGTAACTAGACTGCAGAGTATCTTGGTTGGCACAATGCAGCGCACTGTCATGGAAGGAGAATGATCGAGAGGTGAAGGAGTAACTTCAGATGTCGACACCCTAGTTGCCCAGTTTGTACTTTAATGACATGGCAAACTATATTAATAGCAATTCCTGACACACTGCAGCTGCTGTAGTTTTTTATAATGAAGTACAATCTTGAAAAAAGCAGTAAGAATATCCAGTCAGACCATGATATGATTTCAGTTTGTGGCACGCATTTGGTACTTGCTTTAAATATACACAAGCAAAGAGTGTGACCTCACGAAAAGCAGGATGTAGTATCACACACACAAACACACAGCCAGCCGGTGTGCCCAAGCGGTTCTAGGCGCTTCAGTCTGGAACCGCGCGACCGCTACGGTCGCAGGTTCGAATCCTGCCTCGGGCATGGATATGTGTGATGTCCTTAGGTTAGTTAGGTTTAAGTAGTTCTAAGTTCTAGGGGACTGATGACCTCAGATGTTAAGTGCGATAGTGCTCAGAGCCATTTGAACCATTTGAACGCACACACACAGACACACACACACACACACATACACACACACACACACACATTGATGAAACATCCGCAGCACGTGGGTGAGTACGGCGTGGTGGCGCTGCTGGCCTCTGACACGATGCGAACGCGTATCGATACAGTGGAGACGATTGGGGAATCGGTATGGCGACGATACGGGTCACAAATGGCGAAACTGACTGACATTAGCGAGTCTGAAAAACGGCGTTTGGCAACAAGCACCTCGGAAACAGCGAATTTGGTTTTGCTGTCCGCGTCTTACTGTGGTGATCATCTATGGAGAGTGACAGAAAGATGGTGAAACCACGAGTAACCTACAAGGTGTTGAACGTCCATTTTCCGGTACTTGTCCTGTGATGTCGTCAGGCATACGATCACACAGTCACCTGAGAGATCGATCCGCCGGATTCGATTCTCTCGATAAACGGAATAGAAGAACGGCTGTGCTTGCCAAAGAGTACACAGCCAGTCGAAGTACTTACGCTCGCCGGGAGGCGCCTCTAGGCCACTTCACGTGTAGCAGGAGAAGAGTGCAGTTGTGCCAGTCTACAGTTCGTAGCAGCGCTCAGTGGTCAGCCAGCGCCGATGTTAGTCATCGTCTGCAGCTCAGTCATTGCTGCCATCAAGTCTTTGTAGCTCCGTTCCTAGTTAGTCTTCAAATTCACCAGATTCGACATTCAAGATTACGAGAGATTAATTCGTCACTGCAAGATTTGTGACTTGTAAATTATGTCAATCTACAGACGCTTAATCTAGTCGCGTCTTCTATTATTTTCGACCACCAGTTCATGGACTGCAACAAAGTTAAGTAATAAATACTTCCTTATTTTGTACTCCTGCTAATTAATTGTGTTGTCCTGTTGTAGCTACCAAGCAGTCTTGGCATAGTAGAACCCACGTTTCCACCTCCTTGCCTACCTCATATTTGCTACCTCCTGTTGATGGACTCGGTTGTGGTGGAAGATCGAGAGCCATCGTTTTCAGTAGTACTTCATTTTATTCGGGAAACTAAAATTTCAATTCTTTCCAGAGGTCGCAGAGCACAACTCAGCCACTATGTGTACAGTTGTAACCCCAAATAAGAGTCTGATAACCTGATTGCCGTGTATCTTGCTAAAGGCGCATCGAAGTCTTAGAAATTGAATACGGAATTTCTGAGGTCTCATTATATAGGGTCAGCATAGTCCTCTCGCAATGCAGAAGTCAGGGACACAGGGTGATTCAGCTGGTCCTACCACAGGTATTATTCAACCCTTAATACCTCCATAACCAAGAGCGAGATTTACAAACTCTCTCGCTCCCTATGTTCAAACTATTAGTACAATAGCGCTACAGAAAAAATGAACAGGACCTGTTGTCGTTGTGATCTTCAGTCCAGAGACTGGTTTGATGCAGCTCTCCATGCTACTCCATTCTGTGCAAGGGTCTTCATCTCTCAGTACCTACTGCTACCTACATCCTTCTCAATCTGCTTAGTGTGTTCATCTCTTGGTCTACAATTTTTACTCTCCACGCTGATCTCCATTACTAAAGGCGTGATCCCTTGATGCCTCAGAACATGTCCTATCAACCGATGCCTTCCTCTAGTCAAGTTGTGCCACATATTTCTCTTCTTCCCAATTCTATTCAATACGTTCTCATTAGTTATGTGATCTACCCATCTAATCTTCAGCATTCTTCCGTAGCATCGCATTTCGAAAGCTTCTATTCTATTCTTGTCTAAAATATTTATCGTCCATGTTTCACTTCTATACATGGCTACACTCCATACAAATACTTTGGGAAACGACTTCCTGACACTTAAATCTATGCTTGAAGTTAACAAATATCTCTTCTTCAGAAAGGCTTTCCTTGCCATTGCTATTCTACGTTTTTTATCCTCTCTACTTCGACCATCATCAGCTATTTTGCTCCCCAAATAGCAAAACTCTTTACTACTTTAAGTGTCGCATTTCCTAATCTAATTCCCTCAGCATCACCCGACTTAATTCGACTACATTCCATTACCCTCGTTTTGCTTTTGTTGATGTACATCTTATTCCCTCCTTTCAAGACACTGTCCATTCTGTTCAACTGCTCTTCCAAGTCCTTTGCTGTCTCTGACAGAATTACAATGTCGTCGGCGAACCTCAAGGTTTTTATTTCTTATCCGTGGATCTTATTTCCTACTCCGAATTATCCCTTTGTTTCCTTTATTGCTTGCTCAATATACAAATTGATTATGATCGGGGATAGGCTACAACCCTGTCTCACTCCCTTCCCAACCACTGCTTCCCTTTCGTACCTCTCGACTCTTGTAACTGCCATCTGGTTTCTGTACAAATTGTAGATAGCCTTTCGCTCCCTGTATTTTACCCCTTCCACTTTCAGAATTTGAAAGAGAGTATTCCAGTCAATATTGTCAAAAGCTTTCTCTAAGCCTACAAATGCTAGAAACATAGGTTTACTTTTTCTTAATCTATCTTCTAAGATAAGTCGTAGTGTCCGCCTTGCCTCACGTGTTCCAAGATTTATACGGAATCAAAACTGATCTCCCCCGAGGTCGGCTTCTACCAGGACCTATTTGTATGAAATTTAATGTGGTTAAATTTTGTACTGAAATGCATTTTCGCTTCAGCCCACGGTTTTCGAATTATTCCATAAAAACGCATTGAAGGTCACTTTTGTGACTTTTCTTAAATAGTTCGAAAACTGCAGCCTCTAACGAAAACTTGTTCCACTGCACAATTTTACTACATTAAATTTCCCACAAAACGTCTTGTTTATTTTTTCTGTAGGACTAATAGGTTACTTATAGAAAATCTTGCATGTGATATTTGAAAGCATTGCTTGTTGCATGAAACCCATGGTTAGGGTCAGCTAAATCACCCTGTGTATATAGTATAGTCATGGTAAGGAACCCATGTTAGTAAATGTACCTTTTGTACGTAAAATGAGTTTGAACATCGGCTCTCTTTCCAATTTTCAGCTTCACGGTACGTGAGCTCTGACCTGTGTGCGCTACAGTAGCCCATGGAATGCGCAGTGTTTGGAGTACATGTCATCGTGTTCTCTTCTATGTGTTGAAACTCTCCTAGTTATTAAAGTCCCAGCTATTCGCAGCAATTATTTCAGTCAGACGAAAATGTTATGTGGCATCATAATTCCAGCAAGGACTTACGATCGCGGCCTCATCTCAGTTTCTGTATGCACCTTGACACAGGAGATTTGAAAGTGTTTCGATCTCCAATGATATTTTACATCAAAACAATATATTTGCAAACATGGATTCCTTATCATTCTTTTATTTACTTAGTCCCCCCTTCAACCTTTAGAAGCCGGTAGCAGTACTCGTGAAACACGCTGTCTATGGTGAATGGTGAATAGGTTTTGACACTGGCGTTGTCCGGTTCAGTCTCATAATCGCTGCTTAAGAATAGCTCAGTTTTAGTGGATGTTTCATGGAAATGATCGATGATGTGTGCTCGTTGAGCGGAAGTGCAGATGCGTTTTATAGGATGCGATGACTTGAAGTGTCAACTCTACACTGAACGCCAGTGGCACATGGAATGCAGAAGTAGATTTCTATGGCATGATTGGCTGGCTCTTCCTCAAGATGAATTTTCAGTCGCCTACTTGTAAGTTCTTTCATTTCGAAGCCATTTCGGCAACTTACATGAGATTAAACTACTCCAGTAACGCTACTTGTAAAAGAGGATACACTCCAACGCGAAATTCCAACTACCTGTTTTTCCTCGAGTATCTGCATATCACCAATTTGTATAGGCTTGCGTAAGGGCAGATTGAAAAATTCCGGTGTCTGCGAAGGATTTGATTCCAAGCCCTTTCGGTAACCAAACTCGCCCTGAGCATCTACACTCATGCTCATAAATTAAGGATAATTGCAGAATGTGGTGCCGCACAACGTGGCACTACACAAAACTGGCCCTAATAATATAGGTACAAAGGGAACACACATGACACAGATCTGTAAGTCCACAGTATTGGTGATAAGTTGAGAAAACCGTCCCGAAACACATGTGTTACAAAACGCCACTTTTTCCTGTGCATGTACCCCGACATCAACATGGGGTATGATCACCATACACACGTACACAGGCCGCCGCACAACGGTTTGGCATACTCTGGATCAGGTGGTCGAGCAGCTGCTGGGGTATAGCCTCTCATTCTTGGACCAGTGCCTGTCGAAGCTCCTGAAGTGTCGTAGGCGTTTGATGACGTGCAGCGATACGTCGACCGAGAGCATCCCAGACGTGCTCGATGGTGTTTAGGTCTGGAGAACAGACAGGCTACTCCATTCTGATCTGTTTAAAGGTACGCCTCCACGAAGGCACCTCGGTGGGGCCGTGGGTTATCATCCATCAGGATTAAGGTGGAACACGCTGCATCCCTGAAAAGGCGGACATACTGGAGCAAAATGACGTCTTTACTCCTGAGCTGTTACAGTTCCTCTGTCAAAGATATGCCGGGGTGTACTTGCACGAATCATAATCACACTCCACACCACCAAACCACGACCTCAATACAAGTCCCTTTCAAGGACATTAAGGGTTTGGTATCTGGTTCCTGGTTCACGCTAGATAAAAGCCCGGAGAGGATCACTGTTCAGACTATACCTGGACTCGTCCGTGAACATTATCTGGGACCACTGTTCCAATTGCCCGCATCTCGTGGTCGTGCGGTAGCGTTCTCGCTTCCCACGCCCGGGTTCCCGGGTTCGATTCCCGGCGGGGTCAGGGATTTTCTCTGCCTCGTGATGGCTGGGTGTTGTGTGCTGTCCTTAGGTTAGTTAGGTTTAAGTAGTTCTAAGTTCTAGGGGACTTATGACCACAGCTGTTGAGTCCCATAGTGCTCAGAGCCATTTGAACCATTTTAACCACTGTTCCAATTACCATGTACTGTGTTCTTGACAACAGGCCTTACGGGATCTCCTGTGACCAGGGGTCAGTCGAATGCACCTTGCAGGTCTCTGGGCGAGTAAACCGTGTCTGTTCAGTCATCTGTAGGCTGTGTGTCTGGAGACAACTGTTCCAGTGGCTGCGGTAAGGTCCCGAGCAAGGCTACCTCCAGTAATCTGTGGCCGTCTGCGGGCACTGATGGTGAGATATCGGTCTTTTTGTGGTGTTGTCCTCTGTGGACGTCCCGTACTGTACTGCCTGGACACGTTTCCTGCCTGCTGGAATCGTTGCCATAATCTTGAGACCACACTTTGTGCCACACGGAGGGCCCGTGCTACGACCTACTGTGTTTGACCAGCCTCCAGTCGCCCTAGTATTCTACCCCTTATAACGTCATCAGTATGTGTTCTTTGAGACATTTTCAACACACAGTCACCATTAGCACGTCTGAAAACATCTGCACACTTACTCGCTGCAGCGTACTCTGACATGCACCAACACACCTCTGCGTATGTGGACTGCTGCCACAGCCACCGTGCGACGACCGCAGGTCAAATGCACCGCATGGTCATATCCCGAGGTGATCTAAACCCACAGTCCACCCACCAGAGCGTTGTTTCACCATGAATCAGCATTATCCTTAATTTGTGAGCATGAGTGTACATGACGAACTCCTACAGGAGCGTGCAACGCTAGAGATATCAGTGGTGGCCTGGCACAGCTTTAAGATTAAGCACAAGGGCTGGTTTAAACAGACACAGATTTAAGCCTACGTTTCAAATTACTGTATCTTCGTAAACAAAGAAGCCGTGTAAAGATTAGAGTTTGACATTACGTCACAATGATGAAATTTCGTTCCGAACGATGATACCTATCCCGGGAACACAGGAGGAATATCTTAGTGACTTGGAATTTTGGCTCCATCCAGGAGGCGTGCTCGCTTCACTCAACTGGTGTTCGTGATAAACAGTGGATCCAGTTCCAAATCCTGATCTGGTGCTGTTGTGACCAGACGACGCTACAATAGTCTGGCCATAGCTTTGGGTTCTTTGAATACTCTGGGATATGGTCCATTTTTAATTACAACATATAAAATATTATTTCACTTTATTACGTAAATGAATATAAGAAGTCACTTAACATGAGGCAGGTCTTTGGCACAGGGCAGCGAAGGATACGAGTATTTGGAGTTGTCATTGACTAGGAAAGAATCAATTGATGCATGCAACTACAACTGCTCTCTCGAAGCACAACGTTCAACTTTAACACAACTACTTGTTGTACTGAGACATCGACTAACGCTGTCCTACTAGATAATGTTGACACCTGAAACAGAGGTTACATACTGGTCCAGGCTCTTGCGTGGTCGGCTCTATATTGACCTCTGGTGCGAGGGAGCTGCTGTGCTGAGAGGAGAGGCGTGCTCATCAGGAGTAACTCCCACAACCCGCAGCGGATTGTGGGGAGCCCTCGCTAGTATATGCGGCAACAATACTCGTTGCCGACTCCGCTGTGGCACCGCGATCTCTTGGCGACACGGCAGGTGCGAGACATTATTCATTACCACATATTCGTCACAGTACAGCTTCATCACTTCTGAACTTATTTCGCTACTATCATTTCACATGAATGGCTTTCATTGAGCTCATCACATTGACTCCATTCATGTCATATGGATACTATAAACTCATAGATCTCCAGTTTTTTTATCTTGACTTCTCTTTTCTATGCTGTAGAGCAGTTACAGTGATGTTTCAGGTTTGGGGATATATCTTGTTCCACATAAATTCTGTAAATATTTTCTTAAGTTCCTTTTGCATTGCATTGAATCCAGCTTTAAGCATTTCTACAGAAACACCGTGTCTCCTGGCGCCATTTTACTTCCAAATCACACATTTGTCAATATGAACAACTTATGTGCTGATTAATCTCTATAAAATTACGCAAATGTTAAAGAAATAAACCTAATAATACTTGTATAATCGTCTCACAGCCGTTAGCTTTTGCACCATCTGTTATGTAAAGTGATGAACTATAGCAAGAATTCAGAACAAAATACCAAATTTTTTTCACATTTCAGTTATTTCTCTTAGTAAATTTTCATTGTATCATTAAGAGTCTGTATAACAAATATGCAGAAATGTTAGTCTTGGTATCATTATTAGCCGTTTTGACAATTTAGCATGTTAGAATATAATATTGTTACTTAAACAATTACTTTATAGAATGAAATTTTTGAAAATTTGACTCTGCAGCGGAGTGTGCGCTGATATGAAACTTCCTGACAGATTAAAACTGTGTGCCGGACTGAGACTCGAACTCGGGACCTTTGCCTTTCGCGAGCAAGTGCTCTACCAACTGAGCTGACTGATCGGTAGTCGTGCTTGGGTAGCTCAGTTGGTAGAGCCCGAGTTCGAGTATCGGTGCGGCACACAGTTTTAATCTGCCAGGAAGTTTTATATCAGCGCACACTCCTCTGCAGAGTGAAAATTTCATTCTGGAAACATCCCCTAGGCTGTGGCTAAGTCATGTCTACGCAGTATCCTTTCTTCCACGAATGCTAGTTCTGCAAGGTATGCAGGAGAGCGTCTGCGAAGTTTGGAAGGTAGGAGACGAGGTACTGGCGGGATTAAAGCTGTGAGGAGGGGGTGTGAGTCGTGCTTGGGTAGCTCAGTTGGTAGATCACTTGCTCGCGAAAGGCAAACGTCCCGAGTTCGAGTCTCGGTCCGACACACAGTTTTAATCTACCAGGAAGTTTCAATTACTTTATAATTGTCCTTTATTGTGATGAGTAGTGATCCTCAACAGTACCTACCTAGAGTATCAGAGTTGCAATAGAAATATAATACTGTATTTATTTCTAGTTAAAATGTTGCCCTTACATATTTTTAGTGCACACGTTAGTCCCATGGTTCATGTTTCGTGGATGTTGACAGTAGCATAACTTATGGATACAACTGTACTTTCCCGATTGGAGGTAGCTAAAGACTGCTCTGGTTTCACAAACTCGTAATATTTATTGACTTGTTTTGGTAGGTAACAATAGCAGCCACCTGACCGCTAACAGTGGCAGTCCGATATCTTAACCTGATTCACATGTAAGGACTTCGTTGCAGATGGGAATAGTGACCATTTATACCAAATGGATGTTTCAATTAAAATAGTTGACATACATTCTGAATTCTTTAGGTAAAGCTTTTCACTGTAGACTTCTACGTATCCCCCAGTAGAGGCTACAAGATTTTCCTTTCCAGACTTGTTGCTTTGCTAGGCTCCGTTCTTGGGAGATTCAGGAGGTTTTTTGTGGGAATATCGACATAAAGTCTCTGTCTGATTCTTGAGGGAAAAAGATTAACGGACTTACGTGAACCCTACAACCAGAGACAGACAGTATTCTTTCTAAGTAGAGCTGAAGAAAATATTACGACGACGACAAACATATGTTCCTAGATTATTCTTTAGTTGACAGGCGCAGTATGAGAAGAGTTAATAACGGCGTGATGGACCGTATGTACAGACAATAATACCGGTACTGAAGGGAATGAAGTCAAAATCAAATGCCTAAGCAATGAACAAAGCTTTATAAGGGCTAACTTGGCAGGCTATTTACAATACAGACGGCTTCAATTACAGATACAACACTTTTCTTCAGACCTTCCTTAACAGCTTGTTCTCATCAAATGCTGCGGGCACATTTGTAGTATTAATAAGCAACCGATTTGGATAACTATCGGCATTAGAATATCACGTAGAAGGAAACGGGAACAGTATCATAATATGAAGAACAGTGAGAGTCCGATAACAGAATTTTACTAAAACAAACACTGCAAAGTGATGAGGAATGTCATCGTCGTTTAATGCATTACACGAACGGAATAGAAAGCTCTCAGATCAAAATTAAACCTATGTGATCAGTTTCGAAAGAGATGTTAGTGCAGAAATAGGATGCTCTGCATATTTCACCTCCGTGGAGTGAAAATCAAACTGTTAGCTATCCCCGACAGTTGTGCAAAAATTTAATGCACCTAGTTTCAGTAGTCAGCAAGTTAAAATTTTATTGGTAGGGGTAAATATATAGAACTCTTCAAAGTTGAGACTGCGAGTCAGTGACTTAACATACAGTTACAGGAAAGAAGTAAAGATGGTATTAAATGAATTACTACATCATTAAAGAGTAAAGACCCTCTTGGGTATGATGAAATTTCAAGTAGACCATGAGGACCAGTACACCATACATTAGTTCTGTACTTGGCCACCTGTCCAGTGTGCCTTTCATGTGTGGCCAGTTACTGACAGATAGAAATACTTGTCAATGAAACAACTTTAAAAAAGGATGAAAGTGGTAATATGGTCAATTACCGGCCAGATTCTTCGCTATCTGTATTTTCAAAAGTTTTGTAATATGCAATGTACAGGAGAGTGGTGGCTTATCTCAGTACACAAAATTTGCTGTCAGGCACTCAGTTTGGAATCAGGAATGAAGCAAGCATACAAAGTAGTATTTGTTCTTTTGATTGTGGGACACTAGTAGGAGTAGGTTTTGGACAGTACATATTTTCTTTGATTTAGCAAGAGCAGTTGATTATGTGGATCAAAAGATACTACTGCATAAGTTGGAACACTATTGGATTCAAAGAAGTTCAATAGTAGTTCATTTCATATCTGTAAATTAGGAAGTAGAATTTTGTCCTCCAGCGTCAACAAACATGTTTGGGTATGAATGGCTTCCTGTGAAGTGATGTTTCTACAGAGTTCTCCTCTGCGCCCGTTGCTTTTGTTGATATGTATCAATGATTTGGCGATAAACGTGACAGACGTGAAGACGGCACAAGTGTTATTGGGAAATACATGAAATGTTATATAAATTATGTAGTTACTCGTAATTAGGCACACTATAACATCAGCACGTATCTCTCAGCGATCAGATTAGTCATTAACTGTAACAATATGCAATTCATTCAGTTTCTGTTACGAAACTCTTGTAAAAACGAAATTTTACATCTTAATGTGGTCAGTGAATGAAATCGACCAGTTTAATTTATTGTGCCTAAGGATAGATGGAAGAATTACTTGGAAGGTTCATGTTTAGTATTTTGTGCAGAAACTGAATGCTGCTAACTTCACCATAAGAAAGATATCCACTACCTGGGACAATGAAGCATGGATTCTTGTTTACTTCCACTATGTGATTTCCTATTATGTTTATATTTGGGGTTAGCTATATGCACCAAACGAGAATATACTTAGCTCAGGAAATGGCGGTCAGTCTGATCTGCGGTGGCAGTTCGCCAGCTTCGAGCCGGCCGTTGTTCAGCTTTGCCATCATGTGATGTCTTGTTCATAATATTGACCTGTTCAGGAGAAAAGCTGCATTTTTTCTGTGAACACTAGAAGGAAGAATAGTATACACCCGGATAACACTTCTTTAAACACTGAGTAGAAAATTGTGCACCATTCAGCATTTGTCATTTTGCAATAGCTTTTCATCAGAACTGATTAAATTGTGTTATAAACCTCAACTATTCAAAATGAAGTTGAAGAGTTTTCCTTGTGGCACACTCTGTTTATAAATACGAACTTCCAGCACTCTGGCGGAACTGGAGGGCAGCAACTTGTGTTAATCAATACAACTGAAAAACAGCCAAAGTTGCAAATTGCACTTTTATTTAACTGATGACTAGTTTCGGATCGGAAGCCATTTTCAAATCGTCCTAGAGGGCAGAAAACCAAAATTACAATCATGTACAGTATAGTTCTTTCCAAGTAATTAAGCGGACGTCAAAAATACAGAACTGGACGTTTCAAGAAATACTTACCAGATAGTCAGAAAAGTATTTACCAAAATATAAGAACCATTTCAAGATAACAAACATACACTTGTAACAAACTGCAAATGAACAACTACAGGGCATATAGGTAACTGGCAGTCTACTCCTCCCTCTGCTGTAAGAAAACATCGGGAAAGGGGAGCCTATTGGACTATATAAAATATATATTTTATTTATTACAGTACTCTCCTCATCAGAAATACAAAAGTTAATATAATAATTTTGCAAGCCAACAACAAAATTAATACTTAAAGATTTTTACCAAAAACGCTAAAATACTTAAAATCACCGAACAGTAAAGACAGCAGAGCCACATACGATGCGTATGACAAAGTTATATGCCATGATGATACGTAAAAATCATTAAATGTGAACCGCAACATCAGTATTAAAAGAAAACAAATAATAGGGCATTAAAAATCTTCATCACTTCAAATCATTTAGAAGCGCAAGAATTTTACCGTAACAAACATCACAAAATTATATGAAGGTAAGACAATTGTTTGTCATTTTCCAGGTAAAGACTGCCATTAAACCGTAAAGATGTCTTTCACAAAGAACCGAAAATTAGGACCCTTAATGACACTAAATGCGTACGTATCCATTTAATCAAACAAGAAAGAGTACCAAATTCGCAGTGTATATGGAAGGTTATGGTAAGATGTTACTGGCCATCCTGTGAGAAGGCACTTCATAAAAACACTCCCAGGAATATTGGGGTGGGGTGAGGTTGAAAGAGGTGGAGGGAGGGGAGGAAGGAATATGAGGGGGGGGGGAGGATGGATGACTGGGAAGAAGGGGGCGGGGGAGCATGGAGATGAAGGAGCCCAAAAATGGGACGAAGTGGGGGAAAATGGCACTCCTTTTATTCTGCATTCGAGTTTCTCGCAGTAGGTACAACTGTTCATTGTAACGCGTCATATATTCGTGTACTCTCTGCTTATTTGTGTTTTATTAATTCTTTGAGTCTTCGTCTATAAAATTGCTGATCAATATACTGTAAACGATGGACTGACTAACTCCTTTACTAAGTAGCCTTACCACGTGTGGTGCCAAGGAACCTGGTAAATAAATAGCTAAATAAATGTACTGCCTGTCGACGGCTTCCAGCAGAGGCTCGTTTGAAGCCCTGGGGAGAGACACCCTCCGTGCCATCACTGCAGCCCAGGTGAGCTGCCGAGCTGCTTTGGATTCTGCAGCTGCTCCTACGCCTGCTACCCGCAGATGTGTCCCCTCGTGTCACGAGCGACGTGAGTCCCGCAACGGGATTCTCTCAGAACGCTGTTTCCTGAGGGTCCTGGACGCGGACAGAAAATCACCTCTGAGCTGCAGCTCACTGCCATATAGCAGCTGTCGTCTGATATGTCCCAGCATCGCTCTTCAACCTGTATCAAAACTCTAAGAGTACACATCATGTTAGCATATTGTAAGAGCAAACATTAGTTTCACATAACCAAAGTGAACAACATATATTTAATTTTTTTTCTTCCTTAGGTCAGCAGCATAATATACGTCAGAAATGACATGATTATTAGAAAGATGCACCAGTATAGCTGCCTATAACTATTAATCTTCGTTAATTCGGCGTTTATCGCCATTGTCAAGTACATGCGAAAACAGTTTTGGTGAGACAGGATATAAACGTGAATGTCATTTATGGTAAAGTAACTATACTGTAGTCACGTCTGGAATGATATGACCTCCATATTACATCGTTAATGAACTGTCTGACAACTGTCAATGTTTTAATTATATGATAAACGACGAAATATATTGTACTTAAAATGTCAATTATAGTTTGACAGTGCTACTCTTACGACGGTATATATTTACAATGATTATATTGACGAATAGCGATTATTAACTAAATTCTGTCACGATTATCTTTGGTTGTTGCATTTGTTATTTCAGATTTACCCTTTTTCGTCTTCGAATAGTTCAATAAAGTGTTTGGTTCAAGTGGTTCAAATGGCTCTGAGCACTATGGGACTTAACTTCTAAGGTCATCAGTCCCCTAGAACTTAGAACTAATTAAACCTAACTAACCTAAGGACATCACACACATCCATGCCCGAGGCAGGATTCGAATCTGCGACCGTAGCGGTCGCGCGGTTCCAGCCTGTAGCGCCTAGAACCGCTCGGCCACCCCGCCCGGCAAAGCGTTTGAGATAGTATTTATGTCCAAATACGTTAGCCAACTTTTAGAAGACAAAAAGGATAAATTGGAAATAATATATGCAACAACCAAAGATAATCGTGACAGAATTTAGTTAGTAAAATTATATCGCTGTTCATCAATAAAATCCTTGTAAGCATATAACGTCGAAGGAGACCACAATTAACGTATTACTTCCAACATATTTACGTCATTTACAATCTAATCAAAACATTGACAATTATAAGACAGTTCACTAACGATGTAGTATGGACTTGAAATCATTCTAGACGTGAGTACTATGTAGTCACATTGATATAAATGGGATTCACATTTATACACAGTCTCACCAAACTTGTATTCGCAGGTAGTTGACAATGGCGATAAGTTGCGAAACAGTCAGTCGTTAATAAATATTATTTGCTATAAACAGCTCTTCTGGTGCGTCTTTCTAACAAAGTATTTTCAGTTTCTGAATGTGAAGAATTTCTGTTCGAACAACCAGAGATCCTCACTGTCAATATGAGGTTAGAATTATCTCAAATGAGCGGTGTTTATGATGAAGCCCAGTTGCTAATAGCGACCTGCCCTACCTTCACACGGGCAGCACTAAGTATCAACAACTGGACGACTCGTCCGAAGTAGCGGTAATAATTTATATGCACAAAGTTTCATCGTGAATCAGTGTTCCACCAGCGAAAACCGTACCTAAATCCTTAGAAACAGAAAAATATGTCGGGGAACTTATATTAGCCTACGTGTACGTATCTGACAGTGTGTTTCACACATGAAAGAAATTACTCCACTAGGCATTATGACATAATATTGTTTCTAATGACGTTTTGCCATTCGTGCACTCAGGTTCGTCGTTGAGCACACCATCGCAGGCGCTCTTGTCTGTGATGCAGCGTCAAGGGTAAGCGCAGCCATGGTCTCCGAGCTGATAGTCCATGCTGCTGTAAACGTCGTCGAACTGTTAGTGCAGGTTTTTGTTGTCTTCCAAGCGTCCCCATCTGTTGACTCAGGGATCGAGACGTGGCTGCACGATCCGTTACAGCCATGCGGATAAGATGCCTGTCATCTCGACTGTTAGTGATACCAGGGCGTTGGGATCCAACACGGTGTTCCGTATTACCCTCCTGAACCCACCGATTCCATATTCCGCTAACAGTCATTCGATCTCGACCAACGCTAGCAGCAATGTCGCGATACGATAAACCGCAATCGCGATATGCTACAATCCGGCCTTTATCAAAGTCGGAAAAGTGATGGTACGCATTTCTCCTCCTTACACGCGGCATCACAACAATGTTTCACCAGGATACGCCGGTCAACTGCTGTTTGTGTATGAGAAATCGGTTGGAAACTTTCCTCATGTCAGCACGTTGTAGGTGTCGTCAGCGGCGCCAACCTTGTGTGAATGCTCTGAAAAGCTAATCATTTGCATATCACAGCATCTTCTTTCTGTCGGTTAAATTTCGCGTCTGTAGCACGTCATCTTCGTGGTGTAGCAATTTGTCTCTTGAGCAATACTGTCCGCAGCGAAACTAGTGCGGGAAAATTCCGTGGAACTACTCGTGTGCCTGTAGTCGACAACATAGAAGACGTTTCTGAACCTTACGCCATATATTTGCGAAGAAAACAGACCTGAGGACATTAATAGGGGCCATTTTCTTCATATTCTTCGTATTCTTATCTTCTTCTTGTTGTTCTTTTACTTCTTCATTATCTTCATTATGGAATAGGCTTACAGCCTGTTCCGTTTTCACTGAAGCCACCTAGTTTTTGATCGTCCTACATCTCGCTTTCCTATTGGTTTACTGTTGATTGCATGTTTAACGAACCCTTCTCTAGTTTGTATTTGATCTCTGAGCGTACATCCTTTAACTTCCCTTAACAATTTCATTTCAGCCGACCGTATTCATCTTTTGTTTTTCTCAGCTAATATCCATCATTCGCTTCAGTATATTGGAATATGAATAGCTTTTACTTTGTGAAATTTTGGCTTTGTATCCTGCCTCGTTTTGTCATCCAATGTTCTGTATAGTATTCCAAAAAACATTTGAAACTTATTTAATGCATTAGTGGCGTCGCTATCATCTTCATATCTCGCATCGCTGCGTAACAGCTGAAATTGTGGCACCTGTTCCATTAATTGCTCAGCTAGTACTATCTCATAGCGTATCGCAAATTTCCCTTAGAAGGCCATTATCTTAATTTTTTACCGAAACTTTTAGGTGCTACTGCTTAAATATCTGATTTTTGTGGTGTCTTGCAGAACGAAGAATATTTTCTGTTTTCTGAATAACTATTTGGTCATGTGCAAAAATCAGAATATTTATATGTGTTTGTCCCGGTATTAATCAAACACTTCTTTTAAATTCCCGTTTCCACTGTCTAGCAACGTGGTTTAATATATACTGAATATAGAAGGTTAAAGGTTACACTTGTAACGCACTCGTCTCTTGATTTTTGTTATTCTTGTGTTCTCTTTTACAGTACCTATTGTAACTGGTGCGTGTTCATACCAGCTCGTTAATAACTGTATTGTATATCTCGGATACCCCCCTTTCTATGATGTTTAAGGCCAGCTAGTGTTCACTCCATCGAAAGCGTGTTCATAATCTATGAACGAGATATATTCTCCTCATTTTTCAATTAACTGGAGTACAGTAAAAACATTAGTCTGCCTCCGTAGTTGAGTGGTCAGCGTGTCTGACTGCCATGCGGAGGAGACGGGTTTAGTTCCGAGGTCTACCGGAAATTTTTCCTTTGTGAGATAACTGGAAGTGTATTCACTCAACCTAATGAGGCCAACTGAGGAGTGGAAATCCAACAGCTGTAGAGCAGTGTGTTGACCCCATGCTCTTCCATATCGCAGCCACATGAAGCCATATGGCAGAGGGTGACACGGCGGCCGGTCGGCATCGAATGGTCGTCTGAGCGTTATTGTGGAGTTAATCTTCTACCTTTACATCTGTAACACTGCCATTACAATATCGTCCCTTTCTAAATCCTACACGTTGCTCCGCTAGAACGGCGTCAGCTATCTTTCCCATTCTATTGTTTATAATTCTTGCGTAGAGTTTGTAAGAGGCACCTGGAGGGCTAATTTCTCCACAGTTTTCAAAGACATGTCTTCCTCCTTTCTTATTGAATGCTATCATCTCCACTGTCGTCCACGATTCAGTGTGACGGCTCATGCAATGAAGCTTTTCTCTGACGAAGTCGGTAGTATCCCCACAGGTAAAATTCTTAGATTAAGAAGCGTATGAAACTTCCTGGCAGATTAAAACTGTGTGCCGGACCGAGACTCGAACTTGGGACCGAGTTCGACTCTCGGTCCGCCACACAGTTTTAATCTGCCAGGAAGTTTCATATGAGCGCACACTCCACTGAAGAGTGAAAATCTCATTCTGGAAACATCCCCCAGGCGGTGGCTAAGCCATGTCTCCGCTATATCCTTTCTTTCAGGAGTGCTAGTTCAGCAAGTTTCGCAGGAGACCTTCTGTAAAGTTTGGAAAGTAGGAGACGAGGTACTGGCAGAAGTAAAGCTGTGAGGACGGGGCGTGAGTCGTGCATGGGTAGCTCAGTTGGTAGAGCACTTGCCCGCGAAAGGCAAAGGTTCCAAGTTCGAATCTCAGTCCGCCACACACTTTTAATCCGTCAGGAAGTTTCATATAAGTGCACACACTGCTGCAGAGTGAAAATCTCATTCTGGAAACATCCCCCAGGCTGTGGTTAAGCCATGTCTAAGCTATACCCTTTCTTTCAGGAGTGATAGTCCTGCGAGGTTAGCAAGAGAGCTTCTGTAAAGTTTGAAAAGTAGGAGAAGAGGTACTGGCAGAAGTAAAGCTGTGAGGACGGGGCGTGAGTCATGCTTCGGTAGCTCAGATGGTAGAGAACTTGCCAGCGAAAGGCAAAGGTCCTGAGTTCAAGTCTCGGGCCGGCACACAGTTTTAGTCTGCCAGGAAGTTTCATATCAGCGCACACTCCGCTGCAGAGTGAAAATCTCATTCAAGGAGCGTATGTGGGAAACCCTCTACCATGCCTGCAAGGAAAGTATCTCCCATGATAATGGTCCCCAACGAAAATGTATTAATGGTGCGTATTGCTCACGGCCCTAGCAAATCGTAAGGCACACTTCCCTAAGCACTTAAGTCAAATTTTCGAGGAATGCAGGACACTCTAAGATTAACGCGAAAGGCAAAGGTCCTGAGTTCAAGTCTCGGGCCGGCACACAGTTTTAGTCTGCCAGGAAGTTTCATATCAGCGCACACTCCGCTGCAGAGTGAAAATCTCATTCAAGGAGCGTATGTGGGAAACCCTCTACCATGTCTGCAAGGAAAGTATCTCCCATGATAATGGTCCCCAACGAAAATGTATTAATGGTGTGTATTGCTCACGGCCCTAGCAAACCGCAAGGCACACTTCCCTAAGCACGTAAGTCAAATTTTCGAGGAATGCAGGACACTCTAAGATTAACCCTTATAAGGCAATATTTCGTATAAAACCTATCCGACACCTGCAGTTGTTATGGAACCAAAGCATCTCCGGAAACTACTGTATGTGGCTCTTGGCAAACACCTAACGGATGTGTGTTGTAAGCTGCAAAATGTTACTTTCCTGTTAAAGGTACTACAACAGGAAATTCGCCTAGGTGGAGCAAGCAATGCGGCGGTGTGGAAGGGAGCCTAGCAACAGTTGTGAACCCATCTCGGCGGATGTTTATGGGGCTACCTGTGAAAAGACTAAAGAAGCCAAGCATGCGTATCGGGGTGCAGGAGCTGGAAGGTATCCCAGTCAGTCGTGGTTGCCACCCAAGGATGCCCTGACGAGCGTGTAGTGCGATGGAAGATACTAAGGCAGCAGTGTGCACGCTACACAAGGGAAGGAGTTGGGAATTCTAGCTGGAATGACGTAACTCAAGGTACAGTTCTGAAGGGAACTCCTTGTTACCCTGCAGGTGAGAGCTGAAGGAACTCTTTTGGGAAGAGGACTGAATGACCCGCTGTTTTCTGTTACTGTGACTAGTTTCTAGGAGAGTGAGTTACTAAGAGTGTTAGTGAGACTTCTCAAAGTTTTAGCAGCTATTTAAGATATGAAACAGGGAACTGCTGAGATTTATTCTAATAGTGTAACCTAGAATTTAAATTTAAAGAGCTTAACTCTCAATTGAAGGGCTTATTTCAATAGTGGTACAAGTCCATTTTTGTTCATTTTGAGATACAGAGTCCTAAAGGTAAATGAGCGCTGAAAATTTTGCAGTTGAGATACCAGAAATATTCTGGTATCAGCTGCAGGATTTTTCAGCGCTCATTTAACTTCAGGACTATATCTCAGAATGAAGAAAATGGACTTGTACCGGTATTGAAATAAGCCCCTCAATTGATATTCATGTTTCCTTGTCAGTAGTTGGTCTTTACTTCCTTTAAAGCATTTTCAGGTACATTTTGTTGTCAGTGCAGTCAGGTGTGTTGTGTAATGATTGTGTGAGGCTGTTGTACAAGAACGAAGAGTTGTTGAATTGATTCCGTTTATGGTTGCGCATTTTCCGCATTGATGTATCTATAGATTGCCGATTCTTTGCACGTATGCTGTGTCTTCCGGAAAAGAGCAGGCCTGACAAGTCGTAGCTCTTGAATTACCCTCGCCTCACGGGATCAGTACTCGTATAGTGAGACTGGCAACGCAATTACCAACAGTTATTGGTGACGGGAAGATTAGCGTTTAAGGCATCTGAAAGCGATTAACTTAATTTAGGTAACTACGTAGAAGGGCGGTACGTTACATCGTAAACCATTTTCACCTTCTACCAATCATTTATGAGGTGTAAAAGCCCCAGTTGTAACATTAAGAACATTATTTAAGAGGTCTTACGTAGATTCCATCACTCTGCGGCTTTCCTGATTGTCATCGGGGCCTGCTGTATCTCATGCCATGTGATGACACACCCCTGGAAGACAATTTGACTCCCCTCGTCCTCTGAACTTCTTCCTTTTTATCATCTTATTCAGACCACAGTTCTTGGTAGTGTTTCATCCAAGCCTCTTTATCCAAGACGTTTACTTTTGTAGCACATTTCCCTCTTGTTCAGTCGTTTCTTTAGTTTATACGTCTCCTCTTGCCTAACATTCACGTCATTTACTGTAGTTGATGTAAATCATTTATCTAGTCATTGTACTATATATAATTCTTTTCATTCTCTGTTACGGTAGAGGTACCCAGTACAGTCACAGTGCTTCATTAGTGCTGAAATGTGGGTTTCCTTCATTCATTTATGCGTGTATTGTTGAGTAGCAGTGAAGCGACAACTGCTCCACTGTATTCCCCCTTATTGAATTTCCATCGCAGACATTTCGACACGCTCGTCCAGGACTATCACAGAGAACTGTTTCCAAATGTCTACAAGCCTGTTTCTCCCCGGAGTCTTATTTTTCCAGAAAGGGCAGTACTTCCTAGGAGCCTTATTTATTCTATATTACTCTAAAAACATTACCCTATCTGCTACAGTACTGATACGTATGTACTACCCTCGGCAGTTGTAAATTATCTTAATTTTATGAGTTGAGGTATCCATAGGACATTCTGTCACTTTCATGGTTTTATAGTTGGTAACGGCCTATGCACATCTTATATTCGTTCTGTAAGTAGGTTATTTTTACAGTACTCCACCATCCATTTCGTCCGCAGTTCCACTCCCTCCCTCCCTTTAATTCCTCATACTCTTTCACTGATGTCACTTTTATCTACTAATTGCGATCCGCACAGGCATAGATATCTTGCATTTGGGTGCCTCTCTCAGTTTGGCGCCCCAAGCGGCCGCTGTTAATTGTGACGCATCCTGGAGGGGTATCAAAAGCTTCTTGTTCCTCAAGTGTCAGCCGGCTGCTGTGACAGAGCGGTTCAAGGCGCTTCAGTCCGGAACCGCGCTACTGCTGAAGTCGCAGGTTCGAATCCTGCCTCGGGCATGGATGTGTGTGATGTCCTTAGGTTAGCTAGGTTTATGTAATTCTAAGTTCTAGGGGACTGATGGAAATGGAAATGAGCGTTTGCCGTCATTGGCCGGGACGCCCCTTACGAGGCAGGTCCGGCAACCTTGGTGCAGGTCTTATTACATTCGACGCCACAGTGGGCGACCTGCGCGCCGGATGGGGATGAAATGTTGATGAAGACAATACGGCACCCAGTCCCTGAGCGGAGAAAATCCCCGACCCAGCTGGGAATCGAACCTGGGCCCCTTATGACGGCAGTCCGTCACGCTGACCATTTTTTTAAAATCTCATTTTGTTTGTTTTCGTCCGTTGCATCTGTTCGGAGCGGACGTCGTAAGACACCCGTTTAAGTTCATCGTTGATCGAGTAACTCAATTTGTTCATTACAGAGGGCAGCTAACCCTCTGACCGAACACGCTGAGCTACTATGCCGGCACCATTCAGGTTTAGGGGCGGACTAGGGGACTGATGTCCTCAGTTGTTAAGTCCCATAGAGCTTAGAGCCATTTGAACCATTTGAACCTCAAGTGTCCCATTTATCTTGGCACACCGGCTTGTGTCACTTATGCCTTATGACGGCCCTCATACCAAGTGTAGTATTTGAATCGAGTCCGACTCTTGTAGGTCCACGTAGCCATTCTTTGGACGCCACAGTACGCTAATATCCAGTAAATTTCATCAAAGTACACTGGTGAAAAAAAAAAAAGATTTGCAACATCAAGAAGGAGTTGTGCGACATAAAAGAAGGTAAGCATCATCTACATCTACATCTGAAAGACAATGTCTATTTAAATTTCGTGCCAGTCTTGTAAGAGCGGCACTAGTAGGGCAACTGTGAAGATGCAAATAAAAAAAGCACTCCGTCGTCAGGCCACAAGTGGCCCATCGGGACCATCCGACCGCCGTGTCATCCTCAGCGGAGGATGCAAGTAGAAGGGCGTGTGGTCAGCACACCTCTCTCCCAGGCGTTATGATGGTTTTCTTTGACCGGAGGCGCTAGTATTCGGTCGAGTAGCAAATCAACTGGCATCACGAGGCTGAGTGCACCCCCAAAAATGGCGCCAGCGCATGGCAGCTCAGATGGTCACCCATCCAAGTGCCGGCCACGCCCGACAACGCTTGTGTAATCTGACTGGAACCTGTCTATCCACGGCGGTAAGGCCGTAAGATGGAAACAGCGTTTGCTTTAAACACACGCAGTAACGGTTGTGAACAACAGATGCCTTTGAGAGTGGACATGACGAGCTGATATGTTACTCAAAGAACCTTTATCGTGACAGAGACGCCATTATCAATAACTCATTGGGTTTGAACGAGGTCGTGTAACAGAGTAACGGGAAGCAGGATATTCCTTTTGCGGTACTGCAGAAAGTCTTGGCAGGAATGTAGCCACTGTACATCATTGGTGACAGCGGTAGTCACGAGAAGGTGAGGTCGCAAGAAGACCGGACTCCGGACGGCCGCGTGGCACTACCGAAAGGGAAGACCATCGTGTTTGGAGTATGGCTCTGGCGTGTCGCACTGCGTCTGCAGCGCAATTTGAGCAGCCGTCGGCACCGCAGTGACACAAGTAACTATTACTAATTGATTTCAAGAACAGCTCCGGGACAGATGCCCTGTAGCATTCATTCCACTGAGCCCAACCAACCATTTGCGTCTTCGGTAGTGTCAAACGAGCCATTGAACAGCAGGGTGGAGGTTTGTTGTGTTTTCTGATGGAATCTGGTTCCGCCTTGGTGCTAGTGATGGCCTTGAGTTGGTTAGAAGCGGGCCAGTTGAGGGCCTGCTAGCAACCTATCTCCGTGTTAGACACACTGGGCCTAGATTTTGGACAACATGGTTGTGGAGATGAAGCAGCGATTAGTATGATTAATCAATTATTAAAAACAGTCTTAATCGCATTTATTATTATCATACCGCCAACCGGTTTCAACCCGACGTAGGGGTCATCTTCTTGGCGTTTACACCATCGTTCGACTGCTGGTGGTGTCACTCCTGTCTACATAACGGCAGGAAACTAAGACAGGAGTGACACCACCAGCAGTCGACCAATAGTGTAAACGCCCAGAAGATGACCTCTACGTCGGGTTGAAACCGGTTGGCGGTATGATAATAATAAATGCGATTAAGACTGTTTTTAATAATTGACACTGGGCCTACACTTGGCGCTACGGTCTGGGGTGCTATTTCGTATGACAGCAGAAACACTCTCGTGATTATCTCACGCACTCTGACTGCAAATTTGTGAGTGAGTCTGGTGATTCGACCTGTTGTGCTGCCATTCATGAACAGTATTCCAAGGGGTGTATTCCAACAGGATAACGCTCAGCCTTCTGCCACTGTTGTAACCCAACGTGCTCCAGAGAGTGTCAAAATTTTGCCTTGACTTGGTTGATCACCAGATCTGCCTTGCAGTCGAGCACATGCGGGATATCATCGGACGACAAGTCAAGCGTCATCCAGGAACAGCATTAGCCGTCCCTGCATTAACCGAGGAAGTGCATCAGACATGGAACTCCATCCCAGAAGCTGACATCCGGCACCTATATGACACAATGCATGCACTTTTGCATGCTTGCCTCTTTAAACTTTCTGGCAATTATACCAGTTACTGACGTACCAGGATTTTACATCTGTAACGGCTTCTCTTGCGTTTATATTATCGTGTGATCCTTCAACGTTAATCACTTAAATATGTCACTTAGACAAATTTATTCTCAAAATTTCTTTACATTTATTATATTTTGGTGTTGCGATTTTTTCCGTCAGTGTATTTATACCAACGGCCGGCAAATGGCGGATAACAGTCTTTAACCGGACAGCGGAAGGTTGAAAAGTAGATTTCTAATTTTTGTTTCCAAACTTTAATAGCTTATTTAATTTAAATTCAAGAGACAGCTATCTTACTATGTGCGTGCATTGATTCTTACCGGAATAGCAATACCGCGAGTAAACTGCAGACACAAGAACTTTTACAATAGACTCGCAACAAACCTACACTGACATGCCTCAGAGACACTACCTAGAGCCGACACCCATCTCATTTGCAGCAGAGCAGAGCATGCTCATGCAGATTGATTTATGCGCGCTACGGGGATGTCGAAGCATACGCGCTTACCAATCCGACTTACAACTACATTGGCCGGCCACTGTGGCCGAGTGGCTCTAGGCGCTTTAGTCTGGAGCCGCGCTGCTCTAACGGTCGTATGTTCGAATCCTGCCTCGGGCATGGATGTGTGTGATGTCCTTAGGTTAGTTAGGTTGAAGTAGTTCTAAGTCTAGGGGACTGATGACCTCAGATGTTATGTTCAATAGTGCTCAGAGCCAAAAAAATAATTATTCTTAATTCTTCTAACCATCTGCGCGCATGCTCGTTCATCCGTTTCGAAGCTCTCGGGGACTATCTTTAAATTTATTTATGTTTTACTTTATTTCAACGCAGTATTAAAATTTATTTGGCAGTGAAATAAGAGCTTCCCTGTGCTCCACAAGATGTATTTCGATCGTTAGTGGACGAAAATACGTATTGCGATGCGGGCAATGCTAGCCAGCCGTAGTCATTGCTACCTGATGCTACACCAGTGCTCGTTCGTTTGTGTTGTTTATTGACGTGCGCTAATAACGTTCCGTGCCTCAGTCAATATTGATTAGAAAAAGAGTAAAGCTGACAGTGAAAACAGGAAGTTTCTGAATGGGACGTATTGCTACAGATAACAAAATCCGCTTGCTTGATTTCTTACAGAAAACAATTCCATTGATGAATCATGTGAGATCGTTAATAATGAAGTAACGTCAGCTATTGTGCAGTTTTCTGACACTGAAAGAAAAGTATTTGGGGATGAATTCCTAGCGTTATTGGCGTTTAAAGGTAAGAATCGCGAAGAGCATTTGCTTGAAACGTTTCATGAACTCATGTCAAATCAAACATTAATTATGACAAAATAGTTTCTTTGTTTTCTCTTCCATCTGACAGGATTCTAGTGATGATGGATATAGAAAAGAACTTGGTAATGAGAGTCAGGGATACGAACGCTTGGTTACGTCTCATCATCGGGTAATTCACCACACAGCCGTTTGTGGCAAACTCTGCACTATCCTGAAAATCGTAAGGAACAGCATGGCCAAGCTGATTAATTTTATTAGGTCGCGTTCTGCTCTTCAGCAAAGGCTGTTCAAGGAGTTTCTTTTCGAATGTGATTTACTATATTCTGAGTTACTGCAGTACAACAATGTTCACTGGATAAGTAAAGGTCAACTAATAGATTGTTTCTCGCTAGTAAAATAACAAATAGCCTTGTTCGTAGAAAACTTGGACACACGTGAAGCATTCGAATACTTGGAATTCCTAGCCAACGAATTCATTATGCTAGTTGGGGCTCTCATGAAAGACATTCTGTAGTATACCGGTAAGCAAAACTTTAAAGTTTTTATGTCTTTATGGAACATGATTGAACTGTAATATACTGTAATTGAAGTCGTGCAAACAATCGAGATAAGGTGAGCATCGTGATCAGATGTACGCTCTATCAAATTTCATGCAGAGCAGTTATAAATTTTGTCGCTTGTTATAGCCTTGGAAGAAGATATCTGATGTAAGCAAACCACGTCAACTAGGATTAGCAGATTAGTTTCAGGAACTGTGCGGTGAGGATCTCGTACGATCTCTTTACTTCATCCGCGCAGTAAGTTCCTGTATACGTTTGCAAGTAAACGACAACATTTTAGTGTCATAATATGATATTGTAACCCCTTGTTATCATCCAACCGCTAAGTTTTGTGACAGTGAATGCAGGTAACTTGGAAAGTTGTGACGTTCACTAGAGGCTTCAGCACGTTGTGATAGCTTAACTATTGCTGACAGAGCAGGTGCAGTATCAGCAGTATTCCGACTAATTTCGAGTGTTCGGAGAGCGCGTTTTAAGGAACAAACTGAGGGCACGAACCCACTGCCGAAAACCCCACCGAGCGGTTCTAGGCGCTTCAGTCCGGAACCGCGCTGCTGCTGTGGTCACAGGTTCGAATCCTGCCTCGGTCATGGATATGTGTGATGTCCTTAGGTTAGTTAAGTTGAAGTAGTTCTAGGTCTAGGGGACTGATGACCTCAGATTTTAAGTCCCACAGTGCTTAGAGCCATTTTTTTAAACCCCACTCAACGGCGGTACTGAGCGTAGAAGTTATGGGGTTAACGTCTGTTGCCAGGCCGCACCTTCTGCAGCAAACGTGAGTATGAACGGTGACGTATCGGAAACAATGTTGTGACAGGTATGGGCACGTTCTTCGGCATGTAACAGTCTGGATACTCCTAAGCTTATTTCAAGAAGTTTCAATTGCGGTCCACCAGCATAGAAAGTTATGTTTGGCCCTATGAATTCGACACTATAAAGTATTGTTCAATGATGTTTCTCATCATGGATTGCTTTCTTGAATTTGTTCCTCAAGATATCGTCTCGAAGTTTGTCGCCCTAACTGAGACGGGTGATATTTTGCATATACCCAATTCATTACTCAATCGAATCCATGCGCCTCGAATTAAGTAGCCCGTATATAATTGTGGTGGAACTTTCTGGAATTCTGAGAGCTCGAAACTTATGCGTTAGCATAGGAATTTGTACGTTATCATACGCAGTTGCGAAAATGTGTTTATGATAATGAATTCCACAATAATATCAATAAACGGTGCATCGTTAAACTTGGAAGAGCAATTGAACGGAATGGACAGTGTCTTGAAAGGAGGATATAAGATGAACATCAACAAAAGCAAAACGAGGATAATGGAATGTAGTCAAATTAAATCGGTTGATGCTGAGGGGATTAGATTAGGAAATGAGACACTTAAAGTAGTAAAGGAGTTTTGCTATTTAGGGAGTAAAATAACTGATGATGGTCGAAGTAGAGAGGATATAAAATGTAGACTGGCAATGGCAAGGAAATCGTTTCTGAAGAAGAGAAATTTGTTAACATCGAGTATAGATTTAAGTGTCAGGAAGTCGTTCCTGAAAGTATTTGTATGGAGTGTAGCCATGTATGGAAGTGAAACATGGACGATAACCAGTTTGGACAAGAAGAGAATAGAAGCTTTCGAAATGTGGTGCTACAGAAGAATGCTGAAGATAAGGTGGGTAGATCACGTAACTAATGAGGAGGTATTGAATAGGATTGGGGAGAAGAGAAGTTTGTGGCACAACTTGACTAGAAGAAGGGATCGGTTGGTAGGACATGTTTTGAGGCATCAAGGGATCACAAATTTAGCATTGGAGGGCAGCGTGGAGGGTAAAAATCGTAGAGGGAGACCAAGAGATGAATACACTAAGCAGATTCAGAAGGATGTAGGTTGCAGTAGGTACTGGGAGATGAAGAAGCTTGCACAGGATAGAGTAGCATGGAGAGCTGCATCAAACCAGTCTCAGGACTGAAGACCACAACAACAACAACAACCCACAGCAGAACTGATTCAGTGGACATGTGACTAGAAGAAAGGAAATGTCTCTGCTGGAGACTTAGTAGGGACTGTTAAGTATGTGATATATATGAGATTGTACTCCGCCCCCTGTGTTCGTTACTGAAGGGCGAAAACCAGGGTATTTTTGTGGTATCGTAGAGATCGCAGTGTCACACCAAAGTCGGCAAAGCGAATCTACACCAGAAACATTAGTGACGTCTTGCTGTATTCCCCAACGACGACCGAGTGAGCTGGGGCAGCGTTTATCACACTGGACTAGCGTTTGGGAGAACGACGGTTCAAACACGCTTCCGGTCATCCCGATTTAGGTTTTCTGTGTTCAACTGCCGCAGGCAATTAGCGGGATGGTTCCTTTTAAAGGACACGGCCGACTTCTTTCCCCAGTCATCCCTACACTGATTCGATCGATGACCTCGCTGTTTGGTCTCCTCCGCCGAATCAACTAACCAACCGCAAAGACGTATGGAACGCGCTCTTGAGGAGCACGCCTCCCTTCTCAGCACAGCAGCGCCCTCGCACAAAGGTCAATATAGTGTCAATCAATCAAAAGCTCTGCCCAGGGCGAGACCCCAGCTACAGCAATCAACATTGTCGTGTAGGACAGTGACAGATAAAGTTTCTGATAAAACGTTCTTTGGTAAATGTTACTGCAAGAGAACGGTTTGTCAATCTGTGCATTCAGCGATGCTTTCACAACCAGAGACAGTTGTAAATGATCAATCAATCCTCTGGTAACCAAGTATGTCAAAGTTAAGTAACTATTAATCACATATGCAATTAAGTGAACTAATATTTGATGTGCTCTAGTTTGATAAACCTCCTCCCATAGCAATCAAAACACCTACAGTTATGACCAGACGAAAGTAGTTTCGTCTGGTAGCAACGGTTTTCCCCTTCGTGTCATGTTTCCCCAATCAGTGTCATGTGTTTGATAAGTTTACGCAAGAGTGACTAACTTATGGCGTGGTCCGGTCTTTATGGGGTAGGTCGGGGAGGGATCAAATACAGAATGTACTGCAATTAATGGCGAAAACTGACGTATTATGATAAATGAAAGAGAATCTGTCCAGTAAACGTGGATCTGCAAATAGATACTTTGCGGAATATTTGGGCAATGCATTTTGAAGGCCGTGTGTTACAAATGTCCTCCATACTGAGTATTCATCCACAAGTTGCAAGTCATTTGTATGACGCAGACACTATACAGTCCTTACTTTCATCTACTAGTGAAGTCTAACCTTTTGGTATGCAACTTATCTGCAAGAAATACTTTGAACGCAAGACCTTTTCAGCCAACCAGATGACTTGATTCTGAGTTTCGATAAGGAAGCATGGGTAGTCAGCCATTCTGCACACTTGCTAACTTCGCTCAGAATCGGGGAGATTATGTCGACTTTTACGCTATTTTGTCATTCGCTAAATAGAATTACTGGCACACAAGAGATTAATTTCCTGCTGTTTATCAATATGTGATATTGTATACTTACGTAGTTTACATCATGCTATATGTTGACGATTTTATAAAGTTTAGGCTATTGTGTTGTGAATGATTCGATACCAGCCTTTGTAAACTACAAATGCCACGAGTTTTGATGAGAGCGTCGCCTGTTTGCATTCCATTGGCTTTGTTACATTTTACATGATTGTTTAGTCGCAACAGTGTGCCCCTGTGTGCAATATTAGGTCTTTTTGTTTCGATCGCACCTATGTCTGAATATGCTAGAACCCAATTTAGGGCTTTCACTCAGTCATCTGCAGATTATGTTGACTTTAAGCTATTTTGTTACTCGATAAATAGAATTACAGGCACACATGAGATTAATTTCCTGCTGTTTATCATATGTGGTATTTTATGCCCACGTAGTCCACTTCATTTTGTATGTGCTGTCTACATTTTGAATAATAACTGAAGTTAATTCCAAATATCTCGTCAATTATTTTCCTACTGAAATCACTTTTCATTTTTACGAACTTTTATGGTGATTTACAAACAGGCTGAGGTAGTCTTTTTTCTCAGTAGCAGCAGACAGCACGACTTGTTGTAAATTATCTGCTTTCAGCAGTATTAATACTTACATCTTTCCTATAAGAGGAGACACATTTATAATTACAGGTTGTATTAGGACGGTTAAAGATTTTGGCTGAAATTTTTGCCTTAAACACATATTAAAGACCTATTTATACATTCCATTACGTTATGAAAGTTCGCTTACAACCTGATGTTCCATTAACGGTAACCATATCTGTTATTGTCCGCTCAAGGGTCAAATTTTATACAAGAGGGGATTCTTTCCAGAGCATTGTACGTGAGAGTCATATCCTTGTAAAGGTGCCGAGGAGACAAATCTCTACATTGTCAGGGTGGTGTTTTGGAACCTGTAGAGCGTCTTTTGGCGCTAATAAAACATGATTAGCCAGTTAACATTCATTCGCGAAGATTTCCAGTTCTGTGTCCTCTCGTCAGCGTCAGCTGACCCTTCATGTCTGTAAAACGGTGAAATTCCAGAGACTTCTGTTGCCTCAGCTGGCTGCAATGGCTGCTGCTCAAGTAACTCACCTGTAATCTTGTGGACCGGCGTCTGGCAGTCCGCAGGCGAAGCGTTCACGTGGGATTATGCCACCACACTGTCAGAGTTTTCCCAGTTCCACTCCAGAAGAAGACCCTTGATGACCCATCAGGATGTACTGCACTTTCGGAAGTCGTATAGTCGGCTGACCCCGGCCTTAGCGGACAGGTAGGCCTTGCCACCCCGAAGTGCCTGAGAAATAGAGGCATGGGATAGCCCTCTCACTCAGCGGGGAAGTTAATGTTAGCGCGACAAGCACCACGAGATGTAGTGTCCAAAGAAAACTCAGTCTCCCTATCAGCATTGTGATAGATGGCCAGAGCGAAGTTCTGTGAGTGGCAGGTTGTGGTTACTTAGATGAAGCCATCTCGGGAATGGCAATCAGCATGTTCAAGAGCAGTGTGGGAACATCTAACACACAAATCTCACTACTCCATAATAATGATTGAATCGAGTGCTTTGATAATAACGCCATCGGTCCTAATGACCAACTGAATTAAGAGCTGGAGAACTGTGATATTTATGGAGACAGATAGGAGGTAATGAGCTGATGCTCTGTTTATAATGATCGAATGTGTCCCTCTTCTTTACTAGCAGCCAGCGGTCCACGTTCCGCTGCGTTTGCTTAACAATTTATTAGAGGCTCTCAACTGTCCTGTCAAGTCGGTGAAGGGTGTTATTGCGTCCTAAGTAAAGTTTGTTGCTCCACGTAACAAGAGCTAATGAATATATCACTGTCTTCCTGTCTCTCTCTCTCTATCTCTCTCTCTCTCTATCCCTGTCTTTCTCTCTCTGTCTCTTCTCTCTCTCCCTCTCTCTCTCTCTCTCTCCCTATCTCTCTCTCTCTCTCTCTCTCTCTTGGTGGACGTTTTGCTGAATGTGTAACCTGTGACTCGCAATTAGCGTCGCTATAGCAAAGTGTGCCCATATGTGTGACCGAGTTACTGATTTGACTGTTACTTTCTGCTGCATAGCTATGTCATTACCTCTGCCTTGTGTCACCTATGGCTGTGCTACCTCAGAACTTACAAAAAAATTTCTTCCCCTTTCCTAGTGTGTGGCGTAACGTAACTATGCACTCTTAGGTAAACTGAAAGGAGAACCAGCGGCCTTTAAGCTTATTAAGGATTTCACGTTTTTAGTGATTTCATACCTTCATCTTGAAAGCAGCAGTAATTCACCGTTTTCACCAAGCCTATATTTTTCTTATGTCGTGATTGAGTGTGTCTCAGAAGAGCTGTAAAACACTCCCTATAATATTTAGTTATTCGTTGCTGTTACTGTCGTGGGATCACTGGTCTCTCTCTTTCTCCCGTAGCTTATATGTTTACCATTCTTATGACATTTTGCTACATTTTCAGTGTGGCTTTAAGCCACACAGCGTGATTTTTATCATCACGCTCGTGCCCTTCAAATGTTGTTCGTTCTTGTATCCCATATATCTTATCATTACCTTGAACATGCACCAATTTGAGCACCACTTTTTTCAGTAACTTTAATTTTCTTAAGACTCTCAAAGTATTCGATGTATATGTGTTACTATGATTAAACTTAGTTCAGTGTTTTTATTGGGAAAAAGCTTGATCGGTATTTCGAGATCGTAAGGAGGGTACATCACTTCACTTCTTCTGCGTATCAGTGCCTCTAAGGTTGCTACAAACTACCTCTCATCATTTCTGTCTGTGGACATCTCCAAGTCTGGTGGAATATCCAACTGGAACAATGTTAGAGACTGAATAGGAAATAGTCCCACACATGTATATAGCCACTGTCTTCTTTAATTACATATACAGCCGCGTCTATGCTCTGTACACCACATTATGGTGTTTAGCGAAGGGTGCTTTTTGTATCACTGTCTTTTCTCCCTTTCCTCTTCCCTCTCGTGAATGGTGAGGGAGAACAAAAATTGTTGGTAAGCCTCCGATTACCTCATTTTACCTTCATGGTCCTGTCCTTTCGTGAGATGCTCATAGGAGGAAGCTATACATTGTTTTACTATTCTAGGAATGTACACTGTCGGATTTTAACACCAATACCCATCAGGTTGTACAATACTTCCCTTGTGATTGGCCTAGCGTCTCCGTGACGTTATCGCACTTACTAAATAAACCTTTGACGAAATGCTCTGCTGCTCTTCGGATTTTCTCTGCTTCCTGTATCAATCCTTACTGCTAAGGGTCCGTGATTTACAAAGAATAATCAAGTATCGATCGATCGAAAGTTTTGTTAGCTACATTCTTTCTGGGTGGAATACACAACTTGACGAAACTTCCAACGAATCCAGCCCATGATATGCGTTTTCTGAGATTAGATTTACCTGGTCGTTCCACTTTAAGTCACTCCCTATGGATAACCTCAGATATTACTAGATATTTAATAGATGTAGACGTCAATATAATTGCAAAATAGCATCTCTCCTCTTCAAGCTTTGCATTAACTCCATCAGCATGAACTGGAACATGGTGAATCCACAACCGTAAAATGTTAATTGTAGCTCTTGATACCATAAAAACAAATTATTCTCTCCTTCTGCAAAAAGCTAAAAGTTTAAAAAATATTAATATTTGAGTAGATGTTTCTTGAATCTTAACCGGAAAAAGGTGTCGCATTTTACGCATTTTTGTTTTTCAAATCACGTCATCTGTTAAATTTTATTCAGTAGTTTCCAATCTAGTATCATTGTGGTGAGAAGTAAATTAAATATTTGTAACTTATGTGAATACAAATATTCAGTCCTACACACTATTTTTTTGTACAGAGACTTTCAAATGTTTACTTAAATGCTATATAAGGCTAGAAATTGATATAATTTTCATTTTTGTATGAAATACGTTTTATGAACACGATAACTAAATGATGTAATAATTACTTTGGCGCGGCTATATTTTAAATACAATGGAGTTCATATTAAGGAATGCAGGTTGTCTGCTTCATCTTAAATGAAAAATACGAACTTGAATTTCTTTTATAGAATTTCGGTGAAATAATTTTAGTCTGGGATTTTTTATTTTGACAAATAATTAGTCACGTAGATTTACTGCTTTGATGCCGTCATTTCTGAAAGCACATTGTATTATTTTATTGCGCGGAGAGCATTAATTTCGTGTAGCCAAAGTTAAAACTATACAGTTTATGTGTCTGAAACTATAGATCTGAAAGTGTCCCTCACCATATGTCTCGGTATGTTTGCGTTAGTAACTGATATGTTTATCTGGTGTGTGTATTTTGTTTCCACTACAATGAAAGTTAGACATAAACACCAGTATATCTGACCATAGCCACAGATTATGTCTTTGAAAGCTACACTGTATCGATTCTTGTACTGTCAGAATTGCTACAGCAAGCAGATAGTTCAGATGACTTCACGATGAACTGAGTAACAACCTTACAGTTTCGGTAACGATTATTGACTGTGGAAGAAAGGCAGAATATTCCGATTTCACTGTACCAGACGTTAGTGGAAAGTTTTCACCGTCCGTTAAGCGCATTAATACTGGTAAAAGAAGTTTCTATGTGCCGTTAGGTACATTACTGTCATCTTTGGAACCAACAGCAGTGTATATCCGGATATTTTCGGCCATATAACGTGTCGCGCGGGACAGATTTTCAAAGCTGTTACTGCTACGTGCAGCCAGCAACCGAGATAACCATATACGGCTCACTTATTCCCGTCGTTTTTCCGCGTTCTCTTGGCCAAGCTCCAAGGAGATTCTCGGCTGTGACTTTTCTGTCGTGCTCTCCCCTGTGCGGGGCGATAAAAGCAATGGTTCTCTTTTATTCCTGCGTTTTTTACGCCATGCAGAAAGCTTCTCACGGAAGCAGTTCCCACACACTCCGATCTAAGATTACCTGTACCTCCCGAGTGGCCCTGAAGTTGACTTCTGCGATGGTAGACAAGCAAGGAAAAGAATCACGATGTATGTACCAGTTACTTATGCAAGATTAAATTCGTAGAAGCCCGCCTCTATTATACAGCATTCTTCGTCAATAAAAGACGGAAACCTGACAGGTACAGCTATTGATAACTATAGATAAATTATTTATAGCTAATTTCTGGAGCAATTCTCAGCCAAAGCCAAATACTTTTCTAAACCTAATTTTCCTTGATGCCATCGCAGTAATCCTTGAGTTGATTGAAAGTTAAGCTGTTCAATGCAAATATTTGCTTGATAAATGTAACACTCAAACACTATGCATTAAGTGATTAACACACAATTTAATCGACAAAACGACTCGTGGAAGCTCCCATTACATAAATAAACTAAAACAATGCGTTAATCCATTTGCAAGATTGTAATATACATATATCAATTTTATGGAGATAATTTGCCTTACTTTACGGGTAACATATTTTCATGGTCACTGTTTTCAGACAAACACAATCCTAGATCCACTACTTTCATATTGCTTCATGTCTCGAAACATAGTAACAATAACTATTACTTAGCTTGCATTTACCGTGACTGTCTCGTCCAGTGCAGAGTCCCAAGCGAATGAACAGAAGCGCAAGTGACTCCTGTGTATAAAAAGGATAAAACATGGACACGCAACATAACAGACCGATATTATTGACATCGGTTTGCTGCAGAATATTTGAACATGTTCTCAGTTCTAATACAATACATTTCCTTGAGAATGAAAAGCTTCTGTCCACAAATCAGACGGATTTTGACATCATCGCTCATGCAAAACTCATCTTGCCCTTTTATCACGTGATACACTGAGAAGGACTGATGATGGGAAAGAAGCAGAGCCCAGATTCCTAGATTCCCAGAGAGCGTTTCATACGGCACCCCAACGAAGATCTGAGCATAGGCTTGGGGTTCCAGATACTTGAGTGGCTCGAAGACTTCTTATGTAGTAAAATCGGAGCAAATATTGAGAGGTTCCATGCCCGCTTTTGCATGTCACCTCTCATTTTCATCAATTTTATTAATGTTTTATGTCATTTTACGGTGGTAACAGGCCGAATAAGGTTATTCTAATGAGAGTATTTGTACTGAGAGCTCAAAATACTTTTCACTTGATTGCTACGCATGTTGGGAACTGTATGTGGTCTTGTTAGTTCCCTGGGTGGCCTGTGTGAGGCGAGCTCCAGAGGATGCGGCATACTGCGTTTCTGGTGGGGGGGCTGCATTTATGCGGATACTGAGAGGATCATACATCAATGGGATTGAGCAACTGGCGGGATGACTCACCTCGGCCGAGTTTTGCCTATTGTAGGCAGGGCGAAACGACATGCGTGCAGTCTGAGTGTCGCTGCAGCTCACGCGTTTACCGTTCCGGCGCGTCTGGAATGAAGAATGCTGGCGCCGACTGACTGCATTGTCCTTATGATTCTGAGAATACTTGTGGACTGTGCTCTGCTGGGCGCGACTGTCTGGCGCTCGATGGCCGGTGGTCTAGGCAGGTTCTTTTCGTAGTCGGTCAAACGACAAGTTCAGTGCCCTCAGCTGAATAGCAGAGGCATGATTGGTCAACTTAAACTGAGGCCATTTGACGTCACAAAGCCCTGCTCGAAATTGGAGCGAACAGTCGCTATTGGCGCAAATGATATTCTGAGACAGTGTGGGGGAATTTTTTAATAAGGACTGAATGATGATTCGCTGTTTTTGAGTGTAGTGGGGAGATGACTAATGTTGGCTTCACTCTTGCGTTTCACGGGCGCCGGACATTCGGGATATGATCTTCGTCAGAGTCGGACAGTCTTGCGACTTAGTCGCAATTTTTCGGCAGAACTTAGAATTCTTGGACAGCCTTCGAGGCCAGGGATTGAAACAGAGTTGCTACATAGCAGAAGTCGGCACCTACATCATCAGAACGGTGCCTACCGACGACATGCTGCAGGTTTCAGGACTGGTTAAGTATTTGGCGACTATGGCATTGTAGGACACATCATTTTTATACTGAAGTCCTCAGCAGCACGAGCGCTCGCTCGCTTTGCTACGAGCCCACCTTGCTTGTTTCTCCATGTGATCCCAGTTGAGCTCTCAGTACTAATCGCCATACTGCATTATAGTCAGGGGAGTAATATTTGATTCATTAGGACCTCCAGTCATTATCGTCAATCTACGTATTGCATCACAGAGAGTAGGATCCCCTTGTTCTCGACCCAACTCTTATTCTCATAGTAGTTCAGTACAACCTACCCTGTAGCCTACTGTTTGTGTTGATAATCAAGTACCTTTGTGTTTTGATTTATAATAAATCACATAGTAATATTTATTTCGCATATCATTTCATAGATAGATGAAGACTCCCATTTCGTGTCGTTTATTATGATAAAAATTTCCTTTTTCTTTACAGAGTAGATAATGATTTTTGTTAAATTATTATGAGTGTGCAATCCTTATTTTACCAACTAGCAGGGTCCACTATCAGTCCTTTCTTTACCGTTGTGCACATAATCAGTAAGGTGGTACGTAAGGAGGGGATCGAGTGCATGTCCAGTTCCCATGCAGAATTCGCCAGAATTAAAGAGGTACAAACTCTTCTCCACCCTGGCACCTCGCTATATGACCTCCCTTGTTTAGGTCAGCAAACAAGGACCATACCTTCACAAATGCACATGCTTTTACCAACAATGGCAACACAAAAATGATCCATGAAAAGTCGAACAATTTTGAGAAACACTAGGAAGAGAGACCTCAAAAATACCAACTTCAGTACGCAGCTTGACAGAGAAGAGAAATACAAGGTAATAGTAGGGAATTTTCCTGGACACAAACGCACCAATAAGAATGGAGAAATGTTCGTCAATTTCTACAGACAACTCGACTTAAATCTGTCAACCTATTTCAGAAAATTACCAAGGAGAAAGGAGAGATTGTCTTCTCCTAATACACGTTTAGGCGCATATCAACTGTATCATGTTGCTTTATCCAAACAGAACCATAGAGAAATCATGAACGTATGTGTCAGAAGAGCACTAGTCATAGATTCAGATCGATTTTTAACATAAATGAAAATTAAATTTGATCCTTATAAATTAAACTCCTCAGTTAAAAAGTCTGTAGAATTGAAAAACTATTTCTGCCAGACAACAGGAACGAATTTATTAAAAAGTTTCACAGAAAGAAGATGGGAAATTGCGATAAAACCAAAGAAGCAATGATAGAAACTGTGAAAGAACTGGAACAACCACGAAAAAGAAGGAGACATGGGTGGTGGAATGAGAGATGTGACGGAGCGAAATAGTGTAGACGAAAAGCTTGGATAAAATGAAACTCCTCCAAAAAGGAAAGACTTTAAAAATGGTTTAACAAAGATCCTTGACCTATAAGATATTTATTACGATTGTAATCAGTTTTTGTCAGTATCTGGCTACCTTCAGAGCCTCGTACCATGATGGCAGGCGGTGGCAGTGAATGGAGCGGGTGTTGTGACTCTACAAACGTCAACTACTGAGTCACAACACCCGTTCCACTCACCACCACCACCTATCATCATCGTATGAGTGTCTGACGTAGTTAAATACTGGCAGAAAGCGGTTACCATCAAATTATTTTTTTTTTTAGGATCGAGACTGTTAGTAATCCATTTTAAAGTAGTTTACCCAAGAGAAATATTTTCAAATCCTAAAAAGGAAAGAGACTGGATCACGTTCACTGATCCAAACGCGAACACAGACGCAAAACAGACGCAGAAAACAGACGCAAAAAATTATTCAAAAACCGAGAAACGGAATATGATTAGAGGAAATAGATACAAATTTCAGACAGAACAAGACTAGGGACTCCCCCAAATCTTTCAGAGAAGAAATAAGAAGGTAAAAGCCGATGAGCCTACACTTCAAACATTCAACAGGCAAACTGATTACCGACAACACAGACAACTGTGTGTTACTGGCCAAATACTTTATAAATCTTCTAACTGCGAAGAACCAACACAACGACTTATTTTCAGACAGCCTCAAAAGGAAAACCCACCTACAGAATCACCATCAATGCATCACATTGAACAATAAATTGGCCAACTGAAAAACAATAGAGCGTCACATGAAGACAGAATATTATAAATGTGAAATTTTGGAAAGAAGCGGGCAGCTGAAAGTATTTATAAGGTTATTAAACGTTTCTGGGAGACAGGAAGAATACCTGCCGACTGGAAGCAAGCTGTAATCCATCTGCTGCATAAGAAGTCTGACGGGACAGTCACCAACAATTATTACTGAGACATTTCTCTACTTCCAATCACCTACGAAATTATATCCAAAGCTCTATTGAATAAGGCAGAAGATCAAGCAGAACTCACAACTGGCGAGTACCAAGCGGGGTTCAGAAAAAAATAGACCGTGCCCAAAGTAAATTTTTGACTTGGAATCTATTCTAAGCATCACAACAATGAGGAATTTTAGCATATTCGTTACATTCATTGATTTAAAAAAAAACCTACGATTCTGTGGACAAACAGACAGTATTTCTAACACTGGAAGAAACAGGTATCGACAAACCCAGCAGACAACTGGTCGAATAGACACTCACAGGCACAACTTCAAACGATAAATTTTTGGAAGAAGTTTCTGAACCCTACAGAATTAACACTGGTATTCGGCACGGCGATGGGCTGATGGGCTCTCATCGATTGCCTTCAGTCTGGTCTTAGAGGAGGTCATAAGAGATTAGGATTAAGACCTACGAGAGAAAAACATCGAAGGAATCCATCTAAGACAGAGGCGACGGAGGTTTGAGGTGAAATGTCTCGCTTTTACTGACGATATTGTAATAATTTCTAATGACAAAACAGAAGCAAAAATAATGATAGAAATACTTCAAGAAATTGCAGCTAAAATCGGATTACAAACACCACTGGAGAAAACGGAATATGTTGAACATTAACACGACAGAGGAAAATATAAACAAACACAAAACGGAAACATCTAATGGATTGATGAGTTTAAGTATTTTGAAAAATGGATGAATAACACCATAAATAGAGAAAGATCGAAGAAAATGGAATTAGCATACAAACTCACCCAAAACCGGTATAATAAAAGATCAATATTATTTTATGCAAAAGTTAAACATTTTTCAACGGAGAAGTGAAGATCTATACAGAAACATACGAGTAGAAACAACCAGAGATACAATAAGAATATGGAGATTAACGTTTTAGTGTCGTATTTAAAAAATGAATGAAAATAGGCTAACGAAAAAATTTTAATTTCAAATTAAAAAAACAAAACAATACGGGATGGATGAAAGAGAAAAGAACGGACTTGAAAAAGGTTAACGTCACAGAGGACACCATACAGAACAGGGAAAGTTTCAGGATACTGATCAGTACTGCAAAATTTCCGTTCCAACAACAAAATTCACAGCCTAGAATGGTGATGTCAAATGAATAGAGGAAGGTCAGCCAACACATGAAGAAGTTCTGGGAAGATAAGAAGGAAAAGATTATACGTTTGTCTTAGGTTGTAAACGGGCTGCATTTGGCCAAATTATGTAATAATAAGAGAACCCAGTACGTTGTCCTCGACAGTGAGTGTTCATCAGAGACAAGGATAACAACAGGAGTGTCCCAGGAAAGTGTTTTAAGACCGCTGCTGTTCTTATAAACATAAATGATCTGATGGACAAGGGGAGCAGCAACCTTCACGAGTTTACCTATGACCCTGTGTACGGAAAAGTGTTATTGAGTGACTGCAGGAGGATACAAGTCGATTTAGACAAAATTTGTAATTGATGTGTGAATGACAGGGTGTCCTAAATGTAGACAAACATTAGATCATGCAGATGGGTGGGAATGTTTGAATACTTCATTGGTAGTGTGCTGTTTAACACAGTCAGATCGATGAAATATCACGGAACAACGTTGCAAAGCGATTTGAACTCGAGTGACTCCGTAAGGGCTGTAGTAGGGACGCCGAGTGTCGACTTTGGTTTCTTGGAACAATTTTAGGAAGGTGTGGTTCATCTGTAAAGGAGACTGCAAGTAGGAGATTGATGCAACCTTTTCTGAAATGCTGCTCAAGTGTTTACGATCCGCAACCAGATCGTATTAAAGGAAGACGTAGAAGATATTCCGTGGCGGGCTGCTTGATTTGTTAGCGGCAGGTTCGAACACTACTCAAATATTTCGGAGATGCATCGGGAACTCAAATGGGAATCCCTAGAGAGAAGACGACGTTCTTTCAGATAAATATTGATGCGGAAGTCTAAGAGACTGGCATTTGATGCTGACTACAGAAGGAGTCTACCGCCACCGACGTACATTTCGCGTAAGGACCAGGAAGATTCGAGAAATTAGGTCTCGTACGGAGCCCAATAGACAGTCGTTCTTCCCTCGCCCTATTTGCGAGTGGAACAGGAAAAGGAATGACTGTTAGTGGTGCAAATTACAATCCACCATGTACCATATGGTGTCTTGCGGAGTATGTCCGTAGATGTAGCTGTAAGACTTTTGCCCACCTAATTTACTATCTCAGGGTCGTAGGGTCGTTTCTTCTAGGTACGAATTATTCATGGCTTTTAGACAATCTCGGAAAATTGGTATCTGAGTTCTACTATGTGCAGCGATGCATTTTATTAACAGGAAGCGAATGCAAATTCGTGTGAAACACATCTTCAACAAAGCAGAATCTGCCAGTCAAGACTGTTGGTAGTGTAGTGTTGGCTGCTAGTCACGTGTACATTAACGAGCGTTACAATACGCCATGTCTATCAGCTACCTCTTCAACCTACAAGGCTTGAATGAAGCACAAACAGTAGTGTTCAGCTAGAAGTATAATGGGAACATTTCACTCAGTGTTCTCTTTCGCCTCAAATAAACGCAGCGCAGGTTGCGTATCCTGAAATTTATGTCAAGTGTCGAACTAATGAAATGTCAGTATTATGAAATGGTCGCGTAAAAGTACTACAATCAAAAATCCGTCTCACTAATATCTCTTCCCGAGACTTAAACACTTCAAAATGGATACGTTTCCTGGAATAGTTAACTGGACAGTTCAGACATTCATATGGCTAGCGCGTGGCTTTTGATTTCGTTTCATGCCTCCACTAGCGACAACATGTATCCAGTTCTGCCCTTCGCGTACATAGTGTGCTGTTAATGTGTGCTGCCTGCCATTATGTGACGAAATTATGTTATAAACGTCCCCATATACAGAGAAATTACATATTTGCCCATCGTTCCTTTTTTATGTTATTGTCAAATTAAGAAATGTGTAGTTATTAAATATTTCTCAGAATTCAATAGCTTCTGATCAATAAGTCAAATAGTATGTCGTGACAAAGCAGCAGTAGTTTCACTAAATCGTACCCTCAGTGACTTCTATCAATTTGTTGTGCGTTTTAGCCGCCTCACTCATTAACACTGAAGTCCACCAAATATGCAACGAAATAGATTTCTTACTTTGGTGGAGGCACCAGACTGAGAATAGTCTTTTGAATAAGCGAATGAATACTTTGGTGAGGACATGCTTCACATTTTCAACATTACTGAAGCAATTACTTCTCTGTTAAAAAGGTTCATCTTAAAATTTAGGGGATGGAGTTGCAGTGTTAGACAGCGTAATGTTCCCTCTGCCATCAGCAAATGGCAGAAATGAGATAAAAAAAAATATTCCTGAGAAATGATTAATGATGAATTGTTTGGTCAAAAAGCAAAACTGGTCCTACAGAAGCCTATATCTTTCATTTGATTAAATATTCCAGTATATAAATCACGTTACTTATATTCGTTATAATTTATGTTCAACTTGATGTGCAAATTGTTTACGATGTTTAACACAAAAATTTACAGAACTTCACGCATATGGATACAAGAAGATAACAACATGATGTCGATACGCAACCAAATTATCACTGCAAATGAAAATATAACGTAAAGGGAAAAAGATCAAGTTTTCGTAAATTTCGTATGAGTGTCTCAAACTACAAACAACCGCACTTTAATAAGAACATATTTGCTTTTTAAAACAGAAACTGAAAATCACTGTCATGCCATCAAAGACAAAGACCGTAGTTTTTGTGGAAGCGTGGTTCCTTGGAGCTCACTTACCTCCTTAAACCCCATAGTTCAACTGCCTGGTCCACATAAGAAAAGTTACCAAAAGCCCACTTCATGAGATGTGTCTCTAGGATGCATTCTGTTATTGATAATTTGCTGTAAGTTTATTCTATACACCAAGCCTAAGTTCACTGAACTAAATGAGATAAACTCTTTAGGGAAAAAACAACAAAAGCAAGAAGTCTGTGTTGTATTTGCAAATAGAAAAATAACAGCAAAGTGCCATCAAATGCATACTAAACGACAAATACGCACTTACAACACAGAGTTCATGATACAAGAGTTAATTTTCATCTTTACGTTCACTATTCAGTGCACTCACACAAAGCAGCACACTAACAATACGTATTCATATCGACACAATGAACTTCCGGTTAGAAATCACGACAAATGTTGTTAACACCAAATGGTAGCACGCTATTTAATTACTAGTTCCACCCGCCGAAATGTTGTAACAATTCCTTACTTATCGGCGAGCTGGTGTCTCTAAGCAAAGTCTGCATGGTATATCATGACATAAATGTTACTGCATAATTTACACGAAGCTAACCAAATCATCCGTATAGGATATTAATGATCATGCCCTCTGTCACTCTGTTCCTGTCTTACAAACTGCATAATTGAATACGCCCTACTAAATCGCTACTCATTGATAATTTAGTTAGTGCAATCTAGCGGCTCCGGAACAAGAGACTGCATTATCCTCTGATTGGCCGAGACGCACTATGGCCAATAACCATTCCAGCTGCTATCGCACTGCTAGATACTTGGCCTACTTAATCATAAGCTTCTAATGTATTTACGTGTTCCAGACTAGCTTTACCTAGCAATATCTTTCCGTGTTTGGAGGACTGGTGTAACGTAAACACTTTTTACAGTAAGTCTTTCATACAGTGTAAGTGATCTACTGAGTGACTGCACAAGCGTAGATATACGCTCATACATACTTGATCACTTACAATTTCAAGAACAGCTCTTCACGTTCACTTCCATTTACTCCCCTACGATATCGGACATACCTAAAACTGTATATTATTTGCCAGAAAGTGCTTGAAATGAGAAAGGCTGTTTCGTAAATATTTGCAGTAGCCTACAACTTTCTTGTTAAGTGTTGTGTCGTAACGACCTCATGAATCCATGGACCCTGCATGTCAGTAGGGGACTATTAATTACAAGAAGGTGGTTAGTTAGATCTCTTGTATTATACACTAAAGAGCCAAAGAAACTGGTACACATGCCTAATATCGTGTAAGACCCTGCGAGCACCCGTAAGTGCCGCAACACTACGTGGCACGAACTCTGAAGTAGTGCTGGAGGGAAATGATAACATAAATACTGTAGATCTGTCCATAAATCTGTAAGAGTACGAAAGGATGGCGATCTCTTCTGAACAGCACGTTGTAACACATTCCACATATGCTCATTAAGGTTAATGTCTGGGGATTTCAGTGGTCAGCGGAAATGTTTCAACTAAGAAGAGAGTTCCTGGAGCCGCTCTGTAGCAGTTCTTCACGTGTGAGGGGTTGCATTGTCCTACTGGAATTTCCAAAGTCCGTCGCAATGCACAATGGACATGAATGGATGCAGGTGATCAGACAGGGTTCTTACGTACTTGTCACCTATCGGAGTCGTACCTAGACGTATCAGGGGTTCCATATCACTCCACCTGCACACGACCCTCACCATTACAGAGCCTCCACAAGATTTAATAGTCCCCTGCTGACATGCAGAGTCCATGGATTCATGAGGTTGTATCCTTACCCGTACACGTCCATCCGCTCGCTAACAATTTTAAACGATACTCGTCCGAGCAAGCAACATGTTTCCAGTTACCAAAAGTCCAATGTCGGAGTCGATGGGCCCAGGCGAGGCGCAAAGCTTTGAGTCGTGCAGTCATCAAGGGTGCACTAGTGGGCCTTCGTCTCCGAAAGCCCGTATCGATGATGTTTCGTTGATTGTGTCGCGCGCAGACACCTGTTGATGGCTCAGCATCGAAATCTGTAGCAATTTGTGGAAGCGTTGTACTTGTGTCATTGTAGAAAGAGTAACCGTTCTTGCACGATTATTTTCTGGCCACACCCATGGCGGAGATTTGATGTTTACCGGGTTCCTGATATTCACAGTACACTCGTGGAATGGTCGTACGGGAAAATCCCCACTTTGTCGCTACTTCGGAGATGCTGTGTCCCATCGCTCGTGCTCCGCCTATAACACCACTTTCAAACTGACTTAAATCTTAATAACCTGTCATTGTAGAACCAGTAACCGATCTGGCAACTGCGCCAGACACTAGTTGTCTCATATAGGCGTTGCTGACCGCAGTGCCCTATTCTGCCTGTTTACATATCATTGTATTTGAATTCGCATGCTTATACTAGTTTCTTTCGCGTCTTAGTGCATGCATACAGTGTCATGCCAGTATTTCAAGTAGCAACTGCTTATGCAATACAGAAAAGTTCGAATTTTATGTACATTTATTCAGGGTGTTCAAAAAGTCTGCGCTGTTAGCTTACATGGATGAAAAAGGAGACAAAAACAAAATTTTCCTTAAAGCAGCCGTGTGTTGGAAACCCATTCTTCTCGAAAACTGAGCATGTGTAGGTTATACACGAGTGGAGAGGGTAAAAGTCGTTGTGTCTGACGTTGTTACAGCAAATGTTAGTTTGAGATACGTAATATATTGTCATGTTAAGCTCTCGGACACTCAGTCAGTAAACAGCGGGCTGCACTGGTGCCTGCATGACAGTTACAGTGCCAACATGGAGCGCTACACGTTGGGAAAACTGTGAGACGTGCACTTTATTTAAAGGGCTCTGAGCACTATGGGACTTAACAGCTGTGGTCATCAGTCCCCTAGAACGTAGAACTACTTAAACCTAACTAACCTAAGGACATCACACACATCCATGCCCGAGGCAAGATTCGAACCTTCGACCGTAGCGGTCACGCGGCTCCAGACTGCAGCGCCTAGAACCGCACGGCCGCACTTTGTTTAAGGTGTGGCTGAAGAGAGAAGGCCTAAGAAGAATGGTGTTGCAGAGTGATAGGGCCCCAGCGCACGTTGCAGAACCAGTCAGAACTGTAACAACGAGCACTTTTGGCAATCGCTGGGCTGTCAGGGGAGGTCTGTTCATTACCCTGCTAGATTCCCGGACCTCACCCCATCATACTTCTTTCTCTAGGGCTACATGAAAGCCGAAGAGTGTTCTACCCTTGTTGTTTGCAAGAATTCTTGCAGCAGCCACAAAAATACGAAACAGCGAACACGGGACTCCTTGCTACGTCGATACTGACTCTGCGCTCAGATTGATAGTGCTCATTTTGAACATTTATTGTAATTTAATGATGATCAGAACAATGAAGTAATGATATATTTAACTCCATTTGGTTCTCAATCACACACAATAACCTCCTGCAGACTCATTAATCCAACAATATGCGTCCCACATATGTTTGCTTTGTGACATATATTTGTTTTTGTCTCTGTCATCATCCGTGTTGGTATGGGCGTTGAACTTTTGAACACCCTGTATATTTCAGCAATTATTACACCTATAAACTTGAAATTGGAGTCGTGAACAACTGCTGCTATTTGAGAATGTTGTGTCGAGTTTTATTACAGTTTAATTGCAGCTGCGTTCAGAAAGACAGAATTTAAATTACAGTTTTGTGTATGACTTGGCGACTCGATATGATCATGTACTGCAGTATGCCAGCTGGCACATGCATAATGTGTGAAACAGATTTCTTATGCATATCTCCCATAGCCTCTACACAGGCACTCAATACTGCCCCTTAAAGAGACATTACCTATTGGTACGCCACAACTTAGAAGGCGCGATTGAAGTTGTGGAAAGTAAGGCTGAGTATTAATTACTACTTTGGCAAAACCAAACAATGCAGCATGCATTTCGAGCCCTGGAAGCTCCACTTCTGGTCCTAAATATCAGTATTACTTCGCCGCCGGAAACAGGTTAAGGATACATACACAGGCCATATTACGAGGTTGTATGTTGTACTATCACGGAGCTTCGGTTTTTACAGAACTGAGAGAGGAAAGAAAGTTACTGTCTTCTGCAGATGTTGCATTCTCTTTAGGTACAACATGCGTAAACATACTCAAATGGATAGAATCACTTTTAGTTTCACAGCAAATTTGCATGAAATTTACGTAAAACAAGTATACATAGCTGTTGTTATTTCCAAGTTTATATAGTGACATTAAATTTTACCCTAACACAAAGATTTTTGCGAAAAGAATTTTTTTTTTGAAGATATCAGGTGTGGCTGTATGTTGTAAAATGGTTATAACTGTTAACTTCTAGCTCCTGCAGCCAGAAATAACCTTCTGAAAGTCACCGAAAAAGCTATGACATTAGAATATTTACAGAACCATATGTATGCCTACATCTGAAGACCATAATGAGTGAAATACAGGAACATTTTATCCGGCATAGATGTCATATGCCTGATTATGATGACTATCTTAATTTTTGACGCTGATGTTGATAAATAAGTAGAAAAAACTTATTATTCACAGCAAATAACAAATTTCTAGAAATACAAAAGCTCTCTTCGTCTTCCATTACACGTCTGTTCGGTTAAACTCTTTAATGATGACTGTGTAAATCACAAATGAGTATCCAAACAGGGGGAAGCAGTATAGCTACAAATTTTTTCTGTCCTATCACTTATAAATGAAACATTAAAACCGTGTCTCCCGTAGAAAACCTTCACACGTTGGTTTATACACTGGAACACATAATGTGGATTTTTCAGGATAGTGTGACACCTGCAGTATGATTCGTATAATGAATAGAAAGAAAGAAGCAAATAACACCTGTTTTCCTTTCAGCCATACATTTCGCTGAGAATGTGTGTTTTTCTAATATTCCAGTCATAAGTTGATGTTCTACGTTGTAAACGACAGTCTGTTACCGTGGGTGTGAATATCAAGATAAACCCGGCCGCGAAGCAATTCTTAGGGCTCCTAATGGACTGCAGAAGCAGCGTGTATCGTTCTGGGCAGTGGTACTTGTAATTAACTGGATTTAACTAAAGAAATGCAAAGGAAATTAAATTGAAGTGGCAATTTTTAAATTTCTAAGCATTTTGCCGGTGGCCTTAAAACGCTCCTCCGTTATTACTCCATTTATATGCAGATCGGCTGCTTTGTACGAAAAACAAAAGGCCACCGCGGCGTGCTCCCGCCTTCCCCTCCACACAGTTCCCTTCTTAAATCCTTACAGCAGTCTCTGAATCCCCCACTTGCTCAAATCTATTTACCCGCCGTTCTCCATAATTTATCAAAGCGATGCTAAGCAGTACTTCTGGAAGACGGTAACGGCTCAAAATAGTTTTAACCAGAAACACTTTTTGCTGCAGTTCCTTCTTTGCATGGTACAAGCCTCAGTCAGTTCTCAGTTACAGAGTTACTAATTTTCCCTCCCTCCCCCCCCCCCCCCTCCCCACTCTCTCTCTCTCTCTCTCTTTCACACACACACACACACACACACACACACACACACACACACACACACGTTTCTAGTATGTCGTGCTTAATAAGTACATATTATTCAGCTCCTAGGTAATCTATGATGATCTGTCGAGCTTCAGTATGAAAACGGAGTTGTGGTTTGCTGACACAATTCAGTGAGCTTTTGTTTAGTTGTATATATTCATCCACCTTCAGAATCGAGATATAATAACCCATAATATTCACTGTGGTCCACAGATTTTGGGGTACTCTACTAAAACAAAAGCAGGTCGATAAATGATGGCAGAGGAGGAAAACTTCTGAGATAATGTTACCAACAAAAAAACCACCGCCTTTGATGCCGCTTAATTTTCTAAAATAGAGGGGATCAAATGACATATCAAAAAGAAGCTAGAGATTTTATGAAAAGAAAAACAGTACCCTTCATTTGAGCTTTGTTTTATTCATTCTCAAGTTACTATTCATTTTTCTTCATTGCAGGTGACGTGAAAATTGATGAGGCTAACACAAACCTAACTCGTTGATATTGTCCTGATTCAAGAGAGAGGAGCACCCTTATTCTCATACAGGATTTTAACCTCACACAAACAACCCAAAGCGGTGGTGGAACTTCTCACGAAATCAGTGAAAATGGATTTTGTTGGAGGCTAATCGAATGCTGGACCATCTAAAATGGATATGCATGAAGCAACATCAACCGCCGTTCTGGCGTCGTTCCGCAAGAGTGCAGATGACACTTCCCGCTATTCGCAGGAGACTCATATCAGCAATACTTAAATAACGACAATTTTGGGCGCATGTAATAACGCATATTTCGCTCCATTGATTTTCTAGTGTAATCCTCTCTCGCATATATCACATGACCTTCTAGTAGCTGGAGTACCAGGCTCCGTTCTGGAAGATGATATGATATTTTGTGGTAGTTGGAATCAAAGGATAAACTGCAAAGTATAAGAGGTGAAAAATTATTGAAAAAATATTCTATTTACAGCTTTTGTTTATAAACAACACTTTTCATCTTGGTATCCGGAGTATATACGTACAACCGTGAGAGAAGCAGCAGTCTTTGAGGTTGATGCCACAATACTTGAAATTCTGTCCTCGTGCTTCGTTAATTGTAAAACTTTGGGCTAAGTTGATTAGGAATTGCAGTCTTTTAGATTGAAACGGCAGTTCAGTAGAGATCAGTTGCATTCTGTGGATAAATAGTGTGTTTCCTTTGTACTGTCCAGCCATCAGTTCGGCTTCGATGATAATATTTGACAGCTGTTTAACAATCATTCTTGTTCTTCCGTTACATGGTTTTTCTGAATTGAGATTTGCAATACAATTGGAGATTTTATTTTAAGTCGAAGGCAGTGTAATGCAAAGAGTTTAGAGATTCTGTATGAATGGACACATTTTCTTCAACGTTTACCATCGTGCCGATCGATCTGTATATTCTCTCTTCACCAGGAATTTTCTTTCGAATATTAAAGTTGATATCGACAACAATATTACTTTTAGCTGCCAAAATTGCAGTTTCAAATACCCAATCTAAATTGGTATAGTTGCGAACAATAAATTAAATCATCTTTTTTATTAACAAAGACACTAAGTACTCTTTACACAATTTCCACACTTTTTTTCTATTTATGTTCAGTCACTCTACCACTTTGACTACTCGCAGTTCATTGTCTGCTTTTATTTACTCAGTGCACAACTTTTTCATCTCCTCCATTCCTCCATTCGTCACTGATAAGAAAGTGACGTTTTTTACGAGTATATACCCCTACCAACGGGTAGCCTTACCAGTGGCGAATTCCAGAACACACTAAAAAGGCTTCGAATGGTCCACAATGTTCCACAACATTCCATAATCTTCTAGAGTGTTCTGGAATGTTCCACAATTACCTGGGACGTTCCGGAATGTTCCCAGATGTTCTGGAATCTTTCCGAACGTTCCAGACTATTCCCGAACATTCCAGGACATCCCGAATCATTGTGAAACATTCCGAAACATTCTGGAATGTTGTGGAATTCTGTCGAATACTTTCGAATGTTCTGGTATGTTTTCTGGTATGTTCTAGAAATTTCTACACGGCGAAATTTCCCAGTCCTTATATTTTCAAAAGCACGCCCTTCAGGTAAAAACGGGAACCTTCTTCACGGATGGGGGATAGAGGGCAACCAAATCATGTATCTCCCTTGATCGTACCGGGACTCGTTTCTGAGTTTTAGCGGCACGAACATTGTACACTTACTTTCATAATATACTTCATATTGATTATGAGTTGCATCCAAGACTACGGCCAAGCTGGTGCCATAGCCTCACGTGTACTTCCCCATTTCAATCTCAAACTACATCACACTAAATCTCTCTTTATGCTCCTGGCTCTTACAGTTCCGTACCTCGCCGGCCGGTGTGGCCGTGCGGTTCTAGGCGCTTCAGTCTGGAACCGCGGACCGCTACGGTCGCATGTTCGAATCCTGCCTCGGGCATGGATGTGTGTGATGTTCTTAGGTTAGTCAGGTTTAGGTAGTTCTAAGTTCTAGGGGACTGATGACCACAGATGTTAAGTCCCATAGTGCTCAGAGCCATTTGAACCATTTAGCTCCGTACCTCAATCGGAAAAAACGGACGCCTCATAGGAATACTTTGTTACTCGCCTGTCTTTCTGTCTGTGTCTGCGATTATTAAGAAACCTTTTCTCAAGAACGGCTGTAGGAACCAAGTTGAAATTTATTTCAAGTACTTAGGTTTACTGTTCCTTGGTGGAGTACGTAATTTAAGCTACTAAGTCAATGCAGTCGAAAGATATGAGCATATATGCCACATACTTTGATACTCGCAAACTCACTAATCAAAACCTAGAGGTGAACCATCTTTACATATGTCAACCCTAGTAGTTTGACATGCAAAAAAATTTAAAAACTGCAGATGGCATTTTTCAATAACTGCTCCTGAATTTCAAAACAATTAGCGCTGAAGATGGCGTCTACTGGAGAAGAAGCGGCAAACACACTCTCTGGCGAGATAGAAGCCAAACAACTGCAGATGGCATTTTTGAACAACTGCTCCTGAATTTCAGAACAATTAGCGCTGAAGATGGTGTCTACTGGAGAAGAAGCGGCAAACACACTCTATGGCGAGATAGAAGCCAAATATTGGCCAGTATTCACTGAGCCCTATCAGTAACCTTTGGATGAAACTGTACGGATTACACTAAAGAAGAGAATGAAAAATTAAAAATTCCTGAAGACCTTGATGCATGCGATTTACTTCATTTGAAGGAAAGGACAGATTGTATAAATGTTGTTGACTGCAAACAAATTTTGACCTTCTTTCGTAAACTGAACTCATTTTAGCAATCAGCCCTGTTGTGCAACAGCAGCGTTGAAACAGTGAAAGAGATTAAGTATTGATCTACATTAGCAAAGACATATTTGGTAACACTGCTAAAATCAGCTATCGGCGTGATTATTGTGCTTCGACGATAGTTATTTATCGTATTATGCAAGGTATCATGTCGTATAGATCGAGGAAAATAAGAAGGAAAAAATGCGCCACCCAAATTTACCTACAGCCGGCAAAGACTAACTACTGGAAATCACAAGTAAGTCAGAAAGATGACACAAAAGGAGGTAAAAAAAACTGGTAGCGGTACTGTGGCTACCAAAACAAAAGGTTCAAAAGAAATGGTCACTGGCTCACGAAACATAGGCACAAATAAAGTTGTCTAGTAGCAAAGGGTCTGCCAGAAAACCTGGAATTCTCCGAATCGAATCTCAGTCACACCATGGATTTTTCAGTCTTCATTTAAATCCAGTCTTCACCACTCAACGTGATGAGTCACCAGGAGCAGCGTGTGGTCCGTATTCCACGTTAAACCAAACGTCTCCTTACCCTGGTTGACTAACTGAGGTAGCTTAGGGAGACACAGGTCGGTGAAGTGGCGTCCAATAAAAAGACTTTCAGTAGCCCATTGAGCCCAACTTTACCTCCCACTGTATAAAATCTACGTATTACCAAAAACTATGTTTCCACAAACTTAAACTCGTATGCTAAACTTCGACTAAACAGATTCTAATCTGAACTAAACTGTAACTGATCTGAATGCAACTTGTATTTATGTTAAATGCGCAAATGAAGTAAGACAATTATCTGACCATAATCAAAATTTCCACTTACGTCGCGTCTTGACAACATTGTTGCAGATTTCTCAAAAGCACAACAGCGAATTGCAAGCAGGCAGCGTCCAAGTTAGATTTCCACTTCCTGATACGTATTCGAACTGTTGCATGTGGTAATGCGTAATGAGAGACAGTGGGATCCGGAGAGTAACTATTTCTATGAACTAATATGCCAAGACAACGATTTTAGAATGAAGTCGATATTCAAAAAGACAGAGTATTACTTCACGCGATTTCACATGTAACAGAGGTCTGAACAACACTGTGCTTAACAAAGTGAACAATGATTTAAATAAAATACAATGTTAACAGAGAATTTCTATAAAAACCAAACAGCTAAATCAATTAATATTTTAATGCATGACGCAAGGAAATGGGATGATCTTTCTCTCAGCCCGCATCTCGTGGTCGTGCGGTAGCGTTCTCGCTTCCCACGCCCGGGTTCCCGGGTTCGATTCCCGGCGGGGTCAGGGATTTTCTCTGCCTCGTGATGGCTGGGTGTTGTGTGCTGTCCTTAGGTTAGTTAGGTTTAAGTAGTTCTAAGTTCTAGGGGACTGATGACCATAGATGTTAAGTCCCATAGTGCTCAGAGCCATTTTTTTTGATCTTTCTCTCAGCTCTGAGCCAGTTAACTAGCTGACAATAACCATTTATAGCTGCGCACTGGTGTTATCTTACCTCAAACTCCTTCTCTTCAAACATAATTTATTCAAAATTTATATTCTCTTCACTTTCTAGTATATCCATCTTATTCATCCTTGCTCTCCTTTACATTATTCTTCATTTAACAAATACCATCACAAGTCCACACAGCACCACTGAATACGTCCATCACGTACCACACTTCAGCTAATAACATATCAAACTGTGCAGAGGCAAAGACGGTGCCATGACAAGACCAAAGATTTTTAACAGTTACGTAACTTTCTCTCTCTCACCTGCAAATTGATGATTTACAAAAACCGAAGTGACATGATTATCTTACATATCCTCCACCTTCCCCCAGTAGCAATTTGTACAAGGGTCATTTCAGATAGGAGTGGGACGAGGACAAAATTCTGAACATTATGGGTAGGAACATACAAAACATGTTACAAATACAAAGAAAAAAATAGTTTCACAAGAATGTGAGTTAAAGAACAATAATTGAAGAAATTAATACAATATTCAAGAACATGTGAATGATTAATCAAGATAATTCACCACTGGTAGGTTATCACATTTTTATGATTTCTATGAGAATGTTCTGCACAGGAACAATAAGAAAGTTTGTACGTGACATTTTATATTGAAGTAGTACTGGTGATCTACACTGTATTTGTAGCACACAGGAAGTAGGCGAGAGTATCTACGTATATCACACAAGGCATACATTCCTGAAGCACAATCACATATGACAGCAGTAGTTTACATGATGAAAGTAGGTAGAAGAGTGCACTTGTCACAAACGACCTAACCTTCTTTAGCTCGTTGCAATAATGTCAGTGTTGTGGGAAGTTACGTGGAAGGAAACTCAGTGAGACTGAACATAGTTCTCAGCTGCCAACTCCCCACACACACAAACAGTAAAACGTCATAGTATCTGCTTCAAGCAGACTGTAACCCATTGATAACTCCAAAGCCATCATGTAGTATGGAAGAGTTCCTTATGAAAGTCAGTTGCAGCTGTTATCTGTGGGGTATGCCAACATCTGACAGAACATTTCGGTGTATAATCAGTAGACATATTTCTTCTGCCCTGGTAAGTCCCAGTCATTTGTGGTGAATGGTCTGTGAGTTACAATATGTTACATTTAAAATATCCAGTTTCCTATATTAAGACAGGCCTAATAAGATTTTACATTGTTGTATATACAGAATGAACATGTAGGGTAATCATTACAACAGATTTCTATGACTTTAAAAAAAAAGAAGAAGAAAGAGCATTATGATTTTACAATAATGGATTACAGAAACATCAGACAAGTAAATCATGTGAATCAGTGTACAGTAAGAATCATGATAGCAAACAGTACAGAATGATCCTACAGAAGACTCTAAATCTGTTCAAATAAATATGTTTGTGAGGACAGCAGCGAAATACATAAAAGTATAGAGAATAAGATAGAAAGAGATACATAAGGTTAGCGATCATCCACAAGAAATAAACACATAAGGATAGTGGTCATACACACAGACAAAGGGAACACAAATATATAAAACATGGATTAGGGAGTAACCAAAGTTTACATCAAAGAAAACTTTATACATTCAGTCAAACATCAGTCTATGGTTATACCTAATATGGTAATTAGTATGCTATCTAGTTATATTTTATCCCTTAGTTCCTGCACCTTTTACTTCCTTTGCTTATAATATTATCAAACTTTCAACAAATACCACTGTTTACTGTACTCTTTGCTTCTTCCTGTCATATGTTTCATAAAACCTCAAAAGTTCATGTTACTTAGCTCCATTGCCCTACCTAACCATTTGTCATTTTGCCCTACCTAAGCACCTTAGTAATTATTTCATCACCCTTTCACATCCATCTTTGTATCCATTTCTTTGCTCTTCCTTACCTTTTTTGTGTCCTTCTTACACATCTTTCATGATTTCTTACAAATCTTAAATGACTTATGAGAGCTGCATTCAGTATTATGCTTAACATAGTTGTTATATTCATGGCTCCACAACATATAGCAACAATTTATACAGAGAATATGCATTATAAAGAAACTCAATAAATGAAGTAATTGTAAAAGGCAAATGTATCATGAAAATTCCTTAAGCTAAAACAATGCATGTTATCATGTTACTTCATATGTAAATAGAAGATGACAGTCCGCAATGTCACACAATCAGTAGAAAAATAGATATAAAAGATTCTTATCCTATGCCGTGGAAAAAGAGAATATAGCTGAAAAAATATAACCATTAGTATCCCACATACTTCCTACATCTGATTTCTCTTAATTCTTTTTTTTTTTTACTGTATTGTCTATCCATGTCATCTTCACTTCCAGAATTTAAAATTTCCCAAGCACCTAAACTGTTATAGATCGTTTCATGTACGTGCTAAGTTTATCTGTTAGACAAGGAGAAGGCAGATTAGTTCCACCGTATTCAGTAGAAGCTAAATTTTGAGAGCATGTAGCTACATACAAATCAGAAAAAACAGTGTCATTCAAAAGTATTAACAAGAAAACAGACACTATCACAAAGAAAATCACAAAACGTTCAATGAGGTACCATATACTGAAAGAGTGTGTCAAAGTACAGAGTAGCAATCAATGCTGAGCCAAATACTTGCAAAATATTTTCCATGTACAAATGGAGACAAAAGTGTACACTTCTCAAATTATTGTAAAGTATAATTATTACATACTGTATTGTTCTGATGAAAAATATGACACTGTATGTTTAGTAAAACGGTTGAAAAATTTGCATTAGATAATTATAAACTCTACATCAAGGAAATAACTATGTTGTCTTAAGTCAGGTTACCTTCATTCGGTATTGTCATGAGGCCACATCTTTTTAAAAACTTACCTTTTACGCTTAAAAATACGAAATGCACCCACATGGCTAAAAATTGACTATAACTAGAAACGGGCCCCCTATGACCTAACTACTGCTCACTCACTCTTTCTCTTCATTAGTCACCCTATTCATTGTCTCAATCTATTACGATATACATCATACATCTCATAAAAGCCATCTCATGTACCTCACCAACATAAATCTGATTATTCTGTTCCAATGTTAATCTATTTGCTGTCCTCATCTCAATATACACTTCAAATAACAATTCCCCTCTCTGTTTTCGTCCACTTACTTCCACATAGACAACACCTCATAGCTATAATCGTAAATATTACAGTTCAGTAAACACAGCATCACTACTTCACAACGGGTCCTGAAAAATTTCTTCCATGAAAAACCTATCACTCTTCCTTCCAAACAACACAATGATTAACCTAACAGTCTGTATATCTATCAAAAGTGATAGAAAACGGTAAAAATCTCTGTTTTCATAACTGTGTACTGCCCGAAATATTTCTCAAGTAAACAACACATTGCCAGTAGTCCGTGTATCGCCTCAGAACTTGTTTAACAAATACTGTCAGTGTTCATTTTATTAGATATTATTTATTCATATTTAGTTTCTGGATGAAATTTCGAAGTTCGTAGCAGGTTGTTTAGCGTACGCTTCGTGGCAGCAAACCGCTCGAGTTCTTGCGCGATAAATGAAGTATGTTGCTCGACAATAGTCGCTCAATGCTTGTCAAAAGATAACTGCCGAGCGACGAGAGTCTCTCTGGCAAGCGGTTCAATGGCATTGTTTACCAGTAACTGTTGATGTGCGCTGTAAAGCAAGAAATATTTTCGAATTGGTGACATGTAGTTCTATCATTTTTGCATCATTAGTATTTAGATTATTCTGTTAATTGGTTTATGTGTGAAACATAACTAAGTCCCTTGCTCTTGTGAGTCCGAATAGTTTCCGTTTTCTGCAACAATGTCATGTACAATTCTGCAAGTCGTGTTAGGTCCCTTTGAAACGTCCCCTTTTGAACAATTATACAAGACTGTGCTTAAACTGACACCCAATATTTTTAGCGCAACGCAATTTGATTTTCAAAAATCCCAACAAAAGAATGGCCCTGACTAACATTAACCTATACGTTTCACAAATCACTTACCTCATAAAAATCTTGGTTACTCGAGCTACTGCAATAAAGCGAGCGCCACTACTGCCAGCTAAATAAAAGATTCAAACTACAGAAGACACTAACTGCTGATAGGCATAGTTAGCAAATGAAAGAATTTAATACAGAACAAACACTGTATTTACCTTAATAGTCATAATATATATAGCAGTTCATGACAGTCTTACAAATCTCAAAACTCCGCCATCTCTCTCCCCACATCCATCTCTCCTGGCGGCTCACCTCCAACTGCGCAACGCTACGCGCTGTTAACATCCAGCTGCCCAATATTACAATGGCAGACAACAATGCAAACTAGCCACAGACTGCACACAGCACAGCCAGTGATTTTCATACAGAGCACTATGTGGCGTTACCAATAAGAAAACCTAAACAGCCTACTTACATATAAACAGCCTACTTACACCTTATATACAACAAAGAATTTGTGACATAGAAGTTTGCTTTTACAAGATAAATGGTGAGATTTAACCAGACGTTTCTGCCCAACCTGTAGCTTTTTGATGTTTACTTTTCCCTGTAGAGATGTCTACCTTCTTTCTGCAGCCTTCTTGATATTGTTTGGCGCTATATCTACTCCTTCCTTACATCGTAATCTTTTCGAAGCTGCAAATGGTCCGATGATCCAGAAATACGTAACAGGAAAAAATAATCTGATATCTATTGTGCTACAAACCACAATACTGTTCATCACCTTCCCTTTCCTACATGCAATACTGTACATCCATACGAAGAAAAATCAACTTCGATAAAAACAGGGTCCCTAACATATGCCCTACCCATTACCTATTCATTCTTCATAATACATCGTAATTTCTAAACTTAGCATCTGTCAACTATATTATCATCATTATCCTCACAATCATCATCTTAAATAATCGCTGAGATCTTGACATATTTATCTCTACAGAATCACCATCATAATAACCTCACACCTCATAACATCCTTCTATCTCGTAAACAATCAATAGCAAATACTCCCTGCTTTGTTTCATTAATCAATCCATACACGTGAAACAGTCCACAGTCACACTTCATATAATACTACTGAGCAAACAAGCACAACTGATCATGAAAGGAAAATCTCCACAAAAATACATATTACCTCGAACGCTGATAATTCATTTTAGGCAACAGAATGTTACCTTCAACAACCCGTAATTATTTCTTGAACTGGTAAAAAATCTTTCATGTACATGTAATTCATCAGTACCACTATTCTTTTCAAAACAGACTTTCCATTTAGGCAAAACAGCCTCTATCTCATTAACTTGTATCTCATCAGAATTGGTACTAAATCTTTCATTTTATGACTCATGACTGGTAGTGCTGTCTGTAAAAGTGATGGTGTACAAAACTATGTGCTTGTTTCGCCAATCTGTGTTTTACTCCCGGAAATATCGTATTGGGGTGATCAGTGAGACGTCCGATATATTTCTATTACTGATCAAAGTTTAGTGCTGTAGCAGCGATATATTTTCTGTTATGTGACTCATTATTTACTGCCGAAATTGCAAGTCATTGCTGTGTAGTATATTCGCCTATTGTTACATATATGCCACAGTCGAACTTCGACGAAAATCCGGCTTGTTTTTCTCTACTTTTTTGCTACGGGAATCAAAGGAATAATAGTGACTTTTCGTTTTAAAATTTTTTTGACTAGGTCAACGTTTGTTACTGTTATGAAATGCTTGTAATCGAAGTTTTGAGTTTGTCGCCAATATGACACGTTCTTAATCATAGTTCTCAAGTAACTAAAATTACTTTCAACACACGTACATTACGATAGTAGAAGAAAATTCCTTGTACTTAACGACTAAAGAAGATAGTAAGAGAAGACGAGTGTACCAAGAAACTGAAAAATAGTTAACGCTCAGCTCGGGGACATATCGTACGCTAGCTGATGTATCCAAAAAAGTGTAATTGATCTCCGGCCTACATTTGAACGTAATAACATGCATGGTATTCAGATTGCTCATATATTTTGTTCCACTGCTCAGTATAAACGCGCGCTGACAGTTCACTCTGTTATGTGTAAGTGCACTTTTGCACAAGAAAAAATCACCTATGTTGAATGTGTGAAAATGTTTGTAATCGTAACTGCAAATTTTCTGTATCCACAGAACTTCGCTGGTATGCTGCCAAGGCTGTTCACTGTTTCGACTGCGAGAAAAACTCTATTTTCGCGAAAAGTCACCCAAATGCCAAAAATATATACAGATACCGACAATGCCAAAATATGAATAAGAATGATCAATATCATCACACTTTCATTTTCTTTCACTATGTGTAAGCTGTTGACCACCTGTATGCTGTTTCATAGTTCGATGTTTCTTTATAAGTGAAGAATAAACTAATGAAATGTTATGTGAGTTTCGGCGTATCTTACTCGACATGGTAGATGTTAGTTCGTATTATGCACAGGTTGGTATAGCCAGATGTTCTATTTCTTGTTCTGCACGAGTTACAATCATACAGGGTATTCCATTTTTTTCGAATAGTTTTTCTACTATGTCACTGCGCGGATTTATTTCATTGTTTAAGCTCGTTTACGCTAATGTTGTGTTGTTTGTTAATGTACAAAGTTGTTCTTTTTGTTCTTCAGAATTCGATGTCAGCGTTTTCACTTGTTGGCTAATATCTCTTACTATTGAGTTAAGATGTTCGTTCTGTTCTTTTATCCGTATCACTATCGCACTCGGAAATACAGTGTTGATTTCAGCTAGCAATTCGTCCATGTCATTACGCTGATTTGTTTTCAAGTTTTCGTGGTCTGTTTCAAGATGATGCAGTCTAGTTGCAAAACTGCTGATTATTGGTTGAAGATCGTTTTTCATTTCTTCCCTAAGTGATTTACTAATTTCTTCCTGCGCCCTGTCGATTTTCGAATTAATTTCGTGTTGTGTTTTGTCGATTTTCTTACTTTTTTCATCTTGTGTTTATTTAAGCATCACTAAACTGATTCTAAAAATAATTGTCCGATCCGCCTAATGTGGTGCTACATAATTGTTCACTGAAGGTGATATGTGTTGTGTTCCTACAAAAGACACTGACATAAAATCTGATTCTTATGTGTCTGTTGCCAATTCGCACAACTGTGGCCACTTTTGTTCGCTTTCGCTAGACTGTGGCGGCTTATCGCCGACCGACTCAATTCCGAATTTGTGTTTTCATTACCTATCGTTTGCTCTGTTCGTTGTCCGCCTCCGTAGGGTAGCGGTAGCCTTACCGCCTACACGCAGGGTCGTGGGTTCGATTCCCGGCAGGTGTTGTGTGTCTTTCATCTTCATTGACTCGCCAGTTGCCGATGTGGCGTCAACTAAAGAGGACTTGCAATACGGTGACCGGACTCCCCCGAATAGTACCTCCCGGCCGGCAATGCCTCTAGTATGATAAAAAAAAATTATTATCACTATTAAATATATTTCAATTCTTTCAATTTAGATCGGTATTTCATACTAGAATGTCGTGTTCCCAGTTTGGCACAGCTTTGCCACAGGAGACACGAAAGCGGTCGAAGACGTCCGTCTTCTGGTCGGCTCCTGATCGTTGTCAGAAGGAGGCTAGTTTTTGATTACGCAAAGACTTCTATTACTTGGAAAAGAACAACCCGGATTTCTTTACGTAATGAGTATGAATTTTATAATTACCTAAGGGACCTTTAACAATGAACAGTAAAAAAAAAATGCATTTGCAAATGAAATCATTCATAAATGGGGCAGCTATGAATTGTATAGAAGACAAGGAGCGGCCTTCTGTACACGACCAGGATGCCGCAGTATTTTCTGCTGTAGTAAAGGCTTTTTGACATTTCTAAAAATAATATGGCCTGGAGGTTAAAAAAGAAGTATAAAGGAAAAGAATAGAATAAGAAATCTGGTAAACACTAAATATATTCTAATAATTCTCACAAGCAATTAGAGCTACTTTATAGACAGCATAACTTACATAAGTAATTATCTAACTCTATGGTGCGATCACATTTCAGCCTGTCCTTTACTAGCTCCTATGTTCGCGTTTTTGTCACAAGTTACAGTCACTTTTCTCCTTCGTTAAAGACAATTCTTGCACTGTTCAACACCTCCGATAACAATAGCTTGCCGAGTTACAGTTTCGAACATAAATTACTTGAATGTTATTAATTAATAATGTTGTCTGCGCGCTGGCAAGACCGCTCACTTTTTTAGCTTAAAGTCGACCTCCTTTACGCTTTCACACCACAAGCAGAAGTACATTAAAATCTGAAGATCTACAAACGTTTTCTACCGTCATCTTTTATTTAGATCGAAGCGGAACGACAGTTCAGCTTCTGTTAAAATGTTTCTTTGACTGCGCAATCGATGTATTAGCGTCCGCGCTAGATGCGCATCTTTACAGTTACGTAAATTATACAAAACAAATGTCTTTCAAAGAATACTCAAAACTTTCGTAGTACGGAAATACCAATAATATTACATCGCTTCCCGCGTGAGGAGTAATGAGTCTGAAAGATCGTTACGACTCACGCGCAGTCGTAATATTATTGGATTCACGTACTTAGTGAATGAAGTATTTAAGGATGTCTCCTTGTAGGGAGCAAAACAGACATAACATAAGGCACATAGAATTATATGCGTTTCATACTAAGTCGTCAAAGCTACTCACAGTTGCTTGATCATTAACAAACTTGGTTGTGGCATGATGTCATCATAAGTGTTCAAGGATTTAACATAGGTTCTCAAGAATTACTCTCATTCAGTCAATTGAAACATTGAAATACTAACATAGATACAAGTACAAATTAAATACACATACAGATACAAAATACATAAATATTGACAATAAGAAAAAAAATCTATTACAGTATTGGTGCATTTCCACCGATTGTGAACAGAACATAAAACTTTTATCAGTCTTTCTCGTAGCGACGTCACTCTTCACTTTGTAGTTGGGAGTATTTCCCATGAACTCGGGTGATTTTCACAGGGGAATTCTTTCATCACCTGTCACTTTTCACTGCACTAAAACTGGGGATTACCTTTTCACATTCTGGTGGAAAAACACTGGGAATTTCACTATGTGAAGGGGGAAGTGATATTTCTTGACTCGACGATCCACCGGGTCATGTCGGGAATCAGGAAAGTTGATGACTGGTTCAATGACGAATGAGTCAGTTTGGTGGCTGTCTTAATCTCATTCCAATTCATGTTTCAGCACATGAAAATACAGAAAAAAAATCTGTATTAGGACTTGCTCATTAACTAGCATCTTAATCTAAGGGAATATAGAGTAAGAATTTAAGACAATAAAAATTACTACATAGACTATGTACATATACATTATATATTATTCATATTTTGTGTCTAGGTTTTATGTTCTTTCGTTAGCAAATATTAGCAAAACACGTTTCATCTGGTACAGGTCTTTCTTAAGCAATGTATTTAGCAATATTGCCGTAGCAATTTTTATAGTTAAGGAAAAGTCATCATTAGTGTCCTTTAAATGTAAATATAGTAAAATCGTGCGTAGTTTATCAACGTTTTATTATTTTTATGTCCATTTTCATCTCAAACCTGGAGCACGCTTGCGCCCGTTATGAAGAGAAATGCTTATTGTTGAGTACGGGCCGGCGAGCAGTCATTGACTGTTGCCACAGTGCTTCACAGTCACGTGGTAACGAACTGGCGGTTTAACAGCGTTGGCAGTCCGCGTCCTGCGCGAGGCAGATAGTTCTGTGGCTGCCAACCTTTCTTTTAACTTGTGCATTTTGTTGAATCGTGGGTACTGGAGCAGCTCGTCAAGGCGACATGGTCAACCTGGACGGTAAATTGACTGCACCAGCGACGAAGAACAGTCATCGATGAAAATGACTACTGTCTCCTATTGCAGTAAGTACAATAGCTTGTCTATCCTTTGACTGATAGTCACTGTATCGTCGTTGCAACGTGAGAATACTTGTAATGCTACTTCACACGCGGCACATCACTCGTGTCCATAAGTTTATTACAGTTCTGATTCACACAAGAGATAACTAGTTTCTCGTGCCCATACATGTGTCAAATTACTATTTTACACACGTGTCCATCATTTTGTCACAGAGTCACACGCAGCAATCCATACGTGTCCATATAGGTCTCTCTATACCACAGAGTAGCACAGGTAATGCTAAAATTACTTATAATGAAAGGATCATTTACAAAATATACATAGTTTTTTTTTAATTACTGTCCAAGACCTAACGAAAAACGTGTTTGCTATTCTGAATGCTGCTTCTGAAGCACGTTAGATTTTATATATATTTTAAATCTGATTCTTTTCCTTTTCTTATTGTTCTATAACAGCCCCTTTTTTTTTCATTTATTCGGTTACATCAATAATCAGTAAATATACCCACTTTGGCGTGCCGAACAGTTCACGTTCAAAACTTCATCTAGCAGAAATCGGGAAAATTATTCCTATTTCCTGGGATGCTTTTGTTCACAGCAAATCAGATTTACATCACGTTTCGATAAGTAACCGCAGATACGCATTAACCAACGAGCCACGATCGTCAATACACACAATATACACACGTCAAGTCTTTTGAACCAATTTCCAAATTTCTTCCCCTACCGGGTAGGGTAGAAAGGTAAGAACGCTAAAGAAGAAAACTACAATGGGATAGTGCAAGGAAATGAAAGATACGAAGATAGATAATAGGTGAAATAATCAGTTGAGCAAATTCATTCTTCGGCTCCACCGTTTTTAATGTCATCCACGTGGCATAACTTGACTTCAGTATTAAAATTTCGCACAAATCCGTTTCCAAAGCATCTTCAAATATATCTCAACATCACGGCATGCGGACATAGCAGAAGAATATAAGCAGATTATCTCAGTCCTCAACTAGGTGTCTTGATATCGAAGGTTTCTGTACAATACTCGTGACATAGGAATAGTCTCTCTAAGTTTCTCCAATACAGGACCTAATTCATATTATAAATGCAAATTTCTTAACTGGTTGACTCATAGTAACAAATAAATTAAGGTTGCTCTCCAGTTGCGAGTACCATTATTCATTTCTTTGTACATTAACTATATGTTGCTGCTTATACTCGGTGTAATCTACAGATTACAATGTATCAGTTTTGCATCGTACATGGTTCTAGCGACTTAAAATATCAATCCTTTGAAGGCTTAACTTAGGTTAATACTTCACATATACGGACATTCTGGTCTGAATGAGGGATTTAAAGAAAACCTTTACTACTTGGTAAAAAGGAGATTTGCCATAACTTAAAACTAAAGCAGCAGGTGGCACTTTGGCATATCCCTTACTCAATCCAACGACTGCAGTCTTCTCGTGCTCAAGAAACTTAAAACTACCTTAAAACTAAAGCAAATCTTATTTTCCAAATACACTCCTGGAAATTGAAATAAGAACACCGTGAATTCATTGTCCCAGGAAGGGGAAACTTTATTGACACATTCCTGGGGTCAGATACATCACATGATCACACTGACAGAACCACAGGCACATAGACACAGGCAACAGAGCATGCACAATGTCGGCACTAGTACAGTGTATATCCACCTTTCGCAGCAATGCAGGCTGCTATTCTCCCATGGAGACGATCGTAGAGATGCTGGATGTAGTCCTGTGGAACGGCTTGCCATGCCATTTCCACCTGGCGCCTCAGTTGGACCAGCGTTCGTGCTGGACGTGCAGACCGCGTGAGACGACGCTTCATCCAGTCCCAAACATGCTCAATGGGGGACAGATCCGGAGATCTTGCTGGCCAGAGTAGTTGACTTACACCTTCTAGAGCACGTTGGGTGGCACGGGATACATGCAGACGTGCATTGTCCTGTTGGAACAGCAAGTTCCCCTGCCGGTCTAGGAATGGTAGAACGATGGGTTCGATGACGGTTTGGATGTACCGTGCACTATTCAGTGTCCCCTCGACGATCACCAGTGGTGTACGGTCAGTGTAGGAGATCGCTCCCCACACCATGATGCCGGGTGTTGGCCCTGTGTGCCTCGGTCGTATGCAGTCCTGATTGTGGCGCTCACCTGCACGGCGCCAAACACGCATACGACCATCATTGGCACCAAGGCAGAAGCGACTCTCATCGCTGAAGACGACACGTCTCCATTCGTCCCTCCATTCACGCCTGTCGCGACACCACTGGAGGCGGGCTGCACGATGTTGGGGCGTGAGCGGAAGACGGCCTAACGTTGTGCGGGACCGTAGCCCAGCTTCATGGAGACGGTTGCGAATGGTCCTCGCCGATACCCCAGGAGCAACAGTGTCCCTAACTTGCTGGGAAGTGACGGTGCGGTCCCCTACGGCACTGTGTAGGATCCTACGGTCTTGGCGTGCATCCGTGCGTCGCTGCGGTCCGGTCCCAGGTCGACGGGCACGTGCACCTTCCGCCGACCACTGGCGACAACATCGATGTACTGTGGAGACCTCACGCCCCACGTGTTGAGCAATTCGGCGGTACGTCCACCCGGCCTCCCGCATGCCCACTATACGCCCTCGCTCAAAGTCCGTCAACTGCACATACGGTTCACGTCCACGCTGTCGCGGCATGCTACCAGTGTTAAAGACTGCGATGGAGCTCCGTATGCCACGGCAAACTGGCTGACACTGACGGCGGCGGTGCACAAATGCTGCGCAGCTAGCGCCATTCGACGGCCAACACCGCGGTTCCTGGTGTGTCCGCTGTGCCGTGCGTGTGATCATTGCTTGTACAGCCCTCTCGCAGTGTCCGGAGCAAGTATGGTGGGTCTGACACACCGGTGTCAGTGTGTTCTTTTTTCCATTTCCAGGAGTGTACGTAGAGTACCTTCTTCAATCACTTCATATCTTTCAAGCTCCATCATTACTTCATGACCACTTCACTCAAATGATTACGTCACCTGCAGAATACATGTACATGCTGTTGATTCACTTACTTTCTAAACAGATCACACTCTTGTTTCAAGTTGCAGCTTAACATAATAACTGATTTTTTTTTTAAATGTTTTTCATGGTACTTCTTCAAGTCTACATGGTGGTAAAGTCCTTTTATTCGTCCACTAACTGGATCTGCCAACACGTAACAACCAATATGTGGCTTCCTGACTATAACAAACGGTCCTTCGTATAAGTGTTGCCACTTACGATTTTTACGTAAGATGAGAGATGGTTTGAAGTGTGTTCTCAGAAGAACACGCTCGTTCAGGCGATACGACAGAACTTTATTGACATGCTTGTCAAATGCCTTTTTTCTTAAATTGGCATGAGTTGTGAGAGAGATCAGGGCTTGTCTTAACTTATTATCTAGGTTGACTTCTGGACCTTGTATCTTGGGGATAGGATCAGTCCATTCATTGCTTTCCTTTTGCCTGGAGATTAGTTCTTCTGAAGGTGTGAAACTAGTCGAAGTGTGTTTTTAGTTTTTCGCATGTTCATTAGATTGAATTTCGCTCACAATTACTTTTGAAGTACCGGGCGGTACACTCGGTACGAAGTTTGCTTCCGTATTCCACCTACGTTGCGAGCTATTTGCCGGAATTTCAGTCGAGATGGTGTGTGTTGGCGGGTTTGCTCGGGCTAATAGATGCGAGAATTTTGAGGTTCATGATTTTGACTTTGATAGTTGGTAAAAGGCGGAGGACTATTCCTAAAGTTTGGAGCATACTGTTGTTTGTATTGCTTGGAAGGATCTGGAGCATTTCTCCCTTGAGAACAGTGCTGGAATCTAGGCTGGTTACCATACTGCTGTTGACTGTTGGTGTTAATCCAACGTCCTTTTCCATTGAAATTATTATTATTTTGGCGATCGTTATTGTAGTGATAGCGATTATTGTAATTAACTGGTGAATTACCGTATTGCTGTTGTGTTGTCTGGTATATGGGGTGGTACCTGTTTTGATCCTGGAATTTATGTTTCTGCTTCCCGTTACGGCGATAGTAGTTGTTATTATCACACGGAAGGTCGTGTCCTTTACTGTTGTTGGGTTGGTATGACATACCTGAGTCTGCGCCTACACCGTGCGGCTGTGTAGTGTGCGGGCCAAGATTACAATTACTCCGCGCACTAGCACGCACGTCTTCTTGAATCATGTCAAGGTTGTCAAGTACTGACAGAAAAGCCTCCGTGTCGTCGTCACTGACATTTACTAACTTCTCCCTGATTGATACCGGTAGCTTTGACTTAAGAATCATAATTACGTCCTTCGGGGAAATGGGCGTGTCCCAATATTGTATTTTTCGCAGGTATTTCTCGAAGTACCTACGGAGACCAGCACTTCTCGTATTAAATGGTTCAGCATTATATACCTCCTTTCTAAGGCGTTGTTGTATGCCTGAACTCCAGAATTTGTTCAGAAATTGCTTTTCGAAGTCAACGTAATTATTACATCTGTCAATTACTTCTGTTCCCCAGACAGAACCCTCTCCTTGAATGTAACCTACTATAAAGCGCATACGTTGCTTGTCATCCCAGCTCTCAGAAAAACACCATTAAATGACTTCAGAAAAACCATTGGGTGGATGTTGCGTTTCTCTGGCAGAAAAGGCTGGAATACGCGGTGCTTGAGAACGCTTTCTTCTTTCATGAGCTCGACAAGAGTTACTTGATCATTCTGGTTGCGTACTAAAGGATTCTTACTACTGTGTCCATGTACAAGTGGAGAGAATTCTACACGAGACACGGGATTATTATTGTATTCATGTTCTGAAGAAAGCAAGTGTGAATGCTCACTTCTATTGTCATTAGGAAAATCATTGACTTGTCGTTTCAACTGCTCGATTTCCTCAGTGAGGTGTCGTTTCCACTCGGGAAGATCTCGGTGAAAAACTCTACGAATCTCTCCTAATTCAGTGAGAATCGTATCTCCTGATGTACCTGGAGCAGCTAAAACTTCAACTGTGGCTGACTTAACGGCTTCTTTTAAGTCGTGTTGAACCTTGTTTGCTATGTACTGTTCCTTAGTCTCGACCCATTCTACAAATTCTTTTCCTATCGTGGAACGTACGTTGGCTGCAGCATCATTCACCCTCTTTTCAATGTTTGTTTCGGATAGCGCCTGTGTCAGGTCATTGACCTGGCCTTGCAGAGTGACGACATTGTCTGCAAGCTTGTTTACTTTAGCTCCGACCTCAGCGGACTTTTTTGAAACTTCTGTTGTAACTGCCTGGCAACTTTCGATTTGTACTTTGATGTCTTTGTGCACGTTACCTACTGTGCTCTCACATGCATCTACCTTCTGCAGAATACCTTCTATCCTTTCATTAACTTTAGTACTTAATTCCGAAATATATTCCACCGTGACTGTCCTAATTCTTGCCTCTAAGTTGGCATCAATATTATCTAACCTATTTTTCATTGTACCAATCATGGTATTCAGGTCAAACCATTTTCGCTCTGTCTCCCGTTCCTTTTCCCTTTCTTTTTGTTCCCTTTCTTGTCTATCTCGTTGTTTTTGTAATTTATAAGCTTCCCCTTCCCGTTTCTCCTGTTCTCTTTCTTGAAAAAAAAATCTCATCATTTCAACCATCAAATTTTCTCCCGCTTGCTGTGACGATGATTGCTGTGACGATACGTCACGCACATCACGATCGTCTGCCGTTCTCTCCATTCGCGAATGGGGTCTGCCTGTTCCCGTTCGCGAACGTAGTGGGTATGACTTGACAACTGTGTCATCACCGTCATCCACACTGTTTGTCGGCTTTCCTTTGTCATCTGCCATGTTTATTTTCAAGTATGTGACGTAACTGCTCAAAGAAATATTTCGCGGCACGTCGATCGTCAACTCTCAGATGCGCGCGCTGATAGTCAAACGTCACACCGCGGTAGGTGACAATTGCAGAGCTATACCGGGTAGAAGACAAGATGGCACCTAACTTTGAAAATAAGTGACAAACACCTACTAGACACTGAATCCTGCTATTATGGCATCCATCTTGTGTTCTTAACCGTAGCAACAATGAAGGTGCTCATAATACTAACAAATAAACTTTGCATGAAGAGATGATCAGAAATGAATTCTAACTACGTAAATAAGCAACTCTGCAAGGAAATAACAGCGATAGGATAAAATGAAGCAGTAAGGAAAGAAATTCCGGAAATCAGTTATATTATACAAGACGCGAGAGTTTATGCGTAATGAAAACCGTACTTACATCAGTCGTTTTGCGCACTGCTGTTATTTTTCGAATTTTTCTCTTTGTTTTTTATACTTCCTCGATTTCGTTCAGTACTTCCTTTACGGCTTCCCGATGTCCACCGGATGATGTCATGAAACAATAACAGAACAGATTAAAATTTTTTTTATCAGGTCCCTGTTCGGGCGCCAGATCTAGTATGATAAAAAAAAATTATTATCACTATTAAATATATTTCAATTCTTTCAATTTAGATCGGTATTTCATACTAGAATGTCGTGTTCCCAGTTTGGCACAGCTTTGCCACAGGAGACACGAAAGCGGTCGAAGACGTCCGTCTTCTGGTCGGCTCCTGATCGTTGTCAGAAGGAGGCTAGTTTTTGATTACGCAAAGACTTCTATTACTTGGAAAAGAACAACCCGGATTTCTTTACGTAATGAGTATGAATTTTATAATTACCTAAGGGACCTTTAACAATGAACAGTAAAAAAAAAATGCATTTGCAAATGAAATCATTCATAAATGGGGCAGCTATGAATTGTATAGAAGACAAGGAGCGGCCTTCTGTACACGACCAGGATGCCGCAGTATTTTCTGCTGTAGTAAAGGCTTTTTGACATTTCTAAAAATAATATGGCCTGGAGGTTAAAAAAGAAGTATAAAGGAAAAGAATAGAATAAGAAATCTGGTAAACACTAAATATATTCTAATAATTCTCACAAGCAATTAGAGCTACTTTATAGACAGCATAACTTACATAAGTAATTATCTAACTCTATGGTGCGATCACATTTCAGCCTGTCCTTTACTAGCTCCTATGTTCGCGTTTTTGTCACAAGTTACAGTCACTTTTCTCCTTCGTTAAAGACAATTCTTGCACTGTTCAACACCTCCGATAACAATAGCTTGCCGAGTTACAGTTTCGAACATAAATTACTTGAATGTTATTAATTAATAATGTTGTCTGCGCGCTGGCAAGACCGCTCACTTTTTTAGCTTAAAGTCGACCTCCTTTACGCTTTCACACCACAAGCAGAAGTACATTAAAATCTGAAGATCTACAAACGTTTTCTACCGTCATCTTTTATTTAGATCGAAGCGGAACGACAGTTCAGCTTCTGTTAAAATGTTTCTTTGACTGCGCAATCGATGTATTAGCGTCCGCGCTAGATGCGCATCTTTACAGTTACGTAAATTATACAAAACAAATGTCTTTCAAAGAATACTCAAAACTTTCGTAGTACGGAAATACCAATAATATTACATCGCTTCCCGCGTGAGGAGTAATGAGTCTGAAAGATCGTTACGACTCACGCGCAGTCGTAATATTATTGGATTCACGTACTTAGTGAATGAAGTATTTAAGGATGTCTCCTTGTAGGGAGCAAAACAGACATAACATAAGGCACATAGAATTATATGCGTTTCATACTAAGTCGTCAAAGCTACTCACAGTTGCTTGATCATTAACAAACTTGGTTGTGGCATGATGTCATCATAAGTGTTCAAGGATTTAACATAGGTTCTCAAGAATTACTCTCATTCAGTCAATTGAAACATTGAAATACTAACATAGATACAAGTACAAATTAAATACACATACAGATACAAAATACATAAATATTGACAATAAGAAAAAAAATCTATTACAGTATTGGTGCATTTCCACCAATTGTGAACAGAACATAAAACTTTTATCAGTCTTTCTCGTAGCGACGTCACTCTTCACTTTGTAGTTGGGAGTATTTCCCATGAACTCGGGTGATTTTCACAGGGGAATTCTTTCATCACCTGTCACTTCTCACTGCACTAAAACTGGGGATCACCTTTTCACATTCTGGTGGAAAAACACTGGGAATTTCACTATGTGAAGGGGGAAGTGATATTTCTTGACTCGACGATCCACCGGGTCATGTCGGGAATCAGGAAAGTTGATGACTGGTTCAATGACGAATGAGTCAGTTTGGTGGCTGTCTTAATCTCATTCCAATTCATGTTTCAGCACATGAAAATACAGAAAAAAAATCTGTATTAGGACTTGCTCATTAACTAGCATCTTAATCTAAGGGAATATAGAGTAAGAATTTAAGACAATAAAAATTACTACATAGACTATGTACATATACATTATATATTATTCATATTTTGTGTCTAGGTTTTATGTTCTTTCGTTAGCAAATATTAGCAAAACACGTTTCATCTGGTACAGGTCTTTCTTAAGCAATGTATTTAGCAATATTGCCGTAGCAATTTTTATAGTTAAGGAAAAGTCATCATTAGTGTCCTTTAAATGTAAATATAGTAAAATCGTGCGTAGTTTATCAACGTTTTATTATTTTTATGTCCATTTTCATCTCAAACCTGGAGCACGCTTGCGCCCGTTATGAAGAGAAATGCTTATTGTTGAGTACGGGCCGGCGAGCAGTCATTGACTGTTGCCACAGTGCTTCACAGTCACGTGGTAACGAACTGGCGGTTTAACAGCGTTGGCAGTCCGCGTCCTGCGCGAGGCAGATAGTTCTGTGGCTGCCAACCTTTCTTTTAACTTGTGCATTTTGTTGAATCGTGGGTACTGGAGCAGCTCGTCAAGGCGACATGGTCAACCTGGACGGTAAATTGACTGCACCAGCGACGAAGAACAGTCATCGATGAAAATGACTACTGTCTCCTATTGCAGTAAGTACAATAGCTTGTCTATCCTTTGACTGATAGTCACTGTATCGTCGTTGCAACGTGAGAATACTTGTAATGCTACTTCACACGCGGCACATCACTCGTGTCCATAAGTTTATTACAGTTCTGATTCACACAAGAGATAACTAGTTTCTCGTGCCCATACATGTGTCAAATTACTATTTTACACACGTGTCCATCATTTTGTCACAGAGTCACACGCAGCAATCCATACGTGTCCATATAGGTCTCTCTATACCACAGAGTAGCACAGGTAATGCTAAAATTACTTATAATGAAAGGATCATTTACAAAATATACATAGTTTTTTTTTAATTACTGTCCAAGACCTAACGAAAAACGTGTTTGCTATTCTGAATGCTGCTTCTGAAGCACGTTAGATTTTATATATATTTTAAATCTGATTCTTTTCCTTTTCTTATTGTTCTATAACAGCCCCTTTTTTTTTCATTTATTCGGTTACATCAATAATCAGTAAATATACCCACTTTGGCGTGCCGAACAGTTCACGTTCAAAACTTCATCTAGCAGAAATCGGGAAAATTATTCCTATTTCCTGGGATGCTTTTGTTCACAGCAAATCAGATTTACATCACGTTTCGATAAGTAACCGCAGATACGCATTAACCAACGAGCCACGATCGTCAATACACACAATATACACACGTCAAGTCTTTTGAACCAATTTCCAAATTTCTTCCCCTACCGGGTAGGGTAGAAAGGTAAGAACGCTAAAGAAGAAAACTACAATGGGATAGTGCAAGGAAATGAAAGATACGAAGATAGATAATAGGTGAAATAATCAGTTGAGCAAATTCATTCTTCGGCTCCACCGTTTTTAATGTCATCCACGTGGCATAACTTGACTTCAGTATTAAAATTTCGCACAAATCCGTTTCCAAAGCATCTTCAAATATATCTCAACATCACGGCATGCGGACATAGCAGAAGAATATAAGCAGATTATCTCAGTCCTCAACTAGGTGTCTTGATATCGAAGGTTTCTGTACAATACTCGTGACATAGGAATAGTCTCTCTAAGTTTCTCCAATACAGGACCTAATTCTTATTATAAATGCAAATTTCTTAACTGGTTGACTCATAGTAACAAATAAATTAAGGTTGCTCTCCAGTTGCGAGTACCATTATTCATTTCTTTGTACATTAACTATATGTTGCTGCTTATACTCGGTGTAATCTACAGATTACAATGTATCAGTTTTGCATCGTACATGGTTCTAGCGACTTAAAATATCAATCCTTTGAAGGCTTAACTTAGGTTAATACTTCACATATACGGACATTCTGGTCTGAATGAGGGATTTAAAGAAAACCTTTACTACTTGGTAAAAAGGAGATTTGCCATAACTTAAAACTAAAGCAGCAGGTGGCACTTTGGCATATCCCTTACTCAATCCAACGACTGCAGTCTTCTCGTGCTCAAGAAACTTAAAACTACCTTAAAACTAAAGCAAATCTTATTTTCCAAATACACTCCTGGAAATTGAAATAAGAACACCGTGAATTCATTGTCCCAGGAAGGGGAAACTTTATTGACACATTCCTGGGGTCAGATACATCACATGATCACACTGACAGAACCACAGGCACATAGACACAGGCAACAGAGCATGCACAATGTCGGCACTAGTACAGTGTATATCCACCTTTCGCAGCAATGCAGGCTGCTATTCTCCCATGGAGACGATCGTAGAGATGCTGGATGTAGTCCTGTGGAACGGCTTGCCATGCCATTTCCACCTGGCGCCTCAGTTGGACCAGCGTTCGTGCTGGACGTGCAGACCGCGTGAGACGACGCTTCATCCAGTCCCAAACATGCTCAATGGGGGACAGATCCGGAGATCTTGCTGGCCAGAGTAGTTGACTTACACCTTCTAGAGCACGTTGGGTGGCACGGGATACATGCAGACGTGCATTGTCCTGTTGGAACAGCAAGTTCCCCTGCCGGTCTAGGAATGGTAGAACGATGGGTTCGATGACGGTTTGGATGTACCGTGCACTATTCAGTGTCCCCTCGACGATCACCAGTGGTGTACGGTCAGTGTAGGAGATCGCTCCCCACACCATGATGCCGGGTGTTGGCCCTGTGTGCCTCGGTCGTATGCAGTCCTGATTGTGGCGCTCACCTGCACGGCGCCAAACACGCATACGACCATCATTGGCACCAAGGCAGAAGCGACTCTCATCGCTGAAGACGACACGTCTCCATTCGTCCCTCCATTCACGCCTGTCGCGACACCACTGGAGGCGGGCTGCACGATGTTGGGGCGTGAGCGGAAGACGGCCTAACGTTGTGCGGGACCGTAGCCCAGCTTCATGGAGACGGTTGCGAATGGTCCTCGCCGATACCCCAGGAGCAACAGTGTCCCTAACTTGCTGGGAAGTGACGGTGCGGTCCCCTACGGCACTGTGTAGGATCCTACGGTCTTGGCGTGCATCCGTGCGTCGCTGCGGTCCGGTCCCAGGTCATCGGGCGCGTGCACCTTCCGCCGACCACTGGCGACAACATCGATGTACTGTGGAGACCTCACGCCCCACGTGTTGAGCAATTCGGCGGTACGTCCACCCGGCCTCCCGCATGCCCACTATACGCCCTCGCTCAAAGTCCGTCAACTGCACATACGGTTCACGTCCACGCTGTCGCGGCATGCTACCAGTGTTAAAGACTGCGATGGAGCTCCGTATGCCACGGCAAACTGGCTGACACTGACGGCGGCGGTGCACAAATGCTGCGCAGCTAGCGCCATTCGACGGCCAACACCGCGGTTCCTGGTGTGTCCGCTGTGCCGTGCGTGTGATCATTGCTTGTACAGCCCTCTCGCAGTGTCCGGAGCAAGTATGGTGGGTCTGACACACCGGTGTCAGTGTGTTCTTTTTTCCATTTCCAGGAGTGTACGTAGAGTACCTTCTTCAATCACTTCATATCTTTCAAGCTCCATCATTACTTCATGACCACTTCACTCAAATGATTACGTCACCTGCAGAATACATGTACATGCTGTTGATTCACTTACTTTCTAAACAGATCACACTCTTGTTTCAAGTTGCAGCTTAACATAATAAATGATTTTTTTTTTTAAATGTTTTTCATGGTACTTCTTCAGGTCTACATGGTGGTAAAGTCCTTTTATTCGTCCACTAACTGGATCTGCCAACACGTAACAACCAATATGTGGCTTCCTGACTATAACAAACGGTCCTTCGTATAAGTGTTGCCACTTACGATTTTTACGTAAGATGAGAGATGGTTTGAAGTGTGTTCTCAGAAGAACACGCTCGTTCAGGCGATACGACAGAACTTTATTGACATGCTTGTCAAATGCCTTTTTTCTTAAATTGGCATGAGTTGTGAGAGAGATCAGGGCTTGTCTTAACTTATTATCTAGGTTGACTTCTGGACCTTGTATCTTGGGGATAGGATCAGTCCATTCATTGCTTTCCTTTTGCCTGGAGATTAGTTCTTCTGAAGGTGTGAAACTAGTCGAAGTGTGTTTTTAGTTTTTCGCATGTTCATTAGATTGAATTTCGCTCACAATTACTTTTGAAGTACCGGGCGGTACACTCGGTACGAAGTTTGCTTCCGTATTCCACCTACGTTGCGAGCTATTTGCCGGAATTTCAGTCGAGATGGTGTGTGTTGGCGGGTTTGCTCGGGCTAATAGATGCGAGAATTTTGAGGTTCATGATTTTGACTTTGATAGTTGGTAAAAGGAGGAGGACTATTCCTAAAGTTTGGAGCATACTGTTGTTTGTATTGCTTGGAAGGATCTGGAGCATTTCTCCCTTGAGAACAGTGCTGGAATCTAGGCTGGTTACCATACTGCTGTTGACTGTTGGTGTTAATCCAACGTCCTTTTCCATTGAAATTATTATTATTTTGGCGATCGTTATTGTAGTGATAGCGATTATTGTAATTAACTGGTGAATTACCGTATTGCTGTTGTGTTGTCTGGTATATGGGGTGGTACCTGTTTTGATCCTGGAATTTATGTTTCTGCTTCCCGTTACGGCGATAGTAGTTGTTATTATCACACGGAAGGTCGTGTCCTTTACTGTTGTTGGGTTGGTATGACATACCTGAGTCTGCGCCTACACCGTGCGGCTGTGTAGTGTGCGGGCCAAGATTACAATTACTCCGCGCACTAGCACGCACGTCTTCTTGAATCATGTCAAGGTTGTCAAGTACTGACAGAAAAGCCTCCGTGTCGTCGTCACTGACATTTACTAACTTCTCCCTGATTGATACCGGTAGCTTTGACTTAAGAATCATAATTACGTCCTTCGGGGAAATGGGCGTGTCCCAATATTGTATTTTTCGCAGGTATTTCTCGAAGTACCTACGGAGACCAGCACTTCTCGTATTAAATGGTTCAGCATTATATACCTCCTTTCTAAGGCGTTGTTGTATGCCTGAACTCCAGAATTTGTTCAGAAATTGCTTTTCGAAGTCAACGTAATTATTACATCTGTCAATTACTTCTGTTCCCCAGACAGAACCCTCTCCTTGAATGTAACCTACTATAAAGCGCATACGTTGCTTGTCATCCCAACTCTCAGAAAAACACCATTAAATGACTTCAGAAAAACCATTGGGTGGATGTTGCGTTTCTCTGGCAGAAAAGGCTGGAATACGCGGTGCTTGAGAACGCTTTCTTCTTTCATGAGCTCGACAAGAGTTACTTGATCATTCTGGTTGCGTACTAAAGGATTCTTACTACTGTGTCCATGTACAAGTGGAGAGAATTCTACACGAGACACGGGATTATTATTGTATTCATGTTCTGAAGAAAGCAAGTGTGAATGCTCACTTCTATTGTCATTAGGAAAATCATTGACTTGTCGTTTCAACTGCTCGATTTCCTCAGTGAGGTGTCGTTTCCACTCGGGAAGATCTCGGTGAAAAACTCTACGAATCTCTCCTAATTCAGTGAGAATCGTATCTCCTGATGTACCTGGAGCAGCTAAAACTTCAACTGTGGCTGACTTAACGGCTTCTTTTAAGTCGTGTTGAACCTTGTTTGCTATGTACTGTTCCTTAGTCTCGACCCATTCTACAAATTCTTTTCCTATCGTGGAACGTACGTTGGCTGCAGCATCATTCACCCTCTTTTCAATGTTTGTTTCGGATAGCGCCTGTGTCAGGTCATTGACCTGGCCTTGCAGAGTGACGACATTGTCTGCAAGCTTGTTTACTTTAGCTCCGACCTCAGCGGACTTTTTTGAAACTTCTGTTGTAACTGCCTGGCAACTTTCGATTTGTACTTTGATGTCTTTGTGCACGTTACCTACTGTGCTCTCACATGCATCTACCTTCTGCAGAATACCTTCTATCCTTTCATTAACTTTAGTACTTAATTCCGAAATATATTCCACCGTGACTGTCCTAATTCTTGCCTCTAAGTTGGCATCAATATTATCTAACCTATTTTTCATTGTACCAATCATGGTATTCAGGTCAAACCATTTTCGCTCTGTCTCCCGTTCCTTTTCCCTTTCTTTTTGTTCCCTTTCTTGTCTATCTCGTTGTTTTTGTAATTTATAAGCTTCCCCTTCCCGTTTCTCCTGTTCTCTTTCTTGAAAAAAAAATCTCATCATTTCAACCATCAAATTTTCTCCCGCTTGCTGTGACGATGATTGCTGTGACGATACGTCACGCACATCACGATCGTCTGCCGTTCTCTCCATTCGCGAATGGGGTCTGCCTGTTCCCGTTCGCGGACGTAGTGGGTATGACTTGACAACTGTGTCATCACCGTCATCCACACTGTTTGTCGGCTTTCCTTTGTCATCTGCCATGTTTATTTTCAAGTATGTGACGTAACTGCTCAAAGAAATATTTCGCGGCACGTCGATCGTCAACTCTCAGATGCGCGCGCTGATAGTCAAACGTCACACCGCGGTAGGTGACAATTGCAGAGCTATACCGGGTAGAAGACAAGATGGCACCTAACTTTGAAAATAAGTGACAAACACCTACTAGACACTGAATCCTGCTATTATGGCATCCATCTTGTGTTCTTAACCGTAGCAACAATGAAGGTGCTCATAATACTAACAAATAAACTTTGCATGAAGAGATGATCAGAAATGAATTCTAACTACGTAAATAAGCAACTCTGCAAGGAAATAACAGCGATAGGATAAAATGAAGCAGTAAGGAAAGAAATTCCGGAAATCAGTTATATTATACAAGACGCGAGAGTTTATGCGTAATGAAAACCGTACTTACATCAGTCGTTTTGCGCACTGCTGTTATTTTTCGAATTTTTCTCTTTGTTTTTTATACTTCCTCGATTTCGTTCAGTACTTCCTTTACGGCTTCCCGATGTCCACCGGATGATGTCATGAAACAATAACAGAACAGATTAAAATTTTTTTTATCAGGTCCCTGTTCGGGCGCCAGATCTAGTATGATAAAAAAAAATTATTATCACTATTAAATATATTTCAATTCTTTCAATTTAGATCGGTATTTCATACTAGAATGTCGTGTTCCCAGTTTGGCACAGCTTTGCCACAGGAGACACGAAAGCGGTCGAAGACGTCCGTCTTCTGGTCGGCTCCTGATCGTTGTCAGAAGGAGGCTAGTTTTTGATTACGCAAAGACTTCTATTACTTGGAAAAGAACAACCCGGATTTCTTTACGTAATGAGTATGAATTTTATAATTACCTAAGGGACCTTTAACAATGAACAGTAAAAAAAAAATGCATTTGCAAATGAAATCATTCATAAATGGGGCAGCTATGAATTGTATAGAAGACAAGGAGCGGCCTTCTGTACACGACCAGGATGCCGCAGTATTTTCTGCTGTAGTAAAGGCTTTTTGACATTTCTAAAAATAATATGGCCTGGAGGTTAAAAAAGAAGTATAAAGGAAAAGAATAGAATAAGAAATCTGGTAAACACTAAATATATTCTAATAATTCTCACAAGCAATTAGAGCTACTTTATAGACAGCATAACTTACATAAGTAATTATCTAACTCTATGGTGCGATCACATTTCAGCCTGTCCTTTACTAGCTCCTATGTTCGCGTTTTTGTCACAAGTTACAGTCACTTTTCTCCTTCGTTAAAGACAATTCTTGCACTGTTCAACACCTCCGATAACAATAGCTTGCCGAGTTACAGTTTCGAACATAAATTACTTGAATGTTATTAATTAATAATGTTGTCTGCGCGCTGGCAAGACCGCTCACTTTTTTAGCTTAAAGTCGACCTCCTTTACGCTTTCACACCACAAGCAGAAGTACATTAAAATCTGAAGATCTACAAACGTTTTCTACCGTCATCTTTTATTTAGATCGAAGCGGAACGACAGTTCAGCTTCTGTTAAAATGTTTCTTTGACTGCGCAATCGATGTATTAGCGTCCGCGCTAGATGCGCATCTTTACAGTTACGTAAATTATACAAAACAAATGTCTTTCAAAGAATACTCAAAGCTTTCGTAGTACGGAAATACCAATAATATTACATGCCATACGATCATTTTTTTGCTCTGTTCGTTAAATTTGTTAATAATTGTAAATCAGCGAGATTTCCTGCGGTCTCAAATAAACTTTAGGTATTTTCTAATACCGCAAGCTTTTTTATCTCATCGTATACCAAATCCTTCTTTTGCAGCACCCTCTATGTCCTGAGCTACGTCGAAATTTCATATTGTTTTCTGATGTACCAAACATGGTAAGCACTAACAAACTTGCTACGATGACCAAACAAACAAAAATAAAACTTTACTATTGTGCACTCAAATACTCAAGAAGGAATCAAATCTACACTGTACTATTACGCCGACTGTCTATCTAATAAAGTAATTCACAACTGTCACACGACATAAAATTTCACAAATTAAACACAAAATTTTAAGTTCATTGCCTGAAAAAGAAGTACAGCATTAGCAAAGTTAGAGAAGTGCTATTTTTTTCTTTCGAGAAATCACACACTATCTGACCACATATCGCCTAAAGAACCAACGAACTATCCTGGCAGAAAGGTGGGTACATGTAACCTCCCCACTATATTTGTTTTTGTGTGGAACTTAGTCCTGCTTTACCTACCACTCTAAAGAAAATAAACGAATTACCGAAAACTACGTCTCTACAAATTGTTATCTAACTTACCGTATGCTTAACTTTGATTAAACAGAACCTAATCTGAACTGAACTGTAACTGATCTGAATGCGACTTGTTGTATTAAATGCGCAGCTGAAGTAAAACCATTATCTGGCCCTAATAAAAATTTTCACTTACCTCGTGTCGACACAACGTTGTTGCAGATTTCTCGAATGCACAACAACAAACAGCAAGCACCCAACGGCTAAGCTGGATTTCCATTTCTAAATACATATTCGTGCTGTTGCATGTGCTAATGCCTAATGACTAACAGCGGGATGGGGAGAGTAACTATTCCTATGAAACAGTATGCCTAGACAACGACTGTAGAATGAATTATTTATTCAGAAGAGAGAGTAATAATTTGCTTGATCTACACACACAACGTGGGTCTGAACAATACTATGCTTTTAGTATATAATTATTTAAAGAGGGTACAATGTTAACAGAGAATTTCCATAAAAATCAAACAACTTAATCAATTAATATGGTAATGCATGACGCAGGAAAGTGGTGTGGTCTTTCTCTCAGCTCTGAGCATATTAAGTAGCTGACAATAATCTTTCCTAGACGTGCAGTTCAGCAGACATACCTCAAACTCCTACTCTTCTGAACATAACATTATTCAAAATTTATATTCTCGTAACATTCTAGTATATTCATGTTATTCATCCTTGGTGTCCTTCGCGTTATTTTCCATCTAACAGGTACAATCACAAGTCAACACAGGACTACTGAATACGTCAATCACCCACAACACTACAACTAAAAATGTATCAGACTGCGCCGAAGCAACGACTGTGTCACGACAAGGGCCAAGATTGTTTAACAGTACGTAACTTTCTCTCTCTCTCTCTCACGTGCACATATATGACGTACAAAAACCAAAATGACATGAGCACCTTACAACTCTACCACACATGAAAGCTACGTAAGAACCGTTTGCAGGAGTATGACAGTTGATTTCATTTATCTTGTAAGTGTAAATTTTACGTTTCCAGACGCACATTTCTTTGTAAAAAGTCGCGTGTAGAACGTGTAGGAGTTTGTAAAGTAAGTTGAGGAACACGCAGTGTAAGAGCACCCATCTCTCTGGGTTTGGTCTCCCTAGGTCCTGAGAGTCTCCAGGCGGCAGGCTCTTATCGTTCCGTGTCAGCCGCAGGAACTCGCCTGTGTGAGGCGATTAGTTCAAGTCGGCGTATTGTTATCATGGCCCCCTTTCACACGGGAGACGGTGCGTCTGTGCGAACCGTGCTATAGGGTCTTGAGAACGCGTTGCCGATGTCCAACTCAGCGCAGCTTAGTTGTCCCGTGATAGCTCTACTATCACCTTTTAGCGTATTGTTACTTTAACCATTCCGGCAGGTACCCTATCTTATGGAGCAAGCTGTAATAGTCGCCTCAGCTCTCGTCATTTTGATCTTCTTCTTCTCTTCAGGCATTAGGCGAAATTGCCTGTTACGGCACCCATCGTTGCCGAGGTTTTCTTCTATTGCTTCTTCCTGGACGCTTATAATCTCTAGCCGTTAAGAGCAGTCTGTTAGTCTCCATTCTTTGTAAGCGTTCGTTCCATTTTCTCCTATATTCTATAATTTTATCATCGTACTATAAACTTAAGTAATAAGTCACGGCTGCAAAGTACTAACGCGGATTCTTTACAGACGAATGGAAGAACTAGTAGAAGCCGACCTAGGGGAAGATCAGTTTGGATTCCGTAGAAATATTGGAACACGTGAGGCAATACTGACCCTACGACTTATCTTAGAAGCTAGATTAAGGAAAGGCAAACCTACATTCCTAGCATTTGTAGACTTAGAGAAAGCTTTTGACAATGTTGACTGGAATACTCTCTTCCAAATTTTGAAGGTGGCAGGGGTAAAATACAGGGAGCGAAAAGCTATTTACAATTTGTACAGATACCAGATGGCAGTAATAAGAGTCGAGGGGTATGAAAGGGAAGCAGTGGTTGGGAAGGGAGTGAGACAGGGTTGTAGCCTCTCCCCGATGTTGTTCAATCTGTATATTGAGCAAGCAATGAAGGAAACAAAAGAAAAACTTGGAGTAGGTATAAAATCCATGGAGAAGATATAAAAACTTTAAGGTTCGCCGATGACATTGTAAAGTAAGTTGAGGAACACGCAGTGTGAAAGCACCCATATCTCTGGGTTTGGTCTCCCTAGGTCCTTAGAGTCTCCAGGGGGCACATGAAAGCTACGTAAGAACCGTTTGTAGGAGTATGACAGTTGATTTCATTTATCTTGTAAGTGTAAATTTAACGTTTCCAGACGCACATTTCTTTGTAAGTGTCTTGAAAGGAGGATATAAGATGAACATCAACAAAAGCAAAACAAGGATAATGGAATGTAGTCGAATTAAGTCGGGTGATGCTGAGGGAATTAGATTAGGAAATGAGACACTTAAAATAGTAAAGGAGTTCTCCTATTTGGGGAGCAAAATAAATGATGATGGTCGAAGTAGAGAGGATATAAAATGTATACTGGCAATGGCAAGGAAAGCATTTCTGAAGAATAGAAATTTGTTAATATCGAGTATAGGTTTAAGTGTCAGGAAATCGTTTCTGAAAGTATTTGTATGGAGTGTAGCCATGTATGGAAGTGAAACATGGACGATAAATAGTTTGGACAAGTAGAGAATAGAAGCTTTCGAAATGTGGTGCTACAGAAGAATGCTTAAGATTAGATGGGTAGATGACATAATTAATGAGGAAGTATTGAATAGGATTGGGGAGAAGAGAAGTTTGTGGCACAACTTGACTAGAAGAAGGGATCGGTTGGTAGGACATGTTCTCAGGCATTAAGGGATCACCAGTTTAGTATTGGAGGGCAGCGTGGAGGGTAAAATTCATAGAGGGAGACCAAGAGATGAATACACTAAGCCGATTCAGAAGGATGTAGGCTGCAGTAGGTACTGGGAGATGAAGAAGCTTGCTCAGGATAGAGTAGCATGGAGAGCTGCATCAAACCAGTCTCAGAACTGAAGACCACAACAACTAAAAAATTTTGTTCTTCTCTAATATCTTGATCCTTAGCCTCTCTTCTATTGAACAATCTGTAATTGGGATCAAGAAATCATTCCTTGCGACCGAATGTGGCTGTCTTGCTTTTTGCTAATCACCCACGTCTCACTTCAGTAGAGCAGTGTGGAAACTGCAGCTGTTTTGTAGAATTTAATTTCAATATTTTTTCTTGTTTTGTTTTTAAGGTTTCTGCTAGTTGTTGCACATACACGGCTGAATTTACTAAGCTTAATCTCTATATGTTTGCTTGAGCCACAAATCACCTCACATCCTAGGTAAAAAGTCTTCTGATCTACCACTATTTTTGCTAAAATGTGCTCTTTCCACCCAAAAGCCATTGCCCTTGTTCTTTCTATTCAGATCTCCATTTAACATTTCGTACTTACTTGCTTCAGGAACTAAATTTATTTCTGAATGTTCTCTTCTTTATCTGATGCGATCACTGCTTCATCAGCATATAGTAAGTTATTCAAAAGAATCCTCCTGTCTAAGTATGTATCTTTTAGAAATTCCGTTTTCCGTATGTGCATTATTTCATGTATGAAAATGTTATACAGAGATGGGGAGATACAGCAGCTTTGTCCAACTCTTTTGTTAACTGGTATCTCATTAGTAATTTTTCCGTTGAGTTCTAGAGCGTCAGTCATTTTTAGCGCACTTATTAGATATTTCGGATACCCGCGTTTCGTCGTTATCTTCCAAAGTTTCTGCCTACTGACGTCGTCAAACCTGATAAAGGCAGTGTGTATTTTTTTATTATATTCTGTTGTAAAATAAAAATTGCATTTATCGTTGAGCATTCTTTGCTGGAAGCCATTTGTTCCTCACGCACCACTACTTCCGTAATGTTTTTAAGTGTTATGTTTAAAATCTTAGCATATATCTTGTATGCTGATTCCAGTAAACTTATTCCTCTGTTGTTACTGCGTAGACTTTTGTCTCCTTTTTTTAAAAGTTATTGTCCCTCAAGCAATCTTCCAGTCTTTGGAGATAATCTTGATCGTCCAATATTCCGTTAAGAAATGTAACAGTCGTAGGTGTAACATCATTTCTCCATATTTTAGCAATTCTCTTCCTGTCACTTCTATATTCTTAAATGATGTTAAGCCAGACGCTACTCTGTTCGACTGAATATCATCTAGTTTCTTCTCATCTGCTGTTTTAATTTCAGTTTCGACATTATGATGAAACGAAAAATACATGACGTGAATAATTGTGTCTCACAAGAACCTGTTATTCAGTAAATAAACTTCACGATGAGTTTCGACTAGTAGCTAAAATGTTTTCCTATTTATGTCGTATATTTGTACAATGTTGAAACTATTCTTTCAAACGATAAAATCCATCTCGCACAGTTCAATAAGCCGACCGTAGCACCTACCTTGCTATGCATATCATGCTCTGTTAGTGCCAGCGAGCCATACAATAGCACCTCAGTAATTTTTCCTTCTGATATATCTATTGGTTCCTCTCTATCAATACCAAGAAGTCCAAACAATAACTGAAGAAGAAACCGAACAGGCTCACCTCATATCCCGTGACCGTTCTCTTGTCATTATTAAACCACTCAAACACCTTGAACTGACTACGAAAAGCCAATAAGGAAGTTTCACCCGCCCTCTCTTCACCCCCCCTCCCCCCTCAACCAACCATCCGCCGAAAGTCCACATAGACTAAAACTACGAACCAGCTTAAAATGCGCTAGATTCCACAGTTACCACAGACAACCCCAGTAATATCATTCATTCCATACTCACATATGTAAATATTACATGGATCTCTACCCTTCCCAAACATTTACAATTCTTCCAAATCATTCAGCTTCATGCTCTCTTCTTCGCTATCCTTACCTGATCACTCTCCTCTACCCATATAGTGGACCAGGTGATAATGTTTCCACATATAGTCAAATACCTGAAAGCCTTCGTCACTTTCCTAGGAAACCGAAATTCGACACCTCGTTGTATCCCCCGTTCTTCAGGACCTTGGCCGTTTGGTGCAGTTGTCATATGCTCTACCATAAGCTTTACCTTTTTCCAGGGTAATTTCAGCCGCCTTCCCCGCCCACACTATGATGTAATTTATGAAATCTGCTCATATAATCAATAATAATCTAACATACTACTTATTTCCTCCTGAATGTTCCAACATATCCTTCCCTTGCGTAACTGTAATCGTACTTCACCTACCGGCATCTATATCCCGTCTCTTCACAGTCCTCAATACTCAACCCACAGCCTTCTTTTACAGCTCTTCCTTTCTAGTCCCATCTGCGTCGAAATCCCTTATCTTGAACGTGTTTCCAAAAGTCCACAGTACTCGTATTATAATCCACGTTGGACCGATAATCTCAGACGTCACGGTAATCTCATCACAGATCAAATCTTTGTTTCTGTTCTCATCGTCATATTTTCATGCCTGTTTAATTGGTTTCTTCAAAGCTTGAGAAGCATCAAAATGTCTATCGTTAGCTAGCCCCGTACTGGAGGGATTTTAAATAAGTCTAATAAAATAATGGCAAAGACCAAAATCAGAAATTCCCCGCTGGAACCGAGGGTTGTAACACAGATCTTATTTATTATAATTACACTGAACGAGGAAAAATTGGATGTAGTGCCAGAGTGCTATCGATGAAAAACATATGAAGCTTTTTGTATCCAACCCGAAAACTCAAGCTAGAAACATTAAGTTGGTTCGCCGGCCGAAGTGGCCGTGCGGTTAAAGGCGCTGCAATCTGGAACCGCAACACCGCTACGGTCGCAGGTTCGAATCCTGCCTCGGGCATGGATGTTTGTGATGTCCTTAGGTTAGTTAGGTTTAACTAGTTCTAAGTTCTAGGGGACTAATGACCTCAGCAGTTCAGTCCCATAGTGCTCAGAGCCATTTGAACCATTAAGTTGGTTCCAGAATTGACCGGTCTCAACAACGAAAGTGTTTTCTATCACCAGTCCATATATAAAGACAAAAGGACAAAAACAACGCAACATACACGACCAAATGATGGATTTGTCACTCAGATGACATCAAATGTCTAGTCCACTTTCGAAGTCACTGAGCCCTCTTGACCGATCTATTCTGTTATTATGTTTCCTCTACTGACATCACAGTACTCCCATGGAGGGTCCACCTCTGTTGACAACTATTTGTCAACCGCGCATTACATACGGGTGATCAGGTACTTTTGATCAACATTGTAGGTTTCCCGTGGTCTCCTGACACGCTCACGACCCCACATGAATTGAGCAGTGTGATGCGTCCACGGCAACATACAAGTGCCACTGGAAGTATCTACGTGTAGCTTTTGCTCTGTACTAACATAGAAACCAGGCCTACTAACCACTCTACAGAAAGCCCAAAACAGACTAAAATTATTAACCGGCGACCGAATACGGACATTATTTCCACTACCGTCTTCAACAGCTACATCTTTTTGATGCAGCCAGTCCTCGGCTATGCCAATGTATCCTGAAGACCCACTCCACCAAACTTCTGTCATTCTCTCTAAATTCTTGTGTACCAAACACACTTCACATTGCTTTCTGCACCAGTTTACTCTCCCCTAGACGAATATACCAGTATAACAGTTTCCTGGCCCTCCTCTCTCTCTCTCTCTCTCTCTCTCTCTCTCTCTGTCTGTCTCACACACACACACACACACACACACACACACACACACAAACACACACTGAACACTTCTGTACATTCTATACATCCCACGTATTCGACTGCAGCAGCCCCGTTCACTCTATGCAGTTTCAACAAGCGATAATATCCACCCTGACATTTGGCCTTCCTACCACATTCAACCCAGTCTCTATCTTCCTCACGTCAGTGCTCCCTCTTCCTTTGCCATCTTCAAATGGCTCTGAGCACTATGGGACTTAACTGCTGTGGTCATCAGTCCCCTACAACTTAGAACTACTTAAACCTAACTAACTTAAGGACATCACACACATTCATGCCCGAATCAGGATTCGAACCTGCGACCGTAGCGGTCACGCAGCTCTAGAGTGTAGCGTCTAGGACCGCACGGCCACTCTGGCCGGCTTGCCATCCTCCCTTACTCTTTCCTCTTCATAAACATGGGTCGGTTTCCAATCTAGTTACATATGTTTTTCTACCACACAGCCTCCCACATCATACCAATTTTTTTTAACAACACCTCCTCCACTGTACCGGATAACAACAAAAATTCTCCTGTTTCATTAACACATAATAACTTACACCAAAAGACTCACTCAACATCTAATTTATCACCTCCTTGTGAATGCTACTCATGTTCAAGTGCAGAGGACTGAAGTCTTTTCAAAGTTTCTTTAAATATTTATCAATGTTAAATCATTTTAATTATTATAAACAGCGTACAATTATTTTATCTTTTGATCTTTAAAGTGTAATTTTTGCTTTCATATAAACACTTTTGGCTGAAGAGCGGAATGATGCATGGTTGACACTTCGTGCCCATAGTTAACATCGTTGTGTGCTGTACTTGTCTTAGATTTTTGTTTTGAACTCTGCTATTGATTGTGCTGAGCTGGAAAGTGCTGTTCGTTTTCGAATCTGCACCTGTTCGCTCTGTGTACTCCTCTCCTTCTATTTCAACTTGGGAAGAGTGATAACAGCCTCTACGCTCATGAGATTGCTCCAAAAATGTATAAGCGGTGACCAGAAAATGTACTCATCCAAAAAGCATTGATTCAGTATCTTGTAGTTACAATCACAGCCCTTGTGTAGTCCTTATACATGCTGCATATTTAACTATAGCTCCACTGTCGTTGACAATGTATTGTATGGAGAGTTTTCACTTTTATCAGCCTACCCTTTCCGGAGGAAACAATCACTAAACGCAACAATTGATGTAACCAGAGTAATGTGTCAGGAACCGTTGCTTACTCATAAATAGCGCATTCGGGGTCTTTATTTACCTGAACGAGTATTATCGTTCGAAAATAGGTCGTCTGATTACTGTACGTCTTGAGCAAGACGACTCACTGAATATTTTGGAATATTATCCAGTAAGTAACGAATATCTCTCTGGATTCTGTAGGAGCTATGGTAACACGGGGCCTCCAGGTTCATAACTTTGCCCGCATTCGAAATGAAGTAAGATATGAAGATTCATTGCAGTATGAAAGTTCACAATATGCAGAATTTGGCTCAGATACGAACTGCAGGCCAAGCGCAACGAAAACTACTTCCAGTGGCTATTCACACCACTCGGTCAGTGGCAGTGGGCAGCGCAAATTGCAATATTTTTAAATTTAAAGCCTAAAAGTATTAAAGGTGTAGGGGGTAATTTTTATCTTATTTTTGTGACTTAGCAACAAAAAAAGTGTGTAACGTTTCAGACACATACATTTGAATGATAGGAAAACATGGGGTAAGACTGGGTAGTCGGGTGAAATCGTGTCATTATTTATGCCTTCTGATGTAGAAAGGCAGAATAACAATCCATTAGTCATGTATTATGTTCGAACATCATCAATTACCTCGGAGGAAACGGTCTATTGACACACACTCAACAGGGGTTTACGAAACATCTTTCTAGTGAAACGCGTCTAGCTCTTTACTCGCAAGAAGTGTTAAGTGCTATCTACAAGGTATTTCAAGTTGATTCCGCACTTCTGGATTTCCCAAAGACTTTTGACACTGTACCACACATGTGGCTTGTAATGAAATTGCATGCCTGTGGAATATCGTCTCAGTTATGTATCAGGATTCATGATTACCTGTCAGAGAGGTCACAGTTCGTAGTTATTGACGCAGAGTCATCGAGAAAAACGGAAGTGAGTTCTGGTGTTCCCCAAGGTAGTGTAGAGAATAAGGTAGAAAGAGAAACATAAGGTTAGCGATCATCCTTTCCTGTTTCTGATCTATATAAACGATTCGGGAGACAATTGAGAGAGAGATTGTTTGCAGCTGACGCTGTCGTTTATCGACTAGTAAACTCATCAAAATATCAAAACAAATTACAAAACGATTTATGAAAGACATATGCACGGTATTGAAATTGGCAATTGGTCCTGAATAACGAAAAGTTTGATGTCATTCACATGAGTGCTAAAAGGAATCAAACTTCGGTTACGCGATGATTCACTCAAATCTAAAGGCTGTAAATTGAACTAAAAGCCTAGAAATTACAATTACGGACAGACAAAATTGGAAGGTACACATAGAAAATGTTGTGGGGAAGGCTTTCCAAAGACTGCGTTTCATTGGCAGGACACTTAGGAAATGTAACACATCTACTACCCTTGTCCGTCCTCTTTTACAATAATGCTGCGCGGTGTGGGATCCTTACCTAATAGGAATGACGGAGTGCATCGAAAAAGTTCAAAGAAGGGCAGCACGTTTTGTATTGTCGCTAAATAGGGGAGAGAGTGTCACTGAAATGATATACGATTTGGCATGGATATAATTTAAAAAAGCGTTTTTCGCTATAGAGAAATCTTCTCACGAAATTCCAGTCACCAGCTTTCTCTTCCGAGTGCGAAAATATTTCTACATAGGGAGAAAGAATCACCATAATAAAATAAGGGAGATCAGAGCTCGTACGGAAAGATATAGGTGTTCATTCTTTCCGTGCGCTATACGAGATTGGAATAATAGAGAATTGTAAGGTTGGTTCGATGAACTCTCTGCCAGGTACTTAAATGTGATTTTCAGAGTATCCATGTAGGTGTATGTGTAGATGTAGTGAAGATAAAAGAACGTACATGTTGGCGTGTAGTTGCTGTTCAGTTCGCCGCGTCTCTGAAGGGAAGTTTGTTTCACGGTATCAACTGAGTCGTATTCATTTGTTTCTGAACTGCGTTTTTTATAGTAATTACACTTATAACACACTATTAAGTCAGGAATATTACATTATTAGTAAGTATTTGTACAGCGGTAAACAATAGGAATTTGGTTCATCAATAGCGTGCTTTTGATTCGTTCCTATAACTCTGGGGTCGATGCAGCATCGGATACGTTTGTGTGGGGGCAAGACCCAGTCTATCCTTTGATAAAAATAGTTCAGACGTCAACTGCTTGTGTTGTGACGACATATTTTGAAACTAGAAGGAGAAGGTTGGGTTCGATTCAAAAATGTCTCTTCCCGGCCCACAAAATCTGCAGTGAAGCAAATGATGGAGAGTGTTATTTTAAGTGTGAATTTTGTGAACAATAATGTTCATTAATCTATAATTCAGTAGGCTGGTCCAGGCGGAGGTTCGAGTCCTCCCTCGGGCATGGGTGTGTGTGTTTGTCCTTAGGATAATTTAGGTTAAGTAGTGTGTAAGCTTGGGGACTGATGACCTTAACAGTTAAGTCCCATAAGATTTCACACACATCTGAACATCATCTATAATTCAGTAAACAATTCAGCTGCTTTTCCATAGAAAATATTGTTTTTCTATATTCCCATAAAGTTAAGTGAGCACCCGGTCTTACCCATCTGGTGGAGTATGATGGGGTAAATTGACTTTTTCTACATAATAACCTCTCATTAAAACAGTACTGAAGCTACGACTTTTCAGGATTAATATGTTGTACCCTGACTAAATATGAAAAGTGCTAGGCTCAATGGCTTAGCTCCAAAGGGCCTTGGAATTTCAGTTACCCGAGCCTACCCCACTTTCCCCAAACTACCATGCAACCTTAATCAGTTATATCTGCTTGAAGAAAGATTATCGTAAGTAACTACTAGCCTTAGGACAGTCAGGGAACATTACGACAACCTCGGCGTCGTTCTTTTCTGCCTGGTGGCTCTTCTGTGAGAACAGAGAAAGCTGAGTTGCACAAGATCACTGTTTAACATCAGTGCGCAATCCTATCGCACATTGACATAAGCTCTATAGTACTATATCTGTGCTCATCTGATCACCTTCTCGGAGTCCGCCTCAGGTAACTGAGTGGCCAGACAGCGTGGTAGTTTAGCGTGCTCGGTCAGAGGGCTGCTCGCCCTCTGCAATAAAAAAAAAACCTCAGTAAAGGAATCAACGATTAACTTAAACTTATGTCTTGTGACATACGTCCAGACCAAACGCAACGAACAATAAAAAAAATGAAAAAAGTGGTCGGCGTAACAGGATGTCAATCCTATGGGCCCAGGTTCGATCCCCGGCTGGGTCGGAGATTTTCTCCGCTCAGGGGCTGGGTGTTGTGTTGTCCTCATTATCATCATTTCATCCCCATTGACGCGCAAGTCACCGAAGCGGCGTCAAATCGAAAGAATTGCACGCGACGAACGGTCTACCCGGCGGGAGGCCCTAGTCACACGACATTTACCTTCTAGAAAATGTTAATGACTTGTTTTTTTCCAGTCCCTGGAGATGCTTCTTGGCCTGAGTGCCCTACAAATAAATTATCTTTTTTTATATTTTGAGCTGCTGTTAGAAAAAGACAGCGGAATCACAGTTTGAGAGTTTATACCAGCTTGCTCTGCAGAGTGTGGCACATTAGGAGGCTGGCTGTGGCACGGCGCCAATTGTCCCTGCTGGGTTCCTTTTGCAGCGGTCAGCCACTGGCGGCCTTGCAGACTGCACTCCTGGGAGCGTAGGCGAATGTGGCCGGAAGGGCGAAGCGTTGTATGGCGAAGGGCGGAGGGCAGAAGGCAGGGGTCTCATCTTGGCCGCCATCCAAGCCTTGATATTCATTGCAGCCACCTTTTTCCGCGGCCTTCCCCAGACTGCGGGGAAGGTGTGGCGAGCAGAGCTGTCGTTATGACGACAACTCCTCCCTCACAATCAGTATGCGGGAGTGGCGGAGCTCTCGCAAACTCAGAAATGTGGCTATTCTGTAATTATACTGAAATATTTTAGGTTTCAACACTAACTACTGCACTTAAACTACACTAACGTCACAGAAGTCATGGGGTACCTCGTAATATTGTGTTGTTTCCTTTTTCCTGGTGGAATGCAGCAACTCGACGTGGCATGGACTCAAAAAGCCGTTGCAACTCCCCTGTAGAAATACTGAGCCATGCCGCGTCTATAGCTGTCCATAACTACCTACGTATGGCCGGTGCAAGACTTTTTGCACGAACTGACTTCACGATTACGCCTCATAAATTTTGATTAGATTCATGTATGCGATCTGTTTGATAAAACCGTTCGCTCGAAATATCCAGAATGTTCTTCAAACCAAATGCGGACAGTTGTGACCCAGTGACATAGGGAATTTCATCCATCAAAATTGATTAGTTGTTTGGGAACATAAAGGCCATGATTGGCTGCTAGTGGTCACCAGTCAATGATCCGTTCAGCTGGACCAGAGGACGCAGTCTGTTACGTACAAACACAACCCACACCATTATGGAGCTATCACCAACTTGCAAAGACCCTTTTTGACAACTTGGGTCCACGGCTTCGTGGGATCTGCGCCGAACTCGATCATCAGCTCTTACCAACTGAAATTTGGACTCATCTGACCAGGCCACTGTTTTCTAGTCGTCTAGGGTCCAGCCGATATGGTCACGATCCCAGGAGATGCGCTGCAAGCGATGTCGTGCCGTTAGCAAAGGCACTCACGTCGATCATCTGCTACCATAGCCCATTAACGTCAAATTTTGCCGCACTGTCCTAGAAGATACGGTCACCGTACGTCCCACATTGATTTCTGTGGTTATTTCATGCAGTGTTGATTGTCTCAAAAAATGGCTCTGAGCACTATGGGACTCAACTGCTGTGGTCATAAGTCCCCTAGAACTTAGAACTACTTAAACCTAACTAACCTAAGGACAGCACACAACACCCAGCCATCACGAGGTAGAGAAAATCCCTGACCCCGCCGGGAATCGAACCCGGGAACCCGGTCGTGGGAAGCGAGAACGCTACCGCACGACCACGAGATGCGGGCTGTTGATTGTCTGTTAGCACTGACAACTCTACTCGAACGCCGCTGCTCTCGGTCGTTAAGTGAAGTCTGTCGACCACTGCGTTGTCCACGGTGGAAGGTGATGATGATGATGAGGTCCCATACTCCAAGGAGTATGGGACGATGCGGAAGACCCTCGCCGCCGAGTAGGCAAGTACGTAGCAGAGGTTGTTTGCCATTGCCTTCCTCAGACCGTAATGCGGACAACAATACCCAGTCATTTTGAGGCAGGGAAAAATCCTTGACCCCGCCGGGAATCGAACCCGGGACCCCGTGCGCGGGAAGAGAGAACGCTGCCAAAAGACCACGAGCTGCGGACGTGGTGATAGGTAATGCCTGAAATTTGGTATCCTCAGCACACTCTTGACCCTGTAGATCTCGGGATATTGAGTCCCCTAACGATTTCCGAAATTGAATGTCCCACACATCTAGCTCCAACTCCCATACCACGTTCAAAGTCTGTGAATTCTCGTCGGCGGCCATAATCACGTAGGATACCTTCTCACATGAATCATGTGAGTACAAATGACAACACCACCAATGAACTAAAAAGAAATGGTTCAAATGGCTCTGAGCACTATGGGACTTAACTTCTAAGGTCATCAGTCCCGTAGAACTTAGAAGTACTTAAACCTAACTAACCTAAGTACATCACAAACATCCATTCCCGAGGAAGGATTCGAACCTGTGACCGTAGCAGTCGCGCGGTTCCAGACTGTAGCTCCTAGAACCGCTCGTCCAGCCGGGCCGGCTGCTAAATATGCCTGTGACCTGGTGAGGGGCATAAGATCTGAATTATAAACAAGTGTTAGTAGTCATAGCAGTGAATGTATGAATGCCAAAAGTACTGGAAAACCATCATCATTTACAAAGTGATTCTATAGAAAGTACTGCCCCTTATGGACGAATACAGTGCATCACATCCATCAGAGACAAACTCACAACTTTTATTCGACACACAACATAATTTTAAAATAATGTTACGAGGTGTACTGAAAAGTAATGCCTCCAAATTTTTATGTGAAAACTATTCAGGTTTTTTAAAAAAATAAAACAATCTTTATTAATATTCTACATCTTTATTGCCCATGTCTACATATTTATTTCTCAACATAGACTCCCTGGCGGCGAACACATTTCTTCCAAAGAGAGGCCAGTTTGCTGCACTGGTTCATCACTATTAAAGTGAAGTTGTCGAAGGTGTTCTTTCAGTTTTCGAAACAGACAAAATTGGATGAGGCCAAGTTAGGATTGTATAGAGGATGACCGATGACACTGAAAGCAAAGCGTCGATTGTTGCAGATGTCACAGTGCTCGAACTTTGTGTGGCATTGTTATACTGAACGAGAGGGTGCTCCACGTGTGGATTACCTTTTCGAATTGGAAACTCACTTACGGTTTCTCGAGCACCGACATAGCTATGCTACACGCTGCTACGTTAAACGCTACAAACCGGAGCCGTCTGGGGGCAGAGGGTTGCACCTTGCATCAGCGAAGCCGGAAAGTCGACCACCTAATATGCATGACATATCATACTCCAACCGATACTGAGAACATAATAAAAAATTGGGAGACATTAGTTTTCACACGCCCTCGTACAAGGTTGAATATCGTCATTTTACGAGTAAATGAGAGAAAAGAGAGACAGACAGACAGACAAACAGACGGAGAGTGAGGGGGGGGGGGGAGGGAGAGAGAGAGAGAGAGAGAGAAAGAGAGAGAGAGAGAGAGAGAGAGAGAGAGAGAGAGAGGGAGAGGGAGAGGGAGAGGGAGAGGGAGAGGGAGAGGGAGAGAGAGACAGAGATTATAAGTCACTTGTATCCATAGATGCATGAACTAAAATCAGATTATGGCTTCCACAGTCTCTTGTGAAATCGCGTGGACCACAAAGGAATTCTGTTGACTCAGTAATATAAATGAGAACACGAGACACGACAAGTTTTCCATAGCTTTCAAGCACATGTAAAATCGAGCAACGTAAATGGAACGCGAATGCACGCAGCAGAGTGCAACATTACCGAATTCTGTGATACAACATGTGGAATGCGCCCATATCTAAACACCCGACACAAGTGCTCATATTATACTGACGAAGAGGCAAGGACAAGAGTAAAGCTTTGTTCGACCACACGACATTCTGTAAAATGAATTTTGGCAGCTCGCGTTCTCATTAGCCGTTGCTGGTCAAAGCGTCACGAGTGACTAAGATCTGACATGCTTTGCACAGACACGCCTCTGATGATTTCGCCAGCGAACGAGATTGTCTGAGGATCAAGCGATTAGCGTTTGGCGCACGGATGCGCTTAATATGCAACCATACAGAGCACGAGCGCTTGTGTTTCATCTTCTTGGTACAAGGTTATAAAAATGAATTTGAATTTGTTTGGCCGGAAGTTTCATTTGAGCACTACAGTGCTTTGCTAGCCACGATCGTATTTGTATGACGTTGCCTAGCTCCGACCGTACCCAACGAGTTACAGGAGAGACAACAGATAACATGGACGCCGATCCCTGTGAAACATTAAAAGAGATTACAAGAGACGAAAGATGTTATAAGTGACAGTCATAAACAGAATAATCCTAACAAAGAAAATAATTAATGTCAAGATTGTAATGAGGTGAATACCCTATAGACGAGTATATGTACTGAAACGCCAAAGAAGCTGGTATATGGATGCGTATTCAGATGCAGAGATATGTGATCAGGCAGAACATTCCGCTGCGGTCGGCAATGTCTATATAAGACAACAGATGTTTGGGGCATTTGTTAGATCGGCATCTACAATGGCAGGTTATCAGGAAAGAAAACCGTTTACCAATTGCGGATAAGATCGATATCGTGTTCATGTATGGTTATTGTCATCACAATGCCCAACGGGCGTGTGCTGTGTGTGCTGTTCGGTACCCTGGACGACATCATCCAAGTGTCCGGACCGTTCGCCGGATAGTTACGTTATTTAAGAAAACAGGAAGTGTTCAGCCACATGTGAAACGTCAACCACGACCTGCAACAAATGATGATGCCCAAGTAGGTGTTTTAGCTGTTGCCGCTGCTAATCCGCACGTCAGTAGCAGACAAATTGCGCGAGAATCGGAAATCTCAATAACGTCAGTGTTGAGAATGCTATATTAACATCGATTGCACCCATACCATATTTCTATGCACCAGGAATTGCATGGCGACGACTTTGAACCTCGTGTACAGTTCTGCCACTGGGCACAAGAGAAATTACGAGACGATGACAGATTTTTTGCACGCTTTCTGTTTAGCGACGAAGTGTCATTCACCAACAGCGGTAACGTAAACCGGCATAATATGCACTATTGGGCAACGGAAAATCCACGATGCCTGCGACAAGTGAACATCAGCGACCTTGGCGGGTTAATGTATGGTGCACCATTATGGGAGGTGTGCTAATTGGATCCCATTTTATCGATGGCAATCTAAATGGTGCAATGTATGCTGACTTCCTACGTAATGTTCTACCGATGTTACTACAAGATGCTTCACTGCATGTCAGAATGGCGATGTACTTCCAAGATGATGGATGTCCGGCACATAGCTCGCGTGCGGTTGAAGCGGTATTGAATAGCATATTTCATGACAGGTGGATTGGTCGTCGAAGCACCATACCATGGCCCGCACGTTCACCGGATCTGAAGTCCCCGGATTTCTTTCTGTGGGGAAAGTTTAAGGATATTTGCCAGTGTGATCCACCGACAGCGCCTGACAACATGCGTCAACGGATTGTCAATGCATGTGCTAACATTACGGAAGGAGAACTACTCGCTGTTGAGAGGAATGTCGTTACATCCAAATGCATTGAGGTATTTATTGAATTGATGTGGTATTTACAGGTAATCACGCTGTAACACCATGCGTTCTCAGAAATACGTTCACAAAGGTACATGTATCACATTGGAACAACCGAAATAAAATGTTCAAACGTACCTACGTTCTGTATTTTAATTTAAAAAACCTACCTGTTACCAACTGTTCGTCTAAAATTGTGAGCCATATGTTTTTGACTAATCAGCGCCATCTATCACAAAGCGAAAAAAGTGGTCCAACTAGAACATTCATATTTCATTACTTACTACACGAATATTTAATAAAAATGGGGGTTCCTATTTTAAAAAATTCAGTTGATGTCCGTCTGACCTATGGCAGCGCCATCTAGCGGACCAACCATAGCGCCATCAGGTTTCCCCCTTCAAGCTAGACGAGTTTCGTTCTTTGTAGTTTTCTCGTTTGACTATTATTTCCTGAGATATTTGGCCCAGTCACGATCAATATACATGGGGAGTCCGTAATTGAAGTTAAACTCTTTCAGATTGCTGTATATAGATAACAACTGCTCAGAACGACGTCAAATTCATACAATATGTTATTGACGCAGACGGCAACGTCGTACAACTAAAAAAATTAAAGAAAATTATACCAATAGATGTCACTGTAAGTTTATTAACGTAAAAGGGGTCGACTACAAATGACGTCGCAATACGATGGCTATGGTCTGGGTAGCAAGTTACACCATCCGTAATGTTCTATATGCATGACTGCACAGGTTCGGCTGCCAGCAGTTGTGGCGGCATTGTTAGTTAGGTAAGCACATCTACCAAAACAAGGTCGTAGTACATTTGATGGAAAAAATCAGATTTTAATTGTCGTGAGGCCAGAAACCGCATAAAAAGCAATATTACATCGGTTTGTAATTGTCGTGAGGCTGGCGCAAGACATGTTCAGTATGCTGTCAACCTTTTTCTGCCGCACATTAAAATCGAGAAACAGCATGTCCCACAACAAATCGGAGAGTCTCATTGAGAGAGCGTTGCGCTATGCGTGCCTTCAATTCAGCTACGTTCATAATTGGGGCATTAAACACTGTAAGTGGGCTGCTTGTGTGTTGGCAGCGCTGTGTAGCGTTTTACATTGGATCTCTGACTGCGCTTTCTTTGTAGGAGACTCTGGGGCTGGTCGGACTCGTTGTTGGAAGTCAATCGCCAGTAGTGTTGGGCATCTGGAAGTTACTCGCCAGCAGTGACGGATGTTAGATGTGAGATTTAGCATTGTGGAGGGTAGAGGTCTGAAGTGTTACCGTAGGCTAACGATACGGAAGCATTCGATTTGGAGACTGAAAATTATTCATGATTATATATCTTTCTACTGGATGTCAATGACGATTTATACACGTGTTTGAACTGGATGTCACATTATTAAGGTAAAAAATACATTATTTGATTTGCAACAAAATACTTCCTTTGCTTACCACATGCCTACCTGTAGTTAGTAACTTAAGTAGTCAGAATCTTTTATTTAGCTGGCAGTATTGACGCTCGCTGTATTGCCGTAGATCGCGTAATGAAGATTTTTGTGAGGTAAATGCTAAATGAAATGTATATGTTATTGTGAGGATTGCTTCTTAGTCAGGGCCATTCTTTTGTAGTAATTATACGAAGTCAGGTTGTAATTTCTCTTGAGCAGTCAGATTGTGGGTCAGTGTTGACATGGTAAGAAAAAGTAAAGAGGAAGTCGGCTCAGTACGTTCAGTTCTACTCAGCTGTTTCAGAACCAAATAACGTAGAAGTTTCATCTTCTCAGTCATTATGCAATTTAAGTACAGATTCACACATGGTGGTTGAAATGGCTCTGAGCACTATGGAACTGAGGTCATCACTCCCCTAGAACTCAGAACTACTTAAACCTAACTAACCTAAGGGCATCACACACATCCACGCCCGAGGCAGGATTCGAACCTGCGACCGTAGCGGTCGCGCGGTTCCAGACTGAAGCGCCTAGAACCGCTCGGCCACACTGACTGGCAGATTCACACATGTAAATAAAGAAGTTTCAACACAACATCTTTAAGGTAACCCAACAACCAGAAGTCACACCGATTAAGATCAGATGATCTGAACGGGCAGGCTCTAGGGAAAAGACTGCAGGCAATTCTAGCATTTCCGAAACGCCTCCGCAGCTGCCGCTTGACTGGCTGTGCAGTGTGCGGAGGGGCGCTGTTTTCCATAAAAATGATCGCATCCAAACATCCAGGCTGTTGCAGGTTTGAAATGGTGTTGGTGTGTAAAACACTAGTATAGCGTTTATCAGTGACGGTACAGGCAACAGGACTCGCAGGATTCATCTCCTCGAAAAAATAAGCTTCTATTGTAAACGGTGTCGTCAACACGCACCAGGCAGTCACCTTTGGAAAATGAAGTGCTACTGCTTGGTGTGCGTGAGGGTTTCCCGTTGCCCCATATTCTGCAGTTCTGCGTACTGACATGTCGTTGGAGATGGAAATGGGCTTCGTCTGTCCACAGAGTATTGCTCGGCCAGCTGTGCGTCCGAATCTTCCGTTGTCCATATACTGCAATTTATTGACATGTCCTCGGAGGTGGAAATGGGCTTCGTCTGTCCACAGAATATTACACTGCCATACATTGTCCACTTCCGCGCGAGCAAGAAATTCCAGAGCGAACGTTTGCCTTGCTGGCACGTCTGCCGGAAGCAACACCTGAACATGAACGATTTTGTACGGATAACAACGCAACATACTTCGTAGGATTTGCTGCACTGTGCTCGCAGTCATGTCCAACATCCGGGCAATCACCCGCGCCCTGCATGGTTGGCGCACCGCCGCTCGACGCCTCCTGCAATGCTGTGGCCACCTCTTCTACAGACGTCAGATCAATTTCTTTCCTCCCGCTGCGACATTGCACTTCAAAGGAACATGTCTTTTCGAATTTTGAAAAATTTTCTCTACAACCTTAGTACACATCAGGTCAACGCTTCTATTCGTACCCTCGGATGTCTGGAAAGTCTGCACGGCTCCTGGCGCACAGTCACCGTTCTTTTAAAAGAACTTAACCAGCAGCACGCGAATCTCCATGGAGGCTGTCATGTTGGGCGCTTCGTACACAAACTAAGGAGTAGCTGTGTGCCGTACGTCTGTGGGTGTGCATATTATGACGCTTAGAGCGCCATCGATTAGTAATATTTTCTTTAATATACAGGGTGTCCCATTTATCTTCACCACCCTAAATAACTGTTTGTCCAGATGCAAATTACAAAATGTTTCAAGCAAATGTTCTTTAGCCGTCAGAGGGACAGCAATCAGCATGATTGCCTTCGTTGTAGCTTTGTTTTTTACAAAGATATGAACAGCGGTATGACTTTTTTAAATGGCACCCTGTATTTTTTATTCGGTAATTCATTTCCTCTCCTAAAGACCTGTTCAAAAATGCATCATGGTGTACCATTCACTGAAACACACCATTATTAATTACATAACACAACACTGACGATGACGTTCCCAGCGCTTAGTGCAGGTACTCGGGCTTCAAGTGGTTCAAATGGCTGTAAGAATTATGGGACTGAACATCTGAGGTCATCAGTCCCCTAGACTTAGAACTACTTAAACCTAACTAACCTAAGGACATTACACACATCCATGCCCGAGGCAGGATTTGAACCTACGACCGTAGCAGCAGCGTGGTTCCGGAGTGAAGCTCCTAGAACCGCTCGACCATTGCGGCCGGCGTACTCGGAACACTTCCATGTGCTGACGTTGACAGAGGAAAAATGTAAACATAATTTGAATGTACACCCGTCATTCCGATAACCATTGTCAGTTGAAGAGCTGTGTCAGTAGAATGTACACCAACGAACAGAAGGTAAAATTACTACTCATCTACGGTTGATGTAAGTAAGCAGAACAGTAATTGCAATACTGTTTTCTTATGTACGGGTACATTTAGTACAGTTGTTTAGTTCTTTTAAATGCTGTTGTGTCCAGTGACATACATTAAAGGCTGTCCTTTCTTCAAACTGCATCGACATAACTTTTATTATTGTTGTTGTTGTTGAAGTTAGGTGAAATGCTACGCAGTCAGCGGAACAGTACAGAGACCGATATCCTGACAAGAACTCACCTTCCCGACTGATGTTACTCGTTTTGTTCCGACATTTCAGGAAACGGGAAGTTGCAACCAACGACAACGCAATCGTCGTAGCACTCGCACAGACGAAGCTGCCGAAGTTACTGTTCTCGCTTCCGTTGCTATGAATCCACATGTGAGCACACAAGAGTTTGAACAAGAGATTGACATTCCTGAACCAATGCCCATCGTATTCTTACACGTCGCTGATTCCATCCTTACCATGTAGACCTACATCAAGAATTGCATATGATTGATATACAGAATCGTGTACAGTTCTGTTAGTGGGCACAGCAACAAATCCTCGCCAACCCTTACTTCTTCTACAATGTTCTACTTACCGGTGAATGTTCCTTCTCAAAGGACAGGTAAATACAAGGACACCGACAACTCACGATGGCTTTGACAGGTGGAACATCAGCGTCAATGGAGGGTTAACGTCTGGTGTGGGATTCTTCGTACTACATTTATTTGCCCTTATTTCATCAATGGTAGTCTAAACGGTACAGCGTATGCCAACTTCCTCAGGCGAATTCTTCCTCCTGTTCTGGATGAAGTGCCACTAAGAACCAGAATGCTTATGTGGTATCAACACGATGGATGTCCAGCAAATAATACCTCACGTGCGCGTCGTGTTCTGGACCGAAGGTATCCTGCCAGATGGATTGGTCGAGGAGGAACAGTTACTTGGCCTGCTAGGTCTCCTGATTTAAATCCTCTGGACTTTTTTCTTTGGGGATGCATTAAAAACGTTGTCTAACGCAATATTCCAACAACTCCCAGAGGACATGCAGGAACGTATCATGCTTGCTTGTAATTCTCTTCAGCATGCAGCCCTGGAAGCAGTAAATAGTTCTTTCATTCAACGAGTGCTCCAGTGTATCGGTGCCCAGGGTCAACACTTTGAGCACCTTTGAATGTTATACTCATGGGAAGTGGTACAGGAGAGTGAAGTCAATTTTGTGCTATATTTTTACTTGGTTTCCATTTGTTTTCTGACAACTCCAGCAAGTGGACGACTTTGTGATTCCGGGCGCAAACTCAATGTTGTATTACGTAATTAAAAACGTTGTGTTTTAGTGAATGGTACACTGTGATACTTTTTTGAATAGGTGTTTAGGAGAGGAAATGAATTACTGACTCAAAAATACAGGGTGCCATTTAAGAAAGTCATACCACTGTTCATATCTTTATAAAAAACAGAGCTACAGCGAAGGCAATCACATTGATTGATGTTCCCCTGACGGATAAAGAACATTTGCTCGAAACATTTTGTAATTTGCATCTGGACAAACAGTTGTTTACGGAGGTCGGGATAAATGGAATACACTGTATAACACTAAAGCACCAAAGAAACTGTTATATGCATGCGTATTGAAATACAGAGATATGTAAATACGCAGAAGACGGAGCTGCGGCCGACAACGCCTATATAAGACAAGTGTCTGGAGCAGTTGTTAGATCGATTTCTGCTGCTACAATGGCAGGTTATCAAGATTTAAGTGAGTTTGTACATGATGTTATAGTCGGCATACGAGCGATGGGACACTGCATCTCTGAAGTAGCGTTGAAGTGGGGATTTTCCCGTACGACCATTTCGCGGGAGGTGAGGTGAGGAAATGAATGCATGGAAAACACAGACAAGTCGGAGGGCAGCATGATACCACATCTGTTAAGAAGTCAGGGAATAACATTGATGGTACAAAATGTATAGAAAGACAGAGGCAGGAATATATCCAGCTAATAACTGAGAACATAGGTGGCAACTGCTACTCTCAGATGAAGTGGTTAGCGTAGGACAGGGACAGGAATTCGTGGCTCACCGTATGAAACCAGTCATACTGCTGAGGTCTAAAAAAAGAGAAAAAAGCTCACTGTGGGCAACTATTGCCCCGATCTCCATGCAGGCGCCCCTTGTATAGTGAAGTGTAGAAATTGGTTTCGTACACCTGGCCTAATCATATGGCCGGCCGTGGTGGCCGAGCGGTTCTAGGCGCTACAGTCTGGAACCGCGCGACCGCAACGGTCGCAGGTTCGAATCCTGCCGCGGGCATGGATGTGTGTGATGTCATTAAGTTAGTTAGGTTTACGTAGTTCTATGTTCTAGGAGACTGATGACCTCAGAAGTTAGGTCCCGTAGTGCTCAGAGCCATTTGAACCATTTTTGAGCCTAATCATATGCACACCTAATCATACTGAAACAAACACAAATTTTCACACACACATACACACACACACACACACACACACACACACACACAGAGAGAGAGAGAGAGAGAGAGAGAGAGAGAAAATACCCTAAACACAAAATCGATAGTTGAAAATAACATTAAACAGTTGACTAAAAGTTATAACCATAACGTAAAGCAAATGAGGATTCATTCCCTAATGCTGTGAAAATGAAACTTCTAGTGGCAATAAGCAGCAAAAAAAAAAAAAAAAAAAAAAAAAAAAACGCAGAATGAACACATGGCAAGCAGCATCTTCTAAATTTGTAAGTAGAAATTTGAATTATTATTACTTCAGGTTAAGTCAGAAAGTGCCAGAGCCGTTTATAACATCAATTTACGATGTCCGGTATGTGCAACAAAATACTTTAAACGAAAATTTGTTCGTATTTCAGACCACCTAAGATGTCTTTCAAATAAAACAGCCGAAAATCGTAAAGCACCAAAATTATTTGGTTATAATTAGGTGTATTTAAAGAGATAATTATAAAAATAGTGCTGAGAGCCTCAGAGGACGATAGTACAATTAAAGAAGTTACTCAACAGGATTTCACGAGAAGAACGTAGCATTTTTCTCCCCAAAGATTCCGCTTTCAGTGCCCCGATTATCTCTGTTGCGCTTTCTTATGGGGTATACGAATCTGCTACATTCATAGTGGCGCGGCACTAAATTCATTCGACGTCTGCTGCCAAGCCCGAGATATAGAGACCCCAAAAGCAGGAGATTCGTGAATGTGTGCCGCTGGCATCGAAGGCCGCCCGTGTATAGGTCACGTATTGTTGGATAAAGGCAGCAAATAGCCGCTTTGTGGGACAAGAGCGACAAGCCGGTGTTCACACGAGGGTGGGGGTGGGGAGCTCCTTGTGCGCGGCTTTTTAATCTGGCGCCGCGGATCGACTGCGGCCGACAAAGGCAGCGGAGGGCGCCTCGACGTTAAGCGAGCCTTTGCCACCGCCTTCCCCCAGCCTTTGGCGTTGCCTTTGCCTCCGACACCGGGCCTGTAAATCACCTCCGCCGCGGATCCTTTTTATGGCTCCTTCCGTATTCCGCGGCCGTAATTTACTTTCGCCGCGCACACAATGCCCGCATGAGCGTAAAGCGAGCGCACCCGGCAATAAACCAGTATCGTCGCCCGGGGAGTAGCGCCGCGCGCCATACTGTGGCCGAGTAAAAATTTTATCGCTCTCTCGAGTCGCCCCCGCCGCTGGTAATTTCCACAAAACACACTGCAGATGGCTTTTGGTTTGATTACATGATTTCTTAAGAGCCGAGGACCGCCTTTAATGTGAAGGAGGCCATTCGCCCTGTCTCGGTTTATGCACATTTGCATTAACACTTTTGTTGCACAGCCTATAACGCAGATGCTGTTACACCCCAACCAGTAATCGTTTCAGCCGTAACACTTCTTTTTGTGTCGTCGTCGTCTCTCCAATAGTTTCCTTTCTCTCAGTACGCTACTGTCAGTTTATGTAGGTAACTCTCTCATTTTCTCTTGGGTGTTGTCTTGATTACGCACTAAATACAGTGGTAATGCATGTACATCTACATCTACATCTGCATCTATACTCGGCAAGCCACCTGATGGTTTGTGCCGGAGGGTACCTAGAGTACCTCTATCGGTTCTACCGTGTACTCTAGTCTCGTATTATTCGTGGAAAGAAAGATTTTCGGTATGCCTCTGTGTGGGCTCTGATCTCTCTGATTTTATACTCATGGTCTCTTCACGAGATATACGTAAGAGGGAGCAATATACTGCTTGACTCCTCCGTGAAGGTGTGTTCTCGAAACTTCAACAAAAGCCCATACCGAGCTACTGAGCGTCTCTCTTGCAATCTTCCACTGGAGTCAATCTATCATCTCAGTAACGCTTTCGTGATTACTAAATGATCCTGTAACGAAGCGCGCTGCTCTCCGTTGGATCTTCTCTTTCTCTTCTATCAATCCTATCTGGTAGGGATCCCACACCAGTGAGCAGTAATCAAGCAGTGGGCGAACAAGTGTACTGTAACCTACCTCCTTTGTTTTCGGACTGTATTTCCTTAGGATTCTTCCAATGAATCTCAGTCTGGTATCTGCTCTATCGACGATTAATTTTATATGGTCATTCCATTTTAGATCACCCCTAATACCTACTGGCAACGGCCCTGTCGCAGTGGATACACTGGGCAGTTCGCCGTTTTACCTCCGAGGATGTCTCCCGCAGTCGGAGACGAAACGTCAGGAGAGAGTTTTATACTTCGACCACGGCCTATCAGCTCGGAAGTTTTAAGTGAAGACAATACCGGCCGTGAAAGCTTACATTGTATGATCAATATGAGAATGTTTTTATCTACATTTCAAATTGTTTTACTATGTGGTAAGAATGAAATGTACAAAACAGTGGAAAACTATCACGAAATACTGCAGCATTCTCTACGAGGACAACTGTATAGAACAGAAGCATTTCCAACTACTGTCCGTGCTATTAACGGCACAGTTGAAGGTCCCGGATCTGTCATTAGGTGGAGCTAAATTCGCATGTAGTTCTAATGCTGCGTGTGAGAGTAGGCCCACAACTACCTCCTTAGCAGTCGACGACTGAGTGGCTGTATTGACAGATGAGAGAGACGTCAGGGCCGGTGAGGTGAGCAGCACACCTGGCGCAGGAGAACGACAGGGTTGGGCCAGTACAGGGGGTCGCTTCGCTGCTGGCGTCGTGTCGTGTGGGGGAACAACTAACAGGGCTGCCCTGAGGCAATCGAGTTTGAAGGATGAGGCCGTTAACACAGGGCAGCTGCACACCGGGGTTCTGGAATGACTCTTTTGGTAGTTTCTGTTTCCTAATGCCTACTAGTACCACTTGGTCTCGTAGTGCACTGGCAGCGCCTACCCCACCGTGCTATGTTGGGCTGTACTTAAGGCTCGCCCAAGTCAAACTTGTCTTTATGCCGTTTAGGGTGGTTATATAGGCAACCATGTGGTCTAGTGAAGGTTGGACGGTAATTTCCTTGAGGCTGGTCCATCCCGTGATCTTGGCATTAACGACTCTGTATACTGGAGTTTTTATTCTGCTGATCGCACTAAAAGCGGCACTATCTCTTAATTTTAATCTATGAGTACATCGCATAATGTGTCTCCGGTTTTAATTTCTACGAAATTTAACTCATGAATGAGCAATAACGCGGTCTGGCTACTTTTAGTAACATAGGTGGTAGTAAACCAACTTTCAAACCGGAACGAACTAGTAATTCAATACAAGTTAGATCAAGATAAATTGCAATCAAAATCATGTACTGTTCCACTACAAACTACCAGCGTTAATGTATCATTTCATGTAGACGTGATAGGTGCTATGCAGATGTAGCTGATTACTTTATCTAAGACTTAACGAATGGAAAATGTTTTATTTCAAAGATATTGTAGAAGTATTCTTCTCTCCAGCACATGCCTTGAAGGTCACTACAATTCATACTCTCCTTAATTATCTAAAAACTGCTTATAAAATCAGAAGTAATCTCATTGCCGAAGGTAGTTCAAGAAATGTTGGCTCTGCTGACGGCAGTTTACGAAATATTTCAAATATGTTGCACGTGAGTATGTTGCAGATGAGCATCAACAATCTGAGGATTGGAAATGACTTCTTGTGGTACAGAATTCATGAAATAGTTGAATTTAAAGTTAATTGGTATTAAAATGAACACATAAAAGCTGTTGAATAACACATACAATTGTCATTCAACCGACTACGTGGATGTACAGTACTATACATTTCCAAAAAGTGACCGCCCGCTACGGCCGAGCGGTTCTAGGTCCTTCAGTCTGGAACCGCGCTGCTGCTACGGTTGCAGGTTCGAATCCTGACTCGACCATGGATGTGTGTGATGTCCTTAGGTTAGTTAGGTTTAAGTAGTTCTAATTCTAGGGACTGATGACCTCAGATGTTAAGTCCCATAGTGATTAGAGACATTTTACAAAAGGCGAAATGTAAACACATATTCATAACTATCTCCGTAATATTATTGAATGAGTGGAAAAGAAATTTCATGAGCCACTAATATGCCAAATAAAAACAATAATGATGTAGATTTTTTCACGTTTGTGAAAGTAAAATGTTCTTGTATGAAAAGTAATTGCTTTGGTTACACAAAAACGCAGAAATTACGCTATCACCTAACTTTTATTGCTTATAAAATGCAGCTAATATTCTGTAATGACGTAAAATACTTAATGAACTAGCACTCAATGACGCGTGGTTCTAATTATGTGCAAGACGAACAACCAAACCAACAAACAAGGAGAAGTTTTCGTCTGCCAGTTTCTCTCTTACATATTTACTTATGTTTCTTTCCCTACCAATTATTACATGTCTTACGTAGTGTACCACCACTATAGAGTCGTAGTTTTGGTACAGCGTAACTCTATCTTTGATATCAAGTGGCAGCAGTTACATGCAGAAGTTCAGAGGAGGGGAGTTACAGGATAGATATCTTCTATTCACATTTGGACATAGGTGTGCAGGTATTCTCTCATATTACAGTCACGTGTGCGTTTACACACTGTTGATTGTTAGCGCAGTGACTCAGGCCGTATCCTGTGTTTTTGGATCTGTGATATGAATACACGCCTTGCTACCAGGCTACATTGTAGGGTCTAGTAGCAGGTGGTAGAGGGCTTGTAATTTTAGTTTGCTTTGAAGAACAGTTAACATAAGTAAATGCCCCTGAAAATAAATAAAGGTAATCATAACTTTGACTTCTAGTATTGTTCTGTTGCCCAGTGAAGGTACTCAGTTTCTATAACGTACATGATAATATCTGTATGTGAAATTTATACATTAGAAACGACAATCTAGAAGTTAAAGAATCAATTGGTGAGGATTCTTTTAATATTTTTGTTGAATTTGACGAAAACTATTTGATAGACACAAGCTCTTTTTTGTCTTACAAACTACACAACTTTTAAAACAAAACCTTGAGAAGGAGGTTAAAAATGCCGTGCATTACCAATTTTGGCTTTTAGGAGTAAGACATAGACGAAAATCAATCAATAAAAAGGAAAATGGGGAATTGATACTGGGAATTTTCAGGAGGAGTGGGAAACAAATCAAAGAGTAAAGGAACAGCCTATGGGGGAAGAAGTAATTATGAAAGTAGCGAAAATGAAATGGAGGTGGATGTCATGTAGCTTTGTGAATGGATGTCATATGGCTCAGGAAGTTCTTTACTGGGTTCCTGGAGACGGGAAAAGACGGAGACGACAATCTAAGGGAAACTGGTTGGAAGATATTACAGAACACAGCATGTTTAAAGAAAAGTGCCCGACAGGAGGTAGCGTTGGTCAAAACTAGAAGTAAAGTCCCTACAGTGATACGTCCGGAAATTAATACCTATTCAGATATGCAGAAATCTGACCTGTCATTCCCATCTGTCTGTTACTAGAGGTAGAAATCTTAGGCAGGCCTGCATGTTGTTACCTCACATCCTGACAAATACCTCATCCCTTCTTTACAGTGAATCACACGCTTGAAAATTACCTTAATAAATAAAAAGATAGAGAAGATCGTGTGAATATGTACCTGTTTGCTTTCGTTCTGGATTGTCTCTTCGTGAATGTATAGTCTCTTTATGAATGTAATTTGCTGCGTACCAAAAGATTCCATTCATAGAAAAGAAACACGTCGGTAAGCAAACCTCACATAACAGTTAAGAACTAAATCTGTCAGCCAGAATGAGAAGCAAGTCTGACAGCGAAAATGCAAATGAAATATACCCTGTTGAATCAGCAATGACTGATACAAAAAAAGTTTACTCTTAACTTTAATTAGAATAATTAAACTCAAGGCTGTTAACTGACCCTGTGAATCTGAAAGCTTGTATCCCCTACATTTGGCTTACTTGTATCACAATGGAAAACGTCGTGTTACTTACTACTCTCATAGAAAACGAAGAAATGGGGCGTCTTTATTTCTGAGCTGCTACTAACCACACAGAATCGTAGTGTTGCAATATGATCTCTTAGACACATGCAATGCCAACTATTATAGAGAGGAATTTTCATCAGGTAAAGGGAGCTTCTTCTCAAGAAATTGTATCAAAAAGATTCATCTTAAAAAAAAATTTCTTGACATTATTCCATTTACAGAATTTCACCTTTGACGATTTACCGAGCAATAAGAAAATATTTCGTTAGAGACTGCAAGTAACGTAAGGTTAGCACTGGAGAAATATGAAAATGTAGCTCAACATGAAAATTTGTAACACAAAAGCCCTCATACTAACGATAAAAAAATTTTCATCTTTTCGAATCCATTAACAGTAGCTGTGAAAAACTTTTTAAAAATAACAAGAAATTGATGATTTGATTTTTGTTGAACCAACAATGCCAACTAAATGCTGTCGATATAAAGTAAAATATGTTCATTCGTTACCTTAAATCCCAATGTTCTCAAAACAGTATCAGTCTTAGTAAATCCATCTCATTCAGTGTATATTTCTTTTGTGATAATAGTATCTTCCATCAGATCAATAAAATAGTTCCTATGAGCACCATGTTCTGCGTCATTCCTTTTCAGGCTCACTGCGACGACACACCACAGAAAATCCCTGTCTCATCTCTTCCGATACCAACTGAAGTTGGCGCTGTTATTCTGTGCATGTCTAAGTAAGATTAGAAGTTTCATTCTCGAGTTCAACGCATTAGTCAGTATATTTCCTCAGGTCATCATCCATTTGCTGTAAGTGTTCATATACACTAATGGCCATCAAAGTTGCTACACCACGAAGATGACGTGCTACAGACGCGAAATTTAACCAACAGGAAGAAGATGCTGTGATATGCAAATGATTAGCTTTTCAGAGCATTCACACAAGGTTGACGCCGGTGGTGACACCTACAACGTGCTGACACGAGAAAAGTTTTCAACCAATTTCTCATACGCAAACAGCAGTTGACCGGCGTTCCCTAGTGAAACGTTGTTGTAATGCCTCGTGTAAGGAGAAATGCGTACCATCACGTTTCCGACTTTGATAAAAGTCGGATTGTAGCCAATCGCGATTGCGGTTTATCGTATCGCGACATTGCTGCTCGCGTTGGTCGAGATCCAATGACTGTTAGCAGAATATGGAATCGGTGGGTTCAGGAGGGTAATACGGAACACCGTACTGGATCCCAACGGCCTCGTATCACTAGCCGTCGAGATGACAGGCATCTTATCCACATGGCTGTAACGGATCGTGCAGCCACATCTCGATCCCTGAGTCAACAGACGGGGACGTTTGCAAGACAACAACCATCTGCACGAACAGTTCGCCAACGTTTGCAGCAGCATGGACTATCAGCTCGGAGACCGAGGCTGCGGTTACCCTTGACGCTGCATCACAGACAGGAGCGCCTGCGATTGTGTACTCAACGACGAAACTGGGTGCACGAATGGCAAAACGTCATTTTTTTCGGATGAATCAAGCTTCTGTTTACAGCATCATGATAGTCGCATCCGTGTTTGGCGACATCGCGGTGAACGCACATTGGAAGCGTGTATTCGTCATCGCCATACTGGCGTATCACCTGGCGTGATTGTTTGGGGTGCCATTGGTTACACGTCTCGGTCACCTCTTGTTCGCATTGTCGGCACTTTGAGCAGTGGACGTTACGTTTCAGATGGGTTACGACCGGTGGCTCTACCCTTCATTTGATCCCTGCGAAACCCTACATTTCAGCAGCATAATGCACGACCGCATGTTGCAAGTCCCGTACGGGCCTTTCTGGATACAGAAAATGTTCGACTACTGCCCTGGCCAGCACATTCTTCAGACCACTCACCAACTGAAAAATGGCGGCCGAGCAACTGGCTTATCAAAATACGCCAGTCACTACTCTTGATGAACTGTGGTATCGTGTTGAAGCTGCATGGGCAGCTGTACCTGTAAACGGCATCCAAGCTCTGTTTGACTCAATATCCAGGCGTATCAAGGTCGTTGTTACGGCCAGAGGTGGTTGTTCTGGGTGCAGATTTCTCATGATCTACGCGCCCAAATTGCGTGAAAATGTAATCACATGTCAGTTATAGCATAATATATTTGTCCAATGAATACCTGTTTATCATCTACATTTCTTCTTGGTGTAGCAATTTTAATAGCCAGTAGTGTAGTTACATTATTTCACTTTCTTGCTTCCTGGAAAGAACGATTTCCTGTAGTTTCATTCACTGATGAAAATGCTTCTCCACAGACGTCAGGTGAAAGTACACATTGGTTTGATACAAACTGTACCCAAAGCAGCCTTTATTGGCAAGTTTTAATTAGTTATTTTTTGTAGTAATAAGGTTTTCATATTGTTAGTTGGAACATATAAGTTTTAATGTGACCCTTTTCACATAGTTTGGAATCATTTCATTCTACATTATTCGTGACTACTGTGTCAGCAGCGCTAGCAGTTCCCGTTGTATCTTCTGGTGATCAGTGAAAAGTTAACAAACTTCCGTTTATCTGTGACTCAACTGGTCACTTGCTGAAAAATTAAGTTTATTTACAGTTAAGAACCAAATCTGTCCGCGAGAATAAGAAGCAAAACTGGCTGCTAGCATGTAAATGAAACCTGTCTCGTCTGAACTAAGACTGACTGATAAGCAAAAAATGGATCTGAACTTTAAAGAGAATAATTAAATTCAGCACTGTTAACTGTGCCGGTGAAATTGAAAACTCGTATCTTCTGTATATGGCTTATCTGTGTCGCAACCGGAAACGCTCTGCAACTGCTCTCGTACAAAAAGAAGAAATGGCGCGTCTCAATTTCCAGCTGCTACTAACTACAGAGAAGAGTGTCAGTGCAATGCGATCTCTTAAATACATGCAACGCAAACCTGGTCCTCATAAAGTTTATCTCTCATAAAGGAAAATTTTCATCAGGTATTAGGGGCTGGATGTCGACGTAGGATAATGTGAGTTACTCACTAGCTCAGAGTTACCCAAACGTTTCCTCTGACGGAACATTTCGGGAATCCTACTACATTGATAGAACACCTTGTTTATATTGAAGGTCAATAACATTTAAAATATGACAAAATCTTGTTTTATTCAAGGATCACATAAATTTTAAGTCGTAACAACACAGGAATCATAATAAAATTAAAAAATATATAAAATATTGTTAGTATCTGCAAAATATCGAGAAAATATACGTCATATTATTAACAGGTTTTATCGGAGCACCTATTCAGTTCCAGCAGAACACCACTCTTCCGTGGAACACAGTTTGGGAAACTATGCTCTAGACAAAAATTCTTCTCAAGAAACTCTTTTCAAGAAATTAATCTAAAAATATTCTTGACGCTATTCCATTTACAAAATTTTACCATTGAAGGCTTAGCAAGCAATAAGAAAATTTTCCATTACAGATTACAGTTACGTAAATCAACGTTGGAGAATACAAAAATGTTACTGAACATGAAAATTTATTCTAACGCAAAAGTCCTCATACCAAGGATTAAATTATTTTTCTCTATTCAAATGCATTAACATTAACAGTTACAAAACTTTATAAAAATAGCAAGAAATTCCTGTTTTCGGTGTCTATGTTGAAGCAAGAATGCCTGCATAAATAATGCCATAGTAAAGTAAAGCATGTTCATTCGTTACCTTAAATCCCCATCTTCTCAAAATAGTATCTTCTTAGTAAAGCAGTCTCATTCAGTGAATAATGATAATATTCCTCTTGTAATAATAATATCTCTTCCCGTCAGCACTATGTTCTGCGCCCTTTCCTTACAAGCTCACAGCCACGACAGCTCGCTACGACTCCATTTCTCCTCTACTTGCGCATCTTCGCAGAGCAAAGATGACCTAAATAGTCCCTGGGTAGCGTAACGTCTCAGAGAATCTGCGTGTGCATAAGTAAATGAGACAAATACTACATGCGCATCCTAAGACATCCAAAAACACAAAACAGGAAAATTTCTTGTAAAATTATATGCGCATTTCTCTGACACTCTCTCAAATACACCTGACTCCATTCGGACACCAACACAAGCATTGGCCACATGCTCCCGTAACGTCTCACTATTGCCGATGGATTCCCGGGCCTTCATACGTTCAGTATTTATTATGCAATAATATAATATCAATGTACTGCACAGAAGTGGGAGGCCAAGAACGGAACGATATTTTTGCGCAATTTTATACCTGCAACGCGTCAGTTAGACGCAGAATTCGCATGTACTAAAATTATAAAGAACGGACGAAATAAATATGAGGAACTCCCAAGAAACATTTCAGTGGGCCAGGGATCCATTCACTGCAGCATAGATTCGTGAACCACAACAATAGCTAATTACAAACTAAACAACGGTTTGTGTAATAATACATGTACATGTGCCTATTTCTATACATTTCTCCGCTAACCAACTGGTGTAAACGAAATAAAATAATATTGTAAATAGTCTTCACGGGTTTGCCGATGGATCACGTTATGCAAATTCCACAACATTTCCTCGGAGCAACTGTCTGACATCTTCAGGTGGTTCAACCTTGTTCGTGGCTAGGTAATATTACCGAGTACTGATTGTAGGCTTAGATGTTTTTATCTCTGTGGTGTGACAGTTGTTGCTCACTGGTCGCCTGACCTGGTTTTATTTCCCAATTCTAAATACTGTTACAAGTAAAATAAACGTTTCTGCTTACGGTCATGACACCATAATCTTCAGTTTCCTCTCCTGTTGTGGGAGATGAGGTATGTTGGTTTCCTTAACAGTCACGAATTTCGTTTCTCAAAGTACTGCGTGGTGCTTGAATATACATCCTCCAGCAAACTCCCTGAGATTCCATCATTTACTTTTTTTCAGCTCTTTGCGTACATTCTTTCTGAGCGAATTGAATTTCTCTTGGTCTCGGCATAAAATGCCGTTTATTGTGCAATTTCGTGAGGGAGCTTAAGGAATTTCAAAGCTCTGCAATCTCCTTCAGTATATTGCGCAAACCGTCAATACCGCAATACATTGTGTAATACTCAGTACTACGTAATAAATATTGAGCCTGTGAGGGACGCCTTAGGCCTTTGAATGTCCCCATAGCCAGAAATCCATCAGATTCATGCCCGGTGAACTGGGAGGTCATTGTAACGGACCTTTTCGACCAATCAGTCGCGCATGAAACGTTGCAGTCTGGTGTTGTCGCACGATCTGTAGAGAATGAAGTGGCAAGCCGTCATGTACGGTATAAACCATAGTCGTGATCTCTCTGCAAAGGTAAGGTTTTCCATTAACGCTGGTGGTTTATGCGCAAAATCAGTGGTACACAGCACCTGCTAAGCCGTTTAGTAAAATGTACGGCCCTATCAGTCTGTCACCAACAATTCCTGACCATACATTGGTACTGAAATGACCCTGATGCCTCACCTCCAAGATTGATCGAGGTTTTACATCAGCCTACAGGTGCGTAGGTGCGTATTGTGGTAATTCACTACGACATCTCTTATGAAGCCTACTCCATCTGTAAATAAAATGTATGCTGTCAACTGGGAATCTTCAGTGGCCCATATCTCAAATGGTTCAAATGGCTCTACGTACTATGGGACTTAACATCTGAGGTCATCAGTCCCCTAAACTTAGAACTACTTAAAGCTAACTAATCTAAGGACATCACACACACATCCATGCCCAAGGCAGGATTCGAACTTGCGGCCGTAGCAGCAGCGCGGTTCCGGACTGAAGCGCCAAGAACCGCTTGGCCACAACCTACGGCCTCCATATCTCAACTGGTATTGATTTCCGGACATATAATTATAGGAGTTCTTCTTCTAGTTTTGACAAATTGTAGGAGTATGTGACACCTTTTTAAACATCCTATATGAAGCAGCAGAATGTATACATGTATCGTAAGAGCGTAGTGTTTGCTAAAATATGAAGGAGCCTTTCATTCAGTAATGGATGACAAATGACGAATGTAATTAGGATATGTGCTGTTCATAATGCAATCTCTCTGCTGTGTGTTGGCAAGTATGTAAAGACAGGAAACGTATTTTCGCTCTCCTTGCCTGCCTCTGGGCAGAGGAAATTAGGCCGCCTGGCAGTAAGGGGAGGCGCTTGCTTAAAATTAGCTGTGGGCCGCCTCCTCCAGAACTGCCAACAGCCGCAGGCGGAACGGCGGAGCCACCGGCAGCTAATATTGTGGCAGTGGAAGCGCTGCTACCTGCTACGGAAACAAATTAGCGGCCCTGCTCCGCAGGTCGTCATTACGACACGGCCGCCTGGTGGATAGGCTGTCCCGCGTAGCACACCGCCAGCCCACTGGCCGCGTTAAAGCAACATCACTAAAGCTGCAACGTCTACGAACGAACAAAGTGTTCTGCGCTTATACTCCCCAGTCCTGAACTTAGATTTTATGAATGGAAAGTTCATACTGGTGATCAATGAGTTGTTTCTAGAAAAAAAAAAAAATATTTGCTCCCTGCTGTATTGTCACTTTAAACAGCTGCTTTCGGTCAGAATCGGGTCATCCTGTGACATCAGTAATCTGATGCATGACGTATCATAACTGTTAACAAGCATCTGACCATAAATCAACCCGGACATACGAGGCTCGTTCAATAAGTAAAGCAGTTTGTTTTTATTCATGATACCAATATATGATAGTATTCCCCATCCTTTTGGCTATAAAGTCGTATTTTTTACATCATATCCGTTCAATGCAACGGTCTTACGCCGCTTTACTGAGAGAGCCATACGCCTGCGCCGACTTTGTGGACCAGCGGTTCTAGGCGCAACAGTCCGGAACCGCACTGCTGCTACGATCGCAGGTTCGAATTCTGGCTGGGGCATGGATGTGTGTGATGTCCTTAGGTTAGTTAGGTTTAAGTAGTTCTAAGTCTAGGGGACTGATGACCTCAGATGTTAGGTCCCATAGTGCTCAGAGCCATTTGAACCGTACGGTACTGCCAACGTCTTGCTGCATCAGTAACCTCCCCATCATACACGTACTGCTTTAAGCGGAGTGCATCCTGCATTGGGGCAAACACATACAAGCGGGAAGGAGCGAGATCCAGTCTGTAGCGTGTCTGAAGAAGAACAGTGCAGTGAAGTCTTGTGAGTTCCTCTCGGGTGCGCAGATTTATGTGAGGGCTTGCGTTGTCATGGAGAAGGAGAAGGTCGGTTGGATTTTTCTGGCGACCAACGAGTCGAAGTCGTTTCTTCAGTTTTTTGCGGGAAGCACAATACACTTCAGATTGATCGTTGCACGATGAGAAAAACCACTACAGAGTCCCAGAAGACAGTTGCAATGGCTTTATTCGTTGAGGATGCGACTTTGAACTTATTTGGGGGGCTCACACCTTTCGGTACCACAATTGGTGGACGAGTGTGCCAGCACTGCCAACAGAAACATCTAGTCGAGCAGCGAGACGTTTGATTGTGATCCATCGATATCCTTGAATAGGGGTGCCTGCAAGTTCCAACACTGCAAGAATCATAGCTATGTGCTGCTGGCCAGCACGCAGAGAATCGGACAGATTTGCGCGACCTTGCTGCGATAGCAGACGCCTCGCCCAGCGACTCATCTTGCGTTTGTTTAATGCCAGGTCTCCGTAGACATTCTACAAGCGCCTGTGAATATCTGCGATGCTCTAGTTCTCCGCCGAATGAAAGTCAATGGTAACTCTCTGCTTCTAACGCTCCCCCATTACAGATATCATTTTGAAGGCTACATATAGTGCTGCCACGTATCGGAAGTTCATGAAACAACAGAGGCTAAATCAGGAATATTCCACGATGTCCCACAACAAATTCAACCGAAATTCGCTGAAAAAAAATGCTGCATTACTTACTGAACGCCGCTCGTACAACAAATAATAGGTATTGTGACGAAGCACGTGGCAAGACTGAAGAAGTTCGCTACAGTACCTACTGTTTGTTGTATGTGCTCCAGTATTATTACTGAACTTAACCTGTCGTAGTATTACTTGATGCTCGGCGGTAGGTATGATTTGTCATGCACGTGATTAATGACATTATACTTCAGGATGGTTCCATCTGAGTGAAACTGCTTTATTAATGAAGTGACAACACAGATGTGTACAAACCATTTTTATCCTAAAATACAAGATTTAAAAAACGGTATGATGCACCAGAATATTAGTGCATGTAGCGTATATGCTCCATGCGGAGTCAGAAAACATTTTTGTTCTAGTAATAACATGTTTTCAGCGACTGTTCGGTACATTTTACTTATAAACTGACATTGAAATACATAAATATATTTAGATACTACATAATGTTATTCCAGTAATATATTATAAGAAAACAGAATCAGATAATTTTTCGTAATTCTGCTATTTTTTACGGAACTGCAAAAAAGGCAATCTACGTCTGAGGCGCCTTTACTTAGGTTTCATCTATCATCTCAGGTAGGTGCATGGCACAGAACATACTGAGTGATGATGATGTCACAGTCTTTGATGTACTGGGACGGTTCCTCAATAGAACAGCTTCATGTTTGTGATCACACTGCTTGTCCTCTTCTTCACTCCCTTCTTCTCTTGCAGCGTCTCTTTTGAATGTAACAGTATCGGTCGCTGTCGAATGCAGACCCAATGCCACATCGTAAAAAACTACCACCGTAATGTTGTGAGGTAATAAACAATCACTTATTCGATAGTGTAGAATGTATTAAGATATTACAGAACATTCTGAGCACATCCTAGGTCAAAATTACTGAAACAAATGCTGTAATTACCTTTAGTTCTCGAAACTATGCTGACGCTATGATAAAGAACTGTTTTCAAAAGCTGGAACCTACTAACCTTACACAAACGAAAACAATTGCTACCCAGAAAGCAAATGGTGTAAACTACACGCCACACTCGGTCACAACAAATTAACTAACTTTTAGATCTAACATATATGCAACATAAGGCCTGAGAAGGATGTGATTGTGCAAGCGAAATAGGCGTTTGTGTTGAGTTGAAGATTTCTTCACAGCTGGGATTTAACAATAGCTCTCTTTTTGATTGTTTTTTGATTATTGTTGGAACCACGTAAGCGAGCATTACGTATGAAGCTGTTGTCATCCATGAGCACGAATGTAGTATATTTAGTATGGCCACGAGTCCTGCAGAGATTGTGGTTGAATTGTTGCTAATGTGAATGTAACTCCCTCCTTATCCAAATAGAATGTAAGACCTCGTTCCAAACTGATCCAGCAGTATGGATATGAGCAACACGTCTTAATTTTATTGTTTAAGATAACGTCTTGCTCAGAAGGAATGTCAGTTATTACCTTTATCGTCAGTAACAGTAATAAATATAACGCATTAAATCTATTTAGGTGTTGTAGGCTTTTGATCTTCCTCGGTCTCCTCTCAATGCTCTAGCGCACGAAACTCTTCCACGTGCCGGATTGAAACAAATCGCGCTCCGTAGCCGGCCCAAGGGCTGCCGATTACCCGCCCGTGCAGTTGAGGACATACTGTACAAGTATACTAGAACTCTAGTAATAAAGAAACGTTTAGTTAAGCACCCCTTAGTCTAATCGTGGTTATGTGATTCAGTTTAAAAAAGGAAATTGGGAACGTTGGTACCACTGGTGTATTTGAGACGGAGTGAATTTGTCCCACACTAATTCACAGTGCTTTGTATTGATGTTTCACAGATTTGTTAAGCTAGCTTCCTGTCACAGCTTTGTAAATGGTTGTACCATTACCAAGTAAAGTGTTGTATCTGTGTGCGAGTTCAGTCCGCACCAAAATTCCATTACAGTCCTCAATACATTGGTAGTCGTCTACAATATTAAGCAAAATATTCTGTGTTCTTTTTCCACGATAATTTTTTGGCCGATGAGGAATTCCAGATACTTGACCAACTAGTTACGCAAGGATGTCGTACGGACCTAAGACAACGTAACTCAAGCAGTGATGCTCTGGCTCTATAAAATAAAACTGCAGTTGATAAAGGAGTGGATGTTTTCCACCCATACCTTGTAGGCCAGTTTTCGTGAACAAATAAAACGGTAGTCAGATGTGTCATAAACTGTGTAAAGAGGTACTCTTCACATACAGGCATACACCTTCAGCTTCAACAATTTTCCAAAACATGTTCACTTGTGTGTGAAATCTTGTGGGACTTAACTGCTAAGGTCATCAGTCCCTAAGCATACACGCTACTTAACCTAAATTATCCTAAGGACAAACACATAAACCCATGCCCGAGGGAGGACTCGAACCACCGCCGGGACCAGAAGCACAGTCCATGGCTGCAGCGCCCTAGACCGCTTGGATAATCCCGCGCGGCTACAATTCTCAATTTTCTCCAGGAATGTTACGGGTTAAACAGGCCGGGCGCCAAAACTGGAACTTGGGGTAAAACCATAGTAGGAACTGATCGTCCTATAGTTCATTCTTTGTATACGGCAAGAAGCAGAGGGGAAATATATCAGTTTATTTTATTTTCATGGATAGAACAGGGAATTTTTCAAATATATCACACATGTACCCTGCAGTCCACCACTGTATTGTTCGTAGTGGATGGCACTTTATACCAATAGTAGCAAACTTGAGTCATATTCTAGTAGGTGTTTGTGTGAGGCAAAAATAAATATCTACACGCTCCCTAATCTTTCTTATCTGATTCTCGTCACCCCCATGCATCATATACCACACTGGCAACTGAAATGTCTGGCAGTGTTCCTCGATTTTACTTTTATCGATGGATCATTAATTAAGTTACTATTTTGTGCTTTCCTCCACGACTTGCTCTCCTGTAATAAACTCTTCATCTGAGAGTAGCACATCTAAAATCCTCAATATTTATTGGATATATTACCATAATTGAAACTTCCTGGCAGATTAAAACTGTGTGCCCGACCGAGACTCGAACTCGGGACCTTTGCCTTTCGCGGGCAAGTGCTCTACCAACTGAGCTACCGAAGCACGACTCACGTCCGCTACTCACAGCTTTACTTCTGCCAGTACCTCGTCTCCTACCTTCCAAACTTTACAGAAGCTCTCCTGCGAACGTTGCAGAACTACCATATTTGTCTACCCCTATAGTTCTCTCCCTCTTCAGCTTCCTGACGTATCATGATATTTGAGGACATGTACTATCACCCTGTCCCTTCTTACAGTGTTTCACACACATTCCTTTCCTTGGTGTTTCCGTTCCGGCGTATCGACAAGCGCAGGGACGAAGACGAAGATCGCAAGGACAAAGAAGGCGACGAGGTGACGTCAGCCCGTAGCCCGCTGACAAGGACCGCACCACGACAGGAGCGCCCTCTAGCCGAAGAGAATATAAGCACCGCTCCTGCCAGCCTCGGCCGGACAGTATAGGACAGTATTCGGACAGTACCATATCGGAACTTGCTGACCAGCACAATACTAGCAGAGAACACTACGATAGCAGTGACGTGTGATCCATATCAACTGCTTATATGGACCTTGTATACAGCAGATGACTTTGATTGTTCGCATGTCACCCAACGCTTGCGACGCCGTTGTAAATTTAAAGTTGAATATTGTCAATCTTCTTGTTTGTAATAAAAAATTATTAATGTTTATTGGTTGAACTGCTGTATAGCCTTCCGAGAAAGTAGCATCCTTTAGGCACCCTACACGAGTGGGCAGGACCGAACAGTTTCTGTGGTGTATCTCCATACTTCTTATCTTATCAGACCACTTAATTTTCAACAACCTTCTGTAACATCATATTCAAGTATTTCGATACTCTTGTTTTCCGGTTTTATCACTGCCCGTGATTCACTGCCAGACAATTGCGTCCTCCAAGAGTACCTTCTTAGAAATTTGTTTGTTGAATTGAGACCTAACCCAATACAAGAATAACTATGGAAGTTGTCACACTAAATAATGATGGTCCAAGGGAATCGAAACTCAGAGGACATGTTTTTGTAAACCTTTATCACCAGTTTTGTAAAAGGCTCGTCGCTACTGCTGTGGAGGCTGAGTTGCCACTGTTGTTACGGTAGGCAAGTTTGTGAGTTCGTGAAACGGCTTCTGGTCAAGTGCACTGCTAAGACAGTTCCTCCCTGCCACTGTTACACAGCTATTCCCAATAATCAGGTAACAGGATAGGGGAATGAATGTTCTCAGCACGCCAACATATCAGTAACAAAGTCACACAAATGAATTAAAAAGGTTTTCTTAACTTTGTGACTTGTCGAATAATGACGTCTGCACCACTGCATGTAATGTAACACAAAAAAGCCCCTCAATGGATAAGTGCAAACTTCACAGTACACAGGAAAGGCAATTTACAACAACTGCCTGTTCACTTCTCAGAATTAGCTAAACGACGTCCCCTGTGGAAGTCAGTCCTGGACGATGATCTACGACCAAGTGGGCGAGATCTGCTCTTCTAGCTTCCGAGTAGGTTTCTGTAGGTTGTCGTCCAGCCGCTGGTGGATTGTATTCGGCTGGCAATTGGCCTAGGGGAAGTCGATGTCTTCACTCTTAGCGCCGCCCGTAGCTCTGGTGGAGCTCGCACAAGTGCCGAGTTTATGGCATTGGCACCAGCTCACATCTTTGCGCCTGTGGTGCTTTTGCCCTGGCTGTATTTTGTTCGGACAGCACAGCACATGTATTAACGTGTAAGTGCACTGATTAAGGCTGCTTGGAGATCGCATATATATAGGTCCAAAATATTTTTCACTAGCGCCATAAATATTGGCATTACCCGAAGCTCGGTCAATGAAGAGCTGCTAAATTAAGTGCTAACTGTAATGCTAGTTGTAGTATGTATTCCACGATTACCGTACACTAACAGATCTACACCGCTAACCGTTCAAATTGCATCCCCAGCAATTACTACGTATTTTGAGTACAGAAGAAATAATACATCATTGTCCGCCTGCCTAGCTGGGTGGCCCCGGGCTCAATTGCCAGCTGAGTTAGAGATTTTCTGCGCTAGGGGACTGGGTGTTGTGTTGTCCTCATCATCATTTCACCATCATACCCGTGAGCAAGTCGCACGGGGTGTCGCATGTGGTGTCGAATGAAATAAGACTTGCACTTGGCGGTCGAATTTCCCCGAATAGAGGCCTCCCGGCCAGCGATGCCATACGCTCATTTCATTTCCATTTCAATATAGAATTAAATTTATTGCTGATTTCTGGGTGTACAGATGTGAAGTTGAGTACATTGGGCTTACATCTGGGCAGCGACAATGGTTCTTACCCTGCTGGGAATCAATTCTAGCTGATAGATACAGGTAAAACATTCCACGCTGCTTCTGCTCTATAACAGAGTTCATCAATCGTAATGGCTAGTGGCAAGTAGCGTTTCTAATGGCACTAGTAACTCGTTCACTTATACCACTTAATGAAATACTCGATACTTGCCATAAATTCGCGATGATCCAAAAAACTCAATTGAATATACCACATTTCTTATAGATTGAATGACATAATTGAAATTGTGGTGTCACCGCCAGACACCACACTTGCTAGGTGGTAGCTTTAAATCGGCCGCGGTCCATTAGTACATGTCGGACCCACGTGTCGCCACTGTCAGTGATCGCCGACCGAGCGCTACCACACGGCAGGTCTCGAGAGACTGACTAGCACTCGCCTCAGTTGTACGGACGACTTAGCTAGCGATGCAACACTGACGAAGCCTCGCTTATTTGCAGAGAAGATAGTTAGAATAGCCTTCAGCTAAGTCAATGGCTACGACCTAGCAAGGCGCCATTAGCATTATATTGCATGTATCTAAACAGTCTAACTTGTATCGTCAAGAGCGATATACAAATTATGGATTAAAGTTAAGTATTCCAGAAGCTACGTACTATTCTTTGTAGCATTCATTACGTATCCTGTTTCAGACCTCACGCCAGCCTGCGTGAGTTTAAGAGCGTGCCTTTCGGTTACCCGTCACTGTGGATTGACTGTCTTGCCAGTCCACAACAGAAATAGTTATGTATACTCGCACATGGTATATACATCTAAAGGGAGAATTTTTGAAAAAACTTGAATTGCTTTTAGGTATGTTGACTTCACTTAGAACAAAGAAATTTTATTATCTGACGTAATTACACTATAAGTTATTGACATTGAACCTGTTGATTAAAATCTCACAAACTAACTTCAGAAAAGGTTACCGACAAGTAGTTCTTTTGTTATGTAAAAGACTCCCCTCGACACATGCTTTATCTTTGTCGTATTTTGGTTATTTGGAAATTGGAGGGAAGTAAGTGATGGAAGCCAGTACTGTGTTGTATGGAGAATTACATGTGATGCATTATTATCGTGAATACTTTCTTGAACTTTATCATTTGAATTCGGAAATCAAGCTGTTGAAGAATCTGTACAGACATTTGCTACTTTTCATTCGAATTAGCACATCGGACAGTATGAATTCAACTACCTTTTGCACCACACAGGAATAATCTAGTTCTAGATACTGTGCCTAGACTAAGAAGACGTAACGGAGCCGGCCGCGGTGGTCTCGCGGTTAAGGCGCTCAGTCCGGAACCGCGCGACTGCTACGGTCGCAGGTTCGAATCCTGCCTCGGACATGTGATGTCCTTAGGTTAGTTAGGTTTAAGTAGTTCTAAGTTCTAGGGGACTGATGACCACAGAAGTTAAGTCCCATAGTGCTCAGAGCCATTTGAACCATTTTTTTTTAACGTAACGGACATCGTCAAACAAGTTAAGTGAATATAATTAATTACAACATACACACTCAAATTAATATTCAAGTTCTAATCGTCACGTCTATTTTTCAGCAATTAACGCAGCTGAAGAAGTTGAGTCAAACCAATTCACTGACGAGAAAGTGAAAGAAGCATTGTAATTTGAAATATTAATACGTTTGCTTGCGTGGCCATCTTCCGCAGCAGCTGTTAATATCTGTTACTATAGTTTATCCGTCTTGAGCTGACGGATAACCTATAGTCTCAGATGAAATATTAATATTTGAACGTGGAAAGGTGTAGTGGGGTTATCTGTCGCTAAGAAGTGATTAGGTGTTTTCAGTGGGCGAGAGATATGGAACATATGCTGGCCAGTAACACAGTCGAACACCCCTGTATCGAAGTAGGCCAGGACATAGCACAGATAACGTGCGCTGTTGATATATTTTGTTGAAAGATAAAATCACGAAGAATGAGCTCACCAACAAGCAACAGTAAAACTCGACTTGTAATTGATAAGTACACTGCATAATATTTCCTTACATACAAAGCGTAAATTATTTTATTCCTACCAACTCTGTGCGGTTATGGTGACGTACAAAATATTTACATACTCGATCATGTAGTACTACACTTCATGACAGTTTGACGTTTATTGCAAGCTGCCGTCATAGTGTTGCAGCGTTAATTGGCGGCAGTTGTACTGCAGGAGATTTTTAAGTGAATGCTTTTGTTTATCGTTACATATTAGATACTGTACAGAAAAGATGCAATTATATAAACAACATAGCTCTAATTCGACCTGACTGTCTAGTGTAACGGTCATTTAACTACATTGTTACATTGGAAAGTAAAAGTGAACTAGGTCGAATCCGTGTGCCACATTCCGACATTTCGTCTCATACAGTAATAGACTGAGGTGACAGAAGTCATGGGATAGCAATATGCACATATAAAGATTGCGGAAGTTTCGCTTACAGAAGGTGTAAAAGGGCACTGCATTAGCGGAGCTGTCGTTTGTGCTGATGTGATTCATGTGAAAATGTGTCAGACGCGATTTTTGGTCACATTACCGAACAAACTTCGAAGGCGAAATTTTAGTTGGAGCGAGACACATTTCGTAAATCTTTAGGGAATACAGTATCCCAAGAACCACAGTGTCAAGAGAAGGCCGAGAATATCAAATTTCAGGCAGCACCTCTCACCACGGGCCTTCACTTACGACGAAGAACAGCGGCATTTGTGTGGATTTATCAATGCTAACAGACAAGCAACACTACGTGAAATAACAATAGAAATAAATGTGGGACGTACGACGAATCTATCCATTAGGACAATGTGGCGAAATTTGGCGTTTATGGGCTATGGCAGCAGACGACCGACTTGAGTGCCTTTGTTAACAGCCACCCAGTTCACCTGACATGAATCCCACTGAAAGTTTATGGGACATAATCGACGGTTCAGCTCCCATACCGGCAAGATTCTCGCAGTTATGGGTGCCTATAGAGGCAACATGGCTCGATATCTCTGAAGGGACTTCCAATGGCTTGTTGGATCCACGCCACGTCGAGTTGCTGTACTGCACTGGGTAAAAGGTGGTACGTGAAGTAAACTAGATTATACGTCAGTCTATACCAACAACAGTTCTCTAAAACTTGACTGTGTAATGTAACGGAAAGTTAAATAGATTATAATACGAGAAGGTAAATTAGGAGGTCGAATCCGTATGCCACCCTCCGACAGTTCGTCTTATACAGTAATAATCTAAGATGTAGTTTTCTGGCGATATCTCACTTCCACACAGTTGGGTGAGCCTCAGAAACTCGGCACGTAGACAGGTTAAGCACTATACCACAGCGTATGCTGTTTACAGTTTTTAAGACACCTGGCGTACACGCATTAAGATAACATTCTGGGATCAGGGAGATTCACAGCCACAAATACAATCGCCATATCCAAAATAACTACTGACTTACTCGCTACAAAGTCGGCAATAACTGTGCGACGGCGATATGAAGAGAAGAAAATGAAATTAAAATCTACTTCTGGTCTGGATTCACGTTTATCACCACCATTATTGTACGTAAATTACTGAACTTAGAATTAGAAAACAAGTGAAAAACTTATGCTGTTACTAAAACGTTAAAAATGATTTTCTTGGATTACTTGGTAAGTTTACACTATTCATCTTTTCCACTATTTCGCACATATTTTCCGCGTCTGACTTACGAAGTTCGTAATCTAACATCAAACCTTTTCGTGACACAAATATGCATTTCATCTCATTCAAGAGAACAAATAAATCATGTATTACGACAAATTGTACCTGAAGATGAACCCACAGGGTCCGAAATGCATCGTGTACTGAATAAAACACGAAAAATTGTGTCTGAAGGCGTTTTTTCATTCATACCTCAAGTCACCAAAAACTTCAGTCATTATGATACACCGGTATTTAGGCATTCAGTCGCAATCAAATGCCATTAGGTCTTATATAAAATTCACGAAACATATTCAGAGCACATTGATTTCCACGCACGTGACGCATAAATTATTGTTGGTTACGATTTCGCCAGGCAAGCTTCTAGTTTACAGCAATGCACATTTGTTGAGGGAGTGTGTGGGGAAATTACACCAGAAATTTTACTATTGAAAGAGCGGTCGAAAGATGTGTATCACTGCCCACGCCTTTCCTCTCAAATTAACTCATTTTTCTTATGATTTTAAATCGGGTAACTTTAATTCTCAACTACGTTTCTAATGTTACCATCCTAATTGAAATAAGTCTTCATTTATTAACTGTGAAATTTTAATAGTTGTGCATTAAGTAGTGGCGAGATAGCTGACATTATAGTGTACGTTGATTTGAGAGGTCTGCATTAGTGTGGTACAAATATAACGTACCCCAGGAGGAATGGACAACATTTAATGATGTGACTGGAACTATCGGCCGAAACAAAAAGTCTATTGAACATGGGCTCTGAAATGTATACCGTAAGATCTATGAACACTCTTTCAATGGAAGGGATACTTTTCGCAGTAGCAGAGATCAACAACTGTTCTTTAGACATGCACTTTAGAACCCATGCTTACTGGACATTTTTTCTTCTTTTCAGTCATACCACCATTTCTCAAAATATGGAAAGTTAAGAGCTTTCAATAGAAGAGATTTTTTTCACTGTATCAAAGATGAAGAAATACTCATAGCTCTTAAGATATCCATTTTAGGGCCTATGTTTACCATACTTTCTTGCCACGAATGGTCGTTCCGGTCACATCCCTAAATATTCCGCCTGGTACTCCCTGTGCATGCCATTCTCATTTTCCCAACAGCTGCACTATAAAATCTGGAAGTGAACTGCAATAGCTCATTCTAGATAAAGTGAAGGACAGTGAAACGAAGTGGAAATATAATAAGGATTTCGGGTACAATGAATACAGGGTTATATCAAAAGCACTTTTTTCTTTTTTCTCCTTTATTGTCATTTCAAGCTTCTCACGCCATATAGAAGGGGGATGGACTCTCAGCGGATACGAGTCGCCGTTCTTCAGGTATATGAGTGTAACAAGTTTAAACATATTATAAAATTGAATACAGCAGTTGACAAAATGAATATTTGGCACAGTAAAAACACATAGATTCAGTTGCATAACTGAAAAGTATAAAAGGCTCATTGATTTAGTAAAAAACTGATTGACTAAAATAGACATACACGAGAGGAGTGATAAGTGAGCCTAGACTGCCAGGAAGAGGTGTGTCATCGGATGGTAGCAGTTGGGGAAGTACGTAAGAGGATGTTTGTGTGAGCAGACGTGTGGAGGAGGAATTTGGGAGAATGAAGAGGGATGCCGTTCCAGACGAAGCCTTGGGATGAAGATAGAGAGGAGTGGAGAAGAAGGGAGTCCTGACTGGAGGAAGTGGGGTAGGTTCTATTTATGATCTGGTAGGATGGGTATATGTCAGGGAAGATTTCGTGGTAGTGTAAGGGAAGGCCACCACAATTTCGTTGGTAGAGCATGTGGAGGGAATGGAGGAGTAGCTTTGGGGGAATATGGTGCTAGAGGCGTGGCAGAGTATCAGGATCAGTGAGATGGGTGTAACAAGAGTATGTAGTGTCGAGTTTATAGGTAACGTAGGAAATTCAGAGGTGTTCAATATGGAAGAGGAGGGACGATAATTTTACAAGTTGGTAGAGGATGTGGGTGGAGGAAGGAAAGTGGATTAGAAAGGCTAGGCCGAGTGAATAGCGTTCCACGAATCAACAACAACAGAAAACGGTACATAAAGGGAGTGAGAATCATTATGAATACAAAGGTAGCGTAGAAAGTGAATTACTGTCAGCATTTCATTGTGTAACGGAGCACACACTACCATCTTAACAATGCATCAAATTTATTTTCTTTTTTAAGCATTTGTAAGCAGCGAATTTTATTCGCCATAACACGGACATAGTAATCGAAAGTCATTATCGAGTATGCTTGTTCCATCTATGGTTAGTCACGGTAACTAACTGAAGAACACAGGAAGCGAGAACCCTTGAAAAGATAAACTATCTATAGACGATTGCTGTGCTTGGTTAACTGCCAACTTTGATCGTATGTGTAGATGATGCAATGAATGTTATTTCATACAGACGATTATGATTCAAGTCATATTTATTAAATGTGAAATGATTTAGTTATTAGACAGCAATACCATGAATTCCCAAAGATAAGAAGTGTGTAGCTAATGTGCCTTTTACAAGAAGTTATTTGTGAGAGTGGGTAGAAAGTAGACACGGAAGCAATTCGTGGAGGAAGCCCCTGAAATACAGTTGTATAAAATGCTACTGTGGCACCGCCAGGAGTCCTTCATAATACCATCGCTGAGGTTAATGGTGGCCAACTATCCTTCAATTACTGTTTACAAGAGGCCAACGTTGACTGCTACTTAACTCCTCGGTAAAGGATCCCGTCTGGACCATCGGGAATCGAAACGTCTCACATGTGTTCAGATACGTAAAATCAAAGTCTCACGCACTGGATTACGCATAAAATGAGACTAGTCTGTCGTGGCTGAATCGAAGGATAGGGAGTAGAAGTATTTCGTTGCAGAATGCAGGGAGACACTGGAGGGAACACAAGATCAGCTGACAGCATGTGCAAAAGAGTACTACGCCTGGCAGAATTTTACTGCAAGCTGGAGATGATTCCACCATCCTACACGCACAATAAATTCGTAAAAATATGAAATTTGCGTTTGTATAAATGACAAGTGAGCAAGCTAGTGTTTCGACAAAAGATATCACTCATGTTACCTACACCGTTCAAAAAAAGTATATTTTTAAACTTTTATCTATGTAATACGTTAAGTGGGACCAGCTAGATATTTCTATATCTATCTTCCACAAGTTAATTGAGGTGTCCACCTTAGGATACTTCATGCACCATTATTATTTCCATCCTCTCCATGTCGATTTGCGAAAGTAGCATGGGTAGAACAGCTGTCAAAAAGCCCCAATCTGTCTAGAATATCTCTTTCAGTAAAGGAAAATAACACACTCACCAGACAAAATATTGGTCATTCACTGGTCGCTTTGAAGTTCTGTGTATGGTGCATCAATGACACCAGGCGTTCATGTGCTTCTCCACGGTTGATAAAATCACGAACTGATGTGTGTGAGCCATTTGGTTTTATGGTATCAGGAAAACAATTCGACGTGTTCATGACCACAATGTGGAAATTACATAATGGATGTACGCTTGCAAGTTGTGGACTCATGGTTTGACGACATATGGAAGTTTGGGTCTGGCCGTGAATGTCCTCGGATAACTTAATGGTCAGGCCACAGTTCGCGATAAGCATGAAACCCAAGCTTTTGCCTGGTACGGCACAAATTATGTCTCCGCTACATCATACAGTTGATGGTTGTCCACATTCGCAATTGCGAATGCGCGTCATGTACGCTCATGCACGTGAATTATGGATAATTGCAGAATGTGGTGCCGCACAACGTGGTACTACACAAAACCGGCGCTAATAGCATAGGTACATAGGGAACACACACGACACATATCTGTAAGTCCACGGTATTGGTGATACATTAAGAAAACCGTCCCGAAATACTTGTGCTACAAAACGCCACTGTTTCCTGCGCATGTACATCAATATGGGATATGATCACCATGCACACGTACACAGGCAATACAACGGGTTGGCATACTCTGGATCAAGTGGTCGAGCAGCTGCTGGGTTATAGCCTCCCATTCTTTCACCAGTGCCTGTCGGAGCTCCTGAAGTGTCCCATGGGTTTGAAGACGTGCAGCGATACGTCGACACGCTTGATGGGGTTTAGGTCTGGAGAACAGGAAGTCCATTCCATTCGCCTGATATCTTCTGTTTCAAGATACTCCTCCACGATGGCAACTCGGTGGAGCCGTGGGTTATCATCTATCAGAAGGAAGGTGGGATCCACTGCACCCCTGAAAAGGCGGAGATACTGGAGCAAAATGACGTCCTGATACATCTGACCTGTTACAGTTCAGGGGTGTACGTGCACCAATCATAATCCCACTCCACACCATCAAACCATGATCCCCATACAAGTCCCTTTCAAGGAAATTAAGGAGTTGATATCTGGTTGGTTGGTATCTGGTTTCTGGTTCACGCCAGATCCCTGCGAGCATAATTTTTCTGACTATACCTGGACTCATCCGCGAACATAACCTGGACCACTGTTCCAATGACCATATACTGTGTTCTTGACATCAGGCTTTACGGGCTCTCCTGTGACCAGGGATCACTGCAATGCACCTTGCAGGTTTCCGAGCAAATAAACCATGTCTGCTCAGTCGTCTGTGTGTCTGGAGACAACTGTTCCAGTGACTACGGTACAGTCCCAAGCAAGGCTACCTGCAGTACTCCGTGGCCGTCTGCCGGCACTGATGGTGAGATATCGGTATTCTTGTGGTGTTTTACACTGTGGACGTCCTGTACTGTAAGGCCTGGACACGTTTCCTGTCTGGTGGAATCGTTGCCATAATCTTGAGATCACGCTTTGTGGCACACGGAGGGCCCGTTCTACGACCTGCTGTGTTTGACCAGCCTCTAGTCGCCCTAGTATTCTATCCGTCATAACGTCATCAATATGTGTTCTTTGAGCAATTTTCAACACACCGTCACCATTAGCACGTGTGAAAACGTCTGCAGACTAACTCGCTGCACCGTACTCTAACACGTACCAACACACCTCTGCGTATGTGGACTGCTGCCAGCGCCACCGTGCGACGACCCTAGGTCAGGTGCACCGCAAGGTCACACCCCGAGGTGATTTAAACCCGCAAACCGCCCACCAGAGCGTTGTTTCACCATGTACCAGCATTATCCTTAGTTTATGAGGATGGGAGTAGTTTTGATTGAAGTTTACATAGTAAGAAGGACAGAGTGTCGATGAGGTAATCAACGATAAGGGCTGGTTTTCTCGCTCGCAGCTGCTGCTGGGGCGACGACTTCCTGCACGGCTGCAGGGCCCAGCTGACTAACGTGAAGTCAGAAGCCATCGCCCTTTCCCTGCCTACATTGTTGGTCAGTTCGTGAAAGCGCCAGTCACCGAACAAGGCCTCTGATTTTGGCTGTGCACCCGCCCACCAAAAGTGTACACGCTTCAAGCAGGTGTCCTGTGATTGTGTGGAGACAGAAAATGAGGACGTGTAATCCTGCCTCGCTTAGAAGATACGAATAAAGCAACCATATGAATAAAAGTTTGATAGGTTATTATAATTTTTTTAGTGTACCTTATGTATTTTCTGTTGAGGTGGCTTTCTTATTTTGAATACGTGCATTGTTATAGAATTAAGTAAATAATAAAAAAATTCTCGTGATTTCTTGATGGGGTAGTTGTGGCACCTCAGTTACCGGGAGCCCCCTTTTAAAGATATCGTAAAGATATTGACATTTAATACCCTCCGATTGAGCAAGTTGTCCACTTACAAGAGTCGAAGTATTGAATGCTGTATTCTCTTCCCTCTGTGAGGTACTGGATGGATTAAACACAAGGTTTCTAACGCTGGGCGTCTTTCTTGATTAAACTAAGGCGGTTGGTTGTGTTGATCATAAAATATTGCTCAAGAAGTTGGACCACTACAGAATACGGGGAGTAGCTGACAGTTGATTCACCTCTCACTTTAACAAGAGACAGGAAAAGGTCATTATCCACAATGTTGAGAATCGCTATGATGTGGGATCTGAGTGGGGCACAGTCAAATGGGGCGTGCCCCAGGTATCATTGGTGGAACCACTGCTGTCTGTTACTTATATAAGTGATATTGTAAGGTGTCAGGCAAATCCAACACCATCCATGAAAACCCTGACATGATAAGCAAATCCAGTAGTATGTCACATAGCTCCAAATAAATCGTGACATTAAATTAACCAAAGTAATACGAGTAACGAGTGAGCAAATGGAATACCACAGACTAACACAAGAATGTCTAAATGCATGTCATACCTTCCCACCATGAGACAGACGCGGTTCTGAGGGGAGAAACGAGAACAGAAGCCGAGAATAGAACCGTGTTAAGCTAGAAGGCGCTACAATAAGGGACGGACACCCACTTCGCCAGCTAACCGACAGGACCACCCCCCAGCCCATTTTAAAAGCTAGATCCCTCCAGAAGAACAGTATGGATCTTACGATAACACTAAAAGGGCCACACCAGCCGCAAGTTTTAGCGTGAAACTTTTTCGCGTCTCTGTTACGATGCAAACGTTAAAAACATTGCCCTTTCCATGTTACAATTCTAAGATATTTAGAGTCTTAACTTATACAAGAACCCTCAAATTCGTTTTTTTCTTTTTGTGTAGTGTCGTGGTGTATAGCATTTTAGTATTTCATGCTGTTAGACTATCACCTTAATCTATGTTACTAATGGTGTTATTTTTGCTTTTGTTTTTATTGAAACTACTTGCTTTTTTCCACCTTCCTCTCTCTTCATTCTTCTTTCTCCTGACGATCTTATCTGCAACATAAACTTGAAATATTGTGCTAATTATTTACTTGATCTTCTTGAAATTTTTTGTCGATTTCTTTATGGTCTCCTAACATGAGTTAAGGCGATTCCCCCTTTTGTGCATACCATCCTAATTCTTCATCCTCTTTATCTCGCATCATTCTTAATTGTTTGTTTATAACCGGTATTTCTTCTAATTATAGCTTTTGCTCAAAGAGAAGTGTGACATTCCCGAATGTTATGCTACCTTTCCCCATATCTATTATCACTTGTCTCTCATTTAAAAAATCTGCACCTATAATCAAATCTACAGTTAGTTTAGGTATGATCACGAAGTTGGCTTCGATCTTTTGACCTTGGCACGAAAGAGTTAACCTTGCTTGTATCGTAACTTGCACAGCATTGTTTCTAATAGGACCTCTTACTTTAATCTTATGTGTTTTCAGAACTGGCAATTCCTCATTGGCATTACACTGCATGAATAAATTTTCTGAGATCGCAGTCAGCTCACTTCCGCTATCCATTACAATATTGACTGGGATATGCTTTACCATGGCCTTCACAATTGGTTGAATTTGAAAGGGTTGGTTCTGTTCTTCTTCTTCTTGCATCAACGAATCCTCCACTGAATCATACATGAGTCTTTTCAGGAATTTCCCTTGTGAATTCGAACTTTCTGTAGGATAAGCTTCGACTGCTACTTCTCTCTCTTTTATTTCCTCTTCTCTATTTTTTCCTTCATTTACGCTTACTTCAACATCCTCTACTTTTTCCTCATCCTCGTCTATCTCCTCCTTTTTCGTCGCTACTTCCACATAATCGCATCTAAATGCTCTAATTATCGTTTCATAATTTCCTTCATTATATACGTTGGGTTGTGTGCCCACTAGTAACTTATTTTCAACTTCTGTCGACTGTGCATTATCCTCATTGAATTCGCTTTCCCTGGTTTCCATCTCAAATAGCTCTGCAATACTCATTACTTCGTCCTTTCCTCCCGCATTCGTTGTGCATGCCTCTGGTAATTAATCTTCCTCGTCAGTATTCTCCCGATTAATTTCGTCCCAACACGATATTATTTTCCTGTCTTCGTTTTCATCTGGTCCCTGCGGATTTGTTTCTTCCTTCTTCTCTTCTCGTGATAAGGTATTTACTTCTCTGTTCAAGGTGCTGCAGTTGTCCTGGATCGGTAAGTCATTCTCTTTGGCATGGGCGCTTAGCTGTCAATTCGAACGTTTATCGGGGTTTGGTGGTCTTACCTCCACCTCTTCTATCTGTATTCTCTTTTCTTGTTCAGCTTGTTGATAGTGGTTTCTTTGTTGATAATTTGGCGGTCTATTGGAGCTCCAATACCCGTTCCGGTTGTCGTTATTCCCTCTGTAATAGTTGCTGCCTTTCCTGGGTGAATTATAGTTATTGCCATATTCTCTTCTAAATCCATAACCGGTTCTTTGTTGAAATCTATTGTCGTTTCTTGGTGCGAAGTTATCACGTGGTTCGTAATTATTGTTTCTTTGTACTGTGTCTTGTGGATTCCACAGCTTTTTGCTTTCGTTTTCACGTGCGCTCCGTCTCTTTCTTGAGTCATCTTCCGAAAATATGAAATCTAGTTCCCTTAGAATACCTTTAAATGCTTCGACGTCATTGCCTCCGCGACCTACTAATGATTGCTGGTATTTCAATGGTAACTTCATCGCGCATAATTTAATCAACTCTCTGTCACTGTATGGTACATCTAAGCATTGATTTTTCTTTGCCATTAATTCGAAAAATTTCACGGGACTCTTCTCTCCTGAATTTTCAAAATACGGGTTCTGTAATAATTCGTACTTCACTCTGTTCTGTGCTTCGCTGGACCAATATCGTGACAGAAACTTCTCTCTGAAATCTTCGTACGATCGGCATATCGCTGCAACATTTTGCATGGTTTCTGCGACTGTTGCTGACATGTGTGCACATATAAAGTCTAATTTGTGTGCTAGCGTCCAGTGTTCTGGTAATCCTACTCGGAATTGATCAATAAAAGTTCGTGGATGTAATGAGTTTCCTTCTCGAAAGTGTTGAAATTTTCTGACTGTGAGGAAATGATCGTTGTCGTACTTCGTCACAGTTCCATATGAAATTCACGATTCTTTGCCACTTTTGTTTCTGATCATTTCTCCCGTCGTTCTTTCCGGTTGTGGTAGATCCATTGGATATTGTCCACTGTAACTTTCGCCTACCCTTGCGTAGTATCGTTGGAGTGCTACGCAATAATTTTATTCCATCGGTCGTGAACGTGTAGCTGAATGCATTGCACTGTACTCTTCGCGACCTGGCTTGCCATTGTCACGTATTGGTTCGGAATCTAGTCTGGCTAACCTTGCCGCTTCATTGCACGATCCAAACTGTCTTGAAACATACATTTGTTGTTCTGCATGTGTTTGTGGTGCCGTTTGTTCATCAAGAATTTCGAAACGTGTTTGTTGCTGTGCAGGATGTCTGATTTCACGTATGTTATTTTCCACCTGGATTGGAATCGAAAATGCGTGATATCTTCGTTAATTGCTTGTTTTTCCGGTGCTGTTACAGATACAGATGTGGTTGCAGACTCAGTGCTTGTTCGATCATGTTCACTATGCTCTTCAATGGTTTGCAACAACTCTGTTCACAATTTCTGAAATTGTCGCTTCGTTTGCGCTTCTATTTTGACTATGCAGTTATCATATCTTTTCAGCGCTGCTTTTGTGATACGTTTGTGTAGCACACTGTTTTCAACAATTTTCACGTGCTGTCCCTGCTGCTTGTCTAGTAATTACGTTTATCTGTTTCTCTAGTTTCTTGATTCTCCCTGGGTGTTGTTACCTAATGTTTTGATCTCGTTCTGAGTGTCATTACACAATGTTTGTACGTCTGCTTGTACCTTGTCAATGTCTGTTCTCAATTGATTGTGACCTGTTACTAAGTTTCCTACCACTTCTTGAGATTATTTTGCCTCTTCTTCAATATGACTTAGGTGTAACTGAATTTTTTTGTTTTGTTCTTTAATCACACGCATTTGTCTCGTGGTTTCTGCAATTTGTTTCGTCGTTTCTGCATTCTGAATTTTAATTAGGTTTGCAATTTCTTTATTTTGTCTTGTCGTGGTTTCCGTCATTAATTGTAATAATTCTGCCAGATTGGTGGGTCCTATTGCATTTTCTTCCGACGTCCTACGCTCTGTGTTTTCGCCCAACTGTTGGTTTGCAACCACTTGCATTGAACTGTGCGGTGACACGTTTCCGCTCAAATTCCTTGTACTCTGTGGTGAGGGAGCTCTGATTACTTGTACTATGGGTTATACATAATCAAGACGCAAGTTAGAATCCTCATTGCCTGTCTCTCTACTTTCCTGCTCCTCTGTCACATGCTGACTTATGCAATGCGAGAAGTATCAAGAAAGAAAAGGACGTAATTAACAAGAGACAATTCCTACAAGGCAGAAGCGTCGAGAAAAGGGAAAGGACAGCGAGACCAGCAGGAGGCCCTTGTAGCTAAAGTGGGCAGTAAATCTGCTGAACCAAAGGGTGGCGGAACCCTACTGAGACAGAGCACTGAACCTCAGAGTGGCGGAACACGGAAGGACAAGAGGGTCTTGGAATGCCCCCACTCAGCAGAGCGAGCAAAAAACGGCCCGATGAGAAGACGGCTTGGGCAAGCCACCACTGCCAAAAAAAAAAAAAATTTGTAAAAGTCACACTACTGCTATTAAACAGCTCACTGATGCACGAAACTGAAGAAAACTTCCACAAAGTAAAAATGACGCACCCAAACAATTTATCAAACAGTTACTAAGAGGAGATCTTCAAAGCGACTAGTTATCAATAAATATTTCCATATCCTGCCCAGAGAAGAACCAAGAATCAAGTAAGAAGCAGAGAAAAAGCAGGAAGAACAGAAGTTGAAGATTCGCAAGATTGAGACCAAGAAAGAAGATGGGTGAAGAACAGATGACATACCTTCCCAAATCCATATCCTATTGTAAACTAGTCGTCTGCGAAGTATTACAACGAAAAACGACCGCTTTCAGCGACACATAACGATGACTTTCACACATACAAAGCCAGTAAACCGCGAGATTCTGCACTCGCAGCTCCATTCTATTATGGGACCTCCACAACAGCAACACACACTTGCAAAGCCAACAAGGAATGACGAACGAAGCTGAACATCAAATACTTGCCCACATCCATCTCCCTCAAGTCCACCACCTTCATGCAAAAACATTCGCCAACCTCATGCTTAAACATTCATAGGATTGTGTGAATGTGTGAAATCAAATTATGTGATGTAGGAATTGTGCAAAAGAAACGTGTGAAAAACTAAATAAGTTAAGCACACCAGACAGCTAATAAACTACAAAATAACACTCATTGACTATGGACTTAAGTAAAAAACAGACTATCGATAAAAATAAGTCATTAGTTCTGAAATGGACGGTATATAATGAACAAAAGTAAGGCATAATAAACACTAAAACTACATGCCACTTATTTTCTCCTCATAAAAATAAAAGAATAACTATATTTTACTTATTTTCTCCTTATAAAAACAAAGAATAAAAAAATTATCTTGTTGGATGCTTTCCTTTTTTTAACATTTGTACCATTTGTTAGGATAATATCTCAATACTTGTGTATGTATATTTCTTTGTCAAAGCAATTCTTGGAAATAATTCTTATTTGTTAGTGTAACAATGTTGAAATGAGTGTCTAGAAACAAAAACATTTTACTTGCACATGATATTTAGAAAAAGTGTTAGGAACAGATTTTGCTTAATTACTACAATTATAAAAAAAATATTTCTAAGTAAATCGATGTGAAAGACTCCTCACTTTCGATAACAAACTTCTTAAAAAACAAACTTCACACTTAAATAAAGAAAGAAAACAATTAAAAAATAATAATTACAATAGAATAAAAATATTCTTCTCTTGTCAATATAAACATATTTTTGAGAATAATGTGGAAGAATATAAAAATATAAATTAGTAATAAAAACTAGCATAGAACCAAGATAACGTGGCTGAACAGTAGGCAACAAAATTTAGATAAAGGAATAATTTTTGACTGACTTAGACATTGTCATTGCCCAACTTCAGTGCAAAAATTAAGCTTGAAGGGTGGTGATATGTAAGGTGTCAGGCAAGTCCAACACCTCCCATGAAAACCCTGACATGATAAGCAAATCCAGTAGTATGTCACATAGCTCCAAATACATCGTGACATTAAATTAACCAAAGTAATACGAGCAACGAGTGAGCAAATGGAATACCACAGACTAACACAAGAATGCCTAAATGCATGTCATACCTTCCCACCATGAGACAGACGCAGTTCCGAGGGGAGGAACGTGAACAGAAACCGAGAGCAGAACCGTGTTAAGCTAGAAGGCCCTACGATAAAGGACGGACACCCACGTAGCCAGCTAACCGACAGAACCACCCCCCAGCCCATTTTAAAAGCTAGAGCCCTCCAGAAGAACAGTATGGACCTTACGATAACACTAAAAGGGCCACACCAGCCGCAAGTTTTAGCGTGAGACTTTTTCGCGTCTCTGTTACGTTGCAAACGTTAAAAACATTGCCCCACCACAAAAAGTAACCGACAGGACCACCCCCCAGCCCATGTTAAAAGATAGAGCCCTCTAGAAGAACAGTATAGATCTTACAATAACACTAAAAGGCCCACAGCAGCTGAAATTTTTAGCGTGAGACTTTTTCGCGTCTCTGTTACATTGCAAACGTTGAAAACATTGCCCCACCACGAAAAGTATAACGTTTCTCATTGGATGGACAGAATTTTTGTAGGTGGAGCTTAAGGTTAACATTGAGACCCTGATTGGTCATGTGAAAACACAGCCAGATAGTTTTTTTTTTAAACCAACTTCGGTAAATTGTAGTAAGGAGAAGTTGGGACGGAGTTGCTTCGAAGACGGCGAGCTGGATGGTGCTGCGCCGGCCGCCGCCCCCTGACGAACACCGACAAAGTAATGAACGCAAGCAATGCCGCATTTTTGAGCGCATAAAGCTTCACTCAGAACTGCAGAAGTCTCATCTGTTACATCCCCATTTTACGTAACACTAGTGTCGATCGTCAATTGAAGCTCATGGTATTCACATTTGCTACGTAAGTTAAAATCTCAAACGCAAAGATTTTTCTGTTATATAATTATTAAGAAGCCACATCAGCCACTTAATTTATGACAAGCCAGATAAGTAATTAAACATAATTGATGGTCACTGTAGACCATTTTGATAGCTTTCTCTTTTGTGAAACTTAATTTAAACCTAGATTATAGATGTGATATGGCATAGGTCATCCTTCGATCCATTGTAGAACTTGGAAACCCATTCAAGGAATATTCGTTCACAGTTTTGTTGAACGCAGTTGGTTTTTATCATCCTGTATTAAAAAATTTCCTTTTATCAATAGTGCAATTTATAAACAATGTTTTGTGAGTAGAATAAAATTTCCAATGGTAAACTTAACTGATTTTTCGACGTTATTTTACCAGGTAACTAAAAATAGGAAAGCCTTGAACCCCTTCCACTAAATTTAGTTAGTATTAAGATTCTTTTGCAGGGAGTACAGTGGAGCTGACACTGAAATCATTAAGTATATGGTTATATCGTCGCTAGTCTCACTGAACTCTTCTGAACTCTACATGTCATGTGTGGTCTGGCGTCTCCTTACCAGCAACAGGTCCCAGGTTGAAACTAGTCAATTCCCTAAAAAACACGCTCAGAGCGTCGTTGCGCGAAAGTGGTAGGGAGACGCGACATAGAACAAACAGACACCATGCAGAATGTTAGAATATGTCCTCTAGTATTAAAGCTGATTCTAAAATATTTCTGTTTGCTTATGACACTAGCTTGATAGTAAAGGATATTGCGTAGAACACTGACACTCTTTCAAATAGTGCAGTTCAAGACATAAGTTTATGGCTTGTAGCAAACAAACGCTAAATCACAGTAAGACTCAGTTTTTACAGTTTCTAACACACAATTCAACAAAACCTGACGTATCAATTTCACAGACCAGTCATCTGATTAGTGAAACTGAACAGTTCAGATTCCTAGGTATTCAGTTAGATAATAAATTGTCGTCTAAACCGCGTGTTCAGGATCTCGTTCAAAGACTTAAGGCTGCCATTTTTACTATCCGAACGGTATCTGAAGTAAGTGATAGTTCGACACTAAAAATAGTTTACTTTGTGTATTTTCATTCGCTTGTGGCATATAGTATTATATTCTGGGGCAATTATTCCCATTCTAAAAGGACCTTTTTTGCTCAGAAACAGCTGGTTCGGGCATTAAGTGGTGTGGGTTCGCTAACCTCTTGTCGACCCCTGATCATTACCCTGGGTATTCTGACATTGGCCTCTCAACACGCATATTCTTTACTGTCGTTTCTTGTTAACAATATCAGCTTATTCCCAAGAATTAGCAGCTTTCTACTAGGCAGAAACCCAATCTGCATTTGGATCGCTCATTCTTGACTCTTGTGCAGAGAGGCGTGTAGTATTATGCTCCATCCATTTTCAGAAGCTACCACAAGAATTCAAAGGTCTTAGTAGTAATCCACGAGCTTTCAAATCGAAACTGAAGAGTTTCCTCATTGGTCACTCCTTCTATTAGGTCGAGGAGTTCCTTGGAAAGTTAAGCTGATTCCTGCGTTTAAATTGCTGGTAGTGTTTACATAAAATTATGGTTTGCCTTTTTTTGGGTTCACATTTTAATTTATCTGTTATTATTCCTATGCTGTAATTTCATGTATTGACACGTTCCATGACATCGGAGATTTGATCCTCAATTTGGCCCCACGTAACTAGACGTGTAAAATAAAATAAAAATTTCAGTTCAGTGCCATTAGCTGTTGATTAATTCATTAAAATCATCAAGAATTCATAATAGTTCGGTTTTGATGCTAATTCTCGTCCTTCTTGGATCTACCATTGCTCTTTCCGACAACTTCAAGTAATTCTGGCCATTGCGGAGGTAGAATCCAGCGAATTTAGGTTTCTTCTTTTCCATTTAATAAATTACCTATTGTCAGTAACGATGATTACAGGACTCATTAAATTTCTTGTGGTATAGACAGGCCCTAATATACATCTGTGAATATTCTTCTAGTAAATAATTCCCATAAATCAGTCGAATGCAGTTCCTGTTTCTGTATCGGTATCTGGCAGTTTTTCTTTGATTTTCAAATCCTTGATAATATACAATATAGCTGCATTTTTTATATGTTTACTAATTACACGGAGGTATCGTGTCGGACCGCCTTGCCCCGCGTAACGCAGCAACTCGACTAGGAATGGACTCCACAAGTCTTTGGAAGTCCCCTGCAGAAATACTGGGCCATCCTGCCGCTATAGCCGTCCAGAATTGCGAAAAAGTTGTCGGTGGAGGATTTAGTGCTCGAACTGACCTCTCGATTAAGTCCGATAAATGTTCGATGAGATTCATGTCTGGGGATCTGGGCTGCCAAACCATTCTCTCTAAATGTCCAGAATGTTCTTCAAACCAATCGCGAGCAGCTGTGGTCAATCATTGTGGGGGCGATGAAGTCCACGAATGGTTGTAAATGGTCTCCAAGTATCCAAACATAACCATTTCTAGTCAATGATTTGTTCAGTTGGACCAGAGAACCTAACCGATTCTATGTAAATAGAGCCCACACCATTACGTAGCCACCACCAGCTTGAGAGCGCCTTCTTGACACCTTGGGTCCACGGCTTCGGAGGTCTGCTCTACACTTGAACCCTACCATCAGCTCTTACCTTCTGAAACTGGTACTCTCCTGACCAGGCCACGGTTTCCCAGTCATCAAGAATCCAACCGGTACGGCCACGAGCCCAGAAGAGGAGCTGCTGGCGATGACATGCTGCTATCAAAGGCACTCGCGTCGCTCTCCTACTGCATAGCCCATTAATGCAAAATTTCACCACACTGTCTTAAAGGATACGTTCGTCGTACGTCCCACATTGACGTATGCGGTTATTTCACGCAGTGTTGCTTGTCTTTTAGCACTGACAACACTACGCTAACGCCGCTGAAGTCGGTCGTTAAGTGGACGCCGTCGGCCACTTCGCTGTCCGTGGTGAGTGGTAACACCTGTAATCTAGTATTCTCGTCACACTTGACACTGTGGATCTCTGAGTAGTGAATTCGCTAACGATTTCCGAAATGGAATGTCCCATGCATCTACGTCCAGCTGTCATTACACGTTCAAAGTCTGTCAGTTCCCATCGTGCGGTCATTATCACATCTGAAACCTTTTCGCATGAATCACCGGAGTACAAATGACAGCTCCGCAGGTGCACTGTCTTTTTATACCTTTTCCACGCGATACTACCGCCATTTGTATATGTGCATGTCGCTATCCCAAGACTTTTGTCCACTTCTGTATTATGTTAGCATGTAAATCCTTCTATCCATATGCTTCCTTTCCTTCTGCAAGTATTTTTCCTTAGCTCTGGTCTTTTTTCCTCTTTTTTTTGACAAATACCCCATTGTAGCTAGTCTGTGAAGACTGTGATTGCCAATTGGCAGCAAATTGTTACCTGTTGCCGAGGTTTGGTCGGCGCGGAGAAACAAAGCTGTTGTCAATTTTTGTGTCAGGCTGTCGCGTGAAAGTGGCTGCATACTTGTATTGAATAATGTCTGGTCCCGGCGGTCAGCGAGCTACCACGCCACCAGACTTAAGGGAAACACTTTTTACAGACTTTCTCCTTGTGTTGAACAAACAAAAATAACTGTCTTTCTTTTTCACTCAATAGACTTTTTTAATGGCAAGCCGTCGTACAACTACTGCCTGCTGTAGGGAGTTGTAGCGTGTACAGTAGAGGGAGAGAATCTGCTGCTGTAAATTCAGAATAGAGTGCCATTTCCTTGACCAAACGTGTCCTGTGGAGGTGGTGGTGACCTTTATTATATGGCGAACTGTCAGTAAAACAGCCCTGGTTAAGAAAGTATTTTATTTATGATAGTTCCTGGAGCAGAATCGTAGCTTGAGACAAGTTGTTGTCCTCTCTGACGTCATCGACCACTTTGGGCGACTTGTCGACGTCATCGGTTGTCTGCCGGGAATGTAGCACGTGCAGTTGCAGGTGTAGACAGGGCACAACAAACTTTCAGCAGCAAATTGAAAAGTAAGAATGTAAGGAAATCAGTAAAGAGAATGAAAGCGTTGTTGTTAGGTAGTTCCCATAGAAGAGGTGTTGGCCAACTTTTGCAGGATGAACTAGGATCAGAATACCAGGTCACCAATTTTTTTAAACCTAGTGCTGGTCTGGAGCAGGTGACAGAGGATTTAGGATCACTTTGCAAAGATTTCACTAAGGAAGACACCGTGGTTGTAGTGGGTGGGGCAGGTAACAGTATTGACAGAGATCCTGGATACAGTAGAGAGTGTGACCTGTCGAAGATTGCATCAGCATCGAAGCATACTAGTGTTGAGTTTGTATCTGTTCTTGGGCGCCATGACCGACCTCATTTGAACTCTTCTGTCAAGAGAGTTAATTTGGAGCTGGAACGGCTGTTTATGTCGGGTGCAGGGTCACACATTGGTGTGGTTCCTGTTGATTCTCTCAGTAGGTGGCATTTTATTAGGCATGGCCTTCACCTTAACAGGAAGGGGAAGGATAAATTGGCTGAGGAAATAGCAGGAAAGTTAAAGGGGGGAGGCACTGTCATGAGTGGTAAAATACCAGTGGTTATAGGGTTCAGAAAAGACCCTTTTTTAGGGTAGGGAGGACAGAAAGAAAGCAAATTTTAAGAGAGGTTAGAACTGAGACAAACCTTAAATTTGAGAAAGAAATCAAAAAACATAATTCCAGCTTATTACATCAGCATAAACAGCTAATGGTTAAGAATTTTCAACAGTTGGCAGATATTATAACTCTACCAAATTTTAACTCAGTCAATGTGAAATGTCAGCTATCTTTATTGCATCAAAATATTAGAGGACTGAGAAGTAAAATTAATGAATTAACTATCTGCATAGATGAATTAGAGTCTTCAAACCCAGCTGACATAATCTGCCTCTCTGAACATCATGTGACCACTGGTATAGAACTTTTAAGTGTTACAGGGTTTAGGTTAGCATTTCACTTTTGTAGATCAGAAATGGAGAAAGGAGGAGTTACCACATTCATTAGGAACTGTCATAAATTTAAGAACATAGACATTCATAAATTTTGCCTAGAACAGCATACGGAAGTATGTGCAACAGAATTAAAATTTCACAAAAAATCCTTCATAATATTAAGTGTATATCGAGCACCTGCAGGTAACTTTAATCTGTTTGTAAACCACCTTGAAGCTGTACTGGCCCATTTAACAACCAAAAACAAAGAAATAGTGGTTGCTGGTGATTTCAATGTAGATTTCCTTAAAGACTCTCCCAATAAGAACTTATTTGAGTTAGTAACACTATCATTCAACTTAATTCCCACTGTAAAGTTCCCCACTAGGGTAGCCACTTGCTCACAAACAGCCATTGATAATATATTTATAGAAAAGTCCAATGAACAAAATTATATTACAAAACCAACAGTCAATGGCCTCTCAGACCATGACATGCAGTTCCTCCTGTTAAATGTTAATACTGAACAGGATATAAAATCTGCTAAATCTGAGAGCAAGAGGGTAATCAATATGCCAAAAATTGATTATTTTAGGACACTCCTCAGAGACATTTTACAGTTTACAGTGCTCATGGCATGAATGAAAAATGTAACACTTTTGCTAATAAAATGCTTACCTTATTCCAACACTGTTTTCCCCCAAAACTTACCAAGGTTAGAGCAAAGTCTACAAAAAAACCATGAATTACTCGAGGAATAGGGGTATCTTGTAAAACAAAAAGTAAACTGTATCTGTCAATCCGAAGGGAGCGCGCCAAGTCTCCGTCGCTTCCGACAGAGAGCGTGGTTGCAGGACAGTTTCAAGATGGCGTCTGTAGGTAATATACGTTACAAGCAACGTGCCGTCATTCAATTTCTTACTGCAGAGAAAGAAACTGTGGGGAATATTCACAAACGCTTGTGTGAAGTCTATGAAGCATCTGCTGCCGACGAAAGTACAGTTAGTCTCTGGGCAGGGAGGCGGTACGGCGGAGCTCCACGATTTGCTGCGGACGGGGAGACCATATGCGGCTGTCACACCTGACATGTTGCAGCGAGCTGATGTTGCCATTCGCGAGGACAGACGGATTACGACTCGGCAGTTGGCGCTGCATCTGTCAATCAGCAAAGGATTCACACAGTGAAGCACTGGCTGCGCCACCGGGACAAGGATTGGTACTGACAGGGAATACACGCCCCTTGTTTTGCGCTGGAGGAAGGCCATAGAAGGGGATGGAGATTACGTGGAAAAATAGGTTGTGTAATAAACCACCATATTTTCGTGTGTGTAATTCTCATTACGTTGAGGAAAGAATTTCTGAAGAGAAAAACCTTCCAGGTAACCCTCGTAAAAATTCGTTATCTCTCAATGCTTCAATATTATATAGTGAGTTATTATATGAATAAACCAGATACATAAAGATACTTCCAGAAATTGATTATATTTATGTCGTAATAAATATACTGAACGTCTTTTTTCGGATAATAAAAATGCCGAGGTACTTTATTGTGGATGGCAGTGAAAGGATTATATATTGCAAAGTGAAATAGTCAGAGCATTTTCTTTACTCAGCGATGAAAAATTAAGTAAATAGTGGATGAGAAAAATTCCCTGAAACTTCTCATAGTTAAAGAAGGCTATAATATGCATAAAGCATTTTAGTGGATAGTGCATAATAAAAACGCTACAGTTTATAGTTGATACAAAAGTATAGACATTTGTAAAGAGTTATTCGCTTGACGTCTTCCTATGATACGGTCTCCGCTCCTTTCCAACTATGTAAGTGTAGGTCAGATGTGGCTTAAATTAGAAATAGTATTTGAGGCAGTTAACATATTTATACCGAGTAATTAATGAAAATGTAACTGATACCCCTGGTACACGAAACAGGTCAAATCACTGTTGAAGAAGCAACGAAACAAGCAACCGAAATTTGAAAGAACACAAATTCTCTAAGTTTAGCGACGTTGTATTGAAGCTCTAAAAATACCGCTGACTTCAATGCGCCTTGCTTTGAATAGGTTCCACAACTAAACTCTGTCAATAGATCTGACAGATAAGACTGACAGATTCTGGTTATATGTTATGTACACCAGCGGCAAGATACAATCAATATCCTCACTGGGGGAAATCAACTGTAATATTACCGATGACAGCACTACTAAATCGGTATTATTAAATAGTTTTCCGAGATTCCTTAGCCAAAGCATAGGAAGTAAATATTCAGGAATTCCAATCGAAAACAACTGCTAACAAGCGTAACTTAAAAGTACCGGTAGGTATCCTCGATGCAGCGAAGCAGCTTAAAGCATATAACAAAGGCAAGTCTTCGAATCCAGACAGCGTAACAATAAGGTTTCTTTCAGAGTATGCTGACCCAATAGGAAATAGAAGTAATCTGCTGAATTACTGTCGTCGATTTGCAGTAGGATTCTGGAACATACACTGTGTTCAAACATTATAAATTTCCTCGAAGGTAACAGTTGATTGACTCACGGTCAACGCGGATTCACAAAAAAATCTTCAAATGTGTGTGAAATCTTATGGGACTTAACTGCTAAGGTCATCAGTCCCTAAGCTTACACACTACTTAAATTATCCTAAAGACAAACACACACACCCATGCCCGAGGGAGGACTCGAACCTCCACCGGGATCAGCAACGGATTCACAAAATAGCGTTCTTGTGAAACACCACTAGCTCTTTATTCGCCAGAAGTACGGTGTGATATCGAGAGGGGATCACAGATTGATTCCATAGTCCTATATTTCCAGAACGCTTTTGACACATTTCCTTACAAGATACTTCTCATCAAGTTGTGTGCCTATGCAGTATCGCTTTAGCTGAGCTACTGCATTTGTGATTTCCTGTCGGAAACCTCTCAGTACGTTGTGATCGACGGAAAATATTAGAGTCAAAGAAAAGTGGTATCAGGCGTTGCCCAAAGATGTGTTATAGTCCCTCCGCTGTTGATAACTGACATAAACGATTTACGAGACAATCTGAGCAGCCATCGTAGACTGTTTGCAGATGATGCTGTCATTTGCCGTCCTGCAAGGTCATCAGAAGATCAAAACCAACTGCAGAATGACTTAGACACGATATCTATATGGTGAGAAATGCTGAATTTGTATCTCAACAAGGAAAAGTGTGAGGTCGTCCACATGAATACAAAAAGAAATCTAATAAATATAGGTTACACAATAAATCACACAAATTTAAAACATGTCAATTCGACTAGGAATTACAGTTACGTAGAACTTCATTAGAACGATTACACAGATAATGTTACGGGGAAGGCAAACCAAAGATTATAATGACAGAACGCTTAGAAGGTACAACAGGTCTACTAAGGAGGTGGCCTACACTATGCTATTTCGTCCTCCGCTGGAGTATTGCTGTGCTGTTTGGAATCCCTACCAAGTATCACTGACGGTGGAAATCGAAAAAGTTCAAAGCAATGCAGCTCTACTTGTATTATTGCGAAATAGGGAAGAGAGTGTGAGAGGCATGGTAAGAGAGTTGTGATGGCAATCATTAAAACAAAGGCGTTTCTCGTTACACCGACATCTTTTGACAAAATTTCAATCAGTAACTTCCTCCTCTGAATGTGAAAGTATTTTTATGTCGCCAACCTATATAGCAAGAAAAGATCATCATAATAAAATTAATCAGAGCTCATACAGAAATATGTAGATGTTAATTTTTACCACGAGCTGTAAAAGAGTGGCATGGTAGAGAAATAGTCTAAAGGTGGTTCTAAAATACCTTTGCCAGGAACTTAAGGGTGAATTGCAGAGTATCTATGAAGATATAGACTTAGATATTTTTCGAATTTGAAACCTGATGCAGCGCCATCAATTTTCCCTAATTTGCCACGTTACTTGACAATAGCTGGATCATCTTGCAGAAAGTTACGTGATGCAGAAAGTAGATATCTTGAAAAAGCAGTGGTCAGAAGCATGAAAGATTATAGGCAGTATGGAAAGCAGAATGCTATTAATAATAGCATTAATAATACAAATTTTTTCGAGTGCTGTCCTTGTCGACAAGAAACGGTGGTGCTGTATTAACAAAAAATAGTGATGTATTTTTCTGATACTAGTGATGAAATATCGAACTTTATTGGATCAGTAACTTTTAATACCGATCTGAGTGTCTTTCTTTCCTTGAGAAAATATAAAATTCCCTGACTTACAGTGCCCAACGGTTGTGTGTCAGTAAAATCCAAGCCCGCCTGGGCAGCTACACTTTACGTACATTCATCATCAGCATATGCTGTTACGTGAGTGAGTATCTTTATTTGCCAGTCCTTAAAATGTAACAGAGCTGGCAGTTTGATTTAAATAGTTTGAATGTCATGATTGTATAGAGTATCTGAAGGTGAAAAAGAAATTTTTGAAAGATCATGGTAAATGAGTTCGTGAAAAACATCTACATTGAGCTTCGTTTGGTGTTCAAAGGAGATACAACATATGTTGCCAGTAAAAGTGTAAAAGTTTTAGTAATGATGCGGCAGAAAACAGTTCAGGTTTTTATGCTATCAAACGCATGTTCAAAATTTAAATATGTTATGACTATTATACGAGGGGTTACCCAAAAAACAAAACGGAATTAGTTTTTAAAAGCTATATATTTTCAAATTGTTTACAAAACAACCTTATCCTCTTCAACATACTCTCCATTACAACAAATACATTTCTACTGCCGGTGCTTCCACTGTTCGTAACATTTTTTTTTGTAGTAATCTTCAGAAATGGCTGACAGCCTCTCCCTCCTTCTCTCTTGATTTCTGAAATGTTGTGAAATTGGTGTCCCCTCATGCCCCTTTTCACGTGTGGAAATAAGATAATGTCGCACGGAGCCAGGTCAGGCGAGTAAGGTGCGTGGGTCAGCGGAATTATGCCATTTTTAGCCAAAAACTGTCTAACAGAGATGGTTGTGCGTGCAGGTGCATTGTCGTGGTGGAAGAACCACTATCCTGTCTGATACGAATCGGGTCTTTTTTGACAAACGCTGTTGCGCAATCTTCTTAAACTTCCAACTAAAAGTCAGGTTTTATGGTCTGACATGGGGTAACAAACTATGAATGAACTACGCTCTTGGGTCATTTGATGGACGTCCAGAACGAGACTTGTCATGTAACCATTTTTCAATCGAGCAAACCACTCGTAGACTTGAGCTTTTCCCGTAGCGTCGCCTTGGTAGTTTGTTTTCAACATTAAAACAGTTTCAGCAGCACTTTTATCGTGTATAAAACAAAATTTCACAGCAGCACGTTGTTCACTTAAACCTACCATCATAACAAACGAAGCAAGAACAAAACAACGCTGGTAGAAACAGTCACTGCAGCTGAACAGAACAAGCCAAGTCGACAACACAGGCGGCACTGAACGCAATGAGTTGCGCAATACACGCGCTTAGTGGCAGAAATGCGTACTGCACAACTCCGACCACGGGAATGTTATTTGTTAGTCTGCCTTTTTTGTGTACCCCCTTACACTTGTTAGCATCTTAGCTGCTTCACAACAAAAAAATATGCTATTACCGTGATTAATGAAGTAGAGAAAGTTGGCTTTATCGTGTTAGGTTCAGTATTAGATAATAATTCAAGTAATCGAAAATCTTATGAGCTACTTTCTCCTAATAGTATGCTGCACATCCTGTTATTAGTAGTAGAAAGTTAGCGCATAATTCAGGAAATCGAAAATCCTATAAGCTACTTTCTCCTAACGGTATGCTGCAGCTTTGAATTGCACATCCTGTTATTAGTAGTGGAAAGTTAGCGCTAACTTTTGACACTGTACATATACTAGAATGTATCTGTAACAACTGGATTAGCACACCTGAGACAGTTTTGAAGTTCCCTGACTTTGACAATTTTGATGTTATAGTTGCTGGAGCTTTTGAGTATTAGGAACTGATGTACAAAAATGAAAAATGCTCGCTAGTAAAATACATTCATTAGCTCTCATTTAAGACCCCATTGCGTTCCAACATTAAGATGCAAGATGAGTGGCGGCTTTAAAGGTTCTTAGCCTGTAGGGACATAGACTTTTCAGCGTCAGAACATACAGCAGCGTTCATAAAAATTACTTTTGAGTGATGGCACATAGTGAATGTTAATGGTGCATATGAAAATGAGATTCAAAAATCATTACAGGCAACCTATTATGGTAAATAGTTCCTTACAATTGGACTTTTGTAGGAAAATGTCATTAAGGGAGGAAATCGGAGACAGGGTGTTCCGAGTTTCAAGTCTTTAAGGCCTCAGATTTTTTGTTCATTAAACAATACCCTTCATGGTTTTAAGTCTTGATTGCATATGTATTTGAACATTACAAAACAGGTTACCTATTGCTGAGTAAGTTTCACAATGACAGTCTGCAATGTAGATGTTATCGTCAGTGGAGCAAATTACTGTGTAAATTATGGCCAAACACTCGAGAGTGAAAAAAATGAAGACTGAAGGATATTATGCTGCTTAATTCTTTGAATAAAAGTACACAACTGAGGTCCCTGCTTCCTTGTTCTTGCACATATGGTACGCATCTGAATGTTGACAAGTATTTTGTGTTAAGGAAGAATTTTGAAATATCAAACATACCAGTCAATTTTCTGCATCTACTGATGTACGTATCTGTTTATGCTGTAAAGAAGGAACTTTCCTTAAGGACTCTGAGATTCGCACCCCTTGGTTACAATCAGTCGAATTATCCATCCCAAATGCCTTCATTGCATAATATGGCCATGGAAAGTAGGCAGTTCCCAATGAGAATGCACTTATGATGACTACAATTGCTTGGTTCATGTTGACTGGTATTTTGGATGAGTGTTCAGGTAGTTTCATTGATGATTTACTTAAACTTCACTGCTACGGTCGCAGGTTCGAATCCTGCCTCGGGCATGGATGTGTGTGATGTCCTTAGGTTAGTTAGGTTTAAGTAGTTCTAAGTTCTAGGGGACTGATGGCCACAGCTGTTAAGTCCCATAGTGCTCAGAGCCATTTGACCCATTTGAACTTAAACTTCCCATTAGGCAGAAAATGTGTAGTCTAAATCCAGAGGGCTGTGCATGCAGGTTTATTGAAGTGATGTTTGTAAATTCCAGAGAACTTTGAGGGATCTAATGCAAAAAAAAAAAAAGAAAAATCAATTTTAGATCATGCAAGCTAATGACTAAAAATCTGACCAACAGTGTCAACCACATTGCAACAAGGATTCAAAATGGTAGGCAGTTGAGTAAACTGAGGACGACTTAGAATATTTCATGAAATTTTCAGTAAATAAATATGTAAGTGCCAGCCGGAGTGGCCGAGCGGTTCTAGGCGCTACAGTCTGGAACCGCGAAACCGCTGCGGTCACAGGTTCGAATCCTGCCTCGGGCATGGATGTGTGTGATGTCCTTAGGTTAGCTAGGTTTAAGTAGTTCTAAGTTCTAGGGGACAAATGACCACAGCAGTTAAGTCCCATAGTGCTCAGAGCCATTTGAACCAAATATGTAACAGAATATTTTTGCATATTTTAATGTAATTTTCAGTAAATAAACTTGTAAATACCATATTTTTAGAGCCATTGCCTTACAATTCTCCTTTATGAAAATTTCAAAAGAGAAAACTCAAGTTTTAATATGAGTGTGTCGTGCAGATTATAAGGAGGTATGTATCGTCTTCGCAACTAAACAAAAGGCAGTTGGTTTTTGCAGTACCCATTTCGGTTCTCTTATTTGTGATGCATCTTCAGTGGTCTTTCGTTTTTATATACAATGATCGGTCAGAACACTATGACCACCAACGTACTATAGATATAAACCCTTCCAGGGGATACCAGCGTCTCCTGCATGTAGTATCAGTGAGCGTGCTGTCCGTGTGCAGAATGGGGAAGGCGCGCCATCTACCTGAGTTTGACCGAGGACAGGCTGTGATAGCCCAGAGGCTTGTTACGAGTATTTCGGAAACTTGACGGATGTTCAAGAAATGCTGTGGTGAGTGTCTTCAATACGTGGTGAACTAAACGTGAAACCACGACCAGACATCGTGGGGTTGGGCGGCCAACCCTCCCTTAGAGATGTCGGACGTCGTAGGCTGGATAGACTGGTAAAACAGGACGGGCGGCGAAATGTGGAGGAACTAACATCAGACTTTAATGCTGGGCAGAGTACAAATGCTAACACTCAGTGCCCCGCACACTCGTAATCATGATCCTTCGCAGCCGACGATCCGTGTATATGCCAATGTTAACTCCACGACATCGGTGACTACGACTGAAATGGAGATATGAGCGTTGGCACTGGACGTTGGCACAGTGGCAGAGCGTTGCATGGTCTGATGTATCCAATACCATCTTCATGATGGATATGGGAGGACGCGAATCAATCGGCTTCCAGAGAAACAACTCCTTGACACCTGCGCTGCGGGACAGAGACAAGATGGCGGCGGCTTCATTGTGCTCTAGGAAACCTCCACGTGCGTATGGTGGGACCTGAGTAGCTGGAACAAGTCACCATGACGACCAAGAAGTATCGTACACAGGTTGCAGACCGTATACACCCCTTCATCACGATCATGTTTGCCGACGGCTGTGGCAGTTTTCAGCAAGATAATGCACCATACCACAAGGTCAGAAATGTGACGGAGTGGTTCGAGGAGCACAGTGGCCCCCAACTCCCAGATCTGAACCCGAATGGACACATCAAGGATGTGATTGAACGTGACGTCAGAGTTCATCGCCCTTCCCCGCAATTTACTAGAATTAGGCGACATGTTTGTGCTGGTGTGGTACCAACGCCATCTAGCGACCTACCAAAGCCTCATTGGTTCCATGCTACTACGGGTCGCCGCTGTTATCGGTGACAAAGGTGGTCACACCGACTGTTAGGTATGTGATCATAATATTCTCACTGATCAGTGCACGTAATAAATTCATTATGCAGTAGTTACAGTATGTTATTATGTTACGTTTTCTCATGTCACTCTCTTGTTTTCCAGGTTAGAAACAACATTTACAGCATCCATTTCGTGAGGTTAATTATCGTTTGATGTTACTTACGATTTCCAATGTCGTTAGATCACGTGTGTCATCCTGGAGAACTGTTTACACGATCCCCCTAATACAGATCCGTTTTCGGCGTTATATCGACTACATTTCTTGCAACACTTCACTTGCACTTTTCACTGTGTGCTGAACGTGTGTGCGTTTACATTTTGTAGTGTTGCCAACTGTCGCTATCTGTTTGTGTATCGCCCTCCGTTTATGTTGTGTATGTGTGGTTTGATACTTTTGCATTCGCGCGCCCGCAGAAGTAGCAAGCTGCTGAATGCTAAATGTATCTCTATGGTGTAAGTTTTCTTTATATTAAAACTGAAACGATACCACCATTTATGTCACTGTGGACTCATATTTCAGTTAATGAAGCAGTTAATAAAACTAACATACATTTTGCTTCGAGAGTAAATAATAATCTAGAAACAGCTACCTATTTTACATTTAACTTAGCGCAGCAGGAGAGGCAGCAGGAGAGAGAGATTGTGCATAGCTCAGTCCAAGAGCGTTAGCGGACGTCGTCCAGCCATAGCACTGCTCTGATGATGTCACTAAAATGTGCCCAAACCATACCTCTTCCTAGGCATGGCCGCAAGGACTTGACGCAAAACGGGACGCCGTCGGCGACAGATGACAGAGGCAGCCCTTCTTTGATCAGCCACTTCGTGGCCGTACCGAATATTACAACGGGATAGAAGGTATGGAAACCGCGCAGGGCAGCTTGTCTCTGTCTCGGGCCATTCTGAACAACAGAGCAGGCTAGCATGAGTCAGAGAGCAGCGGCAATGTCGCTGGGCAGCTAGCTGGCCTAGGCTCGAACCCCGGCTCACCAGAAAGGTGGTCGCTAGTAACAGGAATTCATCCAGCGGGTGACCCAACAGTGTGAACGCTCCATGTTGACTGCTTACAGACATTAGCTCATGCGCAACCTGCAACTATTTCCGGTAGTCTGCGTATGGCGGGAGATTTCTTCAATTTTTACCGTTTGTTGTCACTGTCTCGTATTTACCGGCTGCCGTATACAGCATCGCTCGTGATCGTACATGCCTGGATACTACGGTTCACAACGAACATATGAAAGTGAACTTTTACATTAGGTGATATACAAGGTGTTTCCGCTGCCCTTACCAATGTCATTTTATGCAGTCTAAGATGTTATATTTGGCCTTCAAGAACGACACGCGAGACGTTCATATTCTCTCCCTCGTACTTCCAAATTACTAGTCCTACAGAAAAAATTAACAAGACCACTTTGTAGGATATTTATTGTAGTTAAATTCTGTACTGGGATACGTGTTCGATAGAAGCTACGTTTTTCCAATTATTCATGGAAAATGTACAAAAGTGAATATCAAACGAACTCCGATTCCCACACTCAGTCTCAACTGGGTAGGATCTTAGTATGTTAATCATAACACTCCTTCCTATCACTGTACAAACATTTGCAATTGAACGAATTATTTCCCATATTTGATCTTTTTTGTTTTCATTGACTAGCTTAGTCGATTACTTAAAATTCTAAAACTGACACTTGCGTAAATTTAACCTTACGATGTTGTGAACTTTAACCGTATAATATAAACAGTTACAGTACTCATAACAGGTGTGACGTGATGTGACATAAGAGGTAGGCTATGTGCTTTTTATGTAATTTGAAGCCAGCCGGAGTGGCCGAGCGGTTCTAGGTGCTACAGTCTGGAACCGCGCGACCGCTACGGTCGCAGGTTCGAATCCTGTCTCGGGCATGGATGTGTGTGATGTCCTTAGGTTAGTTACGCTTAAGTAGTTCTAAGTTCTAGGGGACTGATGACCACAGTAGTTAACTCCCATAGTGCTCAGAGCCATTGTAATTTGAAATTAGTATCAGTGCTATAATGGACGCTGTGAAAACACAGGAAATTAAAGGTTGTGTGCTGACTGCTTCTTTTACTGACGCTTTTCTATTTGTACATCATCGGATAAAGCGTTGTCAAGGAGAACCCGCCATACATACAGTGACGGAAAAAAATTGTATCATCAAGAGGAAGCTGAATGATATAAACGAAGGATGATGTCTGTTCAAGTTTCACGCAAGTCACATAAGACTGGCGCAAAAGGCGCCACTATAAAGATGCATATCAGTTTTCTTCAAACACGCGCCGTAATGGTCGTGAGCATTAGTTACCTTTTAGACTGGACTTGGTGAGTTGATGTTACTCAAGAACATCTCTAATGCGACAAAGACGCTATTATTAAATCCTCACTGATTTTAAAAGAAGTCGTGTAATAGGGCTCCAAGAAGTTGAATGTGAGCCGTGTGTGGCTCATGTTCGTGCCATCCATTATTTAACATCTTGTTACCGTACGGCCGCCTCGTCATTTTAATTTCAATTACTTGTGTCACTGAATTGCTGTCTTGCCTGCCCATGAGTGGCAGCAGCGCGCATATCGATATTAGCCCTGCCGTATTTTCGTTGCTGGATGGCTATTACTTCCCGGTCGTCGTGTGTCGTGAAGGGAGATCGGACCTGGAGTCGTTGAGTTGGAACGCGGCGGAAGTGCAGTCGCGACGTAGCAGCAGTCGGGGACGGAGCGCTAGGGAGACGTGGAAAGCCAGTACTCGCCGACCGCTCGCGACACAGGATGAACTGTCCGACGGACATGGCCATCTGGCAGCGGGATCGACCGTTGGTCGCTCGTCCAGTTGGTCGCCTCTTTGGGCCACGTGTGTTTGGTCTTTTGGCCGTTTCTGGGCCTCGCCACTGGATAGTCTTGTGGCTCGGTTCCTTCTTGTGCGGAAACGTCGTTGCCAATGGACAAGAGTTACTTTGATTGTGTGCGAGCCAGTGTGCCCGGATCGCCGTGTCTCCCAGTTCAGGACGGACATCGGGTTGAGTCGGGTTGGAGCTGCAGTGAGCTCCGGATAGTCAGGGCCAGCCCGACCGTTGCTGACACACATGGTTTGAGTGGCAACGACCTTGGTTGGTCGTTGGTCGGTCGTGTGGTCAGACGACGTGTGTTTCGTCACCGACCGTTTGCGGTTTTGTGTGTGTGTCCGCCTGTGATTTGTTCTAGTTCTTCATAAGTGATTCGTTTTACGAGTGTTCGAGTTTCTTGTGGCAGCGTTTCGTGGAAAACGGTGTACCCTCTGTCAGTTCGACTGAGCAATGCTTTAAATGCTGTAATGTTGTCTGCGATAGTAGCCAGTTGGTCGGTTGCCACAGGGCAGCGAGTGAGTGTTTTGCTGTCGTGTTGATGCTATCCGCCACGGCGTGTAGTTCCACTTCCGTTGCGATGTTCATGTATGTCGGTAGTTATTGATCCTTGGCTTATTAGCAGACCAATATCTGAAGACAAGTCTTACCAGTCTCTTCACCGCGCTGGCATTTTGGTTGTAGTGCCGTTGGTCTGGAGACCGAAATCAAGCAGTTGGTTGGTTCATCGGCTGAATGTCGGTTGGGTTGCCTTCCGATAAAGAGATTGTTGGTCAGGCTGCCTGTCTCGCCTAAACGGGCGTTAGTGTTACAATTCCAGGTCGACCCTTGGAAATTTCCGAGTGCCGTCCCGTGTGTGTTACATAGTAACTTTCTGGTTTGAATTTTAGTTATTTTGTTGATGTGTGGCCTTCAGTCGATTTTTAATATATCCTGAATTAATGTTCCTGTCTTGCTCTTAAGGCATGAGATTGTTATTCTTTATTTTATGAGAAATGTTTTATGGTACGACGTTCTGTCTTTAAGATTGAAACTTTTCTTTTAGGGCTTAAGCCGCTAAATTATTTGCTGATGTGCGGCCTTCAACCGAGTTTTGATATCTCTTAAATTAATGTTCTTGTATTTCCTTTAGGGCATACGATTGTGATGTTTTTGTATGGGTCCTTCAGCCGAATTTGCTTCAATTGTTTTAAGATAGGGTCTTCTGCCGTGTGATTGAAACACTTCTTATTGCTTAATATGCTGCCTCCAGGCGCGTTCCATTAAAATTAAAGCACTAAGGCCTTCAGCCTGTTTAATCAAAGGAGGTCGATTAAAACTTTGACTGTTTTCCATTCTTGTTGTAATATTATGTGTGTGGACAAACAAAGTTTGTATCTTGAGTGCAACTGACAACATCTTTATTCTGGCCCCTTTGCACAACCTAACCCGCTCTGGCCTGCTATACCAGGCTTTTCAGAATGTTCCTTCAGTGATATTCCACAAAGACTTGGCTGAATATCAGCCATTACACATGATTGCTGGCGACGGTTGTAAGAAGGCCGGGCTCCGGGAGGTTACGTGACCATCGTGTTCAGCGTATGGCTCTGGTGCATCGCACTACATCTGTAGCACCAATATGAGCAGCTGGTCGCACCCAGTTGACACAAGGAACTGTTACGAATGGTGTAGTTCAAGGACAACTCCGAGACAGACGTACCGTGCGTTCCACTGACCCAAACTCACGACCATTTGCGACTTCCGTGCTGTCAAGCGAGAGCGCATTGGAGTGCAGGGTGGAGGTTCGCTGTGTTGTGTATCTTGATCAAAGATGGTTCTGCCTCGGCGCCAACGGTGGCAGAGTGTTGTTTAAAAGTAGGCCAGCTAAGGGCCTGCAACCACCCTGTCTGCGTGATAAAACACACTGGACCTACACCTGGAGTTACGGTCTGGAATGCGATTTCGTATGACAGCAGGAGCACTCTCATGGTTATCCAACTCACCCTGACTGCATATTTGTACGTCAGTCTGGTGATTCGACCTGTTTTGCTGCTATTCATGAACAGCATTCCAGCTGATGTTTTCAACAGGATAACGCTCGCCCACATACCGCTGTTCTAACCAACATGTTCGAGTGCCGACATGTTGACTTGGCCTGCTCGATGACCAAATCTGTCTGTAATCGAGCACATATGGGACAACATCGGCCGACAACTCCAGCGCTATCCGTAAACAGCATTAAATAATAACCGACTGGTGCACAACAATGCCGACACGTCCCGCACTCGCACCCATCCCTACCATGAGCTCAAACTCCTTATAGCATACGATACTTATTTTTGTATAGAGGCAATGATTTTTTCTGGATCAATTCTATGAAAGATTAGAAAGTGGAAATAGGCAAAAAAAATAAGTCATCTTTCTGGCACAGCCGTCATGAATACGTGCTACCGATAGTGAAAAATTTCAGTGTTTTAGGTACATGAGTCCACTTCCACTAAAAGCTCTTATCAGTACGCGCACTGAAAACTTTGCTTAACGATTTTATCTATTAAATAACTCTGTCGCCGGTTACTATATCAAACCAAGTTGTGTATGAGAAGGCAATTACTAACGAAATTTCCAGAAATTCAACTATTATGAAGCTTTGTTTAGACTTTTATAATGATAATAGTCAGTGGTAGTATTAATTTCCATTTAATAACCATAGGAGCTGCTGAAATACACAAAATCAAGTAAAATACAGAATTTAGCACTTTCTCTGACAAATAACTTCCTGGCATATTAATATGTTTTGCAGAAAAGTGAGTGAAGGAGTATAACTATATACCTGATCACTAAATATTAATGGACGCATTATTTTGTTTAAAAGGATAAATTTAGGTAATATTGTCAATGTCAGATTTTTTTTACAAGCTGCGACATTGTAGCAAATAAAACAGTGACCCGCATATACAATAACATTCCTTTAATTTACGTCTATGGTCAAATGCCGCGCGGGATTAGCCGAGCAGTCTAGGGCGCTGCAGTCATAGACTGTGCGGCTGATCCCAGCGGAGGTTCGAGTCCTCCCTCGGGCATGGGTGTGTGTGTTTGTCCTTAGGATAAGTACCGTGTAAGCTTAGGGACTGATGACCTTAGCAGTTAAGTCCCATAAGATTTCACATACATTTGAACATTTGAACATATGGTCAAATGTTAAATGCCACTATGGCTGCAGTACCTTAGGACTTTGTTTTTATGAAACAGATCTGATGATGGTCATTATAGATCCAAACCGGTAATCTGTTAACGATAAGTTTGTGACCATAGACGTATATTAAAGGAAACTGATAAGATTTTTTATTTGTTGGATGCCATTACCTTCATGCAGTATATATGTAGACTGAAGCGACGAATGAAAATTTCTACCAAGGCTGAGGTTGGAACTTGCGTCTCTTACTCATTTTCTTTTTAAAGACCCTATCCCTCTTTTTTGTGCACATATCTCCTTAGCTAATTAAGTTTTGTCCCCCACCCTAAAAAAAGAAAAAGAAACGAATCATATCTACCTCTATTTGACACCACCACTTTTACCCTACCATAAAAAAGAAATATTCCCGTTCAGGCGTTGCCCCTAACTATCTCTATAAATTCGCCCAAGTTGAGACGCTCCATGGATCTGTAACTTTCATCTTATTTACTTATTCTTTTATTATATGATAATAATTAGTAAACATGTACAAATGAAAATTGTAGAACACAGAATGTTACAAAAAATGAGATTCAAAGGACAAACTGAAATTACTTGGTATGTTACTTCGTGCTACATCAGCTAAAAGGATCTTTCATCAAGACATGATGCAATTGGAGTTTTCTTTTCCACTGGCATTGGTGTTTTCTACCTCCAACAATGCCGTCTAAGATACCTGCAACAGACTCATGCTTCATTGCTAATGCCTCAATTAATGCTGCTTTCCATGAATCAGCCAATCTTTCTCCTTTCTCACCGCTTACAATTCAGGTCATTCAGTCTTGGATGTGACGCAGCGTGGAACGTCTCACCGAGCCTCGCACACTCCTACTAGAGGGGGTGACCGCCTCAATAGCTGAGTGGTCAGCGCGACGGAATGCCATCCAAAGGGGCTCGGGGTCTGTTCTCGGCTGGGTTGGAGATATTCTCCACTCAGGGAGTGGCTGTTGCGGTGTATTTGTCATCACCATATCGTCTCCATCTACACGTAAGTCGCTGAAGTGGCGTCAACTCAAAAGACTTGCACCAGGCGACAGGTCTATGCGACGGGAGACCCTAGCCACACGACACTTCATTACTAGAAGGGGTTTGACAAAAACACTGTGTAAATAATTTGGAAAGAGCACACGGTACATTGATATGCGTTCAAGAGTGTTGTGAGTGTATTGCAGGTACCACCAGTAAATAAGCTCCACTTTCTCCTCTTCTCCGAAGATGTAGTCGACGGTCATTCCCTTGAGCCATGTAAGGATACGATATTTTACGAGGAGAAAGAAATAGTCATCCGGGCACAGGAGGGCAGAGATTTAATCACGTTGGGTGAGGTACCAAGCTAAGATCTTCTGTGTCAGTCAGCAAACGCCAGCCAACGAGATGCACGTCATGCGATGTTCATCAGTGTTCAGGAGGCGATAGTCAGGGCAAAGTGGCGAGTCCGTCAATCCGATATCGTGGGGTCGGTGTCTCGTGGCACAGTTTTTATTGGTGACATGATACCACATCGCACGCACTGCGGTTGGCAGGAAGTGGTGGAGTATTGTTTCCCACTCTCGTGGCCATGGACAGTTGGGTACTTGGTTTCTAACACGTTACGCGAAACTGCCCACACATGGATGGTGTAAAAATATTTCGCCTTCGGTGGGGGGAACCGAGTTCACATAACTGTATTCCAGGATGGATGTCGATACATGGGAGAGCTGTGCCGCGACTTACGCCTCCGACACCGGCGGGACGTGAGAGAACGAGCACCAGAACCCGCAATACACGACCCGCGGGGAAACGTGTTGGTTGGTCTATCGTGTCCACATATCTCTTATATAAAGTTGCAGCTGGCCATGTCCGGACGTTAACAAATCCCAGCTCTCCATCGGGTGGGGGGAGAGTGACAGTGTCATAACGTACTTTAATTGAGTGTACTGTGGGTAGGAAATAACCGAAGGCTGCGTGAAATCTGCAGATAGGGGGAGCACCTGTGTCATGTGACTGAGTTTTGACGCCACATAGAGGTTCAGGTATTCCACATTTTGCAGCTAGTTTAAATGCCGAGCAGATTCTGGCGCACCATCACGCGTACAGTCTTTGCCGTAGCCGTTCCACGCACATCCTTCGTAAAGGTGACTCCCAAATGTCTCAGTTCAGTAATTGGCGGGAGGAGAGCGACAGCGCCCAGAGAGATCGAACCCGGTATCCAGCACCGCCGAGTTACTGACGTTCATAAGACTGCACGCAGCCTGTCCATATCGCTAGAGCCAGTTTAGTACGGTGCGGACTTCATCGGTGGAACGAACCACAGTAGCATGTCGTCGGTGTAAAGTGATGTTCCACCGTCTGATGCCAGATAGCCTGTGGTCGAGACCCCCGAACACGATTGGCTCGAACACGATTTCATAAAGATAGATATAAAAAAGGGCAACTTTGTCGTACACATCTCTTAATTGGTATTGGGCCCACCGTCAGTCCATTAATCTGGACGTCAGAGGTGGCTGCTGCCAGGAGGCACCAGGGTGTGTCGATGAGCCTTGGGGGAAATCCCATACGGTCTATCACTTGTAGAAGGAAGTTACGGCGCGCTTCATCAAAACCTCGACGGAAACTGATGGAGATGACCGCCGCCCTCAGGCGTCACACCGAGGCGATCGCGTTCCGGCAGTTCCCAGTGACAAAATGTATGTTTCAATCTCCTCCATGCGACGTTTGTTCTGGGACGAGACTCACTGGCAAACTTTTCTTAATGCGGCCTGTCAAAAGCTTGGCGAAGAGCTAGTAGTCGGCATCCTACAATGTAAGTAGCCGATTGTCATTGACCGACTGCCTTCTGCTGACAGGCGTAGCGGTGTGAGAAGTTCTTCCATTGAGTTGGGCGGCATTCCGCAATATTCGGACGTGGGTTCTCGGAACATTGTAACCCAGTGGGCACCGTTATGTCAAGGAAGCTCAGATAAAACACGACTGGTAATCCAGCTGGACATGGAGACCTATTGACGGCACCTTTGGCTCTGAGCACTGTGCGGCTTAACTTCTGAGGTCATCAGTCGCCTTGAACTTAGAACTAATTAAACCTAACTAACCTAAGGACATCACACACACCCATGCCCGAGGCAGGATTCGAACCTGCGACCGTAGCGGTCCCTCGGTTCCAGACTGTAACGCCTAGAACCGCTCGGCCACTCTGGCAGCACGGCACCTTTGTCCAAAGCGTCGCCCACGTCCTCAGACGAGACTTCCTCCATTAATACCGTCGCCGTTGCCCTGCCGATAGTTTGTGTCATCTGTTGTAACGCTTCAGCAGTGTCCTCGTCATCTGTGGTTCTTTTCTGGTAAAGATGACGAAAATAATCATTCATGGTTTTCACTATGGTTGCTTTGGTCGTACAGGAGCGACCGTTTCGCGTCGTAAGGGGCGTGATTAACAGACGGCGGTGTTGGCGCTTGTCTGCGGCAATTTGGTGCATGGTGAGAAGCACTGCGGCCGTTCGGTCTACCAGACTGTGGTGCCTTCTAATTGGTACTTCGCCAACGATAGTATTTGAGGCTAATGTCGTTTTCGTTGTCTGTCCGGCGATGGAGATGGAGTGTTGAGGTCCCTGAAGTCCACTTAGTAAAAGTCCAGTGTCTGTCGGTGGCACGCAGCCGTATCTGTGCCAAGCTGCACAAGTGTCTTGCAGAATACCGGTTCGGCGCAGAGGAGTCAACACACCAAAGTCTACGCAGCCGTATCTGTGCCAAGCTGCACAAGTGTCTTGCAGAATACCGGTTCGGCGCAGAGGAGTCAACACACCAAAGTCTAATGGTATCGGTAGTGTCGTCGTTCGTAGCTGGTCCAAGTTGTGGCAACTTGCCGTCGCCAGTCCGGGTACTGTAGGCGTGTTACATTCATCGTCCAAAGGCTGTTGCTATTCCAGACTTGATGAGGACAGAGATCGATCGTGCAAATATAGCCGCTGTGATCAGGGAAGGCCAGAGGTCATCGTCTGGGGGCCACCACTACCTGTGTAAGACCTTGTGACACGTACATGCGACCCAGTCGGCTCGCCGAATGACTGGTAATAGGTGTGTGGTAAGAGCTATCACCCTGTATCTTTCCCGACGTGTCACACGAGTGATGATCTTGATTCTCCATACTCACTCCCGGACAAGGCGTGTTGTGTGCTGTTCGGTCCTTGGGATAATGGACGCAGTTAAGTAGCTGGCGAAGGTGCTGTGCTCTTATTGTCCTGCGAGAAGGTGGAGATGTCAGCAGAGTAGTTATGACATATAAGAAAACAGCACAGATGTGACAGGAAAACAACATTTCGGTAAACTGCATGAGGAAATCTGAATCAAAGATCAAGCAATGGCTTTATACAGTCAAAAAAGTTTTTATTTCGCAGCCGCAGCTGTTCGTTGACAATGAGGCCATCATGACGAGTGAGATGTTTGAAAACCTCCAATTCCTCTAAGACATCTAACATTTTTTACGTTACAAAATGTATCTCTATTTAAAGCAGATAAATATGTAACTTCATACTGTTTTTATTGATGCTTACGTAATGCCTGAATCAGGTGCATCACAATTTCATGTGTCTAATTTTGAATGTACAGTAGCCTAGTTGTTTCTGCGGCTACTGGATAGCGCTCGTAGCAACACCATCTTTACTTGCCCTCACTTTCTAAAGTGGGCACCTCAGTCTTGTTGCAACCCTTGTTCACAGTACGAGCAGCCCTTAGCGGCTCGCCATCTCACAACTGTTCATGACGTCGCCTTTCCGGCTCAGATCTTTTTTAATATGTGACTTGTAAGTACTGCATCTTTTCCAGTCAGTACAAACTTTAATTTTCTTAATGTACTATATAGCTAATATGTTTTAGAACAGTTAGTCTAATTCTGAAGACGACGCTCATAGTAGTGTCGAAACCAGGTAAATTTTGACTTAATATTTGTGACCGAGGGCTTATTTGTTCCAATATACTTCGTGAGTCTGTTTGTTCGCAGTTCTTTCAGGAATGTAAAGTCGACTCCTGTGGCTCGTATTAGTTTCATAAGGAGCCAGATTTTGGCAGGAGAGCCAACAATGCTGACTTTCTTCGTGGCCAGGCTGTGAGCCTGTTGGTGCGGTGTTTGGGCAGTGTTATCCATGTTGGTTGTGGAGAGAAACGGACGTCGCGAGTGATGTCACACCCGCCGAACGCGGCTCTCCCAGTGTTGTTTATACCTCAGCGGGTCCGGGATTGGGGTCCTGCCCGGTCCCTACGTCCTCGGCCCACGAAGTGGGGACGGAAGTCTGTTCGTGCTGCCACGCGGGGTAGCCGCACGATCTTAGGCGCCTTGCCACTGTTCGCGCGGCTCCCGCCGTCGTTCTTCGGGCATGGGTGGGCGTTTTGTCCTTAGCGTCAGTTAGTTTAAGTTAGACTAAGTAGTGTGTAAGCCTAGGGACCGATGACCTCAGCAGTTTCGTCCCACAGGAAGCTACCACAAATTTCCAGTTTTCTGTTCATGTTCCATAAGGTCGTGGTGGTTGGTAGGAAAGGACCAAGGCTTCGCAGCTTGCACTGGAACCTTTCTGCTGATCAGTGTTTGCCGCAGACGACTGTCAGACTCACTCTGCCCGTCCTGTAGTCCGTTCTGCAGGGGTGGTGTCAGTGGCAGGTGTGTCAGCCTCATGGTCGGCGTCTTACAGGATCATTTCTTCTCCCTCCAGCTAGTCGGAGTTGCCGTTGTCCTACACTGTCTTGCGGTTTCACATTCGGCCATTCGCTGGACGCTATTTCCATGTATGACCGTCCGTGTCTGTCGATGGCACTGACTTCCGCCTCTCCTGCAAAAGGGCTTCTGTTGGTACTATAAGTGCATCCACTCCCAACCTGCTGTCGGCGTTGCCTGCAGTGTTCGGTGGAGGGCGTTGTTCGAATTTCTGCTACTGGCCAGGCTGACTGATCGGCCAGGCGCCTATCTGTGAATGATGGTTCCGATATGGTAACGTCGGGCTGTTGTTGCGTCTGGACAGATGGAGACGAGGCGAGAGCTGCCGTGTATGTTTCTGGAAAGATTGTCGGCTTCTATTGAGGTGCCACATCCTGCGGTGAAAGATGCGTGAGCCGACGTTGGAGGCACTCGTAAAGCAGGCGACCTTCCTTGCCGTATCCCGAACATGGTTTTGGTGGCCGTCATAAATAACCAAAGCCCAGCAACCTCCAATTTGATGATGGTGCTTGTCGACGGAGTTGAACACGCACCTGACGTACTCCATTGAGGACTGGATACGTCTTAAATTTCGTCCATTTTTCTGCCACGTGTTCATGTACTGTGCCGAAGGATCAGAGCGTCACCACTACATCTGCCGTTGTGAGTTCTAAGAGTATTTCGCACATGTGTACAGTCCACAGTTCCAGTTTGGCATCGTCATCCGTGACGTTACCAACATATGCATCTGTGACATCTTGGGTTGTCGGGTGTTATGCCGGATATCAGCGTCGTACTTGCACGATATTTCGGTCACGTAGCTCGTAACCTTCATCAGGTGCGACCTGAGACTGCTCCTCGAGTGGACCTGGTCCAGTGTTTATGCCTATGGCCTTCCCCCTCCACCAACGGCTGCAGGCGCTTCCTCTGTGGTCCGCGCCCATTCCCTGCGACCTGCTGGAGCGTTGCTGCTCCGTTTTCCGTCCGCTGCGTTTCTAGGTGTTCCCTCTGCGGTCCGCGCCCACCAAACCCGCTCCTGGGGGGCAGCGGACGAAAAACGGAGCGGCAACTCTCCAGCAGGTCGTGGTGAGCGGGCGCGGACCGCAGGGGGAACGCTTGGTACCCCAGACCGTAGATGAAACCCCCAGGAACGGGTTTGGTGGGCGCGGACCGCAGAGGGAACACCTAGAACCGCAGCGGACGGAAAACGGAGCAGCAACGCATCAGCAGGTCGCAGGGAATGGGCGCGGACCACAGAGGAAGCGCCTGCAGCCGTTGGTGGAGGGGGAAGGCCATAGGCATAAATACTGGACCAGGTCCACTCGAGGAGCAGTCTCAGGTCGCACCTGATGAAGGTTACGAGCTACGTGACGGAAATATCGTGCAAATACGACGCTGATATCCGGCAGAACACCCGACAACCCAAGATGTCATTAGATCGCCGGGAAAGCCTGAAGAGTTACATATGCATCTGTGTTGTAGAAGCAGAGTCCTTATTTGATCTCTCGAAGAGCCCTCTCGGTTGTAGCGTTGTTAATTAGTTTCAGATAGATCGTGTCACTTACAATCCAAACGTGGATGCGGACGGTATCCTAAAATCGAATTTCAATGTTGACTTTCGGTATCGATTCACCATGATCTAGTCGCTCTACGGCGTCACGTTGTTGTCGGCCGATGGAAGTGAACAAGGTGAACGGGCTTGCGCTGCAGGCGGAAACACACAGCTCGTCAGCCCTGCTTGGCTGCTAAAACCGGACTGCTCACTAGGTAGACGGGCCAACCACTACGCCAACCTGACACAATGGCTTTGTACAACCGCACAGGGTCTCCTAGTTCGCCTCCCTCCTCAATCCGAATTCCCATTAACTCTTCAGCCCACTTCGTCACTTCAGTCTGCATGTATATATCACAGATGTTTGAGACTTGGAAAGGTCTCTGGAACCATACAGTTTCATTCGAAAATTATTTTCCTTTGCTGTATTGTCTGAGTGAATGAGGGGATGTATGTGGCACGTACGTCTAGAATGAATTGTTGAAATTTTTAATAACAAGGAAACGTTCTCAGGTTTACACAAAAGATCTTGACGAAATGCTTTGAGTATGTAGAGCAATCAAAAAATGCAATACATACTTTTTCGTTTCACTTTTAAGAGGTAAAACACACCCAAAAATTGATTTTGGCCTATTATGATTGGGAGACATAATCTTTGACACCCTGATACATAAAAAATGTTTTTCATATAAAAATTTAAAGGTAATGAACGCTCTCGAATACCGTACAAACAGCTCTTGTATGTATTTGAAATTTTGAAAAATACTTCGACACCATTAATTAATTTCGAAAGTTGAAAAACATTTCTTACAACACAAATTAAAGAAGCCTTCATGCCTCATCCCTTTACGTGTGATAAAGCTGGTTTCTGGAATACCATTTTTGGAAAATAACCTGTAAACAATGTGCTGGCAGAGTATTTTCAGCACACCTAATTAAAATATCTAAACATTCATTATTATTATTATTATTTGTTTTTCTTATTCTTGTTTTATGTTTTAAATTGTTGTTTTACGTTCTAAATTCACTGTTTTTTAGTGTATACGTGTATTACATTAATTGAACATATAACAAGTACTTTATTATTGTGATACACGGTCATCACAATCATGATTATCCGTAAAGAAATGCTTAAAACATTACTGTTTCTTTTACACCATGCACGTAAAATGAATGAAATTTCATAAGATAATACACAATTCGAACAACACAGCGTAAAATAAAATGGAGCAGGGTTTCAAATTGTGTCGGGTGATCATCTACATATCATGGCTTGTACCAGGAATATTTCACGAAACTGGAAAACGTTTCTGGAGCGACATGATTATCTACTAGCTACTGCTCTTGATTATATGGTTTCTCAGGTGGAGACTGACATCACAATCATTCAGCAGAACTAGATATTAAAAATTTCTTCCCACATCGAAAGCTGTGTATGTTGAACAGCTGTACCTGTCCCGGAGAGCCTTTTGTGTTCATCAGATGAACAAGTTCCTTGTTCTCAGCTACGTCGCTCAAAACGGTTGTTTCACATTGAACACCCATCTTTTCACAGTCTAAAAAATCAAATGGAGAGTCTGGACCGAGACTTAGAGACTCTCTTTTCGAAGCCTCGAATGTTCTTGTAAACGGCATCGAAATCTGGTAAACTAACGGCTGAAAACGTCGAAAGGTATTTTAAAGATGTTTTATTTACCTATGAGTGACTGTATTACTGTTTGATTCTTGGGGTGGTCATTGTGAAAAAACGTTTGGGTCATCCTGCCTGAAAGTAAGGAACTTGTTCATTTGGTGATCCCAAAAGGTTCGACGGGATAGGTACCGCGTTGGACGTATACAGCTTTCGATGTTGGACGAATCTTGTGAGAATATTTTCAGATCTAGTTCTGCTGAATGATGATGATGTTAACCTGCACTTGAGAAATAATATAATCAAGTTACAGCCACTAGTACATAATCAGTCTGCTCCGCCAGTGTATACCATTGTACTGAAATATGCCTCATACAAATCAGGATACTTAGAGCATCACCTGCTACAATTTACGGAAGAACGTTAATTACATTTGTAACGTCCCCTTAGAACAATTATACATGACTGTGCTTAAACTGACACACAATATTTTGTTAGCGCAACGCAAACTGACTTTCAAAATTCCCTACAAAAGAATGGCCCTGACTAACATTAAACTATACCTTTCACAAATCACTTACCTCACAAAAATCTTCGCTGCTCAAGCTACTGCAATACAGCGAGCGCCACTACTGCCAGCTAAATAAAAGATTCAAACTATGGAAGGCACTAACTACTGATAGGGATAGTTAGCAAATGAAAGATACTAATAGAGAACAAACAATGTATTTACCTTGATATCATCATATATAAATATAGCAGTTCATGACAAATTTCAAAACTCCGCCATCTCTCTCCCCACATCCACCACTGCTGGCGGCTCACCTCCAACTGCGCAACGCTACGCGCTGTTCACAGCCAGCTGCCTAACACTACAATGGCGGGTATTACAACAATACAAAGCAGACACAGACTGCCCACAGCAGAGCCAGTGATTTTCAAATTGAGCGCTACGTAACGTTGCCAATAAGAAAACATAAACAGCCTACTTACATAGAGAAAACATAAACAGCCTACTTACATAGAGAAAACATAAACAGCCTACTTACATAGAGAAAACATAAACAGCCTACTTACATAGCCCCCATGCTCCCCACAAAAAATTTTACAAAATTTTTTTTGGGCAGTGGCCAATAATGATTTGATAAAATTTTTCATAATTACAATAACAAAGAAATCAAATGCACACACTTATTGATATTATGTTGGTCAAAAGCTCAAATTTTCTCACAGTCTATAAAGACAGTCCTGATCATTCATTACAGTGAAACTGCCGTTTCTTTTCTCAAAGTCTGAGCAGTAAAAGACAATGCACACAGAAGTAGTGGATTTCTATGCCGTCTTGAAGAAGTAGTGTTGTCCTTCCAACGGAAAGACAGTGCTGACTCTTGACATGCTGACAGGTAATGGGCCACAATGGAGCAAACCCACAGCAGAGTCGTTCGAAGTTTTGAAGAATATTGGTAGGTAGGTCATCACAGAGCAAACCCACAGGAGTCCTGGTAGAGATTGTGGTATTGGTGGGCCACCAGAGGTGCAGACCCACTGTAGTCCTTGTAGAGATGGCCAGCAGCCATCTGTTGCGATTGTGCAGGTGCACATTCACCATCAAAGAGTCTTGCGGAGAATATAGCAAGTCCATAAACCACCACTTGTGCACTCACAAAGTTTTTGGAATTGTCCTTAGAACCAACAATGCTGTTATCCAGTCCCTTGCTGAATTATTAACACACGTGCAAACACTAACAGTCCCTACTTCTCACATATTGTCCATATACTATGACCAACAGAAACGTGTGCAGTGAAATGTAACTTACAAGTTAATAATATCATGAACTGGTGACAATTACAATTTTATAACATAAGAATACAATAACAAAGGTACAAAATACATCATTAAAGAACATAACAATACAGATAACATTTGTAGTACAGGCTTTACAACAGAATAGAAATAAACATATACATCAGTGGAATTATGACATGAGTACATACATAAAAGATCAGAATAACTTTCGAAACATCAACTTCACGCATGAGCATTAAAACAAAACAGAATAAATAATGTCTAAACATCTTTACAAAGAAAATAACATAGTATTTGAAAAATTCTACAACATATCTCTTATCAGATAAACACATAAAGACAGGAAAAACACAAATACACAAGAGTGCACAAACACATACCAGAATAACACAGGAGGAAAGGACAGGGTTTGTTTTCAGTGTAACATTTGGTACTGCAGTCCAACCCAAAACTTCATTCCATAGATCTATCGTCTTATTTCAACATTTGTTTCCACCAAAAAAATCCTATCCCAGCATGCTTTCTGTATTTATATGTTCACATATTTCTTACCTCATTATTTATTTCCAAGAAAATCCTACCTAAACCTGTTGTCCCTAAACCCTACTTTTTTGGTTCATATTCTCTTTCAAAACACTTTTTTTTTGTTTTTTTTTTTTTTGGCCAAACCATTTTCTTACAGCTTCTCAATGCATTTCTTATAAATTTATAATAGTTAGTTTCTTATATAGTCTCCTCTTAAGCTAACTTAAATCTACTGAGCTCAGATACTAAACTAAGGGACGAGGCAATGCAGCAGCACATAACAAATTAACACAAACAGCAATGCAAGAAAAATGGAAAATTGCAAAGCAAGCTACAGTAAATATAAATTGCCATGCAATGCAACATTACAACTAATATGAGCCAATGTACAGTAACAAGAAAAATAAGTCAGTAGTAAAACTAGCTTAACAGAGTAACACAATTTAAAATTCAGTAGCACTATGCCTGGCAAACAGCAGCAGCAAATATAAAAAATATAAAAACTTATATCTATACATGACAAAGCTCAAGCAGAAAAGATATTACAGTAAAAACAACAATGCAGATAAGGGAAGTGTATATTCACATCTTAATGTCTATGTAAATTAAAGTGGTGCACCACAACAACTTATTGTAAAAGAAATATTACCATGTACTTGAAAAGAAAATTATGTGTTACTGTTACTAGTTCCTTCTTATTGTTCTTTCCTTTCCAAGTGCTCCTTTTTTAAAGAATGTGGATCATAAAATAATTATTTAATAGATCTGTTGACAGAAAGTGTTCACATTAGCAAATGCATTTCATTTTATAAAAGCAATGCTGCAACACAGCTGGAAACCAGATATCAAGTGAAATAAGCAACTACGAAAAGCAAAGTATAAAAATATCATTCAGTAGTCATGTGACACTTCATAAGTTAGTAGAAACTCTCTCAACTCTCGTAGAAAGACGCTTGTCATAATCAGGTGTGCAGATGTAAAAATATTTCTCGTCATTTCATTAGGCATTTCAGTAAATATCGTAAATTAAGAGCTAGTGTAATCATATGTTTTCAAGTTCGACCGTGTCGTTTTTGCGATGCTTTCTACAAAGGAATGTCAGAAGCGAGATTAATGGCGTCCCCTTTTTTTTCTACCTGTGCCGCTGAAAAGGGCTCGCAATAATGGCTTTTCCTCCAGGCAACTGGCACACCTGGCCGCTCGCAACGCATTACGTCACGGTCACTTACCTTTCTTACCGACATATTTACGACAGCAGTTTCCGCTACAGTGACAGTCTCATATAAACATTTCACAGGTCGAAAATTTGCGTAACAAATGTGTAGAAACAAAATCTTGTAAATATAACAGCGTCCAAAAAAAAATTCGTCAGCATTGTGATACAGTCACACATTTACACACATTTCATAACTCTTAAAGTACGATTCTTGGTTTCCAACATACTTCTTATTCCTCATATACGGTAGCATCATCTTATTGATCATAAACATATCTCAACAGCATAATACACATTGTCGTCGTAATAATAACATCATAACACCTCAGTCAAATCTCAAAAACGTCGTAGCTTTCTGCAATAATTCCAAACCTAAAGAAAATTCTCTGCTCATGTCAAAAGTGTCATCTGACTCAAACGTACTTTAAAAATCATGATCTCATACCAAATACATCATTCAAAGCTCTCATAGTATCACAATGGGTCCGAAAAACTATGAAGAGTTCACACAGTACAGACAAAATACAATTTCGTAAGTGTGAAGTAATCCAACTCTGTAATTGCGTAAACATATGTCACTGATGTAATAAAAAAAGTTTATCTCTCAGTTACATGATCAGATAGCTGTGTAATTTGTGTGTTAGAGAAATATGGTACCGATGTGTAAAATTGTATAAGCAAATACCATATTAGCTAGGGTTCCTTGTGGTTGCCAAACACATGGTACACAAAGTAAGTGTGTAACCCCCTGAGGATTAATGTAATTATACCCTCAGGTGTTACAGATTATTGCAATGGTATAAAATGTATCACGGAAAACTTTCTTTGTAATTCAAAAATCTTTAAAAATAAATGTTTTAAGTACAAAATTAATCACTCAAATACGTGTACTGTAGCGCTAAATGTGCGTCTTGTTGCAACATAATCTGTGTGGAAGTGTCGTAGTTATCGTCCTCCGAAAGCTAAGTTCTGCAGAAGTCAATGTACTTACCTCATGATAAACAAAAGTGAAATGCTTTGCGTATAGATATCTTAGTTATTACGCTTATTGCCGTGATGAAGAAAATACTGTGCTGTAATGTATTGTTGTGCTACGGAAAAGGCTGTCTCATTGTAGCTATACCACAAAAGTTACTACTAAAACATATTTTACTTTGCAGAAGAATTCAAAAAAACTGTGCAGGTATAAAGCAGATACAGCAAAAAAGCAACAATGTAAATTGTGTCACACATTAGTAGCGTCGTGATATAATTGTGTAGCTGTCAAAGAAACCAAGTGCTAACTCATATTTAATCCCACAAAAAGTACTTGAAATAAAGAATGTCTTTTCAAGTAAACCAAAATGTTACATGAAAATCTCATTAGCAGTGCCGGTATATGTTCTAAGTATGTGAGCCTTATAGTCGTTCCATAATCGTGCAACTAACAAGCAAGAATGTACACACACAATAACACTGTTACGTCTGTTCACTATAACAATGCATTCGTCACTTCTGTTTCAATAAGTTCTCTTGGTTCTTGACTATATATTTAACTTCAAACATTGTTGCATGTTAACAGATTCTAAGTCTGACAAGCATACTAGCAATGTAAAGTGAAAAGTTTTATGGCAATGACAAAGTTAAAAAGCAGATTATCTTTCAATAAACGGTTTTACATGTGAAATGTGGTGTAAACCTTTACTCTTCCTAGTGCACAGAGTTTCAACTTCAAAGCAATTGTCATGCAGTATACGTCGGTAAAGAATATTGGAATTTTTTCTCAAGGTTAGCGTCTACGTTATTTTTCTCTGAGCCAGCCGGCGCACGCGGCTGGCTGCGGTGCGAGTCATTGTCTGTCTCTTTGTTGGCGTGCGTTGTTATTGGGATTAGGAGACCTAACTTCTACAAATTCGCCTTGCCGAGAGGGCCCAGCTCTGTTAGATTCCCGCCAGTTCTGATGAAATTCACGTCTGTCGTTTTGTCGGTAGTTTACATAGTTTCTTGTTTGTTGGTCATGTGGTGGAGAATTTCTCCCTGAATCGTAACTCTGCGCCGAACTGTTGCGTCTGAAGTTATTCTGCCTCCCTTGATAATAATTGTTTTGGTTCCCATATTGTCTGTTTCTCTGATTGTCTCTGTGATAGTCATTACTACGGAAATGTGATCTTTCTCTGTAACTATTATTACTCTGCCAGCGGTTGTCATATGGGTGGTGTCTGTTTTGGTCACGATTTGCGTTGTAAGAATAGCCTTTTCGTGTCCAGTTATTGTTTCTGTCATCACGGAATTGTGACGTATGTGACCTGTAGTGATTGTTTTCCTGTTTTCGCATCCGGCGACTGTGTGTCAATTTCTAATTCTTGTAGGAGTCCCTGAAATGCTTCAATGTCGTCTTTGCAACGTCCTGCCAAAATAATATGTCGTAAATGTTCAGGCAGTTTGATTAAGTAAATGCGGATGAGTTCTGAGGGGCTGTATGGGTTTGACAGGTACTGATTCTTGTGCAATATGTCTTCAAAATATTTCACAAGACTGATTGTTCGAAATGTCTCATCATTATGATGCTATGTTTTACTCGGTCTTGTGTGGCTTGAGACCAATATCCTAAGAGGAAGGCATGGTAAAAATCTCCTTCACTGTGGCAATCGTGAATTACCGATCGCATTCTTACAGCTGGTTCATTCTCCAAGTAGCCACACATAAATTCTAATCTGTGTTCTAACGACCAGTTGGGAGGAAAACAATGAGAGAATTGATGGAGCCATGCTTGTGGATGAATGTCGTTGCCAGAATTTTTAAATGTTTTGAATTTATGTGTAGTCATGAACAGCTTATAGTCAAAATCATCATGTCGGCGAGTCGCATATCGGTCATTGTTAGGTCGTGTCGGCCGTTCCATCTCAAAATTCGGTGCACATTGCCAATTTCTTTCATAACTTCCGAAATGCCCTGTGTTATTATTTTGTGGCTGTTCCGTATTTCTATGTCCCTCTTCCCGTATTGGAGCGCGAGTGTCCTCTGAAATACGTAATTCTTGTATTACCTGCGTCAACTGATCTTGTACTTCCCGGATTTCTCTTTTGTACTGTGTATTGATTTGATTTTGATTTTGTTTGAATTTTCTTATTTGTTCATACTCTTCTGTGTCAGTGAAGGCTACGGGTCTTGTGTCATTCAGATCATCATCTACCTTTGTAGATAATTTAGTGACCTGATCCGAAAGTTCGGCTACTTACTCCGATAGTGTACTTATTTCCTCCATGTGTCTTTCTGAACCAATTTTCAGGGTATCTACTGTGTCCTTTAAGTTTTCCTGAGTTCTTGCAAGTTGCGTAACCGAATCGGTAGTTGCAACTGAGTCAGTTTTAGCTTGCAAGGTCTCATGATTTTCATGAACAATAGTTTGCAGTTCTTTTATGGCTGCTTCGTGATTCTGTAATACATTTTCATGACGCGAAAAAATAGGTTGGAAATGCTCACAAATTTGTGTTTTTACGTCATTACAGACCTTTTGACATTTCGATTCGATGTTATGTAACTCAGTGGTTAAATCTTCACGTGTTTGATCAAGTGTAGTGTCTAACTTTTGAAGATTTTGTTCCATTGTGTCTAACTTTTTGAGATTTTGTTCCACTGTGTCTAATTTTTTGAGATTTTGTTCCACTGTGTCTAACTTTTTAAGATTTTGTCCCATTTGTCTCTGATTTTGTTCCATTTGTTGCATTAATTGCAATAATAATGTATTAGTGTCTGGAATCTGTTTCTCTACGCTTTTCGGCAGTGCATTTGCACCGGCAACATTCACATTTTGACAAGCAGAAAATGCGTCTTGACTTATTTGAGAAAACGGTGATAACCCAAAACCTGAATCTACAGTATTTGCGAAATTGTGTCCTGTCATTTCGGATTCCTGAGGCGAGCTGTTGCCGACCGATCGATCGATAATGCTTCCCTGTTCACTACCTGTTTCACTGTCTACACCATTGTTTGCAGCCCGCTCCATTTCCCTATGCACAATTACCAAATTACTACTTTGAACATCAGTTAATTCATTACTCGGTGGCGCTAACACACTGCCTTCATTTTCACTGTCATTTCTCAGTTTACTTTGGAGCCTAGTATTACGTTTTTCACACGCCATTATTGTCACAATATTTCACACGACAACACAGAAAAGCACAATTTGAAGAGCAAAAATAAGAGAACACATTAACATAACACTGAAAATAATATCTAGTTAATTGCAGCTGCGAAATACTTGGTGCAAATCTACATGCATGCCACAACTGTTTTACTGTACAACAATGAAAGACTGCAACTACAAAGGAGATTTTCTCTACAATTACGCGCTAGCAATAAACAAAATCTACACTAATTACACAAACTACAACAAAAAATCAGAAGATTCCAGTGAGGTATCCTCGGCTAAGGGTCGACATATGAAACGTCCCCTTTGAACAATTATACATGACTGTGCCTAAACTGACACACAATATTTTGTTAGCGCAACGCAATCTGACTTTCAAAATTCCCTACAAAAGACTGGCCCTGACTAACATTAAACTATACCTTTCACAAATCACTTACCTCACAAAAATCTTCGCTGCTCAAGCTACTGCAATACAGCGAGCGCCACTACTGCCAGCTAAATAAAAGATTCAAACTATGGAAGGCACTAACTACTGATAGGGATAGTTAGCAAATGAAAGATATTAATAGAGAACAAACAATGTATTTACCTTGATATCATCATATATAAATATAGCAGTTCATGACAAATTTCAAAACTCCGCCATCTCTCTCCCCACATCCACCACTGCTGGCGGCTCACCTCCAACTGCGCAACGCTACGCGCTGTTCACAGCCAGCTGCCTAACACTACAATGGCGAGTATTACAACAATACAAAGCAGACACAGACTGCCCACAGCAGAGCCAGTGATTTTCATATTGAGCGCTACGTAACGTTGCCAATAAGAAAACATAAACAGCCTACTTACATAGAGAAAACATAAACAGCCTACTTACATAGAGAAAACATAAACAGCCTACTTACATAGAGAAAACATAAACAGCCTACTTACATAGAGAAAACATAAACAGCCTACTTACATAGAGAAAACATAAACAGCCTACTTACACATTTAAAATTTTATATGAAACACATTTTTGATACATCATCGTTTCGAAGATATTCTGCCTAAACCTGATAAGTCAATATACCTTTCGGGGTGTATTTTAGTTCCTAAAAGTGAAACTGGGCAAAAATGGAAAAATACGTATTGCACTAGTTTGACTCTACTACATACCCGCTAAGTTTCTACAAGACCGTTTATGTACATCCAGGAATGTTCTCTCGTAAGTATGTGTGAGTGTGCGAATCAGACGGTCTACTTTGATTTGAGTCACATATTTTGGGTGAATATGATAATTGTAATGCAGTCAGTTTTCGGTACTTCAGTTGTGTAACGTCTACTTCCCTCTGCCAGTCGAGTAAAGAGGTGGTTATTTTTTTTATTTTACTGGCCTTTTGGAATGTGTTAATTTCTACTTTCGTACAAACTGATTTCCGAACTGGGATTGGTTGTTGATTGGGTACCGTCTCATTCGGTCAATCACAAAGCAGATCATCCGCGCAATATGGTAACGTGAAACGATTCTGAGGGTGAGTTTCTATGAGTCCGTGGTCACTTCGTGTGCTGTTAAGTCACGTAGCCTGGTACTCTAACGATTCTGTTCAGATGTCGAATAGTTCTTTTATGAGGAATCAAAGTAACCTGTAATAATTTGTGATTACTCGTGGATGAAGTCTGCAGAATTTCAGTGAATTTGAGTGAAACCGGACACTTTCTTTCGAAGGCTATAAATTCCTTGCGGCAGTGCTGTGCAGTCAGAACCATGAAATTTCAGAACCTTAAACATGATGAACTGCATAGTTCTTGAGCGAGCATACATAATCATTAGACTGCCAATTAACTAATAAGAAGTATGGTTGTTTTCAATAAGAAATTGTGAGTTCAAATCTTAAGCTAATTGCTAGAAAGAGAGAGAGAGAGTGGGGGGGGGGGGGGGGGGGGAGAACAGCTGTAAACTTAAAACGATTAGTACAAACTGTGATTATTTTTGTGATTTCATTTCTAGTACTGCGTGTTAGGTTGGACTTCGCAGCAAAGTTTGTTTACTCAAAGCGAAAATACAGTACATATATTTTATGCAAGCATTTTTCTTCATTTTTTAGTTACAGCCATACCTAATGAAATTAACACAATTTACAGGGATAACATAGTTATATAACTCCATGCACCCTGTTGACACATTTAGTGCATCAATATTACTAACAATTTTCTTAGGTGAGGAACATTATGTGTCGCTTCTGATCTTCTGAAGAACTCACCAAGATGATCATAGGAGTTATTTCAGCAATAGAGAATGGCTGTCTCTAAAGGTACTCAAGCTTTCACTTAGTGTGATCAGATAAGCTACACTTTCACATCAATTTATGCGCCATAAATACGACGAAGTGATAATAACATCAGGTGCCGTCCACGCCAATAACGCGTTGAGTGCTAAGCATTCTTCTTTCCTGAACAATAATTACTCATCTCCAGTGACAGCCAATAATCAGCTGTCCGTAAAACATTGTTAATGAGCATTCGTTTCAGTGCAGATTGTGCTATTATTCGAGCATAAGCCTGTACCCTGTTTCAGACACGCCTGCTAATGCCTTCACCTCCCAATACACACTTGCATCGGTATCACACAAAGGTTTGTCAAAGTGATCTCAAAACAATTATCAATCTATGGAATCGTAATAGCTACTAATAACCACACGAAACTGAGACAGCACATTATTTGTGTGTAATATTCGGAACTGTAGCACGGAATCCACTTTAAAAGTCATCTTTTGGATCTAAGGATGTCTTGGTCAGAGGATTTGCCAGTGAACGGTTTTCACTGAGCTTTAGTGATATGTTTCCATTCTTTCGAGATTTTTTTGCAAGGTGTGTTGATTGTAGCACCAGTTACCCAAAAAACTGTCTGGTCTTTCAGTGACCACACTAGCACGAAACTGGAAGGGACGTACTGAATGTCCAAATACTGAATCTGAGATTTCGAAAACGTGGTGCAGGGGTCGCCACACCCAGTTTAGAAATCCATATGGTTTCGCCAGGATAGAGGCTAAACAAGCTGTGTGGCGTTATCAGGCACAATAAAACGAGATTAAATATTACGTCTTTTATTCTTCAGAAATCTTGCTGCCATGCCTTCTGCAGTGGCCGGTGGCTTTGTAAGCTGGAGTGAAATCTGCTGAGTCCAGAGGTGTACTGAGGGCTGAAGAAGATCACTGCAACAGCCCTTTGTGCACGCCAGTGACTCAGAGTGTGACGTGTTGCCTACCCTTCTGTTAGGTAGGCGCTTCCCATCTGCTGGCCTCTTACAGATAAGACTGTGACGGCAGATCTTGTGTGTTTGGCTCACAAAGCATTAGAGTACTCTGTTCCTTTCAGGTCACTGTTCTTGATATCCCATTAGATGAAGCACAATGCTGGATGCCAGGATCATGTGTTGAATGCTGGTCCTGGCTTTCTCGCTTGGCAGGCCATCTCACCTGAAAAATACTGAAGTTTCAGATTAGTTGGTGCCCTAAACTGGTGCGCTATTGATAGACTCAATGACTGCTCAACAGTGGGGGTTTCAGCACTGGGTTCTGATTCATGGTCATCCTTGGTTATGGACTGGTGGTTATCACATCGGGCCAAGAATATGACTGAAACCTGATTGGTGGATAGTCAGAGAGCGCTCAGGATAAGGTTAAGGTTGCGGATGGAGCCATAAACAGTTGCTGTGAGTTGCACAATGAAACAAAATGGTTCAAATGGCTCTGAAGACTGTGGGACTTAACTTCTGAGGTCATCAGTACCTTAGAACTTAGAACTACTTAAACCTAACTAACCGAAGGACATCACCACACATCCATGCCAGAGGCAGGATTCGAACCTGCGACCGCAGCGGTAGAGAGGATCCAGACTGTAGCGCCTAGAACCGCTCCGCCACCCCGTCCGGCCACAATCAAACACACAACTTTATTTTTCTAAGAACTACTTATTTCCACATTGGCTTAAGAGATGACAATTAAACAATAGGGCTGAAAGGATAGTTAAAGAAAACTTGAGATGCCTTCTGGGCTGAAGGCCCAAAACCACACAGCAGACACAAGAACGGCGGAAAGTCTGGCTTATAAATCAAAAGCCATTAAAAATAGAAGGTAAAAAAAGTGCGCAATAAAAACAATTAACGGCTGAAGGCCTACACTACACATCTGAAGGCCAACTATCATTAAAGCACATTAATAAACAATAGTTTTGTAAGCAAGAAAATTTCTTTTTAAACTTACAATTGAACGGCCAAAACCTATTAACTTATAGCACAGCTGAAGGCCACGAACAAATTTGAAACAACGGCTGAAGGCCTGAACAACAGTCAGATAAATAATTCAGAATAAACCCCTTGCTTCTTATATAAAAAAAATCCTTTAGAAAATAGACATGGCTGGAGGCCTTATTAAGGGGTTCACACAAATCATCGGCTGAAGACCATACATAACACATGGAACAACTAACGGCTTCGGGCCTGAATTACAAACAATCCCAGATAGAACTATTTCTAAGAATTAAAAAAAATATAAAGCAATCAATGCTCAAAACTTTAATTTGACACGGCTGAAGGCCTTTATGCAAAATTAAAAAAAAATTAATACACCTTCGAAGGCCTCGCACAATACCTCAACTAAAATGAAAATCACAATTTAAAACAAACAGAACAAGTGGTGCTCAGCAGTGTTCCAAAATTCGGCCTGGGAAGGTAGCTTAAACGTAAGGTGAGGTGAGACAGGTAGCCAAGAGCTGAAGTTAAATAATCAGATGGCAACCCAAACTAGGGACGGCCCAAGGACCAACCAACAATTTAACCAATTCCCTTCCATCCGACCAACGGCACAACGATGGAGAATGTCCGCCGATGACGAGAATACGAACAGCACTACGCCTCCAGAAATTGGCGTCTAAAAACAACCAGGGAACAATAACTACTCTAAGCAAATAAGAACCAAACAACTTAAAGGCTGTCGAACTACACGCCGTGCTGGACAGCAACAACACGACGAGGAAAAGGCACACTGACTACAAACTACGCTAACGACCAGGGCAGGTAACTGAAGCGTTAACGGCCACAGGGCCATTACTTTCACTGATAAGTAACAGTCAATTTAATAATCATATGTGTATATATATATATATATATATATATATATATATATATATATATGAAGATGATATCTGTTCTTTCGGACATGTTCGAAAGAACAGATACCATCGGTGACCAGTCAGCTCGTTAGAATGAAATTATAATGAAATGAATATCCCCTAGTTGCATACAGGCGTTGAAAGATACGGGGACACTTGAAAATGTGTGCCCCGACCGGGATCTCCTGCTTACATGGCAGATGCTCTACCTACCTGAGCCACCGAGGACACAGAGGATAGTGCGACTGCAGGGACTTATCTCTGGCACGCCTCCTGTGAGACCTACATTCCCAACTGATTGTCCTGCACTGTATTCATAGAGTCCCTGCCCATTATTACTCAGCCGGCCGAAGTGGCCGTGCGGTTAAAGGCGCTGCTGTCTGGAACCGCAAGACCTCTACGGTCACAGGTTCGAATCCTGCCTCGGGCATGGATGTTTGTGATGTCCTTAGGTTAGTTAGGTTTAACTAGTTCTAAGTTCTAGGGGACTAATGACCTCAGCAGTTGAGTCCCATAGTGCTCAGAGCCATTTGAACCATTATTACTCGCGGCTTTACTGACGATTCCCATAAGAGTTTGGGCACTGTTTGTGCATCCGCACAGGAGAAGAGAGTACTGAAACACGAGAACGAGGCTTGAGCAACAAAAGGCTTCGGCAAACTTGACCACTTGGCTAGCGTTGCTGCTCTCCCGTAGTACCGCGAAAAACTACACTATGCTCGCAGTAACGAGCCGTTAAACTTGACCGTAACATAGTGGAGCCAAAAGGCGATCGTGGACGAGACGACAGCTGGTGGACCTTCCAAGTAAACATTGCAGAACAGGGCCAGAGTGGCGATTCTGAAGGGTTTTCTTAGCTGGGTGGCAGCTCACACTAGCGTAATTTTTCAGAACATTTCTCGTGGAGAACAGCGGACTGGAAAAAAAGTACTTTAAAAATGGACACAAAGAGTCTCAACCGGAAAAACATTTATTTCCACGGTAACTGGTTTCGGTAAGTTTTTTACCACCATCAGACCGCCATATCGTGTTGGTAGGCGGTGGTAGTGATGGAGAAGGTGATGTAAGTCCACGTGCTGGCGTTGACGTTCGTGGAATTACAACACCCACTCATACTCACCATTTACCGCTACCGCCTACCTTCTTGGTCTGAGGCTGGTCAAAAACTGACCGAAACCGGTAACCTTCCGAATAAAAGTTTTTTTGCTGTCGTAAATGTTTGTGTTCATGTTTAATATCACATTAGTTTGCCTAAGGCTGAAAACAGTAGTTTTAGTGACAACTTGCTGTGCGGTCAAGCTACTAGCTATCACCTGCCGGGCCATAGAACTCACCACTTCGTTTTCGCACCGGGGGTTTCCTAATATGGTGCAACCTCGACCGCTGGCACGGCAGACTTTGCTTTGTTCATGCACGCCTCAAGACCAAGAAGACTCTGTTTGAACCTGAATCTTTTTAACGGCCGCCGCCATACTGTACAATTTATTAATTCCTTTAACAGCAGCCGAAATCTGTAAACGGATTTCGGCTCCATTTTATGTAGGTAATTATCATTACAAGGTTTCTTTCGTTTCTGTAATTATTAAGTGCTTTAATTCGTGGGTGAATCTTTAATTATTTCGAAATAAAATTATGGATAGAGGAACAGTTTGTTCCTCATGAAAAGATCACGAATCTGTCGCCTGATTTCATAATCATTAATGAGTTTTCGACCGACTCATCCTTTGTTCTGTAAACCGTCGTCGCCAGTTTCATAAAGGCCACGTCGCTACTGCTGTGGAGGCCGAGTTCCCACTGTTGTTACGCTAGGACGAGTTTGTGAGCTCGGGAAACGGCTTCCGGCGCAGTACACAGCTAGTACAATTTCTCCCTTCCACTATTGCACAGCTATTCCCCATGGTCAGGTAACAGGATAGGAGAATGAAGGTTCTACACCACTCAACAAATTAGTTACAAAGTCACACAAATGAATTAGAAAGGTTGACTTATCTTTGTGACTTATCAAGTAGTGGAGGCTGCAACACTGCTTGTAATATAACACAAAAAGGGCCCTCAATGGCTAAGTGCAAATAATCGTAGGTAACACACAGTAAATGCCATTTACAACAACTGCTTGTTCACTTCTAAGAGTTCAATAAACTTCGTTCCCTGTCTAAGATAGCCCTGGATGATGTTCTATAACCAAGTGGGCATGAGCTGCCCTTCTATCCTCCCAGTCAGCTTCTGTCCATTGCCGTCCAGTCATCGGAAGGCTGTACTCGGCCGGCAATTGTCCGAGGTGAAATCGACATATGCAGCCTCACCGTCGCCAGTGTTATAACTTGATCACCTTGTAACAAGATAACAACGCCAAAACAACCGTTCAACATTAGAGAAGTTGTCCCACTCTCCTTTTTTGTACAAAAATCTTTGTCTGATGGTCCCTTTTTATTTATCACGCTCCGTAATTCGCGAGTCACGAAATAGCGCGGCAGCAGAAGTAAGGGCACCGTGTGAAACGCTCTGATGCCGACCCTCCGATGTATTTACACAGTGGCGCACTATTGATCTTTCTTTTCAATGCCTGTAGCTTTTGGAAAGTCACGATGACTCCACTCACAGCGTAATTAGGGACGGCAGGCGGACGAGGTGACACTGGGAACAAATGACACATGCCAAGTAGAGTGGCTGGAACAAAGGGTGAATGGCAGTCTTTGTAATCAAAATAACCGTAACTGAGGGGGAAATGAAACAAGCCAATCGCAGAACTGTTGGACACGATGATGACACATTTAGCTGTCTGTTCCAGTACATCTATTCACAAACTAATGGAGTCATAACGCTTGTTGCACTGACTGTGCACCGAAGTATTTCCAGTCGTTCCCTGTGGTTCTACGAGTGATGTATCTGCCACAAGTTCGGCTCTAGTAGCGTAATTTTAATCACCCTTGAATTTAAAGCGTCAGAATTTTTACTACTAAAAAAATCTCCACATATTTCCTTATTTACTTGTTGACATTTGTGAGTAGGGAAAGGGGATCTCATGCTCACTACTCTAGTATGAAATCATAGGAACGGCACTTTTCTTCGGAAGGTATTGAAAGGGGGGGGGGGTATGGTGATATGTTATATGTATCACAGATTTAGACGAGTTTGGGTTAGATCCATTGTTTCTTTCCGTTCACACACAATGAGATGCTACTCATAGATGAAGGACATAACAAAATATCAAACTAAAGAATATAAGTTCCACAGAAAAACTGGGATGTCCAAATATGTCAGTTTCACAGATATAGGGTGAAATTGTCGTTAATTGAAATGGAATAAATTAAATAAAGTGGGCGTTTTAAGTTTCACAGTAATATAATAAGTTAAAATGTAGACAAACAACGTCAAAAGAAAAGCGTTTACAGAGTTTACTTCTTACACTTACCAGATTGTTCCACTCACGCAGAATTCAGATACTACACTGAGTTCCGTTATATGTAGTTATTACCACTATATCAATGGATTCTGACTCCTCTTAAAGTGCACTGTATTATGAGCTAGTATTTTATGTTTACTGTAAAATTAAGGAAAATTTGCGTTCTCAATAAATGGACATCTTTTCGTAGGTGACAGTCTACAGTTGTTAGATAATTTGAAACAAGCATATTTGTGACATCAGCTGTACAATTATATGTTTATTCCTTATCAGTTTCGATTATTGCAATCATTTTAACAGGAGAAAAACAAAGCGCATGAATGGATCAAATATACATTCTCGTCATATATGATACAACTAAATGTTTACCATTACCGATGATGAACTTGTTTGTCGAAAACTTACTTTCTGACAGTCTTTTTATTGTGCCTATCAGCTAATGAGCATCTCCACTATATGGTGAGTAGCAACTCTCCTTTTTATAATGATACCAATTAAACGTAGAACATATATAGTTGTCATAACAGTTGCCTTAACACACAACGTACAAACGCGCTGTGCACACTCGGTACAGTATCGTAATTGTGCCAAGGCACAGACCGTTTATAGAGAATGTGTTAAGACAGACCGTTATGACAGATATACTACGTGTTATACATTTGGTTGCCGTATGTGTGACTGAAATGTATGCTCGGTCCATTGATACACACCGTTTTTCTCCTGTGATGATGACTGTCATAATCGAAAGCGTCTACATCTACATCTACATCTACGTGATTACTCTGCTATTCACAATAAAGTGCATAGCAGAGGGTCAATGAACCACCTACAAGCTGTCTCTCTACCGTTCCACTCTCGAATGGTACGCGGGAAAACGAGAACTTGAATCTTTCTGTGCGAGCCCTGATTTCTCTTATTTTATCGTGATGATTATTTCTCCCTATGTAGGTGTGTGCCAACAGAATGTTTTCGCAATCTGAGGAGAAAACTGGTGATTGAAATTTCATGAGAAGATCCCGTCGCAACGAAAACCGCCTTTGTTTTAATGGTTGCCACTCCAATTCACGTATCATGTCTGTGACAATATCTCCCCTATTTTGCGATAATACAAAACGAGCTGCCTTTCTTTGTACTTTTTCGATGTCATCCATCAGTCCCTCCTGACGTGGGTCCCACACCGCACAGCAATATTTCAGAATAGGGTGGACAAGTGTGCTGTATGCAGTCTTTAGTAGACTTGTTGCACCTTCTGAGTGTTCTGCCAATGAATCGCAGTCTTTTGTTTGCTCTACCCACAACATTATCTATGTGATCGTTCCAATTTAGGGTATTTGTAACTGTAATCCCTAAGTATTTAGTTGAATTTACAGCCTTCAGATTTGTGTGACCTAACGCGTAATAGAAATTTAGTGGATTTCTTTTAGTAATCATGTGAATAATTACGCACTTTTCTTTATTCACGGTCAATTGCCACTTTTCGCACCATACAGATACCTTATCTAAATCATTTTGCAAGCCGTTTTGATCATCTGATGACTTTACAAGACGGTAAATGACAGCATCATCTGCAAACAATCTAAGACGGTTACTCAGATTGTCTCCTATATGGTTAATATAGGTCAGGAACAATAGAGGGCCTATAACACTTCCTTGGGGAACGCCGGATGTTACTTCTGTTTTACTCGATGACTTTCCATCTATTACTACGAACTGTGACCTTTCTGACAGGAAATCACGAATCCAGTCGCACAACTGAGGCAATACTCCGTAGCCACGAAGTTTGGTTAGAAGACGCTTGTGAGAAACGGTGTCGAATGCCTTCTGGAAATCTAAAAATATGGAATCAATTTGACATCCCCTGTCGATAGCACTTATTAATTCAAGAGTATAAAGAGCTAGCTGTGTTTCACAAGAACAATATTTTCTGAATCCGTGCTGACTATGTGTCAATAAATCGTTTTCTTCGAGGTACTTTATAATGTTCGATTTCAGTATATGTTCCAAAACCCTACTGCAAATCGACGTTAGTGATATAGACCTGTAATTCAGCGGATTACTCCTACTTCCTTTTTTAGGTATTGGTGTGACTTGAGTAATTTTCCAGTCTTTAGGTACGGATGTTTCTTCAGTCAGGAACCGCGTGACCGCTACGGTCGCAGGTTCGAATCCTGCCTCGGGCATGGATGTGTGTGATGTTCTTAGGTTAGTTAGGTTTAAGTAGTTCTAAGTTCTAGGGGACTGATGACCACAGATGTTAAGTTCCATGGTGCTCAGAGCCATTTTAACCATTTTTGAACCGATGTTTCTGTGAGCGAGTGGTTGTATGTGCTAAATATAGAGCTGAGAATAAAAATTCAGTTGTACAGCTAATGGCACAAATAGGAACGACGGTAATTAGTTTAAACTACCTAACATAAGCTCTGTGAGCACAGTTGTGTTCCCATGGAAATTCCTGACGCACTCTTCGGATACGATGAATTTCCCTAGAGTCTGCTCTAACAATGACTGACGTACGGAAAATGTCGCTTGTCCGACAAACAGCAGGGATGGAGAGGAAGCCTTAAAATCTCACATCGAAGAAAGAATACTTCTTTGACACTCAAACTCAGAAAACACGTGATTCAGCATTTTCTATATCCTGGAAGGTACTGTAGGCGCCCCAGTGGTCCTGGTCGCCTATGGTGGACTGGATGGCCGAGCGGTGACCTCTCATGTTGTCAGGATGCTAGGAAATGGCTGTAGAAGCGCCAGAAACGCCACAGAAACATTATTAATTCATAACACCTTTGTTGCTGCCTTGTACAATGTGGCTTGGCGATATCAACGACCTTCCCGAGTCCTAGCTGACTCGTAGCGATAACACCAGATCCGGGCCGCACAGTCTTGCTAGCCGCGTGCTGTGACGTAGTGGAGAAATGTCCTTACTTCGGCCGCGCGTGGATGGCGGCGTCCGGCTGGCTGGCCGGCTCGCGGCGGACAGCAGGCCGCTGCGCGTAGAGGCTCCGGGTTGGAGTCCCCGGCGCTGTCGGCACCAGAAGCGTTCTCGTAGTGCGGAGTGTACTCTATCCCACCCCGTCTTCTTCCCTGCTCCTCCTGGTGGCTCGTCCGCGGTGGACGGGCGGAACGGGCTGCAGTCCCCCAGCGTCGTCGGCTCACCCGGTTGTGACGGCGGATGCACAGGGCCTAGGCCCCGCACGATCTCGACGACGGCAACTGCGAGTGCCTTGTTGCTATCAAAGCTGGTGTATTTAAAAGAAGCACGAGCGACGTTCTGACGTCATGCTCGTTTGTAATGAACGCATTCGTTCCACTTAAATGCTGATTCATCTCGCCCCTTAGGGGCGAAGTTGCGAAATGCAATTCAGCTGACGCTATACCTCTGTCTTGCACTCTACGAAAGTCTCCGTCTAACACAAACTTGCGTGCTAAACAATTCTCTCTCGCCTGTTGTGTGTAACCAGGCCATTGCCCCTGCGTGACGACACATTCCAATATATGTGCAATCCTCTTACCTACTGCCTCTGGCTCTCGGCATAGGCAACGAAACTTTGACAATATTCCACGTTTCCACCTCTTTACTATTCCGCAACGCTACAGTACTCTCCAAAGGCTGGGAGGGATGTATTGGGTGATTTTTCTGCAGGAGTACAAATTGCAGGAAATTGTCTCTGAGGGGATAAGGAGCAAAAATTGTCATATGGCCGCAGGGTATTTATTAATTCATTGTGCCTGTAGAGCACAATGCAGTGTACGACATGTTGTGATGAGACCACCGTGAGATAAGGTGTCTGAAGTAGCCCCTACGAACCTCAAAGGACGTACAAACAATACACAGCAGCAACTGACTTACTTGATCAAACGTACCATCTTTCAGCCAAACGTGGCACAGAGAGCAAGTATAATGTGCCGGCCGTGATTTTAAGTCTGGTATCATAGAGTGATCTATTAGTAAACTAGTGACCTTAATCTGTATTTTTGGTTGCAAATAGGGAAAAATGTGACAGTAATACACTTAATCACTAATTATTTCGTGATGACTGGGTGTTGTGTGATGTCCTTCGGTTAGTTAGGTTTAAGTAGTTGTAAGTTCTAGGGGACTCATGACCTCAGATGATAAGTCCCATAGTGCTCAGAACCATTTGAACCATTTTTGGCAGTAATACACTTGATCACTAATTATTTCGTGATGACTGGGTGTTGCGTGATGTCCTTAGGTTAGTTAGGTTTAAGTAGTTCTAAGTTCCAGGGGACTGATGACCATAGATGTTAAGTCCCATAGTGCTCAGAGCTATTTGACCTAATTATTTTTGCTCGCTGAATACATGAGACTGATGTGATGTCGTACCTTACGTGCAGAGGCCACACTGTAGTTAACGAAAGTAGGGTGAATTTCTGCCATGAAAACAAGTAAAACAATTTCTTTAACCTGCTAATACTGGGTATTAGTATCGTCTTATGGAGACAAGGAAAATGTTTAATCTTACCTCACATATTTCTTAATCTATTGCCTGATGCATAAAAGTATGACCTGGAATGCTTGAAGTGAAAGACTGCATTCAAACCTTTGGATTTATTAACAGCTATTCTTACATGAAGGAAATTTGAACTGCGTATCAAACAATGTTCCTGATTGCTACTGTCCCTTACGAAATGAAGGCTTGACCTTAACGTAGGAGACAAAGCGGTCAGCACGGGGTGGGGGGGGGGGTGGGTTACTTCAATGGGAACAAGGGAAAGAATCTTATTAACTTGTGCTTGATCCAACGTGCTACAACATAGATAAGCGTTGCTGAGGAAAAAGAACAAGAGAGAAAATTCCTACAACTCTTACACAAAGCTTCGCGGTGCTGATAAACTTACAATTTCGTTAACCGCTTTGCACAGTACAATAGCAGAGTGAGATAGAAATTGACATTAGGTACAGTTATTGAAGCAAGAGAACGAACACACTGGTCAACCTAGTAAGGGCGGGGTAAAGAATTTAGCTTACGACACATGTGGCAAAGACTTCATCAATTCAGAAAGAGTCTGGTACACAGAACTGTGACTACTAACAAGCTCTGATCATGATCTAAGTAACAGTACGCTAGCAAGCAGTTGGATTCTTCTCACCGTCATTGCCTCGTGGTACAGCTGCGCAGCTTGCTCCCACTAGCCATCAGCATCTCCAACGCGTCTCGCCCCTTCTTCAACTGCCAACCGTTCACTCCTCAACACCCTCGAGAGTAAGTACTTTTCGGCGCATACTCGGCCACTCACAGGCGTAGCTCCGGGCGCAGCACAACGGAACAATCGACTCGCGTCAAAAGCGCGCTCTGCGGATCCCTTCTTCTCTGGTTTTAAATGTCCGATTTTCTAGCAAGATCTGGAAGCTTCTAACGCAAACTCCCGGCATAAAACTGAAACATTGGCTCATGAAATGGGTGGGAAAGCTCGTTTCACCTATGCGCTCCAAGTCACGTACGCCAAGACAGAGACAGGCGAGGTCCTCTGCCACTATTTCTCTCTTGTTCTTCGATCCCCCCCCATTGCTATTGTCCTGTGCTTTCCAATGGGTCATCCTTCCGTTTTTAATCATGGAGAGAGCAGAAAATTCATCTTAACCCGTAGAAAAACTAACAGAATGAATTTCGTGCAAGATAGGGATCTTTCACGGAATAGCGGCTATTTTGATCATAAATGGAAAGTTAGTATAAAATAAAACACATACCCCACACGTAATTTCCAATAGTCAGTGGTCCGAGTAGAATATGATAGGAAAGTGCGGAAAAACTGGAACACAATTAAGTAGTCGCGTTACTCTTCGTACGGCTTTACGGCACGCCCTCGTGTAGGGGAGACAGAGAAGCCCGCACGAGCTGCAGCTATGCCTCATCTCTGACGCATTGTGTAGTAGTAACTGGTGCCACGAGGCAGTCACCAATAATCTCTGCCCAAACGTTAAGGCTCAAACAGTACTGATAGTTTGCTGCCACTGTACCATGGGAATTCCCCATAGCAAACAGATGATTGTTATGCAGATATATGATTCCACCTATAGTAAAGTTATTCTAGTGTGTGAACAGGGAGCCGGCCGGTGTGGCCGAGCCGTTCTAGGCGCTTCAGTCTGGAACCGCGCCACCGCTCTGGTTGCAGGTTCGAATCCTGCCTCGGGCATGGATGTGTGATGTCCTTAGGTTAGTTAGGTTTAAGTAGTTCTGAGTTCTAGGGGACTGATGACCTCAGATATTAAGTCCCACAGTGCTCAGGGCCATTTGAACCATTTTTGTGTGAAGAGGATGGATGACAGAAATGCGAGCACCTTGTTTGTCTGGAACCGAAGAGGTAATTCCGTAGGTAATAACGCCTGCGCGCGTGTAAGTGATACGGATAGTGATTCTTGTCGTGGAAAATGTCCCACACAGCCGTCTGGCTCCACCCGTGCACCTGCCGGGTACTGATAGCGAGATTACGTGCTTCAGTGTTCAACACGTGTTTCTGCAAGGCCTGTGTACGTACCACGTGCTTACACTTTTGTGGTTACCCATTCTCGTAAGAGAACCTGTCTCACACAAACATCGAAACACTGCTACAAACAGTGTATGGTGCGGTTGCTGTTAGCGGGGATTTTTTACCCCCTACAGTTGTACTGTCGCGCTCCCATTACCATTTGCGTGTTCGTATGTAAAGATCACGTCGACCTGTTTCTGGCGGGTATACCAGGTATTTGCCTCTGAGTTCTGCACTTTACGTCACGTATCTTTACCACAGTGAGCGGACAACAGCAGTGAAGTGAATGCCCCCATTACTGGCGTGTAAATGACTAAAGCGTTCTCTGTTTTTAAGCCGCGTCAGTTCGAATAATATCCTCGAGCTTTCGATGACTGCCGGGGCTGCTACGGTTTCTCGCTTATACAGGCATGATGACATCATCAGCAGCCAATCAGATAGACCTAATGTGGCGCGCAGGCCTAAGTCGACCCGGGCAGCTAGCGGAGCTATTGCCTGTAGCAGCACCGGTGATATCAGGTGGCGCCAGGTGCAGGCGCCACATTTGAAACTGCCGCTCCCGCGTCGTGCACCTGTCATTGCTTTCATTCGATGTCCAGGAGCCCCATTGCGTCTATCTGATTGGCTGCTGATGATCTCATCATGCCTGTATAAGCGAGAAACCGTAGCAGCCCCGGCAGTCAGTGAACTCCTGACGACGATCACGGAGATGGTCATCGACAGCTCGAGGATTTTATTCGAATTGGCGCGGCGTGGAAACCGAGAACGTATTATTCATGTATGCCTTCGCGAAAGACTCCGAGGATACAATGTGTAAGTGCACCGTCCTTGTGAACAACTTTATTACACTCTTGAATGTGGTACTAAAACACTAATACAGACAGAACATGCCCACTTGACTGGAGTGTTCTCATGTGTGCCTTCAATCATTGAAACATTCACTGTCAAAGATCTTTATCTCCACCTTCAAGTGGCGTACCTCCCTTAGAGCGCATTCTCGACATTACGTACATATAAACACATTTGCTCCTTATCTTCTCATTGGCGTGTCCTTCTGTTTGTCCAAATTTAACAAAATCGCTTGTAGACAGAGAATGGAATTCTGTCTTGATTTACTGAGCGTCCGAGGGAGAACAAATTTCATATTGACTGGAAAATACGATGTCAAATCGTTTTCAACTTCTGATTAGTCGTGAAATTAAAACCTCAGTGAATATAAGTTGAAGCTTTGCATCGCACTTTTCAGTCCTGAGTGCACACTAAACTCGTAAAGATGCCTAGAGCAATAGTGTCTCCCGCCAAGTGCGAAGGTCTGTTGAATGATTTCTCCTGATTTCATGCAGCGGGCATAACGTAATAGTCATGCGTTTCCTTCTTCATGATAATTCTCTGTCGCATACTGCAGGTTCAACGAAAAGGCTCCTGTATCCGATGGGAAGTGTTTGATCACCTACCGTAGACACAGGATCTGTCTGGTTTTAATCCCTTCGCTCAGTTGAATCTTTGGCACCATTTTGGCAGAGAAAACGAATTGAAAACAATCGTTGGGAATTGTATGATGTCACAAGCGGCTACCTTTTATGACGAGGGAACTGGAAATTTGGCACCATGTTACGAGCGGCGACTATGTAGGGAAGTAGCTGGAAAGTGCAGTAATTGCTGCAAATAAAACATTTCGTACCATCTCTATGGTTTCCATTTCACGGCCTATCCGAAGTTGAAAAAAATAATAGCGCTCGTATGTATCATTATGCACAGAAACTAGCGAGAAACTGGGCCAAACAAGTCTCAGAGATTCAATCTAGGTGATGGATAAAAAAAATTATTTCACAGAAGAAGACTAATCAATAGACACTATTCAACTTGACCGTGAAGTACACACTATGTACAGACTAGTCAAAAACAAAATTTGCCCAGAATTTATGTTGTATACATAGTTCCGTGTAGTCAGCGCGTACACAACTTTCCCACTAGAGCGCGCTCCGCTAAGCACAACAGCGCAGGCGCAGCGCTCGTCCGTCCCCGCACTACGAGATGGCGCTGTCATAAAGACGGACCAAATTCTGCTTCCGCCGATCCGCGTATTAATATGTAACGCAGCAAATGAGATTGCTGCTAACTTAGAACTTTTTCTCCTCGCGGATCACACTCGCGCAGTGATACCTGAACGCGTGAGGTATTATAACGAGTGTACAGACCTCTGATTAGTCAGTCTGCATTAGTCTGCATTTGTCTGTAGTCAAGTTTCAGTGTGCGCCTAGTAAGATTATCACATTCCTGTACATAGCCATGAAGATAAATGTATAGACACTTTGTCAAGTATCAGAGATATTGTGAGAATAAGATTAACGTACCTACACCAAAGGAACTTCAGATTGTCAATTGTAAATAGCATCCAGAACAAAGTTAAGTAATTTTTATGCTTGTTATTATTTTAATAAATGTGTGTGAAAATTAATCAAGTTGTGTTTAAAGTTGGTTACCGTCAATCTGCTACTCTAAGCGTGCAAGTGGCGTTTCTATCGTCCGATCTAATGGCAGAAGATAAACACGCCACGATAAGACCACGAGACATATTGCTGACACTTGCCTACTTCGTTAGAGCGACAAGTCAAATAATCTGATGGTGTGTGTACCGAAGGTCTTACAGTACGCGCACCACAATTTATTTCATGCGCCTTAAGTTATGCAACCCAGCTTAAATCATCCTTCCTCAGGCTGAATTATGTAAATTATGTTGCCTATCTTCAGGAGCATGAGATATTTTCTGGGCACGTTTCCTTTTGCCCACACTCTGGTATATAATGCAGACAGTGTTTGTGGGGCAGCAATTACACCCTTGACATAAACAAAGTGAACAAGTTGTGGGGCATACGGTTTAGAACGTAGAGTTCAGTGATGTCAACTGATTACAGTAGTAAGTGCAGTACTACATTTCTTAGCTTCTTACTGTTTGCAGTGTCCACAAAAGAGCCTCCTTCAACGCTGATGGTGTTTCCAACTGCTAAAATAACCACATCTGGAGTGATTGAAATTTATATGAATGCTCGTCTTAGATCTTGGCTGCTGGAGTAGTACAGGGTCAACAGACAGGTCCTTATTCAAATGATGCGCTTTACCTGATTTCCAAACTAGATGAGTTGCCATAGGTAGTGTAGCTCTAGTTGTTCACAACAGAATGTGGGTTTAACACAGTGGTCCACCTAACTATTTTCGTATTCATATAAGGGTTGCAATGGGAGGAGGGGGGGGGGGGGGCGGCGGGTCAGAAAGGATCATGTGTTTATTGATTTTGCTCCAGGTCACGAAGACATTGCAGGATGGTTGCCTGGGCAGCAGTTATGTATAACCAGATGGTCTGCCGTCTTAAAATCATGCAGTAAGATGTAGGAACATGTTTATTGACCAGAATTTGTACAGCAGCCGAATATGTGGTCATTCTACGCTCTGTGGTCATCAATACAGACTAGCCCTGGGACGTTGGTGCCCGCTTAGCTCACTACGTGGCAATAGGACGCGGCCGGTGTGCAGGCTGGACAGGCACGCCGTGGTGCAGAAACCGCGTCAGCTACTAAGTGGGCGGGCAGAACTGCGGCACATACGCAGTCGTCGTAAACACCAAACTTAGCCCGTCACGCCATTTGGCGCAAATGCATGGCCACCCAGAGCATATGGTGGCCCAGTGTGGGTGGCACCGGAGGGCAGCTGTGCACCAAGGATCCACCCCCCCCCCCTCGCCCCTCCCCCCCGCAAATATAGGACGTAGCATCAGTAGCCGATGGACCCAAGTCTGTGGTAGCAGAGTACATACACGCAGGATAGGTGGCAGCTTGGCAGTAAGTCAGACTCTGGTGGCGCCCTAGTATGGCTGTGAACCATCGTCTGCTGGCTAGGGTCCCTGGAGTTGACAGAAGTCAATCAGCAGATGGCCCCCTGTTCGAATACACCAGTTCAGCTCCTGGCATGATCAGCACTGTGCACAGCCCACAGGCCCGTAGTTGGCGGAGGCTCTCGTAGTATACTGCGTCGACATCAGACATAGGGGCCAGATGTTTGGCAGCCAATCTCGCTTTAGTGCCAAGGCTTGTAGCAGAATAATACAGTGATAGCTTTCTGCGCACTTGGCTGCTGTTTATGGACGCCAATTTGAATGGCGGTGGCGCAACGGTGATTAATGGACACGAATATGATCATAATGCAATGTTCTTTGGAAGACAGAAACATGTTGCCCATTCTCGCATCGACAACAGGGCTTCCTCCAACTGAGTATGTGCATGTTTACAATGACTCACTCAGGAGAAACCGAAAGGCGAACGTGGAGGTATTGCGCAAGTGGGGGATAGAGAAAAACTGAAGGCAAATAAAGTTATACTGATTATTCCGATTATTAAAAGCGAGACGGATGTTAACGGACACCGAGAGCTGTATGTGTGATAGAAACAACCATTAAAGAATTCAGAGGGAGGTAATGTAATGACAAATTATAAGAGAAGATGTGTTGGACTCAAGTGGCTCAAGTGTTTAATGTTAACAATCGGGCGTAAAAGACACTAAACGGTAGTTATTCTGAATGATTTGATGTAAGATTTAGTAATATTCGTAGGAATTATTCCTGAGTGAGCTCAAATAGTCTTGTAAATGCAACAATGAAAGTATGAACTGCACTACGAGCTGTTAACCGAAATATATGAGATGTTCGACAATGTTCCAGCCTCGACAGCAGCCATAGGGGCGAGGTGCTTGGTAGCCAATCTCGTTTTAGTGCCAAGGCTCGTAGCACAGTAATACAGTGACAGCTTTATGTTCACTTGGCTGCTGTTCTATACTTATTTCCTTATATCCTCCGTCGCCTAAAAGTACTCACCTCAGGCTTGTATGTAACAATCCCAACGTTCTTGCCATTTTTTGAAGCACTCCTGGAAGTCCACAGGATGAAGGATGTTCAGGACCCGTGGCGATTCCATTTGGACATCTTCAGTCGAGTCAAAACGTCGCTTTTTCAACGCGATTTTCATGTGCAGGAGCAGGCAGAACTCGTACGGGGCTAGGTCTAGCGAGTAGGGAGGGTGGGGTACCGCTGCCGTGTAGTTTTTGGCCAGGAATGCCTTCACAACGAGCGCATTTTCATGGTGCACCAACCAGTTTTCCCACATCTACAACTGGCCGTTTGCGCCGAACATTTCCCTCGATCACCTCGAAATCTCACAGTAAAACTGCCCGTTGACGGTCTGGTCATGAGGTACATACTCCTTATTTTTTAAATTCCCTGAATGTCGGAAAGAATGATGCTGCTGCGAACTGCTCGTGTTTATTTAGGCCTTGGAGAATATGACGTTTGCACTGACTCAGTGCACTATCACCAAATGCCTCTGTCAGTGTACGATAGGTTTCAGCTGCAGTTTTCTTCAGTTTGAAACAGAATTCGACGCAAATGCGTTGCTCCTACACCCTATCCATTTCACAATTCGCAGAAGCACTGAAACACGCCCCGACACGCACCACTACAACTGACGACCGCAAAAAATGAAGCAAGATCGTGCCACAGTAACTAAGACATGTTCCTCGACCCGTCTAGAGGCGGAATGTCGTACTGCTACTGTACAATGAAATTATCCCATATTTTGGTTAGCATTTCGTATTGATAGGTTGTAATCGTTATCTAATAAACAATGATTTCAATGTCAACCGTCTTTAATCGTATATTAAATATAACTCAGGACGTTATATCTGTATCACTAGAGCCTGAAACGGTCACACGGCCATCCTATCTCTGTTTTAGGTTGACTAACTAACGGCTTCTACGAGGAACAATAATTTTATTTTCAGTATCTCTTATAACCATACACTGAACTTAAAAATTTTAAATACCGTTGTAATCTGCTTATTAAGAGCTATAATCTTTCTTGGCAGATTAACACAATAAGGCAATCATTTAAGTTAGGAACTGTGTTTATGTCTCGAGGCAGCATAACTCTTTGCGCGCTAGTTACCTACACAATATTAGCCCAGTATTTCAGAATGAGAGCACTTCCTACATAATTCCAGAACTTTCTAAGTTCTTTCTCGCTGAGACTCCCACACAACATTGAAAAGAAAAACGTATCTCGCTCACTAAATGTTCGTTGGTCATGCAGTAAAACTTCAGCATTAGGCATGACGATTTATTTCATTACATCTTGGCAACTAATTTTTTTCGTACGAAATTAGCAGACTGTATTCATACGTATCAGTGAATGTATCTGAGAAATCATACCATTGTACTACGCATAGTTCACGACATACGACGTCACATCCACTTCGATGCATGAAAACCTCCTTTTCTTAAGACACATTAACTTATTTGTAATGTAATCAGGAGTTTGAAGCTATTTTATCCACGGAAATTCGGTAGTTGAAGAATCGAAAGCGAGCGGAGGGGTTACCTATTAAACTGTATGGAAGCTGATTCAAAGGGTAGTAAAAGGTCGAAACATGGATATAGGACCGGCCGCTGTGGCCGAGCGGTTCTACGCGCTTCAGTCCGGAACCGCGCTGCTGCTACGGTCGCAGCTTCGAATCCTGCCTCGGGCATGGATGTGTGTGATGTCCTTAGGTTAGTTAGGTTTAAGCAGTTTCTAAGTCTAGGGGACTGATGACCCCAGAAGTTAAGTCCCATAGTGCTTAGAGCCATGGATATAGGATGGGCAATGGGCACACAGTCCCATCTCTAAGCCTTCCATTGTTCGTCTCTATGTACACTACTGGCCATTAAAATTGCCAAACCAAGAAGAAATGCAGATGATCAACGGGTATTCATTGGATAAATATATTATACTATGAAACGTCCCCTTTTGAAAAAATTATACAAGACTGTGCTTATCCTGACACACAATATTTTTAGCGCAACGCAATCTGACATTCAAAAATCCCTACAAAAGAGTGGCCCTGACTAACATTAACCTATACGTTTCACAAATCACTTACCTCACAAAAATTTGTTTACTCGAATTACTGCAATACAGCGAGCGCCACTACTGCCAGCTAAATAAAAGATTCAAACTACTGAAGGCACTAACTACTGATAGGCACAGTTAGCAAATGAAAGATTTTAATAGAGAACAAACAATGTATTTACCTTAATAGTATTCAAAAGGCATAATATATATAGCAGTTCATGACATCCAGTCTTACAAATTTCAAAACTTCGCCATCTCTCTCCCCACATCCACCACTGCTGGCGGCACACCTCCAACTGCGCAACGCTACGTGCTGTTCGCATCCAGCTGCCCAACACTACAATGGCAGACAATAATGCAAACTAGCCACAGACTGCGCACGGCACAGCCAGTGATTTCCATACAGAGCGCTACGTGACGTTGCCAATAAGAAAACATAAACAGCCTACTTACAACTAGACCCGACATGTGATTACATTTTCACTCAAAAAATGGTTCAAATGGCTCTGAGCACTATGGGACGTAACATCTGTAGTCATTAGTCCCCTAGAACTTAGAACTACTTAAACCTAACTAACCTAAGGACATCACACACATCCATGCCCGAGGCAGGATTCGAACCTGCGACCGTAGCGGTCACGCGTTTCCAGACTGAAGCGCCTAGAACCGCACGGCCACACCGGCCGGCCATTTTCACTCAGTTTGGGTGCATAGATACTGAGAAATCACTACCCAGAACAACTACCTCTGGCCGTAATAACAGCCTTGATGCGCCTGGGCATTGAGTCAAACAGAGCTTGGATGGCATGTACAGGTACAGCTGCCCATGCAGCTTCAACACGATACCACAGTTCATTAAGAGTAGTGGCTGGCGTATTGTGACGAGCCAGTTGCTCGGCGACCATTGACCAGACTTTTTCAATTGGTGAGAGATCTGGAGAATGTGCTGGCCAGGGCAGCAGTCGAACATTTTCTGTATCCAGAAAGGCCCGTACAGCACCTGCAACATGCGGTCGTGCATTATCCTGCTGAAATGTAGGGTTTCGCAGGGATCGAATGTAAGGTAGAGCCACGGGTCGTAACACACGTGAAATGTAAAGTCCACTGTTCATAGTGCCGTCAACGCGAACAAGAGGTGACCGAGACGTGTAACCAATGGCACCCCATACCACCTGGGTGATGCGCCAGTATGGCGATGACGAATAGGCGCTTCCAATGTGGTTCACCGCGATGTCGCCAAACACGGATGCGACCATCATGATGCTGTAAACAGAACCTGGATTCATCCGAAAAAAAATCGACGTTTTGCCATTCGTGCACCCAGGTTCGGCGTTGAGTACACCATCACAGGCGCTCCTGTCTGCGATGCAGCGTTAAGGGTAACCGCACCATCGTCTCAGAGCTGATAGTCGATGCTGCTGCAAACGTCGTCGAACTGTTCGTGCAGATGGTTGTTGTCTTGCAAACGTCTCCATCTGTTGACTCAGGGATCGAGACGTGGTTGCACGATCCGTTACAGCCATGCAGATAAGATGCCTGTCATCTCTACTGCTAGTGATACGAGGCAGTTGGGATCCAGCACGGCGTTCCGTATTACCCCACTGAACCCACCGATTCCATATTCTGCTAACAGTCGTTGGTTCTCGACCAACGTGAGCAGCAACCTCGCGATACGATAAACCGCAATCGCGATGGGCTACAACCCGAACTTTATCAAAGTCGGAAACGTCATGTTACGCATTTCTCCTCCTTACGCGAGGCATCACAACAACATTTCACCAGGCAACGCCGGTCAACTGCTGTTTGTGTATGAGAAATCGGTTGGAAACTTTCGTCATGGCAGCACGTTGTAGGTGTCGCCACCGGCGCCAACCTTGTGTGCTCTGAAAAGCTAATCATTTGAAATATACAGCATCTTCTTCCTGTCGGTGAAATTTCGTGTCTGTAGCACGTAATCTTCGTGGTGTAGCAATTTTAATGGCCAGTAGCGTAACTTACTCGTGCACCTAGCTACACAATTTCCGATGGTCTTGATAAAATCTGCGACCAGTAAATGAACTTTAGACATGTAATGACAGTGGGCTAAGTGTTACAATGAGCACCTGAGCAACAAGTGTCTTCACTGTTGGATTAGAAGTACAGGTCTTTTCACAGGGGCTGCTCGATCGCCCGATCTCAGACCTACCGTTTTTTTCCTGTGGCATTATGTGGACTCGTCGACGTACGAATCTCAAATAGGAGATCAAGAGAAACTGCCTCATTTTAGACGACAGAAGGCGATAAAATTCTATGCGGTTAATGACTAATCCGTTGAGACTGGTGGTTGTACTGTACCAGTTACCATGACTTTTCGTCACTGCACTAAGATATATGCTGTTTTTATAAACAACCAATCCAGCACTCATTCATATTAGTCGATAGATCCTGCCAATACCGGACATAGAATTTTACTTGTCACGTAATGAGGTTGTGGCGTCTGACGTTACACTTCCGTAAATATGGTTGGCTCTGAGCACTATGGGACTTAACATCTGTGGTCATCAGTCCCCTATAACTTAGAACTACTTAAACCTAACTAACCTAAGGACATCACACAACACCCAGCCATCACGAGGCAGAGAAAATCCCTGACCCCGCCGGGAATCGAACCCGGGAACCCGGGCGTGGGAAGCGAGAACGCTACCGCACGACCACGAGATGCGGGCTTCCGTAAATAGAAAATCACCTTCTTCGCAAAGCAAAACTCTCCGCAATGTTCTTTCTTCCAGGAAACTTGGAGGAGAACGTCTGAGACGTTTGCAAGCCATCAGAGAGCTACTGCCAGAAGTATGTGAGGGTGTGTCGCGAGTCGTCCTTGGATAGCTGAGTCTGTAGAGAGCGCATTTGCATGCTAAAAACGGAAGTCCACTTTCCGAGTTCCAATAGAATCTGACAGAAAAGTTCAAATCACCGCACACAGTGCTGCATAGTGAAAATACGCTCTGGAAAGAGATAGAAGAGGACAGTGAAATTATTTATTTTGTCCTTTGTCGTTCTGTAAGTTTCGGTGAACTAAAAAAGGCAGCGGCACCCAACGTGGATTTTGTACAGAATTATGCTAGAACTGATTATATCCCGTAAATGTTCAATGGGATTCATGTCGGGCGGTCTGGTTGGCCAAATCATTCACAGGATTTGTCCTGAATCTTCTTCAAACCAATAGCGAACAACTGTGGCCGGGTGACATAGCGCATTGTCGTTCATAACAGTTCCCTCGTCTTCCTGATCACGGGGTCCCAGGTTCGATTCCCGGCGGTGTCAGGGATTTTCAAGTGCCTCGAAATGACTGGGTGTTTGTATTGTCCTCATCATTTCATCATCATTCATGCAAGTGGCGAGATTGGACTGAGAAAATGTTGGGAATTTGTATGGGCGCTGATAACCGCGCAGTTGAGTGCCCCACAATCCAAACATCATCATCATCATCAGTTCCTTCGTTGTTTGGGAACATGAAGTTTATGAATGGCTGCAAATGGTCTCCAAGCAGCGGAACATAATCATTTCCAATCAATGATCGGTTCAGTTGAACCAGAGTACCCAGTCTCAAAAATGGTTCAAATGGCTCTGAGCACTATGGGACGTAACTTCTGAGGTCATCAGTCCCCTGTAACTTAGAACTACTTAAACCTAACTAACCTAAGGAGATCACACACATCCTTACCCGAGGCAGGATTCGAACCTGCGACTGTAACGGTTGCGTGGTTCCCGACTGTAGCGCCTAGAGCCACTCGGCCACTCCGGCCGGCAGTACCCAGTCTATTACATGTAAACGCCCCTGACGTCATTATGGCTTGTTTACAACCTGGGTGCATGGCTTCGTAGTATCTGTGCACATACGAACCCTACCATCAGCTCATGTGACCCAGCTATGGTTTTCCAATGGTTTTCCAGTGGTCTATGATCCAACCGATATGGTCACGAGCCCAGGAGAGGCGCTGCTGCCGATGTTGCGTTGTTAGCAAAGGCACTCGCTTTCTCCTCACTGTCCTAATGGATACATACGTCCCACATTGATTTCTACAATTATTTCACGCATTGTTGCTTGTCTTTTAGCACTGACAATTCGACTTGAACGCAGCTGCTCTCGGCTGTTAACTGAAGGCCGTCGGCCACTACGTTGTCCGTGTTGAGAGGTAATGACTAAATTTGGGTATTCTCGGCACACTCTTTGACACTGTGGATCTCGGAATATTGAATTCCCTAACGTTTTCGAAATGGGATGTCCCATGCGTCTAGCTGCAACTACCATTCCGCGACCATAGTCTGCTAATTACAGTCGTGCGTCCATAATCATGTCGGAAGCCTTTTCACATGATTCAACTGAGTACATATGATAGCTCCGCCAATGCAATACCGTTTTATACGTCGTGTACGTGATACTAATGCCATCTGCATATAGACATATGTTCATATCGCTGGCCTATAACTTTCATAACCTCAGTATATCTTATGCATACTTGATTTCGATGAGTGGTTATGTACGCCACTCTCCTGATATCCTGAGCCGAAGTATCTAACGTACCCCCCGTTCTTGTAGTGGCTACCGATGGCGGAAACTTGCCACGAGTACGTACAAGTGATAATTTGCGCAATGGATATTGTAAACGCTACTGAAGTCGCCCTGACACATACATCCCTAGTAGGATTACATTGTTCTCATTAATTATGTAAATTGTCATGTGAAAACCTACCCATTTCCTAATCTTATCGCCGGCCCGAGTGGCCGAGTGGTTCTAGGCGCTACAATCTGAAACCGCACGACCGCAACGGTCGCAGGTTCGAATCCTGCCTCGGGCATGGTTGCGTGTGATGCCCTTAGGTTAGTTAGGTTTAAGTAGTTCTAAGTTCTAGGGGACTGATGACCTCAGAAGTCCCATAGTGCTCAGAGCCATTTGAACCATTTTTGAACCTAATCTTGTCCTGTGGATGCAATAGAATATCAGGATAAGCCAACAAAATCCAGTCCCTTTTCTAATGATTTTATTGCAGGCCGTAGATGATTTTTTAGGAGATCTGTGTATGATGCACTGGCGACAGTGGTCCCTCTAGGCATGTAATTCTCCAAAATGACGCCCTTTTTCGTCCCAGAAGAGAGTCAGCATAACCTTCCCTGCTGATGGTTCTGTTCGAAACTTCTTTGGTTGTGGTGATGAGGAATGGCGCCATTCCTTGCTCGCTCTCTTCGTCTCCGGTTGGTGGAAGCGAACTCAGGTTTCGTCCCCATTAACGATACTTGCAAGGAAGCCGTCACCTACTCGTGCGAAGCGCCGAAGAAGTTCCTAACAAGCATCAACATGTCGTTCTCTCATTTCAGGAGTCAGCTGCCGGGACACCCATCTTGCAGACACTTTGTGAAACTGGTGCACATCATGCATAATGTGGAGTGCTGACCCATGACTAATCTGTAAACATGCTGCAATGTCATTCAGTGTCACTCGGCGGTTTTCCTTGACTATGGCTTCAACTGCTGCAAGGTTCTGTGGAGCCACAACTCGTTTTGCCTGACCTGGACGAGGAGCATCCTTCACTGATATCACTTCCTATTCAATTCGTAGACTTTTGCTGCTGTGACAAACATGCATCACCGTACTGAACCTTCATTCGTCGAAGAATTTCAATAGGTTTCACACCTTCAATACGCAAAATCCGAATAACAGAACGCTGTTCTTCCCTGGTCCCAGTCGCAAGTGGGGCAGCCATCTTTATACTGATACTGCGACGGTATGTGTGCATCTGCACTATGATGCCACCTACAGGCCATTCTGCGCGCTATTTGTAGGACGCTTACTAACTTACAGGATAACGGAGCGAAATTTCGATTTGTTATTGCAAATTTAAGGATTTCATATGACTCACCATCGTACAATAAATTAAGTGTAGTAGACAATGTCAGTCAGACATGTTTTTAATGAACGAGAACAAACCTGTATTTTCTATCATTGAAGAGGCCCACTTACGTCGTATTGGATGCAAATGCGGTTTGTAAGTTATAAAATAACGCCCCCTTACAAGTATGTCCCTTATCTGCACCCGTTGACTCCTTAAGGAAAAGTAGAATCTGTACCTGCAGGTTCTTTGTTATGTAGACTCTTTAACAGTTTAGCACGGCTAGAATAGTTCCATAGCAATTGGACGGCCATGTTTGTTGTCTATCCCGATGAGTGGTGCGGTCGTTGCGAACTGTTTCTGTTTTGCTGTCGGACACGGCAAGGGAAAAAGAGGAGGCGTGGGTGAGAGAGATACGGGAGCGCCGGGGGGTGTCTGTGGAGGCAGAGACGCGTTTGATGTGAGTCGGCGGCAGCCACTTGACCAGGAAGGGCGCCGGCAACAGCAGGCAGCCCGTTTGCGGTGGATGGTGCGGCACAACGGCGCGTATTTTCAGCAGAGCCCACCCTACATCGCCGGGCGCGGTCTGCCGTAATGGCGGCAGTTACAAGCTCGCAAACGCGCGCTGAGGTTGCTTTTTGCTGCGCTCGCGGCACGTCAGCGCTGCATTGTGGCGCCGCTTCGGGCACCTCTCGTGCCAGGTGGACAAGTATTCCGTACCGAAACACACGACAAAATGCATCGAAAACATCACCCCTTTACTTGTTTTCCATGTCTTAACTTCGTGTACGCAGATAATATTACCATACTAATGTTGTAAAAATGATCAAGAACATAGTTGGTGATGTGTTGAAATATCTAAAATACAGGGTATTACAAAAAGGTACGGCCAGACTTTCAGGAAACATCCCTCACACACAAATAAAGAAAAGATGTTTTGTGGACATGTGTCGGGAAACGCTTGATTTCCATATTAGAGCTCATTTTAGTTTCGTCAGTATGTACTGAACTTCCTCGATTCACCGTCAGTTGGGCCAATTGAAGGAAGGTAATGTTGACTTCAGTGCTTGTGTTGACATGCGACTCATTGCTCTACAGTACTAGCATCAAGCACATCAGTACGTAGCATCAACAGGTTAGTGTTCTTCACGAACGTGGTTTTGCAGTCAGTGCAATGTTTACAAATGCGGAGTTGGCAGATGCCCACTTGATGTATGGATTAGCACGGGGCAATACCCGTGGCGCGGTACGTTTGTATCGAGACAGATTTCCAGAACGAAGGTGTCCCGACAGGAAGACGTTCGAAGCAATTGATCGGCGTCTAAGGGAGCACGGAACATTCCAGCCTATGACTCGCGACTGGGGAAGACCTAGAACGACGAGAACACCTGCAATGGACGGGGCAATTCTTCGTTGCTGCTGTACAAGGTAACGTTGACCACGTCTCTGTATGGAGAGTGCTACAGGAGAATCAGTTGTTTCCGTACCATGTACAGCGTGTGCAGGCACTATCGGCAGCTGATTGGCCTCCACGGGTACACTTCTGCGAATGGTTCATCCAACAATGTCCCAATCCTCATTTCAGTGCAAATGTTCCCTTTACGGATGAGGTTTCATTCCAACGTGATCAAATTGTAAATTTTCACAATCAACATTAGGGATTCCATGCGACGGAGGGTGGATGTATGTATCCTCGCTAACGGAGGACATTTTGAACATTTCCTGTAACAAAGTGTTTGAAGTCACGCTGATACGTTCTGTTGCTGTGTGTTTCCATTCCATGATTAATGTGATTTGACGAGAAGTAATAAAATGAGCTCTAAATGGACAGTAAGCGTTTCCGGACACATGTCAGCATAACATATTTTCTTTCTTTGTGTGTGAGGAATGTTTCCTGAAAGTTTGGCGGTACCTTTTTGTAACATCCTGTATTATTGAAACAGCAGTCAGTCGTCATTTTCTTGCACGTTTCATTCGGCAGATCTAGATTTCGTTTCATGCCTAGCCATTATCCTTGCATCATTTCGTAGTGTCAATGCATGTTCTAGTACGTCAGTCCCCTGTTGTTCGGACTTCTGTCACAGTTCTTTCAAACTCCTTGAAAGAACTATGACAGAAGCCCAAACAACAGGGTACCGAGATACTAGAACATACATTGATACAATGAAATGGTGCACTGATAATGGCTAGGCACCAGCCGAATTGTAGATTTGCCAAATGAAACCTGCAAGAAACGGACGACTGATTGCTGTGCTGTATGATTTCAAAGTCAAACCGCAGTCGTTCAGCGCACCCACGGTGCTAGTGGAAGGTAATATGATGCCTAAAGGCCGGCCGAGTTGTTCTAGGCGCTTCAGTCCGGAACCGCGCTTCTGCTACGGTCGCAGGTTAGAATCCTGCCTCGGGCATGGATGTGTGTCAAGTCCTTAGGTTAGTTAGCTTTAAATAGTTCTACGTCTAAGGGGACTGATGACCTCAGATGTTAAGTCGCCTAGTGCTCAGAGCCATTTTGATGTGTAAAATGTGTAAATACGAAGGAATTAGTATATTCTTTTAGGTCTGCAGTTCATTTAAGATTTATTGCTGCAACAGTTAATATGGAATGCGTGAACTGATTACATTTACAGACCAATGGGACAAGCATTTCTGAGGTACCAGATATCGACCAATTCTGAAACACCAATATTGGTACGTGGTGTAGTCTCCACGGGTGGCAATACAGGCGCTGACTCTAGTAGGTTCAAAAGTGTTGAGATGTGTGTGAAATCTTATGGTACTTAACTGCTAAGGTAATCAGTCACTAAGCTTACACACTACTTAACCTAAATTATCCTAAGGACAAACACACACACGCGTGCCCGAGGGAGGACTCGAACCTCCGCCGGGACCAGCCGCTCTGGTAGGTTCAAATGGCTCTGAGCACTATGGGACTCAACATCTAATGTCACCAGTCCCCTAGAACTTAGAAATATTTAAACCTAAATAACCTAAGGACATCACACACATCCATGCCCGAGGCAGGATTCGAACCTGCGACAGTAGCGGTCGCGCGGTTCCAGACTGAAGCGCCTAGAACCGCTCGGCAACATCGGCCGGCCGTTGACTCTGGTATCCAGTAGATTGTACAGGTGGTGAATGCTGTCCTGTGCGAGTAGATTTGTAAGACTTGTTGGCTGACGAGTATTACAAGTCATTTCTCCTCCCATCATATGCCACACTTGCTCACTTGGAGAAGAGTCCCAAGATAGCGTTGGCCAGGGAATTTGCTGTACGTCTTGCAGAGCACGTAGTGTTTCACGTATAGTGTGTGGCTAGCATTATCCTGTTGGAAGAACACATCATCTTCCTGTAGCAAGGACGGCAAAAGAACGGGTCCAACTACATTCTGCACGTACCAAGTGCTGTTTAGCGTTCACTCCAGAAACACTAAAGGTGAACGAGAGTTGGAGCACATCACACTCCTGACCATGTCTGGGGTTAGGCCAGTGTGTCTGGGACGAATACGCTCTACGGATGGTTGGCTGGTTTGGGGGAGGGGATCGAACAGTGATGTCATTGGTCCCATCGGATTAGAGAAGATGGGGAAAGAAAATAGCCGTGTCGTTTCAAAGGAACCATCCCGCATTTGCCTGAAAAGATTTAGGGAAATCACGGCAAACCTAATTCAGGATGGCCAGACGCGTGTTTGAACTATCGTCCTCCCAAACAAGAGTCCAGTTTGCTGACCACTCGGCCACCTCGCTCAGCGAATACACTCTAATATCGTCCTCCCAAACAAGAGTAGAGTGTGCTGACCATTGAGCCACCTCGATCAACGAATACACTCTACGAGACAGTGCTCTTCATTGTAGGCGCAAACGATTATCACTTGCGAGCAGCCCGAATCTGCTTTCATCGCTGAAGACCACGACATTCCATTCCAGCTTCCAAGTGATCCTCTAACGCCACCAATCGATCCGTTCACGTAGATGCTGTGGCGTGAGTAGAAGACGGGCTAGAGGTGTGCGTGCCCGTAGTCCCACTGCTCATAACCAGTTCGTATTGACAAGTCTGAGCTCACAACCTCTCTTACCTGTGCTGTGGTAGCTGTGCGATCTGCCACTGCTGCCCTTACAATGCAACAACCCTGGCGGGCATCAGTGCAGCGTGGACGTCCACAACCTCGTCTACAGCTGTAAGAATGTTCAGGTGCCCACTGATACCAGCATTGTTGCACAACTGGCGTAGAACGTCCAATTTTGGTGGATATTCACCGAAAAGATCATCCGCCACTCAGAAGGCCACAATCTGACTGTACGATCTGCCACTGCTGCCCTTACAATGCAACGACCCTGGCGGGCTTCAGTGCAGCGTGGACGTCCACAACCTCGTCTACAGCTGTAAGAATGTTCAGGTGCCCACTGATACCAGCATTGTTGCACAACTGGCGTAGAACGTCCAATTTCGGTGGAAATTCACCGAAAAGATCATCCGCCACTCAGAAGGCCACAATCTGACTGTACGATCTGCCACTGCTGCCCTTACAATGCAACGACCCTGGCGGGCTTCTGTGCAGCGTAGACGTCCACAACCTCGTCTACAGCTGTAAGAATGTTCAGGTGCCCACTGATACCAGCATTGTTGCACAACTGGCGTAGAACGTCCAATTTTGTGGGAAATTCACCGAAAAGATCATCCGCCACTCAGAAGACCACAATCTGACTGTACGATCTGCCACTGCTGCCCTTACAATGCAACGACCCTGGCGGGCTTCTGTGCAGCGTGGACGTCCACAACCTCGTCTACAGCTGTAAGAATGTTCAGGTGCCCACTGATACCAGCATTGTTGCACAACTGGCGTAGAACGTCCAATTTTGGTGGAAATTCACCGAAAAGATCATCCTCCACTCAGAAGGCCACAATCTGACTGTACGATCTGCCACTGCTGCCCTTACAATGCAACGACCCTGGCGGGCTTCTGTGCAGCGTAGACGTCCACAATCTCGTCTACAGCTGTAAGAATGTTCAGGTGCCCACTGATACCAGCATTGTTGCACAACTGGCGTAGAACGTCCAATTTTGGTGGAAATTCACCGAAAAGTTCATCCGTCACTCAGAAGGCCACAATCTGACTGTACGATCTGCCACTGCTGCCCTTACAATGCAACGACCGTGGCGGGCTTCTGTGCAGCGTGGACGTCCACAACCTCGTCTACAGCTGTAAGAATGTTCAGGTGCCCACTGATACCAGCATTGTTGCACAACTGGCGTAGAACGTCCAATTTTGGTGGAAATTCACCGAAAAGATCATCCGCCACTCAGAAGGCCTTAATCTGACTGTACGATCTGCCACTGCTGCCCTTACAATGCAACGACCCTGGCGGGCTTCTGTGCAGCGTAGACGTTCACAATCCCGTCTACAGCTGTAAGAATGTTCAGGTGCCCACTGATACCAGCATTGTTGCACAACTGGCGTAGAACGTCCAATTTTGGTGGAAATTCACCGAAAAGATCATCCGCCACTCAGAAGGCCTTAATCTGACTGTACGATCTGCCACTGCTGCTCTTACAATGCAACGACCCTGGCGGGCTTCTGTGCAGCGTGGACATCCACAACCTCGTCTACAACTGTAAGAATGCTCAGGTGCCCACTGATACCAGCATTGTTGCACAACTGGCGTAGAACGTCCAATTTTGGTGGAAATTCACCGAAAAGATCATCCTCCACTCAGAAGGCCACAATCTGACTGTACGATCTGCCACTGCTGCCCTTACAATGCAACGACCCTGGCGGGCTTCTGTGCAGCGTGGACGTCCACAACCTCGTCTACAGCTGTAAGAATGTTCAGGTGCCCACTGATACCAGCATTGTTGCACAACTGGCGTAGAACGTCCAATTTTGGTGGAAATTCACCGAAAAGATCATCCGCCACTCAGAAGGCCACAATCTGACTGTACGATCTGCCACTGCTGCCCTTACAATGCAACGACCCTGGTGGGCTTCTGTGCAGCGTGGACGTCCACAACCTCGTCTACAGCTGTAAGAATGTTCAGGTGCCCAATGATACCAGTATTGTTGCACAACTGGCGTAGAACGTCCAATTTTGGTGGAAATTCACCGAAAAGATCATCCGCCACTCATAAGGTCACAGTCTGACTGTACGATCTGCCACTGCTGCTCTTACAATGCAACGACCCTGGCGGGCATCTGTGCAGCGTAGACGTCCACAATCTCGTCTACAGCTGTAAGAATGTTCAGGTGCCCACTGATACCAGCATTGTTGCACAACTGGCGTAGAACGTCCAATTTTCTTGGAAATTGACCGAAAAGATCATCCTCCACTCAGAAGGCCACAATCTGACTGTACGATCCGCCACTGCTGCCCTTACACTGCAACGACCCTGGCGGGCTTCAGTGCAGCGTGGACGTCCACAACCTCGTCTACAGCTGTAAGAATGTTCAGGTGCCCACTGATACCAGCATTGTTGCACAACTGGCGTAGAACGTCCAATTTTGGTGGATATTCACCGAAAAGATCATCCGCCACTCAGAAGGCCACAATCTGACTGTACGATCTGCCACTGCTGCCCTTACAATGCAACGACCCTGGCGGGCTTCAGTGCAGCGTGGACGTCCACAACCTCGTCTACAGCTGTAAGAATGTTCAGGTGCCCACTGATACCAGCATTGTTGCACAACTGGCGTAGAACGTCCAATTTCGGTGGAAATTCACCGAAAAGATCATCCTCCACTCAGAAGGCCACAATCTGACTGTACGATCTGCCACTGCTGCCCTTACAATGCAACGACCCTGGCGGGCTTCTGTGCAGCGTGGACGTCCACAACCTCGTCTACAACTGTAAGAATGTTCAGGTGCCCACTGATACCAGCATTGTTGCACAACTGGCGTAGAACGTCCGATTTTGGTGGAAATTCACCGAAAAGATCATCCGCCACTCAGAAGGCCACAATCTGACTGTACGATCTGCCACTGCTGCCCTTACAATGCAACGACCCTGGCAGGCTTCTGTGCAGCGCGGACGTCCACAACCTCGTCTACAGCTGTAAGAATGTTCAGGTGCCCACTGATACCAGCATTGTTGCACAACTGGCGTAGAACGTCTAATTTTGGTCGAAATTCACCGAAAAGATCATCCGCCACTCAGAAGGCCACAATCTGACTGTACGATCTGCCACTGCTGCCCTTACAATGCAACGACCCTGGCGGGCTTCTGTGCAGTGTGGACGTCCACAACCTCGTCTACAGCTGTAAGAATGTTCAGGTGCCCACTGACACTAGCATTGTTGCACAACTGGCGTAGATCGACCAATTTTGGTGGAAATTCACCGAAAAGATCATCCGCCACACAGAAGGCCACAATCTGACTGTACGATCTGCCACTGCTGCCCTTACAATGCAACGGCCCTGGCGGGCTTCTGTGCAGCGTGGACGTCCACAACCTCGTCTACAGCTGTAAGAACGTTCAGGTGCCCACTGATACCAGCATTGTTGCACAACTGGCGTAGAACGTCCAATTTTGGTGGAAATTCACCGAAAAGATCATCCGCCACTCAGAAGGCCACAATCTGACTGTACGATCTGCCACTGCTGCCCTTACAATGCAACGACCCTGGCGGGCTTCAGTGCAGCGTGGACGTCCACAACCTCGTCTACAGCTGTAAGAATGTTCAGGTGCCCACTGATACCAGCATTGTTGCACAACTGTCGTAGAACGTCCAATTTTCTTGGAAATTGACCGAAAAGATCATCCTCCACTCAGAAGGCCACAATCTGACTGTACGATCTGCCACTGCTGCCCTTACACTGCAACGACCCTGGCGGGCTTCAGTGCAGCGTGGACGTCCACAACCTCGTCTACAGCTGTAAGAATGTTCAGGTGCCCACTGATACCAGCATTGTTGCACAACTGGCGTAGAACGTCCAATTTTGGTGGATATTCACCGAAAAGATCATCCGCCACTCAGAAGGCCACAATCTGACTGTACGATCTGCCACTGCTGCCCTTACAATGCAACGACCCTGGCGGGCTTCAGTGCAGCGTGGACGTCCACAACCTCGTCTACAGCTGTAAGAATGTTCAGGTGCCCACTGATACCAGCATTGTTGCACAACTGGCGTAGAACGTCCAATTTCGGTGGAAATTCACCGAAAAGATCATCCTCCACTCAGAAGGCCACAATCTGACTGTACGATCTGCCACTGCTGCCCTTACAATGCAACGGCCCTGGCGGGCTTCTGTGCAGCGTGGACGTCCACAACCTCGTCTACAGCTGTAAGAATGTTCAGGTGCCCACTGATACCAGCATTGTTGCACAACTGGCGTAGAACGTCCAATTTTGGTGGAAATTCACCGAAAAGATCATCCGCCACTCAGAAGGCCACAATCTGACTGTACGATCTGCCACTGCTGCCCTTACAATGCAACGACCCTGGCGGGCTTCAGTGCAGCGTGGACGTCCACAACCTCGTCTACAGCTGTAAGAATGTTCAGGTGCCCACTGATACCAGCATTGTTGCACAACTGGCGTAGAACGTCCAATTTTGGTGGAAATTCACCGAAAATATCATCCGCCACTCAGAAGGCCACAATCTGACTGTACGATCTGCCACTGCTGCCCTTACAATGCAACGACCGTGGCGGGCTTCTGTGCAGCGTGGACGTCCACAACCTCGTCTACAGCTGTAAGAATGTTCAGGTGCCCACTGATACCAGCATTGTTGCACAACTGGCGTAGAACGTCCAATTTTGGTGGAAATTCACCGAAAATATCATCCGCCACTCAGAAGGCCACAATCTGACTGTACGATCTGCCACTGCTGCCCTTACAATGCAACGACCGTGGCGGGCTTCTGTGCAGCGTGGACGTCCACAACCTCGTCTACAGCTGTAAGAATGTTCAGGTGCCCACTGATACCAGCATTGTTGCACAACTGGCGTAGAACGTCCAATTTTGGTGGAAATTCACCGAAAAGATCATCCGCCACTCAGAAGGCCACAATCTGACTGTACGATCTGCCACTGCTGCCCTTACAATGCAACGACCGTGGCGGGCTTCTGTGCAGCGTGGACGTCCACAACCTCGTCTACAGCTGTAAGAATGTTCAGGTGCCCACTGATACCAGCATTGTTGCACAACTGGCGTAGAACGTCCAATTTTGGTGGAAATTCACCGAAAAGATCATCCGCCACTCAGAAGGCCACAATCTGACTGTACGATCTGCCACTGCTGCCCTTACAATGCAACGACCCTGGCGGGCTTCTGTGCAGCGTGGACGTCCACAACCTCGTCTACAGCCGTAAGAATGTTCAGGTGCCCAATGATACCAGCATTGTTGCACAACTGGCGTAGAACGTCCAATTTCGGTGGAAATTCACCGAAAAGATCATCCGCCACTCGGAAGGCCACAATCTGACTCCTTTCAAACTCGCTCAGTTGGATGTAGGAAGCACAAATTGGTTTCCGTGCCACGATTGCCTGCTTGTTTCATAGGATTGCTCCACACTGAGCCTTCTAGCTGTGAGCATTCTTTATTGAAAGGCAGACATAGATGGTGCTCTGGTTGCTATGACACTACGCTCTCTATTGGTGGAAGACGCTGAAACTATTATCAGTACCTCTACAATCCACTAGGTGGCATAAGCCGTCCTCAGATCAAAATGAACGTCGCGCTTGCAGGTGTACTAATTTATACTCTTTCCGGGAGTGCTTTTGTACACATAGAGACGTGTCGGAGCCTAATCTTTTAAATCAATATTATCAGAAATAGGTGGTTTCTCATAGTTACCAGGAAACAATCACGGTTTTCCGTTGTTGATTCAGGGGATTATTATTTAAATCGTGCTCCACAGCTTCGATAAACGACATATATATATATATATATATATATATATATATATATATATATATATATATATATATGCCATTGCACCATAGACTGTGCTGGGAAATAATTGTTAGGAAAAAAATCGTTACGCTGGGCCATTTCCGACTTAATTAGTTACCCATTCAGGTCTTGCTCTCGGAAATCGAAGCTGCCTGCCAGATTCAATTAGTATCAGCTGTTCTCATAACATACACGATAGCGCACGAGGCTGCTCAGACTTCGGTTCGAGTTCGATCCTTACTACCGTCGCTTGTCCAATTTTCGCATAGCTTCCTTGATCGGTTTTAGAAAACCAAGCGAAGAACACGATTGGCGGTATCATCTCCTGCGGGCCGCTTGAACTTGTGCGTGCAACATCCTGATTGGTTAACTTCAGTGCTGATTACCTCTGAAAGGGCGCAACGTATCGAATTTCTTTCGTAGCTGCAATATTTCAGCACAACCACACTGCAACAACCTTAAAAGCTTTGCAGACTATTTCTGACCACTCTGTCTATCAACAAAAAGTAGGTAAATTCCTTATTTTACTGTAAATAGACTGCTAGCCATTAAAACTACAACACAAGAAACAACAGCAAATAAGGAAATAAAGAATAGCGCACATACAGTAAACACTATTTGATCTAACGAATGCGGACAACTATTAGTGGACGAAAATATGGAAAGTGTGCAGCCATCGCTCTTACGACAGCTGGAACTCAGCTATGGACAATTTTATGAAATGTATGAATATTGGTGGAGGAACAGTAGCCCATTCTTCCTCAAGAGCCAAAACCAGAGAAAGTACTCATGTTTGACGCCGATGTCTGGAGCGTAGTCGACGTCCTAAACTCCCCCCAAAGGTGTTCCAGTGGGTTCACGAGGGAACTATGGGTGGGTCAGGACATTTCAGTAATGTTATTCTCCTCAAAGCACTGCCTCAGATGCTGCTTAATGAAAGGATGCCTCGTCATGCTGGTGCAAGCTGTCACCCTATCCGGACCATTCCTCTAACTTACGCAGTGCAGAATATTGTAAAATGTGTTCATATCGTTCCTCATTTACCGTTTCCTTAATTTTAACAAGGGGACCACACGCTAACCACGAAAAACACCTCTATACCATAACACTATCCTATCTGTACTTCACTGTTAGCACTATGTATGATAGCAGGTGTTGTTCTCCAGACACTCACCAAACCCAGACGCTTCCATCGGATTCAAACAGGTATACGATGGCTCATCACTCCAAATCATTCGTTTCCATTCATCTACTGTCCAGTGGCTTCCCCGTCACTTCTAACGCTAACAAAGAAATGTTTTGCTTATGCAGAGGTGTTCGTCAGTTGTACCCCATCACCTTTAACTCCCTGCACATAAGCACTGTGGTAGCTGGACTGCTGGAAGCACTTTGAAACTCACGAGTGATTCCTTCCACTAACTTCAGGCGGTTTTTTTACAACCACCCTCAGCAATTCTTGACGGTCCCTGTCAGTCAGCACACAATATCAGCCTGGTCTTTGTATACCTATGGGTTTTCCTCGCGTTTCCACATCACCATCACATCACATCGCTGGGAGTCGAATTGGGCAACCGTACAAGGTTTGAAATGTCACTGATAGGTTTCCTACTCAGAAGACATCCAAAAGTTAGTCCACTTTCAATATCACTGAGCTCTTCTGAGCGACCCATTCTTCTGTTACTGCAACCCGCAACTCAACACTCCCTCCCTCCCTCCCACTATGCTGGCCTGTCCGCTTCTCACGCCGTCTAGTGATCAATTCGCCACAGGGTGTTCAAATGGTTCAAATGGCTCTGAGAACTATGGGACTTAACATCTATGGTCATCAGTCCCCTAGAACTTAGAACTACTTAATCCTAACTAACCTAAGTACATCACACAACACCCAGCCATCACGAGGCAGAGAAAATCCCTGACCCCGCCGGGAATCGAACCCGGGCGTGGGAAGCGAGAACGCTACCGCACGACCACGAGATGCGGGCGCCACAGGGTGTACGAATACTTTTGATCAGATAGTGTAATAGGAAAAATACGTGATTAAAATTGTAGGTGATTCGAGAAGTTCAGAGTGCAAGATTTTGCACATTCTGGCGTCGTCTCTGTCAGCAGCGACGGCTCAAATCTTGCTGGGCATCGAAGGAAGGAAAGAAGATTAGTTTTTGGCACCCTATCGACACCGAGATCATTAGAGGCGGAGCATAAGCTCAAGTTAGGAATGGATTAGAAATGAAATCGATCGTTCCCTCTGAAAGCAGTCATCCCGGCATTAGCCTTAAGCAATTTGGAGTAACCATACAAAACCTCAATTTGTATGTGTCGTCTGGATGGTCGTTGGTGCATGTGGGCGTTCTGTAATATATCTATCCAACGCGTCCCTCCCGTGCTCGACGGGATTTAGGTAGAGGAATGGCAGACTAGTCCATTCACCTAATATTCTCTCGTTCCGAGACCACCTCCACGTATGCTATTCGATGCGGTCGCTCAATGTCATCCATAAAGATGAAGTCAGAGTCGAATACATCCCTGAACAGACGCTTATGGGAAAGAAGTACAGTGTCACAAGAACGTTGATCAGTGAGCGTCCTGTGTTAAAAGATTTGGACGTCATCAAGCTCAGGCAACATTATGCCTCCCCATACCACAACAGCTGGCGCAGCAAAATTATCCTGCTGGCCATACCCACTTGTGCCAAGAACTGGGAACACATAGTGCATCCAGAAACACTGTCAACCATGGTCGTCCAGGTGGTCCATGTTTTATGGCGTGGGGATTGCATCGTACAGCGTACTGGAAGGAGATCTTGAAATGAGAGGATATTCGGCAGATGAAATTGTCTGCCAGTTTGCCCCAACTCATATGCCATCGAGCACGCGTGGAGTGCGTTGGCGGCATATAGTTTAAGACATTATATCCATCAACGACCATCCATCAGTTGTCATCCGCGCTGGAAGAGAAATGTAATGACCTATCACAAGAACTCTTTGCCAACTTTGTGGCTGTCATGTTAGCACGTTGCAGAGCATACTTTGCCATACGTGATGATCCCTAAACCGATTAAGAAACGTCACCTACCTTTGGAATATCCAGGGGACCACCATTAACCCAGTGACTTTAGTGCAATTATTGTCTTCGAATAAAAGTGTCATTTCCGTTCGTTTCATTGCGTATTTGTTTTAATTTTCTTCTGTACTGTACTGTACTATACTTTAGCAGTTCTTTCAATATAAGGCCAAACTTTCATAGAGCTATATGACCGTGCGTCGCTAGTATTCGTGCCACATCTCATTTGACATTGGCGACTGCAACAGGTAATTTGGTCTATGTCTGCTACCTCGATGAGCATATATAAGCAGCAGTATTCAGGATTTCTGGTGTGACCGTTGCTTACTAGCGTTGGCGTTGGTGTAATTGCACTTTAAATGTTTCTTCAGGCGCAGTTGTGTGATAGTGACACTAGATTTCTTTCTCCGACTGAGGCTTTGACTGAATATGTAAGTGTTATGACTAGACAAAATTAAAATCGTCCGGTATAACTGTATGCTCTTTAATTGCTCTGGGAGCTGATGGAGTGGAACTACAAAAAGTGAAATATTAGTTCATCTGATTATAATAATGATAAAAAGATTTACTTAATTTCATTCTATTGCCACAGGAATGTGCCGTATATTGACAACTGTCTTTGAATATTAAAGCATCACTTTACTAAACTCTTCTCTCGAAGTACAAGGTTCATCAAGTTCAGAATTACTGTTCAGTCTAAGACATAAAATACAATGGTGTCCTATCTAAGACGATGTTGTCTGCTTGATCGGACGTCACGAATTGGGCCGAACCTTCCCCTGCTCGGCTGTACCTCGACCTCCATGCGGTGGCGCTATGGTGCTGGCTCAGAGTGAGTGGCTCCGCCAGAACCTTGTGTGACATGGATGCGAGGTGCAGACTGGCACCGTGTTCTTTGGACGACGCCACAGTAAGGATCAGTACTGTTGTTTTATAAAGTATGCGCGAATGTAGATAGAGAATCATGTTACTTTCCCATTCAGTTGATAGTATTACGGGGATCTGAGAATATATGAGGTGCTTCTTCTACTTTTGTGAATGTGTGGATATGTCATTAGTGAATAAAAGAGACAGTGAAATTAATGGGCTCACTGTCTTCCTTCTCAGCTAGACCAAATGTCATTGTTCTCCAGGGTCAGTATCGTGCCAGTTGTGTGACGTATCTCCAAGGTCAGTCACCCCTCCCCTCCGTCTCTATTGACCAATTGGGGGTTACTAGCATTTTCTACACGGTAGTGAGAGAATGATGAAGTGTCAGCAAAGAGATCAGTCACCAGGCAGAATAAGAGAGGAGAGAGAGAGACATATATTAACTCCTCTCCCTCAGTATTCATTACATATGTGTGTCATTTCACGATTAATTAAAATTCATTTTTTTCCATCGTTGAAACAGCCTGCTGATGCAACCGTAGCTGATATGCTGGAGCAGGATGTACAGATATTCACTGCATCGAAACCCCTTAAGCCGTAGCAGCATGTAGATTGGCAACCTGTATCTCAGAGTAGGACACAAAACCATTTGCTGCAGCACCATTCATCGAGCAGCGTCTTAGCGGTCCCGGCATTCTGTTGTTCATCGTTACATCTAATCTGACTGTCAATGGATTCAAACATGTAGTTAGCTATATAATCAGGCAGTGAGTGTAATGTACTAAAGAAAGTTGAGAGTGTTAAACACGATGTTAAAGCATTATTTATAGACAATGCATGGGATGGGTTACGCCATAAAATGAATACATTTATGCTCATATGACGATCATGTTCGACCCGTCGAATACTTCTATCGACATCTGTCTCTTTGGCATTCAGGCATCCACCGTCGAAATGTACTGGGACTCAACGCAAAAGGTAACACCTGAAGACTCCCCCGTATATTTACGTCATTCTACTGTTATGAATTGCGTGATATATATGATGAATTATAGATTAAAGGAGACAGGCTGAGTCATTATCAACCACATAGCAAATCTGTACTCAATGCGCTGTAAGCTATCCGGGCGAGCATAGCGTGCATGTGAATGACTTAGAACGTTGTGTAAATTCATGTGCCCACATTGTGTGAAAGTTAGTTTCTATAACCTCTGTAAGTATAAAATCCATACAAACATTCGCAGATCACAATTTACACTACCTGATCAAAAGATTTTTTTTTCGGCTTGAATTGTACTTGGGCACTCTCAATGAAGTGTCAGAATGTCTGTGGAGAAGTGGCCCCCGCGGCAAATCATCGAGTCCGCCATGTTCGAGGTAGCGTACAAAATATCTTTAATACTCATTTGACAAATTTGTATTTACAGACGTTTGTTGTATTGCTCTTATATTAAATTTGTTACAGGTCACATGTGCTTTACACACAGGCATAATCGGTACATTATCCGTGCATCTTTGGATTCCTTATTTCTACATGTTGTGTGCTCTGAGTTTGTGTTGTCTATAAGGTAAAACCTTGTCTAAGTTTAATAAGCAACTGCATCATTTTCATTACATTTGTTATTTAATCTAAGCTTAATAGCAATTATATCATTTAAATTACAAGTATTACTGAAGAAGTTTCTATATATATTAAAATGACAATTGATCCATTTCTCTGTTCCTTAATTTAGTCTTACCGTACATCATTATAACCAGTATCCTTTGTTCATGGTGGAAGTATCAATGACTCAGACAGACAAGAATCTGAGACTAAAGCAATAGAAACAGACAAACAGGAATATAACGTCACAGAAACAAAACTACAAAGGCAAACAACATATCGAAAACATACACATATCATATAAAACAAAAGCACATGCAAGGCATACCGATTAACAAGCAACAAAGATAAAGAACTACAACAGATACACAGACACCAACGAGATCTGTTACAAGACACAGACAACACAAAACAAATAATAAAGGCAAACACGACAACCGTAGAAACATCAATGGGGAACAGAAATGAGTAAACCCACACATCACAAGATTCGAAAACTAAAGAAGAACACGACAAAGGAATAACATTTGACTACAGAGTCCTTGAGGAGAATTTATGCTTAAGCAGGCTCGAAAACAGAAAAGTATTTCAAATTGCCCTACTGTCAGTAACACTACATAATCACTCAGAAGGGAATAAAACATGTTACCCAACTACGGAACAGACTTTCCAACTCACAAACGAGAGCTCTGTAGACTCCCCGGAGTGGTATGCACACGGATGGGAGAGTCTTGGGACCTAAATAGCGTCTACAAGGACTTAGTGGTAGCACACGGGCGAGTTTACTTTGAATTCACGGAAACTGAACCAAAGAGCTATGCATATCCGAGAAATCCACCACTGTGAAGGTTGTGCAACTCAACTGTATGAGGAGAAGAATGGTCAGTAGACAACTAAGCAAGTTGGTAGTCGATGTACAGATGGATATCTCTTTTTTACAGGAACCCTACATGCGTGATGGTAAAATACCTTGTCTCCCAACACAATATATGACAATAATAGGTGTAAAGGATGCAAAAGTAGTAACCGTGGTAACAAATACGTGAATTACAGTGCAGTGACAAAAATAACACAATCATTCACTGAGTACTTCATAACAGCAGAAGTTACAGTGGTAAGGAAATCATGGATAGTTACATCATTACACACACTGTACTAATAATTGAACCTGCCACAAAAAAAAAAAAAAGTGGCAAAGTGGCCCGCAACTACGTACCCTCAGAGTTGAAATATTAAAAGTTTTGGCTGGTTTCGTTGTCTAGGAGGTGGGATACGTACTTGTTGCATTACATGCCAAATACTACTGAGTCTACTGTATACAATATGAATACACACATAAATCGGATGCTCGAAGGTTCCTATCACTCGGCAATTGCGAAGTTTGAATATAACATAGAAATTTATAAATGAAACATTGCAATTAAATAAAATCTGCAGGTCCTATTCCAAAGACTTTAAATGACTAGTACGATAGCAGAAGTACTTTTAAGAATGCCGTTTATTTATGCAAAACACTTACTGGTATTAGATAAAATATAAGTTGAGTAACAAGGAAACAATAGATTCCTACTTCACGTAATTAGTTATGAACAACAACATAGCTCGCGAGATATTCACTGCTAAACGCATACTACGTCTTCACTGCAGAAGCCACGGAAATCTCACAAGTGCACAAGTCGGCACTACGAGATATTACTCCCGCGACCATGCTCTAACTTCTCACCACTCTCCGAGTGTTTGATGCGACCCTCCGGTGCACCTTACCACCCAGAACTCTTTCATGTCTTGTGCGACCCGATGCTCCTCCCCCACTTCCATACAGTCTCTCCATTGACTCTGGTAGTCGCCTACCGTAGCAACGAGTGCTGTGATTGGCTAGAGCGCTCCCACCATGTCTCCAAGCCAACGCACACTTACAAACATATTGATTGGATTTACATTTAAATAACTTGAAATTAAATAAATATTCCTACGGATGGACCATAAACACGCTCTAACACACTTCATTAAATACATAAGCAAATTAAATAAACATATATCAAAGCAATAGAAGCAAAAGTAGGCCAGTAGCCTAATGTCTCTCTCATTTCTAAAACACAGTAAATATTTGACCAATTTCTTCATGAATAGTATATATCGGATATAAGTAAAGACGTAGACAAATAGATATATTTGTTTAAGAATGCTGATACCGTTTTTTCGTGTAACTGAAGAGTACTTATGGCCTGGTGGGCTCAACAGCAATCGGCCACTTTGACCTCCAATAACTCATGTACTATTCAAGTTACATGCCTGTAATTCATACCAATTCAGGTTTACACGAATAGCTTTCTAAAGACACGTCGATCGACAAAATCGGATGAACCGTTTAGATTTTGGAAATTAGTTTGTTCAAATGGTTCAAATGGCTCTGAGCACTATGGGACTTAACTTCTGAGGTCATCAGTCCCCTAGAACTTAGAAATACTTAAACCTAACTAACTTAAGGTCATCACACACATCCATGCCCGAGGCAGGATTCGAACCTGCGACCGTAGCGGTCACGCGGTTCCAGACTGTAGCGCCTAGAACCGCTCGGTCACTCCGGCCGGCGGAAATTAGTTGATGGGTGTTACTTGCATAATTTACAGTCGGATACTAAACTTTAAACTAATAAGGATATTGAAAATCTGATTATACCATCAGAATCGTCGTGCAAATAAAGGTAATTTACATGTTTCTTTTTGAGGTACCACGATTCCTCTGGCTACTATTAATTTCTATATGAATTGTGAAATTTCTGCCATTATGGTTTCACAAAGTCCGCCATTTTTAGCACTCCCGGCATAAAAATCTCCTTCATCGACACAAAGTACCTTCCTCGACACAGTGTCAACATGGAACTCCCAGCCACGCAGTCAGCCTGGACCACGCGCTGAGGCTACTCCACTTGCTCCGGCTACTGTTTGGCACCACGCGGTTGCTGGCGATACCCAGCTTGCCGAGCGGTCTGTGCGGAGGCGCCAACTCTGAACTTAGAATATTTTCAGAGCGCCACAACTCGCCCGTTATCTCACAAACCTTTTGCAAACTCAGTTAAGGAAGTAGCAGGTTTCTCCAGGGGCAAAAGTCTACTCATCAAAAAAAAAATGGTTCAAATGGCTCTGAGCACTATGGGACTCAACTTCTGAGGTCATCAGTCCCCTAGAACTTAGAAATACTTAAACCTAACTAACCTAAGGACATCACACACATCCATGCCCGAGGCAGGATTCGAACCCGCGACCGTAGCGGTCTCGCGGTTCCAAACTGCAGCGCCCAGAACCGCGCGGCCACTTCGGCCGGCTCTACTCATCCTCCCGGACATTAACGCATGCTCAGCACTCTGGCATGCTGTCAGGACAGATGCCAAAAGACAAGTAATAACGGACATCATAAATGAATGCCTACATTTTGTGCTCAGTGAGGCAGGGCAAGTCCCGAATTACCATAGAAATGCCGTAAGTGTCTGTAACATAGACATGTCCTTAGCAAACGGATTATCTGCAACACATATCACTGGCTGGCAAGTATATAACACAGAAACACACAGCTATCATAATGCAAAAATTATACGCACTGCTGCACACGTAAACACATACACATTCAGCCAATTTCAACAGCGATTGCTGATGAGCAGGGCAAACTGGCAGTCACTAAAAGGTACAATAGAAGAATTCCGGTTGCACACCACCAGAGGAAGTACAGATTACAGAGCGGACATATTAATTAACCTACTACTGGAGTCCCACAAATGAATGAGATACATAAACAAAAAATACCGTGATCGACATTATTAACAAAACTAAGGAAAGACTCACGAGACAAACGACGATAGTACCAAAGAGCAAAGACAAAGGAAGAAAAGAAAGTCAAAACTACCTTGAACCTAGACTACGACACAACAAATAATTACAGACACAAGACAGGACCTTTGGGACAATTTTGTGAGGACCAACTTACAGATTAAATGGAGAGAGCCCTTCAAGCTACAAACTGAGAGAGTAAAAACACCACCGGTAATGTCACATTAAAGCGACAAAACGGTACCTTAACGCAGGAATGAGGATGCTCGGCAGAGTACCTGCTACCCAAGCTAACACCAGGCGAAGACCCTTCACACGACCAACACTATCACACAGGCCTACGCACACAAATGGACGTTAGCTACATAAGTGATGGAATCACTACTCCTTTCACTCCCGAGGAGGCTGAGCTGACAATAATGAAACTTACAGACAGAAAAGCCCGGACCCAGGTGGAGTTCACTCAGAAACCATTAACACTGCTGCACGATAGATTATCCCCAACATGACGCACTTACCTAATGACTCTTTACTGCAAGGGATAATACCCTGCAGCTGAAAGACGTCCAATGCTGTGGTTATCAAAAAATTAGGACAGGGACTCAACAGGCCCATCATTATGTAGATCGATATGTGTTCTCGATGTAATAGGCAAGGTTCAGGAGAGGATATTGTGTGACAGCCTACAGTCACACGGACAGCTTCTGGGCCCGAGTCGATGTCATTATGGGTTGAGACTGAACAAGTCATAACTCAGAGCACACAGGACAAATACGTGGTGCAAACTTTTGGTACCTGTGCTGTACGCAAAGTTAAGACAAATTCAAACCCCAGCAGCTTCATAAAACAGCATCTGCAGCTACTGCAGAGACAGTTGCAGAACACCAGGAGGGCCACCGCAGGATTGTCAAGAAAATCACCAAAGGGTCCCTGAAAGGGTCCGTATGTAGACCCATATTCTGGGAAACTGCTATTCAGCCGCTGATAGACAACTTATACAGAGATGACAGAGAAAAAATGTCAGTAGCATACGCTGATGATATATTCATAGTGGTATTAGGAAACGATAGAAGACACATAGAACAAAAGGCTACTTAGCTACTCGTAGATATCAACGTGTACTGGCGTAAGCTGTCGCCAGCACATCGGTCGGCAAAGATGTAGCAGGAAATTCGATGGTAGCCGTTGGATCAAGTGCGCCTATCAGGAGAGACGCCAAAGACAACGTACCTCCAACGGCCTCTCGACTACAAGCGTTGAGATCACCGCCACCGACTGGAGGGCTCAGCCTCAGTCAATCTTAGTCACTGGTGCAGTCGCTCAGTCATTGGCTAAGTCTCTATCCTAATGGACTCTGTCAGTTCACATTTCCGACTACGAGAGTGTATAGCGACCAGAGTAGTGTTTATAGTGGGACTTGTACTTCACCAACAGTGAGGCTAACGTGGATTATTACGTAAGTGCTTGGCCACAACATATGGATTCTTAAATTTATGTATCGGCTATCTGTTCAAATAAATAAAGAATCGTGTTAATACATGTGTGCAATTGTGTTGTAGAAAGAGGATACCAGTCACCAAACAACATCCTGTCGCTTGATTCCTATGGTACAAGACTCTACAGTGGCAACTAGGATACAGCAGAACGAGTGGTATAAAATGGTCTAACAACAATAAACTAACAACTGCAGCTAATAAAATGGTGTACTCACTTCTGAAAGTCGAACTCCCATCTACAAGTCCTAGAAGTTTGTAATGGGAAATTTCGAACACCCTGTATATTACATATCTGTGTGTTTGTGTATGCGTATGTGTATGTGTGTGTGTGTGTGTGTGTGTGTGTGTGTGTTGTGTGTGTGTGTGTGTGTGTGTGTGTGTGTGTGTGTGTGTGTGTGTGTGCGTGTGTGTGCGTGTAAGCGTGTGCGTGTGTGTGTGTCTGCGTGTGCGCGTGCGAAGGGAAGATGAATATGCGATTTGATGTACAAACAGAAATTAAGGAATGGCCACTATTTCAAGAGGCATAATAGCAGAGAAGGGATGCGGCAGTACTTCTGTTAAGTTGTTCAAATTTGGTAGTTTGTTTAATTTATTAAGGAACTGTTCAGCCTTAAAAAGGTTTCATATCTGATCTATTCTGATTGGGTCCTGAATCTGCAGATGTTAACTGGCTGAACTAATGTTTATATTTGATATTTTTTGTTAACTACAGAAAAACTTGAAAATTTTTAATCTTGTCTATTTTAATAGAACCACGAAGAGGGAGATGTTAAAGGGGTAACTACTGTCCTATTCAAAGTCATCTTTTTATTCAACAGCAATTTCTTAATTATAAGAAATGTTTGGCCGAACGGTTCTAGGCGCTTCGGGTCCGGAACCGCGCTGCTGCTACGGTGGCAGGTTCGAATCCTGCGCCGCGCGGGATTAGCCGAGCGGTCTAGCCGCTGCAGTCGTGGCTGTGCGGTTGGTCCCGGCGGAGGTTCGAGTCCTCCCTAGGGCATGGGTGTCTGCGTTTGTCCGTAGGATAATTTAGGTTAAGTAGTGTGTAAGCTTAGGGACTGATGACCTTAGCAGTTAAGTCCCATAAAATTTCACATACATTTGAACATTTGCTGAGCGGTTCTAGGCAGGACCGCTACGGCCGCAGGCTCGAATCCTGCCTCGGGCATGGATGTGTGTGATGTACTTAGGTTAGTTAGGTTCGAGTAGTTCTAGGTTCTAGGGGACTGATGACGACAAATGTTAAGTTCCAGAGTGCTCAGAGCCATTTGAACCATTTTTTTAGACATTTTCTTTGGAAATCCTGTCTCGAGTATGGATGTGTGTGATGTCCTTAGGTTAGTTAGGTTTAAGTAGTTCTAAGTCTAGGAGACTGATGAGCTCAGGTGTTAAGTCCCATAGTGCTTGTAGCCATTTGAAGAAATGTTTTAAATGGCGTTTGTTCCAGCTCAGCTTTGAAGTATCGTGTGATAACTGCTTCAGCAGTTGCTCAAATATATTATTGTCATTTTTTAAATAGTTTTAGTACAACATTACTGAGCTTCTAAGAGGCTAAAATGTTCACACATCCGAAAAAGGGACTCTTTTTTTTTTTTTTTTTTTTTTTTTTTTTTTTTTTTTTTTAAGGAGACATCTGTTAGTGGAAATAACCTACTTAAACATTAGATATACGTTTTTCCATCCCAATCTTCCCGAATCGTTAATGGAAAAGTCCGGTAGCGACACAATATGACGACAGCGATATTATTGTGCTCCACTGAATGCTTGAAGGGGCCGGTTCTAGGTGCTACAGTCTTGAACCGCGCGACGGCTACTGTCGCAGGTTCGAATCCTGCCTCGGACATGGATGTGTGTGATGTCCTTAGGTTAGTTAGGTTTAAGTAGTTCTAAGTTCTAGGTGACTCATCAGCTTAAAGGGATATATGAAACACGGTACTGTGGCGTTAGACCGTGTAATGTTTCGTATACAGAATGTTCCCTATAGGGCAAGGATTGTCCCACTCAGTGCACGGCGGCTTGTGGCGCTCAAACATAAACGTACACCACTTGTTATCTCACAACGTGTGGCCCTCGCCCGCCGCCACCCTCTCCCGTCGCTCTGTCCCTCAGCTCCCCGCACACGCAGCTGGGGACGGGGTCGGCTGCGCTGCCCTCCCGTGCGCACTAACGACCCAGCCGCGCGGCGCGTTAAGTAATTTGCCAGCTTGGCGCCGCTCTGCCCACCGCAGCGCACCTCGCCCCGGCTCGCCGCAGCCGCACCGGCACCGGCCGAACGAGAGCAGAGTTGCGCGGCTCGCCAATCCCATCAGGCGCCGCCGCTGCTGCGAAATTGGGGGGGACGCTGCAGCCCTCCCACCGCCTCCCGCGCATCTCTCACGGGAATTGATTTATCAGGCGCGCCGGCAGGCGCCGGGGAGCAGTTCCGTCCGTCTGCCCGCGACGCGGAGAGCAAACATCGCGCGGAAAGGAGCGGAGCTGAGAGGGGCGGAGCGGGAGCGAAGCGTGTACTGCTCGCTGCATTTTGTAATCACGCTGCCGAGTCTCGCGGACAGCATTTGAAGCAACCAGCTGCATCCGCAATCACTTTCGAAATGACGAGGAAAGAACCGACCGTGTTTCCGCTCCGTCTGGTTGGGTGTGTTCGTGCAGACGCACGTGAATAAGCAATTTTTACCCTTTCCTCTCTTTCTGTGTCTCTCTTTCACACACACACACACACACACATACATACACACACACACAAAAGAGTTACAGCGGGAGAGGGACATGGAACATCCTTTTTCTTTCAGCCTACACCTTGAAAGCTGCTGCCCATATTCACTGTACGGGGTGATTAAGGAAGGACAGGAATACATCAGCCAATCGCAAACCCATTGATTTCTTATTATTGGTCTTGCCTTCTGCATCCTGCATTCCGGCATTCTGCCTGTACACCAGTAAAGTCACGTACTTCTCGGAGTTAGTCTGAATATGTTGTTGTTGTTGTGGTCCTCAGTCCTGAGACTGGTTTGATGCAGCTCTCCATGCTACTCTATCCTGTGCAAGCTTTTTCATCTCCCAGTACCTACTGCAACCTATATCCTTCCGAATCTGCTTAGTGTATCCATCTCTTGGTCTCCCTCTACGATTTTTACCCTCCACGCTGCCCTCCAGTACTAAATTAGTGATCCCTTGATGCCTCAGAACATGTCCTACCAACCGATCCCTTCTTCTAGTCAAGTTGTGCCACAAACTCCTCTTCTCCCCAATTCTATTCAACACCTCCTCATTAGTTATGTGATATACCCATCTAATCTTCAGCATTCTTCTGTAGCACCACATTTCGAAAGCTCCTATTCTCTTCTTGTCCAAACTATTTATCGTCCATGTTTCACTTCCATACATGGCTACACTCCATACAAATACTTTCAGAAACGACATCCTGACACTTAAATCGGTACTCGATGTTAACAAATTTCTCTTCTTCAGAAACGCTCTCCTTACCATTTCCAGTCAACATTTTATATCCTCTCTACTTCGACCATCATCAGTTATTTTGCTCCCCAAATAGCAAAACTCCTTTACTGCTTTAAGCATCTCATTTCCTAATCTAATTCCCTCAGCATCACCCGACTTAATTCGACTACATTCCATTATCCTTGATTTTGTTGACGTTCATCTTATACCCTCCTTTCAAGACACTGACCATTCCGTTCAGCTGCTCTTCCAGGTCCTTTGCTGTCTCTGGCAGAATTACAATGTCATCGGCGAACCTCAAAGTTTTTATTTCTTCTCCATGGATTTTAATACCTTCTCCCAACTTTTCTTTTGTTTCTTTTACTGCTTGCTCAATATACAGATTGAATAGCATCGGGGAGAGGCTACAACCCTGTCTCACTCCCTTCCCAACCACTGCTTCCCTTTCATGTCCCTCGACTCTTATAACTGCCATCTGGTTTCTGTACAAATTGTAAATAGCCTTTCGCTCCCTGTATTTTACCCCTGCCACCTTCAGAATTTGGAAGAGACTATTCCAGTCAACATTGCCAAAAGCTTTCTCTAAGTCTACAAATGCTAGAAACGTAGGTTTGCCTTTTCTTAATCTTTCTTCTAAGATAAGTCGTAGGGTCAGTATTGCCTCTCGTGTTCCAACATTTCTACGGAATCCAAACTGATCTTCCCCGAGGTCGGCTTCTACTAGTTTTTCCATTCGTCTGTAAAGAATTCGCGTTAGTATTTTGCAGCTGTGACTTATTAAACTGATTGTTCAGTAATTTTCACATCTGTCAGCATCTGCTTTCTTTGGGATTGGAATTATTATATTCTTCTTGAAGTCTAGGGGTATTTCGCCAGTCTCATACATCTTGCTCACCAGATGGTAGAGTTTTGTCAGGACTGGCTCTGCCAAGGCTGTCAGTAGTTCTAATGGAATGTTGTCTACTCCCGAGGCCTTATTTCGTCTTAGGTCTTTCAGTGTTCTGTCAAACTCTTCACGCAGTATCATATTTCCCATTTCATCTTCATCTACATCCGCTTCCATTTCCACAATATTGTCCTCAAGAACATCGTCCCTGTATAGACCCTCTAAATACTCCTTCCATCTTTCTGCTTTCCCTTCTTTGCTTGGAACTGGGTTTCCATCTGAGCTCTTGATATTCATGCAAATGGTTCTCATTTCTCCAAAGGTCTCTTTAATTTTCCTGTAGGCAGTACCTATCTTACGCCTCGTGAAATAAGCCTGTACATCCTTACATTTGTCCTCTAGCCACCCCTGCTTAGCCATTTTACACTTCCTGTCGATCTCATTTTTGAAACGTTTGTATTCCTTTTTGACTGCTTCACTTACTGTATTTTTGTACTTTCTCCTTTCATCAATTAAATTCAGTATCTCTTCTATTACCCAAGGATTTCTACTAGCTCTCGTCTTTTTACCTACTTCATCCTCTGCTACCTTTACTATTTCGTCTCTCAAAGCTAACCATTCTTCTTCTACTGTATTTCTTTCCCCCATTCCTGTCAATTGTTCCCTTATGCTCTCCCTGAAACTCTGTACAACCTCTGGTTCTTTCAGTTTATCTGGGTCCCATCTTCTTAAATTCCCACATTTTTGCAGTTTCTTCGGTTTTAATCTACAGTTCATAACCAATAGATTGTGGTCAGAGTCTTACAATTTAAAACCTGGTTCCTAAATCTCTGTCTTACCATTATATAATCTATCTGAAACCTTCTAGTATCTCCAGGGTTCTTCCATGTATACAACCTTCTTTCATGATTCTTGAACCAAATGTGCTATGATGAAGTTATGCTCTGTTCAAAGTTTTACCAGGCGGCTTCCTCTTTCATTTTTTAGTCCCAATCCATATTCACCTACTACGTTTCCTTCTCATCCTTCTCCTACTGTCGAATTCCAGTCACCCACGACTATTAAATTTTCGTCTCCCTTCACCACCCGAATAATTTCTTTTACCTCATCATACATTTCATCAATTTCTTCACCATCTGCAGAGCTAGTTGACATATAAACTTGTACTATTGTAGTAGGCGTGGGCTTCGTGTCTATCTTGGCCACAATAATGCGTTCACTATGGTGTCCGTAGTAGCTTACCCGCACTTCTATTTTTTTATTCATTATTAAACCTACTCCTGCAGTACCCCTATTTGATTTCGTATTTAGAACCCTGTATTCACCTGACCAAAAGTCTTGTTCCTCCTGCCACCGAACTTCACTAATTCCTTAAATAGTATGTTGACTAAAACTGACCATTTCTGTTGGATAACGTGGTGTTTTACTTACTCTTTTATGCAAATCAGTTCTGATTCTGTGATTTCCAAGCGTTTTAGCACCCAAGATTACTGTTTTTAGCTAAAATCTCGATATCTAAGGATAATAAAAAGCCATTGGGATTGTGACTGATTGCTGTATTCCTATCCTCCCTTGTAACAAAACACACTGTGCACAGTGGTTCCCTATGAAATCAACGTAGGTGCATGGTGATTCGTTTCAATGTCCACAAACTCTCGAAACGACGTAGATGATGCTGGGGAAAGTGAAGTGGGACGATCGTACGCCATTGATGGCCGGAAGACCCACCTGAGAAGTTAGACCGCCGCGTTGCAAGTGTTTTCAGTTCACGCCACACTGAGCGACTTGCGTGTCGATAACGATGAAATGATGATGAAGTCAAACAACACCCAGTCACCGAGCAGTGGGGATCTATGACTCGGCCAGGAATCGAACGCGGGCCCACGGCGTAGCAGTCTGGCGCGCTGACCACATTTTTTCTTCTTTTCACTCCCTTCCGACCTATTTAACAGTCAAACTTCCTACATGCCACCCATGCCACCATTTCCGCCTTTGTCGTGCATATATATAATTTTTTTTTCTCGGGGAGCCGCTGGTCAACAGCAGGCAGGCGGAATCAAATACGGCAGCCGTCGAGGATTCCCAGGATTGGCAGACCTATTACCGAGTCGCTCCGTTATTTTCGTGTACGGTTTTTTAATGTTTCATCCAAAAGACAATGACTGCACAGGTACTATCTCAGCTGAGCGACGGCCTCGAAGGTTGTGTTCTCGAAGGTTTCTTTTCCGATTTATTTCGCACTATCTTGTAAGTAATCGAATGCATCAGTTTCCCAAACTTTTTTTTCCAAGTTGGCCTTCTCTTAACTCCGAGGACTCCACTAGGCGGAAGCTCCGGGCTGCCATTTTGGATGCTTCGGTAACGAAGAAGAAATTAGGGCAGTCACATCATATGGTTAAAAAAGTTTTCTCAAACGGAATAAAATAAAGCATAATAAAAAGTACGACGTTTTCTGTCGTCAGGACAAAGCAGTAAGGTGCTTCTAGGTATTTCACGGCAGATTTCTGTATACTAAAAATTAAATAAATACATAAGCAAAACAGAAAAAAAATTATGACAGAAAAAGAACTTAAGTAGAATTCGTTATTCTCTTCTGGAGTTTAAGCCTTGTTCTATTCATTTTGCACGCTATATTTCACATAATTCTATTTTCTAAAAAAATTACGAAGTTTTTCTTATAGTCTTTCGACTTCATTAGGTGATAATGTTGAAGGAAAAGATACATACGGAAATCATCTTTCCTTTCATTTTCTTCAGTCAGGAGGCTCAAAAAAATGGTTCAAATGGCTCTGAGAACTATCAGTCCCCTAGAACTTAGAACTTCGTAAACCTAACTAACGTAAGGACATCACACACATTCATGCCCGAGGCAGGATTCGAACCTGCGACCGTAGCGGTCGCGCGGTTCCAGATTGCAGCGCCTAGAACCGCTCGGCCACCCCGGCCGGCAGTCAGGAGGTAATGTATTGTCTGGCCGTTTAGCCAGTTTAAAGCATTTCTTTTTGTAAATGAATATGGCACATCAGTAGGATTCAAAAAATTGGCAGGCAAGATATTGACGGGAACTGTTATCGTGGCTAGCATTAGTCGGATAACTCGCCAGGTCTCCGTCACTTGGTTGCACGCAAACCTATGTTCTTCGGTGTCTATTTGGTGGCAATTCTCACATGTTGGCGAATCACCCAGATGAAATGCATGAAGTTTCGCTTTGGTTGCTAGCTTCCTGTTTAGTGCTCTGTACCAAGCAGTTTCCACATTTATTGGTAAGTGAGAGGTGCTGATATTTTTCCAAACGACGTTCCAGTCATAGTACAAGTGTTTTTGTTAAATGACATTTCTGCTTTTGTTTTTCATTAATTTCACATATATGTTTTTAATTTTATCCGTATTCTTCGGGCGAACCCTGGTCTCAATATAACTGAGTTCGAATGTGGATTCAAGACAGTGCTAGTAATTTCGTCCAGCATTTGGGTCGCGTGGCTGGTGGGTGTCTTCTTCTACAGCTTGTATGTGAACACACAAATGAGGCTTATGATTTTCTCCCAGTGTCGGTAAGATTTAAGCCACCGTTTTCGGCTGAGAGGGCGCCCTACATTCTTGAAGCGTAATATTCTTGAAGCGTAATTTACTTTATTTAGTTTTGCATTAGACGCACGTATCATATAATAACCGTATTGTATCACTTCATAACCTGAAATATTTCTTTCGACTGCGAGACTCCCGCATTGTAAATAATATCATTGGCTTGTTAGCGTTCCGTGATTTTTAACACAGATGTTTATTCCGTGACTTTACTAGCGATTTCATTTTCTCTCAGAGTAGTTTTGACGACAGAAGTCCGAGTTTTAAGAGGAGGTGTACTTCTATTGTTCATAAAGAAACGGCAGCCACCATTGCTGCGAGATATAAGAAAATATCAATTTTTGTCAGTATAAGCTCTTGTAAGAAGATAGGTATATGCTGTAATAGTTGAGCACTGAGAAGAATGTTTTATGTAATAATAATTGTTATCATGCAAAGTAAAATTTCTCTCATTTTTGAAGTGAATATTATGCTCTTCTTTCCTTTCCTAGTTATTACAATACAAAGTGCAAACAAGCAGAAGACAGGATTTTGAATGCTAGGTAGTACTGTGCCATCCCTGTTTAACATCACGGTCTTCTGGAATGAACTGATTCTCTTTTGTGAAAAGCGAAAATTTGTGTAACTTGCCCTACCGACACAGAGTATCGTAGTTGTTCAGAATCGTATTCGTCTGACTTGCTCTTCAATAACAACGTCAAGATTTTTTCAGAGCCACATTATGACCAAGACCTTGAGGAGCTGTTCTTCCGCTGGCTGCTAAGAACTTTAATCTCTAGTGCGCTCGATTGCACTCCGGAGACGCCACGCATTACTGAAAAAATTAATAATTTACTCTTTTTCAGCCAAGAAGACAGTAATTGAGATCCACAGCACTAGATACTTTATTTTTTGATGAAAAGTCGATTTCAGTTTTCATATTAAAAAGTAACACCAAACGGCAGATTTTAATATTAGGAAGGAAAAAGAAGCTGATAATTTTGTAGCGGAAGGTTTCGAGGCTAACTGTCTGTTTGTTCTTTTTACTCTTATTAGGAATACTTAATAATTTTTCTAGTGGCCTTGGGAGGATCATTAGAACCTGCAGTGCCATCTCTAAGTCACTTTCACCGAGACCTCCATCATCTACGTATGCCTTACATATGATATTTTTCCCGTGTATGCGAAACCCTTGTATTTGTTTCTTCAGAGTGGCTAGCAGGGGCTCAATGGCAATGGCAAAGAAGACCATCCACATCGCAATTAAAACATAAGCTGCTGGTTAGCTGACCATTAATCATGGTTTTCGGTATGCTATCCTTCAAAATTCTACCAACGATGTTGACAAAACATTGGGGAAAAAGGGTGCAATTATCGTTTTGAGCAGGTACTGGTGGCTGACCCTATGGAAAGCCTTCTCGAAATCCAGTGACATTACAGTGTACGGAAGCCTGAGAACATCTGCCGTCGCTATGATGTCCCTATATTTGCAAGCAGTTTGGATAATTGATTCGTCTTTACATGCAGTAGTTTGATATGGGCCGATTACCTCATGCATTATCGTTTTTAGTCTGCGGGAAAGAATGCGCGGCATAATTTTGTAATCACTATTCAGGAGAGTAATTGACCTTAGGTTTCTATTGAGACTCTGTGTGGGTGTTTCGGAACTAACACCACAATTTCTTCCAAAAATTCCTTTTAGATTTTCGTCAGAATTCATTAATTCATTACATACCAAGAGCAATTTGGATTTCATTTGCGCCTGGAAAATATGGTAAAACTTGGCTGGAAGGTCGTCAGGTCCCGGCGCTTTGTTTTTGGGACTCTGCGCAATTGCGATTAGCACATCATTATCATCAATCTCTTCTAGAAGACTCACGGACGCCGCTTTGCTAAGTCTGCCTTGAAGATCTTGTACCAGGTCTTCTTGTGCTTCGTAATTAACAGCACTGCCCTACATTAGGTCAGTAAGATAGCCATAGATTTCTTTTTTAATGGCGTTCTGTGTTTTTTAACAGTCCCGTCCGTTCTTTTAATTTCTGTGATGATTTCTCTACGTCCTCTCTCCGGTTCGCGAATGAATGAAATATGGACGTTTCTTCACCGAAAACAGCAGCTGCTTTCCCGCACTTATTTCGAATTCTTCTAACTTCATTCGTTTCAGAGCCAAAATTTCAGATTTGATTCGTTTGGTCTCAACATAATTTCCAACTACAGAGGCGTCCAGTTTGCACAGGTCCCACAGGTAATGGAAATAAAGATCGGCTTTTCTCCTGCACCAGAAACGTTTTTTTCCCACGAATAGTCGATCAACATTTTCGTTAATCACGGTTTCGCGTATTTTAACCACCAGGTCCGAGAAGAATTTGTAAAGTTGAGGTCTAATGAAACGTGTGATGTTTATGTCTAACAAAGAACAGTTACATAAAGTAGTGTGCTGACTGCGTATCTCATTACAAGTATCTGTATATTTATCTGACTCTTTTCTAAACAATCTGTCCAGTTGCACGAAAGCCATAACACTAAACCAAAACTAATTAAAACCTGTGCGCGATGGTGAAAAATTAGAGGTAAAATCTTTCAGATCTACTCGATCTTACTAAGGCCTTGTAAATCCGAATAAGTGCAAAAGTGATCCCTGTGCGAAAGTCCATCAGCTGTGTGACATAAATTCCTTATCTAGTATTGGTGTCGCCTTGGATAAAGCGTTGTTCTGCTCTCAACGCTACTAAACTAACTACAGTTGCACAAGGCAAAATGCATGATATTTGGCTGAGACGCTTTTAGAGTCTGTTTAGATAAAAACGACTTGAAATTGGGAGGCGGGACATGAGTGAGAAGAATGACTGTAATATATTACTTTAAAATCTTACTATATTGTGAAGCTGACTTGCAATTGTTCAGCCATATTATAAAAATTACATTTACGCTATCAAATGATCTTTACAAAAAATACATTAAATAACTGGGGTTTACTTACGAAGCTGGTGTAATTAAAATTCGTTCTACGGCAAAAGCGCGTAAATACATTGATATTGATTACCTTCCTGTATATCGATGTAACAATATGTAGAAAGATTCATCAAAATTTCATAATGACGTTTGTAGCATTTTATTAATTAATTGGTCGTGCGGTAGCGTTCGCGCTTCCCACACCCGGGTTCCCGGGTTCGTTTCCTGGCGGGTTCATGGATTTTCTCTGCCTCGTGATGACTGGGTGTTGTGTGATGTCCTTAGGTTAGTTAGGTTTCAGTAGTTCTAAGTTCTAGGGGACTGATGACCTTAGATGTTAAGTCCCATAGTGCTCAGAGCCATTTGAACCATTTGATGTTATGTTGACCAGGGACCAAGAAACGACGGAGAGGCTCCGACCCCGCCGCAGCCGCAGTGGTCCACAACCCCACGACGACTACCGCAGTCCACCCCTCCGCTGCCCCACCACGAACCCAGGGTTATTGTGCTGTTCGGCCCCCCTGTGAACCCCCCGGGGAACCTCTCTCACCAGACGAGTGTAACCCCTATGTTTGCGTGGTAGAGTAATGGTTGTGTACGCGTACGTGTTTGCGCAGCAATCGCCGACATAGTGTAGCTGAGGCGGAATAAGGGGAAACAGCCCGCATTCGCCGAGGCAGTTGGATAACCGCCTAAAAAACCATCCACACACTAGCCGGCTCCCCGGACCTCGACACACATCCGGCGGGCGGATTCGTGCCGGGGACCAGGCGCTCCTTCCCGCCCGGAAAGCCGTGCGTTAGACCGCAAGGCCAACCGGGCAGGCACTAATTAATTTTACTTCTACGCGATAGCTGCCCTGTTCTTCATTGTTAATTGTGCATATAAATGCGACGTAGCCAGCAATGCTGGTTGCCCATACTTCTGTGTGGCGGACACTTTTGTCTTTGAGTTGGCAGATGCGTATATCCTATTTAAGCGACTTGCCGAGCAATTAGTAAAGAACGTAAAATCAGGGGCGTCACCGTTTTCGTGCTCCCACGTGTCAGTTAAATGTAATTAAAACTATGGATTTGATCTTTGGGACGTAGTAGGACACAATTAAAATCTCTCACTAAAGTAATATTATCATAATAAACGCCGAAGAGAGGGAAAATATCATATTTAAAAAACTCTGCTCGGTTGCGTCGTTTTCTCCTGCTAAATGGAGCATACATATTAATCACTCCGGTGTTATGAATGGTACAAGCGATTCCTCTATTATTTTTGAGTTTCTCAACGTGATCGATTGTTATAACCTCTTTCGAGGGTATCGCTGTCCTTGGCTCTGAGCACTATGGGGCCTAACACCTAAGGTCATCCGTCTCCTAGAAGTTAGAACTACTTAAACCTAACTAACCTAAGGACATCACACACATCCATGCCCGAGGCAGGATTGGAACCTGCGACCGTAGCGGTCGCGCGGTGCCAGACTGTAGCTCCTAGAACCGCTCGGCCACCCCGGCCGGCCTTTCGCGGTCCTTAATTCACTTCCAGATCCACAATAACTATAGCACTATATCAAAGGTATCGAGTAGTTCAATGTCCGTTACGTCCTGAAGTAGAACGATATCAATGTCTGCCTCATGCAGGAAGTCTTTTAACCTACTTAATTTAAGGGGACTTCGTATGCTGTTGATGTTGAAAGTTGCAGTCTTGCAGGCCTAAGACGGGTTCATAATTTACTTTCCTTTTTTGTCATCAGTCTACTGACTGGCTTGATGCGGGCCGCCACGAATTCCTTTCCTGTGCTAACCTCTTCATCTCAGAGTAGCACTTGCAACCTACGTCCTCAATTATTTGCTTGACGTATTCCAATCTCTGTCTTCCTCTACAGTTTTTGCCCTCTACAGCTCCCTCTAGTACCATGGAAGTCATTCCCTCATGTCTTAGCAGATGTCCCATCATCCTGTCTCTTCTCCTTATCAGTGTTTTCCACATATTCCTTTCCTCTCCGATTCTGCATAGAACCTCCTCATTCCTTACCTTATCAGTCCACCTAATTTTCATCATTCGTCTATAGCACCACATCTCAAATGCTTCGATTCTCTTCTGTTCCGGTTTTCCCACAGTCCATGTTTCACTCCAGACGTACATCCTCAGAAATTTCTTCCTCAAATTAAGGCCGGTATTTGATATTAATAGACTTCTCTTGGCCAGAAATGCCTTTTTTGCCATAGCGAGTCTGCTTTTGATGTCCTCCTTGCTCCGTCCGTCATTGGTTATTTTACTGCTTAGGTACCAGAATTCCTTAACTTCATTGACTTCGTGACCATCAATCCTGATGTTATGTTTCTCGCTGTCCTCATTTCTACTACTTCTCATTACCTTCGTCTTTCTCCGATTTACTCTCAAACCATACGGTGTGCTCATTAGACTGTTCATTCCGTTCAGCAGATCATTTAATTCTTCTTCACTTTCACTCAGGATAGCAATGTCATCAGCGAATCGTATCATTGATAACCTTTCATCTTGTATTTTAATTCCACTCCTGAACCTTTCTTTTATTTCCATCATTGCTTCCTCGATGTACAGATTGAAGAGTAGGGGCGAAAGGCTACAGCCTTGTCTTACACCCTTCTTAATACGAACACTTCGTTCTTGATCGTCCACTCTTATTATTCCCTCTTGGTTGTTGTACATATTGTATATGGCCCGTCTCTCCCTATAGCTTACCCCTACTTTTTTCAGAATCTCGAACAGCTTGCGCCATTTTATATTGTCGAACGTTTTTCCAGGTCGACAAATCCTATGACAGTGTCTTGATTTTTCTTTAGCCTTGCTTCCATTAGTAGCCGTAACGTCTGAATTACCTCTCTCGTCCCTTTACTTTTCCTAAAACCAAACTGATCGTCACCTAGGGCATTCTCAATTCTCTTTTCCATTCTTCTGTATATTAGTCTTGTAAGCAGCTTCGATGCATGAGCTGTTAAGCTGATTGTGCGATAATTCTCGCACTTGTCAGCTCTTGCCGTCTTCGGAATTGTGTGGATGATGCTTTTCCGAAAGTCAGATGGTATGTCGCCAGACTCATATATTCTACACACCAACGTGAATAGTCTTTTTGTTGCCACTCCCCCAATGATTTTAGAAATTCTGATGAAATGTTATCTATCCCTTCTGCCTTATTTGACCGTAAGTCCTCCAAAGCTCTTTTAAATTCCGATTCTAATACTGGATCCCCTATCTCTTCTAAATCGACTCCTGTTTCTTCTTCTATCACATCAGACAAATCTTCACACTCATAGAGGCTTTCAATGCATTCTTTCCACCTGTCTGCTCTCTCCTCTGCATTTAACAGTGGAATTCCCGTTGCACTCTTAATGTTACCACCGTTGCTTTTAATGTCACCAAAGGTTGTTTTGACTTTCCTGTATGCTGAGTCTGTCCTTTTTCGATGTCTTCACATTTTTCCTGCAGCCATTTCGTCTTAACTTCCCTGCACTTCCTATTTATTTCGTTCCTCAGCGACTTGTATTTCTGTATTCCTGATTTTCCCGGAACATGTTTGTACTTCCTCCTTTCGTCAATCAACTGAAGTATTTCTTCTGTTACCCATGGTTTCTTCGCAGCTACCTTCTTTGTACCTATGTTTTCCTTCCCAACTTCTGTGATGGCCCTTTTTAAAGATGTCCATTCCTCTTCAACTGTACTGCCCACTGCGCTATTCCTTATTGCTGTATCTGTAGCGTTAGAGAACTTCAAACGTATCTCGTCATTCCTTAGTATTTCCGTACCCCACTTCTTTGCGTATTGATTCTTCCTGACTAATGTCTTGAACTTCAGCCTACTCTTCATCACTACTATATTGTGATCTAAGTCTATATCCGCTCCTGGGTACGCCTTACAGTCCAGTATCTGATTTCGGAATCTCTGTCTGACCATGATGTAATCTAATTGAAATCTTCCCGTATCTCCCGGCCTTTTCCAAGTATACCTCCTCCTCTTGTGATTCTTGAACAGGGTATTCGCTATTACTAGCTGAAACTTGCTACAGAACTCAATTAGTCTTTCTCCTCTTTCATTCCTCGTCCCAAGCCCATATTCTCCTGTAACCTTTTCTTCTCCTCCTTCCCCTGCAACTGCATTCCAGTCGCCCATGACTATTAGATTTTCGTCCCCCTTTACATACTGCATTACCCTTTCAATATCCTCATACACTTTCTCTATCTGTCCATCTTCAGCTTGCGACGTCGGCATGTATACCTGAATTATCGTTGTCGGTGTTGGTCTGCTGTCGATTCTGATTAGAACAACCCGGTCACTGAACTGTTCACAGTAACACACCCTCTGCCATACCTTCCTATTCATAACGAATCCTACACCTGTTATACCATTTTCTGCTGCTGTTGATATTACCCAATACTCATCTGACCAGAAATCCTTGTCTTCCTTCCACTTCACTTCACTGACCCCTACTATATCTAGATTGAGCCTTTGCATTTCCCTTTTCAGATTTTCTAGTTTCCCTACCACGTTCAAGCTTCTGACATTCCACGCCCCGACTCGTAGAACATTATCCTTTCGTTGATTATTCAATCTTTTTCTCATGGTAGCCTCCCCCTTGGCAGTCCCCTCCCGGAGATCCGAATGGGGGACTATTCCGGAATCTTTTGCCAATGGAGAGATCATTCTTCAATTACAGGCCACATGTCCTGTGGATACACGTTACCTGTCTTTAATGCAGTGATTTCATTGCCTTCTGCATCCTCATGTCGTTGATCATTGCTGATTCTTCCGCCTTTAGGGGCAATTTTCCACCCCTAGGACAAGAGAGTGCCCTGAACCTCTATCCGCTCCTCCGCCCTCTTTGACAAGACCGTTGGCAGAATGAAGCTGACTTCTTATGCCGGAAGTTTTATAAATTCCTCTTACATCACATGCTGTCAGTATGAAAGTTGTCAATAAGTGTCAGATACATATCAACCTCCTGTTACTTGGTATGGGTGAAATAACAGTGCGTGAGCGGAGGCTGGCAGTGCTTCTCGTTCAGTTACAGAGGTTTTTTCCGCCCAATTCTTCGCAAAAGGAGATTTGAACATGCCATCCGCGATTGTACAGCGGATTTCTGCGGCACGTTTGTGGGAAGCTGCACTCGTGTCTTCGTTTGCTTCCACAGGGGTTGGTGCACTACAGGCGGCTGGGGTGGTAACAGGTTCATGCTGAGTACTATCAGAACCTTCCTCCGAACTTTGATGTAATTTCCGGACTACTTTTTGGAACAATTTGCTCAGCAGCTTCATGTGCAATCCTTCGTTTCTTATTTTTTTCAGGGGAGATACTTTTCGGTGAGCTTGCAGAATTTTCTGCAGCAACATCCTAGTGAGGTTCAGTGACGTTTCCGTCAATATATGGTGCATCCGATTTCGGTGTACTATTCGGAACTGGCTCATTTAGGGCTTCCTTGGAAAGTTCGGTCGGTTGCGGTGCTGCTGAAATGCCCACCGCTACTTCAGTGACTTCCAGTGGAGTTACGATAGCAGTAGCATTATCAGTTTGAGGAGTGACTGGAAGGGGGGGAGGGGATCATGGGATGGGAATCCAGTGACAGCTGTCATGTACGTTATCGGCGTGGAGGACATAGCCATCGGTCTAACAGCCTCGCCGGCCGGCATCAGGGCAACGGGCTATGTATACATAGGGCCCGCACGTAGTCCGTCGAGCCATACCCTGCGGCCGTTCGTTCTAGACTGCCCTTCATACATGACGATAGCTCGTTAGCCACAAACATTAAAACAAGATGGGATATGTTTCTGTAATTCCACTTAAATTGTCTGACATCATTCATAACCGGCAACTTGTGAGAGTTCGACCATTTTTCTGGAACATTACAGAGCACTTTCCCATAAGCCGAGACTACTGCATTTATTTGCTCACCCGGATTTTCGAATAGTAATTCAAAAATCCTTACTGTTTTTATACCGAAATTTGCGTGGGTAACACTAACGTTTCCATCAGAATGCTTGAGTCTAAGGGTTCCTACACTAGATTCGACAATTGTATGATAAAGGTCGTCTGGAATAAACATTACAGTGGAAAACTGCAATAAGCGCTCAGACGTAGCGCAGGCGAGCGAGACGGCTGCAGCTTTCAGCAGAGGTCCGCACGCGACGGCCGCCGAAAGCAGACTGATCACTGTTCGAAGGAGGCGGACGCTGAGACAGTCAGACACATGGGGCTGCAAATTGCGGGAAATACCCAACAAGTGACTGACAAATGTTGAAAATGTGACGTCGCTAGACGGCTTATGTCGCCGCACGTGCAGTAGATGTACCTGTCGATCTGTCGCACCTGACCATCCCAACCCAAGCCAAGTACTGACGTCGGTGTGGTTACGCGCCTGCGAGCGCGATTTCAGCGCGTGGGGCTCAGGATTCGTCTCTTGCGTCTGGCAGGCAATATTTTCTTCATTATGTCAGACATCGGTGTGTTTACATTGGGTGAACATTTATTATTTTATTTACTGTCCTCTCCGTCTCCGCTGGTTTATTACGAAGTGCAGTACAATATGAACTTACCGTATTGCGTCACAGGTAAATGATGGTTGGTTGGTTGGTTGATTGAGCTTCAAGGGACCAAACAGCAAGGTCATCAGTACCTTATGTCAAAGGTGGTCCATGCGGAAGGATTTACATCTCAGAAGAGTCATAACGATAAAAGGTAAAAGGCTAAAAAGTGCAGTCGTGTTGTCTATGGTGAAAACAAAAAGAGGGAAGTCAGCAAGTGAGCAACCCCAAGGGTATGCTAAAGGCAGGAAATATCCCACCTCTGATGCCAGTACAGGCAAGACCACCTGCTATTCAAAAGCGTTCAACCGCTAGATTGTAAAAGTGCGTATTGTAAAAGGATGCTAACCACATCTAAAAAAATTAAAAAAAATTTAAAAAATCGATAAAAACAGAGTAAAAGGGAGAGGAAAGAGGATTATGGCCAAGGAGGGGAGTCAAGAATCTCCAAACACAGCTTACAGTGAGAAACTGGGAGACACCCCAACCCTCACCGCCCTGCCCCTGCTCCAGACTAAAAACCTTAAAACTGAAAATAAAAACCATTTTCACGGAGGAAACTGAGAACCAGTTCGACCAACCGGGAATAGTCTGCCAATATAAAAGGTAAAGTGAGGGGAAGTCTGTACTTAGTACGCAGAGCCAAAAGAATGGGGGGCATGCCACCAAAATGTGGGCTACTGACTGGAAGGCTCCACAACCACAATGTGGGGGTGGCTCATTACGCAAAAGAAAACCATGCGTCATCCTGGCATGGGCGATGCAGAGACGACACAGAGTGGCCGAGTCCTTTAGGGAGAGGCGGAACGAAGAACGCCACGGGACAGGTGTCACCTTAATAGCACGAAGTTTATTAGACAGTGAGGTAGCCTCCCAAGAGTTGGCCCATGATTGTGCGAAGTGGGATTTGATGTGAAGCCGTAAATCCGCCGCAGGAGGGGTTACAGAGAAGGGGTGGGGGAGGGGAAGTGACTGCCCCCACAGCAAAACGATCAGCGAGCTCATTATCTGAGATACCCACATGGCCAGGGACCCAAAGGAAGTCAACGGAACAAGCAGCACGGTGAAGATCAGCGAGACGGTCATGGATGGCCGAGACCAAGGCATGGCGCGAAAAACACCACTCAATAGCCTGTAGGGCACTCATTGAGTCCATACATATCAAAACGCAGTGGAGTTGGGACCGTTTAATAAAGGTAAGGGCCTAGGAAATTGCCATCAAATCCGCAGTAAACACCCCAATTGGTTCAAATGGCTCTGAGTACTATGGTCATCAGTCCCCTAGAACTTAGAACTACTTAAACCTAACTAACCTAAGGACATCACACAACACCTAGTCATCACGAGGCAGAGAAAATCCCTGACCCCGCCGGCAATCGAACCCGGGAACCCGGGCGCGGGAAGCGAGAACGCTACCGCACGACCACGAGCTGTGGACAGTAAACACCCCACATGTAGTTGGCAGGAGATGATTTTCCGTGTCAGCAGAGGACGTGAAGGCATATCCCTCAGCAGATTTAGAGCCACCGGTGTAAAAACCAACAGCATCCCGAAACTCCCATAAAATACAGGCAAAAGAGTACAAGCTTCCGAATTTCTTCGTTACCAGTAAACGACCTACATTTTCTTTAGTAAATTATCTCTTTAAACAGAAACAGAACGACAAAAGGAAAGAAACACCAAATGAGAACGTCTTGGTATTGGTTACAACGAGCACTGTAATTTTGTAACTTCTACGCTTACAGCAGATCACATTTACAGAAGGTGTTCGAAACATGCAGCAGTATGTAGCACTGCTCCCTACCGGTGACTGTGGGATCATCAATCCCAACCGCTGCACGTGTGGCGAGGTGCGACATCTAGTGTCGTCACGTGTTCAACATTTGTCATCCACTTTTGCGGTATTTCCCGCCATTTGTGCCCCCATGTGCCTTATATTAAATTACTCGTCGCAGCTGGGTCTATGTTGTTTCGAAATTTTTTTAAAAAAACTTCAATAAGAATCGTAATATCCCCGAGTGTCCATGTAACAGTGATGAGACACTATATGTCATAAAATCTGTCCCCAGACTGTAAATATGACGCATGATAACGCAATCTGATTTCTTGTCTAATGATAGGAGATGGCAAGCTTACGCAAAGAGCGGTCAAAAGGGGAAAAGTTACTCTGAGGTCAAACAATTCAAGGTGGAAATGCAAAATGTTCAAAAAAGTCTCAAGTGTCACATTTGTCAGGAGAATCAAAAAACAACGTATCTTATTTTGTACATCATTGATTTGCATCCGAGCAATAGAGAAGGTATTCTAATGCAGCTCAATTATGCTACCCACCTCATCATCTCAAAAACAGCACACACAATTTAGAAAATAAATCTTTAGTACCAACGTTCGAAGTGCCATAAAAGCAAACTACTGTTTCTAAGTGCCAATATGAAAATTTTTGTTTCAAATGCGATTAATAAGGAGGTGCTACCTTTTATTTGTGATAATACAGGTACAGAAATAAACCAGTAATATTTTAGTCATTGTAGCTGTAGGTAACAAAAGCCATTTTTCATTCCTTTAAAATTTTTAGAACAACAAAATTAAATTCATGAAAAAATTTCTCTCAGTGTTGACTTCTGTTTCTTACACAACGCCGTTCTTGCGATCAGGTGGTGCAAAGTTTACTGTAAAATTTCCTGTGCTGTTGAAGAATGGCAACGCCGTTAACAGGTCTTTTTGTTTAACAGCTGATAAACACTGCTGGTCTTTCACATGAAGTACGGCATGGTTCACATCTGCCACAGTCCACAGTCTTTCTTCATTATACTGACATTCATTCATTCTTATGTTTCACAGTAAGAATTTTTATATAGCTACTGGCTTAACACCCTATGCTTGGCTCTCGTAGTCTTTTGTTTCTTTTGTCTTTCTTTAATGTAATTTTTATGTCGTTCAGAAAGTGCAACATAATCTAAACTTATCACGCTGATTACGACCGTAGAAGCATGGTATTTTCCGAATGTACTCTTGGCCAAAAGTGATTCTGGTAGCCAAGTGGGAGGTCTTTGTCAGTCGTGCCTTTTGAGCTCTTCAGGTCATATTTCCCTAACAACTTTTATCCCGTGACATATACTTCTTTAGAAGCCATATACCAATTTTCTTAAATCTGGATTTACACATGTTTTAGTATAACGAAATGTTTCCTATTTCATCCCCTTAAGGGTTAAATTTCGGAAGTACAATGAACAGGTATCTTCCTTTTAAATTTCCAACAGAGAAGCCAAATAAAATTTTTCTTAGATTCACCTTTAAATATACAGGGTGTTACAAAAAGGTACCGCCAAACTTTCAGGAAACATTCCTCGCACACAAAGAAAGAAAATATGTTATGTGGACATGTGTCCGGAAACGCTTACTTTCCATGTTAGAGTTCATTTTATTACTTCTCTTCAAATCAAATTAATCATGAAATGGAAACACACAGCAACAGAACTTACCAGCGTGACTTCAAACACTTTGTTACAGGAAATGTTCAAAATGTCCTTCGTTAGCGAGGATACATGCATCTGTCGCATGGAATCCCTGATGCGCTGATGCAGCCCTGGACAATGGCGTATTGTATCACAGCCGTCCACAATACGAGCACGAAGAGTCTCTACATTTGGTACCGGGGTTACGTAGACAAGAGCCTTCAAATGCCCCCATAAATGAAAGTCAAGAGGGTTGAGGTCAGGAGAGCGTGGAGGCCATGGAATTGGTCCGCCTCTACCAATCCATCGGTCACCGAATCTGTTGTTGAGAAGCGTACGAACACTTCGACTGAAATGTGCAGGAGCTCCATCGTGCATGAACCACATGTTGTGTCGTACTTGTAAAGGCACATGTTCTACCAGCACAAGTAGACTATCCCGTATGAAATCATGATAACGTGCTCCATCGAGCGTATGTGGAAGAACATGGGGCCCAATCAAGACATCACCAACAATGCCTGCCCAAACGTTCACAGAAAATCTGTGTTGATGACGTGATTGCACAATTGCGTGCGGATTCTCGTCAGCCCACACATGTTGATTGTGAAAATTTATAATTTGATCACGTTGGAATGAAGACTCACCCGTAAAGAGAACATTTGCACTGAAATAAGGATTGACACATTGTTGGATGAACCATTCGCAGAAGTGTAACTGTGGGGGCCAATCAGCTGCTGATGGTGCCTGCACACGCTGTACATGATACGGAAACAGCTAGTTCTCCCGTAGCACTCTCCATACAGTGACGTGGTCAACGTTACCTTGTACAGCAGCAACTGCTCTGACGCTGACATTAGGGTTATCGTCAACTGCACGAAGAATTGCCTCGTCCATTGCAGGTGTCCTCGTCGTTCTAGGTCTTTCCCAGTCGCTAGTCATAGGCTGGAATGTTCCGTGCTCCCTAAGACGCCGATCAATTACTTAGAACGTCTTCCTGTCGGGACACCTTCGTTCTGGAAATCTGTCTCGATACAAACGTACCCCGCCACGGCTATTGCCCCGTGCTAATCCGTACATCAAATGGGCATCTGCCAACTCCGCATTTGTAAACATTGCACTGACTGCAAAACCACGTTCGTGATGAACACTAACCTGTTGATGCTACGTACTGATGTGCTTGATGCTAGTACTGTAGAGCAATGAGTCGCATGTCAACACAAGCACCGAAGTCAACATTACCTTCCTTCAATTGGGCCAACTGGCGGTGAATCGAGGAAGTACAGTACATACTGACGAAACTAAAATGAGCTCTAACATGGAAATTAAGCGTTTCCGGACACATGTCCACATAACATCTTTTCTTTATTTGTGTGTGAGGAATGTTTCCTGAAAGTTTGGCCGTACCTTTTTGTAACACCCAGTATATTAATACAATAGATTCTCATAAAAAATTGAACCCTCTTTTAGGGGTGGAATTTCGAAAAATCCCTTCCTAAACGACGTCTGAAATATACGACCAATAATTTCTCCAAATTTCAAGTTTCTGTCCTTACGGTTTAGGCTGGGCAATGATGAGTCAGTCAGTTAGTCAGTCAGTCAGGATATTTCCTTCTATATAGAGATTAGAGATGAATCAGTATGAAACACTTGCTCTTACTGCATTTGGAGACCTCACGCTCCGGCATTGAAAACTATTTTTAGCAGCATCTTTAAAATCAAAGAAGTTGTATGCAACCGAATTACACGGAATGGGTTCATAGCATTAGTTGACTCAACAATCTTGTGCACATCATGCGGAACAGAGGACTTGCTGAAATTTCTTTGTTTCACTGTAATTTCAAAATCTTTGTCGTAGCTCAGAAAGCCTTGTCCAGTTGCCATAAACTAGGGCGTTATACCTTCAGAACCTAGCAGGATAAATGGAAGAGAATTTGGCACACGCCACTTCATTGGGAAGCACTACCGATCACAAAGACTATGGGCCATCTTTTAACAAATATCTAAAATATTTTCTCCATGATCTGACACTAGGAAACGAGTAAGTTGAGGGACATGCAACAGAGAACCGAGAACCAACAAATGGTTCAAATGGCTCTGAGCACTATGCGACTTTACTTCTGTGGCCATTAGTCGCCTAGAACTTAGAACTAATTAAACCTAACTAACCTAAGGACATTACACACATCCATGCTCGAGGCAGGATTCGAGCAACTTAGAACTAATTAAACCTAACTAACCTAAGGACATTACACACATCCATGCTCGAGGCAGGATTCGAGCCTGCGACCGTAGCGGTCGTTCGGCTCCAGACTGTAGCGCCTGGAACAGCACGGCCACTCCGGCCGGCGAGAACCAACAGCACTGTTTCCACTGTTGAAATTAATATTGAAAACGTTCATAAACCTGCTAACTATATACTACTCAATCTCTAAGTGTGATAAATCACACTTTACAAGCTCAATTTACTTACGGAGAAATATCTTTGCCATCCGCTACCTATCTTGTCTAATAACCTGTAAACATTCAGCATGTGTGGTAAAGGTAATGATTTGCATTTACGTAGCCTCAGCAGCAGGAAATCTCGGAGTAACTGCGTCAGCGCTGACTTACATTGTGGCTGCAAACCTTTTACCATTTAACAAATTCTAGTAGGCAACGAATACGCAACGTCACATTGAATCAAGTGTAGCAGGAATGTAATAAACAGATTACCCCCGAAAGTAAGTAAGAATTCTGATATGAAGACAAATATACGTGGCGGGAATTAGCAGTTGCAGAAAAGAAAGTGTGAATTAGTGAATCAGCAACGTGGAAATGCACTAGACAAACAGCGCCATTAACCAGTAGTTTGTTCATAAAACTTCCTTGTGGTTTCGCTCACCAAACATCGAGTCGCAGTATCTCGCATTCTTTCCGAATAACAACTCAGAGTCATCAATGAAAAAAATTACAGATCCCCAGAAAACGTCGTTGTGAATGGAAAAAGCTGCTTGCGAGTCACATGAATTCACAGATGCCTAGCACAGAGTCAAATCAAATGAAATGTGAGCAAAGACCCGATATTCGTCATGTGAAATCTGATCTTTTTAAAAAAAATCATGGAAAAGATTCGATTTTGCAAAATCTGCCTACTATTGTGGTCCCCAATCACATGAAAGCTGTTTCAAGGCTTGCGGCTTACTGTGGCCTCACCATTGTTTGGAGGTTTGCTGGTCGAATGTGTGCACATTCCCACTAAACAAATGTCTACCAATCTGATTGATACAGCAGGCTACTCCGAGCATCGGACAACTAAGAAATGTGTAAGTCCAGCAGAGCGTGATGGAACAGAAACGAATTCAGCTGAAGTCTATATCAGGACCAACGGCAATCACGGAGGTGCATATTAACGCTAGTCAATGGGATGATACTTCCCCATAACTAATGAGAGGTGAGAAGAGAGGCAATGTCCTTCTAGGGCCGAAATTCATACCATTGTCTTGTTTGCATGGTTTTTGGTGTAGTAGTGAATTTCTATAGAAATATTTTGTGATTATGGCAGCTAAGACTATAAACGGGACTGGTTTAAGAGATTTAATTATGCACGGAAATGTAGTCTGTTGCTACCTATCACGTGGACGGATTGCAGGGACACGAAAATGTATCAAATGTGGCAGGAGAAATAGATCTTGAAGAGTCTAAGGTCCGCCACTTTTCCAAGTGTTCCATCAAAGAATTGTGGTATTCTGTAAGCAAGCTGAAAATCAGTACGCTTTTGCAATTTACGTACTAACGGTAAAAAGTGATATTTAGAGAACCCGATTTGGCCAAGCAAACTGTAGTGGACTGGCGACAGTTTTGAGAGACGTTTAGATGGAAATCTCGCTGTGACCAAACGAGAAACTTGGTGGCGAAGAGCAAATTGTAGAGGCCGACGAATCTTATTTCGTGAGGGAGAAGTTTGGCAGAGTGAATAAAAAACAGGGAGGTGAGTGTTTCATGTTATCCAGCGAGATATACAGTACACATGTGGTTTTTTTTTTCGTGTTGTGCCTAGGCGTTCAAAAGCTGTGTTCTGGAAAAAGAAAATATTTTGCCGGGGCCAAAGGTTATATCAGACTATGTCTCCACCTACAAATGTTTAAAAAACGGAGGTTGCAGCGCCTTACAATCAATCACGAAACGTTGTCTCGAAACCTGGCAGAAAATCCAAAGAGATTCTGGTAATATGTGAAGTATGCTAGCGGCAAGAAACAATCAATGCCTTCTCTGCGCGATAGCAACGGAGATACTAAACACACTTTTCCGAAATGCCTTCACAGAAGAAGACGAAGTAAATACTCCAGAATTCGAATCCAGAACAGCTGCCAACATGAGTAATATAGAAGTAAATATCCTCGGAGTAGTGACGCAACTTAAATCAATAAAAGTAAGTCTTCTGGTCCAGACTGTATACAATTTAGGCTCCTATTGGAGTATGCTGATGCATTAGCTCCATACTTAACAATCATATACAACCGTTCGCTCGACGAAAGATCCGTACCCAAAGACTGGAAAGTTGCACAGGTCACATCAATATTCAAGAAAGGCAGTATGAGTAATCCACTAAATTACAGGCCCATATCATTAACGTCGATATGTATCAGGATTTTCGAACATGTATTGTGTTCGAACATTATGAATTACCGCGAAGAAAACTGTCTATTGACACACAGTCAACATGGGTTTAGAAAACACCGTTGCTGTGAAACACAGTGAAGTGTTGAGTGCTATTGACAAGGGATTTCAAAAAAATGGTTCAAATGGCTCTGAGCACTATGGGACTCAACATCTGTGGTCATAAGTCCCCTAGAACTTAGAACTACTTAAACCTAACTAACCTAAGGACATCACACACATCCATGCCCGAGGCAGGATTCGAACCTGCGACCGTAGCGGTCACGCGGTTCCAGACTGAAGCGCCTTTAACCGCACGGCCACACCGACCGGCAAGGGATTTCAGATCGATTCCGTATTTATGGATTTCCGGAAGGCTTTTGACACTGTACCGCACAAGCGGCTCGTAGTGAAATTGCGTGCTTATGGAATATTGTCTCAGTTATGTGACTGGATTTGTGATTTCCTGCCAGAGAGGTCACAGTTCGTAGTAATTGACGGAAAGACATCGAGTAAAACAGAAGTGATTTCAGGCGTTCCCCAAAGTAGTGTTAAACGCCCTTTGCTGTTCCTTACGTATATAAACGATTTGAGAGACAAACTGAGCAGCTGTCTTCGGTTGTTTGCAGATGACGCTGTCGTTTATCGCCTAATAAAGTCATCAGAAGATCAAAACAAACTCCAAAACGGTTTAGAAAAAATATCTGAATGGTGCGAAAAGTGGCAGTTGACCCTGAATAACGAAAAGTGTGAGGTCATCCACATGAGTGCTAAAAGGAACTCGTTAAACTTCGGTTACACGATAAATCAGTCTACTCTAAATGCCAGAAATTCAACTAAATACCTAGTTATTACAATTAGGAACAACTTAAATTGGAAGGTTCAAATGGCTCTGAGCACTATGGGACTCAACATCTTAGGTCATAAGTTCCCTAGAACATAGAACTACGTAAACCTAACTAACCTAAGGACATCACACACACCCATGCCCGAGGCAGGATTCGAACCTGCGACCGTAGCAGTCCCGCGGTTCCGGACTGCAGCGCCAGAACCGCACGGCCACCGCGGCCGGCTAAATTGGAAGGAACACACAGAAAATGTTGTGGGGAAGGCTAACCAAAGACTGCGTTTTATTGGCAGGACACTTAGAAAATGTACCAGACCTACTAAGGAGACTGCCTACACTACGCTTGTCCGTCCTCTTTTAGAATACCGCTGCGCGGTGTGGGATCCTTACCAGATAGGACTGACGGAGTACATCGAAAAAGTTCAAAGAAAGGCAGCACGTTTTGTATTATCGCGAAATATGGGAGAGAGTGTCACAGAAATGATACAGGATTTGGGCTGGAAGTCGTTAACAGAAAGGCGTTTTTCGTTGCAACGGAATCTTCACACGAAATTCCAATCACCAACTTTCTCCTCCGAATGCGAAAATATTTTCTTGACACAGACCTACATAGGGAGGAACGATCACCACGATAAAATAAGGGAAATCAGAGCTCGTACGGAAAGGTATAGGTGTTCATTCTCTCGGAGCGCTATACGAAATAAGAACAATAGAGAATTGTGAAGGTGGTTCGATGAATCCTGTGCCAGGCACTTATATGTGATTTGCAGAGTATCCATGTAGGTGAACTTTCAAGGATCCGGAGACAAGTGTCCATACCCATACCATAGAGAACACGTAGGCTGCCAGTAAACGGTCCCTGCATGGTACAAGATATTGCAATACTTTCTTTGCTAGCTACCCCATCGAATATGTGTGGAGGAAACCAAATCCACGTGAGTTTCTGCGGGCTGCTGCATTGATCTACAATCCAAACGAACAAATTATTTTCATCATGGCAGCGACAACAGCAATCGTTACGAAATTGTCTCGAATGAAAAACAGCCAGCAATTGCACTAAATTATGTTTATTTTAAACCTTGACCATGGTTTCTGCTATAATACGGTACCATATGTAATTTTAGTTATGTTCGAAAGAGGCTTATGTTTTTTGAAGTTATTTTATTGATCCTGACGCAGCCGCTGCGCTAAGACATTTTTCATTTATTAATGTGACTTCTGAAGAAGGCTATATTATTATAGCAGAAACCATGGTCAAGGTTTAAAATTAACATAATTTAGTGCAACTGTGGGCTGTTTTTCATTCGAGACAAACGAACAAAATTTCTTGCAGTTTCACTTTTTCTTTCATTTCACTGCTAACTGGTGCACCTAATACGAGCAGCAGTTGTATTAACATTATTAGTTGGCTACTTTCTTCGATTAACGTCGGTATCAGCAAGGTTGTTTTTAAGTGTGGATGTGAAAGGGTACTTGTGAGTTTCCAAATCCTACAAATCAGAGCTAAAAACACTTGTTTGGGGTGAGAGTTTTAAAGGTAGCTTGGCCCGGGATCTACCTTCCATTGGAAAGTAACATTTTGGCTGCCGTTTGGTGAGGCCAACGATTGTGAAAGGATAAAAATCTCTTTGTGGTATGATGTTTCTCCAATTAAATTTCAGACTGACTTCAAAAATCAAGATCAATAAACCTCTGTTAGTTGACAAAAATATGTGACTACTTTCTGCGATAAACGTCGGTATCAGCAAGGTTGTTTTTAAGTTTGGATGTGAAAGGGTACTTGTGAGTTTCGAAAGCCAAAAAATCAGAACTAAAAACGCTTGTTTGGGGTGAGAGTTTGAAAGGTAGCTTGGCCCAGGGTCTACCTTCCATTGGAAAGTAGCATTTTGGCTGCCATTTGGTGAGGCCAGCGATTGTGAAAGCAAAAAGGTCTCTTTGTGGTATGCTGTTTTTCCAATTAAATAATAAAATTTTCGTAAAGTGTCAATCGTTGTTTCAGACTGGCTTCAAAAATCAAGATGAATAAACCTCTAGCTGTTAACTTTTAGTTTCAACTTCAGTAACATAGTCAATAATTAATACTGAAATTTGTCAGCGAATCCCAAGCCTGCCGCAGAGGAATTTTAATATACTTTATTTCCCATACGTTTATTATAGGCCTGCATACAACTTATTTAGCATCTGTAGTAACACCGATTGCGTGAGCAATACATTTATATTAGACTCTATCCTGTTCGCAAAAACGTTGTTAGTGCCTACGTTAGTCCTGACCAGGTCTCAAGTTGGGCTTTAGGTAAAAATCCAGTAAGAAAATGTTTAGAAATTGTACTGCTCAGCTTCTCTGCTGTTCTGAAAATGAAACTACTTAATCTAAATCGCTGCTGCTTGTGAGCTATTTGCACGGTTAATTTAAATTCATATTTGCCGCGCAACGGCGGTGGCTGCAACTCGTCAGCGATGATGCTCGAACAGCTCAAAGTAGTAAATACTGAAAAATCTTAATGAATTTGACATGGAAGTGAATTTACAGTACTTAAATAATTCCAACAAATGCTCTGTAATCATATATTGAAATATTTAACAGATTTACACACACACACACACACACACACACACACACACACACATACACACACAAATGCGCGCTCGTGGCCGCGCCTGATTACTCAAACAGATACAGTTCGACCGTTAACATCGAAAGCAAACAGAAAATAGAGTGAATTCTATAATGGCGCCCTCTTTCTTAACAGCGAAAAATTAACATGACCTCAGATATCATTATAATATAACTCTAAGATAGATATTTTTTAACATATAGTTATTCTTTGAAGATTGCGTTTCTTACAAAAATAATTTTAGTAAAATCAAGTACATTTTCAACACACAAGGATTCCTAGGGTTATGTGAATGTTTGTTAGCATAAGGTTTACATTACTGTTCATTATTCGTCGTTCGTAAGGGCATGTTATAGTGGTGAGAGGCTAATCTGTAGCTTAGGCCGAGGTCTATGTTAGATTGGAAGGTAACAGTTTGGTTGTGAAGCCAGCGAATCTGAAAACAAAAATACTGCTTGTGGTGACAGATCTGCAGGGCTAGTTTAGGTTTGAAACTTACATTCCACTAAAAAATATTACTTGGATAATATTACTTTTAAGAAATGTTTCATTGTTGGTGTTTCGAGCATATCACGAATTACGACATTGTGCTGTCGTTGGAACGTATTATGGAGCATACATTCCTTACTGCAAGTGAACGAAGCGAATTGCGTTATTTATATTCGTTGTCACATTTATCTGAATCCTACTTTCCGAAAATGTTACGAATGAGTAAGCTGCGCTTACGTAGGACCTAATAGAATATTTTAATTTTCTGGCAGTGAAACGTGCATCAATTATAACAACAACCTTCCTTGTGACAAATATTCCACTACGGTACTTTTTCCGAACATGTCACGAATTACGATGGTGTGTTTAGGTTGCGTTCTAATAGCACAGCAGAAATTGTTGCGTGTGAAACGAGCAGCAACCACTTTGATAATCTTCGTTGTCACAAATATTTCATTGGATTTTTCCAAATACATTACGAACTACGGAGATAGGGTTAGCTTTGGGGCTAGAAGGACATTTTAAATTAATATGAGCGAAACGAGCAGCAATTACGTTTATAATCTTCATTGTCCAGTATGTTTGAGTGTTTATTCGAATATATAATGGGTTACGGCGGTGTCCTTAGGTTTGCAGACAGTAATACAGTTTAAACAGCTGCGACTCGAACGAGGAACAATTAAATTACAATCCTCGTTCACTGAAATATTTCACTCTTTCTTCGAAATGCATTACTTCGAAAATCGTCGTCTGCCTGTTGCTCTGTCATTGGTCGCGTACCACAAACAACTGACACGTTTTGTTGACATCATACCTCACGGCAAGTGCTGGCAACTTTCCAGCACGAGGCACGTAAGTACACCACTAACCCTATTCTGGATTTTTACTAACGAATTCTGTCACATAACTTTCTCTTTGGCCGAAGCTGTGCAACGTTCTTTGCTTGCAGTAAGACAGGTTCGCACTCTCTCATTTTGACAAAGATACTTCGCTCTCTCAACAAAAGCAGCGTGAGCGTGGAGGTATGATAAGGTTTGGTTGGTTTGGGGGATTAAAGGGACCAGACTGCTACGGTCATCGGACCCTGGTATGATAAGGGCAGATGGCGTTACACACTTACCCTGTACGTTGGTTTGAAGCCTGCGTCACCTTACTGGATGCCTCAAAACACTAACAGACTACTGTTTACAAGTGCTCCTTGTTCGTAATTGCCGGCCGAGGTGGCCGAGCGGTTCTAGGCGCTACAGTCTGGAATCGCGCGACCGCTATGGTCGCAGGTTCGAATCCTGCCTCGGGCGTGGATGTGTGTGATGTCCTTAGGTTAGTTAGGTTTAAGTCGTTCTAAGTTCTAGGGGACTGATGACCTCAGAAGTTAAGTCCCATAGTGCTCAGAGCCATTTGAACCATTTGTTCGTAATTTCCGCCGTCTGCACGCAGCGATTGTTTTAAATAGCCAATGTTACAGTGCTTTCGTGAATAACAGTGTCGGGGAGTCATTTTCAGACGTTTTTCTGGTCTCAAATGAATATTTGCTCCAGTAAATCGTCGCTAATGTAACTTCGTTCTTGTTGTACATTTCTAAGAAACAAGAAGAAAATGGCTCTGAGCACTATGCGACTTAACTTCTGAGGTCATCAGTCGCCTAGAACTTAGAGCTAATTAAACCCAACTAACCTAAGGACAGCACACACATCCAGGCCCGAGGCAGGATTCGAACCTGCGACCGTAGCAGTCCCGCGGTTCCGGACTGCGCGCCTAGAACCACTAGACCACCGCGGCCGGCAAACAAGAAGATCCACCATTCTTTAATATGGACTGATGGAACCAATGGTCAGTATATGTCCTTTTCCAGAAAAGAGTAAGAACATATTTTGCCTTTATTGGTCGGTTTCCAAACTTCCCTTCTCATAGCGTTCACCCAGAGAGCGTTTGGAGTTGGAATGAGAGGAAATCTGAAAAATAGTCACAGCAACCTAAATTCATGTACATAAAAGAAAATACCACTTGAACGAATCCAATTACGAAAGAAATGTGATTCCTTTACACTTTAGATTATATGGCTCTGAGCACTATGGGACTTAACATCTGAGGTCATCAGTCCCCTAGAACTTAGAACTACTTAAACCTAACTAATCTAAGGACATCACACACATCCATGCCCGAGGCAGGATTCAAACCTGCGACCGTAGCGGTCACGCGGTTCCAGACTGAAGCGCCTAGAACCGCTCGGCCACTCTGGCCGGCTTTAGATTATAATCAGAATGTTTAGTTCGCACATGAATGATACACTACTGGCCATTAAAATTGCTGCACCATGAAGATGACCTGCTATAGACGCGAAATTCAACTGAAAGGAAGAAGATGCTGTGATATGCAAATGATTAGCTTTTCAGAGCATTCCCACAAGGTTGGCGCCGTTGGATACACCTACAACGTGCTGACATGAGGAGAGTTTCCAACCGATTTCTCATACACAGAACAGCAGTTGACAGGTGTTGTCTGGTGAAACATTGTTGTGATGCCTCGTGTAAGGAGGAGAAATGCGTACCATCACGTTTCAGACTTTGATAAAGGTCAGATTGTAGCCTATCGCGATTGCGGTTTATCGTATCGCGACATTGCTGCTCGCGTTGGTCGAGATCCAATGACTGTTAGGAAATATGGAATTGGTGGGTTCAGGAGGGTAATACGGAGCGCCGTGCTGGATCCCAACGGCCTCACGGTATCACTAGCAGTCGAGATGACAGGCATCTTATCCGCATGGCTGTAACGGATCGTGCAGCCACGTCTCGATCGCCGAGTCAACAGATGGAGACGTTTGCAGGACAACAACAACAGTTCGATGACGTTTGCAGCAGCATGGACTTTCAGCTCGGAGACCATGGCTTCGGTTACCCTTGACGCTGCGTCACAGACAGGAGCGCCTGCGATGGTGTACTCCACCACGAACCTGGGTGCACGAATGACAAAACGTCATTTTTTTCGGATGAATCCAGATTCTGTTCACAGCATCATGATGGTCGCATCCGTGTTTGACAACATCGCGGGGAACGCACATTGGAAGCGTGTATTCGTCATCGCCATACTGGCGTATCACCCGGCGTGATGGTATGGGGTGCCAATGGTTACACGTCTCGGTCACCTCTTGTTCGCATTGAAGGCACTTTGAACAGTGGACGTCACATTTCAGATGTGTTACGACCCGTGGCTCTACCCTTCAATTTATTCCTGCGAAACCCTACATTTCAGCAGGATAATGCATGACCGCATGTTGCAGGTCCTGTACGGGCCTTTCTGGATACAGAGAAAATGTTCGACTACTGCCCTGGCCAGAACATTCTCCAGATGTCTCACCAGCTGAAAACGTCTGGTCAATGGTGGCCGAGCAACTGGCTCGTCACATTATGTCACTCACTAATCTTGATGAACTGTGGTGTTGTGTTGAAGCTGCATGGGCAGCTGTACCTGTACACGCCATCCAAACTCTGTTTGACTTAATGCCCAGGCGTATCAAGGGCGTTATCATGGCCAGAGGTGGTTGTTCTGGGTACTGATTTCTCAGGATCTATGCACCCAAACTGCGTGAAAATGTAATCTTATGTCAGTTCTAGTATAATATATTTGTCCAATGAATACCCGTTTATCATCTGCATTTCTTCTTGGTGTAGCAATTTTAATGGCCAGTAGTGTATTTCTGGTCAAAACTGTTTCACCAGACTGTAGTGTTTGGGGCAACTAAAATGGCGGACGTCGGCTTCATGTATTTGTCTGGGTGACGACTAACCATATTATAGCGTCATCAGCTGGAAACACGTGATTGAATATTTGTGATCAGACAATGACGTATGCTGAGCGTACTGCAATTTTGAGACGCGTGAAAGCCACTCGTTCGAAAACGGCCGTTTTTCACCACGCAGAGCATGACTTGTTTGGTACATCGCAATTAATAGCAATAACTAATACGGGCGACAATATACGACACAGTAGAAACAAAAACATCCCAGAAAACATGGATCTACTAATCCGCCGTTTGGGAGAAAGCATTAGGCATATCCGCCGACAAGAAGAGTAGAAAGAGAGATGTACATAACTGTTGTCGAGTATCTTTGACATGCATATGATGTAGGTCTTAGAACATATTTTGAGCTCAGGCGTAGTGATATTTCTCCAACAATGAACATGGCTTCGGAAAACGCAGGTCGTGCGATATCCAACTTCTACTTTTCTCACGTGACTTCCTGAAAGTCATGGGTCGCGACAGTCAGGTAGCTGCAGCTTTTCTTGAATTCCGAAAAGCATTTCATTCAGTAAAACACCTACGTTTAGTACCAGGTCGGGCGTCAAAGAGATTTGTGACTAGATAAAGGATTGATTTGTAGGAAGGTCGAACACGTTGCCTTCAATGGAGAGTCATTGACAGACGTAAAGGTACCTTCAAGCCTGACCTACAGAAGTGTGTGGGGACTCGTGCTGTTCATGTCCTATGTTTATGACATAGTAGACAATATTAATAGAAATGACAATCATAGTTTGATAAAATTCCAGAGAGGTGCTAAGACGGAAAACTTCCTTACATGGTTAGGTAAGTAAAGTTGTCCTTTTCGCAAAACGAATAACTATGGTAATCTAGCATTACAACATTAGAGAGTCACAACTTGAATTTCTCATCTCATATAAATACGTGAGTGTAACTATTATGACGAATAAATGATGGTTGACCACACAAGATAAGTCGAGTTCAAAGCAGGTGGAAAACTTCGGTTAATGGAAAGATATTAGCGAAATGCAGTCAGTCTACAAAAGAAGTTACATACAAAACTCCAGAATATTGCTCAGTATTGTGGTATCCGTAACAGTTAGGACTATTATGGGATACTGAACGTACACAAACAACGATAGCACGCAGAATGAGATTTTCACTCTGCAGCGAAGCGCACGCTGATATGAAACTTCCTGGCAGGTTAAAACTGTGTGCCGGACCGAGACTCGAACTCGAGACCTTTGCTTATCGCGGGCAAGTGCTCTACCATCTGAGCTACCCAAGCACGAGTCATGACTCGTCCTCACAATTTGAATGGTAGAGCAGTTTCCCGCGAAAGGCAAAGGTCCCTAGTTCGAGCCTCGGTCCGGCACACAGTTTTAATCTGCCATGAAGTTCAAGGATAACACGAGTAGTCAACTGGCAGACGCCAGAAGATAGAAGTAAACTATCCCGCAACAGCGTCAGAACAAAGTTTAAATAGTTTGGAAGGTAACTATGGCAAATGTTATCAGAAATCTGTCATTTCGTATTGTTCTTTCAGCGAACAAAAGATGAGCTTGCTTCCAAAAACTTTTGAAAACAAAACAATTCGACTCGTATTGCAGTTTTCTGGGTTAGACTGTTAACTTGTGATCTACTGGCGTTTAATACTCCTGCATTACACATGGCAAGATTTATTTGAGTAATAGCAAAGAAGCAGTGGAATATGACTGACTAAACCAAAATTATTTTTATAGTCGGAATGAATCATTGTCTTGTGCATTTGGGGAACAATGATTCTCTATGCGGATTACTTTCAGTAAGTCAATAACTGGTTTGACAAACTTTGTGATATTATGGATTTCAGATCCAAAAATTGAGATTATTCACAAGTACTAGGTCAGATACGTTGTGTTCAGAAAGATTGCATGTAATCCAGGTAATAACGCATGTAGTTACTTTAAACACTGAAGTTTTATATGCATTACAATTAATGGTTACATACAGCTACTAGTGACCATAAAGTTACATCAGGTACACAATCAGATTATCAGATTAAAGTCTGAAAGTATCACTCGGATGCAAAAGTAGAAACTCTCTTTTGAAAATTTAGCATTTGCTGAGAAAAACACTGGATGTTGTTGTTGTGGTCTTCAGTCCTGAGACTGGTTTGATGCAGCTCTCCATGCTACTCTATCCTGTGCAAGGTTCTTCATCTCCCAGTACCTGCTGCAACCTACATCCTTCTGAATCTGCTTAGTGTATTCATCTCTTGGCCTCCCTCTACGATTTTTACCCCCCACGCTGCCCTCCAATACTAAATTGGTGATCCCTTGATGCCTCAGAACATGTCCTACCAACCGATCCCTTCTTCTGGTCAAGTTGTGCCACAAACTTCTCCCCAATCCTATTCAATACTTCCTCATTAGTTATGTGATCTACCCATCTAATCTTCAGCATTCTTCTGTAGCACCACATTTCAAAAGCTTCTATTCTCTTCTTGTCCAAACTATTTATCGTCCATGTTTCACTTCCATACATGGCTACACTCCATACAAATACTTTCAGAAATGCCTTCCTGACACTTAAATCTATACTCGATGTTAACAAATTTCTCTTCTTCAGAAATGCTTTCCTTGGCATTGCCAGTCTACTTTTTATACCCTCTCTACTTCGACCATCATCAGTTATTTTGCTCCCCAAATAGCAAAACTCCTTTACTACTTTAAGTGTCTCATTTCCTAATCTAATTCCCTCAGCATCACCCGACTTAATTCTACTACATTCCATTATCCTCGTTTTGCTTTTGTTGATGTTCATCTTATATACTCCTCTCAAGACACTGTCCATTCCATTCAACTGCTCTTCCAAGTCCTTTGCTGTCTCTGACAGAATTACAATATCATCGGCGAACCTCAAAGTTTTTATTTCTTCTAATATTAGACTTGAAAACTTACAATATTATTAGAGGTGGGAGCACCTAATGCAACTTTGTCAAAGATGACCGTTTTCTTGATCCGGGAGTTATAGTTGTCGGAGACCCAATTTGCTTGGGCTGCTGTCTTACAAATGTCTGAAGGCGGCACACTCAACAGTCAACGATATTGTCGCTCAGTACTCCTTCCTCAGGTGCGTTTTCTCAGGGTTGCATTCGGCCGTAGCCGTGACTCCATCTTCATGAATGGTAATGCGCAACAGAACAGCTGGAGTAGCTCCTGGAACGAGAGACTATACCCATCGAGCATGAGCGCGATGCGTTGGGCAGACGTACTGCAGCACTGCCACACGTACACATCACTATCGCTTCAGTGTAATTGTCGTTTAAGAAAAAGGTCATTTCTGCTCGTCTCATTACGTACTTCCTCCCATTTCCTTCTACACTACATTGCAACAATTCTTCCATCGTATGGTCCAAGTTCATCTAGCTATTTTGCTTAACAGTAACACATCCTGCGAGAGTTACTTTCGTCCGTAAGTTCTGCACACCAGTGTTCAATGACCAGCCAGAAGATTCTGACTACCTAGTTAATAGCCGGTATGTCAATCTTTGGCACGGATGACAGCGACGGCGCGACTTGTAATGGAAGCAGTGAGGTCTGGGTACGTCGTTAGAGGAAGCTGGCACCACATACGCACTCACCACTCACCAAATTCCCGTAAGATCTGGGGAGTGGGGCGATGAGCTCTGATGCAACGTCCAGTCACTTTCCTGACTTGTTCAATATGGTTCAGATCTGGTGAGTTGTGTGTGTGTGGGGGGGGGGGGGAGGGGGGGGGGATGGAGGAGGGGGGGGGGGGCAGCACATCAATTGGAACTCTCCACTGTGTTTCTCGAACCACTCCATCACCTCGTGACATGGAGCTTTATGTTCCTCAAAAATGCCACTGCCGTCGGGAAACACTATCGGCCATGAAAGGATGTACCGAGTGATCAAAACGTCAGTACAAATTTCAAAACTGAATAAATCATGGAATAATGTAGATGTTGTTGTTGTTGTGGTCTTCAGTCCTGAGACTGGTTTGATGCAGCTCTCCATGCTACTCTATCCTGTGCAAGCTTCTTCATCTCCCAGTTCCTACTGCAACCTACATCCTTCTGAATCTGCTTAGTGTATTGATCTCTTGGTCTCCCTCTACGATTTTTACCCTCCACGCTACCCTCAAATGCTAAATTTGTGATCCCTTGATGCCTCAAAACATGTCCTACCAACCGATCCCTTCTTCTAGTCAAGTTGTGCCACAAACTTCTCTTCTCCCCAATCATATTCAATACCTCCTCATTAATTATGTGATCTACCCACCTTATCTTCAGCATTCTTCTGTATAATGTAGATAGAGAGGTAAAAATTGACACACATGCTTGGAATTACATGGGGGTTTCTTAGGACCAAAAAAATACAAAAGTTCCAAAATGTCCGACAGATGACGCTTCATCTGATCAGAATAGCAATAATTAGCATAACAAAGTAAGACAAAGCAAAGATGATGTTCTTTGCAGGAAATGCTCAATATGTCCACCATCATTCCTCAACAATAGCTGTAGTCGAGGAATAATGTTGTGAACAGCACTGTAAAGCATCTCCGGAGTTATGGTGAGGCATTGGCGTCGGATGTTGTCTTTCAGCATCCCTAGAGATGTCGGTCGATCACGATACACTTGCGACTTCAGGTAACCCCAAAGCCAATAAGCGCACAGACTGAGGTCTGGGGACCTGGGAGGCCAAGCATGACGAAAGTGGCAGCTGAGCACACGATCATCACCAAACGACGCGCGCAAGAGATATTTCACGTGTCTAGCAGTATGGGGTGGAATGCCATCCTGCATAAACATCGTACGTTCCAGCAGGTGTTTATCAGCCAGGCTGCGGATGATGCGATTCTGTAACATATCGGCGTACCTCTCAACCGTCACGGTAGCAGTCACTGACGTTTTGCCGTCCAGCGCCATCTGTTGGACATTTTGTGAACTTTGTTTTTTTTTCGGTTCTAATAAAACCCCATGTTATTCCAAGCATGTGTGTCAATTTTTACCTCTCTATCTACATTATTCCGTGGTTTATTAAGTTTTCAAATTTGTACTGACTTCTTGATCACCCGGTACGTGGTCTGCAACCAGTGACGACGGACTCGTGCTCTCCTACCGGCATGATGAAGAAGGTATCGGGATTCATCAGACCTTGCAACGCTCTGCCACCGGCGCCAACGTCCAGTGCCAGTGGTCACGTGTCCATTTCAGTCGTAGTTGCTGATTTCGTGGTGTTAATATTGGCACATGCATGAGTCGTCGACTGCGGAGGCCCATCGCTAGGATGGATGCACTGTGTGTTCAGATACACTTGTACTCAGCCCAGTATTTGAAGTGGCCGTGCGGTTAAAGGCGCTGCAGTCTGGAACCGCAAGACCGCTACGGTCGCAGGTTCGAATCCTGCCTCGGGCATGGATGTTTGTGATGTCCTTAGGTTAGTTAGGTTTAACTAGTTCTAAGTTCTAGGGGACTAATGACCTCAGCAGTTGAGTCCCATAGTGCTCAGAGCCATTTGAACCATTCAGCCCAGTATTTATGTCTGGTGGTAGCTCCACCACAGCTTGCCGCCTGTCCTATTTCACCAGCCTGCACAGCCTATGACGTCCGAAATCTGCAGTGAGATGTAGGCGCCCAAACCCACGACGTCTGGACGTGGTTTCACCTTGGATTCACCACGTGTTGAAGACACTCACCCACAGCGCTGCTCGAATATCCGACAAGTCGTGCAGTTTCCTAAATGCTCGTGCGAAGTCTCAGAGCCATTACAGTCTCCCTCGGTCAAACTCAGATAGATCGCACGCCTTCCCCATTCTATAGATGGACAGCACGCTGACTGATATTACACGCACCGTGCATGTGTCTGAGTAGGAGTCATTCCTCGCCAGGTGACTCTGCTATCGCCTGGACGGGTTTATGTTGATAGTAGATCGGTAGTCATTATGTTGTGGCTGACCAGTGTATGACTGCTGTTTCCGAATGAGAAACTGACTCAGTATCATTTCCTTATACACATTTGTATACAACATTACTCCTACCTACTTTGTGGGATTGTGTTGAAACTGTAATCATTTGCCCTTAGAGGCATACTTCATGTTAGTTTGACATTTTTAGCATTCCGCCTCCGCAACGTTACATTTCTAGTAGCCAGCCGCATTATTATCGTAAAAGACAGGAATATCCCTCTAGTTTTTCTTTATCTTGGTGTCTCTATGACATAATCTACACGATCACTAAAGATTCTCTTCACTTGCCCAAATTCCCTGCTACTACTGTCACCCTTTATGTATGACCGTGGAAGCTAAACAGTGACCGGGACACGTTTATCGATACGATGCGAACGGACCCGTCTAGTCGGGCCGTAGCCACAGCTAGGCGGCGTGCACCGACAGTCGCATGGGAAAATCAATTAACCATGAACTGTCATTTTTCAAAATCAGTCCAGCTTCATCACATTCCAACCCATTCTCCTACACGAGCTCCCCCATCCACATGAAGTCTCCTTTTTTTTCTATCCCACATTCCGTCCTGAGCTACTCAGGGCTGTTAGTCCACACACATAAGACGACCTCTAACCGAGCTACAGCTACTCTAACGCCATCGCCGTCAGAATCATTGCAACGCCAACTGCACCACAGTCGTCCACTGTCACATCAAGATCTCCCGTTTCAGTTGGTAAACCCGTACCTGTCTACCATCCTTTTGTATTCTCATATTCAGCTTTATTTTACTCGGTTCGTATACGGCTGATGAGCAGATACTTAACAGCTGCCAGGTCTACACGAACTGGGAATAAACACACAAAACAATGTTCCCACCACAGAACGCTGTCAAGCTAGTACTATTACGTGTCTACAAGGACCATGCAACTAGGCCGGCTTCGAAGATAAACGGTTGGGATGCGTCGATGCCTGCTCTGGTACTAACCATCATGACCACCCTTCACCGACTGTTTAGTTACCCGAACTGGTATCCATTTAGCTTTTGTATTTTGAGACAGCTCGATAGAACAAGCACTTAATCAATGATGTTTGTGCTAGGAAAGCTTTTGTGTAATACTAGAAACGGCTTCGTATGTAGGAGCCACAGGCGACATTTCTGGACCTCAATGAAAAAAAAAAAAAAAAAAAAAAAAACAATACACACCGCTTCCAGCTCCAGACATAACTATCTTACGGCAGAAACTTTTTACTCATGCTAAAGCAGCGAGATTAAGATAATACAGGATGATTCAAAAAGAATACCACAACTTTAGGAATTTAAAACTCTTCAACGACAAAAGGCAGAGCTAAGCACTGTCTGTCGGCGAATTAAGGGAGCTATAAAGTTTCATTTAGTTGTACATTTGTTCGCTTGAGGCGCTGTTGACTAGGCGTCAGCGTCAGTTGATGCTAAGATGGCTACCGCTCAACAGAAAGCTTTTTGTGTTATTGAGTACGGCAGAAGTGAATCGACGACAGTTGTTCAGCGTGCATTTCGAAGGAAGTATGGTGTTAAACCTCCTGATAGGTGGTGTGTTAAACGTTGGTATAAACAGTTTACAGAGAACGGGTGTTTGTGCAAAGGGATAAGTTCCGGACGGCCGAGAACGAGTGATGAAAATGTAGCACGCATCCAGCAAGCATTTGTTCGCAGCCCAGGAAAATCGACTCGCAGAGCTAGCAGAGAGCTGCAAATTCCACAATCAACTGTATGGAGAGTCCTACGAAAAAGGTTAGTTATGAAACCTTATAGTCTGAAATTGGTTCAAGCACTGTCTGCAGCTGATAAGATTAAAAGAATCGATTTCTGTGATTTTATCCTTGCTCAAATGGAAACAGATGAATCTTTCGTTTCAAAGATTGTGTTTAGTGATGAAGCAACTTTCCACACTAACGGGAAAGTCAACCGTCACAATGTCTGTATATGGGGCACTGAGAATCCGCGGGAAACAACTCAGTATGAACGTGACTCGCCTAAGGTGAACGTTTTCTGTGCCATTTCAGCCAATAAAGTTTTTGGTCCCTTTTTCTTCGAAGGTGCTACTGTAACTGGACTACAGTATCTGGAGATGTTAGAGAACTGGCTGTTCCCTCAGCTCTAACAAGAAGCACAACAATTCATATTTCAGCAGGATGGAGCGCCACCACATTGGCACTTATCTGTCCGTAACTACCTGAACGTCATCTACCCGAGGCGATGGATCGGCCGCCAGGCAGCCCGTGACAGAGCACTTCATCACTGGCCTCCAAGAAGCCCTGATCTTACCCCCTGCGATTTTTTCTTATGGGGGTATGTTAAGAGTATGGTGTTTCGGCCACCTCTCCCAGCCACCATTGATGATTTGAAACGAGAAATAATAGCAGCTATCCAAACTGTTACGCCTGATATGCTACAGAGAGTGTGGAACGAGTTGGAGTATCGGGTTGATATTGCTCGAGTGTCTGGAGGGGGCCATATTGAACATCTCTGAACTTGTTTTTGAGTGAAAAAAAACCTTTTTAAATACTCTTTGTAATGATGTATAACAGAAGGTTATATTATGTTTCTTTCATTAAATACACATTTTTAAAGTTGTGGTATTCTTTTTGAATCACCCTGTACATTAAGGTGACAAACGTCACGGGATAGCGATAGGCACGCATAGAGATGGCGGTAGCATAGCGTACACAAGGAGTAAAAGGGCAGTGCAATCATTTGTACTCAGGTGGTTCATGTGAAAGTGTTTGCGACGTGATGTGGCCGCACGTCGGCGGTCAACAACTCTTAACGGGGAATGGTAGTTGGAGCTAGAAGCATTCGCAATTCCAATTCGGAAATACGAGGGGCGTTCAGAAAGTAAGCTCCGATCGGTCGCGAAATGGAAACGACTATGAAAATCCGATAAAGCTTTGCACAGATGTGTTGGGTAGTGTCTATAGTATAACCCCAGTTAGCATCACGTCGCTCTTCTCATTTCTGAGCTCGCCGTGAGTGCGTAAAGATGTCTAGAAAATAGTGTCTGCCGCCAAGTACGAGGGCCTGGTGAGAAATTTCGCCTGAAGCTATGCAGCTAACATTACATAACTGTCGTGCTGTTTCTTCTTCAAGACAATTCTCAGCCGCATTCTGCAGCGGCAATGAAGATGCTCCTGCATCGTTTTCAAATGGAAATGTGAGATTACCCACAATACAGTCCGCAATTGTCTCCCCCTGACTTTCATCTCTGGTCACATGAACCGCTGTCTTTGAAGACAACATTTTGACACAGACAACAAGGTGTAGGCCAGCGTGGAGAATTGGCGGAAAGCACTGGCGGCTGCCTTCTATGATGAGGCTATTGAAAAGTAGGTACAACGCTATGACAAAAGTCTAAGTCAGAACGGCGACTACGTAGAGAAGTAGCTGAAAGGTGTAGCTAATTGTTACAAGTAATACATTTCTGATGTTCACTGTGGTTTCAATTTGGCAATCAATCGGAGCTTACTTTCTGAACAGGCCTCGTAGTTAGGGAATTCAGTATTCCGAGATCCACGGTGTCAAGAGTGTGCCGAGAGTAACAAATTTCAGGCACTACCTCTCACCACGGACAACGTAGCGGCCGACGGCCTTCACAGCAGGGGCGTTTTGTAGAGTTGTTAGTGCTGACAGACAAGCAATACTGCTTGAAGTAACCGCAGGAATCAATGTGGGACGTACGACGAACATATCCGTTAGAACGAAGCGACAAAATTTGGCGTTAGTGGGCTATGGCTGCAGACAACCGGCGCGGATGCCTTTTCTAACAGAACGACATCGCATGCAGGATTTCTCCTGAGATCGTGACAATATCGATTGGACCCTAGGCGACTGAGTAACCGTGGCCCGGTCAGACAACCTCCGATTTCAGTTGGTAAGAGCTCATTTTAGGCTTCAAGCGTGGCGCAGACCCTAGGTAGCCATGGACCCAAGTTGTCAACAAGACTCTGCGCAAGCTGGTGGTGGCTCCATAATGGTGTGGGTTGTGTTTACCTGGAATCGACTGAGTCCTCTGGTCCAACTGAACCGATCACTGACTGGAAATGGTTATGTTCGGCTGCTTGGAGACCATTTCGACTTGATGTTCCCAAACTACGATGGAATTTTTGTGGATGACAATTTGGGCTGTCACGAGGTCACAACTGTTGGCAAATGGTTTGAAGAACATTCTGAAAAGTTCGAGCGAATCGTTTGGCCACTCAGATCGTCCGTCACGAATCGAACAGTTATGGGACATAATCTGGAGGTGGATTCGAACACAAAATCCTTCACTGGCAACACTTTAGCAATTATGGACAGCTATAGGTGCGGCATGACTCAACATTGAGTCCATGTCACGTCGAGCTGCTACATCACACCGGGCGAAAGGAGGTCCTACACGATATTAGAAGGTATCCCATGGCTTTTGTTACCGTTGTGTGCAACTTGGACTAGTTTACTAAAATATAAGAAATCCAGTTGTTAAACTGTTTTGAGCAGATAAGTAGTAGGTAATAATAATAATAACGATAATAATAGTAATAATATTGAGAATAACGAGAATGATAATAATAATCAACGCTAGCAGCCGACTGTACGAGCTTCCCACGATTTTACTTTCGAATAATATTTTTAAAAAGGCAAAAAAATAGAGATTCGTTTTGCGGACCCATTAACGAGTGACTGATCGCAGCAATACGTCGCTATGTCGTGCGATCTGCTAACAGACCCACCGTACAGGAAAATTACAGAACGCTGCAATCGATCACTGATCTTTTGGAATTCCCGCGCAATCTGATGAATCACATGCGCATGGATGCTCGGCTGCAACGCGTTCGTCTAGATATTACACATACTTGTGCAGTTTTGTTCTACTCGCTCTAGGATTAAAGTCTTTATGTTAGAATGTCGAACCTGGAGTTATCACTTAGACTGCGAAGTAAAACAAATATAAAAACATGACCACCGACAAATTTTGCAGTGATTAGTATTTTGTAGCTTGTGCTATAGACGTAGAAATTCATGAGTAGCTCACAACAACACTCTCGATATACTGGGCTCCATCTAGTTAAACAACTACACGCATTATTAATGTTTTTAATTTCGAAACAGAATAATGACGTAGACCATAATATTAAATTGACATGTTAATTTAAATATTCAGGATATTCTTACTGCGCAACTAGTCAGGGGACAACCGACTGGTTTCACAGCCGACTGGCCAGTCGGCTGTCTTATCGTTCGCCGGCCGCTGGTGGCCGAGCGGTTCTGGAGCTACAGTCTGGAACCGCGCGACCGCTACGGTCGCAGGTTCGAATCCTGCCTCTGGCATGGATGTGTGTGTTGTCCTTAGGTTAGTTAGGTTTAAGTAGTTCTAAGTTCTAGGGGACTTATGACCTCAGCAGTTGAGTCCCGTAGTGCTCAGAGCCATTTGAACCATTTTTGTTTTATCGTTCTGTCGGTTTTTTTCAGTCGAATGAAATAATCGAATGAAATTGGTCTCGGAGGTAGTGTCAGCTATAGCAATGTATTCACTTAGTCTCCGGGTTTGAGTAGTTTCACTTACATACTTTATCAGTCTTTTCGGTTATGCATGAAAGATGACTAAAGTTGCCAGCAATTTTAGAGACATATAACGTATCTTATTTCAAGTAAAAGCGAAAAAAGGATATCTGTAAAAAAAGCTACGTTTTTTTAAAGATTTACGTATTCAGGTCACAAAGGAATTGCAGACATTAGCTGCCAGTAGGCATTGATTTAGACCAATGGAAATGGTTGAAAATTTGTGCGGGACCAGTATTAGAACCTGGACCTCATGTTTGTTAGACATGTTTTGTCCACTACGCCATCTGGCTGGCAACTGCACGGATTAATCTATCACGTCGCCCGTCAGACTAAAACTATCAACTTGTCCACACACTAATAATGTAGTGCCCCTTGCCGATTAACCTCATTACTCGCGGCACTTCGCCGAATTCCGTAAGAGTTCGATTCTGGTGTGCACCCGCACCGTCGTCGCCTTACTAAAATACGATTTCTTTGCACTTATGGTTTTTCGTTAGTTTCAAAATGTTATTAGCTGTAGCTCCTTTACAAATTAATGTTTAAATAAATGAAGACCTACGTTTGTAATTAATTTTATTGAAGCTTCCCGCTGGTTAGCACCGATCACCGATTATTCTCTTTCGGTAACTGCTGAGGTGACGTCACCAGAAACCATATAAGACACATTTTTCATTTGGTTTGTGTCTCAGTCACTTACTTTAAAATGGTTCAAATGGCTCTGAGCACTATGGGACTTAACTTCTGAGGCCATCAGTCCCCTGGAACTTAGAACTACTTAAACCTAAGTAACCTAAGGACATTACACACATCCATGACGGAGGCAGGATTCGAACCTGCGACCGTAGCGGTCTCACGGTTCCAGACAGTAACGCCTAGAACCGCTCGGCCACTCCAGCCGGCCACTTGCTTTACAAGCATACAGTGTCACTTGTAGGAAGTATTTCTTTTTTCACGAGAAATATTTATCATCTTTCATTAATTTTCTTTGAATTCCCTTAATTAAAATAGTTTCGTAATGTGAATCATCTTTGTACGTACACGATACCGCACTGCATTTATCTTGAGGAAAACTGTTTATCTAGTCACATGGTTTCTTCCGTTCCCACGCCACTGACCGATTGAACGTTTCGATCTAGACAAAAGGTACAAGGTAAACATGGACGAAGAATCGAACTGAAAGCTTCGTACGGGTCCTCAACAAAATGCAACTATCAGAACGACAATAACGGTATTTTGCACAGTACATTTACCTTCCACACAAATAAACAACTGAATAATCGTTTATGTGTCACATTCAAACGATTTTTAGTTAATGGGGATCACCACAGCTTTCCATATAAACGGAATGTAATCAGTTGCTAAAATTTTGCAATATTCCTGTCTTTTTCATATACCCATAAGGGAGCCTTTAAGCTCAACTTTGAGCACCCAACGACACATCAGCCTAATTAGTTATGTGTTGATTGCATCCGGAAGAACTTAAACCACAACAATATATTCATCAGTGTCAAATGGTGAAAAGATTGGTTTCACTCAGAAGAATGGGCGGACATCTCAGTCAACTAAATAATAAAGAATGGTTTCAGTTGAGAGAATGATTGAATGGTTCAAGTGATATAAAAACGACATACTGATTTTAATCGAAAAGAAAGAATGAATAATTCACACAATATGCAATACTCCAAAGATCTGAATCACCTGTCTTCACCCGGTTGCACCGGCGACTAGTTCGACTCAAAAGATTTAATGAATAGTTTAACCGATACGTAAAACTGCAACCGAATGAAATCGATTGTTTTCCGACAGTCGACTGAATTGATTGTTGTTATTCAGTTGCTCCGATCACTACATACAACTGTACTCAAGCCCCCTGTCATTTCACTTAACCTGAGTCTCCCATAAACAATTTTCATGAAGAGTTATGGAAATCATCGATACTGCTTATGATAGCATTTCCATCATATCGCTATTACCAAACCATTGTGTAAATACTTGTAGATAAACTACAAGACTAATGTGCACTAATAAATGAACATGTAGTTCCCAAGACACAAGTTTCATGAAGTTCAGTTCCGGTTTTTTATTAATTTATTTTTTCTCCAGGTATTACGCGAGATGCAAAGATCAGCTCTGAATGCTTTGAACGGAGCAGTTCGTTTTCCAGAGCAGAACTTCACGAGACAATGGTGATCGTAAAACAGGATAAAATTGCTTCGTAAATCCCTGGTGTGTGTGCGCGGCCCAGTGCTAGATATCGCTGCAGACGATATTGCTAGTTGCTCATGTGTGGAGCTCTTAAAGAACAGGCTTAATAGGTATACTCATTCAGACTGTACTATGTAATACTCAATAAACTGGTGTTATTATCTTTGCGACAAGACAGAAGCTTACGCCTAACCTGGCACAGGAAAGGTTTCCAACCCAGCCTGGTTGCCCAACACTCAGTGCAGCCAATTTCATTGAAGTTACACATAACATGACGAAAAATGCGTAAATTGTTACCATTGAGAAGTAGCGTGTTTTACTTATTTCGCATCTTTTTTTTTTTTTTTGTTGCCAAACGAAAGTAATGTGAGCTGTATTATGTCTCCTAAAATAAATGTTTGCTGATTGTTTTTAAATGTTATAAATGTAATCCTAGGAAAACAACACGAAGGGAATATTTATCATAACGTTAATGTCTGTGGAACATGAGAGAAGAAGACAGCTGACGATCACATTAAGTGTATTGCTCGCAAACGCGAACAGAGAAACGTGGCATTTGTGCAAAATGCAAACGAAACACAAAATTTTCCTCTAATTCCATGCAAAACGAGCAGTGTAGATGACCAGAGAGAGTAACTGACGATATATATATTTTGTAGCCTACTTGAATGATGTACAGCCATTTGACTAGTGCAGCTATATTTCAACTAAGCGAATTTTAACGGGAAACGGTGAGCAGTTCCAACACAAATGTGTGAATTGGTTTGGTGTAATTCATTGAAAAGTTTTATGTTTAATAAATCAAGAGTGACAAACTGTGGTGCTCCTAACTGTGTACATTCTAGAAAGTGGTAGCTGGCTGCGTGTATGTCTGCTTTCGTTACAATTCACACCCTTTAACAATCTACACTTCCGTTATTGGTATTTTTACTTTACAGAACTCGTCCTGGAGGTGGATTTCGGAACTGAAATATTACCGAATGTACTCGGTAATTAATGTCCAAAGAAATTCGACTATGTGAACGATTCTAACAATGAAATGCTATTAAATGAAACAACAAGTTTACTGTTACCAGTCACAGTTTTTACTATTTCCACGACGCGTTTCAAAGGTTTAAACCTCCATCATCGGGTGGATTAATATTAGTTAGTATGACATTTGTGTGTGTGTGTGTGTGTGTGTGTGTGTGTGTGTGTGTGTGTGTGTGTGTTGTGTTACGCTTTTTTGGAGGAACTTGTGGCACTGCCTAGTGGAGAAACAAGACACTATTTCAGAACATGGTTTTGGATAACTTCTGACAAAAAATTATGCTGATGTCTAATGGTAAACATAAAATAAGTAAACTAGAGTACCTCCAGTGCTCACAGGTTCCTTTCGCTGTCGTAACACATCACATGCATATTGTCACATTTGTAAACAAATATGGCGTCTGGAACCTGCTGGGTGCGAGGTTCATATAGCGGAAGAGAAGACATAATCGCAAAGCGCATAGAATATACATCATAACAACATTCTTACAGAATAATTGTTTTAAGTATTTGGAGGTGTTTGTTTTGAGGTGTCGAATATATGTGTGTGTACTTCAGGTGGCATATAAATCCAGTTTTGACAAGTTAAAACAGCTTAACATTAGTACTCGTTTATACAATCAGGTGAAATGTTAAAAAGGCTCAAACTTCATACTTGTTGATAACAATCAGGTGAAATATTACAGACTTGAAGAACAATATCAACCTGTGAGCACTGTAGGTACTCTAGTTTACTTATTTTGTGTTTACCGTTATACATCAGCTTAATTTTTTGTCAGAAGTTATCCAAAACCATGTTCTGAAATAGTGTCTTGTTTCTCCACTAGGCAGTGCCACAAGTTCCTCCAAAATAGCGTAACACAACACACGCACACACACACACACACACACACACACACACACACACACACACACACACAAATGTCATACTGACTAATGTTAATCCACCCAATGATGGAGGTTTAAACCTTTGAAACGCGTCGTGGAAATAATGAAAACGGTGACTGGTAACAGTAAACTTGTTGTTTCATTTAATGTCAATAACAGTCACGGTAAAGCCTAACCTAAAATGTTAGCATTTAAAATGAAATGCTATGCAAGACATCAGAGATATTTCTATTGCAACGGTCGGCTGCGGCTAGCTTAAGGTAAGACTGGAACATCCCTGGACATTAAAATAAAGTTCACGTTGTTAACACCGATTAAGATTTAGAGCCATTTCTCAAATTTAGACAGATTAAATTCGTTAATCTGTAGTTCATTTAAATAAAACTGTGTTAAAGCCAAGTGTAACTGATATATCAGACGAATTGACAAGGAGTGGTCCCCATCCTTGCGACCAACTTTTCGAAACTATCTATACAGTGATGTAGGCTAAGATCCCAGGCATCAAAGACGTAAGTTTTTCACCCTGTTTGGGTCCTCGTTTGCGAGTAATTTACGAAAAAAATTCGGAATTTTATGTATTACTCAATAGCATTATTAGAGCTGCTACAAATTGTATCGTGTAACGGATAGTATAGAAGCTTCGCAGGAGGATGTGGGCTCGAATCTTGTCTAGTGCAAAAAACTGTTTTATATTTAAATCTTTATCGGAACGACTTTTGATCATCATCTTTATTCCATTAATTAGTTTAAATGATTTTTTTTTATTTCTATTCCTTTGTTACGTCACGTTAATCACTGTATGCACTTTTTCATTTGTATCATACTTCCTTTATATCATTCTCTTTCCATTCGGAATTTTTGTGAATATGAAGTTAATTATATTTATCTATTATAAAATTATATTATTTGTAAATTCCCATCAATATGTTAAAAAACAAAAGATGAAATAATCTATTTATATCTGTGCAATGTTGGAGAACATGTATTTTTGTTACCAGATGTGCAATTTTATTTACGTGGCAATTCTCGTACAAACATTTAAAACATAACCTAAATACCTATTGCAGTATGGACGAAACAAGCAGATGAAAATTTAAATGAAAGACGGATTTATAATTAAAACGAAGTTGAAGCAATATGAGTAACAGATAAAATGAACACAATGATGTGGAAGAGAAAACAGGTTAACAAAGCAACAGAAATTAAATGGAAATTAATACATAAAAATAATTAAAAACACATGAATAAGGATTTCAGGTGGAGAAAGAATAATAGGAAAAAAATTAGAGCAAACAAAGACGTCGATATTATGATTAATATTATGTGAAAAAGAATGAAATTAAAAAACTACATTTAAATGAATTAACTGAAGAAAAATGATGATGAAAGCCGTTTCGATGAAGATTTGAAAATAAAAATAATATTTTCGCCCCACTACTCAACCAAACCGCTCACTGCAGCCCGCGTGGCTAGCCGCGTGGTCCAACCCGCTGCTTACCGGGCGGGAAGGCGTACCGGTCGCCGGCACGAATCCGCCTGGCGGATTAGTGTCGAGGTCCGGTGTGCCGGCCAACATGTGGATGGTTTTTAAGGCGATTTTACATCTTCCTCGGCGAATGCGGGCTTGCTCCCCTTATTCCGCCTCAGTTACACTATGTCGGCGATTGCTGTGCAAACACTGTTTCCACGCACGTGTACACCATAATTATTCTATCACACAAACATTTGGGTTTACTCTCGTCTGGTATGAGACGTTCTGGGGAGGTTGTCCACTGGTGGGGGCCGAACCGCACAATAACCGTGGTAACTCTGCGTTTGGTGTGGGGCGGTGGTGGGGTGGGTGGATCTCTGTGTCCTGTTGTGGTGTTGTGAACCACTGAGGGCTACGGCGGGACGAAGCCTCTCCGTCGCTTCTAGGTCCCCGGCTCAGTACACAATACACTTACTTTTCTTAATGCTGTTGAGTGTCGTACGAAATTCCTAATTTCTTTTTCGTCTGTTACTTGCAAACGAGGGCTCATCAAAGTGGAAGACTACAGTGTGTGATACATGGCATCTTCGCCTACATCGCCGTATAGATAGTTTCAAACAGTCGATCGCACTGTGAGATGTAACAGAAGACCAAGTGTGGAGTTTTCTGAAACTCGCGCTCGCAGGCCCATCATATAAAGTAGTCGGATAGACAATGAGAATCTTACCAGCGCTCAGAACTGTTGATGCCGTGAAGGCTGTATACTTTACAGCTGAACATTTCTGTTTTTAAGATCGTGTGTACTTTATACTCATGTTCAGTTGCATTAATTACCCGTTATATCATCTTGCGTACTTCTTTCCGAGTCAGTGTTGAGCCCTGATTATTTATCAGTGCTGTCTTGGCTCGTGAACTAAAAGTAAACGTCCTACCGATATTGCTCTTGTAGTGTGTTGTGGGATAAATAAGAGTGATATTTATAGTAAAGTGGATAAATACTACGATCTGCCAGTTTGGTAACTGTGTCGATACTCTTGTTCGTAGTACACGACTCATTTATATCTGACTGAATGTAGTACACGATGATACAATCAACCTTCACACATAAATTGAAATAGCGTCTCTGATTATTTACTATTTTATTTGATTATCATTGTTACTGGACATTGTCTACACAGAATAGACCGCATCTTGAACAAAATTAAACTAGTCATTTATCCTTTGCTACGGTAAGATAGGGCGGATCATTTGTCCATCTCATGACGCTGTTTAGAGTTCTCTATATAAATAAGAATTATCCTTTTTTATAGCCTCCTCTACTAGACACTTTATTTCTCTATAGCTAAAACATCAATACAATAGCACACACCACTATACTGATACCATAATACATCCTCCTCCAGCGTCCACCACCTTCTATGTGCAGTACTCCTAGAACGCTCTTGAAGCAGACAATAATTAATATGACAAATGTGTCTCTTTCGTGTAGGGGAAACTGAGTTTCAGTGGTACTGTTGAATTTTCATCAAACCATTGCTATTAACAAAAACTTGTCACTTACGTATTGTGAATCTACGTGTTGTAAGGAATCACATCAAATATTTTTAAGAGCAAAGGAAAGTAACATATACGAACCATATTCATATTTCTGAAGACTTATATAATAAGGAATTTTCCCTATCCAGAGAGGTAATGTGGCCAGTGCCTGGCTACTTTTCCGTATGGGTTATTATAGAAAAAACGATATGTTCCACTCAGCCAACTGGAATGCTAGTCTCCTTAGGTCATTCGCTATATATCCATAAAATACCTTTTCCATTTTAAAAATGTAACTAAGAATTTCTGTTTCTTTGTCTTCATTAAACAGACTTCTTAAGCTGCCCATAATATTTTCAGTTTGTTACATGGATAATTAAATTGATTTGCTGTTGCAGAAAAAGGTATCTTATCATTCTTCACAGACATACAGCATATACATATATCTGTGGAGTGAGCATAGCGTACTGCGCACGTTATCAGCATGAAACTAGGCTAGTCACGTGATTTTAGGTCGACACTTTTTTTCTACAATTTTTAATATTAACTAAACTTGCATACTACCCGTACTCGCAGTGTTTTACATACGTTCTGCACTTTTAAGTTTTATTAAAAGCTATGGTGTAATGTTGTCGTTGTTACGGATGTAAAGAGAAGTATGTGAAAGCAGAACTAGTTGCTTTTAGTAAGTGTGTACAACAAATGCATACAATTTCGAGACACGGTATTATAAAGTCCTATATTGTAGAGATAATTTCTGCGATTTTTGGCCATGTGTTAACGGTACAAATGCTAGACAAATTTGCAAGTGTGCTTGAGTAAACTGCCAGTCAGTGTATACATGTTGGTGCTATCTTAATATGCAGATATAATTTAGATACAAAACTGTCTCACTAATTTTTCTCAATTTTTCCCTGTTCTCAAACTCTTGTATGTATCTGAGTATTTATCCATGATACAGTTTCTTATACTGTGTCATTGTAAAGTAATTAACTAGAAGAGACTCGAGAATATGAGTAAGTGCAACAGAAAACGAAAAAAATGTTGGCTGTCAGTTCTTCAATTATTCAAGAATTCGAGCACTTATATTTTTTTTGTGTATAGTGTATGACTATTTTTCTGATCTGATGGTGAAAAAATGCTAAATATATTTTACTTGTTTGTAAAAAGAAAAAGAGGAAAACTAAACAAAACTTTAAAATAATAATTTAAAACTAGGTGACACAAATCGCTTACGGTATTTACTGTAGCAATTTCAAAATTCCCAATACTCTGTCTTTTCGTGACACTTCGATTCCGTGTGTAGTGTCATTGTAACGTAATTAATTAGAACAGAAGTTCGACAACATGAAAAAGAGCAATGGAAAACACAAAAGAATTTTGTTGTGTGTCACTTATTATCCAGTTACCGAAATATTACAAACGAAGTGGAATCTGAGATATTTTTAAGATGTCTGTAAAAAGCGTATACAAAGTTTCACTGTACTTGTGAAGGCGATCTATCTGTAGCAGCTAAGTAATAATACTCAAAATACGCTAAGGGCTGTACGGGCTAAAATACACCAATCCGAAATCACATGACTTGGTCTGCAGGAGATGTAGCGGACAGAATTCTCGTTCTGAGCATCCGAATGACCACTCCATAGGTATTTGTGCTCAATGTTCACAGGCTTTATCTAATTGCATGATTTTTTGTCATGAGAGGTTTCGTGGGCGTTTAATGGAAATTTGTCAAGGTGTGAAATAGCTAACTGTGTCGTGGCGACATGGCAAGATTAAGTGCTCAACGGTGATTGGGAAGATCAGGGAAGGGGAGTCTGACTGGGTAGGTGGGAATCTCGCTGCAGATTTTCTTTGGATGTGTAACCTGTACATACGTGCTGAAAGTGGGTGAACAGGAAAGTACATTGTAGAGCTGAAAAGCATTTGTGTCGAGGAAGTTAGGCAGACGAGGAAATCAAGATGTAATGCATGAAGTTCAAGGATCTGCAGGGATGATAGACATTAGAAATAACGGGAACCCTGGCAGCACGTAAATTCTAGAGAGTGAAACACATATCTCGTAAATGTGAACGATGGCAGAATTATATATTGCGCCGTTAGTAGTCCCCTCAATTGTGAGATTTTTATTGTGTGACTGAGAGATATGTGTAATATACTAATCAACGCTAGAAAATATTTACGTTTTTTGGACAGCTGAATAGGATGCTTGGAAATATTTTGGTACGAATAATGGGAGTGAAAGTTGCGTTTTGCTCATCTCTTCATCATTACCTTCACAATAAAGTAAATTGTTTGAGATGGAGTCTTAGGGATCGCTGGGATTTCTCTAGGCAGTGAAGTAGGGTTAGCTGAAATAAAAAACACTGACATTTTCAATTTAAATACTTTTTATTTATCTAGGTAAGAGAGCATATTGCACCAAAGATTTATCACAATAGTTTGGCATATAAAAATAATGACTGCCACGAAAAGTAAACTTACATACGATTAGTGAATGATTGTTAAGTGCATTTGTGGTGTGCTGTGCGAATCTCTAACGTGCGGTCTTCTTCCCAAGAGCACCTTGTTCCATGTCCGGCTTTAAAAATGTCGCCAGTGGAGCAAAATAGAGAGTACTACGTGGTGAGATTCCTTTACTACGGTCGTGCGTTGTCCGCTCTTGTGGTACACTGTACCGCATAGTCGAACAACTACGTCTTCTTTACTGTTACCGTGAACTACCACTAGCTAATACAGATGCATACTGTCTTGTCTACTGAGATCTACTAGACAAAGCATTAAGGTTTTCCTTTCTTCAAATTCCGCCAGCAGCGTTTTGCAGTACTGTCGGCTCCCCTCCGGTTGTTTCTATTAATACTTTGCAAAGGATACTTGTAAAATAGGACGTGCTACGTGCGTAATGTTGATGTTACATTGCGAGGAACTGCTATTCGATTGCTGATATAATTACGAGGGAAAAAAATCAGTAACGTTCGTGGTCCCATTTGTGCGAATTTCGCAGTACCAGGCTTAGGAACTCAGGCGGCACAAAGAAGAGCGTAATAACGACCGGGCTCGATGCAGAACTGTCTCGAAAAGTTATGCTGGAAATGTGTTTAACTTGATGTCAACCAACAAAGGATCTGACGCAGGAAGCAGCACATATTGGAAACGATTTTATTTGTTTGTGCTTTACGTCATTGTATTAAATGACATACGTATTTTAGTGTCGAACTTAGGCTCTTTGAGGAAAAACGTACGGCACAAGCAACAGCTCTATTAATATTTGAGCCTCAGGAATACTAAGAACACAAAAACCAGCTAAATAATTATGAGCACGAGATCCATCTTCGATTAGTGGATTCAGATCAACAGTATTTGCCACTTAGCGGTGTGCACTGGTGGAACACAACCATTTGTCAGACAATACTCTGACTTAAAAATTTTAACAAGTTGTACTGGTTATAGCTGCTTCTTGTGCACAGAATTCTACTGCTTGCAATCAACTTTCAGTACGTCTCAACGTGTTCCAGACTCTCTGCATATCATTTAGGTGATCATTTAGCTTAGATTAAAAATTAAATTGTTTCATCTTACTTTTCAATAAATTCACATTATATTGGTGCTTATGCTGCGGACGACACTTCGCTGCTAGAGAAGATTGAATATTTGTCTCTAACTTAACGGAAACTGAAACAGAACTTCTTTGTTTCAATAGATATCTTTGTTTTACAACAGTACGAACAATTGCACTTATGAGATTGTATCGATATCTTTGTTTCAGAATTTTGCAATAGGTTACAAGTCAAGCATAACTATGCAGTTGACGATTTAGGTGCCAAAACATAATATTCGAAAATTATAGACGCTGATTATTCATTAATTTTCAGTTAGAAAGTGCCAAATATTCAATACGCTACAAGAGAGCACCCATAACAACATACTTAAAAGATTTTGTAAATGCTGAAAGGTCGTCAGAAGAAGAGGGCAAACTCTAAATATGTTGCTACATACTAAAAATTTGATTTAGTAAGGTGATAGACGTAGGAAGGAAAAAAAAATGATAATATACTCGTGGTTTTTATTGCTGATCTTAATTATAGCTTTCTGTTGCTGAGAACTTTCAACCAAAAATTCAGTAAGCTTTAGTTTCAGCTGCTGAGGTCTGTATATTCAAAGTAACAATTTAGGGAGCGTATCGTTTCTGTTCCTTAATCTAAAAGTTGAACTTTGGGGGAAGAAAGTATGACTATTTGTTCATTGGCCATAAAACAGGAAGCCACATGAAATCCTCTATTTATTATGATGTATATAGGCTCAAGCTTGTAGAAAAATTGTATGGCAGTGCGTTAGTAACAACAAGAACACATTCTTTCTTTGCCATCGTTCACAAGTATACAAGTCAATAATAAACAGTCCTGTGCGAGCATAGCTGTGGACTTCGGACTGAAATTCTCTCTAGCACACTGCAGAATGATACATAGAACCCCTAAGAAATGGAAAAAACGAGATTCTGTTCAGTTTTGTGCGACCAATGTGGCAATGAAAACAAACATTGATACATTTATTCTTCTCTTCGTGGAGCAATCCCTTTTCGTATGCTTCGTAAGCGATGAGTTTCCAGTAGACACGCTATTAGGAATATTTTTAACAAAACACATAAAGCACCTGGCAAGGGCAGTGTTGTATTGGCAGTCTCCATCCCTTTCTTGTATATGGAACACGCACGACTTGCTCACCTTCAGCATTCAGATGGTTCTCCAGTTCGTTCTTTAGATAATTCTTATGACTCACATTCAGGTACAAAAAGTATATTACTACTACCAACTACGGCGTATGACTAGGAAATCTATCTCAAAATTGCCAATAATTTTTAGTAACAAGGAACACTCCCAAGGTGCTCTGACAATGTGTGTGCACAAACTCAGTCCAGACTCGTGGCATACGTTAACTTCAATACAGAAATCTAATTTTTACACAATATTAAACGAAATTCCAACTTTTTAAAACAACAGAGGCTACTCAGGATGTTACACTTAATACAATGAATATTACATTTTTCGTGTTCATTAAAATGTGGGAATACAATCGTGCCGAAACTTAGACTTTGTGTCTAGAAGTTTTAACGTAAAAATTAATTAATATTTTCGGTGCACAATACAAAAAAATATGCAACGTATATTATTTCTGGAAGTATGAAGCGGCACAAACATTGTCCCTTCAGTACAACGAATTACATGCTTTAAATGAAATTCATCGAAAATATCTGCACTCCTAATAATATCATCTCAAAAATTAATGGTAGAAGTATATTACGCATAATTTTGGAGTGCGGCAATTGGTGTTTATTTTTTATTTTATAGTATATAGTAAATATGGCAGTGGCCTCTTATCTCTTGGACAAGTCATTGTTTCCTCTGTAGAGTCATTGTTCGATACACTTAAGAAATTTCGATTCACGTCAACACTTTTACATAATTACTCAGTCGCGGAGAATGGTGTGAGCAGATTTGATAACGGGAATGATAAACTTTGAAGTATCTAACATTTTATATCACTTTTGCGAAATAACAAATGTCCCTGCTCATTTCGTCTGACGTTTCTTCGTAGTAAATTGCAATCTACACTTGACAATGCCATTGTTTTTCCAGTCTGTGGAGTTATTCGTTCATTAAGGCACCGGGGAATGATGTAGAGAAGGAGAACGCTGATCGCCGCTTTCCCGAACAGCTTGGGAGGAGGAGATATTGCACGTGTTTCAGGAACATCGCCCGCCACCCACGCACACGAGTTCTTTTTCTTTGAAGAAGAGATGCTTTAGTCCGCTTGGAGCCTCTTTGTAATACTCGCTCACGGTAGCGCAGTACGAGTTGTGTTTCATAATTTTTTGGAGAGTACGATTTGTTGTGCACAGGTGTCCTGGAAGCAAGGAGAGCTGCCATTACAATACGTCGCTAAGGCTGCAGTCCGACGAGAAAAAATATTGTTAGAATTAAGGCAAGTAAGGCCACAATTAATATTGCTATGGCTTGTCAGTAGATAACATTAGTCACTGAAACGATTCTGATATGGCTTCTTCAGGAAGATTTATGTCGCCGCCTGCTCTCACGCTAGCAAGAAGGAGTGCCGTTAACGTAAAATGAAATGAAACTTTTAAAGTCGAATATCAATTTTGCACATCAGCAAGGTTCATATGCAAAACAAAAATTTCTACCTTGAATGAAAATAAAGGTGTTTGTCAATGTTGTTAATACGCTAAAACTAAACTAAACTCCTCCCGAACAGGCCATGAAGACCCAAATATACCGACCTGCCGCCGTGTCATCGTCAGCCCATAGGCGTCCTGAATGCGGATATGAAGGGGCATGTGGTCAGCACACCGCTCTCCTGGCCGTATGTCAGTTTCCGAGACCGGAGCCGCTACTTCTCAATCAAGTAGCTCCTCAGTTTGCCTCACAAGGGCTGAGCGCACCCCGATTGCCAACAGCGCTCGGCAGACCGCATGGTCACCCATCCAAGTGCTAGCCCAGCCCGACGGGGCTTAACTTCGGTGATCTGACGGTAACCAGTATTACCACTGCGGCAAGGCCGTTGGCTGTTAATATGCATTTCAGTGTAATGGGGACTCAGTACGAAAGCATAAAAACCCAACATTTTCGTAATACGCTTTTTGAACGGCCATCTTCCGGAGCAGCTGTTATACTCAATTATAACTATTTACTTACAACCTTAAGCTTGTTGCAAATAAAGAGTATTATTCACCAAATTTTTCACAAAGTTCGATTCACAGGTTGGCATACCTACTACTCAAAAACAAATATACATATACACTGTGCTGAGTGCGGAAGACATGAAACTGCATCACTGTTTATTTTGTGAAGCTTTAAAATGTGTGGTGAAATGGAAATAGCGCCAATGCAACGTAAGAAAAAGTGGATTCAAAACGAGAGAGTGAATTTGCAACCAAATTTCTTCCTACCTCATCCTCCGCTAACAACGAAAGGAAAAGGAACGGTTCGCAGAATATGTAAGTATAAACAAGAGGCAAAGACACCACAAATAACTTTTAAGCCACTTTTATAAAGAAAACCCTTTTTTAATCTGTAGATGCAAAACTCTGGCGACTTATTATGTATCCATATTTTCAGTATGACAACAGACGAAGGTTTATAAATAAAGAGTGAAATGCGTCTGGTTAAAAGAACGCTTCATTTACAGTAAGGTTAAGACGGAAAAACGAATACTAATTGCTTACATTTTCATGCCGTGTATCTAAACCCATTTATGTTGCGGTAAAAGGAGGCTTGAATGCAGTAGTGTCAACAAAGCTTTTGCAACAATTAGTCAAAAATCAGAACTTGAAGACAGGATTGAAAAATATTAGGAGTGTTACTATAAGAAAAAGTGTTATCTGAATGGAACACGAAGAAAAGCAAATGCTAACAAACAGTCTGCAGGACATTTCATATGTTCTATGACTTTTCACGTCATAATTTGTCGTCAAGGTCAACTCAAAGTTCACTGAGCTCTATTGGCAACGATTTTATGCAAATGACATCATTAACAACTTACGGAAAGAAAAGCTCAAAAAGTGTAGCACTTTAATATTCAGTTCGCCACTTGACTAGTATTCTCATTGTTGATATTATTATTTCAAAACCTCCAAGACCTGCTCCTAATTTGCCAGTTTCGATAATTTGATCACCTTCAGGTATCGAAAAATCATTTACAACAGCCTGTTGTGTGACAATGTTCTCACCGTGCTCCCGAATAAAGTGAAAACAATACCGTGTCGTTACTGTCAAGAGCAAAATGCATTATAATCAACAGTAATAAAATATATCAATGCCTTGTACTATTGACAGCAGTGACACAGGAAGGGTTTGACTTTATTTAATGTCATCTTAAGAACATTGCCATATAGGTTGCGGTAAATAGGAGGATGGTTTGAATAGTTTTCGGAATCACCACGAGAGGTCAGTGCTAGCGCTACGAGTTGTTCAAGTGATATTCGTTGGGCTCTTGCCTGTAAACAGGTGTCATGTCAGTGCTCTTGTAAGAGAGCTGTGGCGGTTACATGGCTCTGTCGTTGTTCCCTCGTAGCGATTTGTGAAGATGGAAAAATCGAGATCCGAGCAGTGATTAAGTACTTTCTAAAGAAAAGTATGAAAGCAACGGACATTAATACCAATTTTCAGAATACACTGGGGCACTCTGCTGCTTCATATTCAACTACTGGCAAGTGGAAAAATTAATTTAAATTTGGTCGGGAGAGCTTAGATGATGATCCTCGCAGTGGTCGGCCAAGATGCGTCACTACTCCAGAAATCATTGCAAAAGTGCACAAAATGGACATGGAGGATAGCCGATTGAAAGTGCGTAAAATTGATCACGCTTGCCAGATGTCATCTGAAAGGGTATATCACATTTTAACTGAAGAATTGGAAATGAAAAAATTATCTGCGAGATGGGTGCAGCGACTCGGCGCTGCATCAAAAACGTGTGTCGTCGTCATTTGCAAAATTACACGAAGTAAGGTATGTATTGTTGCCACACCCGCCTTATTCACCTGATATGGTTCCAATAGTGGTTCATCTCTTCCCAAAACTAAAAATTTTTCTTGGTGGACGAAGATTCACTTCAAACGAAGTTGACAGCTATTTTGCAGGCACGGAGGAAACATTTTCGAGATGGGATCAAGACACTGGAACTTCGCTGGACCAAGTGCATTAATCTACAAGCAGAATACACTGAAAACTAAAAAAGTTTTAGTGATGTAAGCCTTTTTTCTATTCTGTTCCGAGAACTTTTGAAACCATCCTCGTAGTTTTATAGTACCTGAAAGTGTTCAGATGATCGATCGGGTAATTTATAAAGTGAAGCTTGGCAGTTCTGGAATACTACTATCTTTTCAAATATTTACAAGCTGTGGGGCGCATTTGATAAAAATACTGATTTTGAGGTAAGCAACAAACCAGCAGCAAGTGACTCATGACACTGAAGACAAATCAGAATCATTTCAGTAACCAAAAAGCAAATCAAACGGTATCTGGACCAGGCGACAAGAATGTACACTCAGAAGTTGGGCAACACCAACAGGCTCGGACATCTCCAAATCGTACTGCACTCGCCTACGAACCGAGTAAAAGGGCAGTGTGTGTGGGACTCCACGGCAGAGAGCGGCGAGAGGGTGCGTGGGTGGGGCGTTTCGACGGCTGCTGCGGCTGCGAGGTAGCGAGCGCGGCGTGTGTGTGTGTGTGTGTGTGTGTGTGTGTGTGTGCCCCGGCGTCCAGCGCGGCCGCTAGACGGTGGTCTCGCGGTCCACGTGGATGAACTCCACAGACTGGTGCGGGTGTCAGGAGGATGTGGTGGAGCCAGGGTCCAGCAGCAGCTCCTCGGTGGGCACGCGCCGCGGCTCGCGCTGCTTCTTCTCCCCGCCCCCACCGCCGGCGCCGCCCCCGGGCTGCCGGCCCCGCCGCCCCCTTCGTCTCCGCCTCCGGCGCCGCGCCGCCACCACGCACAGCGCCACAGCCAGCGCCGCAGCCGCCGCCCCCGCGCCGCCGCCCACCAGCGTGTACAGACCGCCGGGCAGCAGGGCCAGCAGCCGCCGGCAGTGGGCCTCGTCGTACCCGCTAGGGCAGTGCGGGTGGCCGTCGCACCTGTCGACAAACAGCAGTCCAAACTATAGTTCAATTCTTTTATCTTGGCGGCTCGCGCATGCCCGCCCAGACGCGGGAGATTGCTGCGTTGCCAGTTGCACGCGCCAAGAGAAGCAGCGTCATAGTATAGTATAGTTCGCAAACTACGTTTTGGGTGCAGCGTGCAGTTTATGAAGTAAGGCCACCACGGCCGCATTAACCCTTTCGCTGCTGCAGACACGTGCTCCCCGCATTCCGCGCTGTGCGCGATTTTGTCATCACTGCACTGCTCGCCTGTGCAGACACGTGGTGTTCCGACTGCTTTGACACACTTATCATTCGATTTCACAAAAACTATTTGGCCCGAAAATTTGATTTTTACACATCTTCTTGACTGATACCTCCCCCCATAAATGACTTAATTTTGTTTAGATGTTAAACGCAGTTATTGTGCAGCATTAAATGTAGTAAATCAATGCACGAAATTTTGAAGAGTTTGCAGAGGTAAAAGTCCACAGCGTATATTTTTCCGTATGGTCGATTTTAGTTGCCATTAGAAATATCAAAAAATTACAGTCAAACGAATAAAATTTATGAAGTAAGACACTTCGATATTGTTTTTAAATAAAGAAAGTATTAAGCATCCAACAAGATTTGAACTCGGACTCTTTTGCTTAACAGTCAAACACCTTAACTGTTACACTATCACAGCTCCTTATGCAACAGAATTCTTGCAGTAGTTTAAAGAATCAAGCAAAATACCGACAAACACTGTTGGTATCACTATGAATTACTCACGTTTCGTCGAAGTACAATAGGAAATAAACAATTACTGCTGTTCTTTATTGCGAAAAAGCAGTTAGTGAGAATGAATTTCCTTGCTATCGCCTGAATTAGGAAGCTTATTCATTGTTGGGTTTCATTAATTAATAGAATATGAAACAGTTGGTATAAAGAATGCTTTTTCCAAACTTTCTTTTATAGAAAGTCTCCTATCAAGACATTGCTTTTGTTCAATTACTTTATTTATGACTGAACGTTTCTAAAACTGAAGACACTCGTACGTGCTCTTGACTGCAGTCATTTTCTCTGCCTCGTGATGGCTGGGTGTTGTGTGATGTCCTTAGGTTAGTTAGGTTTAAGTAGTTCTAAGTTCTAGGGGACTGATGACCATAGATGTTAAGTCCCACAGTGCTCAGAGCCATTTTTTTGACTGCAGTCGAGCTCTGGCAACGTCGTTCTCTGTTCATTGGCTGACTGTTTCGTGACGTCAGATGCGCAGAACGAACCTAAACTCGGCTGCCGTCGTAAATGACGCGCACTTAAGCAGACAAGTTGCGACACAACATATTTTCTCCGCTTTCGCTCGGTTTACAGTAGTGGATATCGAGTCTTTGTGTCTTCTTAATCTTTGTTTTTCATTATTGTGCTTTATTTCCGTGACCACTTGCAAATGTTCCATGATGATTTGGATATTTTCCCACTGAATGTTATTACATAAACGTGATTAGACATCTGAAAGCCAAGAATTGTTTAGGTTTTACAATAACAGAGCTCGCGCTCATGATGTAAATAAATAAGGACATAAGTTAGCGAAGCACTTTCTTACAATTTGCATGTAAATGCTGTGAGACGACGCGACCACTTAGATGCACTTTTAATGACATTACTCATGTCTTGACCACACTTTTATTTACCAACAGCCTTACGCGTTTCGACTTCCCTTCATTTTCAAAGGCAGGAATATGTCGGTCAAATAAAATCATTACATTGTATCACATCGACATTCTCGATCACGAGACAAGTGCAAACTTGATGGAAAGATGAAACGTTTAAGTGTTGTCGAAAAATAAAAGTGTGGTCAAGTCATAAGTAACGATCAGGAATGAGATTTTCACTCTGCAGCGGAGTGTGCGCTGATATGAAACTTCCTGGCAGGTTGAAACTGTGTGCCGGACCGAGACTCGAACTCGGGACGTTTGCCTTTCGCGGGCAAGTGCTCTACCAACTGAGCTACCGAAGCACGACTCACGCCCGCTCTCAAAGCTTCACTTCTGCCAGTATCTCGTCTCCTACCTTCCAAACTTTACAGAAGCTCTCCTGCGAACCTTGCAGAACTAGCACTCCTGAAAGAAAGGATATTGCGGAGACATGGCTTAGCCACAGCCTGGGGGATGTTTCCAGGTTCGCAGGAGAGCTTCTGTAAAGTTTGGAAGGTAGGAGACGAGGTACTGGCAGAAGTGAAGCTGTGAGACCGGGTGTGAGTCGTGCTTCGGTAGCTCAGTTGGTAGAGCACTTGCCCGCGAAAGGCAAAGGTCCCGAGTTCGAGTCGCGGTCGGGCACACAGTTTCAATCTGCCAGGAAGTTTCATAAGTAACGTTATTAAAAGTGAAACAATTTCCATTACACAACATTTTAAAGGCAAACATAACTAATGAAGGAGATAAATAGAGTTGTTTACGACGTCATTACTGACGTAGCGGAAACATAATGGATAAGTAAACAGGCTTCATTTTCTTATTGTTGCTATAGTTTGATGTGTTTTCATTTATTTGTCAAGTTGGTGTGTAAGTTCGTAGCGTTTTTCCGTAAGTTTAATAAACACAATAGATACGCAAAACACTTACTTAATTCATCAATAATGTTTCGTCCTTCATTGTTTAAAACAGTTTGCCGACGCTGCGGTAACTTTTCGACTCCGCGACTGTAGAAATCACATGATTATGAGGCGAAGTACTCGTCGAGACATGTTCGCAGCGCATTTTCATCCGGAAAGAAGGTTGTTCCATAAAAACGGAAAAAGTGAAAATCTGAGGGCGCAGGATCGTGTGAAAAAGGTGGGTGGGGAATGACTTCCCGCCCAACTCTTGTATAGCGATTTTTGTCAGTTTAGCAGAATGTAGGCGGGAGTTGTCGTGGTATAGCATCGTTTCAATTCGTACTATGTGACACCGGCGCTGTTCCACCAGATGCAAAACATCATGTTTTGTAGTTGCGCACACGTCTCTGTACGGCGAGTTGCTGCTTTGTTTGTGCTCCGTCATTTTTTCTTTTCCGTATGTTAGTGCAAATACAGCTTTCTTGTCACCAGTTTCGATACAGGATACGAATGGGCGGTGTTGTTCACGAGTCAATGCATGACGAGCAAGCAGATATGCACATATGGCCACCCGCCGATTTCTGTGAATTTGGCTTACAGCATGCGGTGCCCATATACTCGATTTTTGAACCATTGCATGAGGACAAATGTAAGGATGAAGAGGCTTGTCTCACTAGGGGTAAGATAGATATTGCCTACAGGAAAATTAAAGAGACCTTTGGAGAAAAGAGAACCAATTGTATGAATATCAAGAGCTCACATGGAAACCCAGTTCTAAGCAAAGAAGGGAAAGCAGAAAGGTGGAAGGAGTATATAGAGGGCCCATAAAAGGACGATGTACTTGAGGACAATATTATGGAAATGGAAAAGGATGTAGATGAAGATGAAATGGGAGATACGATACTGCGTGAAGAGTTTGACAGAGCACTGAAAGACCTAAGTCGAAACAAGGCCCCGGGAGTAGACAACATTCCATTAGAACTACTGATAGCCTTGGGAGAGCCAACTCTGACAAAACTCTACCATCTGGTGAGCAAGATGTAGGACACAGGCGAAATACCCTAAGACGTCAAGAAGAATATAATAATTCTATCCCAAAGAAAGCAGGTGTTGACAGATGTGAAAATTACTGAACTGTGAGTTTAATAAGTCACGGCTGCAAAATACTAACGCGATTTCTTTACAGACGAATGGAAAAACTGGTAGAAACCGACCTCGGGGAAGATCAGTTTGCATTCCGTAGAAATATTGGACCACGTGAGGTAATACTGACCCTACGACCTACCTTAGAAGATAGATTAAGGAAAGGCAAACCTACGTTTCTATCATTTGTAGACTTAGAGAAAGCTTTTGACAATGTTGACTGGAATAGTCTCTTTCAAATTCTGAAGGAAACATGAACGATAAATAGTTTGGACAAGAAGATAATAGAAGCTTTCGAAATGTGGTGCTACAGAAGAATGTTGAAGATTAGATGGGTATATCACATAACTAATGAGGAGGTATTGAATAGATTTGGGGTAAAGTGGAGTTTGTGGCACAACTTGACTAGAAGAAGGGATCCGTTGGTAGGACATGTTCTGAGGCATCAAGGGATCACCAATTTAGTACTGGAGGGCAGCATGGAGGGTACAAATCGTAGAGGGAGACCAAGAGAATAATACACTATGCAGATTCAGAAAGATGTAGGTTGCAGTAGGTACTGGGAGATGAAGAAGCTTGCACAGGATAGAGTAGCATGGAGAGCTGCATCAAACCCGTCTCAGGACTGAAGACCGCAACAACAACAACCATTGCATGAAAATGTGATACAATGGTTGAAGGATCACAGTTCAGCATATTTGCCATTTATCGACAGCACTGACGTGGATCATTGTGGATTAATTCATTCTAACGATCTTCATCGAACTCCGAAGTCTTCCTATAACGTGGAGAGTCACTTATGTTAAAACAATCCTCCTCAAAATAAGAAAACCATTTTCTTGACGAGCTCTGTCCAATGACACCATCCCTACACGGCACAAATTTATCTGACTCTCTCCGTTGCTATCACCCCTCTAATGAACTCGAAGAGATGAATATCTCCATGGTTCACCACATTGATACTTCCTTGTGAAGACGCTCTGACGTTATCGTGCCCAGTCTGGACCGTCCTGAATGCTCAGATTGTGTGGAGACGCACTTGTTTCATCGGAAAGGCCAGCTTGCGTTGTTTACAGGTGTACTAACCGATCCGATCGTAATCCAAAGTTTAAAGGAATCACATGTCTTTCGTAAGCAGAGCCGTTCAGGCAATATTTTCTTTCGCACACATGAGTGATGGTTGCACTCTTGACTTTCATTGTAGCTGATTTATTTCTGTTATTTGACTTTAGGTTTGCCTTAATTTACTCATTGTCCGTTCGTTTTCTTCTTTCCTGAGTTTTTCATTGCCTTCCAATTTGCGAACGCTCCGACATCCGAACCACACTGTATCAAAGGTCTAGTCCCCGTGCAATACACGGCTACGTATCCGAACTGATTGTCGGAATATCATGTCATGCCTTAAATTTCTGCCGTCGATACTTATTCATTGTTCAGATTTTCTCCCCCTTTAAAAAGAAGATTCTGGCTAGAACAGCCGGAGACATCCGTCATGTGTGTGTGAGTTTTGTTTTTATAAATATGTCTGTGTGCTTTGCTTTCTTTCTGAAGATGGCTTTGGCTAAAAATTAATGCAACCACTCTTTTGCCATGCCTACTAGTTGCATGGTGTGTGAGTAGCAATCTATCCTTTTCACAGTATAGTTATTCTCTCACGAAGTTTGTTGTAAATAAACCACTACACTTCAACAGGATCAATGATGTACATAATACCAAATACCAGAAGAAATAAATGACATTGATTACGCCACATTAAGGTTGCCTGCAGCACAAACAGGGTCGCTTACCCAAAGATATAAAACGGCCGACAGAGAGCAAAGTAAAATTTGAAACTAAACTGAAAACGTTCTCTTTGACAACTCCTCATCCACAGAAGATTATCTATTACTGTAATATTTAAATGGTAATGGGTTGGATTTCCCGACATATATCTGCCTTTAATTTAAAAACGAAAATACTAATAAACGACCAACATGGACGTATCTTAACAAAAGAATTTGATGTCAGTATATAATGACTAGTTCCACATCATTATGATTTATCGTGGAAATGGATGTAACATGAAGCTAGCTAACTACGTAACTAACTAGCTATTAGTATATGACGAAGTATGGTATAGTCTTATATACTCCGAAAACCTTATAATGAAATTCAAAAGTAACACCAAGCAGATGATCAAAGTAGACCTACGTTCCAACTGTGCTATGTTTAATTATTACTGAAAATCCGACATAGTTACTCGCGAGAAATATTTCGCGAAAAGAAGCAAGTAGGCTACTGATGAAAACGTAGGCCTACATCTTACACATGCTAGGCTACCATTATTTTAAAAAATTACTTACATACATGTTTGTACAAAATACCCATTTTCCGGGGTCTTAAGGGTTTGAAACCGTTCCATTCATCATAGTTATAGCATTTCACAATGCTGGAAGGTGGTTAAAAATTGTATCGTTTGTTTCACCTTGTAAATTGCTTTTTATCGGCCACACTTTGAATGACGCGTCATGGGTAAGATTTCAGAGTGTGATTCCTTGCTTGTAATCAGAACACTGTGTTAGGTGACAACGAGAGCACTTTATGCTTTCCGTCTGGTCACCTAAGAAGCTTGCGGTAGTGCTGGAGTTTTGCCGAATATTGTTTCAGTATCTTTAAAAATTAAATGACATTCAAAGCTATATTGTTTCATTTCCCGTCTCCTTTTTCATCTGAACTGCAACTGGTCACATTATTGCAGGCTAGTTGGACCGCTGATTGGCCGGTACTATCTAAGTTCAAAGCGCCGGTAAGCTGTTGTCCTGTACATTATCGCTCAGTCTATGTGCGCGTAAGACAACATAAAACGTATCCTTATGATCGTACTTGCCTGTACTGGCCACAGTTTGCCTTCCGCTCCACGTGGAACGAAACTCAATGAAATTCAAGCAAACGCGGAAGAATACATGGCGTAATGTTTACATCAGGTTTATTCTTATGATCAAGGGAGTATAATAAGCACACAAGCAGTGATTTCGGAGTTCCATCTTCATTTTCTGTCGATGAAAACATAGTAAAAGTAGAATGGAATGCATTACGAAAGCTTCTTTTAACACACAGCTTTCTCTTTTTTTTATTCGAAACATACCAATAAAAATAAGTTACGTTAACGAGACCAAATGTGTCGTATTCCTAAGGCAAATACGCATTGAAGAACAGAAATACATTCAAAATTGCTTCCGTTACACAAAGTTATTCATGTAAACACAATAATTATTTAGCATTTCGAACGTATGTTGCGTGCGCACGAGAGAGATAATGAAAACGAAGCAATCACACATAGTAGTCTGCTAATGTAATGGGATATTTAAGATGGCAGCAGGCCCCGACCATCCTGGCTTCATAACAACGTACAACGTTTAAGTGCTGCATATTAATACTTGACGACGACGTAATAGGCGAAAATCGGGTTGTGATATAATACATATTGTTGACTCTTACACCAGTGTCGTTCTGATTTTCATTCTTAATAAATTTAAATGTTGCAAATACAACTAAGTACGTAGTCACTACAATTACAGACAACTTAAATTAGAATCATCGCATAGAAAATGTTGTGGGGAAGGAGAACGAAAGACCGATTTTCGTTTCCGAAAGACTTAGGAACTGCGACGCTGTATGTTTATAGTTGATACTGGTAGTAGCGTTTCAGTTTTTTCCGCGAAAGAGGAAAAAGTTGCGGTGGGCTCCAAAAGTAGAATGAGTGGTGAAATTACCATCAGAGTGCATCGTTGGCTGGTGCGTGTGTTGGATCTGTGGAAAGGAAGGTGATACCAAAAAGGGTTAAAAATTGCGTACAAAAGTACCTCTCTATTTGCAATTATGAGCATATGTCGCGTAATAGTGCCAACGGTTCGTTGAATATGAAGAGGTAAACCAAATCGTACGTAATACAGATTCACATCCTTGAATATATACACCGTGGACGGGATCAATGACACAATTATTACACTCGCGAACAGACAATCGGTAGGCTGCAATCAGTGGTTGTGAAAGTGATACAGATTCACGTGTAAAAAGCAGGGTGTTAACAGCGCAGCTCTGTGAAAGAATTATCTGTGACTATACTGTACGTTGTATTAGAATTGTGCCATATTACTTGGTAGAGTACACCTGCTAATTCAGTCCGTATTGAACCTTTGCTTAAGCTTTTAGCTTGGTTGCAGTCAAGGTGTTGTTACGCAGGAAGAAGCAGTCTCATGCTCGTACTGGCGGGCGAGTGGGTACACACACGATTGCAAAGCATAAATTATCTCCTCAGATATATTAAACCGCCAGGGGCAGATATGAGGTGGTTAAGATGTGTTTGGTGCACAACACGACAATATTTCCTTGTTGTCGTCAGACTTGATAACCGGAAACTTGACGACGATTTTGCTTGTCTTCACGTTCCCAAGCGGTCCAACACTGGGCCACTGCCACATCTGAATGGTCCACAAATCTGGATACTGCATGATTCGGTCAGCCGGCCAAATACAGACTCACGAAGAAGGTCCTTAAAACTCTCAATGTTCTGATAACGCTGTTTCCCATGAGCACTCGGCATCTCCGTATCCTTCACAGTGATTACTCAACAACTGACGTCTGCCTCGTGATGACTGGGTGTTGTGTGATGTCCTTAGGTTAGTTAGGTTTAAGTAGTTCTAAGTTCTAGGGGACTGATGACCATAGATGTTAAGTCCCATAGTGCTCAGAGCCATTTGAACCATTTTGAACAACTGACGCTGTTCACGCTCCCTGTATACCTTACCAGGCCTGGTAACAACACAAACACGAACAATTCTAAAGTACTGTGGTGGCCGTATTACCTGTCACAGAGACTTGCAACTCCAACCATTAAAAATCCCGCGGATGGTGTGTGCATGAACGATGTTACCTGAAAATCTTCTGGCTGCTTCACTTTCTTTGCCAGGCAGTGTGGTTTTTGTTTCACACTGATGATCTAAAACATTATCACCACTTTGCTTAAGAGGATGCTGGTTCAACTTTGGAACGAAGTACAGCAACTATCCTGCGTGGTATCGATTGTAGAAGTCTTTTGTAGATTTTCTGAGATACGTTACGTCAGATGTCCACGCAGAGACCACACAATTCCCGTAAACTATCAGCCAGAGTTATGTGGATGCGAAGGTGGGGACAGATAGCACTCTACATGTGGTCCATCCAGTTCAGATCAGGCAAATTTCACGGGCACAACATCAACGTGAGTTCACTGTAATGCTCCTGAAACAACTATATGAAGAATCTGGCCTTGTGACGTGGACAGTTATCCTGTTGGAAAACGCCATCAGCGTTGGGGAAAACATCAAGCATGAACCAATGCAGGTGGTTCGTAATACTGCTTAGGTAGTCAACAGATGTCATGTTTTAGATTAGATGTAAGTTTCGCTCCAATAGCTCCACAGTGAGAAAAAGGCCTTGCCGCAATAGTAACACTGGCTCCTGTCAGATCATTGAAGTTGAGTGCTATTGGGTTTGCTAGCACTTGGATGGATGATCAACTGGGTCTTCCGAACGCTGTTGGTAAGTGGGATGTCCTCGGCCTTTGTCAGGCCAACTGAGGAAATATTTGACTGAGAACTAGAGGCTCCGGTGACGTAAACGACCTGTAGGGTGGTGCGCTGACCACATGCCTCTCTCCATATCCGAATCCAATGAAGCCTATCAAATGAGGATGACAGGGCGGTCCGTCGGTACCGTTGGGCCTTCCGTTAAAACAAGAATACCCAATAAAACTTTCCAAAGAAGAACAAATACTAAGACAAAAAAAGACGCGCCACGAAGGAATTATTCGAATGGAGCAGATATTAATAGATGTGATGTACATGCTCACACGGACAAGTGATGACAGTTGCAGAAAAACTGGAGCATTTATTCACGAGAAGACAACTGAGCAAGTCAATAACGCGTTGGTCCACCTCTGTGCTTTATGCAAACCGTTATTGGGCTTGTCATTTATTGACAGAGTTGTTTGATTCCCTCATGAGGGATGTCGTGCTAAATTCTGTCCAACTGGCGCGTTAGATTATCAAAATCCCGATATGATTGAAGGGTCCTGCCAATAATGCTCCAAACATGCTCAGTCGGAGAGAAATCCGGAAACATTGCTGCCCAAAGTAGGGTTTAGCAATCACAAGGACAATCAGTAGAAACTCTCGACCTGTGCACGTGGGCATTATCTTGTTGAAACGTAAGCATGGGATGGCCTGCCATGAAATGCAACAAAACACGGCGTACAATATCGTCGAGGTAACGCTGTGCTGTGAGAGTGCCGCCGATGTTAGCCAAAGGTGTCCTGCTGTTGAAATAAAATGGCATACCTGACTAACACTCCTGGTTGTGGGCCCATACGGCTTGCGACTGACAAGTTGGTATCCCAACGCTGTCTGGGGCGTCTCCGGACACGACTTCGCTAGTTGGCTGAGTTCTAAGCCGAATTCATCATTGAAGGCAATTCTACTTCAGTTAATGAAATTCCAGGCCGAAGACGTCTCTTGAGCCGAGCGAAAATGTTGTAAACGATAAATTCGATAAGCTTGATTTGCAGTCGAAAGTGTTGTTGCTTGCGCGTAGACCTTGCACGTAGACCCAGCAGGCCTAAGGAATAAGCTCACAGTTATGAAAATGCACTTTTTGTTAGTTCTTTGATCAGCTCTATCACTCCAGTAATACAGATTAATATTACTTTCAGGGATGGTCCAGTTTCAAAGCTGTCAAATGCTTTTGTATTTGCTTTTCAGGAACTCGCTTCTGACTCAATCCATTGCATTGCAGAGGCCAAAGCAAATGACGGATCTGTGAAATCATACGCGAAGCAGTGTCCTGTATCCACAACTAACAAACTACGCAAATTCGTCGCAATGATGCACTAACCAAGTTACAGCTCAAAATAGTGCTCGCTTTGAACCTCGCGGAAAACGGCTTCGTGGACAGCTGCTACGGGTTTCTGTTAAACGCCATTAAATATATTGAGGATGATAGGCAGAAAGGAGTGAGTGTGGTGACGATAATGGTGGCGGAACGTGCAAGCAACAAGTTTTTGTTTAGTGAGTCGATGGTGTGCAAATTGCGGCAGAGTGGCGTGAGATTAAACTATAAAGTGCTTTCCAAAGGAAACGATACGGAGGCTTGAAATGATAACCGCTGAAACGATCATAGCGCCTTGTCTGAGGAACAAGGTGCTGTCTCTAAAAAAGCGTTGAGGTCCGGAACTTACCGCTAGAGGAACACCGGCGCACCTTCATGCTATGAAAGATCGAGCACACGCACTTTTCAGTGGCCACTGCACTCAGTCATACTGAAAAGGGTGAAGTGGAGGGCTTCAAAATAAGATCAAAGAGCAGGAGAAGGAGTGTGGGGAACGGAAATTCATCAAAGAAGCGATTCAGTGAACGGCGGATGTCGTTGGCCTGTGACGTACGGTCTGGAACGCCACACCGCATTGCCGATGCCATGTTCAGCAAGTGGGTGCTCTCATTACTAAAGACCTGCCAGCTACGGTAGTAGCCATTAATGCAGTGGTCTGATTGAGCACCAGAACTGTGCACTACAACAGTAAGGACAGATTGAAATTTCACGAAGTCTGCGCTCAGTGGGCGCCTCATAGTCTTAAACTAGCACACGTCGCATGTAGAATGGGGATCTAACTATAGCTAGGAAAGTAATGAATTCCTATCACTACTGGTAGCTGGAAACGAGACACGGTGTCATCAGTTCGAACCCTAGTATAAACGACAGCCTGTAGTGGAAGCATGAAGGGCACCACCATCGTAAAAAATCCAAGGATGAGCACATAAGTGAGGGAAAGGTTATGTTCACCTTCTTCTTTGATCAAATGGGCACGCTTCTTATCAGTTTCCTGCAACATGGAGCAACAGTGATTGCGCTACGATACTCACAACCTTTGATCACCTTTCGCAAGGCGATCAAACCGAAATGAACGGGTCAGCTAAACCCACGTGATCATTCTTCTCCAAGATAATGCATATACACGTACAGCAAACGCAATCAGGTAACTCTTGTAAAGTTTCGAAATGGAGGTCCTGAGTCAACTTTCATAGGTCTAGACCTGTCTCCCTGCGAGTTTACCAATTTCGGTGAGCTAGATATGGCTCTGAGAGACGTAAGATTCACTTCGGACGAGAATGTCAAGCATACGTTCGGAACCGGTTCACAATGCAACTCCAGGAATTTTACAGAAGGTTCTTTCACTAGCTTGCGTCTCAGAGGGACAAGTGCCTCATCAGTGTGGGGCAATTCTTTTCAAATAAGTGTTCAGGTTTCTGTTTACGGGCATCGGGCTCGTTTCTTTTTTCATGCCCCTTATATTTATTACAAGGAAGAATACGCAAAATGCTCATAGCAGATATCCCACTCATGATATGGATAACACATTGTTAGACAACAATTTCTGTGACATTGTTAACAACACAAGAAAATTCTAACTTTACGGAACTTTCACAGCTTTTATCGCTCAGAACTGGACTCCAACACTACTTACAAACCACTGAAAAAATCGTTCTTTCAATGAGATTTGATTTTAAAAGGTTTCCGAGTCATGGGAAGAGGAAAGGTTAAGGTTTAACGTCCGGCTGACGTCGAGGTCGTTAGAGGCGGAGCAGAACCTGGGATTAGTTCAAGAAGGGGAAGGAAGTTGGCCATGCCCTTTCAAAGAAACCATCGCGGCACTTGCCTGAAGCGACTTAAATAATTCTTAGGTAAACTAAATCGGGACTGCTGGACGCTGATTTGAACTGCAGTTCTCCCGGATCCGAGTCCACTGTGCTGACCACAACACCACATCACTTTGTGTGTCCCAGTAATGAGTCACCATGTACGAACGATGCGACACAAGTTCAAACAAGTGTACTACAATAATTATTACAAAAAAATTAAGTATCAGAATTAAAGAGGCCATTGGTTTATTGAGACACAACGAAGATCATCCTTGTTTCACTAAGTACACTGCCAGGAAAAAAATACAACACCCTCAAGAGCTATGTTCAATTGCACTACGATGTGTACTGAGAGGCTGTAATGTTAGCGATTCATTTGTCACGATCATCCGTTTTGACACTTTAGGCAGTAATTGTTGAGTTTAGAGGAGAACAATCTTTGCAGCAGTGTTTGTAACGATGCCCCAACGGCAAGTAACGTATACCCTTGGAATAGCTTCAGCCATTTCAACGTGGACTCATTGTGGGTGTCGTGTCACCGCCAGACACCACACTTGCTAGGTGGTAGCCTTTAAATCGGCCGCGGTCCGTTAGTATACGTCGGACCCGCGTGTCGCCACTATCAGTTATTGCAGACCGAGCGCCGCCACACGGCGGGTCTAAAGAGACTTCCTAGCACTCGCCCCAGTTGTACAACCGACTTTGTTAGCGATGGTTCACTGCCAAAATACGCTCTCATTTGCCGAGACGATAGTTAGCATAGCCTTCAGCTACTTCATTTGCTACGACCTAGAAAGAGCGCCAGTACCAGTTACTATTGATACTGTAATAATGTACCGTCAAGACCGACGTTCACCATTTATAGATTAAAGTTAAGTATTCTACCAGCTACGTCCGTTTTTTCTAAATTCTAATTTCCTTGTCCTGTTCCAGACCTCACGCCAGCCTGCGTGAGCTAAAACGCGTGCCTTTCGGCTTCCTCTTGTAACCCGGTGTTGGCTCTCCTGCCAACCCACAACACTGGGCATGTGGGAAGCTGGATGGACGTACCTATAGATTACCGCACATGTTGGGCACATTGTATTGTTGGTTTGTCTTTGCTTTCAACATAGGGTTATGACACATTCCAACGCCTGGAGACCAGGTCCTGGATGTTCGTGTAGTACAAAAAATGGTTCAAATGGCTCTGAGCATTATGGCACTTAACATCTGAGGTCATCAGTCCCCTAGAACTTACAACTACTTAAACCTAAGAACATCACACACATCCATGCCCGAGGCGGGATTCGAACCTGCGAGCGTAGCTGTCGCGCGGTTCCAGACTGAAGCGCCTAGAACCGCTCGGCCACACCGGCCGGCCGTGTAGTACAGACTCCGCACAGTACAGACGGACTTCAAGATCAACACATTGTACGAGCAGAGCCAGCAGACCGAACAACATCCATGGAGGAAATCTTGGCATATGTTACACCTACCGTATCACCAGGGACCACTGGAAACCGCCTGCCTGCAGCAGAATTGAAATCATGTGTGACTCTGGCCAGGCTATCACAAACACCACGACACCGCCAAGCATGGCTATTTTGGTTTCACGAACGAATTGACTGCAGACTGGAGCCGCGCGGAGTGGCCACGTGGTTTGGGGCGTCATGTCACGGACTGCGCGGCCACTCCGGCCGAAGGTTCGAGTCCTCCCTCGGGCATGGGTGTGTGTGCTATTCTTAACATAAGTTTAAGTTAGTTTAAGTAGTGTGTAAGTCTAGGGACCGATGGCCTAAGAAGTTTGGTCCCTAAGGAATTCACGCACATTTGAACATTTTGGAGACTGGAATGATGCTCTGTTATCTCCATTTATAAGAACAGATTCTGTCTGTATGCGTGTGATGGACGTACACGTGTATGGCGTAAAGTAGGTGAGCACACTATTTCTGAGTGCATTCGCCAACGACACACAAGACCCATCTTAGGTTTTGTCATATGGAAGGTCGTTACAACTCGCGGTCACATTTGGTGTTTCCACAGTTCTGCAGAGTAAAGGAACCAGTGTCCGTTACACTGTACAGGCTGTTATCCCCGTCCAGCTGCTATTTATTCGATAGGAAGGTGAAGTGCTTTTCCAGCATGACAATGCATGTACACATGGGGCTGCTGGGATGCAACGTGCACTTTGTTGTGTACAACAATTGTTCTGGCCAACAAGATCACCAGATCTCTCCCCAACTAGATACGTATGGGGCGTAATGAAGAGGGAACTTATTCGTTCTCCAGGGCCTGTAGGAACCATTGCCGAATTGTAACAAAAGACGCAAGATGGTTGGGAGAATCTATCGCAGGATGCCATTCGGCACCTTCATGACCGTTTGCATGAAGGAATACACGCCTTCATTGACGTCAGAGGAGGTACACTGTTTACTGATTTGACTGTCTGGGCAACCCTTACCGTAACATATACTCCTACATTTGTTAATAGCCGGCCGCAGTGGCCGAGTGGTTCTAGGCGCTTCAGTCTGGAACCGTGCGACCACTACTGGCGCAGGTTCGAATCCTGCCTCGGACATGGATGTGTGTGATGTCCTTAGGTTAGTTCGGTTTAAGTAGTTCTAAGTCTAGGGGACTGATGACCTCAGATGTTAAGTCCCATAGTGCTCAGAGCCATTTGAACCATTTGAAATCATTTGTCAAACACGAGGGTTTGTCGCTATTTAATTGTTGCGCTGTGAGGTACATTGCCGCATAGGTGTGTAACCGGTGGCAGCGCCAGAATACCAGAATATACTCCGTTATTACGTCTCTTACCCGTTTCCCGGTTGTAGACACGACGGTGTTCCTACTATGGCGAGGTCTTCGGTTCTCTTTCATACGTCGCTGCTACACATTGAGGAACTGAAACATTATTACTGTTTTATTGAAGAATTAAAACATTATTACTGCCTTATTAACTACGTGTGGATCCACCTTTGGAAGGCAATAAAGCAATAATTCTGCGTGGTACGGGTTAAACAAGTCCGTAAAGGTCTGTGGACTTAATGTGACACTAGATACCTATGACAAGACTTCACAACTCCCATAAATTACTGGCTAATGGTTTGTGGACGCGGGGCTGGTAACAGTTAGCGTCCCAATGTGTTCGATCGGGTACGGATCAAGCGAATTTGGTGGGCATGACATCAACGTGAGTTCACTAACATCCTCCTGAAATGAAATGACCATATGGCATCGTTGGCCGCAGGCCCCATTTGGGGAAGTTCGGCCGTCAGGTGCAAGTCTTATTTCAGTCGACGCCACATTGGGCGACTTGCGAGAAGGTGATGAGGATGTAATGATGATGAGGACAACACAACACCCAGTCCCCGAGTGGAGAAAATCTCCAACCTGGCTGGGAATCAAACCTGGGCCGCTTGCATGGGAGGTGGGCACGTTACCGCCCAGCTAAGCAGGCGGACATCATCCTCTTAAAACCAGTGTAGGAAGATGCTCGCCACCTACACGGACAGTTATATTGATGGAAAGTGCCATCACAGCAGGGGAAAACATCAAGCATCAATCGATGCAGGTGGCGCACAGTACGTTCATGCAGTCCACAGATGCTTGTTGCCTTCGATTATTACCACAGGTCCTAGGGAAGCTCCGGTGAATATCCTACACAGCATCAAACTGCCCATCTGATCAGAGTTCGTGGTGCGGTGCATATTTCGAGCACATTTTCCCCTGGATGACTGTACAGCCAGACACGATTACCTACATGGCGTAACAAGAAACGTGATTCTTACGTTCATGCAACAAGTTTCCATTCATCCAGGGTCCAACCTGTCATCCTCTGCCCAATGTAGTTGAAATTGACGATGTCAGTGTGTCAACATGAAAACAGGTACAGGTTTCTGTTGCAGAGCCCCATGTTCAATAACGCTCAATAAACGGTGTGGTTCGAAACACCAGCAATCTATTCTGGTTTGCCCAAAATGTCACCAGGTACCATTCAATCTCGCAATTGGCAGTGGTCATAATGATTTCTTATCATTGCCAATCTTGGAAAACACACAGTGGTAGAACATTTCAGCATACTACATGAAACTATTTTTATTTCATCAAAGGGAATGTAACATACAACTTACTCCAGTGTTTGTGCTGATACGCAACTCTTTTGTGGAGTTAGGATAGGAGCTGAAGCAATGAATTACAATTTGTACCATGGCCAAGACCTGAACCCAAGTCTGCTGCTTACTCAGCACATATGCTAACCATTACACCACTATAACACTGTGCCTACCAAAGTTGCACGGACCACCCTAGTCCAGTGCCCTCCCTAACGCAAACTTCAGTTCATACATTCAACCCACTTTCTCCTTCTTGAATCGTCAGCATTGCCGAGGCTCGCCAACACTGGAATAGAACCCCAGGTTTGTATGTAATGGGGAAATCCGCCTGTACCTCAGATGTAAGTGATCTATTGATCTGATGGAATTACATTTTTCTAGAAAATAGTGGAGACATCTGAGTCTCAACTTTATCTTCGAAAAGGATAGAAGCTGAAGCAATGAATTAAAATTTGTGCCATGACAGCTCTGGTAGGCACTGTGCTGGGATGGTGTAGCGGTTAGCACATCTGCCTGGTAAGCAGGAGTCTCAGGTTCAAATTCTGGCCATGGCACAAATTTTAGTTCATTGCTTCAGCTTCTATCCTTTTTGAAGATAAAGTTGAGACCTATATGTCTCCAGGAAAATGTACTTCCATTATTTGTGGAAGTAGCAAATATTTCATAAGCCTCAGAGTACAAAAGTTATTTTTATGTTATAGTACTTGAGTGCATAGTGTTTCTATCATATTCCAGTTAACGGTTGATCTTCATTCCCTTGTGTGCACTGCACTTATGATATGGTTGAAGAATGATTGACGGCCATCTAGTAAAGCTGTGACTGGGAAGGCAACTGCCTGAGACCAACGTAATTCTTTTGACCTGAGTTTCGTTGTATATACAATGTTCACATAACTTACGAGAATGTAGGTATGAGAGAACGTAGGCAATCGCCTATATTTCGACAGGAGCACACCTTGCCATTTTCAAGGCATAACTGCTGCAAGTAAGGACTCTGCAATGCAATTTAAAATCTCAGTTATTAGAAAAACCACAGAGAAATAACACACACACACACACACACACACAAACAAATAAACACCACCATTTCTATTTATAAGATTACTTGCTAATCTAATTCCTACAGCTTACTAAACTAACCCAATATCTGGCAGTCCATTGTTATATCAAATAGAATGGCCAGTGCCAAGAATGTTTTGCAATGGTGGACTTCCCCAGCTGCTGTAAGCGTGTGTGCCATTTATGCTCAGTATGCGGGCCCTCCACAGTCCTGGTAGTCTGACCAATAAATGAATTGCCACAGTTGCAAGGAATTCGGTAGACAGCCGCCTTATGCGAACCATTACAATCCTTTATGGAATTTAAAAGGACCCAGATCTTAGATTGTGGTCTATCACCAATGACCCAGTGAACAGTTGGTCGATAGCGCAATGCTGACTGCTCTGTCTTTCACTATAATAGTTCTGACGAAAGGCAGCCTCGAGGTGGGATAACTCGATTGACAAACTCTCAGAGTCCGAGATGGCATGAGGGCTGTGCACCATGGTATGAGGTAAGCCATGACCTGAACCGGATGGTGACAACTATCAGCCTGCTGATACAATGACTTGTGAATGGGCTTCCTATAAACGGCGTTCCCCAACGTACCATCAACCTTCCGCTCGACCAGTAAATCAAGGAAGGTAAGACAGACATCCTTCTCCACCTCCGTAGTTAAATAAATATTCGACTGAATTGTATTCAGGGTTCTAAAAATTCCTTCAAGCTCTCATTGTCATGAGACAAAACAACAAAAATATCGTCTGCTTATGACACTCATGTTTCAAAGCCGCCGACTTCAAGGCCCGTTCGTCAAAGTCTTACATAGAAAAATTAGCAACAGTAGGTGACAACGGGCCTCCCATCGCAACTCCATGTATTTGCTCGTAGTATTTATTGGTCATTGAATAAAAAGTAATTGGAAGTCGACACAGATTCGTTAATTCAAGATCACGCCTAACTTCAATCAACCGTAACAAATCAGGTAGAGTAACACGAGTGAAGAGAGAGACCACATCAGAGTTATTCAGAGGTCTTCCCTCTAATCAACGTATGAAATCTGCAGAGTTCTTAATGTGATGCTCACACCGACCTACTATAGGTCTGAAGAGAGTAGCAAGCTACACGATATGTCAGAACACCAACGTTACTCAAGATTGGACGAAGAGGATCCCCTTCCTTGGGGACCTTAGGAAGGCCGTTTAACCTAAGGGGAACTGCACAATAAGATTTAAGACTTGTGGTAGTGTTCGGTGATACTTCAGGAGCCACCTTTTGTGTGGTCAGCAGAAATCCTGCGTTACGCAGAATCAGACAATAAACACTGGACCTTTTGAACGTAATCCTGCTTGTCCAAAACAGCAGTGGAAATCCCCTTGTCTACAGGTAAAATAACAATATCCGGATCGATTCTAAGTGAACATAAAGCAGCCCTCTGAGCTGCTGTGTTATTACTCTTGGGTGGACGTGTCGCAGTCAACACACGACATGTCTTCCTCCTAGCCTCCACTGAAACATCAGTAGGCAGTTTAAAAACAGTCCATTCAACAGAACTAATAAAATGTACCACTGGCGTCGATGCAGAATTTAAGCCTTTCCTAGCACATATAAAGATGCGTCGTCAAAAGTTTTCTTCTAGTTATAGCAGAAGACTCCGACCCAAGGAACCGTTCAAACTTCGCCAAATGCCGGTCAGTTACAGAATGAAATTCTTTGTTAGACTGCCACCATGAAGGAATTCCAAGAAAAAGCCGAAATTCTGAAGCAATCATTAAATGAAAGCGAAACAACTTCTTGGAAACAAAATTCAGCTGTCGATGAGTGTAAAGGATCCTTTCACAATGTCCTGCTCTTACGACGATTAAAGGGAAGACGTTTAACTGTGGTGTCTCTCTTCGCTCGTGTTCCCTCGTCTGATTCGTTATGGTTGATTGATGTTAGGTTTGGTACTCAGTTAACGAAACTATTTCGACATGTGTTGACTTCCACTACATTTTACACATGAAGTTGGAGTGAAAATTACGTATGGTCATCGCAGTGGGTAATGTATGTAAGCAGGTGCGATCATCTAATTTATACCCTTCTCTGATAGTAAGTCGACAGTACCGGCGTCATTTGACCAGTCGCTGTGCGAGTAAGTAAGTAAAGGGAGAATCGCGTAAAAATAACCGGTAGAAAGTGACATTAGTAACAAACAGAAGGCGCTGATAGGCTGAAAAGTGGCAGTCCCAATGCCAGTTCATTCCTATTGGCGGATCACAGATGGGAAAGGTGTGACATAGAAAAAACAAATTATCCATTATACGATACTAGTAACAGGGCAAGGCAGCTGAGAGACAGGTACACTAAGTGATCAGTAGTATACAGACACCCCTATGTAATGCGGAATTGACCTGTAGATGTCACGAGACGTGGATCCGCCAGTATGAAAGGAAGCGGGTTGTGTTGTAAGTATAAAAGCAGAAACAGCAGAATGGATCGGCCAGGAGAGCTCACTGGTCTGGAACATATTACGTGAGAATCAGGGACATTTCATCGTTTTGAAGCTGACCAACTCGGCGCTTGATAATGTGACTGCGAAGTGAAAACGAGAAGGAACAACCGCAGTTGATCGAAGATCAGGCAGAGCGTGCCATGGCTGCTGAGCACTGCGAAGGGCAGTCATAAAAGATCGCATGAAATCAGCGAAGGGAGTCGCTCATGAGTTACAGCGTGCTACCAGCAGTCCAGCTATACTTTGATTGTGCTTCGGAAGTTAAAAAGAATTCGGATCGAACAGCTCCTCAACAGCCACACATTTGTGTAGTCAGTCTTAAGTGAAGCTTTTGCTGGTGTGAAGAGCAACGCCAGTGGACAGTGGATGGCAATATACCCTGTGGCAATCCGATGGAGGAGTTTGGGTTTTTGAGACTGCCTGAAGAATGTTAGTGTCAACATTGTACATCTACTTCTACATCTACATCTACATAGATACTGGACAAGCCAACAATATGGCGCGTGGTGCGTGGAGGAGGGTACCTCGTACCACCACCAATCATTTCCTTTTCTGTTGCACTCGCAAATGGAGAGCGGAAAAAACGACTGTCTATATGCCTCCGTATGAGCCCTAATTTCTCGTATCTTATCTTCGTGGTCCTTATGGGCAATATATGTTATCGGCAGTGAAATCGTTCGGTAGTCAGCTTCAAATGCTGGTTCTCTAAATTTTCTCAATAGTGTTTCTCGGAAATGCCGTCGGCTTCCCTCCAGGCATTCCCATTTGAGCTCCCGAAGCATCTCCGTAACACGTGTTGTTCGAACCTACCGGTAACAAATATAACAGCACTCCTCTGAACTGCTTCGATGTCTTCCTTCAGTCGGACCTCATACAGATCCCAAGCACTCGATCAGTACTCAAGAATAGGTCGTACTATACGCGGTCTCCTTTAGAGGTGAACCACTCTTTCCTAGAATTCTCCCAATAAACCGAAGTCCAACATCTGTCTTCCCTACCACAGTTCTCACATGCTCATTCCATTTCATACCGCTTTGCAACATTATACCAGATACTTAAACGATTTGACTGTGTTATACAGAACACTAGTGATTCTGTATCCTAACGTTACAGGTTTGCTCTTCTTACTCATCTGCATTAACTTACATTTTTCCACATTTAGAAGAAACTGCTATTCAGCACACTAGAACTTTTGTCTAAGTTGTCTCGTATCTTCCCACAGGCCCTCAACTTCGACACCTTACCGTACACCACAGCATCATCAGCAAACAAACGCAGATTGCTGCCCAACCTGTCCGCCAAATCGTTTATGTACACAGAGAACAACAATAGTCCTATCATATTTTTCAGGGGCACTCCTGATTACACCCTTGGCTCTGATGAACACACTCCGCGGAGGACAACATACTGAGTTCTATTATTTAAGAAGTCTTCCAGCGACTCACATATCTGTGAAATTCCATATGCTCGTACCTTCGTTAACAGAGTGCAACGGGGTACCGTGTCAAACGCCTTCCGAAAATCTAGAAATATGGCATCTGCCTGTTGCCCTTGATCATTAGTTCGCAGTGTGTCATGTAAGAAAAAGGCAAGTTGAGATTTGCACGAGCGATGTTTTCTAAAACCATGCTGATTCTTGTACATAAGCTTTTCAGTCTCGAGAAAGTTTATTGTATTCGCACTGAGATTGTGTTCAAGGATTCTGCAGCAAACCGAAGTTAGGGATATTGGTCTGTAATTTTCTGGGTCCGTTCTTTTACTCTTCTTACACACTGGAGTCATCTGCACTCTTTTCCAGTCGCCTGGAACTTTATGCCAGCTGAGGGATTCGTGATAAATGCAGACTAGGTAACGTAAAATTTAAAACTTCGGTTTTGGCTTTGCTAACTTCAACTGCCACACCAGACTGGTAAACGAGCGGGCAATGGAAGCCTTAGACCCGCTTAGCGATTTTACATGCGACCAGAGTTTTCTCGTGTTCTCTGCGATGTGACAGTGGTAGTTTGTTGTAGACTTCCGGCATAGATCTTTTCACAGACGCACGAATCTCTACGAAACTTCGTTGGTCGTCATTTGTACGTTCACTTTTGAACCAAAGGTTCAACAACCTCTGCTTCCTCAGAATCATCCGACTTTCGTTATTAAAACATTGAAGGATTTCCATCCTTTATCCATTCACTAAACACTTAGCTCTCCAGACCACGATTTACAATCTGCTTCAACTTTGCCCATAATTCCTCTACGTCCATCTTACAGGAACTAAATGATGTCAGTTCACTGTTTAACTGAGATGCTAACAACTGCTTATCTGCTCTATCTAGCAGAAACATTCCCCTAGCCTTCATGACTGATTTCTTAAGTTTGGTAACCATAGTTGCTATGACATAAGGATCGCTAATCCCCTTTTCTATACTGCCTTTGTCGATAAGGTTCGGTCTGTTTGTAGCTACAAGGTCTAAGATATTTCCATTGGATATGGTCTGCCAAGGTAGCTGCTCAACACAGTTTTCAGATAATGTGTTCAAAAGTATTTCGCATGACTGTCTGTCTGTACCTCTGGCAATGAATCCATACCCGGTAGGTTAAAGTCGCCTCCAACTGGTATTGCATGATCTCGGTATTTGCACGCTACTGACCGTAGACTTTCTTCGAAAGTCTCTGGAACTGTCATAGCAGACTCGCGTGGCCGGTTAAAACATCCAGCAATTAATTTAGTTTCCTTTACACCTGTTATCGCGACCAGATAGTTTCACTGCCATACTGAACTTCGACCTCAATAGAGACAATACCTTTCAACTGCAATAAACACTCCATGGTCTCTAATTTGTGTTTGCGATAAACGTTGCACCAAATATCTCAGACCTTTCCACATCAGGTTTCACACAGCTCTGGGTCTCAAGAGTAATTTGAGTGGAAAAACTTTCCTGGAGGGCAGAAAATTCGAGAAATTTATTATAAATGTGTTTACTCTGAACGCCGTCTGACCTCCCTTGCTGCATATCGACTGGCGATTGTTCATCAGAGCATCTCAAACTACCATCTGCCTAAAAAACCCTCATGTGCACTCCACAAGTACTCTGCTACGCGACTAGCTGCCTCTCTGTGTGGTGCACGCCCGACCTACCAAGGGGAGTCCTGCAAATCCCCAAACGATAGCGCAGGCCTAGAAATCAGCGGCTAAGACCGTCACCGAGTCGAGGAAGCCTTTGGTTGAGACCTTCCACTTCACACCAGACCAAGAGACACCTATCAACCGTAGGAAAAATGCTGCAAAATTGTGAGCTCCCCTTGAAACCCGCACGCAAGGCCAGTGGTCTTCCCTAGCTCCGCCAGCCACATGTCAGAGCTCATGCTGCAGGTGCCGTTGGTGACCCTGCAAGTTCGATAGACCATCTCCACATCTCATATGAGCCCCCCCCCCCCCCCCACTAACGTTGGAGCTCCCAATAACTAGCAAATCCTTCCCCCATGTGAACCTGCTCGGACCCTGCTGAAGCAGCGGCCACCTGTCCACTCACAGGGCGAAAGGGCGAGGCCAGGCGGCCAGTCTCCACATTGGCCCTCCGCCACCAATGACACGAATTCGTTACTACCCACCACTCACCCCTCAGTGAGTGCGGATACACCGTCGGGTACATACGAGGTGCCTCGGAAGCAGAGCCCTTGGGCAAAACAAGTAACACCCGCGGTGTCCCATGTAACTGAATAGATTCTCCGTCACCGTTACACCCCGAGGCAGCAGTCTGAAGGCGATTGACCGTAGCCAAAAGCGCATTCAGCCGTTAGCAAACTGCGTCAGCTCGTCCTGCATCCGCACACAGCATGCGCACATCCTCACCATCCTAACAAGAGTAACTGAAGAAGTAAACTATAAAATCACACAGAATCCTAGATACTCATCTTGCTACCGTTTTGATGTGTCCCCAATGGACGCTGATGCGTTAATGAGCTACTGTTCAATGAGCAATTATTGCGCTAAGGACTCAATGAATTCACTATTACAAAACATAAGATTGAACTTCTTAAACAGAAAAACAGTGACGAAATTTAATAAATATACTACTAGGGAAACACAGAAAAAGATAAACACCAACTTGTCGCTCTGTAGACGCACTCGTATCACAGCAGAGAGCTGCGACCTGATTGGCTCCCTTACCAAACAAACGGACGGTTCCCTTCAAAACAAAACAAATGAGCAACTATTGCGCTGTAGACTGAATGAATTTACGCTTACAAAAACGCAAGATTAAACCTCTTCAAGAGAAACATACGCACGACATTTAATAAACATACTACGAGGAAAACACAGAAAAAGATAAATACGTAACTTGTCGCTCTGTAGACATGTATCAGCTAAGAGCTGCGGCCTGTGTAGTGCCAGCAGTGAAGTACAGAGGATGTAGTGTTATGACATGGGAGTATTTTTCGTGGTTAAGGTGCAGTCCCACTATTTTGCTTAAGAAAATCTTAAATATGGAAGGATTTGAACACGTTTTACAGTATTTTGCGCAGATTACAGCAGAGAATCGATTCCGAGGAGATGATTATATCAGCATGATAGTGCACCCTATGATACAGCAGCATCTGTGAAGCAATGATTGGTGAAAATAAGGACAATAACATTGCTGGAATGGAGTTGCCTGTCCGACGTCCCAGCCTCATCCAGATGGAACACCTATGGGAACCCTTATTTGGTCGGCTTCGCTCCAGACCGCACCGTCCAACCAACTACTTTGTACCTCAAGACAAATGGAATGCGGTACTCCACGAACTTGAGAACTGGTGTCGAAGCGTTGAACTGTCACTATAACCTCACAAAACAACGTATCTGCCGCTGAAAGGGAACCTAGAGAGAAACACTAAAATAAAATAAAATGATTTAAAGATTAGGAGACGCTCAGGAACAAGATATCTAGGGTTATTTCTACATGAACGTCCTAAGTTTGGACATCATAAAGAGGAAGCAGGCAGAGAAGGTACAAATGTGCTGAACAAAATTAATAACCTTTGCAAACAGGCAGTTTCGGCTTTTCTTGAAAACAATCACATCATAATATCAGTCTGTATTAGCGTCAGTCGTAGGATATAATGCGAGCGTTTCGGCTCGTAGATTGCAGTTGGTGAAGCCAGCCTCATTAGTTAGAAGAGCTTATAAGGAGTGCTATTAAGAGTAACGGCCGCCTGCTTCTCTGCCCCGAGAGTTACTTTGTTAGTAATTCCAGGAATATGCCCGGTGGACTTGGAAATTAGTAAGAGCTGGGCCTTTTACTGGTTAAAGAAAGGTAATGCAATGGAAGTAGGAAGGATGCTTGCAACTGATGCCAAATCAAAAATGTTGATAAAAGGTCGCATATTACAAAGGTGGCAAAATGAATGTGACACCTTAGACAGAAGCAGGAGAACATACGAAATACTCCCTAGCACCAGGGAGAGAGTAAAAATGTGACTCGTTAACTAGTCGAGGGGACTGATACATTACCTGACTGGCCATCGCCCATATGTTACGTATCTATAAAAAATCAAAAGACGGATGAACTATAGCTGCGCCCACGGCAGTGTAGGAACGCCAGAACACATTGTGGGACCCAACTCTACGAAGATGCGCCGGGGGATGGCCGTCAGGAATTAATAATGTTGGATCTCAAAGCAACAGTAAGGAACGAGTCGGTCGTGCGGTAGCGTTCTCGCTTTCCGCGCCCGGGTTCCCAGGTTCGATTCCCGGCGGGGTCAGGGATTTTCTCTGCCTCGTGATGACTGGGTGTTGTGTGATGTCCTTAGGTTAGTTAGGTTTAAGTAGTTCTAAGTTCTAAGGGACTGATGACCTTAGATGTTAAGTCCCATAGTGCTCAGAGCCATTTGAACCATTTGAACGAGTCGGCCTGGCGCATCTTGGACAATACTGCAGCCGCAGTACCCAGGAAGGCCATAGAAGACTTCATGAGGCATTCAACTACACGTCACCAAGCTGCCATCCCGGATAGACGACATTCCTGTCCACAGCGACTAATTCGCCTTCCGTAATGTTCGCACATGCATTGACAATGCGCTGACGCATTTTGTCAGGCGTTGTCAGTGGATCACGATAGCAAATATTCTTCAACTTTCCACACAGAAAGAAATCCTGGGGCGTCAGATCCGGTGAACTTGCGGGCCATAGTATTGTGCTTCGACGATCAATCCATCTGTCATGAAATATGCTATTCAATACCGCTTCAACCGCACTCGAGCTATGTGCCGGACATCCATCATGTTGGAAGTACATCGCCATTCCATCATGCAGTGAAACATCGTGTAGTAAATCCGTAGAACATTACGTAGGAAATCAGCATACATTGCACCATTTAGATTGTCATCGATGAAATGGGGGCCAATTATCCTTCCTCCCATAACGCCGCACCATACATTAACCCGCCAACGTCGCTGATGTTCCACTTGTTGCAGCCATCGTGGATTATCCGTTGCCCAATAGTGCATATTATGCCGATTTACGTTCTTCCTATTGGTGAATGACGCTTCGTAGCTAGATATAACGCGTGCAAAAAATCGGTCATCGTCCCATAATTTCTCTTATGACAAAGGGCAGAACTGTACACGACGTTCAAAGTCGTCGGCATGCAATTCCTAGTGCATAGAAATATGGTACGGGTGCAATCAATGTTGATGTAGTAGCATTCTCAACACCGACGTTTTTGAGATTCCCGATTCTCGCGCAATTTGTCTGCTACTGATGTGCGGAATAGCCGCGACAGTTGCTAAAACACCTACTTGGGCATCATCATTTGTTGCAGGTCATGGCTGGCGTTTGACTTGTGACTGAACACTTCCTGTTTCGTTAAATAACGTAACTATCCGGCGAATAGTACGGACACTTGGATGATGTCAAAGATACCGAGCACATGCCCGTTGGGCATTTTGATCACAACAGCCATACATCAACACAATATCGACCTTTTCCACAATTGGTAAACGGTCCATTTTAACAGGAGTAATGTATCAAGAAGAAAATACCTCCGCACTGGCGGAATGTTACGTTATACCACGTACTTATACGTTTGTGACTATTACAGCGCCATCTGCCACAAAGCGAAAAATGTGGTCCAACTGAAACATTGATATTTTTTTACGTACTACACGAACGTGTAATACAAAATGGAGGTTCCTATTTAAAAAAAAAACGCTGTTGATATCCGTTTGACCTATGGCAGCGCCATCTAGCGGGCCAACCATAGCGCCATGTGGTTCAATGGTTCTGAGCACGATGGGACTTAACATCGGAGGTCATCAGTCCCCTAGAACTTAGAACTACTTAAACCTAATTAACCTAAGGACATCACACACATCCATGCCCGAGGCAGGATTCGAACCTGCGACCGTAGCAGTCGCGCGGTTCCGGACTAGAGCGCCTAGAACCGCATGGCCACCGCGGCCAGCGCGCCATGTGGTTTCCTCCTTCAAGCTAGACGACTTTCGTTCCTTTCAGTTTTTTCGTTTGATATTTATTTCGTCAGATATTTGGCCCGGTCACTATCAAAAATGTCTCTGAGCACTATGGGACTTCTAAGGTCATCAGTCCCCTAGAACTTAGAACTACTTAAACCTAACCTAAGGATATGACACACATCCATGCCCGAGGCGGTCGCGCGGTTCCAGACTGTAGCTTCTAGAACCGCTCGGCCACCTCGGCCGGCGCGGTCACTATCAATAAACCACCCTGTATAACTTTATTAATAGCCAAGAATTTTTCAGATAATAGGCTGTAATTCTGAAGAAAAAAAAAAATAAATCACTACATTCCCTGGTTTCAGTTGCTTGGCGAAAACGGCCGTTCATTCCTTCCTGGATAGGTCCCCAGCAGAGCTAATCTGTGGTAAAGGTGAAGGGTGGCAACCCCCATATCAATGTCCACTAATATGTTTCCGGATACTTGAGATCGTAGAGTGGATAACCACGAGCAAGAGAGGTACGCACCAGAGGGCGGCGCTGATGCAGGCGTTGAGCTCGGGGCACTTGTGCGGGCACTCGACGAGGGGCGGCGTGGGCAGTCCGGCCGAGTCGTTGGCCGGCGCGGGGGCGGCGTCGAGCAGGCGCAGCGAGGCGCGCGGCCGGGAGATCTCGAGCCAGCTGAGCGAGGCGGCGCCCGCCTCCCGCGACACGAACTCCACCAGGAAGGAGGCCGGCCGCGGCGGCGACAGGTACACCTGCTGCGCCGCCGGCTCGCCGAACCACTCCTCGGAGAACACGTGCACCGCGTACTGGCGCGCGTTCGGCGACGCGGGGCACACCACGCGCAGCAGCCTGCCACACGAAACACCACGTTACGGAAACTGTCAACACCAAGGCTTAAGGATGAAGATATATCTGTTGAAATCTGTCTGCTATACACATCTTTCATACTGTTGTGACAGCTGACGTACTGCACCTTTACTTGGATGATATACACTACTGGCCATTAAAATAGCTACACCAAGAAGAAATGCAGATGATAAACGGGTATTCATTGGACAAATATATTATACTAGAACTGACATGTGATTATATTCTCACGCAATTTGGGTGCATAGATCCTGAGAAATCAGTACCAAGAACAACCACCTCTGGCCGTAAAAACGGCCTTGATACGCCTGGGCATTGAGTCAAACACAGCTTGGATGGCGTGTACAGGTACAGCTGCCCATGCAGCTTCAACACGATACCACAGTTCATCAAGTGTAATGACTTGCGTATTGTGACGAACCAGTTGCTCCGCCACCGTTGACCAGGCGTTTTCAATTGGTGAGATATGGAGAATGTGCTGGCCAGGGCAGCAGTCGAACATTTTCTGTATCCAGGACCTGCAACATGCGGTCGTGCATTATCCTGCTGAAATGTAGGGTTTCGCAGGGATCGAATGAAGGGTAGAGCCACGGGTCGTAACACATCTGAAATGTAACGTCAACTGTTCAAAGTGCCGTCAATGCGAACAAGAGGTGACCGAGACGTGTAATCAATAGCACCCCATACCATCACGCCGGGTGATACGCCAGTATGGCGATGACGAATACACGCTTCCAATGAGCGTTCACCGCGATTTCGCCAAACACGGATGCGACCATCATGATGCTGTAAACAGAACCTGAATTCATCCGAAAAAATGACGTTTTGCCGTTCGTGCACCCAGGTTCGTCGTTGAGTACACTATCACAGGCACTCCTGTCTGTAATGCAGCGTCAAGGGGAACCGCAGCCATGGTATCCTAGCCCATACTCCATGCTGCTGCAAACGTCATAGAACTGTTCGTGCAGATGGTTGTTGTCTTGCAAACGTCCCCATCTGTTGACTCAGGGATCGAGACGTGGCTGCACGATCCGTTACAGCCATGCGGATAAGATGCCTGTCGTCTCGACTGCTAGTGATACGAGGCCGTTGGGATCCAGCACGGCGTTCCGTATTACCCTCCTGAACCCACTGACTCCACATTCTGCTAACAGTCATTGGATCTAGACCAACGCGATATGATAAACCACAACTTTCCTCATGTCAGCACGTTGTAGTTGTCGCCACCGGCGCCAACTTCGAGTGAATGCTCTGAAAATCTAATCATTTGCATATCACAGCATCACCTTCCTGTCGGTTAAATTTCGTATCTGTAGCACGGCATCTTCGTGGTGTAGCAATTTTTAATGGCCAGTAGTGTAACTGGACCCCATACCAGTCTCGCTTTGGTTAGAGGGGAATATGGGAAACCAACTACCTAGGCCGAAAGGAGAATATCTCCTAGTATAATGATCTCTGGCGAAACAGTGCTGTAAATGCATAATTTGCCACGTCCCTGGAAAGCCTGAAGGCGGAATAACCTAATACCAAATGGTAGTACCTGTGTTATTAAGAAGTTCGATACCATATTCCTTCAGACATGACTGCACGTTCGAAGGTACAGGCACTGCAGCATTTGTAGCCGTCAAGAGATACAGGAAATGTCTTCACAGTTGCGAATATGAACCACCAAAGGCTGTATAATAGAATGATAACAATGAAAGTCTGTGCTGTGCCAGGACTCTCATCCGGATTTCCCGATATATGCTAGCGGTTGCCTTAACCGCTTCAGCTATCCGTCCACGAATCATGGCCAGACCCAACACTTCCATATGTTGACGTCCGTGTGTCACAACCAGCACTCGTACGTTACATCTATTTCCGTCCAGATAGGACACTTTTATTGACAGTCGTGTGCCTCTTATTGGAGAATAAATGCGAAATGGCACTGCCTGTGTTATTAATGGAAACTGTACGTCATGAGGGCCGAAAAAATGGAAATATTTTAATTTAATTACATTATGTACTTTATGAGTAGTACCTCAACTTCTCCATGTTTAAACGCCGTGCTGAAGCAGATACCTCGCGTGAATACCTAGCTGTCACACTATTGTCAAACACTAACCTTTCCTACGGTGTCTCCTTATTTAATTTTGGTGCCGCTGTTTCCATAACAATTCCTTTGTGCAATATCCCTGAAGAACATGTCAACGGTACTATGAACAGCGATTTACTGCGGTCGATCTCTTTGTGCTACAAGTAGACTACTTAAATTTACTTGTGTTTTTCGTGTATGTTCGTGTTGTCAACTTTTTGCTGAGACTGCGTGTTTCAGACATTTTTACGTCGTAAAATGCCATGAACGAAGAAGTTCAGTTGTAATCGTAAATTTTACGGTAATCTACACTAGCATTTTGATGGAAATAGTAAAAAAATGAAGCAAATGTTATACCGCAGCAAAGTGAGGTTCGGCCTAAAAGTTCGCCTTTCAGTGCTTAAAAAACGCAAGTTGAAACATCTTACGGAAAATGAACGAGGTGTTGGTGTTCCAAATAGTGAAAATAATGGTTATATTTTAATTAGTAAGTGCAGGATTTCAGAATTTTTATCTGTTGCTAAATGTAAATATTGTAATACTGAAAAATCCCTTACCATTAGTGAGGACGTAAGCAAGAGAAAAGGCCTATCCAGTAAAACTGTAGCAGAATGTCAAGTGTATAAAGTAACGAAATGTACAATGACATCTCCTGTGAGATATACAAAAGATAGTGAAGGTGGTAGTCTTGCTTATTCCATGAGGTGTACTGGGGAGGGAAGAAATGGAGCCGAGATATTCTGTGCTGTGATGGATCTCCTATCGCCACCTGTCAAATCTGAGAGGTACTATAAACGTTTGCATAATGTCCTAACAGAAGCCAGTGAAGCATCTGTGCAGCGGGCAGTGAAGGAAACTGTAGATATTTGTCAGTTAACTGATATTATTTCTGCATTGGACTGTTACTGACAGAAGACAGGGCATACATCACTCAGTGGAGTTGCCACCACTGTAGATACTGCAAAGGTGTTCGACTATGAATGTCTGACAAAACACTGCAAGGTGTGCCAATATTGTAAATGAACACAAATGTGACAAAAACCTCGAAGGTATCAGTGATAGCAGGGAAAGCAAGGAGACAGTCTCTATTTGTAACAGGACGTGTTGTGCGATACACTCACTACCTTCGTGGTGATGACTCTAAAGGCTTCAAAAGTGTTGTGGCTGCTAAACCCTACGGTAAAACTGAAATTTAAAAACTAGAATTTATAGGACAGGTGCAAAAGAAATGTTATCATTGAAAAGAAAATGACATGCAAATCTTAAGCTTCAATAATAATACAGTGCTTGCCTACACACTGAACCACATTTTTCAATAATATATATATTAAATATATTCGCAATTGTTAATATTCACAACGGTTTGCTGTATAATAGAATGACGACAGTGAAAATTTGTACCCGACCGGGACTCGAATCCAGATTTCCCACTTATCGTTAGCGGTCGCCTTGCTACACTACTGGCCATTAAAATTGCTACACCACGAAGATGACGTGCAACAAACGCGACATTTAACCAACAGGAAGAAGATGCTGTGATATGCAAATGATTAGCTTTTCAGAGCATTCACACAAGTTTAGCGCCGGTGGCGACACCTACAACGTGCTGACATGAGGAAAGTTTCCAACCGATTTCTCATACACAAACAGCAGCTGACCGGCGTTACGTGGTGAAACGTTGTTGTGATGCCTCGTGTAAGGAGGAGACATACGTACCATCACGTTTCCGACTTTGATAAAGGTCGGATTGTAGCCTATCGCGATTGCAGTTTATCGTATCGCGACATTGCTGCTCGCGTTGGTGGAGTTCCAATGACTGTTAGCAGAAAATGGAATCGGTGGGTTCAGGAGAGTAATACGGAACGCCGTGCTGGATCCCAACGGCCTCCCATCACTAGCATTCGAGATGACAGGCATCTTATCCGCATGGCTGTAACAGATCGTGCAGCCACGTCTCGATCCCTGAGTCAACAGATGGGGACCTTTGCAAGACAACAACCATCTGCACGAACAGTTCGACGACGTTTGCAGCAGCATGGACTATCGGCTCGGAGACCATGGCGGCGGTTACCCTTGACGCTGCATCACAGACAGGAGCGCCTGCGATGGTGTACTCAACGACGAACCTGGGTGCACGAACGGCAAAACGTCACTTTTTCGGAAAAATCCAGGTTCTGTTTACAGCATCATGGTGGTCGCATCCGTGTTTGGCGACATCGCGGTGAACGCACATTGGAAGCGTGTATTCGTCATCGCCATACTGGCGTATCACCCGGCGTGATGGTTTGGGTTCCCAATGGTTACACGTCTGTGTCACCGCTTGTTCGCATTGACGGCACTTTGAACAGTGGACGTTACATTTCAGATTGTTACGACTCTCCACTCGATCCCTGCGAAACCTTACATTTCAGGAGGATAATGCACGACCGCACGTTGCAGGTCCTGTACGGGCCTTTCTGGATACAGAAAATGTTCGACTGCTGCCCTGGCCAGCACATTCCTCAGATCTCTCACCAATTGGAAACGTCTGGTCAATGTTGGCCGAGCAACTGGCTCGTCACAATACGCCAGTCACTACTCTTGATGAACTGTGGTATCGTGTTGAAGCTGCATGGGCAGCTGTACCTTTACACGCCAACGAAGCTCTGTTTGACTCAATGCCCAGGCGTATCAAGGCCGGTATTACGGCCAGAGGTGGTTGTTCTGGGTACTGACTTTGCAGGATCTATGCACCAAAATTGCGTGAAAATGTAATCACATGTAAGTTCTACTATAATATATCTGTTCAATGAATACTCGTTTATCATCTGCATTTCTTCTTGGTGTAGCAATTTTAATGTCGAGTAGTGTATTTTGCTACCCGAACATGACTGATGGCCAAGCTTCCATATATCGTCAACCATGTGTCTCCATCCTGTACTCGTTCATCCATTACGTATATCCCCTTAAAAGGGGAGATATTTTACTTGAAAGTCTCTTGCCCGGTGTCGACAGATACACATCATATTGCAGTGCCTGTGTCATTCAGAAATATGACGCAAATTCCTTCAGACATACACTCTTAGCGTAAATAAAGCATTAGAAAATTCAGCACATCGTTTGTAAACTTTATGTTATAGTAATAATGAGAAACGCAGTTTTTAAATCTCATTATACGAGAAAGTTTCTGAAATTTTGCTAGTACATTATCGGAAACTTACAACAGTAGATTATAGGCAAAGTCACCATTTCCTTTCTATCAGTTTGCTACAAACGAACCATAACGAAAGCTGGTCCATGACTGTAGGAAAACGAAGTTTACTTCACGTACAGGGTGTATTTATTTATTTCATTAACAGTACAGAGTAACCCATCGCCTTGAAATGTAAGGTGGGTCGGATGTTTCTGAATCTAATAACAAAGACTTTTCATTGTTACAGTCTTATTGGTATACAGCTGTTAATGATTTTCTTAAATAATATAAAGAACATAATATACAGGGTGTAAAGAAATGGACGGCCAAACTTTCAGGAAACATTCCTCACACACAAATAAAGAAAAGATGTTACGTGGACATGCGTCCGGAAACGCTTAATTTCCATGTTAGAGCTCATTTTAGTTTCGTCAGTATGTACTGTACTTCCTCGATTCACAATCAACATGTGTGGGCTGACGAGAATCCGCACGCAATTGTGCAATCACGTCATCAACACAGATTTTCTGTGAACGTTTGGGCAGGCATTGTTGGTGTTGTCTTGATTGGGCCCCATGTTCTTCCACCTACGCTAAATGGAGCACGTTATCATGATTTCATACGGGATACTCTACCTGTACTGCTAGAACATGTGCCTTTACAAGTACGACACAACATGTGATTCATGCACGATGGAGCTCCTGCATATTTCAGCCGAAGTGTTCGTATGCTTCTCAACAACATGTGCCTTTACAAGTACGACACAACATGTGATTCATGCACGATGGAGCTCCTGCACATTTCAGTCGAAGTGTTCGTACGCTTCTCAACAACAGATTCATGACCGATGAATTGGTAGAGGCGGACCAATTCCATGGCCTCCACGCTCTCCTGACCTCAACCCTCTTGACTTTCATTTATGGGAGCATTTGAAAGCTCTTGTCTGCGCAACCCCGGTACCAAATGTAGAGACTCTTCGTGCTCGTATTGTGGACGGCTGTGATACAATACGCCATTCTCCAGGGCTGCATCAGCGTATCAGGGATTCCATGCGACGGAGTGTGGATGCATGTATCCTCGCTAACGGAGGACATTTTGAACATTTCCTGTAACAAAGTGATTGAAGTCACGCTGGTACGTTCTGTTGCTGTGTGTTTCCATTCCATGATTAATGTGATTTGAAGAGAAGTAATAAAATGAGCTCTAACATGGAAAGTAAGCGTTTCCGGACACATGTCCACATAACATATTTTCTTTCTTTGTGTGTGAGGAATGTTTTCTGAAAGTTTGGCCATATCTTTTTGTAACACCCTGTATAAAGATTTCTCTGAGGTTAGAGCGAATTGAATGCTTAACAATTGTTAAAATGGTTCCATATAATTTGTTATTATCTAGTTGATGACAATATAATTTATATAATGTAAATGTCAAACAAAAATGAAAAAAAAAGAAAATGTAACACAATGAGCGTGGTTAAGAATAATTTTTGATATATAGAGGGAAGTGATATGCTGTATTTGGATGCACGTTGGTTAGTAATGGCCTATTTCTATTTCAGATTCGCATCTGAAATGGTTTGCGCTAATGTATGTTTGCAAAAATTATACAGGTTAGGTGCTGATTCAGCACTTCATACATAGAATACACGAATTTTAGCTTCACATGAGAAATACACTTATGTTTGTAACTTGTTTAGTTGAAATAGAATACAGTTTATTACTACTTGACTGCATTATTCCTTAAATAACTTAATACATTTCTTATATATGAAAGTCATTGATTATAACTTTGAATAGAGAAGAGAATATACTTCAGTCTGCACTCAATAATACGAGCAATACATTACTGCCTGTGTGTAGTATACTTTAAACACTATGCAGGATGCCATCGGGGAGGAGGAGCCTTGGAATAAAAGTTCTTCGAGCCTACTGCTCCAAAGCAAAAATGTGGCAACAGATTTGGGGAGGGCTTGTAGAGAGCGTCTTAAGGAACAAATCAAGAACAGCAACCGTGTCCGCAGGCGGAACATACCGCGATGTTCTTTGTTACTCAATGATCACAATTGATTTCCACGATCTCCAGTGGAGAAGATAAAGCTAGTTGCTGCGTATAAAGGCCTTGTCTTCTATGAATGCGATGCTCCCTTGAATTGGTGGATGGCAGTTTAACTTCCATCAGTAGTTTATTTTTCTCTCGTAACAGGAAAATATAAGACATTTTTTAGGGTTCCAGGAGAAAAATAATTTGCGGACGGAATCTTGTGTCCAAAGCCGTCATCCACAGACGCTAGAGAGCATCACATTTATGGGAGACAAATCCTTTCTATGTAGCCGTTACCTCCATCTTCTCCACTGGCGATCGTGGCAATCAATTGCGACTGCTGAATAACGAACAACAATGCGAGACGTTCCGCCTACACTGTGCTACAGACCTGGCGGGACGTCCCGTGTAGAGCAGCAGCCTGTTGCGGGTGTGGCAGCGGGCGCTCTCGGGCGCGCTCGCCGTGGCGGTGGCGCCGGGGGCGGCGGGGACAGCGGGGGCGGCGGGGGCGGACGGCTCCAGCGGCAGGAAGCTGCCCCACGTCAGCAGGAACAGCGACCGGTTCTCGTGCGCCTCCACCAGCCACGGCAGGCCCTCGCAGCGCCCGTCCAGCGTCACCTGCCAAACACCAAGCTACGTGTGTCCAGCCGCAGTAACACATGCGTTGATTATGGAAAATTCGAGGGGAAGTGATAAAGTTTTACTTAACGCCTCGAAACCACAACTTTAATTTTTGCGACGGCTTCGCCAGTTCGTTTTGGTTACTCTAGAGGCGTGTTATTATACTGTGGACTGAGAGTTTCAGTTGTGCACATATATGCACAACGATCAAATTAATTGGCAATTTTTTTCGAGGTGATAATTAAAACTATATGACTTCCTCGTAAGACTTTGTAGTGAGGAACGTAGTTTAATAGTATATGTGTACTAAATGTCTATCGTGTGAAAAGTTCTTCGCAGTTGTTGTCAGCATACTAATAACCGAAACTGTGATTGTGTTGGCAGTTTAAGTGATTGCCAGTCATTTTACAAAAACATTCCGTGTAGTTTCTTTTAATCCGTTTCGACTGACGAATCCTGAATATCGAGCGGCTACCTGCATTAGTCGATTCTTAAATAAAAGTTTATTGAATAGTTAGTGCCCCTACAGATTTACGAGAGGTTTTCAATGTTGTAGTTGTGGTCTTCAGTCCTGAGACTGGTTTGATGCAGCTCTCCATGCTACTCTATACTATGCAAGCTTCTTCATCTCCCAGTACCTACTGCAACCTACACCCTTCTGAATCTGTTTAGTGTATTCATCTTTTGGTCTCCCTCTACGATTTTTACCCTCCACGCTGCCCTCCAGCACTAAATTTGTGATCCCCTGAGGCCTCAGAACATGTCCTACCAACCTATCTCTTCGTTTAGTCACATTGTGCCACAAACTCCTCTTCTCCCCAATCCTGTTCAATACCTCCTCATTAGTTACGTGATCTACTCATGTAATCTTCGGCATTCTTCTGTAGCACCACATTTCAAAAGCTTCTATTCTCTTCTTGTCCAAACTATTTATCGTCCCCGTTTCACTTCCATACATGGCTACACTCCATACAAATACTTTCAGTAACGACTTCCTGACAGTTAAATCTATACTCGATGTTAACAAATTTCTCTTCTTCAGAAACGCTTCCCTTGCCACTGACAGTCTACATTTTATATCCTCTCTAATTCGACCATCATCAGTTACTGTGCTCCACAAATAGCAAATCTCCTTTACTACTTTAAGTGTCTCATTTCCTAATCACCCGACTTAATTCGACCACATTCCATTATTCTCGTTTTGCTTTTGTTGGTGTTCATGTTACACCCTCCTTTCAAGACACTATCCATTCGGTTCAACTGCTCTTCCAAGTCCTTTGCTGTCTCTGACAGAAGTAAGTATTGCAAAACCTTTTTTTTCTGAAAGCGGTTTCGTTTCATTCAGGATTCCAATAAATCATATTATTTCCTATCCTTTTGGCTACAAAACCCTGCTTTTGAACGTAAACTTCATTCAGTGCGACAGCCATACATCACCTTAATGGGAGGGCCTCTATCGCTACATGGTACCACTCTACTGCTCGACGTCGAGGCCACCATCTTGCTGCATCAGTGTCCTCCCCATCATCAATGTACTGCTTCCAGCAGAGTGCATCGTTCATTGAGCCAAAGTGGACGGTGGATGAGGAATAACAGTCCAATGAAGTTTTCTGAGCTTGTATCTGTTGCGCAGACTTGTGTGAGGCCTTGCGTTGTTTGTGGTCCGTCGATCATCTAGAATGAGAGTGTCCGCACGTTCTAACATTGCAAGTGTCACATATGTGTACTGTGGCCGGCACACGGGAGATCGATAAATTTGCACAACCTTATTGCTGGTTGGTTGGTTGGTTGGGTGGGTGGTTTCTGGGATTAAAGGGACCAGATTACGACGGTCATCGGTCCCTAACCTTATTGCGATGATAATACTTCTCCCAACAACTCACCACGCTTTTGTTCACTGCCAGGTCGTGGTAGACATTCTGCAAGCGCCTATGAATATCTGCGATGTTATAGCTTTCCATTGCAAGAAACTCATTGACAACTCCCTGCTTGCAACGCATCTCCGTTACATACGCCGGTTTGAAGGTTACGGATTACTCTGCCACCTGTCGGAATTTCATGGAACTATAAGGGCTGAAGCAGGAATATTCCACGATATCTCACAACAATATTCGCATTTTTTTTCAACCGAAATTGGCGGAGAAATAGTATTGATTAAAAAGTATTGGTTTATTTATTGTGAGTCCCTCCTATTCAAGCAGCGAAGTTTCCAAGATCCGTCTATAAACTGAAAGGGAAAAAATATTGTAACCACAACTCAACGTACCCTCTAAACACTTAAATTCGAAGTTCACATGGACTACCATATCTGTCTCACGTCGGTGTTCAGCAAGCTCTTGGAATCCATCCTTTCCCAGCGCATCCATCTCCACCTCCACCAAAACCACCTCCTCCCAAACACCCAATGTGGCTTTCGACCTTCCTTCTCTGCTGATGACCAACTCCTCCGCCTCACTCATCTCCTCTCCCTCCAGCTTAACTCCCGTCGCTCCGCCATTTTTGTCTCCCTTGACCTTGAAAAGGCCTACGACCGTGTCTGGCATCCCGGTCTCCTGTTTAAACTCCAAACCTACGCCCTTCCTATCAACTACATCCGTCTGGTGGCCTCCTTCTTCTCCCGCCGCCCCTCCTACGTTACCATCCATCATGCCAATTCCCGCACCTTCTACCCCTCTGCCGGTGTGCCCCAGGGCTCTGTCCTCTCCCCTCTCCTCTACCTCGTGTACACGGCCGATATGCCCCAACCCCCCCCTCCAGTGCACCTCTTGCAATATGCTGATGACACCGCATTCCTCGCCCTCGCTCCTACCCTCCAACGGTCCCAACGCCTTCTCCAGAATCACCTTGACCTTTTTTCTGCATGGTGTAACCAATGGCTCCTGAAACTAAATCCTTCCAAGACCCAGGCAATCATCGTAGGTCGTACCACTCGCTCCTTCCGGCTCCTGGATTTCTCCCTTACTGTCTGCGCACGTCCTGTCCGTCTCACCCCCACCCTCACCTACCTTGGCCTCACCATTGACCGTCACCTCACCTGGATCCCTCATCTCCGATCCATCCAATCCAAAGCCCACAACCGCCTCCGCCTCCTCAAACTCCTCTCTGGCCGGACATGGGGGTTGCACCCCTCCACCATCCTCCACACCTACAAATCCTTAATCCGTCCCATCCTCTGTTATGCCAGTCCTGCCTGGATATCTGCCCCCCCCAAATTCTATCAGTCCCTCCAGATCCTTGAGCGTCATGCACTCCGCCTCGCCTTCCGTATCCGCCTCCCGTCCCCCACGCGGATCCTCTATGATCTCATTCCTTTCCCCCATCTGCTCCTCTTCCTCGAACATATCCGCATCCTCTACACCTCCCGCCGTCTTGAACCCCCTCACCCCCTGGTTGCTCCTCTCCTCTCCCATCCTTGCCCCCTGCCACGTCTTCACCGTTGTGTCCCCCCTACCCTCCATCTCTACACCCTCCATCTCCTTTCCCAAGGTGGCTTCCGTCAGCTCCCCCTCCCGGATGATGCCCTCTCTCCCTCCATTTATCCTTCCTATCAACTCTGATCCTCCCTCCCCCTCCTTTCCTCTGTCCTTTCCCTGGGCTCCCTCTTCCCCCCCCCCCTTCCGTCCTGTTTCCTCCCCACTACGGCTCTCCCTACCTCCCTTCTCCCCCACAGTCCTTTTGTATTCCCCTCCTCTGCCTACCCCCCTCCCTGTCGCATCTGCCCCCTACCCCTCTTATGGGTCCTCATCTTCCATCAGCTCCTTTCCTGGTTCCCCCCCCCCCTTTCGCTTTTACTCTCCTTTCCCCCCTTTTTGTTTTCCCATCTCCTGTCCAGTTTCCCCCCACCTGCTCTCGACTGTGGTGTCACCTTTGCCGACTTTTTCGTGCTGTGTTCTAGTGCCTATTCAGTGTTGTGTTGCGAACAGAAACCATGCTGTCGCTGGGTGTGAATTTTATATACTTTGCGAACAGAATCCAGACTGTCGCCGTGTTTTTTTTTAACTGTCTATTGTTTTCCCTGTCTGCTCCATATGTATTTTTATTCGCTTCATCATCCCTCTGTTGCTTGTTTTAATTTCCCCATTTTCTTTTCACCTTGTTACTCACTAAGTCCCCTATTTTATCGCCTGTTTTTTATTATTATTTATTCTCCTGCTCTTTGTCAGAAAATCTGTAGGCTGCAGAGCAGCGTCCTAAGCTGCTGCCAGCCCACCCCCTTTGGGGGGAATTGAAATTCAATAAAGAAAAAAAAAAAAAAAAAAAAAAAAAAAAAAAGGACTACCATCGTCTTCAGCAAGGTCCTGGAATCTATCCTCAGCCGCCGCATCCACCAGCATCTCCGCCAGCACCGCCTCCTTCCCGTTACCCAGTGTGGCTTTCGGCCGTCCTTCTCTTCCGACGACCTTCTCCTTCACCTCACTCATCTCCTTTCCGAACAGCTTAATTCCCGTCGCTCCGCAATCTTCCTCTCCCTGGACCTCGAACGTGCCTATGACCGCGTATGGCATTCCGGTCTCCTCTTCAAGCTCCAAACCTTCGCCCTTCCCATTAACTACGTCCGTCTGATCGGCTCCTTTCTCTCCCGCCGTCCTTCCTATGTCACCATCCATAACGCAGATTCCTACACCTTTTTCCCCTCTGCCGGTGTGCCCCAAGGCTCCATCCTCTCCCCCCTTCTGTACCTTTTGTATACGGCGGACTTCCTTGCCCTTGTCCTCACCCTGCAGCGCTCCCAACACCTTCTCCAATCCCATCTTGACCGGTTCACCGCTTGGTGCAACCAGTGGTTGCTCAAGGTCAATCCCTCCAAAACCCAGGCGATCATTGTAGGCAAAACCACCCCTTCCTTCCGCCTCCTTGATTTCCACATCACCATCTATGGCCGTCCTATCGCCCTCACTCCCACCCTTAAGTACCTTGGCGTCACCCCCGACCGTCGCCTCTCCTGGACTCCCCATCTCCAGACAATCCAAGCCAAGGCACGTTCCCGCCTCCGTCTCCTCAAGCTCCTTTCCGGCTGTACGTGGGGTCTGGACCCCTCCACCATCCTCCACACCTATAAATCCCTCATCCGCCCTATCCTTTGTTATGCCCATCTGGCTTGGATCTCCGCCCCCCCCCTCCCTTTTATAAATCCCTCCAAATCCTTGAATGTCATGCTCTCCGCCTCGCCTATCGCATCCGTCTCCCCTCCCCCACGCGGATCCTGTACGATCTCATCCCCTTCCCCCACATCCTCCTTTTCCTTGAAAGGATACGGATCCTGTACACCTCCCGTAAACTTGATCCTCGTCACCCACTCGTCTCCCCGATCCTCTCCCAACCCCGCCCGCTGCCGCGCCTGTATTCCAACATCCCGCCCGGTCTCCATCTGTCCACCCTCCTTACCCTCTCCCAAGGTGGCTTCCGCCAGCTCCCTCTCCCTGATGATGTCCTCGTCCCCTCCATCTACCCCTCCTATCAACTTTGACCCTGCCCCGCCCCCCATTTCCCGTGTCCTTTCCTTTCGGCACCCTCCCTCCCTTCTCTTCCCTTCTTTTACCATCTCCCCATCCCCTCCCTTCCCCCTCTTCCCCCAGGCTTCCTCTCCCCCTTCCTCCCTCCCCCCCTATCTCCCCTGCCCGTGGCATCTCTGCTCTCCCCTCTCGCTCTCCCGCTCCCCTTCCTCCTCCTCCTCTCTTGGCAGGTCCCCGTACTCGCACACGCATAGTGAACATTTGCGCGCCGGAGATCGTCGCCTTCTGTCTCTCGTGTGTGTGACGTCGTATAGTGTTTTTGGTGTCCGCCGTCCCGCTCCTACGTTCACTTGTGCCGTCGGACTCATCAGTGTTTTGTGCGCCGTGCCAACGTGTTTTCAGTGTTGTTATCGTCACATGTGAACGACTCCGTGTTTTTTGTGTCTCTGTGACCTCTCTCTTTTGCCCGTCACTTTGTTCATTGTCATTCACCATTTTTTATACTCTTGTAAAACGCTATGGCTGAAGAGCGGCGTAGTGTGCCGCTGCCAGCCTACCTGAGTTGTACAGGTTTTAAAATAACAATAAAGTAAAAAAAAAAGGACTACCATCATAACCATCAAAAAGTAAAGCACTTTCAAAGCTTTGTCGTCCCAGTTTCGCGCATCACACTGGCAGGACCAGTTCTAATGCTATTCAGAATCATAATCTTAGCAAAATATCCACTGCTGTAGTTGGAAACCTCTGATCACCGCCCACCACAGCAATTTCTGCAAGATCTATACTTGAGTATTGCTCATCAGTGTGGGATCCGTATCGCGTCGGGTTGACAGAGGAGATAGAGAAGATCCACAGAAGAGCGGCGCGTTTCGTCACAGGGTTATTTGGTAAGCGTGATAGAGTTACGGAGATGTTTAGCAAACTCAAGTGGCAGACTCTGCAAGAGAGGCGCTCTGCATCGTGGTTTAGCTTGCTGTCCAGGTTTCGAGAGGGTGCGTTTCTGGATGAGGTATCGAATATATTGCTTCCCCCTACTTATACCTCTCGAGGAGATCACGAGTGTAAAATCAGAGAGATTCGAGCGCCCACGGAGGCTTTCCGGCAGTCGTTCTTCCCGCGAACCATACGCGACTGGAACAGCAATGGGAGGTAATAACAGTGGCACGTAAAGTTGGGTGGCGTGCGGAGTAGAAATGTAGATGTAGATGTAGACAACTTTTGGACGATTAGGAATCTGAGTCTATAGCGTTCTGTCACGTGCGGATCGTATCATTATGGGAGATGGGAGAAGCTATAACGCATTGGCGGTGTACAGCCTAGTCCCGTCGAATAGAAGCAAGGATGGCGCTAACCTAAACGTCCCCATGTGACGGACGGATGACCATTAACTGTGTAAGAAATCCTTACTCTGAGAGACGAAGTGGAAGGGTTTGGAATTTAAACCTGGACATTGCGCAAAGTTTAATGATATGGTAGTTTACACCACCACTTCACCTCCCCATGCTGACCAAATATACTATTTGATCAAAAGTATCTGGACACCAATAGTACTGCCAAACTCACAAATAGATGGTACGAGAGGCAGACGCTTCAGTATGAAAGATGCAGAGGAGTATTGTGTTGTTAACAGAGAAACAATAACAGCAGAATGAGCTGGTCAAGAGAGCTCAGTGACTTCGAACATGGAGTACTCATTGGATGTATCAAATGCATCAGGGACATTTCAACCATTCTAAAGCTGTCCAAGTTGACCGCTGGTGATTTGAAAGTGAAGGAGAAACGCGAAGGAAAAATCACAACCAAATTAAGATCAGGTATACCTCATGTACTGGCGGACAGCAACTGTCAAGTACTGCGAAGGGTGGTTGTAAAATATCGCATAAAATCCACGAAAATGATCACTTGTGAATTCTAGAGTGCTACCAGAAGTTCAGCTAGCGTAATGACTACGCTTAGTGAGTTAAGAAGACCGGGGTACAAAGGTAGAACCGCTCATTATAAGCCACATATTTGTGTAGTCAATACTGAGCGATGCTTGATGTGATGTAAAGAGACAGTGGGTGACTTGAAGCTACTGATTTGGAGTGATGGATCACCCTTTACACTGTGGCAATCCGATGGAAGGCTTTGGGTTTGACGAATGCCTAGAGAACGTTATGGGCCATCATATGCAGTGCCAACAGCGAAGTATGGAGGAGGTGGTGTTAAGTATTTTGATGTTTTTCGTAGTTATGGTGTGGTCCCGTTATTGCGCTTAAGAGGACGCGTATTGCCTACAGTAGAGGAACAGTTCGGAATCGACGACTGTATCAGCATGTTTTGTTGACAATAACATCCCTGAATAAAGTGATAGTTATTTGTGACGATCTAACATCCCCGAAAGATGTATACGTTAACGGAGAAGAGCAAGAAATTGTGTTTCGTTCAAGGAAAAATTTTTTTGGCCCCGTAGACGTCACGGCGGTAAAACTTAATCTTTATTTTCCGTTTATGATCCTTCTATCTCATCTCTGAAGAGTCATCCAGATGCAGCTCAGATGATCTCAGCCTTCCGGCAAGTAGAACAAAGTATTTGCGTCGACAAGAAAGAAAGAGTAGATGACGAAGGAGAGTGAATGGGAACTAGGAACACATTTTTTTGTCACCCAGAGACATCTGCCACTTTTTCGAAGTGTGTTGGGAAATTAACGAGAATTTTGTAATCTGGTTTGTTGTATTAGTCCGATTATAGCGGTATTTTCGATAATGTGTTGGTAAATGTGTCTAGAAACTATCTGTACAGTTCTGGCAACATGGGATATTTTAGTCTGTTGTCCACTGTTAAAAAGATTATATGTGTTTTGGTAATCTCGACGATTATTTATTATATATAAAATGCTTTGGAGAATTTGTATTAATTTGCTACAAGAACGGAAGAAAGTCCATCAGAATTTTATAAATGTCAAATATTTCCTTTGGTGTGTTTGTTACAGGTAAACCAAGGATTTATTAGCAGTATAAGCGTTTCTAAGAAGGACGTTAAGACGTTGAAGACGACGACCGCTTTGAATGTACGAGCATTTCATCAGCTGATGAAATTATGGAAAACGTGAAAGAAGTGTTTATAGACGTAGTCCGAATCGCGTTCAGAGAAGTCGATGATGATGATGGCGTGTCAGCTGGATCATGCTACTAAATTATTTCCATTCTTTGGCTTGTAAATTGCTGAACAAAAACAGCGGAAAATGGAAGTTGCCCATGAGTTGCTAGATGAACTCAACAACAACGCAGAGCTACTGAACGTTGTCCTTAACAGGTGCAAAACATGGATACGAAGTAAAAAATTATGGGTCAGAAGGGGACCACATGCCAACCGAATTTTTGTATTTTTCTGTATTTATGGTGCGTGAAGTTCAGAACTCAAATACCACTATCCAAAAGCAGTTAGTTGAAACTCTGAAAAATTAACGACAAAATCAGTTTTGAAGTTTTCCGACCATGTTTCTTTTCGATAGGTAGCATGGCCCTGTGATAGAGTGGACGGCCGTCACTTACGGGTTTGGGTTCGATGGGCGGCGACATTAAATTTTTAATAATGGTGCAAATTTTACGAGCATCTCTGCGAAGCTAAAAATGCGTAGAGATGGAAAAAATTTTATTACGAATGTTTTTTCCTCATTAAAAAACTTGATTGACAATATTTTATAAAACAATCGGCAGTTAAGAGTTTATGTTGCCAATGAACATTGGATTTTTGTGCACATGTAATTAAAAACAACGAAACGTGCATTTTTTATGAAAACAACAATTAAATGTGTTAATGAGCGTATATTTCATCAATTTTATATTTCAATGACGTATGTATTCGAACTGTGGCTAAAAAAAAATAAGGCAGCGATTAACAGTCTTGAGCGCTAGCGATTTTTTATCCATCGTTATGTATTGAATGCTTCATGGAAATGCTCATAGAACACGGACCTTTGCTTAAGGGGGGTAGGACGTCAAACGGGCCGTCTTGGAACAGGAGAGACACCACAGGACATTTTAATTTCCACTGTCTATACTTTTACGAATAAATTCATAAAACTTTGTCAGCATGACCAGGAAGGATTAAGGATTCACAATCATAGAAGTAAAAGTTCGAAATAATAACAAAATATTTTTTTTACATGCGAAAATTCATAATTTTTTCACTTCTATTGGCTGCGTTAGTTGCTATAGGTACACGTTTCTTCATAAGTAAGAGAGATTCTTCGATGAATTTTGTACAGCATACAAACCATACATACGGGTTTATGAAAGTCCAGAAATTATTTAATTTATGAAAAAATGAATGTGCTGTTACATTTTAAACTTCATGTTTAGAAAAAACTCAAATTTTATAGTTAATTATCTCAATTTTTACCACAGTTTTTAATTGATGTGGAAAATTCAAGAGTTTCATACACCTGTACGTATGGTTTGTATGCTGTGCAAAATTAATCGAAGAATCTCCCTTACTTATGAAGAAAAGTGTACCTATAGGTACAAATGCAGCCAATGGTAAGTGAAAAAAGGTGATATACAAATGTAAAAAAAAAATACATTATTTTCTTATATTTTTGAACTTCCACCACTATAAGTGTAAATCCTGAATCCCTTCTGGTCAATCTGACAAAGTTTTATGAATTTATTTTTAAAAGTATAGACAGTGGAAATTAAGAATTCCTGTGGTGCCTCTCCTGCTCCAAGTCGTCCCGTTTGACGTCCTACCCCCCTTAAAACTTTAATTCCAATGGGAATCAATTCCTGATCCCGACGTGGCAAGCCAACTGTCTACCAAAGAGCCATAATGCTTGTCGAAAAATGTGCCTTAATTTAGCTTATTAAAATTGTTTGGTAAATTTCCAAGTCGACATTCTGGAGAAGTTTTTAGAACTACTTTGGACCGCATCGGGAGCATAATACCCGAGTTCTCAGCTTCACGTACCAAAATATAAACTCCGTCCGAAGAGGCCATAAAGGCCCAGGGGTACCGACTACCTGCCGTGTCATCTTCAGCCCACAGGCGTCACTGGATGTGGATATGGAGGGGCGTGTGGTTAGCACACCGCTCTCCCGGCCGATGTCGGTTTTCGTGACCGGAGCCGCTACTTCTCAATTAAGTAGCTCCTCAGGTTGCCTCACAAGGGCTGAGTGCACCCCGCTTGCCAACAGCGCCGGACAGACCGGATGTTTACCCATCCAAGTGCTAGCCCAGCCCGACAGTGCTTAACTTCGGTGATCTGACGGGAACGGGTGTTACCACTGCAGCAAGGCAGTTGGCAACAAAATAAAAATTATTAGAAAAATCCGGCTGCCGTCAGTGGTGCGAGCGCCGCTCACCTCTCCGCCGGAGCCGCGGAGCCGCTGCCGGCGGCTGCAGTCTGCGCCCCTGGGCGAGGCGCGGACCATCTCGAAGGAGGCGCTGAAGTAGATGTTGGTGAAGTCGTCGTAGACGCGCAGCGGGCGCACCGTGAAGGCGACCTCGAGCACGCGGCTGGACGAGAGGAAGACGAGGTGGCGCGAGCCGGTGCTGGACAGCGTGCTGTTGTCGCACAGGCAGAGCCGCGGCAGCCGCACCTCGCGCCACGGCGCCTCCCACACGCGCAGCTCCGACACGCGCTGCCAGGCGCCGGAGTTGACCCCCCCTCCGACGCCGGAGTCCGCCTGGCGCACGCACTGCGGCCGCCCCGTGTGCGGGTCCGCCTCCGTCACGCACTCCGCGGCGCCCCAGCCGTCGCCGAACGAAGCGTTGTGCAGCGTCAGCCGCACCTGCTCGTCACGGGCAAACACCTGCAGTGTGACACCCTGCCATGTCCCTTTTTTTTTGGTTCACTGCTATTCTGTCACAAACGATATACGTACATATTATAGAAATCGATGCATGTACGTATGCGCGCGCGCGCTCCTGTATATACGGGGTGAGTCACCTAACGTTACCGCTGGACATATTTCGTAAACCACATCAAATACTGACGAACCGATTCCACAGACCGAACGTGAGGAGAGAGGCTAGTGTAATTGTTTAATACAAACCATAAAAAATGCACGGAAGTATGTTTTTAACACAAACCTACGTTTTTTAAAAATGGAACCACGTTAGTTTTGCTAGCACATCTGAACATATAAACAAATACGTAATCAGTGCCGTTTGTTGCATTGTAAAATGTTAATTACATCCGGAGATATTGTAACCTAAAGTTGATGCTTGAAACCTCCGACGTTCAGTTGCGTGTTGTAACAAACACGGGCATAAATTGGCCAGCCCGTTCTCCTGATCTTACACCTCTGGACTTCTTTCTGTGGTGTACGTTAAAGGAGAATGTGTACCGTGATGTGCCTACAACCCCAGAGGATATGAAACAACGTATTGCGGCAGCCTGCGGCGACATTACACCAGATGTACTGCGGCGTGTACGACATTCATTACGCCAGAGATTGCAATTGTGTGCAGCAAATGATGGCCACCACATTGAACATCTATTGACCTGATATGTCGGGACACACTCTATTCCACTCCGTGATTGAAAACGGAAACCACGTGTGTACGTGTACCTCACCCCTCATGATAATTTACATGTGCGTCAGTGAAAAAGACCAATAAAAAGGTGTTAGCATGTGGACGTAATGTGCTGTTCCAGTCTCTTGTGTACCTAAGGTCTATCACCGTTCCCTTTGGATCCGTACGTAATTCCCTGCCCTCCGATACACACGATCGAACAGCGGAGGAGTGGTACTCAAGCGTCAACTTTAGGTTACAATATCTCCGGATGTAATTAACATTTTACAATGCAACAAACGGCACTGATTACGTATTTGTTTATATGTTCAGATGTGCTAACAAAACTAACGGGGTTCCATTTAAAAAAACGTAGGTTTCTGTTAAAAAATATACTTCCGTGCATTTTTTATGGTTTGTATTAAACACTTACACTAGCCCCTCTCCTCACGTTCGGTCTGTGGAATCAATTCGTCAGTATTTGATGTGGTTTACGAAATATATCCAGCGGTAATGTTAGGTGACTCACCCTGTATATATATATATGTGTGTGTGTGTGTGTGTGTGTGTGTGTGTGTGTGTGCGTGCGCGCATGAGTGTGTGCGTGAGTGTGTGTGCACATTTTCCACATCTCCTAAACCACTGGACCGATTTCAGTGAAACATGGTACACATACCTCTTACTGTCAGGCTGTCAGGCACCAGTCGCTGTGGGGGTACGAACCACATCCACATCTACATCTACATACATACTCCGCAATCCACCATACGATGCGTGGCGGAGGGTACCTCGTACCACAACTAGCATCTTCTCTCCCTGTTCCACACCCAAACAGAACGAGGGAAAAATGACTGCCTATATGCCTCTGTACGAGCCCCAATCGCTCTTATCTTATTTTTGTGGTTTTTCCGCGAAATGTAAATTGGCGGTAGTAAAATTGTACTGCAATCAGCCTCAAATGCTGGTTCTCTAAATTTCCTCAGTAGCGATTCACGAAAAGAACGCCTCCTTTCCTCCAGAGAATCCCGCCCGAGATCCTGAAGCATTTCCGTGACACTCGCGTGATGATCAAACCTACCAGTAACAAATCTAGCAGCCCGCCTCTGAATTGCTTCTATGTCCTCCCTCAATCCGACCTGATAGGGATCCCAAACGCTCGAGCAGTAGTCAGGAATAAGTCGTATTAGTGTTTTATAAGCGGTCTCCTTTACGGATGAGCCACATCTTCCCAAAATTCTACCAATGAACCGAAGACGACTATCCGCCTTCCCCACAACTGCCATTACATGCTTGTCCCACTTCATATCGCTCTGCAATGTTACGCCCAAATATTTAATCGACCTGACTGTGTCAAGCGCTACACTGATAATGCAGTATTCAAACATTACGGGATTCTTTTTCCTATTCATCTGCATTAATTTACATTTATCTATATTTAGAGTTAGCTGCCATTATTTACACCAATCACAAATCCTGTCCAAGTCATATTGTATCCTCCTACAGTCACTCAACGACGACACCTTCCCGTACACCACAGCAACAGCCGCACATTGCTATCACCCTATCCAAAAGATCATTTATGTAGATAGAAAACAACAGTGTACCTACCACACTTCCCTGGGGCACTCCAGATGATACCCTCACCTCCGATGTACACTCACCATCGAGGACAACGTACTGGGTTCTATTACTTAAGAAGTCTTCGAACCACTCACATATTTGGGAACCAATCCCATATGCTCGTACCTTAGTTAGGAGTCTGCAGTGGGGCACCGAGTCAAACGCTTTCCGGAAGTCAAGGAATATGGCATCCGTCTGATACCCTTCATCCATGGTTCGCAAGATGTCATGTGAAAAAAGGGCGAGTTGTGTTTCGCAGGAGCGATGCTTTCTAAAGCCGTGCTGATGCATGAACAGCAACTTCTCTGTCTCAAGGAAATTCATTACATTCGAACTGAGAATATGTTCGAGAATCCTGCAACAAACCTATGTTAAGGATATTGGTCTGTTATTTTGAGGATCCGTCCTTCTACCCTTCTTATATACAGGCGTCACCTGCGCTTTCTTCCAGTAGTTCGGGACTTTACCTACATACGACGGTAATCCCAAACGTAAGGTCTCCTATTTTTTTTATAAGCACATAGACTTGTTTATTTCTAGAATGGTTTACATCAGTTTACTGCTTCAAAATTTAGCTATTTTTCAACATAATCACTATTACTGTCATGCATTTTTGTAGACGCTGTGGCAGTTTTTGTGTGTCCATGTCATACCAGCTCGCCGCCATGCTGTTCAGAAAGTCATGAACATCTTCTTTCACCTCGTCGTCGGAACTGAATCGCTGGGACCACAATTAACGCTGACAGGTGCTGTGAGACTCTGCAAAAACACAAACGGGCAGTTCAGAATCGGAGAAGAGGAATGTTGAGCAAGGGCGTATACATTCTCCATGACAACGATCACCCACACATCGCTCGGTAAACCGTTGCTCTCCTGCAACAGTTTCAGTGGAACATAATCACCCACCCACCATATAGTCCTGACTTGGCGCCCAGTGACTATCACTTGTTCGGAAAGCGATTCAGCTCCGACGACGAGGTGAAAGAAGAGGTTCATAACTTTATGAACAGCGTGGCGGCGAGCTGGTATGATAGGGGCATGCAAAAACCGCCACAGAGTCTACAATAATGCATCGACAGAAATAGTGCCACTACACCATTTGCGGCCATTGCACTGAAGAGACATGACCAGCATTTCGAACTTGTACTATTTGTCTACCTGTTTCATTAGCTATATGCAGGACTTCTGTGTCTTCGTTCGAGATTTTAACTTTTGCTCGACCTCTCAGCACTTAAACTTCTGCATTATCCTTCTGGACTTTGATTGTGGTATGCTTAGTGTATGGTCAGTGGATTTTGGAACTTTGAATTTACTATAAAAGTTTCAGGTCTCCAGTCCTCAGATATTATAATTGTTGTTTCGATAGTCAAAAAATGGATTGTTTCAATTATTGTGGTCCAAACTAACTTCCGTCAGAGAAGATTGTTTATGTATGGTACGTTAAACTCATATTCGTTTCCTACATTGTTTATTTTTCTAACGTCACCCTTGGCGGGCACATCAATTGGTCACGAGACATTTTGTTTCCCGAACCAGTGTCTCACATGTGTGCTCCAACCGAGGTAGACAGTGTTTTGAGTTGTGTTCTTCCTTTTTCAATTAAACTTACCGTCACGTTGTTTCCAGCATAACAGAGCTGGTGGAGTCTCTGCCCAGGTGTTGTTACTGCTCCAGTAGAGGCATAATATCTATGAAATCATATTCAGGCAGCTTATGGCCATCTTCATGTCGCTTCCAGTGCTCTCAGACCGACTCCCTTGGATATAATCCATGATCTAGGGCTTCTAGACGACGCCCCCGCCCTTTCCCCTGTTCGAAAAGAAGGTCGAGCCATGGGAAAGCTATGGCAGAAATACAGAGCAGCGTTTCTTAGCCAACAGTATCACAGATGACAAATGACATCCAACAGTGTGCCTTCCTTTCGGAAAATGCAAGCCCAGACGTTTACCACCTCCTGCCACAACTTAACTCGGAATTGGAGCTACAAGCTCTGCCCTATCTCAGGTTTAAGTACAGTTTAGTACAATATGTTTAATCTGAGGTTCAAGTGCCGAGCGCTCCACAATTTTTTCAGCTGTCATAAATTTGACTGTCCTACCGTGAATGATACACTTGCATTCAGGGTTCACCTTACGACTGCTATTTCTGGTGTAGTAATCCTCAGTGTAACCAATCGTATGCAGCCTTCCTGATCTTGGACATTTTTCTCGTGCACAAAGTCAATGAAGGACTATGCACACATCTCCTTAAACTTAAGGACTGTTCCTTAGAAAAGAGTTCCCCCATTATCAGAGCTTTGAACAGTCTGTCATTTCGTCAGCCACTCAACAGGATCTATCACAAATTTTCGCCACCTGATGAACAAGCCATTCTCAGCCCAAGACATGCCCATCAACCATGTCGCATTCACAAAATGCAGGAAAAGATTCAGCAGCCAGACGTTGCCCACAAAAGCTCCCTTTCTGCTGCTACTGTTTTATTAGTCACCAGTACCATTGTCGGTGATCCAACAGCACCTTGCACCTCTTGTGGGGAATCCGGACATAGGGCTGCATTGTGCAAAGCAGTGCTCAAAATGAATAGCGACTGTGCACGTGTGGAACATTCAGGTGTGGTGTTGGACGACAGGGTGCATATGCTCCTTGAGGTATTCTATGTCCAGTCTCCGCATCTCCTCTCAGAGGAATCTCTGTCATTCACAGTAGCCATCAACGTTGTACCCATAAAGCTGGTGATAGACACAGGATACTCCGAAACCATCATAGACTGGCATTCTTATTTTTACATGCCATCCTTTCCCCTTCAAACTTTTGACATTCCACTTCATAGTTATAGCAATTACATAATTAAAGACAACAGTTAATTTACTCCCAAATACAGTACCGTTTGTCTGTCCTCACAGCCAGGATTTTGGTCGTCGACATCCCTGGAGCCATCAGTCTCTTAGACCTGGTTCAATGCTCTTGTCTTAGAAATCCATGACCCTGCCCCCACAATCAAGTCGCTGGGCTCCAACCCCTATATAAAAGACTTCTTTTCCACATTTAGCTCAATTTTCATGCAACCCCCTTCACATGTCACAGATTTCGAGGCACATGTAGCTCTTTTTCCATCAGCTACAACTAAGTTCTTTAAGGTCAGAAATGTTCCATTCATATTCAGAGACAAACTTGAGTTGGAGCTTCAGTGGCTGCAGATTGAGGGTATTCTCACTAACATTCCCATAAACAATGGGCCACTCCCATCAGCAGTGTAGAAAAACCAAACAGTGCATTTGCATTTGTGGGAACTTCAAGACAACCATTAATACAAAATCTGGCATAGATGCTTATCCTGTTTCCTATGTAGAGGACATAATGAACCACTTTGCGAGTTGCAAAGTGTTTGTGAAGATTTACCTCTATGCCTTTGATGTGGCTCCTGAAGTCTCTAACTTATGGATGTTGTTCTTGAGGCAGCCATGGCCAACCTTCTGTTGGACACCAAGCTCATCACACCGCACACTGCTACAGACCCAGTGCTCTGCGAGTTACTCCACATGGAGCAATATGGTTGGCTGCCAGACCATAAGTAGCTGCAGTATCCGGGGGTCCAGGTCTACTGGTATTACTGGAACGAGCTCTCCAGCCACAACAAAGTGCTCCTGCTCCATGGCGACAATGGCCACAGCATGGTCGTGATCCTAATGGCCCTCCAGCAGTGCACCTTGTCTCTTTTGTACAATGGGCATTGTTCTCACCATGCACTGTGCCCATAAACATATCTACTGATGGGACATGGATATGGTGATTACCCTCATACTTACCTCCTACCCCGCCTGTCCTACCAGTCGGTGTTTTCCTTAGCCAGGCACCTCTGTCCCCTTGTCCCATCTACACCTGGATTTCATGGGATGCTTCCTTGGGTACTCCTGGTTAATCGTCATGGATACTGGCAATGTTTTCCCCTATGTCTCATGCATGATCACCACATTCACAGAGCAAACCATTCAAACCCTGTCCCATATTTTCTCAGTTGAAGGACTGCGACAAACTACTACAACAGATAATGATCTCAGTTTCATTCTGGGGAATTCTACATCTTTTGCGAAGCAGATGGCATACCACTGCCACATACTGCGTTCATCCACCACGTTTCTAATGTTCTAGCCAATCAATTTGTCCATAACTAAATTCCAGCTGTTGAAGCTCCACAACCATCACCCCTTGGTCAAGAATCGTACACTCTTTCTGGATCTTTATGCTTCAACTTCTGATAATGGTCAACCCCTGCAGAAAAACTCCATGGTCAACCACATGGTCGCAATTATCTGTCGTCAATCCCACCAGCGCCCATCCCTCCTCTCAGCAGTCCAGCAGCTGCCATTTCTTTCTCCAAGATCCTGCATGGGTCTTTGTCTACAGCAAAGGCCACCAGCAATGGTTTCTGTCGTTTCCAATCTTCTGTACTGGGCCATGGTCGAGGCAATGTTTGAAGTCGGTACAATGTGACGTAAGCATAATTACCAATTGCAGCCTCGCAATTGGCCCTCTTCCTGCGTCTGTTCGTGAGCCATCATCTTTTGTTCCAGAGACAGAGTACTCCATAATTCCAATCACAGATACCACCGCCCTATCTTAGATCCAGCCTTTGGATAGTTATCTAGAGGGATCTTCCGCAGGTTCACATCCAACAGCAGCACCAACTCGGATGGAGGACCTCAGCTCCCGGGGTTGTCGACGAGTTTTGCTATCACTTCCCCTCCAGTTCAGAAGAGGGAGGGGGTTGGGGACAGGTGTGCTGTCTCGAGATTTTGCGCCTTCTCAGCCAGCAACCAATAGTAGAGATGGGTCATGTTGGTGTGGACTTCACTGGGAACAGCTCTTGAGATGACAGACAAGGGATGGCTGTACTCTGCATGACCACCAGCCAACAATCCAAGTGCTGTCACAGGTAATTGGTCCTGTGGACCTTTTCTCCTCCTTGTGCCACGTGAGCAAAAGTAGTACCTGCAGCATCCTGGTACCTGTGCAGTATTTAGGATAGCACCTGAGAACCCCGACGAGTTCACTGTGTGTGAATTCCCTGGGCCAAGCGCCAATTTAAAGGCAGTCCCACAATTAGGATCTCGCTCTGGAGCTGCCACTACGATGACAACGCCATCCACGCCGACCTTTGCCTCTTGAACCTACCAACTACATACCTAGACCATTCATGGCCTCTACACCAAAGTCGCACAGCCTCTAACGCCGTAACTTGCAACTGAGCTCCAGTCCGGAGCCGCGCTGTTGCTACGGTCGCAGGTTCGAATCCTGCCTCGGGCATTGGTGTCTGTGATGTCCTTAGGTTAATATTCTTTCAATTTTCAAGGCATGACTTGTCTCAATTATTGTGTTCCAAACTAAGTTTCGTCGCAGAAAATTGTCTATGTGGATAACACTAAACTCACATTCATTTCCTGCCTGCTTACTTTTCCTGTGCCGCCTAGAGCGCACACATAATACGAATAGTGGATCACCATGTATATTAATAAAGGGCTGAAAGGGCCACCCGAAAACCTGGTCCCAAATGCACATGACCCATCTTACGGCTTCCAGGTACAGAAAAAAATTTATTTTCAATACTGTATATAATTACTGATTTAATTTTAAAATTTAATGTGCCGTCATAATCAATTCATTAAGCGATGTAATATTTCGTAACAGGTTTGACATAAAGAGTCAAATGTTACTGTGAGAAACTGAGTATATGTATCTTGAGAGAACTAACAACGCGACTATATATGTCCATTACATGAGAATTTGAGCAGTTAGCTGCTTTCAACAAACATAAGACATCATTTCAAATTTTTGCAGAACTTTTATCTCTCAGTGAACTCACCCCTCCCCTACAAATGATGAAATGAAAATTTCAATATTAGAATGATGTTTTAAATTATTTCTATATTTATTACTGCTTCCATTCATAACAGGCAGTATTCACATATACCATTGAATATATGTGCAAAATTATATCATCTTACGAGGCATAGTGCACGAGATACGACGTCATAAACGTTTGGATGCGTGGAAAGCTAGCTTTTCTTAAAATAGAGCGCAGGTTACCTAGATTATATTCATCGATGATTCGATAATGAGTACACTTAGCGATTTCAAACAAATTTCAAGCATCATTTCAAACCTTTTACTAACTTTTCCTCTCTTACAGCCCCACAAAATAACGAAAGGAAGAAAGTTCAGCGGTTACTAAATTTCTTCATGCGGTGACACTCATCATTAAAAATGGCGTTTTAATTTATTTATTTTCTACTGCTAACTCTGTTCGCTTCCCATTTTGCAAACGTGATCCACATATATCACTGAAGTTTCCTAAAAAATTATACCATTATATGATACAAAGTTTAGGAGAAAAACTAGCCTTTCAGAAAGATTTAAGCATTTCTCAAAATCGGTTGCATCAATAATTATAGAATTATTACAAACTAATTTGGGTTTTAGGTCTTCAACCACACATACACAACGTCAAATATTCAAGACATTAACTCATCTACAAAGTAATCACAGGTGTTAAGCTGTTTTATAAGTAGTAGTTCAAAGATTTAAAGAACTGGTGAAGGGAGAGTGGAGAGGGTTACAAGATCAAGTTAATACAAAAATTTTACGGGCGTGGTTCCGCGTCGTGTTGTAAAAAAAACCTTTGAAAGGATGTAAAAATGTTTATAGTTATAAATAATATGAAAGGAATGTAAGTATCAAAACAAAGAAAAACAAAAAATAAATACATTACGTTATTTATTATGTAAATTTCTCCATATGATCATTGATGTGCGTCTTCCACGATATATCTTTGAGTTTTGCCTGCGCTGAACGGGAAACTAGTTTCCTCTGCCACCATTTTTTCATTTCCTACATGTATTATACTTATGCATGTAATCTCAAAGATTTAAAACTAACCGTAATTTATAGTCAGTTATTGAGAAATTCGGCAAAAACATCGAGCCATCTGAATTATTCGTAAATTACAACATCATAGTGTTACTGATAACTTATATACTTAGGTTATATTAAACTAAGTAAGAAATACTTATGCTCTCATTAGCCAACACAACACAACATTTGACTGATCTCGCAGAGTTTTTGTGCAACTTGTGAGCTCATGTTGTCCTCACCATTCTTAGGACAAACACTGGCTGTATACGCTTTAGTGAGGTTTTGTGTCGTGCGAGAGGGAGCTAGTGAGTATTTGCTGGAAAGATCACTATGGCAACCAGGACTGAATTGTGACACTATTTAGCAGGATCCAATTGCACCTAGACAGTGCCGACATTGGTAATTTTGTGTAATTACTTTATCAGTTTTTAGACAGACTGTGTCTACAAGCGCTGAAAAATTTATTCTGTCGTCGAGAAAGCTTCAAAATACTTGCACGTAGCGCTTCGTGTAATTGGACTGTTACCTAACCTAAAGATTACACTCTTGCATAAGGAGACTTTGCTCTTAAACAGCACATATCTAGTTTTATTTGCAACTATTGTTAATCTGGAATCTCCAGAGACCCCCCATGATATCATGAGGGTAAATCACAATTCGATTCGTTTCATCAGTGTCATCCAGCAATTCTAGTAGCGGCCTTATTGTCGATTTTCAGGTTCCAAAATATTCGTCCACGTATCGACCATTGTCGGCAACGCTTAGTGATCGTTTTTTATTACAATGTGGCACCCAATAATCCATTCCACTGTGTAATCTTTACAGCAGTCCATGAAACTAGGACAAAGGGATTTTCGCATTCTAATACTTCTCAGCGGTGACATTCCAGGTCACCACTATCGAGTACGCCAGCGATGTCGATAGTAACTGTAGCACAATATTTAAGCTTCACAAGTAGGTCAGTTACATGGTTAACCTCTGTAATGGATACCGAGCGAGGTGGCGCAGTGGTTAGCACACTGGATTCGCATTCGGGAGGACGACGGTTCAATCCCGTCTCCGGCCATCCTGATTTAGGTTTTCCGTGATTTCCCTAAATCGCACCAGGCATATACCGGGATGGTTCCTTTGAAAGGGCACGGCCGATTTCCTTCCACATCCTTCCCTCACCCGAGCTTACGCTCCGTCTCTAATGACCTCGTTGTCGACGGGACGTTAAACACTAATCTCCTCCTCCCTCCTCTGTAATGAATATGAAATAGCTTCTCAATCGAGAATCATAAATTCGTCGACCGCCGCCGACTGACGTGAGGAAAACAAGAAAATTCTTCAGTGTAACGTGTCACAGAGAGAAAGAGAGAGAGAGAGAGAGAGAGAGAGAGAGAGAGAGAGCCAGTGAAGCTGCGAAAATGGCTCTGAGCACTGTGGGACTGAACATCTGAGGTCATCAGTCCGCTAGACTTAGAACGGCTTAAACCTAACTAACCTAAGGACATCACACACATCCATGCCCGAGGCAGGATTCGAACCTGTGACCGCAGCAGCAGCGCAGTTCCGGACTGAAGCGCCTAGAGCCGCACGGCCACAGTGGCCGGCTCAGTGAAGCTGTGAAACGACAGTGATCAAGGGCAGTAGACGGTAGGCGAGTGGACATAGAGTACTGACCTTCTCGCCGGGCGCGGCCTCGATGCGGTAGAGGCAGGAGAGCTGTGTGGCGCCGCCGCGACCGAACAGGCGCACGTTGCGCGGCGACCAGAAGTGCCCGGCCCGCGTCCTGCGGAAGAGGCGTGCGCACGGCTCGTGGCGCCGCCCCGGCAGTGGCTCGCCGCCCAGCCGCGTGTCCACGAACTCGTAGCGCAGCCGGAACGACGCCGGGTGCAGCGCCGTGCCGGATACGCTGCAAAGGGCGACGCAGCAGCACGGCGATATCAAATGGTTCAAATGGCTCTGAGCACTATGCGACTTAACTTCCGAGGTCATCAGTCGCCTAGAACTTAGAACTACTTAAACCTAACTAACCTAAGGACATCACACACATCCATGCCCGAGGCAGGATTCGAACCTGCGACCGTAGCGGTCGGTCGGCTCCAGACTGTAGCGCCCAGAACCGCACGGCCACTCCGGCCGGCACGGCGATATCACTGAGGTGTCTCATCGGGGGCGGGGGGTGGGGGGGAGGTGGGGAATTGGGAAGGGGAGGAGACAGGGCTCAACCCACTCCAGTAACCAAGATGGAATATCCAGCAAATATATGTTCATTATGGAACTGTATTTCTGACCTCATCTTTTTGTAGAAATAAGGAATGCCCTTTAAGCTACAATTTTCTAACCTTCTTGCAGAACTAAGATCTCCTCGTCTTCGGCAGACACCCTGCCAGACATAGCTCTTTCTGTTCACCCGATGCACACTACTGGCCATTAAAATTGCTCCTCCAAGAAGAAATGCAGATGATAAAACGGATATTCATAGGACAAATATATTTTACTAGAACTGACCTGTGATCACATTTTCACGCAATTTGGTTGCATGGATCCTGAGGAATCAGTAACCAGAACAACCACCTCTGACCGTAATAACGGCCTTGATACGCCTGTGAATGGAGTCAAACAGAGCTTGGATGGCGTGTGCAGTTACAGCTGCCCATGCAACTTCAAGGCGATACCACAGTACATCAAGAGTAGAGACTGGCGTACTGTGACGAGCCAGTTGCTCGGCCTCCATTGAGCAGATGTTTTCAATTGGTGAGAGATCTGGACAATGTGCTGGCCAGGGCAGCAATGGAACGTTTTCTGTATGCAGAAAGGCCCGTACAGGACCTGCAACATGCGGTCGTGCATTATCTTGCTCAAATGTACGGTTTCGCAGGGATCTAAAAGGGTAGAGCCACGGGATGTAACACGTCTGAAATGTAACGCCCACTGTTCAAAGTGCCGTCAATGCGAACATGAGGTGACAGAGACCTGTAACCAATGGCACCCCATACCATCACGCAGGGTGATAACGCCAGTATGGCGATGACGAATACACGCTTCCAATGTACGTTCACCGCGATGTCGCCAAACACGGATGCGACCATCATGATGCTGTAAACAGAACCTGGATTCATCCGATAAATGACGTTTTGCCATACGTGCACCAAAGTTCGTCGTTCAGTACACCTTCGCAGGCGCTCCTGTCAGTGATGCAGCGTAAAGGGTAACTGCAGCCACAGTCTCCTAGCTGATAGTCCATGCTGCTGCATACGTCGTCGAACTTTTCGTGCAGATGGTTGTTGTCTTGCAAACTTCCCCACTTACTAACTCAGGAATCGAGATGTGGCTGCACGATCCGTTACAACCAATTGGATAATATGCCTGTGATCTCGACTGCTGCTGATACGAGGTCTTTGGGACCCAGCACGGCATCCGTATTGCCCTCTTGAACCCCCTGATTCCATATTCTGCTACCAGTCATTGGATCTCGACCAACGCGAGCAGCAATGTCGCGATACGGTAAACTGCAATCACGATAGGCTACAATCCGACCTCTATCAAAGTCGGAAACGTGATGGTACGCATTTCTCCTCCTTACACGAGGCATCACAACAACGTTTCACCAGGTATCGCCGGTCAACTGCTGTTTGTGCGTGAGAAATCGTTTGGAAACTTTCCTCATGTCAGCACATTGTAGGTGTCGCCACCGGCGCCAACCTTGCGTGAATGCTCTGAAACGCTAATCATTTGGATATCACAGCATCTTCTTCCTGTGGGTTCAATTTCGCGTCTGTAGCGCATCTTCGTGGTTTAGGAATTTTAGTGGCCAGTAGCGTAGTTTCGCGCCATTCCTTAGTGAACAAAATACGAGCTTACGTATTATCTGACGAGCTTTGTTATCGCATTCACGACTCCTAACAGGCATAAATCGTTCATTAATGGAATGAAATCAGTAGATGTAAATCTAACCCCAGTGTACCAAAAGAGAATCTTGTGAGTTCCTTACTGCACTGATACAAATGTATATGTAACAATGGAAAAATCCTGGATGGAATGTGACATTATTATGAAAAGGGTAAGTGCCACTCACCATGTAGCGCTGAGACGCAGATAAGCACAACAAAAAGACTGTCGGAAAGTGAGCCTCCGACCAACAACACCTTCTTCGAAATTAGACAACATACACACCACTCCCACGCAAAAACAACTCATACACACATAACCACAGTCTCTGGCAGCTGAAGCCAGACAGCAAACGGCAGCGCATGATGGTACAGGCAACAGGGTGCTGGGGTGAGGAGGAGGCTAGGCTAGTGTGAGGGATAACAGGGTAGGGGTAGGGGGCGGAAAGTCCTGCTTGTGGGAATGCACAGCGATGAGGCAGAGAGAGGTAGGGCAACTAGGTGCTGTTGGGAGGTTAGACGAAGGGTGGATGGGAAGGGGGGGGGATGCAGGAAAGGGGTGCATTGGTGGAATGGAGGGTTGCATCGTGGCGGAATGGGAACAGGAAAGGGACTAGATGGGTAAGGACAATGACTTATGAAAGTTGAGGCCAGGAGGGTTACGGAAACACAGGACATATTGTTCAATTGAGAAAAGTTGGTGTTGGTTGGGATGATCAGATTGCACAGGCTGTGAAGCAGTCATAGAAATGAAAAATGTCATGTTGGGCGGCGTGCTCAATAATGGGGTGGTCCAGGTGTTTCTTGGCCACAGTTCATCGGTGGTCATTCATGTACACAGACAGCTTGTTGGTTGTCATGCCTTCATAGAATGCAGCACAGTGGCTGCAGCTTCGCTTGTAGATCACATGACTGGTTTCACAGGTAGCCGTGCCTTTGATAAGATAGGTCATGTTTGTGACTGGACTGGAGTAGATGGTGCTGGGATGATGTATGGGGCATGGTCTTGCATCTAGGTCTCCTACAGGGATGTGAGTCATGAGGCAAGGGGTTGGAAGCAGGAGTTGTGTAGGTTCAATGGCTGGGTGGAATACCACTTTGAGAAGGTTGGGAAGGATAGTGGGTAGGACAGTTCCCATTTCATTGCATGACAAGAGGTAGTCGAAACCCTGGCGGAAAATATAATTCAGTTGCTCCAGTCCTGGGTGATACTGAGTCACGAGGGGAATGCTCCTCTGTTACCAGGCGGTGAGGCTTCGGGAGGTGGTGGATGACTGGAAAAAAAAGGGACGGCAGGTCTGTTTTTGTATAAGATTGGGAGGGTAATTAAAGTCTGCTCAAAAAAATGGTTCAAATGGCTCTGAGCACTATGGGACTTAACAGCTGTGGTCATCAGTCCCCTAGAACTTAGAACTACTTAAACTTAACTAACCTAAGGACATCACACACATCCATGCCCGAGGCAGGATTCGAACCTGCGACCGTAGCAGTCGCGCGGTTCCGGACTGCGCGCCTAGAACCGCGAGACCACCGCGGCCGGCCATTAAAGTCTGCGAAGGCCTCAGTGTGACCCTTATCATATTTCGAGAGGGTCTGCAGTACCTCTTACCAAATTCCCGCTACCTGAACATTAGTACACTACAACAGAAAATGCCTGTAGTGATTATTTCCCACTCTGAAAGTGTTGTTTACATCCTTTGTTTCTACATGTAGTAATATGCATTCTTTTAAATACTAAGCTGAAGAGAACAAGTTGTGGGCGATATTGTATTGTATGTTAACCGGGGGCCTAGAAAAGACGGAGAGACTCCGTCCCTGCTGCAGCCGCAGTGGTCCACAACCCCACTACGACTACCGCAATCCACTTCACACCCCTCAGCCGCCCCACACCGAACCACTCTTTCAGGGTTATTGTGCGGTTCAGCCCCTAGTGGACCCCACCCCCTCCCCCAGGGAACGTTCACACCAGACGAGTGTATCGCCGACATAGTGTAGCTGAGGCAGAATACGGGGAACCAGCCCGCATTCGCCAAGGTAGATGGGAAACCGCCTAAAAACCATCCACAGACTGGCTGGCGGATTCGTGCCGGGGACCAGATGCTCCTTCCCACCCGGAAAACCGTGCGTTAGACCGCACGGCTAACCGAGCGGGCTTGAGGGTGGTACTTGCGGCAAAGGGCCACACACCACAACTGTGCTAATAGCCCATCTACTCTATTTTTGGATTGGACACTATTACCCTAAGCTAGGTCGTACAGCGATGTTGCGTGGTACTGACCTGGTGTGGGCGATGGAGAGTGTGGCGCCGGTGGAGAGGTAGCTCTCGTGGTCGGAGCAGGGCCGTGTAATGCGCGTGGCGTTGCTCAGCGAGGACTGGTCGCAGAGGCGCGGCGGGTCGCCGTCGCAGTGGTCGCCCAGCAGCGGCGGTTCCAGCGCTCCGCCGCCTGCACAGGGCAGGCCACGCCCCAGAAAGCACCCGGCTCACTCTCCAGACCTCCCTGCACACCACTCCGCTTCAAAGCGACACGTCTGCACGGCTCAACCCGGATACCACCACCGATGAGGCAGAGAAATGCTAGTTTTGGAGATACACTATCTCAGCAAAAGGACCTGGACACATATTAATGGACAATAACAGAGGGCACGTATATTCTACGCAATTGAGATGGCTTGAATTCTGCTGAGGACACTTCCGATGAGGTGTCTGAATATCTCTGGAGCAATATCAGCCCATTCTTCCTCAAGAGTCGAAACCCGAGATGGTGGTCAAGTTGGATACTGGAAACTGGAGCGAAGTTGACTTTTAACTTTCCCCGAAAGTGTTCCATTTGGTTCCGGTTAGGGCTCCGGACAGGCCAGTCCATTTCAGGAATGTTGCCATCCCCAAACCAGTGCCTCACAGATGCTACTTTATAAGAGGGTGAATAGTCCAGCTGATCGATTCTATTCCTCTACTGTACACAGTAAGCAATGCTCTAAAGTACCTTCACTCACCGACTAGACCCTCACCACGTTAAGTGGTGAGACGACAATTAGTTCTGGTTGGACGTACAGAAGTCGCCGCTTTTGCCACCCTATTCTATAGCGCCTGTCACGTTAGCGGAATTAAAGTGCTGCCGAATATCCTTCCGACTTGGTTAAGGGGCCCGCACGGCCCGACGATAGCAGAGAGAAGTGGAGAATCAACTGGAGGTCAAATGGAGAGTCTGCTGGTCTAGTTGTACGGTCGACGTCCCACCAGCTTGTACGTCTAACGCCAGCGAAACAGAGGCTGCCACTCACCTTTACTGCCACAGTTCGTCTACAAATTAACCAACAATTTTCTGAAAGTGTAAACTAACCTGATTAGGGCTTTGACAGAAAGTGATTACCAGCCAAATACTCTGCCAAACGTCAGCGCTCTTCAATATAGAACTAACTACTGTATATACGGAGTGGTTATAAGTAAACTTTCGATACTTGAGAGGGCCGCCGTGGCAAATGAGTGATCGTAGGATAATGTAACTATGTGGAAACATTTGTAAGGATATGATGAAGAGAAATAGCGAATGAACCACTGGAAGAAACGCATTTTAATTTCCTCATGAGAGGGTAACATTTGTTAACTGCGTACCATATTTACGTTCCTGTTACAAACGTTGCACAATGTGACGACCATCTGCATCCACGACAGCTTGCAACCGCACTAGAAAATGCTCTGCTGCTGCCCGAAGCTACGGTGGACCATGGAATGTTCAGTTGTCATGACACAGTTCGTGCATCACTTGAAGATCGCACAATGTGTCCAGCATTCTCGGCCATAGCAACAATAACTTCTTCAACAATTTGCGGTGCAATTATCGTAGACCTCTCCCAGGAAATTCCAGTAAGTAATTCGAAATTCCGAATCATTTTCTTCAAGACTGGTGCGGAAACATGACCATTCCGTATTCATTTAATGAATCGAAACCGGCGAAGAAGATAAAGGAGCTTAACGAGTAAAGCCCTGCTCACCTTATGCAGACCAATGTTGCCTGTCTGCAACCGTAGTACACACAGATGCTTATGTTTCGCGCCTAACGGCAAGTTATGACCCAGACACTACTAACAACGCAAATTTTGCAGTGGACAGTCTTAATGTCATTCCTATTAAGTTGGGTACCCGTACGATTAATAGTTTTCGTTCTACACTGACTCAAGTAGCGGAAATTTAATCACAACCGGATGGTCATATGTACTTTATTCCGTAATAAATGTTGCGAACTTTTACTCGGAACCGATACTCAGTTGTTAGAAATCTTGATAGAACTGATATAACATTGAAATGCACCATGTAAAACTGTACCTGAAGATTTAGCCTCAGAAATGACTCATAGAAAGTGCTGCGTTGTAGCTACAAGTTTTCTGACCACAATTCTTTGATTTCTCTTAAACTGTTCGAACATTTGAAGTGAGTCCTTGATGCAGTGCGTTGGAACCTAAATTTTGTGTTTACGGCTCAAATGGCTCTGAGCAGTATGGGACTAACTGCTGAGGTCATCAGTCCCCTAGCACTTAGAACTACTTAAACCTAAGTAACCTAAGGACATCACACATATCCATGCCCGAGGCATGATTCGAACCTGCGACTGTAGCGGTCGCGCGGTTCCAAACTGAAGCGCCTACAACCGCTCGGCCACACCAGCCGGCTCTTGTGTTTACGGCAGCAAATCAATTTTCTCTTATAACAACACGATTTCAATGCCGTTGTAACGTGTAATTTAACCTCAGATGCGAAAAGATTTGCATTACAAAATCTGCACTCTAAATTAATCAAACCGTAATTATAACTCTCATAATTATTTGGAATTACGTTAAGTGCTCATTTAAATTTATCTTTAAAAACAGCAATAGGATTATCAACATCACCGTACATACTATTCCTATTACTTTGTCTACAGAAAAATTGTGTCTCTCTAGTTCTTCGTCTTTCAGTCCGCCTCGTTTAGTGTTGTTCTTCGAGGCATACCCTAAAACAAATATAGCTTCCGTATAATAACGGAAGTCGCAACTATTCAAAGTGAAAGAACTAAAATTCAAGAACACTTCAATTTTTGTGGTGACGGTGGCAAAGGAACACTAAGTTTGGTCTGCTTACTCTTAGCCAAAAGTAGGTGAAAAATAATGCTAATGAACAGTGTTTGTTTCCCTCGACGGCTTCGCTAATACGTTTCGCCGTCCACTGCTCACAACACTAACGACGTAGCACATGTGGGAGTGTAGATGTCCTGCATTCCTGTCTAACAGCAAATGAACCATCTGCAACATTTAAACACGAACGCCCTTAGAGTGTGATTTCACGAAACGGTATATCGATGCCGGCCAGATTGGCCATGCGGTTCTAGGCGCTACAGTCTGGAACCGGGCGACCGCTACGGTCGCAGGTTCGAATCCAGCCTCAGGCATGGATGTGTGTGATGTCCTTAGGTTAGTTAGGTTTAATTAGTTCTAAGTTCTAGGCGAATGATGACCTCAGAAAACAGTCGCATAGTGCTCAGAGCCATTTGAACCATTTTGAACCTGATCAGTACATTGGGAGAAGTTGGTATCACAATAATTTTCGATGATCAAGTATTGGAGATTTTAATGCGTAGAAGGTACCATCAGAGTTATGAACATGAAAGCATTTAATTCATTTTACCACTCTTAATGGCTTCATATATTCATGATTTTTTTTCTTTCTGCTCATCTGTAACAAAGAACCTTCCGAATCATATAATTTTTATTTACGTCTTTCTATAACCAATATTAAAAATAGATCCTTTAATTTTCATATTCACTTATTAATATTACCATGTGTACTCAATGCAGCAAAAAATGGAGGTATAGCCACTTGAAAATGAAGGTGTATGAGGCTGAAAGACCTAAGTCGAAACGAGGCCACGGAAGTATACAACATTCCATTATAATTACTAATAGTCTTGGGAGAACGAGCCATGACAAAACTATATCATCTGGTGAGCAAGATGTATGAGACAGGAGAGACACACTCAGACTTCAAGAAAAATGTGACAGTTCCAGTCCCAAAGAAATTAGGCGCTGACAGGTGTTAATACCGTCAAACTACCAGTTTCGTAAGTGACGATTGCAAAATACTGAAATTACTTTCTTACAGAAGAGTGGAAGAACCGGTTGGAGCCGACCTCAGGGAAGGTTAGGAAAGGAAGGGAGGTGCGAGGCAATACTGACTCTAGGACATATCTTAGAAGATAGATTAAAGAAACGCGAACGTACGTTTCTAACATTTGTAGACTTTGGACAATGTTGACTGGAATACTCTCTTTCAAATTCTTAAGGTGGCATGGGTAAAATACAAGGAGGGAAGGGCTATTTAGAATTTGTACAGAAACCAGATGGCAGTTGTACGAGTCGAGAGGCATGAAAGGGAAGCAGTGGTTGAGAAGAGGGCGAGAGAGTGTTGTAGCCTATCCCCGATGTTATTCAATCTGCATATCGAGAAAACAGTAAAGGAAACAAAAGAAATATTTGGAATAGGAATTAAAATCCACGGAGAAGAAATAAAAACTTCGAGGTTTGCCGACGACGTTGTAATTCTGTCAGAGACAGCAGAGGACCTGGAAGAGCAGTTGAACGAAATGGACAGTGTCTTGAAGGGAGGCTATGAGATGAACATCAACAAAAGCAAAACGAGGGTAATGAAATGTAATCGAATTAAATCAGGTGATGCTGAGGGAATTAGATTAAGAAATGAGACACTTAAAGTAGTAAATGTGTTTTGCTATTTGGGGAGCAAAATAACATGATGGTCGAAGTAGAGAGGATATAAAATGTAAACTGGCTATGGCAAGGACAGCGTTTCTAAAGAAGAGAAATTTGTTGGCATCGAGTATAAATTTAAGTGTCAGAAAGTCTTTTCTGAAGTATTTGTGTGGAGTTGGCCCTTGTATGCAAGTGAAACATGGACGATAAATAGTTTAGACAAGAAGAGAATAGAAGCTTCTGAAATGTGGTGCTATGGAAGAATGCTGAAGTTCAGATGGGTAGATCACGCAACTAATGAGGAGGTACTGAAGAGAATTCGAGAGAAGAGGAATTTGTGGCACATTTTGAGTAGAAGAAGGCATCGGTTTGTAGACAAATTCTGAGGCATCAAAGGGATCGCCAATTTAGTACTGGAGGGTAGCGTGGAGGGTAAAAATCGTAGAGAGAGATGAATACAAATGGTTAAAATGGCTCTGAGCACCATGGTACTCAACTGCTGATGTCATAAGTCACCTAGAACTACTTAAACCTAACCAACCTAAGGACAACACACACATCCATGCCCGAGGCAGGATTCGAACCTGCGACCGTAGCGGTCGCGCGGTTCCAAACTGTAGCGCCAGAACCGCTCGGCCACCAGCGGCCGGCTGATGAGTACACCAATCATTTTCAGAAGGATGTAGGTTGCAGTAGTTACTCATTGATGAAGAAGTTGCACAGGATAAAGTAGTTGCATCAAACCAGTTTCTGGACTCAGGACCACAACAACAATGGGGCTTCACCAGTCGAGTCCCTCTTATTGTCACCAGTTATTTATAGTTGCGTGAACGTACGTTCGTCTTTGTGAGGAAATGAACTGTAAACAAACATAGAGCGTGTTTGCGCCCTACCTGAGAGCCAGTTGAGGACCACAACAACAATGAGGCTTCACCAGTCGAGTAGCTCTTATTGTCACCTGTTATTTATAGTAGCGTGAACGTACGTTCGTCATTGTGAGGAAATGGACTGTAAACGACCATTAGCGTGGTTGCGCCCTACCTGAGAGCCAGTCGACCCCGCCGCCGTCCCAGATGCGCAGCCTGGTGGAGCAGCGCGGCGGCGCGGCCGTGGCGTTGCTGGCGGCGGCTGCGGCCGCCAGGCCGTGCGGCTGCAGCTGCAGCTGCGGCGGCTGCGCCGAGAGCAGCGGCTGCTGCGAGTAGGACACGAAGTAGAGCCACACCACGTCCTGCGGCTGGCCCGCGAACAGGTAGCGGCACGTCGTGTTGGGCGGCAGCGTGTGGCGCGGGCTGAGCACGGTGCCCGCGCGCCCGCGGCCCAGCGTCCACACCTCGTCGCTGTCGGCGCTGCTCGCGTTCACCACGAACTCGCACCTGCCGGTCAGAGTACTACGCTACCTGACCCAATCTGGAACTCCATTCACATATCAATAGAAAAACCTCGCTACTCGGTATTAGAATTTATTGAAAAACTAGCGGCCCATCCCAACTTCCCACTGGTAACCCTAAGCTTCTATGACTGCACGACATGTTTATAGACTGTCCAGTCATCTTAACGTGACCATCTGCCAAAAGTCTGAATAATCACCATTTTCTGCGCTGACCGCTGCAAGATATGCAGGAACACAGTAAATGACGTTATGGAAGGTACAGACAGGGATGTGGAACCACGCCGACTGCAGCGCCGTGGCCTGTTGCGGTAGGTTTCTCGTCTGATATGTCTCACAGATACTTGGTTGGTTGGTTGGTTGATTTGGGGTAGGAGACCAAACAGTGAGGTCATTGGTCCCATAAGATTAAGGAAGGCTGGCGAAGGAAGTCGGCCGTGTCCTTTCAAAAACCCATAACGATCTCCATACATACTCTGCAAACCGTTGTGTAGTGCAAAGCAGAGGTTATTGTATTGTATTGTATGTTAACCGGGGACCTAAAAACGACGGAGAGGCTCCGTCCCCGCCGCAGCCGCAGGCCACTTCACCCCTCCGCCGCCCCACGCCGAACTCAGGGTTATTGTGCGGTTCAGCCCCTGGTGGACCCCCCCCAGGGAACGTCTCACACCAGACGAGTGTAATCCCTATGTTTGCGTGGAGAGGTGGTGTACGCGTACGTGGAGAACTTGTTTGCGCAGCAATCGGCGACATAGTGTAACTTAGGCGGAGTAAGGAGAAATGGAAAACCGCCTAAAAACCATCCACAAACTGGCCGGTTCACCGGACCTCGATACAAATCCGCCGGGCGGATTCGCGCAAGGGATTAGGCGCTCCTTCCCGCCCGGAAAGCCGTGCGTTAGACCGCACGATCAACCGGGTGGGCAAGGCAGAGGGTACTTAGCATTGTACTACATGTTAGAGTTTCTTCCCGTTCAAATCGCATAAGGAGAACGGAAATATGACTGGTTAAATGCCCTTTGTGCCTGTTATTATTTGTCTAATCTTGTCTTCGCGGTCGCTACAATAGCCTTATGTAGGAGGCAGAAATACACAGGGTGATTCAAAAAGAATACCACAACTTTAAAAATGTGTATTTAATGAAAGAAACATAATATAACCTTCTGTTATACATCATTACAAAGAGTATTTAAAAAGGTTTTTTTTTCACTCAAAAACAAGTTCAGAGATGTTCAATATGGCCCCCTCCAGACACACGAGCAATATCAACCTGATACTCCAACTCGTTCCACACTCTCTGTAGCATATCAGGCGTAACAGTTTGGATAGCTGCTGTTATTTCTCGTTTCAAATCATCAATGGTGGCTGGGAGAGGTGGCCGAAACACCATATCCTTATCATACCCCCATAAGAAAAAATCGCAGGGGGTAAGATCAGGGCTTCTTGGAGGCCAGTGATGAAGTGCTCTGTCACGGGCTGCCTGGCGGCCGATCCATCGCCTCGGGTAGTTGACGTTCAGGTAGTTACGGACAGATAAGTGCCAATGTGGTGGCGCTCCATCCTGCTGAAATATGAATTGTTGTGCTTCTTGTTCGAGCTGAGGGAACAGCCAATTCTCTAACATCTCCAGATACTGTAGTCCAGTTACAGTAGCACCTTCGAAGAAAAAGGGACCAAAACCTTTATTGGCTGAAATGGCACAGAAAACGTTCACCATAGGCGAGTCACGTTCATACTGAGTTGTTTCCCGCGGATTCTCAGTGCCCCATATACAGACATTGTGACGGTTGACTTTCCCGTTAGCGTGGAAAGTTGCTTCATCACTAAACACAATCTTTGAAACGAAATATTCATCTGTTTCCATTTGAGCAAGGATAAAATCACAGAAACCGATTCTTTTAATCTTATCAGCTGCAGACAGTGCTTGAACCAATTTCAGACGATAAGGTTTCATAACTGACCTTTTTCGTAGGACTCTCCATACAATTGACTGTGGAATTTGCAGCTCTCTGCTAGCTCTGCGAGTCGATTTTCCTGGGATGCGAACAAATGCTTGCTGGAGGCGTGCTACATTTTCATCACTCGTTCTCGGCCGTCCAGAACTTTTCCCTTTGCACAAACACCCATTCTCTGTAAACTGTTTATACCAACGTTTAATACACCACCTATCAGGAGGTTTAACACCATACTTCGTTCGAAATGCACGCTGAACAACTGTCGTCGATTCACATCTGCCGTACTCAATAACACAAAAAGCTTTCTGGAGAGCGGTCGCCATCTTAGCATCAACTGACGCTGACGCCTAGTCAACAGCGCCTCAAGCGAACAAATGTACAACCAGATGAAACTTTATAGCTCCCTTAATTCGCCGACAGATAGTGCTTAGCTCTGCCTTTTGTCGTTGCAAAGTTTTAAATTCCTAAAGTTGTGGTATTCTTTTTGAATCACCCTATATTTCTACATTCTACACTTAATAGTTCTTCCAGTTAGCCTCTCACAGGATAGTCTGAAATAAAGCATTCGCCAGCTCGGTTTCTTCAGTTTCTCCCATGGGTCAAATAATCCTGTGACCGTTCTTGAGGCCCTTCCACAATACGCCCAATACCCTCTGATAGACCACTTTTATATTGATCTGTCACTCTTCACCAACGTTGAAAGAAACACCAGTGACTTACAAATGGTCTCATATGTAGACTGACTGTTTTTTCCGGTTTCCTGCCAAAGACCAAAAGTCTGTAAGCTGTCTTACCTACAACTCATCATATGTGGTTATTCCACTTCATGCTCTGCAAAGTGTTATACCTAAGAGTAAGTTCGATGCACGACTGATTCCTTTTGTAATACAATGATAATCACAGGATACTAGTTTTGGCGCAGCATTCAGTCTTTACACTTCTGCACTCTTGAAGAAAGTTTGCAAACTTTGCACCGTTTTTAAATCTTATCAAGATAAGATTGAAGGTTTGTGCAGCTTTTTTCTCACAGTACTTCAAAATCCATACATATAATAAAAACGAATGTACGAAGGGTGTCCATTAAGTAATGTAACACTTTTTTTTCTGAAACTAGGTTGGTGTTACTGACGATTCCACTGAACCATATTATTCCCCACTCTTCTGGCTACAGAACCCTATTTTTGAATATAGTCTCCGTTCCATGCGGCAGCCTTTCACCACCTTATTGGGGGGGGGGGGGGGGCTGTACGTCCACATGGTACCACTCTACTGGTCGACGTCGGAGCCAACGAGTTGCTGCATATGTAACCTCCCTATCATCAATGTACCGCTTCCCGTGGAGTGCATCCTACATTGGGCCAAACAAATGGAAGTCGGAAGGTGCGTAGGCGGCAAGGAACCAAGCGGGCGCAAGCCTTTGAGTACTCCTACTTGGTTGACGAGTGTTTCAGCACTACCAAGTGTTTGATTGTGATCCGTTGATCACTTCCAATCAGACTGTCCGCACGTTGCAACACTGCAAGAGTCACTGCTGCGTATGCCAAACTCGCACGTGGGAGATCGGACAAGTTTGCGCAACCTTGTCGCGATAATGACAAACGCTTCGCTCGATGACTCACTGTGATTTTGTTCACTGTCAGGTGTCTGTAGACCGGTTGCAAGGGCCTCTGCTTTTCCGTCAAATGAAATTCAATGACAGCTCTCTCTTAAGAAAACACCTCTGCTACAGACTTCTTTTTGAAGGCTACGTGTAACGCCACCACCTATCGGAATTTCACGAAGCTGAAGCGGGAAAATTTCACGATAAACTCTAAATTTTTCAACCGAAATTGGCCGAGATAAAAAGGGTTGCGTTATTTATTGAATACTCCTTGTACGTATGTATGTCTGTGCATATGTATGTATGTATGAATGTAAGCAACGTCTCACAAGAAAACAGCGACTGACTTTACGGAGGGGTTCCTTACAAAACAAGAAAAAAATTATAGTAAACAAGAGCTCTAATGCAAATACCTTAAGAGATACGACCACTTGTTCATCTTCGAAACTATGAAACTAATATCTTCCACTGCAAGCTGTTCGCTTTTCATATTTGGGGAGGAGATAGTATGAACCAAAACAAGAAAAAGTATCCAGCAAGCATGGGCAGTTGTTCAGTGGAAGAGATGTGTGTCACGGTAACGAAGGTAACAAGTGCTCATAGCTCTGAAAGTATGCATTTTAGACACCATGTTCAATAGACATTTTTTCTTGTTTTGGTCAATACTTCCTCCTCCCAAAGTACGAAAAGCAAAGGCCTTGCTGTGGAAGGGATCTGTTTCACAGTATCGAAGATGAACAAGTGCTTAAACCTCTTGAGGCATGCTTTAGAGCTCATGTTTACTATATTTTCTACTTATTTCTATAAAATGGACCTGTCTCTTAAGTTTGTCGGAGTGTCTTTTGGGACATCCTGTATGTGTATGTATGTTTCATACCTTCTCCTAAACCCATAGACCGATTTCAACCACATGTGGTGTACGTATTACTTATTATCTGGAGAGAATCGCTGTGAAGTTAAAAACCACCTATCTATGAAAGGGGCGGACAAGGGAGTGAAAATTAATGTAGCTTATGAGCCATGATCGTATCGATCAATCCATCGCTAGTTCGCGGTAGTGGGGTAGCAGCTTTGGTGGTTTTCCAGCCGAGGAGCTTTGACCGGCATTAGGGCTGGAAGTTGAAATTCGCCGGCCGAATTGGAAGGAGCACTTGCATGGTCCCAGACCCGTTTATTTCGGCTGGCTGGAGCGATAGTAAACGGCTTTTGCGGAACATGGACCTCGTCCTGCAAGAACGGTATTTGGGTTAGCAGTGGTGGCGATGGGACTGGAAATTTTCCTGTGCCGAGCATGTGGAGGTCTTTAGCGACCTTTCGCTACCGATTCATCAAATATTTTTTGTGAGATTACTTCTGTGGTTTCTGCGCCTTCTTTTGTTAAAGTCGTAGTGCTGCGACTAGTTTCTTTTTCGTGGGTCTGCTGCGTTTGCTGTTTATGGGGTTCGCTCCGAAGGAACTGAAGTTTACCTTAATCGGAGGAGCTCTGTTTCGTTACAGACATTAATCGCAACTGTTTGTGAAATGCGTCAAAGTTCCGTGGTCTGTGTTAAGGAGCTAGTAGACTTACGTTAATCAAAATTATGTGTTTAAATTCTTCATATTTCGAGTGGCTTGCTGTGGACCTTGTTGAGGGCTGACCTGCGTATTGTTCCTCATTTTAAATACAGTGAAGTCTAATTTAATCAGAGTTTCTTTGTAGCGTAATCAAGTAAGGTAAGCATTTTCCAAACATTTTAGTGAGGCTAGTTCAATTTAATCAGAGTCGCGTTTCACCATAATTATTTTAGTTAAGTGTTTGTCAGACATTTTGGTGGGTTTGTTAATTAACTCATCCTGAGATTTTCAATGATAAATTCTGCTAAAATAACAATGTAATTCCCACTGTAGCTGTATTGTATTGTATGGAACTGGGGACCTAGAAAAGAAAGAGGGACTTCGTCCCCGCTGTAGCCCTCAGTGATTCACAACACAACCCCACAACAGGCTACAGCAGCCCACACACCCCACCGCCACCCCATACCAAACCCAGGGTTATTGACCGGGTCGGCTGACAGTGGACCTCCCCCCCCCCCCCCTCCCCCTAGGAATGTCTCACTCCAGATGAGTGTAACCCCAATGTTCGCATGCTAGAGTAATTATGGTGTATGCGTACATGGAGAAAGTTCTTGCTCAGCAATCGCCGACATAGTGTAACTGAGGCGAAATAAGAGAAACCAGCCCGCATTCGCCGAGGCAGATGGTAAACCAACTTAAAAACCATCCACAGGCTGGCGGGCACGCCAGACCTCGACACTAATCCGCCGGGCGGATTCGTGCCGGGGACCAGTACACTAAGCAGTGCATTAGATCGCGCGGCTAACCGGGCGGGCACTGTCGTTGTTATGGGCAGCCTGGTAAAACAAGTTTCACATCTTAGATTTGGTTGTTTAGCTATTTGAAATAGTGCAGTTTACGTTAGTAAGAGCTGCCAGATTCGTTACTTATGGGTTGCGTCTTACTGCAGAAAATGATGTCAGTGAGTTTCAATATTCTTCCATTTCAAAATAGTGTCTAATGACTGTTCCTCCAGCATAATCAGCACAAGTAACTGTTCGCCAATTAATGTTCAGGGCACGTAAGGTTTTCACATTCCTGTAATAAGAGTGCTACCCATTATTAAGTGCTTTGTTGCTTATCAACATATTCGCTGACTAGATGGATACGTGTTTTTTATTAATCGGTGCTGCGTGCACACTTAGAATTTGTCCGGGTGCGCGAACCTTCGGGTAAAGTCTGGCGCCGGCGGGCCAGCGCTGCGGCCGCGGCGACATCGAAACACATGGAGCAGAAGCACCTGGAACCCTCCGCCTCTCATCGCCTTGACGCTTGAAGACATTACGACGCCACGGCTATATAGAGCCCACCCTGCTGTCGCAGTAATTCAGTGTGGATAGTTTCATTCAGTGCATGCTGCAGACGTGTTTAGTGTTCCGACTTCAGTGTCTTGTGGACTATTTTATATGACTTTATTTTATTAGTTTACTTTAATGAATTAAGTTTGCAATGGATACATTTTTTACCAAAGAGGCGCGCTTGCAAGTTGATGATACTGCAAGTCGACCTCCAACAATTATTGTATTGTCAATTGCTTCGTCGTCTTCAGGCGAGAACCGTTCACAGCCGAAAACTGGACAATCCGGTAAGAGAAGATCATTTCAGAAGTCTTGGTTGATCAAATATTCATGGCTAGAATATGAAGCATCTACCGAAAAAGTTTTTGCAAAACCTGGAAAGAGGCAGATGCTAAAAAAAATCTATTACAACTTTCTTCAAAAAAAGATATTCTAACTGTAAAAAGGCTTTGAAAAAATTCCGTCTTCGTGAAAATACGTTTACGCATAAAGAAGGTGTTCTGAAACTAAATTCTATCACTAACCAAAGTGTGGCCTCCCAACTGAATGAACAGTTAGATAGTGATATGAAGAAACCCCTTTTAGATCTTCAGAAAATTTTTACTACCAAGCAATTTCTATGTCGACAAGGACTAGCAATTAGAGGGAACGAAGATGTAAACTCAATTTTTTCTTTTAATTGTTGGAACTCTGAAAGACTGAAATACCTCAAAAAATGGTTCAAATGGCTCTGAGCACTATGTGACTTAACATCTGTGGTCATCAGTCCCCTAGAACTTAGAACTACTTAAACCTAACTAACCTAAGGACATCACACACATCCATGCCCGAGGCAGGATTCGAACCTGCGACCGTAGCACTCCCGCGGTTCCGGACTGGGCGCCTGAACCACTAGACCACCGCGGCCGGCGAAATACCTGAGTTTAAAGATTGGTTAGGGCGTTCGGGGTATAAGTGGACGTCCCGCGATATTCAAAACGAGGTCATTGATCTACTAGAATAGTTTGTGGTGAGAAGGTATTGGCTGCAGTTAAGAAGACTGAACACTTTTCTATTATGATTGACGAAACAAGTGATTCTTCGATTCATGAACAAGAGTCAGTTTGTTTCATACTGTCGATGATCCCTTAATCATCAATGAATACTTTATTAGCTTATACGAGACCCCCAACACTGAATCACGAACTCTGTTTAGTATTTTAAAACACGTTTTTGCTCGTCTTGATTTGTCAATGGATAACTTAAGAGGACAGTGCTATGATAATGCCTCGAATATGAGAGGTAAGTTCAAAGGAATAAAAAAGTTAGTTTTGGATATACAATCAAAAGCACTTTATGTGCACTACACACCAAGGACATAATAAACACCGTAAGGGAATCCAACAAAAGAATGGGACTTTTCAGAAGCATATGTTGTGAGAGCGCCAACGACCAAGCTTGTCTACGACCCCCTTTCCCGATTCGATGAACTATGCGAGCTTCTAGTATCTTGAGAATATAGAAAACATTGAAAAAATCTGAAGCACTTCCAGAATTTTTGAAACATTTTCTGCAGAGGACAAAACAGAGGCAGGTTACAAATGTGCAGTCTACCTTGAGTCAATGTTACAATTCAAGACTATATTTCTTTTTCTTTTTACGTTTTTATTGCCATGCAATGAACCCAGCAGAGAACGTCAATGAGAAAATTCTACGCCCTCACCTAAGTGTTGTTGATCTGGAAAAAATGATTATAAAGAATCCGCCTCGATTGCAAATAGAAATCGGATGTTGACCTAGGTTTCGGCGCGGATAACCACGCCTTCTTCGGAACACACATATATGAGGGCTTGATTTGTATATTGATCGGAAGGCGTTATAGTTTTGAACACTTTTGAGGATTTTGTTTAAAAGAAAAACCTTCACAGGTTGATGATCCTTCGCTTCCTCGGAATCGAAGTACACCAATGAAGTATGAAATAACGAAGCCAGATCACTGCACACTTTCAAAACCCCAAAGGAATACTACAAAGTTATTTACATTGAAGTTTGTGAAACGGTGCAATCTTGCATTACTGAGCGGTTTTCTTCAACTGGACTCACACAGGTCATTGCAGTTGAACAAGAGTGCATGCTTTTAGTAAACAGAGGTGAAACAAATTTGGAAAAATCAATTGAGTTTTTCAAAAATGACCTCGACATTGAGAGACTGCGCTTACACTTGAATACGTTAGCCGATATCGCTAATAAAAAACAACTGGTCTTAAAAAACATGCGTGATGTAAGAAAGTACATTACACAAGAGCCTGCAGTTGGATAAATGTTATCTAAGGTAGTGACGTGCATTAAGCTTTTCCAGGTAGTTCCAATCACGGCAGCAACAGCAGAATGGTCATTTAGCGACCTTAGACGCCTGAAGTTGTATCTCCGATCAACAATGGGACAAAAGCGATTGAACAACTTGGCTGTTACTCATGCCCACCGAGATGTTTTGGATGAACTGGATATCCGACCAGTCATCAATGACTTCAAATTCAGTAATCCAGTCTGACGGTCGACATTTGCACCTTTCTAAAGACACTGTAGTCCTAATAATGGCATTTACAGCAGTATTAAAAATCTTTATAAAATACCGAATAAATACATAATGTTAAATTTTAAGTTTCGAAATATTTGTACCAGTTTAGTACTGTATTACTATAGTACTGAATTAGTTATTTTCAAAGACTTAAATATTTTTAGGGTGTCAGACCCAATTAAAACTCGCTATTTACATACTATTTGGCTGAAAGTATTAGGCATACTGTATTAACTTTATTAACTGTATTAGAGCATTAACTTTGAGATATTGTTTTCATTTAATGAACCCTGAGCCTTATTCAAAGTTAGCTTAAATTAACTGCTTCACTTATTAATCAAAGTGCTGTTGCTGTGCGACAGCAATATTTCATATTCTTTTAATGATAGTTTAGGATTTATTTAAATATAACTTCAGTATTTTTAGAGCTATATATTCGCTGCTCTGTAATAGTATACCAGCATGTTTATTACGTAAATTAAATTAGCTTTTTACGAAAATACCTTGCGTTCTTATTTTTTTTTTTTTTTTTCCAAAGGCAAAAAATGTGTCAGGCTTTTCGAGTTTCCCGGAGTGTCGAGAGTCCAGTTTTCGGGGTTCTAATGTTGGTCATACGACTCTAAAATGGTTTAAAAAACTTTAAAATTTACTATTTTTCATCTAAAATGTAGAAAATTTCCCGAGGTAAGACCCCCACAATACTTTTTATAAGTTGGCGCCCCTGGGCAATTTCACATCCTGTCCGTCGGGTTATCCCATCTTGTAAGTGTTAAGGTTTTGATTATTAATATGCACCTTGGCTAATTTCAGATACCTGTTACTGTTTGACAAATTGCTTAGTTTCTTCATTGCTTGAAAGATCTTTTTCTGACGTCAGTTGCTAATGTTATCTCCCCCTTAATATTTGACCAGTTGTTTAGTTTCTTACTTGTTTTTAAAAGCTGTTTTACTGATGTAGGCCGGCCGGGTTGGCCGAGCGGTTCTAGGCGCTACAGTCTGGAACCGCGCTACCGCTACGGTCGCAGGTTCGAATCCTGCCTCGGGCATGGTTGTGTGTGATGTCCTTAGGTTAGTTAGGTTTAAGTAGTTCTAAATTCGGGCAGACCGCTGCTCGTGGCACGGACGGCCACTTTGGACTGGGACCGGCTGTGGGACGAACTACAAAACTTGTCAGGACAATACAGTGCAGGGGAGGGAGTGGGGGAAAGGATAGAAGAAAGTTTGAAAGTGCCTATTGAAAAACAGATGGGAAGAATTCTAGGCTAGGTCTCGGGTGTTGGTGGTTGCACGCACTACTCCAAACTTCGTCTTTTGTTATTCTTTTGTTTTTACTAACACGCGCAATTAACGCTTTTGTGAAATAAAAATGTTGCAAATAAGAAGACAGGGTAGTGTAAACTAACGTGGTTATGGAGAAATAAAAAGCGTAATTAACGGCAGTGAGTACCCATATAGTAAGTGACTCCCCGAAGCTGGGACAATAACTCTTCAGCATTATACAGGGTGCTCTGAAATCCCCCTTACAAACTTCTAGGACTTGTAGAGGGGACTGAGTAGACGATATTTTGAATTTGAATTGCCCGAAAATGTACCGTTTCCGCGCTACAGCTACTTGAAAACATGTTTGCTACGTAGGTATGCAAGGGTAGTCAGACTGGGAAGGGGGGGAGGGGCGGGGGGATGCTTACGTTCGATCGTCTGATGTCATTTGACGTCTATCCTTCCTACTGATCTGATTCGAGCTTCATTCACGTGTCTGTGAGTGTTAGAGCAACGTGGCTGAGTACATGTTTGCAGAATACACCAACATCTGGACCAGAAATTCAGACACAAATGGATAGGCCGAAGTGGTCCAATCGTATGGTCTCTACGATCACCGGATTTAACACCATCAGACTTTTTCCTCTGGGGTCGAATAAAAAGTTTGATCGGCGCGTGATAGCCGCGCGGTCTCAGGCGCCTTCCCACGGTTCGCCCCGTCGGAGGTTCGAGTCCTCCGTCGGGCATGGGTATGTGTGTTGTCCTTAGCGTAAGTGAGTTAAAGTTAGATTAAGTAGTGTGTAAGCCTAGGGACCGATGACCTCAGCAGTTTGGTCCCATAGGAACTTACCACAAATTTCCAAATTTCGAAAAAGTTTGGTTTACGAGACTCTTATAGAGACAGAAGAAGTTCTGGCTTCACGAATTGTGATCACTGCGACCAGATGCGATAGAACATGCGCACCACATCATCATTCGTAGGTGCAATGTATGCACCGAACTTGGTGGTCGCCACATCGAACTTACTCGTAGTGGACCGGAATGCTAACCCTTCTTTGTAAAGGACAAAAACATTTCAAGTTTAACTGTAAACAACAGTGTTTGTGAAAACTGAATAAGTTGAGTTGTTGCTTCTTAGTTTATTAATGTGTGGAAAACAAATGACGCACTAGCTTACGCCTAATAAATTATCAACATGCTTTCAAATGGTTGTAGCACGGAAATGGTAGGCTTCTGGACATGGGCTAAAAATAAAAACAGTCCTAGAAGTTTGTAAAGGGAATTTTGAGATTATATAATACTTCTCGCGTTGAGCTGGAATCCGCGTTCGACTCCCGGCCCCGGGCCTGGCACAAATTTTCACCTATTGCCACTAATACTCTTAGGCTAAGTGGCCAGCAATACTTTAACTCAGTACGCGGGCCTTTATGTAACATTATATGTGGGAAAAAAATATCCCAGTTCGTGTTCCAATATGGAATGGTGCGCCGGAGGAGCGACTCTTGTTAGTTATGAGCCAGAATCTTGCTACTCTTATCTCTATCGTCATACGTGAAGGAAGCAATATGTTGGTTGAGTCTTCTAGGAACATACGCTCTCGGAAGTCTAGCACGTCTCTTGTAGCGTCCGTCACTCGATTTGAATGAGCATCTCTGTGACATTTCCGAGCTTGCTAAACGAACTGGAGACGAAACACGCTGCTTTGTGTCTTCCTTATTTATTCTATGTATTCTTCATGCTAAGTGTGGCGGCGCGCTCGCGTAATCCGCCACCGCAGCATTTGTATCCGGCGCCTGCCAGCACGCAAATACGAACACATCGGGCCGCTGCCAGCGGCAACTCTTCCGCTTGCATATTCTCCGCCGCACCCAGATGTTATCGAGTTACACCATATCCGTGCAGGTGTGCATTCAGTTTTCAGTGATGGGACTATGTACCTGCACCGTTAATAGTTGTGTTGATGTTTGTCATTATCCGGCACGCACGTATTAGCTGACATGATTTTTTTATCTAGCGGTAGTCAATAAAGAGTGTAGATACAGAGTACGGGTCCTAGACTGAGCGGCAATATTCAGGTACGTCGAGCCATCTTCGTAGATGTACCAGACTTCCTGCCTTTCCGTATGCATACTTCCAAACACTTAATGGATGTGCTTAGATTGACTTATTGGTAATCCTTAAGCCTAAGTTTACGCAATATACTAACAAGCGAAAATATTATGACCCTAATAGCTTGTTTGTCCTTCTTTGAAACGAAATACATCGCTGATTCTGTGTATCAGGGATCCGACAGTTTGTTGGTACTTTTGTGGAAATATGTGATATTAAGTGTCTGCACACAGGTCATGTACGAGGGTGAGTCAAATGAAAACCTTAATTTTTTTTAAAAAAATATTATTTTTTGTGCAGAACTGGTACAAAGCTGTATCACTTTTCAACATAATCTCCCCCACGCTCAATGCAAGTCCTCCAGCGCTTACAAACTGCATAAATTCCTTTAGAAAAAAATTCTTTTGGTAGTCAGCGCAACCACTCACGCACCGCGTGGCGTACCTCTTCATCAGAACGGAACTTCTTTCCTCCCATTGAATCTTTGAGTGGTCCAAACATATGGAAATAACTTGGGGCAAGGTCCGGTGAGTATGGTGGATGAGGAAGACACTCATAATGCAAGTCTGTGATTGTTGCAACTGTTGTACGGGCAGTGTGGGGCCTTGCATTGTCATGTTCAAAAGGACACCTCCTGACAGCAATCCACGTCGCTTTGATTTGATTTCAGGCCGCAGATGATTTTTTAGGAGATTCTTTAGGATGATGCACTGGTGACAGTGGTCCGTTTAGGCATGTAATGCTCCAAAATGACGCCTCGTTCGTCCCAAAAGAGAGTCAGCATAACCTTCCCTGCTGATGGTTCTGTTGGAAACTTCCTTGGTTTTGGTGATGAGAAATGGCGCCATTCCTTGCTCGCTCTCTTCGTTTCCGGTTGGTATAAGTGAATCCAGGTTTCGTCCCCAGTAACGATTCTTGCAAAGAAGCCATCACCTTCTCGTTCAAAGCGCCGAAGAAGTTCTTCACAAGCATCAACACGTCGTTCTCTCATTTCAGGAGTCAGCTGCCGTGGCACCCATCTTGAAGACACTTTGTGAAACTGGAGCATATCACGTACAATGTGGTGTGCTGACCCATGACTAATCTGTAAACATGCTGCAATGTCATTCTGTGTCACTCGGTGGTTTTCCTTCACTATGGCTTCAACTGCTGCAATGTTCTGTGGAGTCATAACTCGTTGTGCCTGACCTGGACGGGGAGCATCTTCCACTGATGTCACACCATCCTACTTCCTACTCCATTCGTAGACTTGCTGCTGTGACAAACATGCATCACCGTACTGAACCTTCATTACTCGAAGAATTTCAATAGGTTTCACACCTTCACTACGCAAAAACCTAATAATAGAACGCTGTTCTTCCCTGCTGCAAGTCGCACCTAACTAACCTAAGGACATCACACACATCCATGCCCGAGGCAGGATTGGAATCTGCGACCGTAGCGGTCGCTCGGTTCCAGACTGTAGCGCCTAGAACCGCTCGGCCACTCCGGCCGGCTATCACGTGTCTGGCTCCGAGACACGAACAATTATACTGCTGAAAGGTGACATCGCCGTCGGAGAGGACATCATACGTGAAGGGATGCAGGTGGTTCATAGCTGTCAACGATTACAAACCACAGATCCCATGCAAACGCAGGAGAATGTCTCCCACAGCGTAATAGTGCTCCAGCCAGCCTGTGTCCGTGGCGCGCTGCACGTTTTGAGCTGCCGTTCACCTCGATGACGCCGTTTATGGGGACGAGTAGTGTAGCAAAAATGTGATTTACCCGAAGAGCCGGCACGTTTCCATTGATCGACGGTCCTGTGTCCTGTGCAATCGTAATTGACTATGACGTTGGGTCAACATGTGAAAACGTAAGGGTGGTCTGCTGTGTAGCTCCATGTTCAACAATACACGACGAACGTTGTGCTCCGAAACACTACTGCGTGCACCAGGATTGTGTTCCTTAGGCAGAGATGTCACACATCACCATCTATCCCACTTCACAGAGCAGTAAACCCTCCGAACACCACGTTCTGTGAAGGGTCGTGGACGTCAAACCATTCCGCGTGTAGTGATAGTTTCACTGTCCTTTTACCTCTTTCGGTAGACGCTCACGATAGTATCACATGAAAATTCGTCCAGCTTCCCCGTTTTCGAGATACTCGTTCCCAGGCTCTGCGTAATAATAATCTGCCCATTGTCAGAGCCGCTTATCTCAGTCGATTTTCCCACTTGCAGCCCGTATCTTCGCTGGGGTGATCCCCCGTCTGTGTCTCCTCCGCCTCCATTCTTTTGTTACCGCGTCACTGCCCGCGACGCCACCAGGCGATTTCCAACGTAGCGGTGCGCAATGGTCATAATGATTTAGCTTATCAGTCCCATTCGTCGATGACTGATCGACGGATAATCCTTGGACGTAGTGTCGATTCTTTGCAGATCCTCTCGTTACTCCAGAAAACTCTACAGCGCTATGACTTCTCTCTGTATAGCAACGAACAGCCTCATGGTGCTTACGACGTTACACACTGAATAATTTGCATATACTGAGTAATCTGGAATGAAACTCGAGAAAACGGTGGTTCACATGCCCTTCTAGGTACAGTCGTGCTGAAAAGTATCCGAACGACCTGAATTGCATTTCGCCTGATTCGAATGCAACCCACATAGCGCAGCTGTCTAGCAGGTCCTCTAATCGCCCCTCGGTACAGTCGTTTGACTATTGAAAATGGTTCAAACAAGTCACCACTAGAAAACACTGCTCTGTATCGCAATAACTCAAGATGTAAAGTAATACCAAGGCACTACAAATATCAGGGAACATCTTATCACAGATAAGACGGTTCTTCAGGCTTGTAAGCTCACATTTATTGCAATAAATGACACACATGAAATGTTACCACTCTCATTATTACGTCAGATAGGTAATTCACGTAGTAAGTTCGTCGTATTCATGATTTCCTCTTCAAAATAACATACCGTACTTATTATTTAACACAAAATGACACTAAAAATTTAAGTTATTCACGAGCAGCTAGTTGAGAATATGTATGAACTTCAAATGACACGACGAACCGCCTCGTTCTGCATATGGATTCAAAGCCAGGTCATGCAGACTAAGCAAAGACTTCGTGACTGACGGAAACTAACAGCCATTCCTGACTAGGCATACAGAGAGTGATATACCTCGACTTTAGACAGTATCAGTTAGCAAATATCAACTTTAAATTACATAACGTAAACATTGTTAACGGACGCGAATTCCTACCCAGCATCTATTGTCCTTGTTAACGAACTACGAGAGATGTTAAATATTGCTTCTTCACAAGTAACTTACTTGAAATGGCGTGAGGTAAAGCTTTGTGTTGGACAGGGATTCGAACTCAGAACCTAATTGGATGGTCGTCGAAGCACAATCAACTGTGACATATCGGATTTTTTCGGCAGTAGCTAGATGTTTTAACTGAAATGACGAGACGAAGCATTAATTTTTTCTTTCCCAGGACTCCAACATGGCAGCTATCGCTGTTATATTCTAAAGAAAACGAACGTTAAAAACGGGTTTGTTACGCCAGCAGCGGCATGTCATCATGTTTGAACTAGAAATAATATGACGAAGAGTTCAGTGATGGCAAGGAATCGAGCCCCACACATGTCGTTGTTGACTGCAAACAAGGAGACGTCAGCTACCGAATTTTTCTCAAGCAGCAGCTCGGAATAACATCCTTGAATTTATAATGATTTCGCAAACAGTTCTGTGTCTCACTAGGACTCAACAACGTCAGATACCGTTAGTGTTGACAACTAATGAAAATACATTAAAAATCAAAATTGTTACCCACCAGCAGACAGGTGTTCTCATGCTAGAGCTTGATAATACATAATGAAAGCCTTAGTGCCGGGCCACGATTCGAACCCTTTCACGAGCAATATGTGGAGATGTTGAGGAATCTGCAGTTTTGAACAAACAACAAATTGCAGTCTCTGTATTGTCACGAAGGGATCAAATTCCGCGTTAAGTTCGGTCTGAGTTGCATTCCCAGATCAGAACCTATTTTATCGACATACAGAAGCTCAAATAAAAGATGGAATAAGTGTCCTGAGACCCTACATAGCGTTAGTTTCGTCACTAGAAATAAATAACTAGTATAAGAAAGATTACTGTTGACAGAGTTTCTACGTGTCGCGACTCCTGATTTTATTGTGGTTCAACCTAACTTCTACTTGGTAGAGGAGGAATATCATGTTTAACGTGAATGTCAGACCACAATGCCATTATACCTTCTTCACTTGGCGTGGCCAGAAGAGAACAGAATCTTTCTCTCCTTATCAAATATCATCAGCAGAAGTTGGAATGTTTTTTTTTTTTTTTTTTTTTTTTTTTTTTTTTGGTCTCCTTCCTCCCCTTTAACCCGTCCTTTACGCTCGCCAAGTGTTGCCTTCTCGGCCCGCCTTCTCCGCCTTTAAAGAATGATTGTAACTTGATGATAGCCGGCCGGTGTGGCCGTGCGGTTAAAGGGGCTTCAGTCTGGAACCGCGTGACCGCTGCGGTCGCAGGTTCGAATCCTGCCTCGGGCATGGATGTGTGTGATGTCCTTAGGTTAGTTAGGTTTAATTAGTTCTAAGTTCTAGGTGACTGATGACCTCAGAAGTTAAGTCGCATAGTGCTCAGAGCCATTTGAACAGCCATTAACTTGATGATGTGGAAACACGCTTCTTCTGAACGACAAACGAAGTATGCCCCTTCTGTTGCCTTTGTTTGCAACATGGCTTGAATAAAACTAAATGTAAATTCCATTGAGAAGGCAGTCACATAATTGTTATGGAAATGTAACTGCATCTGTAAATTTCGTTCTCCGTGCGTGGAAAAATGGAAAGAAGCAAACTCATTAATGCTGATAAGTAAAATTCTCTTCTTCAGAAAGGTAATGAATTAAAGTAGGATTTTACACATAAGTAACATAAATATATCTTCCTGTGAAAAGTAGGAGTGAAAGAAAGAAACTAAATAAAGGGTAGATACCAGTTTCATCACTGTGTCGTATGCTTCTCTCAAAACAAAGTAATATATACATATAGGTTTAACTCGTTTATATTTATGATCTCCTCTGTTTACTTGCTGTTGGATATCCTCCTCTTGCTACGTGAAGTGCAACCTTGTACCACAAAGCATTCGTCTAATATACGAAATGCTTCGGTGGATATTGTAAATTACTCACTTCTATTGGTTACAGTATTGTTTTAGTTAAAAAATTTGCGTAGTTTTCCTTGTATTTTTTAGTACACATCAACTTTTGGTGCTCAGTTGTAAGGTATACCCAGAAGTCCTCCCTGTTGCTTGATTCTTTTGTTAGGATGTAATGCACCGTTTGGCCTTTGAACCAGTTGATTGCGTTTCGTTTTATTTTAGGGTAAGGTATACTGTCAGGGTTTAAAAATGCAGCAGGCGTGACGGCGTTGGGCGTAGTTCTGCTGACGCTCGCTATCTTTTGTCTTATGTAGAGCCATATGTCTTTTACCTTGTCACACAACAATCTATGCTCTTCGGTATCTGGTATATTACATAATGTACACAGCGGTGACTCGGCCAATCGAATAGAGTGCAGTTTAGAGTTCGTCGTAATTTTCCTGTTTACAGCATAGTACCAGGTCGATCTAACATACGTTGGCAGGTTTCGGCAGTGAATATTTTGCCATATTGTTTCCCAGTTATAACAAGGATACTATTGTTCTACGTCGTTTCTGGGTTTGTCTTTCATCAAGTTATTGTAAAGTTCTTACACTTTCATGATGTCTTTTTCAGGGATCCTTGACTGTATGTAGCTGTATTGCGCTAAAAAGTATTTCAAGTGGTATAGTCCGTTGGGTATGTGTTGGACATTTATAGGTGTACTGATGCCAGCAGGAGCTATTTCATTTAACAAATGTGCAGCAAGGGTGCCACGTGGTTCCTTCCATTGTTTGTATGTGGTTGAAAGGTATAAGGCTTGCGCTTTTTTGCTGATATCGGTGAGATTTAACCCACCGCATTTCGTAGGGAGCATCAGAACGTCATATTTGACTTTGAAAATATGACCGCGGCTGACAAAATGTCCTAGTGCAGATGCGATACTTTTCGACAAAGGCGCGGGTGGTGGCAGAACTTGTGCTACGTAATTAACTTTGGATGTGATGTATACATTTGCCACTATTACTTTCTGAAGTTCATCGAGTTTCCGAATACTATTTGCTTGTACAGAGGCGCGTATGCTGTTAAGTAATTTTCGATAATTCGCAGCAATAGTGTGCTTGATATTTCTCTTAAAATCTATGCCGAGACATTTCATGGTTTCAAGCTCGCGTAACAGACCCTGCGTTTGCGTCCCAATTCCACGACCGATGTTGAAAATCCCCGACTTTGTTCTATTTAGTTTTGCATCAGATGCCTGTTCATATTTTGTTACTATTCGTAGTGCGCTCTCTACTTCAGTGCCATTCACGACTAGGAAGCCAACATCATCAGCGTACGCCTTGCACACGATCTTTTCTCCATGTATTTGTAGCCCTTGCAGACATTTCATAAGGAAGGCAAGCAGGGGCTCGATGGCGATTGCGAAGAGTGCCATTGACATTGGACACCCTTGCCTAATGGAGCTGGTGACGTCAATCGGGCGGCTAATGTGCCCATTAATGACAAATCTGGCTGAGTTGTTTGTTAATGTATTTCGTACTACTGCTAAGAATCTAGGAGGGAAGCCCATTGCGCCCATGTTCCGAAGGAGAAAACGATGATTTACCCTGTCGAATGCTTTATCAAAGTCGAGTGAGATGAGTGCACATTTTATTTTGCAGACGTCGGCCGTTGAGATTAGGTCCCTGTAATCACAAAGGGTCTGGAGAATTCTTCTATCTTTGCCCACACTTGGTTGATAAGGGCCAGTGACGCTGGTCATTGTGGTTTTCAGCCTGCGAGCGAGGATGCGACCAAAGATTTTGTAATCGCTGTTTAAAAGCGTGATTGGCCTCAGAGTGCTTACAGTTTTCATGTTGGTGGTTTTTGGCACTAACACTACGAGTCCCTCACGAAATTCTTTCGGGATGTCATTTTCAGGGTTTAGTAGTTCGTTGCAGATGAGAGTTAACTTAGCTTTTACGAGGTCACTAAATTTGCGATAAAATTCTGCCGGAATTCCGCCTGCCCCTGGAGCCTTATTTTTCATACTTCCATATACAGCTTCTTCGACATCTTCTTCAGTCACTTCCGAGATGAGAGTTTGTGCTTCCGCGTGGCATACTTTGCCCTGGAGGTTGATCGTTAACTCGTCTTGAAGCTGTTCGTCAACTGGTTGACTAGACATTAAGGATTCAAAATGCTGTACGATTGCCTCTTTAATCCCTCTTTGCTTCGTCAGCTTCCTTCCATCATCAGTTGTTATTTCAGAGAATATCTTGCGAGACGCCCTTTTTCTTTCACGAATGTTATGATAAATGGAAGTGACCTCATGCTGTGCTATATTCTGGGCACGCGACCGTATTTGGTAGCCTTCCAGTTGTTTACGCCGAAGAGCAAAAATTTTTGCTTTAATTTTGTTAATTCTTTCGTAGTTGTCCACGACTGTTGCATCGGACTTGTACAAATCCCTTAGACACTGAAAGTAGAAGTCTATAGTTGATTTGTACCAAAAGTTTTTGTCTTTTGAGTAATTTATGAAAAACCTCCGTATTTTAGGTTTGGCATGTTTCAGCCACCAGTCAGTTCCAGCGTTGTACGAGCTAAATTTGCTTTCGCACTCTCTCCATAACGTGTAAAATGCCTCCTGACAAGCTTGGTCTTCCAGATGTGACACGTTGAGCTTCCATGTACCTCTACCTCGGTAGGTCCCTTGTTTTGTCAGATTGATTGTGCATATGTACGCAGCGTGATCCGAGAAAACGGTAGGCCATATTTCGGACTGCAAAATGTGGTGTTTCAAATTATGAGTTACATATATCCTGTCTAGACGGCTCGCCGAGTGACTTGTGGTGTGGGTGAAGCCAGGGGCGGCACCGTGCATATGCTCCCATGAGTCTATTAGTCTTAGGTCATTAACTATACGTTCCAGTTCAGTACACTTGTTGAAATTGGGAGTTTGGTCTTTGGCATGCAAAACACAGTTAAAATCTCCTCCCAGGATAAGGTGTTCATATCGAGTTCCAAATAGTGGGACAACTTCTTCTTTAAAGAACTCCGCTCTGCGGTGCCTGTTGCTGGATCCTGAAGGGGCATATACGTTAATGACTCGTATTTTGTTTATTGTGGTCGCTATGCCTTTACTGTTTGATAGTTTTACCACATCTTGGACTAGTATGCCCTCCTTTGCGAGCAGAACTGTGCCCATTTCCGTTCCATGCCCTGGGTTTATAATGGCGTTGAAGCCAGGTACGTTACCGAGCTCAATGTCTGTCACTTCTTGTAAAAGGATAATGTCACTGTCAGAAGCATATATAAAATCTTTTAAGTTCTGTAATTTAAAGGAACTACGAATCTTATTAAGGTTTACTGTAGCGATAATGTACGCTTGTATGCCAGACATTGGTCGTTCTACTTGATCAAACTTTAAACAACATTCTTCCGTTTTGTCTCGCAAGCGTCAGCTTTAAAACTCATTTTAATAATATTCACCGGTAGCAAATGTTTCAGTGGTGTGTCCTTGGTCTTTAGAAAGTTCGTTCACGGAGACGTCTTCGTTGAAGAAATCAGCCACCTTTGGGGCTGGAGTACAGTCTGTTTTAGTTTCTGAAACTTCTGTCATTTCTTCATCCGCATCGTTATGATCGCTTTCGTCTGCCCAGCTGGTTGACGTTGTCATCGTGGGTTGGACGAGTGAATCTTCAGGAGAGTGACTCGCTTCTTGAGGGTGGGTGGGTGCTTTCTTTGTTAGCTTTCCTTGGACGTCCCGTTTTTCCAGCGCAGAAGGGGAACGCTCCTCAGAAACTGGTGTCGCTTTCGTGTTGCCAGCCATCTGTTGGCTTAAGCTACTACCTATTTCCTTTGCTTTTTGTCGGAGTGTAGGAGCTGTCTCCTCTGCACCTTTGCGCGCCAGCTGGCGTTCCTTATCTTTTTTGGGAGAATTGCCTCTCGACGGACTTTCTTCAGTATCCAAGTTAGTTTCGCTTTCCTGCAAGGTGTGACGATCTTCAACTTCCGGCGGATCTGCTGCCTTAACAATTGCAGGTGCCTGTTTCGGTGGAACTTCAACTGTTTTCGTAGGTTGGCGGGACTCTTGTAGGTCGGCAGCTATGACGGCACTGACATCCATCGGAATTTCAGTGTCTGGAGAATTTGTATTTGCACACGGTTCAGGGGCTGAGGAAGCAGTTGGCCGTTCGCGTGCCACGGCGGTGTAAGTTCCCGGCAGTGTTGCCATCACCGGTGGCCTGGCGGCCTCGCCGGCCGGCAGCTGTGCAACGCGCCGCTGTATACATTCTGCGCGAACGTGCCCAGGCTTGTTACAGGCGGCACAGGTTCGCGGTTGATCGTCATAAATTACAATCCCTCTATATCCGCAGACATTGACGTACGACGGGATGTGCTTTTGTAACTCTACTCGAAGCTGCCGCACTCCATTAGTACTGGGAATTTATGCGCGCTTGACCATTTCTCGAAAAGTTGCTGAGCACTTTGCCGAAGGGTGAAATTACGGCATTAATTTGGTCTGTTGAAATCTCAAAAGGCAACTCGAATATTCGAACTGTGCGAATGCCAAAACCAGCACATGCAACGGTGACTTCACCAACGTTTCCATCTGAGTGCTTAAATTTCATGACACCACCGGAACACTCAACTATTTTCTCGCACAACTCGGAACTACGCATTTTAACAAACACGACACAAGCTACAATCGACAGGTGGATTCCGGTTATATCATTAAAGGAGAGCTTCACATCTTCTTCTAACCAATTCTCTACTTCAAACGACTTAGGACTGGCATAACGAGAGTCAAAGGTAAGTTTCAACGTATCTTTTCGACTTGGTTGAGCCATCACTGCATGCTACTCATTACTTCACGAAGTCTTCTATAAACAGGGTTTTAAACCGCAGCGCCGGCCGAAGTGGCCGTGCGGTTAAAGGCGCTGCAGTCTGGAACCGCAAGACCGCTACGGTCGCAGGTTCGAATCCTGCCTCGGGCATGGATGTTTGTGATGTCCTTAGGTTAGTTAGGTTTAACTAGTTCTAAGTTCTAGGGGACTAATGACCTCAGCAGTTGAGTCCCATAGTGCTCAGAGCCATTTGAACCATTTTAAACCGCAGCGCCGGCCGAAGTGGCCGTGCGGTTAAAGGCGCTGCAGTCTGGAACCGCAAGACCGCTATGGTCGCAGGTTCGAATCCTGCCTCGGGCATGGATGTTTGTGATGTCCTTAGGTTAGTTAGGTTTAACTAGTTCTAAGTTCTAGGGGACTAATGACCTCAGCAGTTGAGTCCCATAGTGCTCAGAGCCATTTGAACCATTTTAAACCGCAGCGCCGGCCGAAGTGGCCGTGCGGTTAAAGGCGCTGCAGTCTGGAACCGCAAGACCGCTATGGTCGCAGGTTCGAATCCTGCCTCGGGCATGGATGTTTGTGATGTCCTTAGGTTAGTTAGGTTTAACTAGTTCTAAGTTCTAGGGGACTAATGACCTCAGCAGTTGAGTCCCATAGTGCTCAGAGCCAGCCAAACCGCAGCAAGCGCAAAACTTACCACGCGGAAGCACAGGCGGCGCAGCGCACACCACACTACTAGCATCAATCCATGAGACCACCAAATTCTCTTCTCTATCACTAATTTTTCTATCATAACAATATTGCGCCACACTGGATGAGAATCCTGACACACAGGCTCCCTGTAGTGATTTGCAGCATGTTCAGTACATTCATTTACTTGGTTGACCGAATCGCCATGAACTAGATGCCTCGGCTACCCAGTGCATACATTCGACTCTATTTTGTAATCACCGAAATTAAATCACGTAACTGACACCTACACAGAACTGCTAACACTGTAGGATGCAGAAATATAAACAGTAAGTGGTCCTTTCGACTTGAGCTACTCTATTGAGCTATCTGTTTGTTATAAACTTCGTGCAGTGCAAAAGAAAAGCTGTAACTGTCTGTCTTTCAGAAGTCTAGATCCGGCCATATGCATTATCTCACAGCACTGTGCAATGCGAAAGTTCTGGAGGAATTGTTGTTGAGCTCTGGAGGTGCTGTAGCTATGTGTCAGCTAGTAGCGTAACGGTAAGCGTCACGCACTGTTGATAAGACGTCGCAAGTTTGCGTATATTCACTGCTACATTTTTTTAAAACGCCATACTGCTGTCTGCTGAAGTTATCGATCTAATGGAACTTTGAACATAATTCCCTTGACTTCTCAAACCAAAATAGTCGCATGCGGAAAAAGGGCTAACTTCTGCGACATTTTGTTCTTTTCCGGTTGCAGGCTGCAGATGCATTTCGAAACTCTTGTATTATGTATGGGGAGAGCGCATGGTGCCAAAATACGTCATAAAAGTATTTTCTACGTTAGCTGTCGTGTAGCAGTGGCATTTTATTCTTCATCAAACCTTGTTTGACAGCTTTAACTCAGAACAAGTTTTCTACATGCATGTAATCGATAAACTGCATGCGCATTGTTAGACTGTTATAGATAACATCAGAAAATTCGCATATATCGTTGACGATTAATTTCTCCCTCATGTTAACTAATGTTTTAAGAACACTAAAAGAAACCGTACGAAAATTGTGCACTGTATTATAAGAAATGAAATAAAACTTCCCACAATAACCTTACGACGAAAGTCTGTTTCAATAAAACTGAGTATCTGTACACAAGCGTGCCTCTATCGGCACGAATTAGTAAAATACTAATCACTTAGATTTCGATTGGGTGTGTGATTGATTGGCGTGCTGTGTCATACTCAAGTGATATGCAAATGTGGCATTTCATAAATAAAGTTATGTATTCCTAGAAGCCCAAAATTTGCTTGTCAGCAGCGGAAAGAGGCGTTACCTGTTGCGCAGCATTGTAAGTTTTTCACCATTGCACTATGAGCCGAAAGCATTTTCTTGCGATCTCCCTATCGATGTGTGATGTGATTGCTTGTAGCTCTTTCACAGAAGGGATAAAAACGTTACAGTCAGCAAGACTGGAACCGCAAACCATAACAGACGCTTTCTCTCAGGTTAGCACGTTTCCACAGAGCCGGGGAAGAGGCACGCGTCGAGGCCTCCTCTTACGAGACCAGTAGTGGCTCAAACTCGTAAACCGCTATTTAAAAGACAAGATTAGATGCGATTTTCACGAGCAACGACTTTCCTGGGCTGAAAACCGTAAATTTACAAACTTTTGTTACAGCTCAAGCGTTAATAATAACTCAGATTATTCAATGGAAATGACAGGAAAAATCAAGTGATCTTTGAGGTTTAATTCCGTGCACATCAGGAAGTAACTCGTCGATCACAGAGTTGCCAAATATACCTTGCCTTGTTGCCAAATCTCTGTTACATTACCAGCAGGAAGAAGACGAAGCGATGTGATCCTACAGTGGGCTGGGAAGTGATCATAGCTGACGTCTCAAAGACGCGGCTGCTACGGCCTGGAATGCGTAATCCGTCTGATTCACATTTCTGTAACTGGGTTTAGGGACTGGAGCGTAGTTACTAAAAATACTCTGAACTGGCTGCAAACTAAGCTTCATAAATAAGTAACTCTCATAGTTGTTTTTATATATCTTGCATAAGTGAACTCAAAACTAAGAAAATCATTGACGAACGTTTTCGTGCCTCGCCGATAGTCGAGCACAACAAGCAAATAAAAATAAAAAAGACTGTGTGCGTGTGTGAGAGAGAGAGAGCGAGAGAGAGAGAGAGAGAGAGAGAGAGAGAGAGAAAGAGAGAGAGAGACAGAGAGAGAGAGAGAGAGCGAGAAATGAGAGAGAGAGTGAGGCAGAGAGATAAAAATAAAAAAGAATGGGAGAGAGAGAGAGTAAAAAATTGTTGCAAAGAAACTGAATCATGGTATGTAAAGAAATCCTTCATTAAAAAAAACACGTTCTACATCATTACGAAAAGTCGTATTCATGATCTATGCAACAAGTATTAATTTAATCTAATCTAATCATATCATGAAACTTCCTGGCAGATTAAAACTGTGTGCCCGACCCAGACTCGAACTCGGGACCTTTGCCTTTCGCGGGCAAGTGCTCTACCATCTGAGCTACCGAAGCACGACTCACGCCCGCTACTCACAGCTTTACTTCTGCCAGTACCTCGTCTCCTACCTTCCAAACTTTACAGAAGCTCTCCTGCGAACCTTGCAGAACTAGCACTCCTGAAAGAAACGATATTGCGGAGACATGGCTTAGCCACAGCCTGGGGGATGTTTCCAGAATGAGATTTTCACTCTGCAGCGGAGTTTTCAACCAATGATTCCCACAGCTACAGGAACACTACTTGTGATACCTCTTATACAAAATACTTATGCAGTGCTACCAGACGAAAAGATCAACCTGACACAAACTGTGGAAAGTTTATCTCAAAACCTTCGTACATGGATAAAGAGCTTTTCCTATTTGAGATATCTGTGAACGTTGCTGCATAAGACGATTTAAGAAGAAACTAAAATCCTTCAGCTACGACAATGATTAAAGAAATCGTCTTAACGGCACTAAATCGTGTTATGTGAATCGTTTACTGGCTGTACTCTGCCGCATTTCGCTGGTTGGAAGGCAAAAAGCTTACTGACAAATTTCACACAAGGAAAAGGGGGACAAAATGTCTCCCACAGAAAGATCATGTTGTTCCATTTAAATGATTACAAAATCAGCTAAAACGAACAGTGAGGCTGTCAGTATCAGCACATTACTGTTATCAGTATGATGTTGCACTGCCCAGGGCCTGTAAAGATAAAGGGCCCGTTTAGGTCAGGCATATTGCATACAGAAGTGGAAGAGAGAGCACCACTAAATTCGACAATCCGCCTGCATTGCATACACACAGAAATTAATGTTACAGTGTACTATTGGAACGAAATGAGTGAATTGCACATTTTCCGGTGAAAAAGAACACTGGCAAACAGTCTTCGCTACATTAGGTTACTTAAACTGGTGTCACTCTGAGCTAGAATTTATGGTCAGCGACTAAGTATAAGGTCCATGAGTCGGATGCGGGTTTTGCAACTGTGAAATACTTTCCTACATTATAGAAGTGAATATTAAATCTGTGCTAATAATGCGAAAATTTTGAAATTGGATAGCTTACAATGAATATGTTTCTGTTTATTGCAAAGGAAAACAATTGATTTTCTAAAACTTTCTCTGCCATACACAACTTGAAACAGGTCACGTCGAACAAATCTTGTGGAAGAACTGACAGCGGCGTATAACGGAGGGCAGTAAGATCGCTTGACTTTTGGTTTGGCAGTATTCGACAGCCATTTCTAGGCGCAAGTAAATTAAGAAAGGTAGCGCGCTTTCGTTATCAAGTAACGTCTTCATCAATTACTTTAGTTTTAATGTAATATGCGAGTAATTGCTGATGTTTGATATTAACATGAAAAGGACTCCGTAGACAGGGAAAGAACCTCTTCTTGGGCAACTACTTCTATAATGACCAAAAGGCATTAAATAATCTTCAAGCACATGTGTTCCAGCAATGGTATGAAGAAAATGATAGTAACAATGACGGTAATAATCGAATTATCCGGTAACTTCACACTTCACAGTGGATATTCCCGAACTAAGAAATTTGCTGAATTAGAGAATATTTCAAAATGGCTTTACATCGAGGCTATGATGGCTAGAAGAGTCTTTACATCCTGCTGACATGAGAACGGCATAATCTCCACGTCGGAAGATTGCTTCCACTTAGCCATATAATATACTCGCTTTTTTTCCGCCGTGACTAGTTTTGTACGCTAACCACATCATCCGTTACAGCACACTCCTGGGGCTGGGAAATGTGGCCACAATGGTCTGGTGGAACGAACTATCACAGGAGCAATGCGTGGGTTCAGGCATTTACTTTTAAGAGGCAAAAACAGATTTACTTTAGCTCTGGTAACCTCAAGAGAAAGACGTTATAATCCAGAATCCGCATTAAACATCACGTTCCTTCATTACCACTTGGGCAGAGCCGGTCTACGTTGGGAAATGACATAGCCGGAAGTCATGGTAAACAGAAATACTGTCTCCAGTAAACTTACTTACATTAGAAAATTTTATTTTATTTGATGAAACGATAGCCATTTAAAGGAACAGGGCTCTTGTTCTTCTTGCACTTGATTGAACTAGAGACGTTGATAAATTTGGTGCTGGACTGTGATTCGAATTCGTATCTCACCTTTAGAGGATCTGAATCTCTCGGAACAGTATAGTTCAATCATTTCGTTCCTTTTCCCAAGACTGCAATCTTCTCTAGGTCTCCTCCAAAGGTAAGTATGTGGGTCCGAATCCTGATCCAGTACAAAAATATTCATAATTTCATTTCAAGCCCTATCACGTGCATACCAGTCTGCTAGCGAAAATTAACGTGCATTTTTAATGTCTGTTCATGTGTTGCCAACAATCGCAATAGGTGTCGTTATTTCTGGTCAAACACGCACACATCTTACTGTTGGTTAGTAAGCAAGTGTTACTTAAGCTATGTTCGTGGATGATAAAGAAGGACGGTAGGTGCGCGGTTCGATTGCCGCTCAGGCACAAAAATTTGTATCCTTACTTTAGATTCAAACATCTAGCAGCTGGTAAGAAAAACCCATACGTAATATTTGATTTTACTTAGATAACAATCCGAATGCGTGCTGGGTTCGTATCTCCGTCACAGAACTTCACATCATACGCTTCATCTTTAAATGCATGAACACTTTGTTCCTTCTGAATGGAGGTATATCACACGTCTTCCGTGGTTAGTTAACAGGGACGAAAGAGTCTATAAAGGAGTCCCGGTTTATTACAAAAACTGCCGTTTTTTTTCCAATTTTAGATTTGGTTGCTGACATTGGCGAAAATTTCTGTAATTCGTTCCTCTTCATGACTAGTCAGCAATATGATATGATTAGATTAGATTAGATTGATACTTGTTCCATAGATCATGAATACGACATTTCGTAATGATGTAGAACGTGTTTTTTTAATGAAGGATTTCTTTACATACCATGATTCAGTTTCTTTGCAACAATTTTTTACTCTCTCTCTCTCCCATTCTTTTTTATTTTTATCTCTCTCCCTCACTCTCTCTTTCATTTCTCTCTCTCTCTCGCTCTCTTTCTCTCTCTCTCTCTCGCTCTCTCTCACACACACACACGCACACAGTCTTTTTTTATTTTTATTTGTTTGTTGTGCTCGACTATCGGCGAGGCACGAAAACGTTCGTCAATGATTTTCTTAGTTTTGAGTTCACATATGAAAGATATATAGAAACAACTATGAGAGTTACTTATTTATGAAGCTTAGTTTGCAGCCAGTTCAGAGTATTTTTAGTAACTACTCTCCAGTCCCTAAACCCAGTTACAGAAATGTGAATCAGACGGATTACCTACTCCAGGCCGTAGCAGCCGCGTCTTTGAGACGTCAGCTATGATCACTTCCCAGCCCACTGTAGGATCACATCGCTTCGTCTTCTTCCTGCTGGTAATGTAACAGAGATTTGGCAACAAGGCAAGGTATATTTAGCAACTCTGTGATCGACGAGTTACTTCCTGGTGTGCACGGAATTAAACCTCAAAGATCACTTGATTTTTCTGTCATTTCCATTGAATAATCTGAGTTATTATTAACGCTTGAGCTGTAACAAAAGTTTGTAAATTTACGGTTTTCAGCCCAGGAAAGTCGTTGCTCGTGAAAATCGCATCTAATCTTGTCTTTTAAATAGCGGTTTACGAGTTTGAGCCACTACTGGTCTCGTAAGAGGAGGCCTAGACGCGTGCCTCTTCCCCGGCTCTGTGGAAACGTGCTAACCTGAGAGAAAGCGTCTGTTATGGTTTGCGGTTCCAGTCTTGCTGACTGTAACGTTTTTATCCCTTCTGTGAAAGAGCTACAAGCAATCACATCACACATCGATAGGGAGATCGCAAGAAAATGCTTTCGGCTCATAGTGCAATGGTGAAAAACTTACAATGCTGCGCAACAGGTAACGCCTCTTTCCGCTGCTGACAAACAAATTTTGGGCTTCTAGGAATACATAACTTTATTTATGAAATGCCACATTTGCATATCACTTGAGTATGACACAGCACGCCAATGAAACACAGACCCAATCGAAATCCATGTGATTAGTATTTTACTAATTCCTGCCGATAGAGGCACGCTTGTGTACAGATACTCAGTTTTATTGAAACAGACTTTCGTCGTAAGGTTATCGTGGGAAGTTTTATTTCATTTCTTATAATACAGTGCACAATTTTCGTACGGTTTCTTTAAGTGTTGTTAAAACATTAGTTAACATGAGAGAGAAATTAATCATCAACGATATATGCGAATTCTCTGATGTTATCTATAACAGTCTAACAATGCGCATGCAGTTTATCGATTACATGCATGTAGAAAACTTGTTCTGAGTTATAGCTGTCAAACAAGGTTTTATGAAGAATAAAATGCCAGTGCCATACGACAGCTAATGTAGAAAATACTTTTATGACGTATTTTGGCACCATGCGCTCTCCCCGTACATAATACAAGAGTTTCGAAATGCATCTGCAGCCTGGCCATCTATTAAACCGGAAACGAACAAAATGTCGCAGAAGTTAGTCCTTTTTCCGCATGCGACTATTTTGGGTTGAGAAGTGAAGGGAATTATGTTCAAAGTTCCATTAGATCGATAACTTCAGCAGACAGCAGTATGACGTTTTAAAAAATGTAGCAGTGAACGTACGCAAACTTGCGACGTCTTATCAACAGTGCGTGACGCTTACCGTTACGCTACTAGCTGACACGTAGCTACAGCACTTCCAGAACGCAACAACAATTCCTCCAGAACTTGCGCATTGCACAGTGCTGTGAGATAATGCATATGGCCGGATCTAGACTTCTGAAAGACAGACAGTTACAGCTTTTCTTTTGCACTGCACGAAGTTTATAACAAACAGATAGCTCAATAGAGTAGCTCAAGTCGAAAGGACCACTTACTGTTTATATTTCTGCATCCTACACTGTTAGCAGTTCTGTGTGGGTGTCAGTTACGTGATTTAATTTCGGTGATTACAAAATAGAGTCGAATGTATGCACTGGGTAGCCGAGGCATCTAGTTCATGGCGATTCGGTCAACCAAGTAAATGAATGTACTGAACATGCTGCAAATCACTACAGGGAGCCTGTGTGTCAGAATTCTCATCCAGTGTGGCGCAATATTGTTATGATAGAAAAATTAGTGATAGAGAAGAGAATTTGGTGGTCTCATGGATTGATGCTACGTTCATATACTTATGGTCTGGGTTCGATTCCAACTTCTGCTGATGATTTTTGATAAGGAGAGACAGATTCTGTTCTCTACTAGCTACTCCAAGTGAAGAAGGTATAATGGCATTGTGGTCTGACATTCACGTTGAACATGATATTCCTCCTCTACCAACTAGAAGTTAGGTTGAACCACAATAAAATCAGGAGTCGCGACACGTAGAAACTCTATCAACAGTAACCTTTCTTATACTAGTTATTTATTTCTAGTGACGAAACTGACGCTATGTAGGGTCACAGGACACTTATTCCATCTTTTATTTGAGCTTCTGTATGTCGATAAAATAGGTTCTGATCTGGGAACGCAACTCAGACCGACCTTAACGCGGAATTTGATCCCTTCGTGACAATACAGCTCGACTGAAATTTGTTGTTTGTTCAAAACTGCAGATTCCTCAACATCTCCACATATTGCTCGTGAAAGGGTTCGAATCGTGGCCCGGCACTAAGGCTTTCATTATGTATTATCAAGCTCTAGCATGAGAACACCTGTCTGCTGGTGGGTAACAATTTTGATTTTTAATGTATTTTCATTCGTTGTCAACACTAACGGTATCTGACGGTTTTGAGTCCTAGTGAGACACAGAACTGTTTGCGAAATCATTGTAAATTCAAGGATGTTATTCCGAGCTGCTGCTTGAGAAAAATTCGGTAGCTGACGTCTTCTTGTTTGCAGTCAACAACGATATGTGTGGGGCTCGATTCCCTGTCATCACTGAACTCTTCGTCATATTATTTCTAGTTCAAACATGATCACATGCCGCTGCTTGTGTAACAAACCCGTTTCTAACGTTCGTTTTCTCTAGAATATAACAGCGATAGGTGCCAGGTTGGAGTCCTGGAAAAGAAAAAATTAATGCTTCGTCTCGTCATTTCAGTTAAAACATCTAGCTACTGCCGAAAAAATCCGATATGTCACAGTTGATTGTGCTTCGACGACCATCCAATTAGGTTCTGAGTTCGAATCCCTGTCCAACACAAAGCTTTACCTCACGCCATTTCAAGTAAGTTACTTGTGAAGAAGCAATATTTAACATCTCTCGTAGTTCGTTAACAAGGACAATAGATGCTGCGTAGGAATTTGCGTCCGTTAATAATGTTTACGTTATATAATTTAAAGTTGATACTTGCTAACTGATACTGTCTAAAATCGAGGTATATCACTCTCTGTATGCCTAGTCAGGAATGGCTGTTAGTTTCCGTTAGTCACGAAGTCTTTGCTTAGTCTGCATGACCTGGCTTTGAATCCATATGCAGAACGAGGCGGTTCGTCGTGTCATTTGAAGTTCATACATATTCTCAACTAGCTGCTCGTGAATAACTTAAATTTTTAGTGTCATTTTGTGTTAAATAATAAGTACGGTATGTTATTTTGAAGAGGAAATCATGAATACGACGAACTTACTACGTGAATTACCTATCTGACGTAATAATGAGAGTGGTAACATTTCATGCATGTCATTCATTGCAATAAATGTGAGCTTACAAGCCTTAAGAACCGTCTTATCTGTGATAAGATGTTCCCTGATATTTGTAGTATCTTGGTATTACTTTACATCTTGAGTTATTGCGATACAGAGCAGTGTTTTCTAGTGGTGACTTGTTGGAACCATTTTCAATAGTCAAACGACTGTACCGAGGGGCGATTAGAGGACCTGCTAGACAGCTGCGCTATGTGGGTTGCATTCGAATCAGGCGAAATGCAATTCAGGTCGTTCGGATACTTTTGAGCACGACTGTACCTAGATTAAGACGATTTCTGGGACGGTTCCTTTGATCAGGTACAACCGTTGTATTTCCCATCCTTCTACAATCCCAACTTCTGCTCCGTCTCTAATGACTTCTTCGTAAACGGAAGGTTAAACGGCAATCTACCTATTTTTTCGTACGAACACAAGTACTGCAACGAGGTTTTTTCCATAATATATCCTACACTCTCTTTCTCAACGATCCCAGAACAGTCTGATTTCGCTTCTTTCTCTCAACAATACAACCAACCAAGGTAACTTTTTGCTGACTCATTTTGTAGGTATTTATCTCGAGCGCGATTTATGATATTTTAGAGTTCTGATAACAATTATTCGTTTGTCACATTTGCACGAAATATTAGAAAACTGTGGGATGTATCCTTGGAAAACGACACCCTCAATTAGTCTCCCACTCCCTGCAGTATCCTAGTTTGTGGTCCGTCTTTAATGAGCTCGTTGCTGAAACGATGTTAACCCATAATCTTCCTGCCCTTGTAATGGTGGGAATTGTTGTTTTATGCCGTATCATTTTATGAAAAAAATGATCTACAAAAAAAGGAAGGAACGGAGAAAGTAGTGCGTCTTATGATGAGATCAGACCGGAACAAAAGAAGAAATTATTTGAACAGTTATTTGAGATCAACAACGAAGAGGACGCCTAAGTATATAAAGTCGTAAGTTAGCACTAAATGTTCGAGAGTAATTATTTAAACAATAAGTTAAAAATCGTTAGTAAATGGAGGAAAAACTGCGAAACTAAACGGTCTACAAAAAAATGGTGAGATCTGCAACAGTACGACTGTGTGCAGAATAACACAGTCCTTTGGGTTCTGAAAAGACTTCAGGTTGTTATAAGAACCATAATTTAAAATAACTGCGAGGAACACACTTGCCATCCGTAAATGATAAGGAGTTTTGTTTCTCTAGGTGTTTTTTTTTTAATTACGTGACTATCTCAAGAACGTAGGACCCTAACTGTATGTAACAGAATATACGAAATGAATAGAACATAATACGAATAATAAAACTCCTGCACAGACCAAAATATTTATAATCTGTGACCGACCTTTCTGACAGTCAATGAATAATTAAAGAGGAGTATAACTATAAAATTGATGGATACAGTCGCTGGAAACATCGGGAAGTAACCAAGAAACTCGCTGGTGCGAAGCAGTAAGAATACATACAAAGATTTTGGCTCGATACTGTTGTTTGCAATCGGTTACGGATACCTAAAAGTGTTACGCTGCGTCAGACTGCAATCTGGGTGTAATGATTGTTATTATAATCGGATCCGGTTACCTCCAGCAGAACGAAAAATTAGCTCGGCACTATTGTTATACTCTGTTCATCATCAGAATAAACCTGATGTAAACAAACACAAACGCAATCATTGGTCAGAAGCCGTAGCACAAGTACGCTGTCGTTGTTACGCTCTTCGTAGTAGGTAGTATTTATGTATTAAATATCTTATTACTAAGTTATGTTAAATGAAACTTTAAGATATTCTAATTTATTAACAGATGTCAACGTTTTTCTTAATCACGCTTAAGATATGTAGCTTCTACACACATTAAAAAAAGTTTTGCATCAGCCCGGTTCCCAGAACTCCTGCAGATAGACGTTGACTGTGGATATTGTATCACAGACACAGTCCCTTTGACTGTTCGGAGATGTCACTAAACCCGCCCAAAGATATAAACAACAATGCATGAGCGGCGCCTATTAGACGAAGGGGGTCCAACAGTTCCAGTCATTCCACCAGGTAGGTCAACCATGCCTAGACGGGTAATACCGCGGTTCCATCACGTCCGCATTGTTATTATGCCAGGAAGGGCTCTCAACAAGGGAAGTGTCCAGGCGTCTCGGAGTGAACCAAAGTGATGTTGAGGTGATACAGAGAGTTAGGAACATGCCCCGCTCAGGCCGCCCAAGGGCTACTACTGCACTGGATGACCGCTACCTACGAATAACGGTTCGGGGGAACCCCGACAGCAACGCCATCATGTTGAATAACGCTTTTCGTGCAATCACAGGACGTCGTGTTATGACTCGAACTGTGCGCAATAGGCTGCATGATGCGCAACTTCACTTCCGACATCCATGGCATGGTCCATGTTTTCAAACACGACACCATGCAGCGCTGTAGAAATGGGCCCAACAACATGCCAAATGGACGGCTCAGGATTGGCATCACGTTCTCTCTTCACCGATGAGTGTCGCACATGCCTTCAACCAGACAATCGTTGGGGACTTGTTTGGAGGCAACCACGTCAGACTGAACGCCTTGGACATACTGTCCAGCGAGTGAGCAAGTTGGAGGTTCACTGCTGTTATGGGGTGGCATTATGTGGGGCCGACGTATGCCGCTGGTGGTCATGGAAGGCGCCGTAACGGCTGCACGATACGTGAATGCCATCCTCCGACCTATAATGCAACCATATCGGCAGCATATTGGTGAGGCATTCGTTTTCATGAACGACAATTCGTGCCCCCATCGTGCACATCTTGCGAATGACTCCCTTCAGGATAACGACATCGCTCGACTAGAGTGGCCAGCATGTTCTCCCGTCATGAACCACCAACCACTCTGAGGGATCTAAGCCTAATCGCCGTCGAGGAGTGGGTCAGTCTGGATCAATAGTGCCTTGATAAAGTTGTGGATAGTCTGCCACGACGAATGCAGGCATGCATCAATCCAAGAGGACGTGCTATTGGGTATTGGAGGTACCGGTGTATACAGCAATCTGGAGCACCACCTCTGAAGGTCTCGCTGTATGGTGGTGCAACATGCAATGTGTGGTTTTTATGAGCAACAAAAATTGCGGAAATGATGTTTAAGTTGCTATTCCAATTTTCTGTACAGGTTCCGAAACTCTCGGAACTGAGGTGATGCACACCTTTTTTGGATATGTTTATTTCAAAAATCATGTACAGTCACAGTCTCTGTACTCTTGTACTCTGATTGTCCCGTTGTTAATACGCAGTATGAAAATGGCTGAGGCTGCTACCTGCTCCGTAGTGAAACACGCGAGTGGAACACATTTTAAAAGTGCCGATAAATAGGTTGTTCCTAGTGTTTGTCCTAAATTTACAGAAAAAAATCGGCTTTGAAGTTTTTCGAGGTACTGTATTTGATACAGCAGAATGTGCATACGCGTTGGACATTTAGCGTAATCGGTAGCGTAATAGGCATGCGGGTGCATTTCATGGATCGCTGGTTTGAGCCTCGCCTTGGGCTTTCTTCTTTCGTTTTTTTCCTCGTTCAATTTGAAATACCTACATCTCGTTATAGTAAAATTTATTACCGTTTTTATAAATTGTGTACGTCTTGTTTGTAATCATATACTGCACGCGAAATTCCTGTTTCCATTTCAAATATAAATTCTTAATCATCAATAATTTACGAAAGTTTGTTAATAAGGGTTGTATAAACGAAGGAAACATATGGATTTACTTTTTAGGACAAAAATGACAAACCAAGTACTGTTTATTCATACTATGTCCATTATTTTACACTAACGATGCAGTTTCACACGAACCAGAGTGATAAAGTGTCGTAGAAACACAAAAAATTGTTTTCACAGTATCGAACACACCAACAAATGACGCATTTTTACATTTGCCACTGTACCAGTACAACATGATCCCAGCAGAATTGATCTGAAGCCAAGTTAAGGGATTAGTAGCGAGATATAAGAAGACTTCAGCAGCCAGACGTACTGGAACTAACGCACGCAGCTTTTTCACGTGTTACTACCGAACGCTGGCGGAATATAGAACGGCTCATCATAAAAGAAGAGGAGAAAATGGGGCGCCTGGGTGGCTTCGTGGATTCTGTTGTTCATCGACTCTTTATCAACGTAGCAGATGACAGTTGCAGAACTGAAATGTGTGTTTCGGATTCGGATAAGGAAGTAGCTAAGAGGGACGACTGACTGTAATTAATGCCTCCAGTGGCTTCAGTATTCAAGAGTACGGTGAAATTTCTACGTCATGCTTTTGCGTAACACTTAGCTATTTCAGAGAATTTTCTTCACACTAGTTTGTAATTAGAATACTATGTTAGGTGAGAACGAAAGCATTTTTCGCTTGCCGTCTGGTCACCTAAGAAGCATGTGGTGGTGCTGGAGTATTGCAGAAATATTATTTTACTCGCTTTAAAAATTAAATGACATTTGAAGCCATGTTGTTTCTCTGCAACTGGTCACATCATTGCCAGTTAGTTGGACCAGCTGGCTGGCCAGTGACGTCCAAGTAAAATGCTGCGTAAAGCTGTTGTCCTGCATTTCGCTCGGCCTATGTGCGTGTAACAGAGCATAAAACGTATCCTTACGATCGTACTTAGCTGTAATGGACGCAGTTTGGCTTCCGCTCCACTTGAAACGAAATCCATTGAGGTTCAAGCAAACGCGGAAGAATACATGGTGTAATTATGAACGTATACCTTAAAGTGTTACATAGCGTCAATCTGCAATCTTGGTTCAATATTGTTCAAATGGCTCAGAGCACTATCAGACTTCACTTCTGAGGTCATCAGTCCCCTAGACCTTAGAACTACTTAAACCTAACTAACCTAAGAACATCACACACATCCATGCCCGAGGCAGGATTCGGTCGCGTGGTTCCAGACTGTAGCGCCTAGAACCGCTCGGCCACTCCGGCTGGCTACAATCTTGGTCTAATGAGAGTTATTATAACCGGATCTCGTTACCTCCAGCAGAACGAAAATAAACTGCGATTTGTACTGCGAATAGTTTTTATTTTTATATTTTCTTCACAAGTCATTGCAAAACTTGTATAACACGTTTGTCGATATCAACTTTTTCCTGAAGAGCCATTAAACATCAGTAGACAGGAAACATTATATTCACAACGATTATGATTATAGCCCGTGTGCGTACTTAAACCACTAAAAAATGTAAGCCTGTTAAAACGCGTGCTGTGTAGATTTGGTAAATCCTCAAGCGCAGGTGGAATATAATAGCTGGCAGTCGGTGCACTGGGATTCAGTGATCAACGTAATATTTTGGTTGTTATGGAAATCCCTGAACAAGTCTTAATTAATGATCCCAATATTCTGCCGCACTCTGTGCAGAGGTATCGGCTTTTGATGCTCTCTAACAAAGCGTTTCATATATTTCGCTTGCATTGTTTTGCCAGTAGCTATCTGTTCATACATGAATATTTGAATATCTGTACTCGTAATTCAAATGTTCCGCTTACCTGCGTCCAACGCATACTCCCATTTAGTACTAATAATCGTTCCGTCATGCATCTATCGACGAACGTTGCATTTGCTGTCCATCCTTGCCGAAAATATGTTTATCGTACAAAAAGGATAAAAGGAACGAGAGAGATCCACAATTTATCACTAATACACTCAATTCAAAGTGTAACAGTGTGAAGTCAATGAAAGACTTCCGTGACAGATGTGATATCTGAAACTGATGTAGTGGTACAGTTTTGTTTTTTCGAGACGTATTTACAATGTAAAAAAATTAATTTTCTGTGTGACCTAGAGCTCCCTACCGCCCTAAATCACATCCAAATTGCCGGCCGCGGTGGCCGAGCGGTTCTTGGCGCTTCAGCCCGGAACGGCGTGACTGCTACGGTCGCAGGTTCGAATCCAGCCTCGGACATGGATGTGTGTGATGTCCCTAGGTTAGTTAGGTTTAAGTAGTTCTAAGTTCTAGGGGACTGATGACCTCAGATGTTAAGTCCCATAGTGCTCAGAGCCATTTTTTCACAACAAAATTAATAACTGCTAAGTACAGCGAGGCATGTGGATACAGGGTAGATGAAATAAGTAGATGTACACTGTGAGTGAATGAGAAAACGTTGATGCATGTACACATAAATGACAAAAAGGATATGTCAAGTACAGTAAACATTGCAAGAAAGAATAGAGCACAAATACACTTTGTGATCAAAAGTATCCGGACACCCCAAAAAACATACGTTTTTCATAATAGGTAACTTGTGCTCTCACGTACTGCCAGGTACTCCATATCAGCGACTTCAGTAGTCATTAGACATCGTGAGAGAGCACAATGGGACGCTACGCGGAACTCACGGACTTCGAACGTGGCCAGGTGATTGAGTGTCACTTGGGTCATACGTCTGCATGCGAGATTTCCACACTCCTAAACATCCATAGGTCCACCTTTTCTGACGTGATAGTGAAGTGGAAACGTGAAGGGACACGTACAGCACAAAAGCGTACAGGCCGACCTCGTCTGTTGACTGACAGAGAACGCCGACAGTTCAAGAGGGTCGTAATGTGTAATAGGCAGACTTCTACCCAGACCATCACACAGGAATTCCAAACTGCATCAGGATCCACTGCAAGTATTATGACAGTTACGTGGGAGGTGAGAAACCTTGGATGTCATGGTCGAGCGGCTTCTCATAAGCCAATAACTAATGCAAAACATGTGTTTTCTGAAATCAGGTTGGTTTTATTGATTATTCCAATACATCACATTATTCCCCAGTCTTCTGGCTACAAAAACTATTTTTGACCATAATCTCCGTACAGTGTAACAGCGTTTAAACTACCTTTACTGAGAGGGCTTGTATGCCCGGATAGCACAGCCCCACTTGTCGACGTCTTGCCAACGTCTTGCTGGATCAGTAACCTCCCCATCATCCACGTACTGTTCCTCAAGGAGTGCACCCTTCATTGGGCCAAACAGATGGAAGTTGGAATGTGGGAATCCGCGCCGTAGGATGTATGACGAAGAATAATCCAGTGAAGGTTCTTAAGTTCCACTCGAATGCCCAGACATGTGTGAGGCCTTGCGTAGTCATGGAAAAGGAGACGTTAGTTTGCATTCTTGTGGCGACGAGCACGCTGTAGACGTTTCTTCCATTTCCTGAGAGTAGCACAACAAAATGGTTCAAATGGCTCTGAGCACTATGGGACTTAACTTCTGTAGTCATCAGTCCCCTAGAACTTAGAACTACTCAAACCTAACTAACCTAAGCACATCACACACATCCATGCCCGAGGCAGGATTCGAACCTACGACCGGAGCGGTCACGCGGTTCCAGACTGAAGCGCCTAGACCACACGGCCACACCGGCCGGCAGCTTATCATCGACATCCAACGAACAGTTCATCATTAACAGTTTCCGATGCACTTATTTCATAAGACACTTCTGTGATTTTTGAAATTAAACCCAACCATTGGCGCGAATCAAATAACATTACAAAATTGTTAGCCAAATGGTACTGATGAAAATTTCTTCCTCCATAAGCATTCGGACCAGCTACGCTACCGGACAGGCGTCCTTTATCGGTGTCAGATGTGGAACAGGTAAGTGAGTCATTACAGTGTTGTATACCTCGTGCAAAATAACATGGCCCATGCGCAGAAACTCATTTTCGTCGTGAGCGCTGGCCGCATTCATCCCCAAGTTTCAAAATGTTGGCCACCTCAGTTGAATTTCAGCTACCAATCCGCCCCTTGCGAGCATTCTCGTTGCTATTTCTTTACTACATAGCATTGCACTAGCTTCTTCATGCACCGTTGCTCTCGGGAAAGTTCTTCATAATCACGCATGTGTTGTTATATATAATGTCATTAAATTTGGCCACAAAGGAGAAATGAGGCAGCAAAAATCTCATTAAAAACTGTACTTGAGTGGGTTGCAGGAAGTGCTAGCTATTCCAGTAGCGAAATATAGGACGCAGAAAACATAGCTTCACCTACTCTCCAAGGCTTCACTACTTCTGGAAAGACGAGGATAAAGGAGAAGAAATTTTCCATGTAGGTAAAATTGACGAACAGATTATCCGGAGAACTGACACATGTACGTTATTTCACATTTTCAGTGTCATACGTATAAGAGGACACATGGTAAACGTAAGTAGACTGTTTATTATTTCAAAAGAAATCACCATTACCGTTCTTACATTTATCCCACTGTGAGACAAGGCGTTAGTGCATTCACGGAAAAATGTTTATGGTTGCCTTTGAAGCCATGAATATACCCAGTCATACACCTCTTAATCTGAAGCAGATCGACAGTCAATAATGTCTTTCTTCACGGCTCCAAAAATATGGAAGTCACATGGGGAGAGGTCGAGACCGTGCAGAGCATGTGTTAGTGTTTCCTTGCAAAACATCTGCAGTATACTCAAAAAACGTTGGAAATATTCATTCTGTTGCAGAGTAATGCCCAACCGCACACTGCCAAGACTGTTTTGAGTGCACTGCAGATGTTTCGCTGGGAAGCCCTTACGAATCCTCCCTACAGTCCTGATCTCTGCCATCCGATTTTCATATTTTTTGAGCTCTGAAGACATTCCTGGCTGTCAATTTGCTTTGGACGAAGAGGTGCACGCATGGATACAATCATGATTCCAAAGGCAACTGCAAACATTTTTCTGTGAGGGCAATGGCCGTCCCGTAGCACAGTGGGATAAATGGAGTAACAGTTATGATGATTACATTTGAAATAATAAGCAGATTACTTAGTTCTGGCACTTACAGTATACTGTATTTTTAATCTTGTTTTGTTTTGTAAGAAGTTCTTCTGGCAGTACGTGGTCAGGCTTGTTTTTCCTTGGTTGATTCTCTGTTTATGTAATCATATCTTTTTCAGAACTCCAGTGACAAAATGTTACTTTGAACATCTGTGTGTTTGAATTTTTGGTCCTACTGAAGTAACTTGTTAATACGACCGTTTGCTGAATCGGCAGCTATGGATTGGAGCTTACACGAGATTTGCGTTTGTGCCTAGGCTTCAGCTGTTGAAATTCACCTCCCCGCGACGCGATGGTCGATCACAATGGAACCTCCATCACTACCGCTGCCCCTTCCAATAACACTGTCAGACACGGGCATTGCTGAAACTTCTTGGCAGATTAAAACTGTGAGCCAGACCGAGACTGAAACTCGGGACCTTTGCTTTGCGCGGGCAAGTGCTCTACCTGCTGAACTACCCAAGCAAGGTTCGCAGGAGAGGTCCTGACGGAAGTAAAGTTGTGAGGATGGGTCGTGAACTGTGCTTGGGTAGCTCAGTCGGTAGAGCCCTTGCCTACCGAAAGCAATGGTCCTGAGTTCGAGTCTCAGTCCGGCACACAGTTTTAATATGGCAGGAAGTTTCATACGAGAGCTCACACCGTTGCATAGTGAAAATGTCATTCAGGAAATGGGCAAAGTTGTTTTGTGCGCACTATCCCACACTCTAATACATACTGAAGCGACACTATCTGGTGTGAAAGTTGTTACCGTTTGACAGCTGGAGCGACACTAGCGCTCAAAGCTGAGAGAAAACAGACCGTCACATATGTCACTAAAATTATGTGTTTTAATTACTTTTCTAGTTAACTAACGAAAAATTGTTATATTTTTCTGTTCCATGCATTAGATACCAAGGGACACGAATTATCGTAAAGAAATGTAAAACCAGCCGAATTTTACTGACTGTATGACACAAGTTACAACTTATTCACGAAGCCGGCCGAAGTGGCCGAGCGGTTAAAGGCGCTACAGTCTGGAACCGCACGACCGCTACGGTCGCAGGTTCGAATCCTGCCTCGGGCATGGATGTGTGTGATGTCCTTAGGTTAGTTAGGTTTAAGTAGTTCTAAGTTCTAGGGGACTTATGACCACAGCAGTTGAGTCCCATAGTGCTCAGAGCCATTTGAACCATTTTGAACCAACTTATTCAAGAAGAAATACTTCAGGATGTGTGTATAACTGCAGCTTACTACGCTGACAGCAAGAGAATATAAATACGTCAAATGTTTTTTATTCCAGTCTTTGATCACAATATCAATTGTTTTGACGGTGACCGGTTTCAGTCACTAATGACCATCCTTAAATCTACAATATACAAATATATAGACCTAGTGAGCAGTGTGTCTTTCAACACAATACTGCAATACGTATCACAATCTACTATCATACAACCAGGGAATTGTACAGATAAAATACGGTAAAGCGTACCTTTTCTACACCATGTCCTAAAGTGATAAGGCCATAATGGCATCGTCAAAACATATAAACATTATCAGCGCAGCATCGTCATATAGATCTATGTCACAGCTGGTGAATACAAATTCGTATTTCATGCAAGAGAAATATATATTTCTGCTCTTGACTGTTCTTATTGTGATAGCCACTCCCGTTAACACGCAAAATTTTTTAAGGACTTCAATGACTTGCCAGTTTTTACACATCGCTCGACTTTCTGATGCTCACATATTTTGGTGAATGTTATTACTTTTGCTTCAAAAGCGAATCACTCGATTTTCTGATACACGAATAGTTTTGAAAATGTAATTATTTTGCTTCAAAAGCGAATGCCTTGAGGATTCTGGCTGTTTGTGGCTCAGATGCATTAAAAGCAGTGACACTGGCTTATACCCTTTTGGGAAACAGTTTTATTGGTTTTGATGTTTTACTGTGATGTCTATGAGTCATTCCCTTCGGATACAGATATGGTGGATCATTTGGTGTTACGGCGTTAAGTCAGCGCCGGCACGACAATCGGAAACGACAGAGAAGACAGCGCTATAAGAAGAGGTCAGCCAACCACTGGCCGACCGACCCCCTTCCAGGATGACAACGCGACAGCAGCGGCCCCTAGGTGAAAAGGACATAAGCACAGCGCCCGACTGATGGAGCCCACTTCGATAGCAGCTTCAATGTTAGCCACTTCATTAGTACTATCTACGTAGCACAGTCTTGTATTTGTTTATTCTGAAGAAGACTGATTTTTTGTATGTCACCATTTGCTTGTGTCACATCTGTCAAAGTTAAGTACTGTAATTGTCTTTTTCTAATAAAACTCATTAACATGAGTTGCTTAATTGTTTGTCTAGCGAACCGAGTATGCAGGATTCCAAGATACAATATGTGGTAGGTTCAATAATGGAGGAACTGAATTCCATACAGGCGTCCTACATCCAACGTACATTGATTTGGCTGGTACTGTAGCCAACAGACCTTTCTACAAAAACTTGGGTATTTGTTAAAAACAGTCTTGGTTGCAATTTTGTTTTTTTTTTGTTTTTTTTATATTTTTCAACGACGCGTTTCGCCTTATTTAGGCATCTTCAGATTATCTTTTCTAGGTGGACGCGAGAGGCACCAAGAGTTGCATAACGCGTTCGCGTACACAGGAGCGAATAACAGAAAAAAAAAGAATTTGAAAAAGTTGGATCTTTTAATATTTGCTAGAAATTTCCTATTATTAAATGAAGATGACATTCTTCAGTAAATATCTGTAGGTTACAAGGGAATCATAAATAAACTGTCCTGTAATGTACCGTTTCAAATCTCCCACGGTCCTTACAAAACTAAAGAATGACAAATGTGGTGTAATTTTTTTAGTTATTATCGATTTTTATGGCGATACATAACCTCTCTACTGTCGTAACTATGTTACAAGCAAATATAAAATATGGTATTTGCATTAAGACGATATTGTGTTCAGAGGTGACACTTGCTGTCCGCTTCGCGCTCTGCTATCGCAGTGGGTAACGAAAACGACACGGAGTGTTGTGATTTCGTAGTTTCCCGGTGTAATAACTTCTGATATTCTTCACGGGTTTGCAGCCGGATCATGTCGTCACCCAGACACAATATTTCGGCGGACGAGCTGGCCGCCATCGTCAGGTGAGTTAATGCCAGTGCACTGCTTCGCCGGAACTGAATTCCAGCATTTTTTTTTCTTTATTGTGATTTTTATCACCTTACACAAGGCGGGCTGTCAGCAGCTGAGTACGCCGCACGGCGCACAAATCATGGATGATGGCGACGGTACACGTGAACAGTGGCGGCGTGACGGCGAACAAACACTAAGCACAAACGAAGGCACACACACGAGACACTGATAGCGATGACCTCCGGCGCGCGTATGTTCACTGTGCGTGTGCGAGTCCGGGGACCTGCCAAGAGAGGAGGAGGAGGAGGAAGGGGAATGGGAGAGCGAGAGGGGAGAGCAGAGATGCCACGGGAAGGGGAGATAGGGTGGTGGTTGTGGTGGGTAGTGTTTAACGTCCCGTCAACAATGAGGTCATTAGAGACGGAGCGCAAGCTCGGGTTAGGGAAGGAATGGGAAGGAAATCGGCCGCGCCCTTTCAAAGGAACCATCCTGGCATTCGCCTGAAACGATGTAGGGAAATCACGGAAAACCTAAATCAGGATGGCCGGAGATGGGATTGAACCGTCGTCCTCCCGAATGCGAGTCCAGTGTGCTAACCACTGCGTCACCTCGCTCGGTAAGGAGAGATAGGGGGAGGGAGGAAGGGGGAGGGGAAGCCCGGGTGAAGAGGGGTGGAGGGACGAGGGAAAAGGAAAGAGAAGGGAAGGGAAGAGGAGGGTGCCTGAAGGAAAGGACACCGGAAGTGGGGGGTGGGGCAGGGTCAAAGTTGATAGGAGGGGTAGATGGAGGGGAGGAGGACATCATCAGGGAGGGGGAGCTGGCGGAAGCCACCTTGGGAGAGGGTAAGGAGGGTTGAGAGATGGAGACTGGGTGGGATGTGGGAATACAGGCGCGGCAGTGGGTGGGGGTGGGAGAGGATCAGGGAGACTAGCGGATGAGGAGGATCAAGCTTACGGGAGGTGTACGGGATCCATATCCTTTCAAGGAAAAGGAGGAGGTGGGGGAAGGGGATGAGATCGTACAGGATCCACATGGAGGAGGGGAGACGGATGCGATAGGCGAGGCGGAGAGCATGGCGTTCAAGGATTTGGAGGGATTTATAAAAGGTAGAAGGGGGGGCGTAGATCCAAGCCAGATGGGCATAACAAAGGATAGGGCGGATGAGGGATTTATAGGTGTGGAGGATTGTGGAGGGGTCCAGACCCCACGTACGGCCGGAGAGGAGCTTCAGGAGACTGAGTCGGGAGCGTGCCTTGGCTTGGATTGTCCGGAGGTGGGGAGTCCAGGAGAGGCGATGGTCGAGGGTGACGCCAAGGTACTTAAGGGTGGGAGTGAGGGCGATAGGACGGCCATAGATGGTGAGATAGAAATCAAGGAGGCGGAAGGAAGGGGTGGTTTTGCCTACAATGATCGCCTGGGTTTTGGAGGGATTGACCTTGAGCAACCACTGGTTGCACCAAGCAGTGAACCGGTCAAGATGGGATGGGAGAAGGTGTTGGGAGCGCTGCAGGGTGGGGGCAAGGGCAAGGAAGGCGGTGTCATCGGCAAACTGGAGAAGGTGGACGGGGGGGTGACGGCGGCGGCATGTCCGTCATGTACAAAAGGTACAGAAGGGGGGAGAGGATGGAGCCTTGGGGCACACTGGCGGAGGGGAAAAAGGTGTAGGAATCTGTGTTATGGATGGTGACATAGGAAGGATGGCGGGAGAGAAAGGAGACGATCAGACGGATGTAGTTAATGGGAAGGGCGAAGGTTTGGAGCTTGAAGAGGAGACCAGAATGCCATATGCAGTCATAAGCACATTCGAGGTCCAGGGAGAGGAAGATTGCGGAGCGACGGGAATTAAGCTGTTCAGAGAGGAGATGAGTGAGGTGAAGGAGAAGGTCGTCGGAAGAGAAGGACGGCCGAAAGCCACACTGGGTAACAGGAAGGAGGCGGTGCTGGCGGAGATGCTGGTGGATGTGTCAGGTGAGGATAGATTCCAGGACCTTGCTGAAGACCGAGGAAAGGCTGATGGAACGGTAGGAGGAGACGGCGGATGGTGGTTTGCCAGGTTTAAGGAACATGAGGATATGGGAGGTTTTCCACAGGTCGGGGTAGTAACCTGTGGACAGGACTACATTGTAGAGCCTGGCCAGGGTGGAGAGGAAAGAGACAGGAACTTCACGAAGGTGACGGTAGGTGACACGATCGTGACCAGGAGCGGTGTTGCGTTTTGTGCAGAGTGTAGCAATGAGATCCTGTGTAGTGATAGGGGCATTGAGTTCCATGTGTGCAATGTTGTCCAAGTACTGGAAACCAGGAGCGAGGGGAGGGACAGAGGTGTCAGTTCGATCGCGGATATCTGGGAAGAGGGAGTAATCGAACTGGGGATCATCGGGGATGGAAAATACATCGGAGAGGTAGGAGGCAAAGTGATTGACCTTACTAAGGGTGTCAGGGAAAGGGTGATCATCATGGAGAAGAGGATAGTAGGGGGAGGGTTTAGTTCCGGTAAGGCGACGGAAGGCTGACCAGAACTTGGACGAGATGATAGGTAGGGTAGCATTTAAACGGGTGCATGTCTGTCGCCAGTCCCGGCGTTTCTTAGCCGCGAGCAAATTACGAATGTGTCGCTGGAGTTGCCGGTGGCGTCGTAGTGAGTCCGGGTCACACGTGCGGAGGAAGGCACGGTAGAGACGGCGGGATTGACGGAGGAGGAGGACGGCCTGTGGGGGTAAGGTAGGACGGTGGGGGTGGATAGCGACAGTAGGGACGTGGGCCTCCACGGCCTCAGACAAGGTCTGCTGGAGAAAGGAGGCGGCATGGGTGACATCATCGGGGAATTCCAGCCACAACGACGGAAACCTTTATACACCAAGAACAGAGCACCGCGCATGCGCGAGATGATGGGCAGCGCCTCATAGGCGGCAAGTAGACACGCAGCGCGCCGGTGGGAGAAGACGGCAGAAACGATAAATCGCAACAGCACTAGTTGGAAGAATCCAATGATCGAAAAGAAGGCCGTTGTTGTTTAATGTCGGACAAAATCGTATTCCATATCTTACTTAGAGGAAAACTTTTATCCCTGTTAATAATATTACTGGATAATCTAATTTCAACGGATTCTTTAAGAACACATTCCCAATAGCGAGAACCAGGAGAGATCAATTGTGTCTTGTCATACATCATCCTGTGTCCTTCGTTAAGGCAATGTTCCGCCACTGCCGACTTCTCAGGCTTGAACAACCGAGTGTGCCGATGATGTTCCACGCACCGGTCCTCAATAGTTCGAATAGTTTGACCAATATACTTCTTTCCACAGTAGCACGGAATTTCATAAACCCTGGGCCTCCTCAAGCCCAAATTATCTTTAACTGAGCCAAGAAGGGCTCTAGTCTTGGCCACTGGCGTAAAAACACTTTTAATATTGTTATTGTTGTTGTTGTCTTCAGTCTTGAGACTGGTTTGATGCAGCTCTCCATGCTACTCTATCCTGTGCAAGCTTCTTCATCTCCCAGTACCTACTGCAACCTACATCCTTCTGAATATGCTTAGTGTATTCATCTCTTGGTCTCCCTCTACGATTTTTACCCTCCACGCTGCCCTCCAATGCTAAATTTGTGATCCCTTGATGCCTCAGAACATATCCTACCAACCGGTCCCTTCTTCTTGTCAAGTTGTGCCACAAACTCCTCTTCTCCCAAATTCTATTCAATACCTCCTCATTAGTTATGTGACCTAACCATCTAATCTTCAGCATTCTTCTGTAGCACCACATTTCGCAAGCTTCTATTCTCTTCTTGTCCAAACTATTTATCGTCCATGTTTCACTTCCATACATGGCAACACTCCATACAAATACTTTCAGAAACGACTTCCTGACACGTAACTCTATACTCGATGTTAACGAATTTCTCTTCTTCAGAAATGGTTTTCTTGCCACTGCCAGTCTACATTTTATATCCTCTCTACTTCGACCATCATCAGTTATTTTGCTCCCCAAATAGCAAAACTCCTTTCCTACTTTAAGTGTCTCATTTTCTAATCTAATTCCCTCAGCATCACCCGACTTAATTCGACTACATTCCATTATCCTCGTTTTGCTTTTGTTGATATTGATCTTATATCCTCCTTTCAAGACACTGTTCATTGAGTTCAACTGCTCTTCCAAGTCCTTTGCTGTCTCTGACAGAATTACAATGTCATCGGCGAACCTCAAGGTTTTTATTTCTTATCCATGGATCTTATTTTCTACTCCGAATTTCTCCTTTGTTTCCTTTATTGCTTGCTCAATATACAGATTGAATAACATCGGGGAGAGGCTACAACCCTGTCTCACTCCCTTCCCAACCGCTGCTTCCCTTTGATGCCCCTCGACTCATATAACTGCCATCTGGTTTCTGTACAAATTGTAAATAGCCTTTCGTTCCCTTATATATTATATTATATTTTCTTCAAATTCTTGAAATTTTGAATGATATACTTCCTGCAAAGGGGAAATAAGCAACAGCTTCAAAAGTATCCTCACTGGCTCGCGTAACGGACCAAACTTAAGAGCACGACATATTTGTTGTTCCGTAAATCCATTCTGTTTAAAAATAATCTTCAAATGATCAAGTTCTTCTTTCAGATGTTCGTCGTCAGAAATGGCATAAGCTCTTTTGACCAGAGTCCGCAAAACTCCACTACGTTGGTGTTGCGGATGACAGCTGGTCGCATGAAGACAGAGGTCAGTATGGGTGGGTTTCCTATACACACTATGTCCAAAAGTCCCATCATCCTTTCTTTGCACTAAAACATCAAGAAACCGAAGTTTACCACCACTTTCAATTTCCATAGTAAATTTAATACTTCGGTGTAGACAATTAAAATGATCTCACTCACGCGCGGTGCTCTGTTCATGGTGTATAAAGGTTTCCGTCGTTGTGGCTGGATTTCAGTTCCGGCGAGGCAGTGCACTAGCATTAACTCACCTGAAGATGGCGGCCAGCTGGTCCGCCGAAATATTGTGTCTGGACGACGACATGATCCGGCTGCAAACCCGTGAAAAATATTAGGAGACCGATCGAGGTGGCGCAGTGGTTAGACACTGGACTCGCATTCGGGAGGACGACGGTTCAATCCCATCCTGATTTAGGTCTTCCCTGATTTCCCTAAATCACTCCAGACAAATGCTGGGATGGTTCCTCTGAACACGGCCGACTTCCTTCCTCATCCTTCCCTAATCCGATGAGACCGATGACCACGCTGTCTGGTCTCCTTCCCCAAAACAACCCAACCCAATATCAGGAGACGGAGTGTTCCGACTGTGATCTTAGACAACGACTGTACTGACCTGCGAGGGTCCCTGGAGAAGTCAAGCGAGTCGGAGTCGGAGAAGACGACGCTGACCTCCAGCTCGAAGCCTCTGAGCGGCGAGGGCAGCCCGTGGGCGTGCAGGGGCGCCGAGAAGGGCGAGCTGTGGAACGCCACCAGCATCTCGGGGCCGCGAGCCACCACCGCCGGCAGCCACTCTCCGCCACACACCTACACACACCAACCAGCGCTCTGCACGCTTCTTATCCTCTCACAATGGGCGTAACTAGGAAGTATGCAACGTCTTCACAGTTCAACAGATTACATATGCAAACGATGAAAAACGTGTTGAAATTAAAGTGGTTCGTTTTTATAGCTTTCAGTGTGTTGCATCCTAATGTAATAAGAAAGAAATCATACTGCACATAGCATATCACTTGCAGTTAACATTCAGTATTTAAAAAATGCATTTTCAGCGATTTTCATTATGTAAAATTCTATCTACATCTGGATCCCGCTCCAGCTACTGCCGGGTCTGGGTGCTGACGAGTCCTCTCCATTTGGCTCGGTCCTCCCACCACTTTTCTTCCTCCACTTGCTGCCAGGTCGCAGATATTCTAACTCCCGTTTTCCTCCGTGTTGTTAGGCACCCTCTAGGTCTTTTTCCGTCCATCTTTAGTTCTTCCATAATTTTGGGGAGTCTCTGCCCACACATCCTCTTAACATGCCCATACCATCTTAGTCACTTTTTTTCAATTTCTACTTTCTTGTTTAAGGTCCTTTCTGATATCTACGTTCCTTAGTCTGCCCATTCCTGTTTTTCCCGAAATGCTCTGAGAAATTTCATTTTCCCTGCTTGCAGTCTGCCCTAGTCCCTTTCTGTCATTGTCCATGTTTCTCCTCCATAGGTGATAATAGGGAAGTAATAACTTTTGTACATAAGGGGTTTTGCTTTTTCTGAAACTTCCTTATTCCAAATCAGGTGTTTTATTGTTTGGTAGAAATTGCCGCCCTTCTGTAACCTCCTATTAATTTCGTTGGTTATTCTTCCATCACTAGATATTTCACTTCTTAAATAAGTGAAATTGTCTACCACATTGAGGGGTTCTCCATTCAAAGTAATATTTCCGTTGATCCCTTTGTCTCTTCCAAATTCCATTACTTCACTCTTATGTTTATTTATTTTTCAAAAAATGTTCAAATGTGTGTGAAGTCTTAAGGGACTTAACTGCTAAGGTCATCAGTCCCTAAGCTTACACACTACTTAACCTAAATTAACCTAAGGACAAACACACACCCATGCCCGAGGGAGGACTCGAACCTCCGCCGGGACCAGCCGCACAGTCCATGACTGCAGCGCCCTAGACCGAGCGGCTAACCACGCGCGGCTATTTATTTTTGTATTTATTTTTACTTATTTTTTATCATATTCTGATTCAAAAAAATGTTATTACCTTGTAATTTTGGTGGTTTCGCTCCACAATGTGGCGGGTGTAAAAAATAAATAAACGTCGAGCAAACATAGACCTTTAAAAGCGAACCGTAAAAGCTACGACCACTTTTTCATCTTTGCTATTGTGAAACATGGAAAGCTCTTTGCTGTTACGGACGATCTAAGAATGCAGTAAGCTAATCAGTATGAAAATGAGAAAGCATTATTCTACTACAGTGAAAGAGCAGCGCTTCTAATGGAATCTGCTTACCATTACATACAACCTGCACTTATGCTCCTTCCGTACAGACGTGCTCAGTATGGTGTCTATTAATTATAAGGCATCCATCTGACCGACGTCTTTGGGAATCATAATTGTCTTAAAAACTCCAAGCTGGTCATGGATATGCATTGCATTCATGACATATTGCTAAAGTGTTTGTGCATCGTTAACGGAGCTAGTATACACGAAAGACTTCAGGTATCCCCATAAGAAAAAAAAACCAACAGACTGAGATCGAGGGAACGAACTGGCCAACGTACTGGGCCTCCCCGGCTTATTCATTGCCCATTAAATGCCTTATAGGGTTCTCTCGAACATTTCAGAAAAAATGGGCTGGTGGTTCGTCATACACGAACCACATCTCCAACCACTGTAGAAAAATGGCTGGTGCTCCAGTATATATGAACCACGTTTCCTGACATTGTAGAAAAGGCGCCTCCTGTAGCAGGGCAGGCAAGTCGTTTAATAGAAACTGCTTTCAGGTTTAATTGTCTACCTGTGAGACATGTGGAGATTCTTAACAGCAACTCCAACAAAGGCGATATAAGTGGTATATTAAAGCAGGATAAAAATACTTTTACAATCTAGGAACTTGTTCTCCACAATACCACCAAATGTAGATATCGCTGGATTGCGTCTGGTTCCAATAGACAATGTTATTCCACAAGTGTTAAGGAAAAGAATCAATATGTCGAACAGACTTAAATCATTCCATATTAAGGAAATCACTCCTCTAAGTACAGTTAATGTGTTATGTACGCGGAAAAAGCGGGAAATAGAGGATATCGAAGTCAAGAAACGAAAATTGGAGGATATGAGAAAGACGACATCCAAAATGAAGAATATGAACTGCAACTGAAAAACTAAATTGCTATTGCAGATATGCAAGAAATGTTTACATATGTGTGAACAAATCTAGCTATGAGTGGGGAATATAAAATATCTGTATTTACAATAAACAGGACTGGGAAATTGGAAACTGGTCATGTGTTGGAGTGCTAGCCAAAATCAATGTAATCAAGAATGTTTATTACATCAAAGGTCACAGGAAATTTCTTTTATAAACCTCCATTCCCATTTGGACTTGTTTAAAAATTGGTTATATTATATATAACTATGGTTTACTGGACGTTGTGAGCATACCAACAAAACAGCCATTTTGGAGTTTAAAACCGATGAACTATCTACAGTTAATGGATTCACATTTTGCAAAAGTTATAAACTTTTTCTATACAGAATTCCAGGAAGAATGTGTGAGAGAAGAGTTGTTGGTGTACACACAGGAATATGTGGAGTGTTTCAATAATACTGTCATGGAGGAAATAAGAGGTAAAGACGTTTCAGTTATAAGTTAAAAATTAAGCTAGACGTCATTTAAACTACGCACAAAGATCATAAATAATGGGCTGCTTTCTGTGTAAGTGTTTATGCAGAAAATAATAAAGATTTTATACGAAAATACTTGCTTTGCTCATTCGTTAACCTACCAAAAATTCTTAGACTTTCTTATTTACAACGATGCTGACGCATGTATTTTGGATGGAGGAAGCTTTCAGTAGGATGACCTTGAAAAGTTGCCAAAAATAGGTATGTGAAAGCGTAGCGACACCCTTTCCTTACCTATATCGTCTAGGCAGTGTGACAGGGTCTATGCCCACATGTATCTAGCACTCAGCCAGTAATGGAAGGATGATTTAGCAAGATGCAGAAATTGGAAAACATGGTCCAATGTTATTGGCTGATAGCATCACAAGATCGACGGGATGAGACATTTTTGTTGATGTAACAAGGTCTTCGAGAGTGGTGGTTTGCAAAAGTTAGATGAAATTGCGGAAAACCTTGTTAAATTTACGAAAATTGATGAAACATATGTAAACTGAGGGAAATACATCAAAAATTTAGTGGAATGAGGGTACACACATTATCACATGGGTATATGGCAATCATTCCATTCCTCCACCACTGGGATTCGAAACTGATGGTGGATACTATACGTGCTCTATGGGATTAAATTCTGCAGTTCCCTTGTTCCAAATGCAGTTACGCATTATATGCGACAAAAATAAAACACAGAATATCCAAAGATTTGGAGGCCACGAGAGCTGTTTGGAAACGCTCCACAACGCTGCAAACTCTTCCAGTTTCCATAAGTCACGATGTCTTCCACTTTTCTTATCAGTGTTAAACACCGCCTTTGTCTCTTATTTCAACCATCTTGTTTGTTGCAGAAGCAGCTTGTATTACATCATGTGATTCCAGCTTTCTGTGGGAGCCGAGGGATCTAAATGCGAGTTTAGCACGTAACACAGTTCTCAAAGTTATGGTAGAAAGCAAAGTGTGTGGCAGTGTACGAAGCAGTAGTTATACACTGGATATGTTACAGCAAAAAACAATGTATTGACTGTTTATGAAACAACAACACAGGAATCTGCGCATCTGACGTCACAAAACTCAGTCAGCCAATGAACAGAGAACGACGTTGCCAGAGCTTGACTGCAGTGCAGACCACGGACGAGTGGCTTCAGTTTTAGAAACGTTCAGTCATAAACAAAGTAATTGAACAAAAGCAATGTCTTGATAGCAGACTTTCTTTTATAGAAACTCTTTAAACCAATTGCTTCATATTCTATTAACTAATTAAACCAAACAAGCAATTAGCCTCCTAATTCAGGCGACAGCAAGGAAAGGTGTTTGTATCATTCCCGCGAACCGCTCTTTCGCAATAAAGAACAGCGGTAATTGTTTATTTCCTATTGTACTTCGACGAAACGTGAATAATTTATGGTCATACCAACAGTGTTTGTCGGTATTCTGCATGACGTTTTAGAGTCCTCCAGGAGCTCATTCGAATGACGAGTTGCGTTAGCGTAATGCTTAAGGTATTTGATTGATTAGTAAAAGGGTCTGTGTTCAAACCTTACTCGGTTCTTAATATTTTGTTTATTTAAAAATAATATCAAAGTGCCTTACTTCATGGAATTTATTCGTTTGAATGTAATTTTTTGAAATTTCTAGTTCTTTGTCACTTCATTACAATCATAATAAGTTTTCGGTTTTTCTAATTTTGTCCTCCAATGTTTCTTTTCTCAGCAATTAAAAACAATGAAATGGCACACATACAATACTCATGTTATCTGTTTTGTTTGTATATCTTCTCTTGCGCAGTCGCTGTTTTACTATTCATATTGAAATATATTCTTTGCGACAGTATTAAAAGTATTATTTAGAGCAGAATTTCGGCTCGTACGTTGCCGAGCTACTTGATTGTCTGACGCAATTCTTTGCTTCGCTGCTTCGGCAACATCATCATATTCAATGTTTACGTCAACTGATCTATGTTTTGGCAAGTATTTGCTGTCCGTTGTGACAAACACAAACTTTTTGCGCATTGCGCCTCACTGACAATATATTTTAGTTTCTATATTTATTTACGTCTACAATTCAGTTTTGTGTACTTCGCCAATTTTGTGTTAATCAGAACTTTTTAGAAAAAAGCGATATGACTCTGATATGAACAAAAGTTTTATTACAGTCGCGAAAGACGGAATATTTCTTAATATTACATATGACACCTATCTGGTACTTAAAGTAAATAAGATATTGTTATACAGTAAATTTTATGTGAAATTTAGGTATATCGCCCACATTTCACTCTGAACATCGTGGCAACTAAAATCGACCATACAGAAAGTATATGCTATGGACTTTTACCTCTGCAAGGTATCAGTCAAGAAGATGTGTAAAAATAAAATTTTTGGGCCAAATAGTTTTTGTGAAATCGAATGATAAGTGTGTCAAAGCAGTCGGAACACCATGCGTCTGCACAGGCGAGCAGTGCAGTAATGAAAAAATCGCGCACAGCGCGGAATGCGGGGAGCACGTCTCTGCAGCAGCGAAAGGGTTAATGCGGCTGTGGTGGCTTTACATCATAAACTGCGCGCTCCCGCCTAAACGCAAGTTTGCGAACTATACTATACTATTGCGCTGCTTCTCTTGGCGCGTGCGTCGTTTGCAACTGGCAACGCAGCAGTCTCCCGCGTCTGGGCGGGCATGCGCGAGCTGCCAAGATAAAAGAATCCAACTATAGTAAGAACTGATTTTGTGTTACCTTATGAGAGAATACTTACAGGAAATATAGCCTATGCCACAGAATTGTACAGGATTTTAAGGACAAGTAATGATATTCTAGCGACGTGGAAATGCATGTATGCCCGATTTCTTCTGTCTTCGAAAATAATTTGTATAAATGGGAGGGATCTACATTTCGCATGAGAAATTGGACGTGTCTGGGTGACAACATCCTCATTTCAGATCCCGTAAAATCGATCTTTTAAACTCAGGAGTCTATGTCAGGGGAGGAATTGCAGTTAAAACTATACGTCCAGCCACAGCTTCTTCCCACATGACTGGCAGGTACGGAGAAAGATGCCAGTTAGTCTGATGTTGCCTGCAGCAATGGGGGCATGTCCCAGCTGCGGCAGTCGCGGCTCTGAATAGCGAACTAGCCAGTATTCTGGTTGAGCAGCAGAAGATACAGATATATGCGTTGCATGAGAAGATTCAGTATCGTGAGTGCTTTCACTTGACAATTATTCCCCCATGTACATTGACCGGTCGACTACGTGGCAAGCAAGTTGACAGTCTCTCCATCTTTTTCCGGCAAATATGTTTAGTGTAAGATGGAAACACGGTAGAGGAGGGTGCTTGTGTTCCCAAATGCCAGTGCATACAAGACCACAGATATATTTAGGGCTATAATCTATTTGTGGCAGACATTTGATTACTTGATTCGCAAAATGTTTTTGCATGATTCTCGAACACTTAAAGTGTGTTTTATTATGAAGCAGAATCATCGTAAGGTGGTGGTGAGTGTTTCAACCAATTTATTCATTTTACAGGGTAGTGTAAATGCACTATTTTCCACCACTTGACATATTAGTTGCGCCAGCTCATCCTTTGCTTCTACCATTAGCTAATAGGTTCAAATGGCTCTGAGCACTATAGGACTTAACTTCTGAGGTCATCAGTCCCCTAGAAGTTACAACTACTTAAACCTAACTAACCTAAGGACATCACACACATCCATGCCCGAGGCAGGATTCGAACCTGCGACCGTAGCGGTCGCGGGTTCCAGACTGTAACGCCTAGAACCACTCGTTCACAACGGCCGGCTAGCCAATAGGAAAACAGCATTCTGAGGGCAGATGAAACCCGCCGTCTGTGTGTTTGTACATGTTGGTCCATGCATGAATTCACACAATCAGGATGTAACCACTTGACAAAGGACAGAAGGCGAGTCTGGAATTTCCCAATTAAAGGAATGCCGCGCCTTGTTGCTTTGTTTGGGGATTGCCAGAAGAAATGGAGATCCCTCATGTGCGTAGGCATGTCACTTTGGTCTGTGGAATTAAGGTTTGCCGGCCGCAGTGGCCGAGCTGTTCTAGGCGCTTCAGTCTAGACCCGCGCGACCGCTACGGTCGCAAGTTCGAATCCTGCCTCGTGCATGGATGTGTGTGATGTCCTTAGGTTAGTTTGGCTTAAGTAGTTCTAAGTTCTAGGGAACTGGTGACCTCAGATGTTATGTCCCATAGTTCTCAGAGCCATTTGAACCATTTTTGATTAAGGCGTAGGTGTTACAACATGAAGTAGCCACTGAGAGAGAACAGAGATGGTTTCCCAGGTATCGAATATCAAAGGACACCGACTTTCGGTCCGCAGTCGGTGGTATTTAGTATCGTGATCCGTAATTATGACAATGGGCGGTTTTCGATTTCCATGGCAGGCCGATGTGTGCACCTGGAGCCCGGTGACTCCAGGGTGTCCCAAAAGAGTGGCTGATATACTGCATTTCATTCCATTCCTGGGTGCTTACAATTATTATATCAAGGGAGTTGGGGGGGGGGTGGGGGGGGGGGGGAACGTAAATGTGATCTCTATCCACGTGGGGGAGCCCTGTCTCTCACACTCTCACAAACTGATTAATTAAAGCATATGTAAATTGAATTCAACAATATATTACTGACGTCGGTTTGATTTTTGTGCCAAGAGATTATTCCTTTCCAGCACATATTGAGTCTTTTTCCTGCCAATTTCCAGTTGTGAAAGGGGAGATGGGAAGTGAGGGAGGGGACGAGAGGGCTGTGGGATTTACAATGAGGGGAAAAATAGGCTCGGAACTCAACTGGGGATGGGTGACAAAAATAGTGTCCCTTTTACCAGAGTGGCGGGGGGGGGGGGGGAGCACGGGAAAGTGTGGGAGATCCTCAAAATGAATGACAGATTGTCCCCACGGCGTTATAAATCAATCTCAGGGGGTCATAAATCACTTATGATGATAATACTTTTAAGGGAAGGGCGAGGGAGGATGGTTGGTTTAACTGTCAATTTAATTAATTAGCATATTAGTTTCACATCGAAACTGCACCAGGACCTGCTTTATCCTAATACGGATAGGTTCAGAAAACTAAGTCACATTCTGTCATTCTTGCCATACGATAACGTGGCCAATTGATACAAATACTCTGTCTTCCAAAGTCCAGTTCTCAGTTTATAGCAAACCAGTCCCATGTTGAGACCTGTGATGCCCCTACTGCGGTCTGCCAATGTGACTTGAGTCGACGATGCCATAGCCCAGTCTGAAAGACTTGGTTGCCACTGGCTGCTGCCGGCTCGTTTTTTCTTTCACCGTTGACAAAATATGGGAGCCTCCCACAATCAAGCAACGTAATTCACCATTTCCGACATACTCGTTTCCAGGGGCCATGCCATAATAGTCCGTTGTTTGTCAAAGTCGCTTATGTCGGCTGATTTCCCGATTTTCGGCCCATATGGTCGCTAGAATGATCCCCCATTCACCTATGGTCCTCTCGTATACGTTTCTTAGAGCATCAAGTCCCCGAAACGCCACCAGGCTGTATTAAATCTTGGGGTGGGCAGTGGTCATCATGTTTTTGCTCCGATACCGTTTATAGCAACATCACTTTTAATGACGAATTGGTCAAATTAGCGAAATCTAATGGTTTCAACTAAATCCTATATAAATGCCGTATTTAAAAAGATGCTTAATACGACTTCGTTTATTGTGAGTTATCGTATAGGACGACGTATTTGAGGGTTATTGTCAATAATGTAACGCTTATTTTCAGTCTCTCGTTTTCCGTACATTGTTGGATTCAAAACAGGCGTTCAAACGAACTGATGATTAATTTTTGTAATACAGTAACTGGAGCGATGTAGTTTCGTTCATGACTATTATATTGCACAGCACTTACAGCAAATTTTAAGCTGTCCAACTTTTATCTCATTCAATTCTCAAGACTTTGTTCGACGACACTGAACAACTTACATTGTTGCTACTTCTTTTTCACTTACTGAAGGTTTTTACATTTTACAGTCCTAACTGCGTAAACATAAGAAAAATTTGTCTTCAGTCCCTCTCCACAAATAGTGTATTAAGTACTGCAAGGATACTGAATTTTTGCCACTTTTTGAAATGTTAGCTCTATGGCAATCCAGAATTTAGAGATACGAAATTTTTATCAAAAAACAAAGCAAAAACCCTGTTGTGCGACTATCGGCTAAACGGTTTGCTCTGTACCCACAACAGATCATTAAACGACCTCTGAAAGTTTGTTGTTGGATTATTGGCTCACACCTGTATATATGGGGAAGTTGTATTTCGGTAGCGTTTAGCAGTTTGTTACATGCATGATGCATCACCGGAACATTTTGGTGCTGATGTAAGACGATATCTAACGCGCCAGTATGGTGCAAGATGGATAGATCGAGTACAGCCTGTTTCGTGCCTTCAACGATCACCTCCCTTAATTCTGTGGCTGATCTCAAAAGTGAAGTGCACAGCACTTGTGTCCTCACAATAAAAGAACTAGAGTAGTGAACTGTGCCGACATGTCAAGACTTACGAGGTGACCTCAGGCTGTCTGAAAGAATTCATGGCTCACTGCAGAGGTGTGTTGTATTTAGATACGAAGAAGATACGTGGGTCTCCTTCTCTAACAGGTACGAGTGCGCAGAAAACTGTAACGAATAACATATTGAAACTGTATTGTATTTCTTGTTGAGGTATGTTGTGCGTGAAAGTTGAGCCCTTTAGATAGGGATTTAATCTAAACGTTTACAGTTATAACACATTTATGCTAACTAGAACTATGTTTCACATCGACGTCCGTTATTGAACGGAACCATCCACCAACATTTACCTCGGAAAGAGCTCGTTCTCGGCATTTTTTCCTGTCCAAAATTTTACGAATGGCAAAGGGGCAGATCTTTTGATGTACTGTTTAGAGATTACTGTAAAGTAGATAGTAAGGAAGTTTGCACTATATTTTCTTTATGTAAAATAGATAGGTTAGATTGACATCTTTATATCTATCATTATGTCCCTACAGGCAGTCATTGGAGTACGCAAGGCAGAGCTGGAAAATTTTACAGTCTGAAAAAATAGACGTACTAGTTCTTAAATTACCAAACCGCTTTCCTTTATTGAAGTATTTTCTGTTGTGTTATGTCTCTTATATCTGCTTTTTGTTTTACTCCTTTGCCAACGGTCATGCCGCAGTGGCAACACCGGTTCCGATCAGATCACCGAAGTTAAGCGCTGTCGGCCTGGGCTAGCACTTGAATGGGTGACCATCCGGTCTGCCGGGGGCTGTTGACAAGCGGGCTGGACTCAGCCCTTGTGAGGCAAACTGAGCAGCTACTTGATTGAGAAATAGTGGCACCGGTCTCGTAAACTGACATACGGCCGGGAGAGCGGTGTGCTGACCACATGCCCCTCCACATCCCCATCCAGTGACGCCTGTGGGCTGCGGCTGACACTGCGGACGGCCGGCATCGTTGGGCCTTCCAACGCCTGTTCGGACGGAGTTTAGTTTAGTTTTGATTTTTAGTATTTCTCCTTCGTTGGTGTTTCTTTTTCTTCCTGCTTATACTTGTTTAATAGTACTGAACTTAGTAGTTCATAGAAAGTGGCTGTACAGCAAAAAATTGCGACCGACAGTACGACTTTGCTGCTCGCGGGTCCCATCTGGAAGATATGGTCCAATCTTCTTTTAGTGGTTTAACAGTTACCAACTTTACATTATTACGTAATCAACCGCAACCTTCAGTTTCAACAGTCAAATTCAGATATGTTTACCCCGTGAGCGCCTCTGCGGGCATCTTTATTTGATCAGTTACTGTGTAACATTTTCAACTGTACAAATCTGTTTGAATAAGTAAGTTTAATTTGTAATTTACTGTCTTGATATTTTAGTATTCTTCCATTTCTTTCTTTTAAACAGGACGTCTAATGATCGATTGGTAACACGTCGAGACTGCTGATTATACCATTTCCATGGCAAAAGGTATACTTAAACAACGTACACCACGCTCAATGTGGTCCTCCCAGGCAGCATTTTGTGTTTTTGTTTCTCTTACAACATACTTTTTCCCATGTAAGTTTTCAGTGGCCTATAGTTGTATAAAGCGTGCATCGCAGTTCTAAAGTCCATAATAATTTTTTTGAAAAACGGCATAGCGAAACGGTTAAACACAACGTAACAAAGTATTCAGTACGTGAAAGCGCTGAGCGCTGTTTTTTCCCTTTACGTACTCCGTCCGAACAGGCCATGAAGGCCCAGCAGTAGCGACCGGTTGCCGTGTCATCCTCAGCCCACGGGCGTCACTGGATGCGGATATGGAGGGGCATGTAGTCAGCACACCGCTCTCCCGGCCGTATGTCAGTGTACGAGACCAGAGCCGTTACTTCTCAATCAAGCAGCTCCTCAGTTTGCCTCACAAGGGCTGCGTCCACCCCGGTTGCCAGTAGCGCTCGGCAGACCGGAAGGTCACCCATCAAAGTGCTAGCCCAGCTCCGCAGCGCTTAACTTCGGTGATATGACGGAAACCGGTGATATCACTGCGGGAAGGCCGTTGGCTTTTCTTTACATAGCGCCGACAAATTAGTTTGAGAACCAGAAGCGCTACCGTCCACAGCTGCTGAGAATGGCAGCCAACCAGGCAGGGAGAGCAATCTGTATGGTAGAATTTGCCCATTGCCAGTCGGTAGAGCGTGTGCTAGGAGTTTTCCGTGGCAAGTTTCACAAGACATGGCCAGCTTACAGCAGGATAATGGAATGGTACAAGTAGTCCGAGGAGGATTGTGTATTGTGTATTGAACGGGGGACTTAGAAACGAGACCGAGCGAGGTGGCGCAGTGGTTAGACACTGGACTCGGATTCGGGAGGACGACGGTTCAATCCCGCGTCCGGCCATCCTGATTTAGGTTTTCCGTGATTTCCCTAAATCACTCCAGGCAAATGCCGGGATGGTTCCTCTGACAGGGCACGGCCGACTTCCTTCCCCATCCTTCCCTAATTCGATGAGACCGATGACCACGCTGTCTGGTCTCCTTCCCCAAAACAACCAACTTAGAAACGACGGAGAGGCTTCGTCCCGCTGTAGCCCTCAGTGGTTCACAGCCCCACAACAGGCCACAGCAGTCCACTCACCCCACCGCCGCCCCTCACCGAAGCCAGGGTTATTGTGTGGTTCAGCCCCGAGTGGACCAACTTCCCCCCCTGCCCACCCCTGGTAGACTAGTGTAACCCCAAATCTATGCGTGGTAGAGTAACTATGGTGTCCGCATAAGTGTTTGCGCAGCAACCACCGACATATTGTAACTGAGGCGGAATAAGGCGAACCAGCCGGCATTCGCCGAGGCAGATGGACCGCCACGCATTCCCGCTCGGGAAGCAGCACGTTAAACCGCGCGGATAGTCGGGCGGACCCGAGGAGTATAGTTGTTTCTGCGATGACAACGGTCGGACCGACCAGCCGTGTCAGAACAAATAGCTAATCATGTGATGGACGAAATGTTGAAAAGCTTCACAGAGTCTAGCTATCGAGCTAGTGTTGAATTGAACATCCTTCAGCCAACAGTGTGGAAATTCCTTCGCAAGCGATTAAGAGACAAGCCTTACAAACAGCAGCTCCTGAAAGCGACATACCATAATGAAAAAATGCGTCGTCTACAGATCTGCACTTATATGCAGAACCATCTTAAAAATGACGAATTTTGAAGCATATTAATCTTCAGTGGCAAAGCCGTTTTTCATTTTTCGGGAAAGGGCAACCGACACAAGACACGTGCATGGGGGACATGCTACTTTTGAACACGTCCGCGATTCCACGAAAGATAACGTCTTACGCCTGTGTCCAAGAACACTGTCTGTGAACCCTCCATCTTTGCTGAGAGAACTGTTGGTGGTATCACCTATATCGACCAGCTGTGGCTCATGCTTTAATTTGAAATTGACAGCAGGGATTTCATCTTTCAGCCATATGGCGCCCATTCACATTCTCTCAGTTGTGTACGAGATAATCTAACTGAGGCATTGCTAGGTCGCCAGGTAGACGGTTTAGCGGCCGCTGAGCAGATTTTTCTCGAGTGGCCGCCACGGTCACCGGACTTGACGTCTTGCGATCTTTTCTTGCGGTGTTACGTCAATAATGGCGTTTATATTTCACGTCTGCCACAGGACCTCGAAGACTCGCAACACTGCGTTGCACCAGGTGTTCTTAACGTCAGTCCTGATATGCTCGCTCGGGCACTGTCAGAACTCGACTGGCGAATACATATGTGCCATATCACGAACGGTGGTAACACAGAACATTGTAAAAACAACTTTGAGAATCAGTCATTCACATATTGTACCATGTGCTACGTTCTTGGCTATTTATCTCAACCAGTTTATGGAATGTGACTATTGAGTTTCTCCCGGCGTATTTGATAATCAAAATATCCACGGGTGTACTGCCGGTCTACAGTCTCCAACGGGCACAATATTTCGGCGATCATACATGTCGCCATCATCAGGTGAACTGACGGACTGAGCTCCAGTGAACGTGCTGGTACGGAGATCCGTACGCTGTGGCTGCTCAGGGGGAACTCGGTTCGGCCGCGACCGGTAGGCTATAATATCTCTGTCTACGAAACTTTCCAGTCCTGATACCTTGGGTACACCTGTACCACCTCGTACAACAGCGACAGTTAACCAGCCATTACCATGCGAAAATGTATCATTCAGATCAATACTAAAATTGAGTCTGCATCCACAGAAGACAGCGGGTCCATCTAGTAGTGCGTGTGCAGCGACAGATTTTATAGTATTCTTCTTCTTGTCAGCAGCAGATGTTGTCATTTCAACGTCTTCAATTGTTTTATATATTGTACCTAATGTACCCAACGTACCCAATGTATCAGGACTGGAAAGTTTCGTAGACAGAGATATTATAGCCTACCGTACATATCATGTTACTGAAAATGCAAATAAAGACTTCGGCAAATCATCATATATGTCACCCTCACCCTTTTCCTTGTATACACATAGTAGACGTAAGATATCTGTTAATGAAACTGTATTTATTTGGATTAAAGGTAAAGGTACTTGTGAATATGTTAAATTTGTTGGAGACTGTACTCTATATTTTCACAAATAAAGTGATCTGTAGCGACCGAACCCAGTTCCCCCTGAGCAGCCACAGCGTACGGATCTCCGTACCAGCACGTTCACTGGAGCTCAGTCCGTCAGTTCACCTGATAATGGCGACATGTATGATCTCCGAAATATTGTGCCCGTTGGAGACTGTAGACCGGCAGTACACCCGTGGATATTTTGAGTTTATGGAATGTTTCATGGATTTTTAATTACCTAGTAGCTGGAATGAAATTTTCGCTCGAAAAAGGAGTGTGCACTGATACGAAACTTCCTGGCAGATTAAAATTGTGTGCCGGACGAGACTCGAGCTCGAGACCTTTGCTTTCCACCGGCAAGTATTCTACCAAGCACCACTCACGACCCGTTCCCGCACCTTCACTTCCGCCAGTACTTCGTCACCTACCTCGCCCGCAAAGGTCCCGAGTTCGAGTCTCGGTCCGGCACTTTTTATCAGCCAGGAAGCGTCACCCTGTGCTGCGCGAGGAGGCGCCGCGGCAGAGGGCGCGCCTTCTGACCTTGGCGAGGACGGGGTCGTCGGTGCTGGCGCCGTCGTAGAAGATGAGCTGGTCGCGGTCCCCGGTGCAGTCCGACCACGCGCGCAACGGCCGCCCAGGGGCGCTACGGGAAGCGTTGAGCAGCGCGCCCGGACCTCCGCCTCCGGCCGCCCCCGCAGTCGCCGCCGCCGCCTGGCCTGGGCCCGCCGCCTCCTCCGCCGCCACCGCCTCCGCCCCCGGAGCGGGCCCCGCCTCGGCCGCGGCGGCCGCCGACCGCTTCAGAAGCAGCTTGTGGGCGTGCTCCTGGCGCACCGACAGCATGGCGTGCTTGCACGCCGGCACCACCTTCTGGCGCAGCGTCAGGTAGCACGTCACGTTGCGCGGGTACATCCCTGCGGCAAGGAAACGTCACAAATCCTCTGGCAGGGTCCGGGCCAGCGTCACTATCTAATGAAGCAAGCAAGGTAGGTTAGCGATTAATGGTTCAAATGGCTCTGAGCACTATGGGACTTAACATCTATGGTCATCAGTCCCCTAGAACTTATAACTACTTAAACCTAACTAACCTAAGGACATCACACAACACCCAGTCATCACGAGGCAGAGAAAATCCCTGACCCCGCCGGGAATCGAACCCGGGAACCCGGGCGTGGGGTAGCGATTAATGTTTTATGGAGCTTGGTAATGGAACGCTAACGCCACTGGGGAGGTAGCAAGTAATGTCCAAAACAAACAGTTCATAATAATTGACGGAAAGTCATCGAGTAAAGCAGAAGTGATTTCTGGCGTTCCCCAAGGTAGTTTTATAGGCCCTTTGCTGTTCCTTATCTAAAGGGTGCGTCAAAAAAAATGTATACACACTTTGAACTGTCATAGACAATTTATTTACCGTTCTACAAAGGTTAAATATCTGTGAGAAAGTAATGTTATGTTTCTTCAACAGGTGGCAGCACCTGGCAAGGAAGTAACAGCAGCATGACGCACGTGCATTTGAGCTTTAAAGCTCGGAAGCAGATAATTAAGTGGTACTGGAAGTTTGGGAATGTAGCTGCGGTTCGAAGACAGTGAAGAAGTGAGTATGGTACAGAACCACCTTCAAGGTTAACAATTACACGTCTACGAGACAAATTCGAAATTCATGGAACAGTGTGTGATGTGCATAAAGGCCGATCAGGGCGACCTCGTACAGCTACAAGTGATGATTCCACAACTGCTGTCTTGGAACTGTTTCAGAGTTCGCCTCAAAAATCTTCAAGGCAAGCGGCACGTGAGAGTAATGTAAGTGCTAGTAGTGTGCTACGCATTCTGAAGAAAGGCAAGTTTCGTGTGTACAGTCCAAGGCTGGTGCAACAGCTAAGTGACGACGATCCAGATCGAAGGTTAGAATTTTGTGAATGGGTTCAGGAGATGGTGAGACGTGAACCGGGATTTATGGGTAGCATAATTTGGCCGGATGAATCCCATTTCAAACTCAATGGAACTGTCTATAGGCACAATTGTGTATACTGGGCTGAAGATATTCCTCAGATTACAATTGAAAAGGCTGTGAATGTGCCTGGTGTAAATGTGTGGTGTGGTTTGTCTGCAAGGCACTGTTACTGGAGAAACGTACCTAACAATGCTTGCTGACTCCATATTCCCTGCCATTCATACATTATACGCTAATGATGAGTTTAATTTCCAACAAGATGGCGCCCCGCCGCACTATCATAGTGACGTACGAACATACCTGGATCACAATGTGCCAGGCCAGTGGATAGAACGCAGGGGACCAATCGAGTTTCCTGCACGCTCTCCAGTCCTCACGCCGCTGGATTTCTTCTTATGGGGCACAGTAAAAGATGAGGTGTACAAACGTAAACCACGAAACCTGGACACACTTTGGAATGACATTCAGGCAGTGTGCGCAGAAATCTCATTGGACACTTTGATACGAAGTAAGGAATCAGTGATGACTCGTATTCAGAAATGTATTGATGCTGAAAGCCACGAGTTTGAACATTAATCACATTTGCAAAGTACATTTATTTTTCCAATTGGACTTTAAGCTTTCCATTTCCAGAAATTTAACATTGTAGAACGGGAAATAAATTTTCTATGACGCTTCAAAGTGTGTATGCATTTTTTTGACGCACCCTGTATATAAACGATTTGGGAGACAACCTGAGCAGCTCTCTTCGATTGTTTGCAGATGACTCTGTCGTTTATCGACTAACAAAGTCATCAGAAGATCAAAACAAACTGCAAAACGATCTAGAAGAAATATCGGAATGGTGCGAAAATTGGCAGTTGACCCTAAATAACGAAAAGTGTGAGGTCATCCACATGAGAGCTAGAAGGAACTCGTTAAAGTTCGGTTACACGATAAATCAGTCTAATCTAAAAGCCGTAAATTCAACTAAATACCTAGGTAGTACAATTAAGAACAACTTAAATTGGAAGGAACGCATAGAAAATGATGTGGGGAAGGCTAACCAAAGACTGCGTTTTATTGGCAGGACACTTAGAAAATGTAACAGACCTACTAAGGAGACTGCCTACACTACGCTTCTCCGTCTTCTTTTAGAATACTGCTGCGTGGTGTGGGATCCTTACCAGATAGGATTGACGGAATATATCGAAAAAGTACAAAGAAAGGCAGCACATTTTGTATTATCGCGAAATGTGGGAGCCAGTGTCACAGAAATGATACAGGATTTGGGCCGGAAATCATTAAAAGAAAGGCGTTTTTCGTTGCGTCGAAATCTTCTCGCGAAATTCCAATCGCCAACTTTCTCCTCCGAATGCGAAAATATTTCGTAGACACCGACCTACATAGGGAGAAAGTTTCACCACGATAAAATAAGTGAATTCAGAGCTCGTACGTAGAAATATATGTGTTCGTTCTTTCCGCGCGCTATACGAATTTTGAATAATAGAGAATTGTGAAGGTGGTTCGATGAACTCTCTGCCAGGCACTTAAATGTGATTTGCAGAGTATCCATGTAGATGTAGAATACGGCAGTCTCCACTTGCAAAAGCCGTGGTGTACAGCTGGCGCATATTACATAATGAAATGCATTCGCTATCTGCGAATACCGTACCACCAAAGTTATGCAGTCTACTGGATGTAGATTCGATCGGTCACCTTAACCGCTTTGGCTATCCGAACACGCTTCACATACAGCCCCAAACTTCCATATGTCCCTGTATCTGCTACCCATAGCGCTCGCACATTTGTGTGATTCCTGCACAGGTAGAGACTTATTTAGAGTTTGTATTAGACTACCTTCGCTGTGGCGTCAAAAGGATTAGTGCAGTGTCTATATCTTATAGGGTCTGTAAAGGTCGATGCAGTGTTTCTTTGCACATGAATGCATGTGTAAAAGAAAGAAGTAGAGGGCTAAGTAACTTACATATCATATTATTTTATATGGGGAACTGCATGTAACCGAATACGTCACAAAGTAATTCGTCGACTGATCTGGTCCATAGAGGTGCCCACGATGACAACATTTTTGCGGACTGGTAGTTGGAACTCAAGGTTAAAGCTGACTACGTAACGATGTCAAGCTGGTACTCTTAAATCGCTGGTATAGGATTTGAAAATTCTTAATGTAAAATTAATTCTGCAAGGAAGCTTGTGGGGATGACCCAGGAGCAGCAAATTTGTACTGTCAGTTGCAAGTGAGGACTAAACAGCCACTACGAAAGAACTAATAAGTACAAACAGGTAGGAAAAGGAAAACCAACAAAGGAAAAAGGCTAAAGGTAGAGATAAGAGAGATCATAACACAACTTTCATAGAGTCTTTATTACAGAAGGCGCATGTTTCGTTTAAGAATCTGTACGTCTATTTTTACAGACTAAAATTTTCAAGCTCTGCTAGTGTATCCAAATGGCACGACAGACATCAGCGTGTATATCCACATCACCTACGCTATTCAGAGAGAATCTAACGCTATTTTATTGCTGCCTACGTGAAATTTTTCTCTGAAACGTATAAGAAAAAGATCTCCTCCCTTGCCCTATGCAAAACTTTGGACAGAAAAGAAATGGCCAGAACGAGCATGCATTCATGTCCGAAGGAACATTGCATCGTCTTTACAGACAGTGTGCAATACAGTCACTGCACTAACGCACATTACATGGTTTGAATATGAAATGGAATGAGCATGTACCATCAACAGTCTCAAATGCAATGAGCCTGTGGAAAGATGTCTAGCAAACTGAATGGCATCTGTGAACAAAATTGCATACAGTGCGTGCAAGTGACAAATCCTAGAGTGCCGCCCCTATGATTGGAGTCCTTATCAAATAGTTATGACAGCAATGTTAGTCGTGAGTTTCTGCCGGCGTATACAATGTTCGAATAACTTACGGGAATGCAGGCGGGTGACTTTGTCGATAACCACCGATGGTTCGACAGGAGCACACCCTCCTCTCTTCAAGGCAAAACAGCAGCAAGTAAGCGCTGCGAAAGGAAATATAAAAGCTCGGTTTTCAGAGAGACTCCGGAAAGATAATACACACACACACACACACACACAAACACACTATGCAAACACTTGCACCATCACAAAACAAAGATGATCAACAACAGAAGTTGTCGTTAGTGAAGATGATAATCAACGGGTGAGTTAGCATAGAACCTGTCCTCCTGTTTTTGACAAAGTAGAGAGGATTCCATGGATAATTTAAAGAAAAACCACCATCTCTATTCTCTACCGGTAGGAAATGTATTGTTGCTTGCAGAGGCTGGATAAACTTCTCAGCAGTAGAGTAAAATTGCAATGGCTGTTGAAATCACAGTAAAAAGTGTCCTCATAAATAGAGATGGTGGTTTTTGTTCATGTTCTGCGTGGAAACCTGTTGTCTCCTTGTCAAAAAAATGGTTCAAATGGCTCTGAGCACTATGGGACTTAACATCTACGGTCATCAGTCCCCTAGAACTGAAAACTACTTAAACCTAACTAACCTAAGGACAGCACACAACACCCAGTCATCACGAGGCAGACCTTGTCAAAAGACAAAGGGAATTTATGGTACCTATCCCGTTGATTAATAATTTGACTATCGATAACTTCTGACGTCGGCCTTCTCTGGTTTGTGATTACGCTAGTCTTTACTGTGTGTGTGTGTGTGTGTGTGTGTGTGTGTGTGTGTGTGTGTGTGTGTGTGTGCGTGCGCGCGTGCGTGTGTGTGTGTGTGTGTGTGTGTGTGTGTGAAGTTTTAAATTGCCTTGCACAGCCCAAAAATGAGATGGTGTGCTGCCGTCGAAATATCGGTGGTTGAGGACGTCGTCACCTCGCTGCATTTCCCTTAAGTTATTTGAACAGTTATTACTGCAGACTTGTAACTGATTCAGAGACATGGTGCTACGATTGTAATAGATTGGTATTGCAGGAAATAACGCTATCACTGGTACTCTTTATTTATTTAAACATAACCGGTTCAGGGCTAAACGTCATTACGAAGTCGTCATTTTCGTTGGAGTAAGTGTGTCAAGTTTCCGCGACGTAGTTGAAGTTCGGGCCCGCTCGGCAGTTGGCGCTGAGATTGGTGGTGTCTTTCTGCCACGGAAGAGCGTGCGCGAAGCGTCAAAGCAGCCGAGCACAGTGCCACCAGGGCTGATGAGAGGGCGAACAAGACAAAGAGTCTTGTCAGACAGTGGATAGATGGGAGCCAGAAGCAACTGCGTGGAAAGAAGATGGGCGGCTCCAGGTGGAAAACACAGAGACCGCAGCGTCGAATGCAAGGGAAGCGTGCCAGTTAGTGCTATCTTGGCTCTCAGGTAATCTCTTCCTTGAGCCTAACTGCAGGCAGTGGATAGGCCAAAACATTATGACCGCGTGCCAGTTAGTGCTATCTTGGCTCTCAGGTAGTCTCTTCCTTGAGCCTAACTGCGGGCAGCGGATAGGCCAAAACATTATGACTGCGTGCCAGTTAGTGCTATCTTGGCTCTCAGGTAGTCTCTTCCTTGAGCCTAACTGCGGATAGTGGATAGGCCAAAACATTATGACCCCGTGCCAGTTAGTGCTATCTTGGCTCTCAGGTAGTCTCTTCCTTGAGCCTAATTGCAGGCAGTGAATGGGCTGGAGTTTTTTTGCAGCTGTACGCTAATAGGTCAAAACATTATGACCACTGCCCACCACCACGATGGATGCCTCCTGGTGGTGTTCCGGGCAAATCAAGTGGTAACAATAGCATGTAAGCGAAGCACACACGGATGGGGGTCACCCCAGCGAAGTTATGGGCTGCAAATGGAGAAATCCATTGAGATAAGCAGCTTTGACAAAGGACAAATTATTCATCATTTTGAATTGCAGCTCCTTGTGTTGGCCCCGTTTGCAGTTAAAAATTGTTCGATGTGAGGTCTGCCAGTTATGAAAAACACCGTTTTTCTCAGTACCCAAACATGTTTCGGCACCACTGTGCCATCATCAGTGGGTTTTCGTTTTTATTTATTCTGCAATGTGAACATTTTTGTTAAAGGATTATAAAATTATGTGCATCTTTAGTTCAAACTACAGATGGTTTGTTTTTGTAAATACCTTTACATTTGGTGCATGAATTTTCTGGGTTCCTTGTGTGTTAATTACTACAGGTAGCTTGTTATCTGCAACCAAACGCTGTTGATGAGAAAGTCTTTTACCTGGGAGATAATCTATCTTCTACAATGTAATTTAGTTTGTTGCGATGTTTTCCCGCCTGTATTCGTTTTTACTTACGTTTTCGTGTGGCAAACACTTCCATTCTCCGCATCGTGCTGAGGTGTTGTGATGCACATGTAACTATAACAAGTATTTTCCACAAATAACGTAGTAAAACACTTTTCACTTCACCAAAACACAGAGTGATTGTGGTTTGTTGTGTGTCCCAGTCCAGTCAGTGTTCATTTGTTCACCAGACAGTTCGGCGACAAATTTGAATTTTGTTTCCATTTTATCTTTGTGTGTGTGTGTGTGTGTGTGTGTGTGTGTGTGTGTTTGTGTATATTTTATCTGTTTGTGCTTTTTATGTTTGTAAAGTTCGTTTAATGCGTCAAATAGTGTGCCCTTGCAGAGTGTAGCGTATTTGTTGAAGGTCTGTTTTCTTTCTGCTATTGTCTTCTGTATATGGAAGTTTTCCTCAATGGTCAGTTTGCTGTGTAGGCTGTGGCTGGGTTTTAGTGTTCTTAAGTCTGTTTCTATTTTGGTTGGGTATTGATTGTTGGCTACGTGGTGGTCAGCAAATGTACTATGAGAGCTCCTATAGCACATTTGCTGACCGCCTTGCAGCCAACTAGAAAGCCACACAAGAACTGGAAATGAACTGACCGTTTGTTCTTGCAGTTAGGCAATGGTTAATGATTCGGGGGTGACACTGAGCGTTTTGTTGTTGTAGTTGTTGTTGCATCCAAATCCTGCTCAAGCTACAGCTGGGTCTGGGTGTTACGGTCGGATTTTGGCAAGGTTAATTGAAGGGATGGCCAGATCCCCTTCCTATCACCACCCCCTACCACCCAAACGGAACCAGTGTACCCCAGGTGTCTGTGTCTAATGTAAACCATGAAATAGTGTGAACATGTGTCAGATGTCTGTGAGGCGTGTAACTGAGGCAGAACGTGGGACTAGCTCGGTATTCATCTAGTGGGATGTGGAAAGCCGCATAAAAACCACATCCAGCCTGTCGCTGGTAATCCGCTGGGTGGATTCGATCCGGGACCGGTGCTCCTACCGAGTCCAGGAAGCAGCACTGAGCGTTCTAACTGGAGTAAAGTAGCTCTGAAGTGTGAAATGTCAACTGACAAGTACATTTAATCGGACTATAGTTCCGTGCAAGGCCGCTGCCTGACGGCAAAACGACAGCAGTGCCGACGACACTGCATTAGACATTTGGTATTATTTGGTTGCGAAAAGTCAGTCCTGACGTCTGCGGGGAGCAGCAGCACAGCCTAGATTGAAAATGAATGCCTGTGGAGCTGAGTGGAGGTGGCTGCTAATACCGAGAGAGCAGTGGCAAACCACCGCCCAGGCGGCGATTTCTAGTTGCTGGGAAGACTGTGCCTGGAGTGCTCGGACAATACTGTGACAAGTGCTGTGCACCCTGGACACAGAATTGCGTAAGTTAGCTTTCAAACCTTGCAGTGTTCAGTCAGCAGTCCTTGATACTTGTTATGGATTCCATGGCATGCCACAGTGACCTTGTCTACTTGTACGTTAGTTGTAGTTTGTAACAGTGCACCTTATTGCTTGGTATACAGAATCACCTAAAACTTGCACATATAATATTGCGTAAATGGAAAGTGCTGTCGATGTGCAGTCTCCACAGAATGAATTGCTAGTCAAGGGCTCGTGCAAACATATACTTCTTAAAACAAAGCAATTCCTATTGACACTAACAAACTAAACGTGGGGCTAATTAGAATGTCCGTGGTATTTGTTGCAGGATTATAGTGTGAGTCATTTGCAATATGTCCTTTTTTGAAAAGTTCCCACGCCAACACTTATAAAATACCTGGAGCCACGCAGGCCGGTCGAATGGGCCCTGCGTCTCCCCTGTTAATGCCACACTACGCGCTTTTTCGGGCAGTGTCATTCGAACAGTCAAATAAACGTGACGAATGTAAGTGACGTCTCCCAACGCAACAATGGCAAGACCGAATTATTCCATTCCGCAAAGTGTGTTTGTTTACGTTTCGCACGTGCGTACAGTGTCTGCGCCTACTGTCTGTAGATTGTTTGAACACAAATTTCCAGGTATTCGAATTCAGAGTCATGATGCAGTTCACAAATTAATGAACACATTTCGTGAATGAAGAAGCATTCATAACAAGAAGAAGCGTAAACGACGCTTACAGGATCACAAAAGCTCACCTCGATGACCTTGTACACCACCTGGAAAATTCCCCTAACATGTCTCTTAACCGCCTTTCACAGGAAATGTAAATTGCTTGCACCTCTATACAAAGAGCTGCCAAGTTACTTGGGGCAAGGCTCTAGAAAGTAACAGTAGTACCAGAACGTTCCCCTGGTGATCCCGAGCACAGTGCTAGGTTATGTGAATGGGTTTTGAAACAAGTGTATGACGGTAAGATTGATCATTACTTTATTCTGTTTCCGGACGAAGCTTGATTCCGTTTACACGAGTTTGTTAACTGCAGATACTGTGGACATTAGAACGCCAATAGACGTATTCGGCTTCTTGAGGAACCCCTTCACGATTAGAAAATATGAGTGTGGTGCCTAGTTAATGGCGACACAATAATAGGCCAGCTTTTTAATGACACGGGTAACAGTCAAACATGTGTGTAGAAACTTTAGCAACCGTCTTTTAATGAATTGGGTGAAAGAGAATGAAGCTTTGGGTTTTTCAACAGGATTCGGCATTGGCTCCTTCGGCCTCTATGTTTTTTGCACTCACAAGGGGTGGCCGCCAATTGTGAAATTCAGCTTCGATTCATACTGCGCATAATAAAAGCTCATGGCCAGTGGTGTAATGTGGCAAAGCACCAAGATGCACTTCTCAGCCGTTGTCGAGAAAATCGACAGTTAAAAGAAACTGTTGCAGTGAAATACTCTCTACGATTAGTAGTTTTCCACAGCTTCGTGGCGCAGCGGTAAGCGCTCTGGTTTGTAATCCGAAGGTCGCCGGATCGAATCTCGCACCATGCAACTTATATATATATATATATATATATATATATATATATATATATATATATATATATATATATATAATTCCCGGTAATCAGTTGCAACAATTATGCATGTAATAAGTTGTTGAATGTCGTTTGTCGTGGAAAAACTGGCGACTTCGAACATCATTATGTTTTCCGCAAACAAAGCCGTATTTCACAAATGTTATTAATTGTCTTCATAATGTTAACCACGTATAGTTAACGGAAGACGTAGAAACGATATTCCGAAACGAATACGTATAGCGTAAGTCAAACGTTCGAATTAGAATAGAGACCCCACGAACTCAAATTCGCTGTGGCAGGCATGAAATATAAACTCCGTTACTCGCTCGTTACACTTGAAGGACAGATGTTGAATGGGCCGAAACGAGCCGCCGCATAACAGCGTAGTTGCCTGCTAACTTCAAAAGAAGGTAGATGCGGTCCCTAGCGCAACTTATAACATCGTCGAAAATCAGTGCGGACGGGAGAGCTTTGGTACACCCTGTTAAAAAAACGGAAAAATGGAGGCGGTACAATTGGAGAGCGATCCGCCTTCACCAACATGCATAAGCAATTCATTTATATATATATATATATATATATATATATATATATATATATATATATATTTGAATTACAAAAAACTAATAATAAAAAAAATTGCATGACGCGAGATTCAATCCGGCGACCTGCGGATTACGAACCCAGGCGCTTACCGCTGCGCCACGACGCTGTGAAAGTTGTTAATCGTAGAGAGTATTTCACCGCAACGGTTTCTTTTAACTGTCGATTTTCTCGACAACGGCTGAGAAGTGCATCTTGGTGCTTTGCCACATTACACCTCTGGCCATGAGCTTTTATTATGCGCAGTATGAATCGAATCTGAATTTCACAATTGGCGGCCTCCCCTTGTCAGTTCAAGATGTGTTCTTTGACAGTCATTAACAACAATATCTGACCCGCTCGTTGGCCCGATTTAACCCCATGTTATTTCTGTTTATGGGGAGCATTAAAGGATAGAGTGTACACAGCAAATCCGCACACGTAACAGCAACTCATGGATACTACTCTCGAGTCAAATAATTTAATTTCTCAATCAGAATTACGTCTGGTGAATAATTTCTTGAGTGGATGTCAGAAATGTGTGGGAAACAATGTCAGGCAGTTCCAGCATCTCCTTTCATTCCACAGGTAAGTACAAAATTAATCTGCATACAGTTTCAATTTAATATTGCGGTGGCAGACCGGCGACACGACTTCTGATTCGTCGGGTAGCGGAGCGCTCGCTGCCCGTCATTTACTGCGCTGTGTGTGTAGTCATTAGATAAGTGGAACACCCCATTGCTTGCTGACAAGGGAACCTCCCCATCGCACCCCCCTCAGATTTAGTTATAAGTTGGCACATTGGATAGGCCTTGAAAAACTGAACACAAATCAATTGAGAAAACAGGAATAAGTTGTGTGGAACTGTGAAAAAATAAGCAAAATATACAAACTGAGTAGTCCATGGGAAGATAGGCAATATCAAGGACACTGGGATTGTAGGAGCGCCGTGGTCTCGTGGTAACGTTAGCAGCTGCGGAACGAAATGTCCTTGGTTCAAATCTTCCATCGAATCAAAACTCTAATTTTTTATTTTCAGTTTATGTGACAAACTCTTATGTTTTCATCACTTTTTTGGGAGTGATTATCACATCCACAAGAAAACCTAAATCGGGCAAGGTAGAAGAATCTTTTTACCCATTTGCCAAGTGTACAAGTTAGGTGGGTCGACAACATATTCCTGTCATGTGACGCACATGCCGTCACCAGTGTCGTATAGAATATATCAGATGTGTTTTCCTGTGGAGGAATCGGTTGACCTATGACCTTGCGATCAAATGTTTTCGGTTCCGATTGGAGAGGCACGTCCTTTCGTATACTAATCGCACGGTTTTGCGATGCGGTCGCAAAACACAGACACTAAACTTGTTACAGTGAACAGAGACGTCAATGAACGAACGGACAGATAATAACTATGCAAAAATAAAGAAAGTAAAATTTTCACTTGTGCGAAGACTTGAACTAAAAACCTCTCTTTCTACAGCTGCTCACGCTACCCCGAGACCACGGCGTTCCTCAGCTCACGCGCTCCTTGATGTTGCCTATGTCGCCCATGGACTACTCAGTTTGTATATTTTGCTTATTTTTTCACAGTTTCACACAACTTCTTCCTGTTTTCTCAATTGATCTGTGTTCGGTTTATCAAGGCCTATACACTGTGCCAAGTTATAACTAAATCTGAGGGGGGTGCGATGGGGAGGTTCCCTTGTGAGTAGCTTTCAGTTTCTGAATGTCTCTCGCGTTAGCAGTCCTTGCCTCATTTCCGTGAATCCTAAACTGGTAATACAGTGTGTGCCAGGAGGAATGTTTACTATTCAGCGATATGACAGGAACGGCCATTCGAAGCAAAAATGTCTAGTAAAATTGACACTTCTAAGCATACTTTAAGAAGAATGAATCTTGATGTACAATCCGCTGTTCACGTTCTTCAGACGTATCGGTGGGAGTGCTGTACACTTCACTTTGGAAAAGATCCCGGAAAGAAAAATCGAGAAGATTGAAGATACATCATTTTGGAAGTCAAGTACATTCCCTCTTCAACATACCGCTCTTGGACCATATACCTTACAACTGATGCAAAATATGCCAAGCTCGATCACACACATGTCACATTTACAAACCATGGGACATGGGTGAAATTTTATATTTCAAATGCACTCATAGTAACTACAACAATATTTGATTCTGAAATCAGATGCGGTGCGTAACCGTACATTCCCAATTACCTACCAAATCACTCTTATGCGGACTCATGATTACTGGAACGTTTATGCTAAGTTACTATTGTATACTTTAAGGCATGTAGGTTTTCGGAGTGATATACACTCCTGGAAATTGAAATAAGAACACCATGAATTCATTGTCCCAGGAAGGGGAAACTTTATTGACACATTCCTGGGGTCAGATACATCACATGATCACACTGACAGAACCACAGGCACATAGACACAGGCAACAGAGCATGCACAATGTCGGCACTAGTACAGTGTATATCCACCTTTCGCAGCAATGCAGGCTGCTATTCTCCCATGGAAACGATCGTAGAGATGCTGGATGTAGTCCTGTGGAACGGCTTGCCATGCCATTTCCACCTGGCGCCTCAGCTGGACCAGCGTTCGTGCTGGACGTGCAGACCGCGTGAGACGACGCTTCATCCAGTCCCAAACATGCTCAATGGGGGACAGATCCGGAGATCTTGCTGGCCAGGGTAGTTGACTTACACCTTCTAGAGCACGTTGGGTGGCACGGGATACATGCGGACGTGCATTGTCCTGTTGGAACAGCAAGTTCCCTTGCCGGTCTAGGAATGGTAGAACGATGGGTTCGATGACGGTTTGGATGTACCGTGCACTATTCAGTGTCCCCTCGACGATCACCAGTGGTGTACGGCCAGTGTAGGAGATCGCTCCCCACACCATGATGCCGGGTGTTGGCCCTGTGTGCCTCGGTCGTATGCAGTCCTGATTGTGGCGCTCACATGCACGGCGCCAAACACGCATACGACCATCATTGGCACCAAGGCAGAAGCGACTCTCATCGCTGAAGACGACACGTCTCCATTCGTCCCTCCATTCACGCCTGTCGCGACACCACTGGAGGCGGGCTGCACGATGTTGGGGCGTGAGCGGAAGACGGCCTAACGGTGTGCGGGACCGTAGCCCAGCTTCATGGAGACGGTTGCGAATGGTCCTCGCCGATACCCCAGGAGCAACAGTGTCCCTAATTTGCTGGGAAGTGGCGGTGCGGTCCCCTACGGCACTGCGTAGGATCCTACGGTCTTGGCGTGCATCCGTGCGTAGCTGCGGTCCGGTCCCAGGTCGACGGTCACGTGCACCTTCCGCCGACCACTGGCGACAACATCGATGTACTGTGGAGACCTCACGCCCCACGTGTTGAGCAATTCGGCGGTACGTCCACCCGGCCTCCCGCATGCCCACTATACGCCCTCGCTCAAAGTCCGTCAACTGCACATACGGTTCACGTCCACGCTGTCGCGGCATGCTACCAGTGTTAAAGACTGCGATGGAGCTCCGTATGCCACGGCAAACTGGCTGACACTGACGGCGGCGGTGCACAAATGCTGCGCAGCTAGCGCCATTCGACGGCCAACACCGCGGTTCCTGGTGTGTCCACTGTGTCGTGAGTGTGATCATTGCTTGTACAGCCCTCTCGCAGTGTCCGGAGCAAGTATGGTGGGTCTGACACACCGGTGTCAATGTGTTCTTTTTTCCATTTCCAGGAGTGTATGTTCATGTATGTAGGTGAGCTAATCGGCCACCTGGATGAGGTGTTTTGTTTGTGAAGCTATACGACCCTAAGGCTGACGGCATGCCACGACTGGTCCAGCTAAGTACTGGTCAGACAGGTACGAAGACAAGCTGTGCGACCGGAAAGGGGGAGCTGGACAGCGAGCGCTTGCTTGGCAGAATCCTGAATTCACCAGCAATAGTGGACTCTGAGACAATCTGGAAGATGATTAAGTAATAGAACTTCGAAATTCGACTATAAATCATAGTTACATAATACAGCAAATCTGAATAAATCTGTTAAAATATCTTTAAAACTACAGTAGTTGAAGTTTTATAGTGAATATGAGCTCACTTGTGCAATTATACTAGCTTATGTATTTATGAAGGAACCTTTGTTTGTAATTATTGTAAACAGAGTGAGTGTCACCGAATGTTTATAGCATTTCACTATACACTGAAACATCAAAGACACTGGTATAGGCATGTGTATTCAAATAGACGGCACCGCGGTCGGCAACGCCTATATAAGACAAGTGTCTGGCGCAATTGTTTGATCGGTTACTGCTGCTACAATGGCAGCTTCTCAAAATTTAAGCGAGTCTGAACGTGGTTTTATAGTCGGCGCACGAGCGATGGGACACAGCATACCGGAGGTAGAGATGAAGTGGGGATTTTCGCGTACGACTGTTTCACGAGCGTACCGTGAATATCAGAAATCCGGTAAAACATCAGATGTTCGACATCGCTGCGGCCGGAAAAATATTCTGCAAGAACGAGACCAACGACAACTGACGAGAATCGCTCAACGTGACAGAAGTGCAACCCTTCCGTATATTGCCGAAGATTTCAATGATGAGCTATCAATAAATGTCAGCGTGCGAGCTATTCAACGAAACATCATAGATATTGGTTTTCGGAGGCGAAGGCCCACTCGTGTACCCTTGATGACTGCACGACACACAGCTTTACGCCTCACCTGGGCCAGTCAACACTGACATTGGACTGTTGATGACTGGAAACATGTTGCCTGGTCGGACGAGCCTCGTTTCAAATTGTATTGAGCGGATGGACGTCTACGGGGATGGAGACAACCTCGTGAATCCATGACCTTGCATGTCAGCAGGGGACTGTTCAAGCTGGTGGAGGCTCTGTAGTGGTGTGGGGTGTGTGCAGTTGGAGTGATATGGGACCCTGATACATCTAAATAAGACTATGACATGTGACACGTACGTAAGCATCCTACTTGATCACCTGCATCCAGTCATGTCTGTTGTGCATTCCAAAGGACTTGGGCAATTCTAGCAGGACAATGCAGCACCCCACACGTCCAGAAAAGCTACAGAAATACTTCAGGAACACTATTCTGAGTTTAAACACTTCCTCTGGCCATCAAACTCCCCAGACATGAACATTATTGAGCATATCTGGGTTGCCTTGCAACGTCCTGTTCAGAAGAGATTCCCCACTTCCCCGCGCGGTACTCAACGGACAGCCTTGCAGGACAGATGTGTCAGTTCCCTCTAGCACTATTTCAGACATATGTTGAGTCCGTGCCACGTCGTGTTGCGGCACTTCTGCTTGCTCGCGGGGGACCTACAGATGTACCAGCTTCTTTGGGTCTTCAGTGTATAAGTATTGTTGTGATATAGTAGTTTAGTGTGGGAGGTGGTCAGTATCAGTCAAATCATGCCTCTCTAACTTAAGAACAATGTATTTTTCGTGGGGATGGCCTTCAGCGAATGAAAAAGCAAGCAGTGGCGGAATATCACTGGAGTGAAGTGGATATGGACACTTTTCGAGTGAAAAGTTCAGGGGAGCGATTCTGTACACGTTCTATTTAGATCTTAAAGAACAGAATTTTGCGCTTATGTATGAACAATACAGGCCTGCCTTTGGTAACAAGTGGTATATCTTCGTGTAGGTGATAGATTTTGGACGATGAATGGCTGCTACGATACTTTTAACTTTTGAGGCACTTTATGTCGAGGTCTTGAAGAAGGTAGACCTGCAGATTGCATTACGGAATTGCCATAGGCAGTTTATGAGTTACTACTCGTTATCTTGCGTGCGTTAATTTTTGAATCAGCATGTTGAACTGTGAACTATTTTGAGCTGGTCATTATTCGATGTATTGTGATCACGAAATAGACTTATTTTTCTCACGTCTTGGATGACTGTTTAGCATAGGGATTCTGCTACCATTCTCGTAACGCTCTCAACGTAACATTAGTGCATTTGACAAGATTATTTTCTGTCTGTGTTTTAACTGGATATCGTGAGACCAGTTTTCGTTTATTTGAGTCTAGATTAGCCCCCGCTGCTTCCCTTGCGCACACTGTACGTTTTGCACAGTTTCTTTTTCTTTAAGCTAATTTTTTGTTGTTCACAAATTGCAACACCTTCTAAATTTTTTACGCTAATTAAAGCCGCTGATGCATAGTTTTTTCGCAATAGACTTCTGACGAAAATGCGATTCTGGCAACTCGAGTCCAAGTTTTATGCTGATCATGCCTTTAGCGTTTTTGTGACGATATTTCCATGGAAACTTCCATACCCTAACGCGTATTTCTTTATATTTAACGAGAAGTGAAACTAAAATTATCATAGATTTAGTTTTAAAAAATTTTTAGCATAACGAAATATTTTCTTAAATATTTTCATCCCCTATTTCACCCTCTTAAGTGTTGAATTTCCAAAAGCACTGAAAAACATTTTTTTTTAATTTCTAATAGAGAAGTTAAACACATATTCTCATAGATTCAGCTTTGAAAAGGCTTTCATAATGAAATAATTTCGTAACACTTTTCATCCCCTATTTCAATCCTATAGGGGGCTGAATTTCCAGAAAAAAATGAAATACTTTTATTATCTATTTATAATCCAGGAGTCAAATACCAGTTTCCATAGATGTCTCTTCAAAAACCGTTTAGTAGTTCTTAAAAACGATTTATTTTCATAAAATCTTTTACCCATTATTTTACCTCGTTAGTGGTTAATTTCCAAAAACGCCGAAACCATTTCTTTTTGTTATTTCTCATTGAGAAAGCAAATTCCAGTTTTCGTAGTTCTAGCTTCAAAACTGTGTTAATAGCGACAGATATTCGAAAAGTTTTTCATCCTCTATTTCACCCTAATAGGAGTGTAATTTCGAACAATACATTCTTAAACGATGCTTACGGTATAGGCTCAACACCCTTTCCAAATCTGAAGTTTTTCCTCTTAACAGTTTGGACTGGGTGATGATGAGTTAGTGAATGACTTCGGCCATAATTCACTCCCTTGCGGGCTGTTTTTCAAAAAAACAATGAAATGTGTATTCTTTATTTATAACACATTTCATACAAATTTTCATACGTTACCTTCAAAAATGTTTGCATAATGAAATATTACATGCCCTAATTAAATATTACGTCCCCCATTTCGTTCCCTCAGGGATGAATAAACATTTCTCAACATAATTCGCTTTAATACAGTTTTTAAGGTTTCAGTCAAAGTTGCAATTCTTTCTCAAACCGTTACCTGCATCTGTAACGTTTCACTGTACCTAATACATTTCTTTTTACATCAGATCAGTATTATTAATGTTACTTCTTTGTACACTCACGCTCATAAATTAAGGATAATTGCGGAATGTGGTGCCACACAACGTGGCACTACACAAAACTGGCGCTAATAGCAAAGGCACATAGAGAACGCACACGACACAGATCTGTAAGTCCATGGTATTGGTGATAAGTTGAGAAAACCGTCCCGAAACACAAGTGTTACAAAACGCCACTGTTTCCTGCGCATGTAACCCGACATCAATATGGGATATGAGCACCATGCACACGTACACAGGCCGCACAACGGGTTGGCATACTCTGGATCAGGTTGTCGAGCAGCTGCTGGGGCATAGCCTCCCATTCTTGCACCAGTGCCTGTCGGAGCTCCTGAAGTGTCTTAGGGGTTTGAAGACGTGCAGCGATACGTCGACCGAAAGCATTCCAGACGTGCTCGATGGGGTTTAGGTCTGGAGAACAGGCAGGCCACTGCATTCGCTTGATATCTTCTGTTTCAAGGTACTCCTCCACGATGGCAGCTCGGTGGGGCCGTGTGTTATCACCCACCAGGAGGAATGTGGGACCCACTGCACCCCTAAAAAGGTGGACATACTGGTGCAAAATGACGTCCCGATACACCTGACATGTTACAGTTACTCTGTCACAGATATGCAGGGGTGTACGTGCACCAATGATAATCCCAACCCACGCCATCAAACCACGATCTCCATACAGGTCCCTTTCAAGGATATTAAGGGGTTTTTATCTGGTTCCTGGTTCACGCCATATGAAAACCCGGCGAGAATGACTATTCAGACTATAGCTATCTCCAGTACTCCATGGCCGTCTGTGGGCACTGATGATGAGATGTCGGTCTTCTTTTGGTGTTGTACACTGTGGACGTCCCGTACTGTAGCTCCTGGACACGTTTCCTGTCTCCTGGAATCGTTGCAATTATCTTGATATCACACTTTGTGGCAAACGGAGGGCCTCCGTACTACGACCTGCCGTGTTTGGCCAGCCTCCAGTCGCCCTAGTATTCCACCCGTCATAACGTTATCAGTATGTGTTCTTTGAGCCATTTTCAACACACAGTCACCATTAGCACGTCTAAAAATGTCTGCACACTTATTCGCTGCACCGAACTCTGACATGCACCAACACACCTCTGCGTATGTGATCTGCTACCAGCACCACCGTGCTACGACCGCAGGTCAAATGCACCGCATGGTCAGAGCCCAAGGTGATTTAAACCCGCAAACCGCCCACCAGAGCGTTGTTTCACCATGTATCAGCACTATCCTTAATTTTTGAGCATGAGTGTATTACGTCTACATCAAATACAAAGCTTACAACAGAATTCATTTTATTAAATTATTCATTTATCATATATTTTAATTTTCCTGTGTACTTTATTAATTCGCAACTTTCGCCAGTGCAAAGACTATTTGACTGCAGGATCACAGCTACAGATTATTGTTTGCAACAAGCTGGCTGGTGGGCATGAAAGCAGACTTACAAGGCTCGACCCTCTGACTACATGGAACTATCCTTTTTTAAACAGAACCGTGCATTGCCCAATTACCTAACGTACCTGCACCATCAGGTAAAGTCGCAAATGGTTTACTCGTATGTACTGATAGAGAGCAGTTATGCAGCAGAAAACCATCAGGTAACGTCGTAACACGGTGTATTCTAAGCAGTACTCGATGAGTGACAAAATTTCCTCACATCGCACGTCGCCAGCATATCCACTTAAAAGGATCAAATCTAATCGAGTAAGTCTCCCTTATGTGTCTGAACATCTGAGAATGCCTTAAATAAGGAACCGTTTCCCCCACCCAAAGTTAATAATGTTCTTGAGCCTAAAACACGCTTTCCTGTAAGCCGAATTCCGAGTTCATCATTCGTTAAGCGTACGCGTTGTGCCGCGTTAAATGTGTGTCGGCTGCAAACGCTGCAGCACAAATAGCAGGAACGGCAGAGGCGCATCCAACAATAGCTGCGGAAACGTCCGCTTTCACGTTATGGGGGCGGGGAGCCGCGGAGCACTTTTGTTAAGCCGCGGCTCACTGAAAAATTAAAAAGCTCTCACGGCCACCAAAGAATTCCGTCCCTCCTTCCGTCCGTGTCTGCTGCGGTGTTTACCGCATTCACGGCACCATCGCGCTGTGGAATGTTTAGTAGGCTTTAAACTGAAAACACCGGACAAGACTGGCAATTGGTTTGTTGTACACCGTGTCGTGTAAATTGTGCAGAGGAGAGGAACAACGGTCCACAACTCTCCATGTCACCCGTACCTGCGAACGAGTCGACTCGAGAATTGACGGTGTAAAGTCAGTTGCCCTGTTTGTGGCGGGCGTCTTGATATCGAACTGTAGATATGCAGGATTCCAAAACACTGCATCAGTCTCAACAATTTGGACGAAAAACCCTAACCATAATCTCCGTACAATGCGACGGCCTTACGCCACTTTACTGGGAGGCCTTGTGTTCCCGTCTGGTACCACTTTACTGGTCGACGCCGGAGTCATGGTCCTGCTGTTCCAATAACCTCACCATCGTCCACGAACTGATACCCGCAGAGAGCATCCTTCATTGAGCCAAACATATGGAAGTCTGAAGGTTCGAGATCCGGGCTGTAGGGTGCATAAGAACAACAGTCCAATGAAGTTTTATGAGCCCCTCCCGGGTGTGCAGACTTAGGTGAGACCTAGCATTGTCATGGAGAACGAAAAGTTCATTTGCATTTCTGTGGTGACGAATACACACTGAAGTTGTTTTTTCAGTTACCTAAGGGCAACACAATACACTTCAGAGGCGATCATTGCACCACGAGGGTAGACATCAAAGGCAATAGCCCCTTCAGAGTCCCAGAAGACCGTCGGTATAACTTTACCGGTTGAGGGTGCGGCTTTGAACTTTTTCTTCGGAGGAGAGGTAGTGTGGCTCCACTCCATGGACTGAGGTTTCAGTTCTGGTCGATGATCGCGTATTTCACCGCCTATGACTATGTTCGACAAAACATTGTCACGATCAGTCTGGTAATGCGCGAGAAATCCCGCACAAATAGTCCTTCGTTGTTCTTTATCATCTCCTGTTAGGCGGCGAGGAACCCGAGCACACACCTTTTATTACCCCAACTGGTGGACGAGTGTGTCAGCACTACCAACACAGGCGTCCAGCTGTGCAGCGAGGTTTTTATGATCAGTCGATCACTTCGAATGAGTGTGTCCACACGTTTCAGCATTGCAGGACTTACAGCTGCGTACGGCTGGCCAGCACGCCGGAGGTCGGACTGTTTGCGCAAACCTGTGCCGGAGGTCAGATTGTTTGCCCAACCTTGTTGCGATAATGACAGAAGCGTCGACCAACGACCCAACGTGTCTCTGTTCACTGCCGGGGCTCCGTAGACATTCTGCAAGCCCCTATGACAGGGCTTCACAACATACGTGCTCGCGGAGCAAGCTGTGAGCAGGAAGGCGCGAGCACGGAGCAGCCACGGAGCAGCGCGAGCACGCTACCCCCACTACCGGACCAGAGCGGAGAGTGGGGAGAGTCATGTGGGGCACACAACAGCTGCCGCCAGTCAATGTAAATCCGCGGCCACCTGCAGGGATATCACTCACGAATTATTACTGCGACAAATGAAACAAAGAAAGGAGAATGTACACATGCCACATAATTTTATTAGCTTAGTGTAGGCCTCTACATTCGCATTAATTTGTGAACTGTTACACAATAAAAGGTGTCACTGAAGTGTGGGATCCTCGGTTATCTTGTACTTTTTGCCACAATTGCGTCTATGTTCGGAGTAATTGTTCTTGTGCATTTTAGGCGCAGCGTGCAGTTTAAATTTCGATCAGACAATGCGTTTCTCAGGTGCGTCTTGTTACATTTCATTGCAGAGGATAGTTGTTCACAAACATACGTGGAACCGAACATTGATATTATTGTAGCCGCCAGTTTGTGCAAACGAGGAAATCTATCCTGAGGGAAGTGTCTGTAGAATTCCAAAATGTTTTTCTTGTTCTGAAATTTGTCTCTGTATTCTCTGTCACACTGCAGGTCAATAATTTCTTGCTGCAGCTCAGGACGAATCTCTTAAATATTCGCTGAATATGGAGAGAACATGATCAAAATCACTGTCTAGTGCTGTCAGATCTTGAAAGCGCTGATCAACTAAACTATGTGAATAACGTTCACAGTCTTTGTGAACATCTTGCATGGATGATAATTTAGGAAAATGAGCTAGGTTTCCCGTTTCCAGCTGACTCACCCAAAGTGTCAATTTCATGTTAAAAGCTCGTATTCGACCTGTGAAATGAGTAATCAGCAGATCTTTACCTTGTAGTAAAATGTTCAAAGCATTCAGATGGCTAGTTAAATCTGCTAAGAACGCGAGATCACGTTCAAACGTGCGCGCGCATTTCCCCTCCCTCCCCTCCCTCCCTACTCCGCGACCTTGCACCTGCTCGCGAGCACGTGCCTGAGCAGACGCGAGTACTTGCGCTCAAAACCGGCCAGTTGTTAAGCCCTGCCCTATGAATATCTGCGATGCTCTGGTTTTCCGACAAAAGCAACTCAATAACAGTTCTCCTTTGAACGCACCTTCGTTAAAGACGTCATTTGAAAGGCTACGTATAGCCCCCTATCGGACGGAACTTGATGAAACTACAGGGGCTGAAGCGGGAACATTCCACAATGTTCCACAACAAATTTCGCATTTTTTCAACCGAAATTGGCCGAGAGGACAAAAATGTGAAGCATTACTTATTGTACTTGCTGAGCGTCCCTCGTATATCTTCATATGGAAGGTATTTTCGTGGTGGTGATACAATATTTCGTGGATCATAAGATTCGCTGGGAAAAAGTCTGCACTTGACCCCATTAACTTTCTGTTAGTCGTCATAATCTCGACCAAAAGGATTTGCCTCAGCTTTTGTGATGGACTGTTTTTAACTTTACCTTTTCTTGTCTCTCAGTGTGACTCCTGTTGTATCCTAAATTTCCTAGTAGTCTTCTGCTGTATAAAGATCTACTTGAGGCCTCCGACTTTCTCTGGTGACCAGCAGTTCACGATACCTTTTTCACGATGAGATTTTAGTGCGCAAGCATAAATGGTCATTCGTTGGTCATTTCACGAACAGTTACGAAGTGCTGCAGAATAACTAAGAATGGGAATGAAACTATGAACATTCTTCAGTAATATTTCTTTAAACATAACTTACCCTCAAGGCAATTACTTGCTTAATTTGGTAGCTTTTGTAAAGTGAGCAGCGTTGGACCTTGATCTGTTGTTAAAATACAGCTTTCATACCGTGTGGTACAGAAAAACATACTTGCAGGATGTAAACTTAGTAAGCAAGAGTCATATCATTAAGAGGAAATCTGTGTTTATTTTGAAAATGTAAGTCAATTCCGTCTACTGTTGTTTCCAAGGCGGTTATTCCCAATTTCAAATCAAATGACTGTGAAAATATTCCGAACATGTAATATGTTTTTGAGATGATTTCCTTCACTGTGGTGTCACCGCCAGACACCACACTTGCTAGGTGGTAGTTTTTAAATCGGCCGCGGTCCGCTAGTATACGTCGGACCCGCGTGTCGCCACTATCAGTGATTGCAGACCGAGCGCCGCCAAACGGCAGGTCTAGAGAGACTTACTAGCACTCGCCCCAGTTGTACAGCCGACGTTGCTAGGAAAGGTTCACTGATAATTACGCTCTCATTAGCCGAGACGATAGTTAGCATAGCTTTCAGCTAAGTCAATTGCTACGACCTAGCAAGGCGCCGTTTATCCTTTGCTATGTATCTAATGAAGCATGTACAGTAACAAGACCAATGTTCACCAATTGTGGATTAAAGTTAAGTATTCCAGCAGCTACGTACTTTTCTTTATAGCATTCATTACGTATCCTGTTTCAGACCTCACGCCAGCCTGCGTGAGCTTATAGCGTGCATTTCGGCTTCCTCAAACAACACGGTGTTGACACTTCTGCCAACACTTCATTCACATCTTTACCACAAGTATATTTCTCAAAAAAGCGAATATAGTGAGTGAACTCACAGTTCCAGACGCTGTTTAATCAGTTCTCTATGACGCTGCTGCTTAGGAACGAACTTCCAGAAACATCACTTGTAACTGTCCTAAACAATTGGAACACTCCAACGACGTACTGAAATATTAAGTGAGATTGATGCTCTAAGGAACCTCGACACAGATGGAGTATATGTGAGTTAATGCCACTTTTTATCGTCCTGAATGTGAAATCATCACCTGAAAGCATGGAACGCACAACCATAGCCTGTGGGAATAAGGCTCGGCCGTTGCCTACGCGGTTTCCAGTGTTACAGCGAGATTTAAGACAGACCTCGCCCGGGCGTGGCACTGGCTTTGTGACGTCACGCGGGTTACACCTCACTTCTCGCAGGCTCCGTATCCCCTAGGACAGGAGATCCCAGACTTTTGGTCACTGTGTATCACTTGCCATTTTTAGAAATTTTGGAGTACTATTATAAGCTGTTCACTTTATAATGGACCATGAGGTGGGGGACAGAGTGGAGGGGAGGTGCGGGAAGTTGAGAGACGGCTGCCGCTGGGAGATGGCTGGGTGAATTACTGTATAGGGGGCGGGGGATAATTTTCACCATCTTCCTTAGAGCTGACAACAGAGAAACGGCTTAAGAGTCGTGTCGATCGACCACTAGGTATCGTAGAGAACACACATGACACAGATCTGTAAGTCCATGGTATTGGTGATAAGTTGAGAAAACCGTACCGAAACACAAATGTTACAAAGCGCCACTGTTTCCTGCGCATGTACCCCGACATTAATATGGGATATGAGCACCATGCACACGTACACAGGCCGCACAACGGGTTGGCATACTCTGAATCAGGTTGTCGAGCAGCTACTGGGGCATAGCCTCCCATTCTTGCACAAGTGCCTGTCGGAGCTCTTGAAGTGTCTTAGGGGTTTGAAGACGTGCAGCGATACGTCGACCGAAAGCATCCCAGACGTGCTCCATGGGGTTTAGGTCTGGAGAACAGGCAGGCCACTGCATTCGCTTGATATCTTCTGTTTCAAGGTACTCCTCCACGATGGCAGCTCGGTGGGGCCGTGCGTTATCACCCACCAGGATGAATGTGGGACCCAATGCACCCCTAAAAAGGTGGTCATACTGGTGCAAAATGACGTCCTGATACACCTGACTTGTTACAGTTACTCTGTGAAAGATATGCAAGGGTGTACGTGCACCAATGATAATCCCACCCCACACCATCAAACCACGACCTCCATACAGGTCCCTTTCAAGGACATTAAGGGGTTGTTATCTGGTTCCAGAGTCACGCCAGATGAAAACCCGGCGAGAATGCCAAGGTAATATTGTTCCATGGAAACATTTTTTACAACGGCTTTTATATTTGGTACTTACTATTAGCAAATAATTTGAGTGAAATTAAGGTGGTTTTGACAAAAATATTCGATGAGTAGGAGTGGAATGGCACTTAAAATAATTGTTAAACTTTTCATCACAAATACAGAAAACCTGTCATGCAAGAGAAAAACAATCTGAACATGGAGTACAGTAAATCAGTTCAAAAATTAAAAAAAAAAAAGTCACAAGCAAATCAAACTTTGACGTAAATTACATTTCAAAAGAAGTAATTAGATCTCAGATTTACATTATGACGAAGCAACGTCTACATGTTTCAGATGGAAGCATGTTACTTTTTATTTTCAGTCAGTGCTTCAAAGGCTAGCTCGATTGAGCTCAGGTTAATTCTCAAGTCTTCTTCTGCACTCAGTATGTTTCTGTATTTATTTTTAATGTACAACAACGCACAAAACCCACCTTCACACACGTAAGTACTAACAAACGGCGGTCTGTGGTTTTTCATCCTCTGTAATTCTATAACTAGCTTAATATCAGGCTCTTATCAAGTTAGTAACAATGTCAATAAAGTATTCCATGCAACGTGATTACTAGTCAGATGTAGCGCCTGATGTCACGACTCTTCAGCTAAAGGTTAAGCGTCGTGTATATCTTATTCAGTAGTAAATGGTGTGAACATTTACTCAGAACCGTCACTTAGTAGTCGTGTTAGGCATCTTGGTAGAGCTGATATATTTTTCTCCGCGCCCAATACAGCACCTCCCTTCTTTCTTCTAACAAAAAAATGTAAGTGAGAGATACATTTCTTGACGTGGTGTACCTATAGAGTCTCTGGCAGTTGATGCTTCGTATTAGATACACACATTATTTGAGTAAGATAGGAATACGATTGAAATCTTATTTTGTGCTCGATGTTTTTAGTAGTCTACTGGCCACTGAAGCGCAGCTTCGAACGGAGCTGACCTTTAAAGGACGCAGCTATATCTGACATCTGCATACGAAAACAAGTATTTCCATTCGTGTCACGTACGGAAGCGAAGGCACCGAGCAATCTAATGTTGAGAGTTATGCTTTACAAGAAAACATTTTTGAAAGTAACTAATATTCCCAAGCCTCCGCAATAAACCAAGGATAAATAGTACACCATAAAAATTTATTTTATAATGTACATCTCCAGTTCTCTTAAGATTATGCATCCCTCACTGTAGCCCGCATCTCGTGGTCGTGCGGTAGCGTTCTCGCTTCCCACGCCCGGGTTCCCGGGTTCGATTCCCGGCGGGGTCAGGGATTTTCTCTGCCTCGTGATGGCTGGGTGTTGTGTGCTGTCCTTAGGTTCGTTAGGTTTAAGTAGTTCTAAGTTCTAGGGGACTGATGACCATAGATGTTAAGTCCCATAGTGCTCAGAGCCATTTGAACCCTCACTGTAAATTACAAGTAATTAGACAACTAGAAGCGTATGCTACATATCATTCTCACAGGGTTCCTGAATGATTTTCTTCGTTTATTACAGTATAGAGAGAAACACATACACACACACACACACACACACACACACACACACACACACACACACACACACACACCGAGAGAGAGAGGGGGGAGGGAGGGAGGGAAGGAGGGGGAGAGGGAGGGAGAGAGAAAAGGAGACAGAAGGCGAGAGGGGTCTTCCAGTGTTTGTGAACAATAGTGCTTACACTGTCTTTGCTAATCTGCAACTCTTCGCTCTCATTTTCAAAGACAGCCGCCGATCATCCGCACTCATTCCATGTTACCTGGGATTATGCGTGAGGATCCTAACGCAACACATCCTCGGCATCATCCTTCCCGTCTCTAAAGCGTTTAAACAACTGGAACGCTTTTTTCTCACTGTTTCACAACCGCACACTTGCACCAACATTCCATGTCGATGTCGTCGTTTTCCCTAATTTGAAGCAAAAGTTCACGATAACGAATGGCTCCGTTTCGCGCTCCATTTTCCAAACACGTAAGTGCATTGGATGCTTCACGATGATCGGCAGCTGGATAAGCAGAGACAGGGTAAGCACTGTTGTTTATGATCATTCGCAGATGTTTCGCATCTCCGACAAATATGTGACCACGCGCGATTCCACAAGATGCGTTTGCTGACAGATTCCAAAAGCTTGACTGCCGGTCGGAGTGTCCGAGCGGTTCTAGGCGCTACAGTCTGGACTGTAGAAAGAGGAGAATGTGATATTGCTTGCTGCTTGGGGAACAACAACATAGGTGGAAACAGACGAGTGACAACTCACGCTTTTTGCAACTGCATATTAAAGTAGTTACCCAATGAAGAGTAAACCGAGTGAACACGAACGTTCACTCCAAGAGAGAGAGCCGAACAGCTCAATACCATCAACGTAATTTCGGCGCTATCTCTAACGGTAACTCTACATTACGTCGGTGTGTATTCCAAGGAACATAACTGTTCAGCTTTCAGAAATTAAAATTGGTCTACATACCTGATTACGTGGGCGTAAATATCAGATTACAATTATATATACATGTTACTGAGACACGTAGTGATAGAGATTGTGAGATTAAGATCATTTGTCACGGTACTATACGCACACGTGGTTATTGATTACAGTAATTCATTATTTTGATTGCAGAGCAACAGCTAGTTTTAAACATAATCCCTTGTGTGAAACAATGTAAACAGGGGCATGGGGCTATAAATGACAGCGCAAAGCTTCACTTTACGCTCGCCTTCCAACTGGTTTACACAAATTAATACGCCGTGGAGACTGCAACCAAGCATTACGAGTTTTTGTGCTGAAACACGTTAAATTATTCAGGGGCGTTAATATTGGAGCGATTACTGCACATGGTGTATAAAACGCTGAGGATATTTCAGTTCTCGCTTCCCACGCCCGGGTTCCCGGGTTCGATTCCCGGCGGGGTCAGAGATTTTCTCTGCCTCGTGATGACTGGGTGTTGTGTGATGTCCTTAGGCTAGTTAGGTTTAAGTAGCTCTAAGTTCTAGGGGGCTGATGACCTCAGATGTCAAGTCCCGTAGTGCTCAGAGCCATTTGATATTTCAGTTAATAAGCATTAAAGTATTCGTGAATCGATGGTACATCATCTATGCTTGCATCAGTACTCCGCAAGCCACCTGACGGTATGCGGTGGGGCGTACTTCTGGTATCACTAATTGATGCCACCTTCCCTGTTACATTTTCGGATGGCGGGTGGGAAGAACGATTGCCCGTAAACATCTGTGTCAGCTCTAATTTCTCGAATTTTATCGTTGCGTGGGTTTCACGAGACGTATATGGAAGGAAGTAATATGTTCTTCGACTCTTCGCGGAAAGCATTCTCTCGAAATTTGAATAGCAAACCTCTCCGTGATGCACAACGTCGTTCTTCTACCGTCTGCCACATGATTCTGTTGAGCAACTGTGTAACGTGCTCGCACCGACTAAACGATCCCCTGCCGAAACACGCCGTTCTTCGATCTTCTCTATCTCTCCTATCAGTCCTAGGCCCCAGGGTCCCTGATTGACAAACAATAATGAAGAATCGATCGAACAGGTGCCTTGTAAGCTGTTTCCTTATGGATGAATTACGTTTCCTTCAAATTATTTCTATGAACCTCAGTCTCATATCTGGTTTTATTACCATTTGTTTTTAGTGCTCATTCCACTTTAGGTTGCTCTGGATAGTTTGTCCTAGATATTTTACGGTGGTTCATTGTAATATATTGTCTATTCCTTGCTACTGTATTGTTACCTTGAAGCTGTGAGAAAGGACGACAGGCGCTGCAAGGCGCGGAAGCAGAGACGATGCTGAGGGAAGACGAAACTAGGAGAGATATCGTTACATGAAGTAAACCGTAAAGGGAGAACCTTGCGAAAATGCAGACGCCCCCAGACGCGGTCCCAGGGCGCTAGTTAATCTTCAAGGAATTAAGACGTAACTTAATATGTCGTCTAGACACTGTGGTAGGTTGCCACCGTTGAACTTTGTAACCAACAGTCACGTATTAGCGATAAAGCCAGCTTGATACCAGCCCCGAGAACAACAACGTCAGTAGGCTTACAAGGATTAGAAAGAGAGCGAAAACGCCAAAAAACTGTTGACCTAGCAGTCCCTACTCCGGGGAGCCCGAGGGGCGGGGCTAAATGACATATAACAATGACCTTGCAAGGCTTATTTGGCAGACCAGTTACGTTTAGCTTTCAGCTGAACAATGTCAGGACACGACATCATGTTTCCAGCAATTTTTCATCAATAGTTTTCTAGTAGAGCAGTGGACTTGTTTTACTGTGTATGCACAGTGACGATGATCAGGTCCCATACTTCAAGGAGCGTAGGGGACGATGCGGGAGACCCGCACTGCCGACTAGGCAAGGTCCTAGCGGAAGTGGTTTGCCATTGGCTTCCTCCGACCATAATGGGGATGAATGATGATGATAATGAAGACACAACAACGCCCAGGAATCCGTGCGCGGGAAGCGAGAACGCTACCGCAAGACCACGAGCTGCATGCACAGTAATTTAGATTTATTCACGTTCAGGATCAACTGCCAGCCACAGCAGCATCCGTCTGTGCTCTACAGACGCTTTTGCAGATCGTTACTGTCTTCTGGCACTGCTACTTTCATGTAGATAAATCCATCATCTGCGAACAGACTTAAAAGAGTTTCCGACGCATTCAACGAGAGCATTTATATACATCGTAAACGGTAATGGTTCTATCACATTTCCTAGGGGTACTCCGGCTATTACCTTTACATCTGTGCTACAAGCAGTCCGCTAGCAAAATAACCGTACCTAGGAAGTCAAAATTAAAGGAAAACAATGATCGAGTGACTCCTCATAAGATACACATTTCTATTTCTAAGCGACGCTTGAGGTGGTGTAAAGAATGACGCAACTAGATAGTGGGTGACTTGTAACCGATGAAGTGGAGTGATGAATCGCGCTGTACCCTGTGTCAATCCGACGAAAGTGTTTCGGTTTGACGAATGCGTGGAGAAGTTTACCTGTCACCATGTGTAGTGCCAATAACTAAGTACTTAGTTGGTAGCCCTACGGCATGGGTGTATTTTTCGTTTTTATGATGTTGTTTCGCTATTGCGCTTAAGGAAACGTTAAACACCAAAGAATTTGATCACATTTTACAGCATTTTTGTACTGCACACAGTAGAGGAACAGTTTGGAGAAGATATTTGTATCAGGATGACAATGCACACTGTTTTAAAGGAGCATCTCTGAGTCAACGTTTCGTGGACGGTAAGATTCCTAAAATGGACTGGCTTGCCCAGAATTCCGACTTGCACCTAATGGGAACCATTTTCGAGGGGTTAAAGCGTCAATCTAGCTCTAGAACCCAGCGTCCAACTTCACTATCTTCCCTGGTTCCTGCTCTTGAGGAAGAGAGGGCTGTCATCACTCCATAGACAACGAGGCGCCTGATTGAAAATGGCTCCATCAGAGTTAACCCCTCGTAAAGGGGAATGGGCCAATAACAGGTAATTGGAATCTTCTTTTCACGTAGATTAATGGCTTGATAATGCTTCCAGGTGTTTGAGGAAGTGTGGAAACTTTATTAGCTGGATCAGGATATGGGTAGTGAAGGGTAACGGGTACGGAAAGTGAGGCAGAGTGCACGATGCTCTAAGTTTTGGAGTGAGTGATAAAACATTGGAGGGTGGAGACCCATGCAATATGAGCCGTGATTGGCTCGTGTTATGATTTGCATTAAACCTTGGTTGCTATCCTGTAGTCTCCGGTTATCGCGAGTATGCTGTTATCCTCTCTCTCCGCAAGTGGCAGCAGCAGGGTGTATCGATATTCGCACCCCTGTACTATCTTTGGCCTCGCACTTGCAGTTTCCGGCTGTGCCGTGTGCGCGCAGTTGGTCGGTTGGCGTAGAGCAGCTAGGGAAGGAAGTCTCCGTGGCGCGTAGTTTGGCCGGGGCCGCGGGCGGCGTCCACGCGTGGTCGGGTGCGAGGGGCTGTTCCCATTGCTACGAGGTCCGTGGCTCACCGATCCCGGACACGAAAGCTGAGTCTTTACTTAATCTAGCAGCCAGCCCCAGCTGTTCACATTGTATCGATTGAATTTCGTTGTAGGCTTTTGGGACATTAACGCGAGCAGCAACGTGCATATTCAATTTGGCTAAATTCTAGCTGCCCTCCTGTGGAGTTTAACTTAACTTGATTATTCTTAATTGAAGTACACCATCAGAGTTTTCTGTCTTGTTGCCGTTAACGTTACAGTTACCTGCCCTGGCAGTTGTAAATTCAAGCAGTGTATTTTTCTCGTCATGTTATGGCTGTCCAGCACGGCATGTAGTTTGACAGCTGAATGTGTAATTCGTTTTGGGCGCCGATACCTTCTGCGTGTTCCACTGAACTCCCTGTCGTGTGATGGTCGGGTAGAGCGGAAGTTACCCTGTCGCTTGGTCCGTTGACTGTCTGTCGGTTGGGTTGCCGTCCGATTGAGAATTGTTGGGCCGACTGCCTGTCTCACCTAAGCGAGTCTTAGTGTTCGAATTCCAGGCCGACCCTTGGAAACTTCAGAGCGCTGTTTGATGTGCTGCCTTTTCTTATTTGTCCTTGTTGTTTATGTATAGCTTCTAGTCGATTTTAAATTAAAGTTGTTTACCCCTAAGGAGTGAGATTGTTTGGGCTTTCAGCCTGATTTAAAGAAATTTTAGGATAAGGCCTTCTGCCTTTTAAAATTCAATTTTTTTTTGTCTTAAGTGATTGGACTTCAGCCGGTTTTAAATTAAAGTTGTTTTGCCCTTGAGGTGTGACATTAAATGGCGCTTTTAGCCGGGAATTAAGTTCTAAAATTAATGTTTGGCTTGTTCTGTTTTTAATGTTTTCCTTACTCCTGTAATGTTTGTCGAATGAATAAAGTAGTATGTTCGAGTACAACTGGCCCCTTTCCACAGATTAAACTATTTGTCCTTGTAATGCTATTGTAAATATAATACTGCCATTAATCTGTATATTTTAAAAATTTTATATTACATAATAATTTTGAAAAATTAAAAAAATACTATAAAGAGAGTAAGCTTTAGTGAAGTGTAGTTTATCTATTTAATAACCTCTTTGATATAGGTGGAATAAATGTATTGAAACATATTTTGAAAATAATTATGTAATATTTCAAGTACAATTATTATTTAATTTTGTCAATTTTGTATGTATATTCTGTCATGCAATTGTAAATGGTTCATTCTTAGGGTTTTTGTAAGCAGAAGTGTAAATTGAAAAGGTGTAGGGATCATGGGTAGAACGGAACTCCGTTTAGTAGTGGAATGGAAAAGGTGGTGTGGCGCGCGAGTGAGAAATGGCGCCCTAGTAGCATATAGTCGGTAGCTGCCCTGCAAGTGGTGAACACGCACTACGTTGGTCGAGCACTAGAGGCCCCGAATTTACCTGCAAGACTGGGTTTTAGGCCTCGGACGTGTTCTGTACGGCAATAAATTAATAGCTCAGCAATTTGTAATTTTATCGTAGCCGCCAAGAGGAAGACGGAGCTACGTACATCAAGAGCCGTAATTGCGCAATGTTACTACGCAGCACTGCCTCACTCCACCTTCGACATCAGTAACAGGCAAAGTACTTTGGTTCAAAAATGGTTCAAATGGTTCTGAGCACTATGGGACTTAACATCGGTGGTCATCAGTCCCCTAGAACTTAGAACTACTTAAACCTAACTAACCTAAGGACATCACACACATCCATGCCCGAGGCAGGATTCGAACCTGCGACCGTAGCAGTCGCGCGGTTCCGGACTGAGCGCCTGAACCGCTAGACCACCGCGGCCGGCGCAAAGTACTTTATTTAGAAGTGTATCACAGTATCAACTATCCATCTTCAATTAGTGGAATATAAGTCTTAAATGTACCTTTGTGTTTAACCGTGATTTTCCTATGTCATTTACCTCAGTAGGGTCCTTACCTAAACGAATTTATTCCGCGTATCCTGATGTTTATTGAAGCTTGAATAATAGTAAATTACTGGCAAGAGTACTATTTTGGTAGTAAATTCTGAAAATAATTATTAAATGCTAAAGTTTGCACGTATCAGTTTAAGGGCCACCGCTTTGAGTGGGCATGAGGATAAGTTTTCAATAGTACTTCTGAAAGTAAAGTAACACAATTGTTTAACTGCAACAATCTTAACAGTAATTGTTCGTGTTGCTTCTCCATGTCAAAGAAAGCCAGACAAATATTGGGGTTAGTAGAACGTTAACACATAACAATCCTAAAGAAATGAAATGTAGTCGTTTTAAATAATAGTTTTGGTCATCTGAATGATAGCTATAAGTTTAATATTTTTTTGGTATCTTTGTCGAAACATATGTGTGTCTTCTGTAAATCATTACTGAAGTATAGTGATAAATTCCATAAGCAACAGTCAAAGGTGGCTACACTGAGTCACAGCGCCAGAGATTGCGCCAAAGAGTATTTTTCCGCCGCCTCCGCTGGGCAGTAGTAGTTCAGAGTTTGCCGTGGGCAGTGCTTGTGGAGAGGATGTCGATAGCTGTACTAGTTGAGGCCATGTCGTGTGCAGTTGTTCTGTTGCGTGAGACAGCAGATGCTGTTCGATTGGGGATGTTGCAATGATCACAGTGTATTTTTCGTCAATATATATGAAGGTAACAAAATTTTTTTTTATTTATTTCAAATTTCCTAAATAACAATGCCTCTTGGTCACAGGTTCAGTCAACAAAGCATTTGGCTTGTGTTCATGTAGTAGACTTTCTGTGTGCAATTATAGTATCTCTGTTTTTTTTGTGTGTTTTTTTTTTTTTTTTTTTTTTTTTTTTTTTTTAGCTATCGACATCCTCTCCACAAGCACTGCCCACGGCAACCTCTGAACTACTACTGCCCAGTGGACGCGGCGGAGAAATTAATAGTACTTACTGCCAAGTGACCGTAGTAAGTGAAAGTAGTTATTTATTCAGTGTCGAAAATTGACTTCGTCTTTTTGTGTAGACACTGTGCCAGATTTGGGATGGCGGCAGTTTTATTAAGCGTAACAGTTTATTGTTATAACAGGCTTTGTCTGATAAAAGATTTCAAAAAGTAATTATTCTCACTGCTTTTCTCCCAGACTGTATCATTCGGAGAAAAATAGTTCGATACTTTACCATTGGGTTGAACACGGTTAAAATCTCTCTCCGAGAGTTGATGGTTTGGAGTGTTAGTGCTGCGTGATTTTATGGTGGTGGTCCTGCCGCTACTTACTCCACAGTTCTGACATTCCGAATCGCGGATCTTCCGTCTTTACTGTGGTAGAACTTAAACGTTCTGGTACCGTATTAACGAGAACGCGAAGGTAACGCTGCATCCTGACCTGCGGGTATAGCAGGGGATCTCACATTATTTGTATGGTAGAGGATTGGCACGGATCAAGATCTGATAGATACGTACGGTAGTCCTTTTTTATCCCACCACGAAGTAACAACGTTTTGCATCGGCACGTGGTAAGTGTCCCAGAATCCCAGTTGTTAATGAGCAAAGTGGTGTGGCACTCACCCGGGTAGTTGGGCGACTGGAGGCGGCACGTCTTGCGGTAGCACTCGTAGAAGTTCCTGGAACAGTAGGTGCCGGGCACGGCCTCGCCGCGCTCCAGCGGCGCCGCCACGCTGCCGAAGCGCACCACGGCGTCCTGGCGCGACACGAACTTGAAGCGCAGCCGGAAGGCGAACGGGTGGCTGGGCTGCATGGCGAGCAGGCGCAGCGACACCGTCACCGTCGACGTCTCGCTGTAGTAGACGGCGTGGCCCTGCGCGCCGCCGCACCACGACCCGCCCGTGAACGGCCGGCCCAGCTCCGACAGCTGCATGCTGCCGTCCGGGCAGCCGTCCAGCGCGGACTCCTCGAACCGGCCCACCGAGAACTGGTCGAAGATCAGCTGCAACACACGCGCCGCCCGCCACACTAGTCGCTTTCCCACACACCGACACCTCGACAAGGGACACAAAGCTGACAAGCTGGTGCACCACTCTGCTCTGACTGGCCCCAGACTGGGCACCAGATCACCTGCCGACTCCTCGACGCAGTCAACCGAGACTCGATCGACGGTCAGTTGAAACACACGTGATAGACACAGCTTCCCCACATCACCAGGGGCTAACAGACCAAAATACTGATGTACCACTCAGCCCTGACACCCAAATTCTGCATCTTGATGTACTGCATCACCAAGAATCTGCCAAAACCGGGTGGTAAAAAACTGCTTGGTAAGAAACGTAACAATTAATGATGAAACGTCTATCATTTCACATAACACTTCCCCGCAGCCTTCTCCTTCCTTTTTTATTGTATTTTCTTTCTTTTCCAGTCTGAGAAATTTAGCCACAAACTACACAGTTTACGACGGGCGTTCAATAAGTAATGCAATACATTTTTTATCTGAAAGCGGTTCGTTTCATTTAGGGTTCCAATATACACACAACAAAAACAGTTTTGCATCACCTCGGTTCCGAGAGTTCCGGAACCCGTACAGAAAATTCGATTAGAGATCACCATAAACATCATTTCCGCCCTTTTTATTGGTCATGAAAACGACACACTGCATGCGGTACCATCATACAGCGAGACCTTCAGAGGTGGTGGTTCAGATTGCTGTAAACACAGGTACCTCTAACACCCAGTAGCGCGTCCTCTTGCATTGCTGCATGACTGTATTCGTCGTGGCATACTATCCACAAGTTCATCAAGGCACTGTTCGTCTAGATTGTCCCACTCCTCAACGGCCATTCGGTGTAGATCCCTCAGAGTGGCTGGTGGGTCACGTCGTCCATAAACAGCGCTTTTCAATCTATCCCAGGCATGTTCTATATGGTTCATGTCTGGAGAATATGTTGGCCAATCTAGTCGAGCGATGTCGTTATCCTGAAGGAAGCCATTCACAAGATGTGCACGATGGGGGCGCCAATTGTCGTCCATGAAGACGAATGCCTCGCCAATATGATGCCGATATGTTTGCACCATCGGTCAGAGGATGGCATTCACGCATCGTGCAGCTGTTACAGCGTCTTCCGTGACCACCAGCGGCGTACGTCGGCCCCACATAACGCCACTACAGAACAGCTCCACTCGTTGGACAGAGTGTCTAAGGCGTTCAGTCTGACCGGGTTGCCTCCAAACAAATCTCCGACGATAGTCTGCTTGAAAGCATATGCCACATTCATCGGTGAATAGAACGTGATGTCAATCCTGAGCGGTCCATTCGGGATGCTGTTGGGCCCATCTTTACCGCGCTGCATGGCGTCTTGGTTGCAAATATGTACCTCGCCATGGACGTCGGAAGTGATGTTGCGCATCATGCAGCCTATTGCGCACAGTTTGAGCCGTAACACGACGTTCTGTGGCTGCACGAAATGCATTAGTCAACATGGTGGCGTTGGTGTCATGGTTCCTCCGAGCCATAATCCGTAGGTAGCGGTCATCCACTGCAGTAGTAGCCCTTGGGAGGCCTGACCGAGGCATGTCATTGGCAGTTCCTATGTATCTCCTCCATGTCCGAACAACATCGATTTGGTTCATTTCCAGACGCCTGGACACTTCCCTTGTTGAGAGCTCTTCCTATCACAAAGTAACAATGCGGGCGCGATCGAACCGCGGTATTGACCATCTAGACATGGTTGAACTACAGACAACACGAGCCATGTACCTCCTTCCTGGTGGATTGACTGGAACTGATCGACTGTCGGACGCGCTCCGTCTAATATGCGCTGCTCATGCAAGGTTGTTTACATCTTTGGGCGGGTTTATAGGCACCTCTGAACTGTCAAAGGGACTGTGTCTGTGATACAATATCCACAGTAAATGTCTATCTTCAGGAGTTCTGGGAACCGAAGTGATGGAAAACTTTTTTTCATGTGTGTACATTATTAGTCCCCGATCTTGTGATTACAGAACCTTTTTTTTTTTTTTTTTTTTTTGACATAATCTCTGTTCAATGCAACACCCTTACCTCACCTTACTGGCGAGGCCTTATTGCCCGCAAGGCACCACTGGTCGACGTGGTCGATCTCCGCATCATCCACGCACTGCTTCCTGCGAAGGGCATCCATCATTGGGCCAGACAGATGGAAGTCGGTGAATGCGCGATCAGGGCTGTTGGGCGGATGAGGAAAAACTGTCCACTCAAGTTTTGTGAGCTCCTCACGGGTGCATAGATTTTTCTGAGTCCTTGGGTTGTCATGGAGAGCGAGAGGGTATCACAACACATTTTCGAGTTTATCGTTGGACTATGAGGGAGGACATCAAACAAAATAAACCCTTCAGGGTCCCAGAAGACCGTCACCGACTGAGGGTACAGCTTTGAAGTTTTCTTCATAGGACAGGTAGTGCGGCCCTACTCTGAGGATTGCCGTCCCGGTTCCGGTTCGGAATGATGAACGCATGTTTCATCGCCTGTGACGATTTTCGACAGGAAATTGTCACGATCAGCCTCGTACCGCGCAAGCACTTCCGCATAGATGGTCCTTCATTACTCTTTACGGTCTTCTGTTAGGTGGCGAGTAATGAAACGGGCGTGCACCGTTGAGTACCCCAACTAGTGGACGAAGGTTTCACCATTACGAACAGAGACGAACAGTTGCGCAGCCAGTTGTTTCTTTGTGATACGTGGATCCCCTCGAATGACAGTGTCCGCTCGTTCCAATATTGAGGGAGTCACAGCTGTATGCTGTTGGCCTGCAAATTGTGCGTAAGAGTTTGCTGCGATGTTGACAAACGGCTCTCCCAGCAACTCGCCCACCTTTTGTTCCCTGCCAGATCTCGGTAGATATTCTGCAAGTGCCTATGAATATCTGCGACACTCTCATTTCCCGCCAAAAGAAACTCAACGACATCTCTCTGCGTGGAACATACGCCCGTTACAGACGGTATTTTGAGAGTGACATACAGTGCCGACACCTATCGGAACTTCATGAGACTATAGCGGCTGAAGCGGAAATATTCCACGATGGCCTACAGCAAATTCCGCATTTTTAAAGGAAACGGCGTGAAAAAATGTGTTCCATTACTTATTGAACGTCCCTCGTATAACAAATCCTTACACTCTTTCTAGACTCAACATGTTGCTCATTAGACAAGGATGATGATTTATTTTTTTCGGTCTAATACGTGGGAAGTTGTGGTACACAAAATGTAAACTGACATCAGCACCATATCCTGAAGTCAGCTGATGTCTGTAGTAAAACATCATGAAAAAATCTGCGTATAGGTGGTGCAGCGTGTGCAGTTACAACGAATGAACAGTGGAGCACTAGCCCCCTTTCACGTTACTAAATAACTTTCTAGTAAACATAATTGTAGATTAAGGATAAACCGAATGAGGTAGCACTACTTTAAAGTCTGGCCTTCTGTTCTGGGGGTGGAGGCTCCAATCATCGTCTGGCCATCCTAGTTTGAGTTTTACATGTTTTCCGCAGGTTACTACAGGAGAATGCGTAGACGGTTTCTACTGTAAGGCAATGGCCAATCATCCATCTCGCCCTTGTCGAACGAGACCTTTAAGCATGCAAATACCTGAATATAGCAATTACGTTATTTTTATTATTCTTAAATTGTAATACCACAACATGTCCAATATGCGGTCAAAAATAATAAACAGATGAATAAAATGGCTACTACTACCATTACGCCAACTTTTCTCTTACAGAATCACAATTTCAGCTCACCATTGCTGATCTGTGTATCTCCACAATCAATGAAGACTCGATACCCACCGAACTATAGCTGGCCAGTCTCCAACTTACCTGCACTTAGCACCACAACAGTGTCTCCTAAACGTAATCACAGATCGTACATCTAATACACCTGAAACTATCCGAAAAACACTGTGGCGGCATTTACTGTTTTATCATACAGTCCCAAAAGCAGCCCCTGTATATCCCACGTTACTAGTCCAACTATGCTCCACTGTCACTCTCTCCCAGTCTGAGAACGGGGAAATGATCAGCAGCGAAACTCAGAGCCACTATTAAATCATGCCATAACTGCATTACTATATGTAGAGCGCAAGAAGGACCACAAACAGCAAATGGTTGAATATCAGCAACAACAAAAAAATGGTTCAAATGGCTCTGAGCACTATGGGACTTAACATCTATGGTCATCAGTCCCCTAGAACTTAGAACTACTTAAATTTAACTAACCTAAGGACATCACACAACACCCAGTCATCACGAGGCAGAGAAAATCCCTGACCCCGCCGGGAATCGAACCCGGGCGTGGGAAACGAGAACGCTACCGCACGACCACGAACTGCGGACTCAGCAACAACACTAAGGACTCATACTCTACTGTTCTAGCAAGGGCTGGCCGAAGATTACCTGTCGTACATGAGGGCTCCGCTTGGGTCTTTCAATAAAAGGGCACCAGACCTGACACATAAATATACCGTACTGCGCCCGCGAGAACTAGTCCAAGCCTAGCCCCAGCACACAGAAATGAAACGCACAATTCCTGCGTTCTCCAGTACAACAAGGGTACCTCTAGTCACTTACAGAGCTACCAACGTACCAAGAAGTAGTGGAAGATCAGATGTTTCACACAGGAAGCATCTGATACATTAGTACCACAAAAAGGTCACTAGAAAAGACGTAAGATGTTTTCATTTCTAGAAAAATACCTAAGCATGTACGAGGTGTCGCTCCGTTCAGCAGTTACAACGTGGTATTGAAAAACCCCTGACATTTGTTAATAACACTAGTTAATTAGATCTTCGATCTTAATACACTCAGGTGTGACAGAAGTCATGGGATAGCGAGATGCACGTTTACAGGCGGCGCGTGCGTACGATTTACAGGGCAGTGCAATGGTGGAGCTGTCATTTGCACTCACGTGATTTGTGTGGTTTCCGATGTGATGATGGACGCACGACAGGAACTAACAGACTTGGAGCTAGACGCATGGGACGTTCCATTCCGCAAATCGTCAGGGAATTCATTATTCCAAGAGCCACAGTGTCAGAAGTGTGCAGAGAATACCAAATTTGAAGCCTTACCTCTCACCATGAGCAAAGCTCTGGGCCACGGCCTTCACTTAACGATCGAGGGAGGCGGTGTTTGCGTAGAGTTGTCAGTACTTACAGCCAAGCAACACTGCGTGAAATAACCGTAAAAATCTATGTGGAATGTACGACGAACGTATCCGTTAAGACAGTACGGCGAAATTTATCGTTAAGGGGAGGAACTTTTATGTCGAAGAGCAAAGGTGGAAGTGCCGTCGGAACTAAACAAAATTTCGATGTAGACCTCCACGCACGGTATGTCACAGGTCAGCCGGCTCGTCTGAAATCGAAACCGCTACGGCCGCAGGTTCGAATCCTGCTTCGGGCATGGATGTTTGTGATGTCCTTAGGTTAGTTACGTTTAAGTCGTTCTAAGTTCTAGGGGACTGCTGACCTCAGCTGTTAAGTCCCAAAGTGCTCAGAGGCATTTGAACCATTTTAAATCGAAACTGAGTTGACGTTAGCGAAGTCTGTAAGATTCTTTAGGAGTTGTACCTCGCTTAAGTTATTTGGACCATAACAAACAAAATCTCGGCCACTTGAAAAAAGTAGGGGTCTTTTCATCCATTTTTCGACTTAGTCGGTCAAGTAAAAATATTTATAGTTGATGGATCGAAATAAAAGTGGTACAACTCCTAGACAATTTAGTTAGCTTCGTCGGGAACAAAGAATCATGCCCATCGGTTCAGTAGATTCGAAGTTACCACACCACGCGATAAAAAAAAAGTCATTTCGAGAAAAACGCGTTTGAAGTTTTGACTACATATAAATGCAATATTATGCAAATTACGTTCCATTTGCTATTCCGGGTCCATTAACTAGTTCTTCCTCTTCCTCATAGAGGGCGTTCTGCTCGATCAGGGCCATCCTGCGCTACTCCAGAGCCGCTCCTACGGCCGGTGGCAAGCGGTTTTAGGCCGCTTGAATCCGGTGGCTGCCCGTGCTGAATACCCTTCGTTAAAGCTGCTCACTGCCAGGAAAGGCGCAGTTTCCACAGTCTTCGCATCAGAATGCAAATGCTTGGGTGCTAACGTCCAAACACACGCGTTCAAACTTTCATTTGAATTTTGTGTGTTCCCTCCAAAGCACCGGTACAATAACTCGTCCTCCGAAAGAAAAACCTGGTGTGTGAAAAAGGCCGATTTCATGCAGGTGCAATTTTTTGCTCAACCGCGAATAACAAACGTTTCCTTACCGTATTTGGAAAAACCGTTTCAGGGGTGGATTCTAAACACTTTTATGGATAGAACAACGCAATTCTAAAAAAATGATTTTTTGAACCAAAAGGTATCGGTTGCACCAAAGACGACTGGAAGACCGTGCCTGGTCAGATTAGTCCTTATATCAGTTTGTAAGAGTCGACAGTAGCGTCCCAGAATGGCTCAGATCTCAGGAAGCCATGGACCCAAGTTGTCAACAAGGTTCTGTGAAAGATGGTTGTGGCTCCATAATGGTGAGGGCTGTGCTTGCATGGAACGGACTGGGTCCTCTGGTCCAAATGAACCGATCATTGACTGGAAATGGTTATGGCCGGCTACCTGGAGACCATTTTCAGCCATTCGTGGACTTATGTTCCCGAACAATAATGCCCCATGTCACCGGGCAACAACTGCCACGATTAATTTGTAGAAGATTTTGGACAATTAGACCGAATGATTTGGCCACCCAGATCACCCGACATTACTCCCCTCGAATATTTATGGCATATAGACGAGAGGTCAGTTCGTGCACAGACAACACTTTCGCAATTATAGACGACTGTAGAGACAAGACAATATTTCTGCAGGAGACTTCCGGCGGCCTTGTGAGTTGATCCAATACGCCGGGCGAAAGTAAGTCCGGCATGATGTCAGAAGGTATCCTGTGTCTCTTGTCACTTCAGTGGTGATACTACAACGCTCAAAATGATTGTAGCCACAGTGAAAGTGAAATGTTGGTTCAGTTCTTGAAATGAATCCTAGAAGTGTTTGTCACATTGTTTAGTAGTTTCTAATATTGAAGTTTATATTCGGTGTAAACAAATTTCTTTTTTCTAAAAACACTTTTCTCACATTTGCCAGTCCACATTTTATATCCTCTCTACGTACACAATCGTGAGTTGTTTTCCTGCCCACATAACGAAAGGTACACAGGGTGTAAATTTTTTAAGTTGACAAACCAGAATAACTCTAAAAATAAGCTTCACACGAAAAAATGTGTAGAATCCAAAGCAGATTATTTTCGAGGGGGACATCTGCTGGTGCTAAAATTAGAATCTGATTCTGCAATGAAAGATGGGGGTTCCCATTTGAAATTTTAAAGTTGCCTCCCACCCCAACCCCAGGGGGCTGGGGTGGCCGCCTAATTTTTCGAGTTATTCTGGTTTGTCAACTTAAAATTTATACCCCGTGTACTACTCTACATTTTTTATTATATTCTCCCTGCTTCTGGTTTCGAATCTCAGAATATATGCTACTAATGTTACTTCCATGCAATTTTTTTTCTGGATTCTACAGCTGTTTGTAAAAATATTGCTGTATCGTTCTGTCCTTTACATAATAGTAACTTCTGTAAAGCCTAACAGATGGCTGCGTTACACTTAACCTGCTTGACTACCGTGTGTTTTGAAAAAGATATTAAGCTCTCTTTGTTTATATTTTGTTTTGAAATTAACTCTCATTTTTTTCAGTTATTTCTGATATAATGTTTCAAATGGGCACATGTTACTCTCAGCGTTCTGCGCCTGATAGGCGGCGCAACTAGTATTGTCCTCGTGACAGCAATGTAAGCCACTGAGCCGATGAGTCTAGTGTTGTTCCCAGCGGGGCACACGTGGCGACGGCTATAACGTATTATTTCACCTTTGACTTGAGCATAGCTGCTCTAAATTCTGACCACTGCTCTTCAGCAGTGTAATTTTACGCTAGTAACCTTTGTACGTCAGGAAAACTATCATCTGGGTAATGTGTTTTTTGTCATACCTAATTTTCTATGTATTATTTTATGGGATTTATCAAAATTTCATTCTGATGAAGACACCCCTAGTAAGTGTCGAAACCTATGTCAATGTACCTATCAACTGTGTTGACTGTATAATCCTATGTTCAAACTAGCATACGGTTGCTGATTAACAGCAATGTATAAAAGTGTAAGTATGTACCAGTTTTACATACCCATTCCTCATCTAATCCAATGCGCATAACCTCATTTTATTCTATTCCATTCCATTGGCGATGTTTTACTTTTTTTGACATTCATATTATAAACTTTTTTCAAGATTCTATCTATTACGTTCAACTGCTCTTCCAAGAACTTTACCGTCTCTCATAAAATTAAAATTTCATCGACACCCCAAAAAGTTGCTTATTAATTCTCCGTAAATCTTAATATTGGTATATTCATTTTATCTATTTGTTTGTTTACTCATTATTTCCTCTACGATTACTTTCCGGTTGTACGGCAGCACTAGAAACATGCGACGTAAACACCTAATTAATGGTACTGCTTAATAACAGCTCAGGGATAATAAACTTGCTTTCTCGTGGTGTCATAAAAACTTCTTCCTCGCGCAAAGAAAACCTACGTATGCGAGGGAAGACTTTTGGGTCTTTTCATATGGTATGTTGGATCCATTAAGATGTAACGCTGCTTAATGTGAGCAATACTTACACTACCAGATAAAATATGACTGCGCGCTACGGAATCGACAGTAAACTTTGTGGGTCAGTGTTTCGAATGTTTGTTTAATGTTGCTAGTCATACAGGTAATAGCCTGAACTACGGAGTTTATTGTTAAGGAGAACCAATGAATAATATTTACGCTACAGACTGTATATTCGCGTGAGTGGATACTCGTAATCATTGACAGGATGACGAAATAATTTGGCATGTTGGATGGTATATTTCGTGAACGTTAATGGGGAACCATAATTATTCGTCACAGAGTTTCAAAGTTTACTTGCTCTTAGCAGGAGCGTTGCTTCAGTACGTGCTCGGGGAAACATTCTGATTGTCACCCATTGCCCTGTTACGAGATTACAGCCGAAAGTAACCGAATTCCGCCACAAACGAGCAAGCCCCAAATTGCAATTCAATTCTGTGAAAGTTCCGCAGGCAATCAATGTGATTAACCAGTTAGGTAACTCTCAAGGCCTGCAAAGGGAAAATTAAACGTCGCATGTTGCCACAGGCGCTGCCGCTTATTAAGCTGTTTCCCTTACCTAAGATGGCATGCATCGTGCCACATTTTCTAAGCTATATCTCGCTGTTGTATGGAATTGTACGGTGACTTATAGAATTCGATTCCAAAATAAAGTAATTCATGAATATAATCAAGCGAAAAAACCAACGGAGAAATGCTCGTATCGGAGCAAGCAAAACAATGCGAATATGTTCCTGTTTATTTAAAAGACTCTGGCTGAAAAGTGGGATACCAGCTGTCTCATTCCACCTTCCTCAGCACCTTTAAAAATTTTGGCATGCGAACATATGAACACTTTTTTTAACATGCGTCTCATCTCAGATTACCATACGCTCCCCTAACCGTAACTCACTCACACCCATTAGTACATCTCTCTAAGTCGTTCATTCCCATGCACTCCCAGTTGTCGTTTCTCACTCACTCACTCACCCCAAACTCACTGTCATTATCTCTCTGCGTCTCTTCGTAATTGTCTCCTGCGTCACAGCCATGGTCCCCCTCGTTCTGTCCCATTGCTACAGTCTCCTACCTCTTCCTCTCTTGTCCTCTCTTATTGCTAATACGCCTTCCTTCCTTCCTACTGCTGCTATCTCTTCTCAGCGTCACTATCTCTCCCTTTCTTGTTGTGACTGTAATATAGTCTGTCTCTCATTATCACTGGCTCTCAACCCACTTCCACTTACTTTTTGTCTTTGTTCCTCTTCCCACCCTGGCACTGTCTCCTTAACTAATTTTTGTCACTGTCAACTATGCTCCACTGTCACTGTCTCCCTCTCTTTCTTTCACACTGCCATTGCCTCCTTCTATATTGTAACCATTATCTACCATCGTTTAGTATTTATTACTTTTCAGTCGCCTTGCCATTGCCCCCGTCCTCTTCTCTCTCAGTCTAAAAAAGCGCGAATATGTTCGCATGCCAAAATTTTTGGGGAAAATTTTTAAAAGGTGCTGATAAGCGTAGAATGAAGCAGCAAGTACACAACTTCACAGTCAGTATTTTAAGTAAACATGAACGTATTTTTCCGCCTTTCCCCTCCTTTTCTCTGCTGCAGCAGGCTGTATAACTCATATGAAAATTACTGTATTGGTGAGTAAAGGTTAGATAGTTCACTGACGTGAAACTGAAGTAACGTAAAACTAATTTTGTATCTCAGACCGGATGTTACGTGCAAAAAAATTTTGCATGTGCTTCAGTACTACAACATGGGGGTTCCAAGACGATAACGCTGGCATATTTCTCGGTGCTACGTCACTTTGTAAACGGCGTTTTCTCCTCACACCGGATCTTACGTGTAGAAGCAGGGAAGATCTGAACTTCTGTATTTTGAAATTGGATAAAGATATCAAAAAAATTTCAAGGCCGTTAGAGATCGGATCTTAAGAATACATAGTAAATATTTCAGCCATTTGCTGAGCATAGCCATCTTGGAACCCCGGTGAAAATATGGTAAAGGATCCCTTCCTGTGGGGTTTTCCGATGAACCGCCCATGAACTAATGCTTCCTTCCACATTCAACGACATAAAATGCAAAAATAACCTACTGATCTGCGGATGATCAGGAAACACAAACCCGTAATGTTCGGATAAAGCATTAGGAGCGTCCTGCTTGACAGAGCCACGCGGTTTAAGTATCTGAGCGAAGCGCTGCAAAGCTATATGAAATGCAACGAGCACTTGACGACTATGCTAGGAAAGGCGAATGATCGACTTACGTTTATTGGGAGAATTATAGGAAGATGTGGTTCATCTGTAAAGGAGCTCGCCGGCCGTTGTGGCTGAGCGGTTCTAGGCTCTACAGTCTGGAATCGCGCCACCGCTACGGTCGCAGGTTCGAATCCTGCCTCGGGCATGGATGTGTGTGATGTCCTTAGGTTAGTTAGGTTTAAGCAGTTCTAAGTTCTGAAGGACTTATGACCTCAGATGTTAAGTCCCATAGTGCTCAGAGCCATTTGAACCATTTGTAAAGGAGATCGCTTATAGGACACTAGCGCGACCTGTTCTTGAGTAGTGCTCGAGTGTTCGGAATCCGCGTCAGGTAGGATTAAAGGACGGCATCGAAGCAATTCGGAGGTGGGCTGATAGATTTGTTACAGGTAGGTTTGAAAAACACCCAAGTGTTACGGAGATGCTTCGGGAACTCAGATGGGAATCCATGGAGGAAATGTGATGTTCTTTTCAAGGAACACTACTGAGAAAATTTAGAGAACAGTAATTTGAAGCTGACTGTAGAGCGATACCGTTGCCTCTCCAACATACATTGCGCGTACGGACTACAAATATAAGATACGAGAAATTAGGCCTCATACGGAAGCATAGAGACGGTCGTATTCCCCTCGCTCCATTTGCGAGTGGAACAGAAAAGTAAACGAATATTAGTGGTGCGGAGTACTCTTCACGATGCGCCATAAGGTGGGTTGCGGAGTATCGATGTATATGTAGATTTCCTAAGCAGGAGTGTGTAATATTCATTTTGAGGCTGTACTGCAGAATAGTGACGCTAAGACAATTCTCCTGTTGGGTATACAAATGGTCCTTAGCCCAAGAGCTATACAAATCACTGGATCCTCCTACCTTCCCATCAACAGATCCCGAGGTATGAGCCTAGGAAAATCCCGTTTTTATGGGTGGCGCTCTGCAACGTATTAAGTACGCATGCTGTCCCATGCATGCCGATTCAAGAATATTCAACGGTTTTGCATCTTCTGCGAAACTGATCTGTCGGATGTTTTCTAGTCGACACATCTGTTTTTACGTCAGCATACTTTAAAAGTCAGTGCACTGGATGTCGAAGACTACACCGCGTCAACATTAGCTACTTTGCGACGTACTCTATTAATGTTTGTGGCAACGCTATGAAGTACTGTTCATGTGCCACAGTCCTCTTCCTTTTCTTCTTCTCAAAAAAAAAAAAAACAAAAAAAAAAAAAAAAAAAATGGTTCAAATGGCTCTGAGCACTATGGGACTTAACATCTGAGGTCATCAGTCCCCAAGAACTTAGAACTACTTGAACCTAACTAACCTAAGGACATCACACACATCCATGCCCGAGGCAGGATTCGAAGCTGCGACCGTAGCGGTCGCGCGGCTCCAGACTGAAGCGCCTAGAACCGCTCGGCCACACTGGCCGGCTTTCTTCTTCTCTTCCCCACCTATAATGAGGTCCACTTTTTCAAGATTTGGTGCACTTTATTTTATTATTTAACTTTGTGGTTGGATGCTCTTCCTGATGCCACAGCGGTAGAGGTAACCTGAGCGCTATCTGTCTGTGAAGCTTGTTCACTGTGTTCCGTATGTAATTGTACTTTGACTGTTTGTGTATCATATTTTCTGAGTTGAAAAAAGGGAGCAACCCAATAATTGCCTGAAAGATCCTGGGAAACTGCCCATAAACCACACTCAGGATGGCCTGTGTACCAGTGCCCGGTCGCTAATACTCCGATCGGAATCGGTCCGTGTCTGTCTCAACTCCCGGTCCCGCAACACAAAGCACTGGATGTTACGATGTACAATGAGGTGACAAAAGTTGTGGAATACCTCATAATATCGTGTCGGACCTCTTTTTGCCCAGCGTAGTGCGGCACCTCAACGTGGCATGGACTCAACAAGTCACTAGAGGTCACCAGCAGAAATATTGAGCCACACTGCCTCTGTAGCCATCCTTAATTGCGAAAAGTATTGCCGATGCAGGATGTTGTGCACGAACTCTCGATTATGTCCCATAAATGTTCCATTCATATCGGGCGATATCGGTGGCTAAATCATTCGCGCGAACTGTCCGCTATGTTTTTCGAACCAATCGCGAAGACCTGTGCCCACGTGGTATGGCGCATTGGCATCCATAAATATACCATCAAAATTTCCTCTAACATAACCACCTCCAGCCAATGATGGATTCATTTGGATCAGACGACTGACTCCATTCCATGTAAACAGAGCCCACAAAATTATGGAGCAACCACCATGTTGCACAGTGCCTTGTTGACAACATGGGTCCGTAGCTACCTGAGGCCTGGGTCGTTCTCGAACGCTACCGTCAGCTCTTCCAAACTGAAATCGGGGCTCATCTGACCAGGCCACTGTTTTCAGTCGTCTACGGTCCAATCTATATGGTCGCGACCCCAGGACAGGCGCTGTAGGCAACGTCGTACTCTTCGTAAAGGTACTCGCATCGATCGTTTGCTGCCACAGCCCATTAACGCCAAATTTCGCAGCACGCTCTTAACGGATACGTTCATCGTACGTTCCTTATTAATTTCTATGGTTATTTTACGCAGTGTTACTTGCCTGTTACCACTGACATCTCTACGCAGACGCCGCTGCTCTCGGTCGCTAAGTGAAGGACGTCGGCCACAACGTTATCTGTGGTGAGCGATAATGCCTCAAATTCGGTATTCTCTGCACACTCTTGAAACTGTGGACCTCGTAATATTGAATTCCCTTACGAAATCCTAAGCGTCTAGCTCCAGTTACCATTCTGCCTCCAAAGCTTGTTAATTCCCCTCGTGCGACCAGCATCACGTCGGAAACTTTTATTACATGAATCATCTGAGTTCAAATGACAGCCTCACCAATGCACTGCCCTTTTATACTTGCGTGCGTGATACCACCGACGCCTGTATACGTGCATATCGCTATCCCATAACTTTTGTCCTCTCAGTGGGCGAACAAGTCCTGTGTGCCCCAGTGCGCGCCCAAATCTCTCTCTCATGATCACTACGCGACATATACGAGAAAGGCAACAGAACTCTGGCATAGCGTTCCTCGAGTTCCTGTTCGTTAAATTTTGGTAGTATAGCTAAGACAGATCGAAATCTCCTGTCTTATAAAGATCTCCATTTAAGTACCCTGCGTATCGTCGTTACACGTTTGTGTGGGCTATACTGGTCTGTTACGATACCAGCACGCGTCTGCCATAACAGTACTCTCGAATATGACTTTCTAACGTGATGGACGCAGTTTCCTTGACAGATGCAGTGCGCTTTCCAAATCTAACACTTGCATTCACTCACAATACTTAATAACGATTTCACTATTGAAGTCTTACCCCTATACAGGGTGGTCCATTGATCGAGACCGAGACAAATATCTCATTAAATAAGCATCAAACTAAAAAACTACAGAGAACGACACTTGTCTAGCTTGAAGGGGGAAACCGGAAGGCGCTATGCTTGGCCCGCTAGATGGCGCTGCCATAGGTCAAACAGATATCAACTACGTGTTTTAAAAAATAAGAACCCCATTTTTATTACATATTCGTATAGTGCGTAAAGAAATATGAATGTTTTAGTTGGAGCACTTTTTTCGCTTTGTGATAGATGGCGCTGTAATAGTGACAAACGTATACGCACGTGGTATCACGTAACATTCAGTCAATGCGGACAGTGTTTGTTTCGTGATACATTACCCCTATTAAAATGGACCGTTTACCAATTGCGGAAAAGGTCGATATCGTGATGATTCCCAACTGGCGTGAGCTATGTGTGCTGCTCGGTATCCTGGACGACATTATCCAAGTGTCCGGACCGTTCGCCGGATAGTTACGTTATTTAAGGAAACAGGAAGTGTTCAACCACTTGTTAAACGTCAACCACGACCTGCAACAAATGATGATGTCCAAGTAGGTGTTTAGCTGCTGTCGCGGCTAATCCACACATCAGTAGCAGACAAATTGTTCGAGAATCGGGAATCTCAAAAACGTCGATGTTGAGAATGCTACATCAACATCGATTGCACTCGTACCATATTTCTATGCACCAGGAATTGTGTGGTGACGACCTTGAATGTCGTGTACAGTTCTGCCACTGGGCACAAGAGAAATTACGGGACGATGACAGATTTTTTGCACGCGTTCTATTTAGCGACGAAGCGTCATTCACCAACAGCGGTAACGTAAACTTGCATAATATGCACTATTGGGCAATGGAAAATCCACGATGGTTGCGACAAGTGGAACATCAGCGACCTTGGTGGGTTAATGTATGGTGCGGAATTATGGGAGAAAGGATAATTGGCCCCCATTTTATCGATGGCAATCTAAGTGGTGCACTGTATGCTGATTTCCTACGTAATGTTCTACCGATGTTACTACAAGATGTTTCACTGCATGACAGACTGGCGATGTACTTCCAACATGATGGATGTCCGGCACATAGCTCGCGTGCGGTTGAAGCGATATTGAATAGTATATTTCATGACAGGTGGATTGGTCGTCGAAGCACCATACCATGGCTCACACGTTCACCGGATCTGACGTCCCCGGATTTCTCGCTGTGGGGAAAGTTGAAGGATATTTGCTATCGTGATCCACCGACAACACCTGACAACATGCGTCAGCGCATTGTCAATGCGTGTTTGAACATTACGGAAGGCGAACTACTCCCTATTGAGAGGAATGTCGTTACACGTATTGCCAAATGCAATGAGGTTGACGGACATCATTTTGAGCATTTATTGCATTTATGTGGTATTTACAGGGAATCACGCTGTAACAGCATGCGTTCTCAGAAATTATAAGTTCACGAAGGTACATGTATCACACTGGAACAACTGAAATGAAATGTTCAAACGTACCTAAGTTCTGTACTTTAATTTAAAAAAACCTACCTGTTACCAACTGTTCGTCTAAAATTGTGATCCATATGCTTGCGACTATTACAACGCAATCTAACAGAAAGCGAAAAAAGTGGTCCAACTAAAACAATAATATTTCTTTACGTACTACACGAATATGTAATAAAAATGGGGGTTCCTGTTTAAAAAAAAAACGCAGTTGATATCCGTTTGACCTATGGCAGCGCCACCTAGCGGGCTAACCATAGTGCTATCTGCTTTCCTCCTTCAAGCTAGGCAAGTTTCGTTCTTTGTAGTTTTTTCGTTTGACGCTTATTTCGCGAGATATTTGGCCCGGTCACCATCAATGGACCACACTGTATAGCTAAACGATGCGACAGAGTGTCTAACTTTATTTCCCATTTAATAACACAGAAATTAAACGTTTATTCCCTTTGTTGGGGAACTGTGCTGCATTAATTCGCTTTTAAAGAGCCTGCCCTACACTAAATTAAGAACAATACTAAGTTTAAATGTAAATGCATTCCAGCACAAAACTGAACAACCCAAAATTTGAGCTAATTTCTCTCGGAAAATTTTGTAATAACTGATTACAAAATGTATTTTTTGTTTTTATTTTTAACAGTGTCTGAAGAAACAGACAGTGGTGAAGATCTTACAGCCATACTAAATTTATTCGCAACTGTGGAATGGTTCTGACATTACCTCCACTATATACGACTGTGAATATATATTACCTATTTGTGACACATGAAAATTTGTGCATAACTAGGACTCAGATCTTAATCGATCACAATCAGACAGCCAAAGTGGTTAACGCAACCGCTCGTGTCAAGCAGGAAATCCGGATTCGAGTTCCGGTCCGGCAAAAATTTTCATGTCACTACTAGATAATAATCTCACACCTAATGCAGCTAATATCGAAAAGTTTCCTCAATTGTGAATAAACTTCACAAACTTAGTGCAGCTGCAAGATCGTCAGCATTATGTGTTTCTTCAGACATTGTTAAAAATAAGTATGAATAGCCTCGACGGCAAAATGACGATCGTAATACTAACGTTCTTTACGATCGTCTTCTTGTACCCCTCTGGTGGGAATCCAAGTAAGGTTGCGAGCGATGGGGTCGTAGACAGTGTGGTATATTGAAGTCTGAATCGGTCCAAAACTGAGTAAATGGATCAACGATGAACTTGGACGGGTGTCATGGGACGTCCACCCTGAACAAATGGAACGAACAGTTACGAACTGGTTCAAATGGCTCTGAGCACTATGGGACTCAACTGCTGTGGTCATAAGTTCCCTAGAACTTAGAACTACTTAAACCTAACTAACCTAAGGACAGCACACAACACCCAGCCATCACGAGGCAGAGAAAATCCCTGACCCCGCCGGGAATCGAACCCGGGAACCCGGGCGTGGGAAGCGAGAACGCTACCGCACGACCACGAGATGCGGGCAGTTACGAACTAATGAGATAAAAAAGGAAAGTTTGTTAAGCCGACTGCTCGCGACAAAACGGGAAATCCGGATTCGAGTAATGATCCTGTAGGTATTTTCATGTATCAGTAGTAAGTTCAAATGGTTCAAATGGCTCTGAGCACTACGGGACTTAACATCTGAGGTCATCAGTCCCCTAGAACTTAGAACCACTTAAACCTAAATAACCTATGGACATCACACACATCCATGCCCGAGGCAGGATTAGAATTTGCGACCGTAGCAGCCACGTGGTTCCGGACTGAAGCGCCTAGAATCGCTCGAGCACAGCGGCCGGCCACTAGTAAGTAATATCTTCATAAGTGTTGCAGCTATTCTCAAGAAGACTCCACAATTGCGAATAAATGTTGTATACGTTTTGTTGTTAATCCTGATTGCTTAATTTTTAAAAAATGACCGACTTCTGTTCGACATGGATAATCCCACACATGTAGATCAGAGTAAAATAACTATTCAACAGATACAATAAATTCAACAAATACAACGTAGTTATTAGAGCATGTCATCACACATCGAAAGTACCAGAACGTACATCACTGTATCAGTTAGAAGAGTAACCCACTGAACTTATCAGACTACTTCACGTCCTACGTCATTGGATAAAAAGTAGTTTGGTAGAAACCACGTTACGCACGTGGCGCGTAAGGTTACTGCCGACAAGTGGCGTCTGGTACAGTTGTCATCTTTGAATGAAACTTGTATGCTCGTACTGAATTAGTAATAATTATTGTATGTTTCCGGGCAGGAAGGAGCGCCGGTCCCCGGCACGAATTCGCCCGGCGGATTTGCGTCGAGGTCCGGTGAACCGGCCAGTCTGTGGATGGTTTTTAGGCGATTTTCCATCTGCCTCGGCGAATGCGGGCTGGTTCCCCTTAGTCCGCCTCAGTTACACTATGTCGGCGATTGCTGCACAAACATGTTCTCCACGTTTGCGTATACCACCATTACTCTACCACGCAAACATAGGGGTTACACTCGTCTAGTGTGAGACATTCCCCGGGGGGTCCACCGGGGGCCGAACCGCACAATAACCCTGGGTTCGGTGTGGGGAGGCGGAGGGGTGAAGTGGACTGTGGTAGTCGTCGTGGGGTTGTGGACCACTGCGGCTGCGGCGGGGACGGAGCCTCTCCGTCGTTTCTAGGTCCCCGGTTAACATACAATACAATACAATACAATTGTATGTTTGTTAAGAATACAGAGTTATTACAAATGATTGAAGCGATTTCACAGCTCTACAACAACTTTATTATTTGAGATATTTTCACAATGCTTTGCACACACATACAAAAACTCAAAAAGTTTTTTTAGGCATTCACAAATGTTCGATATGTGCCCCTTTAGTGATTCGGCAGACATCAAGCCGATAATCAAGTTCCTCCCACACTCGGCACAGCATGTCCCCATCAATGAGTTCGAAAGCATCGTTGATGCGAGCTCGCAGTTCTGGCACGTTTCTTGGTAGAGGAGGTTTAAACACTGAATCTTTCACATAACCCCACAGAAAGAAATCGCATGGGGAGAGCGTGGAGGCCATGACATGAATTGCTGATCGTGATCTCCACCACGACCGATCCAACGGTTTTCCAATCTCCTGTTTAAGAAATGCCGAACATCATGATGGAAGTGCGGTGTAGCACCGTCCTGTTGAAAGATGAAGTCGGCGCTGTCGGTCTTCAGTTGTGGCATGAGCCAATTTTCCAGCATGTCCAGATACACGTGTCCTGTAACGTTTTTTTCGCAGAAGAAAAAGGGGCCGTAAACTTTAAACCGTGAGATTGCACATAACACGTTAACATTTGGTGAATTGCGAATTTGCTGCACGAATGGGTGAGGATTCGCTACCGCCCAGATTCGCACATTGTGTCTGTTCACTTCACCGTTAAGAAAAAATGTTGCTTCATCACTGAAAACAAGTTTCGCACTGAACGCATCCTCTTCCATGAGCTGTTGCAACCGCGCCGAAAATTCAAAGCGTTTGACTTTGTCATCGGGTGTCAGGGCTTGTAGCAATTCTAAACGGTAAGGCTTCTGCTTTAACCTTTTCCGTAAGATTTTCCAAACCGTCGGCTGTAGTACGTTTAGCTCCCTGCTTGCTTTATTCGTCGACTTCCGCAGGCTACGCGTGAAACTTTCCCGCACGCGTTCAACCATATCTTCGCTCACTGCAGGCCGACCCGTTGATTTCCCCTTACAGAGGCATCCAGAAGCTTTAAACTGCGCATACCATCGCCGAATGGAGTTAGCAGTTGGTGGATCTTTGTTGAACTTCGTCCTGAAGTGTCATTGCACTGTTATGACTGACTGATGTGAGTGCATTTCAAGCACGACATACGCTTTCTCGGCTCCTGTCGCCATTTTGTCTCACTGCGCTCTCAAGCGCTCTGGCGGCAGAAACCTTAAGTGCGGCTTCAGCCGAACAAAACTTTATGAGTTTTTCTACGTATCTGTAGTGTGTCGTGACCATATGTCAATGAATGGAGCTACAGTGAATTTATGAAATCGCTTCAATCATTTGTAATAGCCCTGTACTTTGGTGGAAGTAATTTAAACCTGTGGTTTGCCAAAGGTAAAAAAAACGTTATAAAAATGGATGTTACTGTTGAAGCTGAGATGTGGTGTAAAACAGTTTTAGATTGCGGGAATAGAGAAATTGCTTCTCAGGTCTGTGTTAAAATTCTGTATTTGTTTAATCAGACTTCACTTAGTTTATTATTATAATGTTGTTGAATTATACTGCTTCGCTTTTCTGCTCTGTTTCGAAATGTACATCTGGCCAAACAGAAAACCGTCTAGAACACAAACAAAATGTGAGCTTCTAAACTTGTGAAGTTTGATGTCGACTATAGGATTCAAGTACCACGGGTCTAAATTTCTAATCTAAAATATCAGTAATGCATATAACCTCTTAGAAATTGTACTACATTATGGGTACGAAGGAAAAGTCTCAAATTGCTCGGTAGCATGCATAGTTTGTGATCTGAAGAATTAAAAACTTTGAAAAACACTATGAGACGGAACTAGTGGTTCCGCCTCATTACTTCACTGTGTCCATTTATATAATTATTTCATTATGTACGTCCTTTCCCTCATCCTTACTTTTTTGCTATAAATTACAGAGTGACTGTTGTGGAATCGTCTGCAAAACAGCTGTAGGGCAGAGATGTTTGGTTTACTTGCGAGGAACGGAGAAAGACGCACCTGTAGCAGGAGTCCTTGGTGGTTGGTAGGATTCCCCTCAGGGTAGAGAAGAGTGACCCTTACGGGTGCTGCGCCATTTTTCGGCATTCGGTTCCTGGTCTGGCAAAAGGGTGGGCGGAAGCTGTGATGGGCTCCGTCGTGCAGTTTGCAAAAGGTGAAGAGTATGGGATCCGTTCCCTTTTAACAAAATTTTAGTCAGGTTTATGTGGTGACCAACTTTTATAGTAATTTTGCAGATAAATTCAATGGTTAGACGTTTGGTGATTTGTCGAGAGCAGGGCGCACAACAAAATCCATAATACAAAGTCTATCATGATATGTGCCTTCACCACGTTTGGTATTATTTGAATTCTGTCATCAAATATATTGCACTTAATGATTAACGTACATTAGTTTACCCAATATTAAACGAATTTTCTTTGTAGCATGGACCTCACCCATTTGTGTTAGATACAACCATGTGGTCGCCCCTGTACAACAAAAGGTAGCACAGATTATAGTACATTTCCTTCTTAGACCTTATGCGTGTGAATTGTGTGAGATACTAAAGTAAACTGGAGTGTGAAATTATTTTCCAATTTTTTTTTATTATTTTTGGTCTGCTAGTCATTGTCTGCACACTGCCAAGTGAGCAGTTCTGCAAGCAGACTTGACCACATGCATCCTCAATTAGGTTCATTTGGAAAATGAATGTGAAGTTTAATTCGTAATGAAACCGAGAGTGTGAGTAAATATTAGACTGGTTGATTTTCGACTACCCACGTGGAAAAAATTTGGAAATTTGTGGTAAGGTCATCGGTCCCTAAACCTACACACTACTTAATCTAACTTAAACTAACTTATACTATGGACGACACACACACCCATGCCCGAGGGAGGATTCGAACCTCCGACGGGGCAGCCGCCCGGACCGATCCATGTGAATTTCGGTGCACGAATAAATGAGAAAAGGATGTTCTTGAGGTAATTCAGTGTAGAATTTGTGCGCGTCTCGGGCAAAGTTTTGGTTATGTTCCGATCGACTAAGGTGAGTTCCAGTGTTCTGTTTTGACTTCCAAAGCGGTGTTGGCTGAACAGTGATTACAAAATAATCGTTCTTGTTGAAATTCATGCTAGGACAGATACGTGCATGTGAAGAATTTCGTAGGATGTAATATGCTTTATATGTGCCTAATTTAAGAATATTTTTGTCTACTTAGCGGCCTTAGCCCCATGTCTCACGTTATAGTATTTCATCGCGTGTTCCTGTCAAAATCAAATAGCGCCAGTAGCTAAGCTCAGTTTCTACTTAATTCAAATCATTTCGAGTAGAATGAGAATGAATTACGAGCTTGATGATCATGTGCGAGCAGTAACATAATATTCCTTCCCCGTTCCCTTGCATATTTTAAATTGTGGGACTGCTACGTTAGAATACGCGCTATTAGCGCGAAGAAATATCATAAATAATGTTCTGTTTTACAAGAGCCATGGCTTTCATGCCACAATAAACTGCATGCTTAACTGAGAATCTTTGTTTACGTAGTGTAATAATTTCAGCCACAAAATCACTCCTCATACGAATCCTGATTAGTTATACCAATTGATGCATTATAATCAATCAGTAAATAATTTTGGTGCAGTCAATGAAAGATACAGTGCGTCTGACTGAAAATCAAATATATACTAACTTCCTCGGTCGCTTGAGCACTCACATGCTTTATCCATTGTTCATAGATTAACAATTTCTATTTATTTAACAGTCCAATAACTGTTTTAGGACGACCCGTTTTCATGAAATACCGGGAACTGAATCAAGGAAGGTATCAAAAGTAAATGTTCCCAATAGAAAGCAAGTGCATATGTCTGTCAATGATCCCCCTATGAGTGCTACGAAAAGAAAAGAAACTGTCGGACGTGACTAACTGCAAAGAGCCAATTCAGAAACGAACGGTAATTTTGCAATTAAGCTCTCCATCTTAACAGCATGTCTGTGAAATAAGTAATAGTGACAGATCGTGGCTCGATACAAAATTTGTACTTCTCTCCATCAAGTCTTCTACCATCTGCGCACTCAAGCATGGTCCACGAAGTGCTGCATCTCTCATACTTTGTCAGCCTACGCATCTCACCCACACTCTGACCTACTGAAGTTTTGAGTTATCCAGTAAGTTTTGTCATATGGGCAGTGGCGCCTGGCTTGGGTGCTGATCTTAAACGCAGTTTCAATGGGTAAGCTGGTATCACATCCCAGCGTAGATAAGCGAAAGGTTTGTAGAGGTCACTGCCAGAAAATGTGTTCCACTGCTTTTAACTGTCGGCGAGAAGTGAGGTCAAAATTGCTTTTAGTGTCACTCACTTATGATTTCTAAGTAACACGCACGTCCGTAATACTGCCGCAATAACTGACTTCACTTCTCACTCTAAATAATTCTTTTTCTTTATTCTGTAGTCGTCCGGATACCTGTTTCATCTATAACTTCACCTGCACTTTGAAATGCACCTAACGTCACATATTAGGGAGTACATGGTAAACGGAGATTGTGTCCACTGTTTTTCTGTTTCGTTCGTGGGTGTTGCAGGGGAAGAGAGTATAATTGTTTATTGAAACTGGGTGAAACGTATTGCGATACAGAGTTAATGAACTATCTGCCGCTGATTCTCCATTAGCTAGAAAATTAACCTCAAAAGTGGTTCAAATGGCTCTAAGCACTATGGGACTGACGTCATCAGTCCCCTAGACTTAGAACTACTTAAACCTAACTAACCTAAGGACATCACACACATCCATGCCCAAGGCAGGATTCGAACCTGCGACCGTAGCAGCAGCGCGGTTCCAGACTGAAGCGCCTAGATCCGCCCGGCCACAGCGTCTGCCCGGCAATTAACCTCACCTGCCAATCTACTCTTCAATTGCTAAATGGGGATTTATTGATACAGGGCAACAGGGGAATGCTACAAATCGGGAAACAGACAGATCTGGCACATAATTAAAATATTTCGCCATAAAACACAAGAAGTCTGAGGTAGCCTGTTACATACTACAAAAGATCGATGAACTAACAATAAAAGAAATGACATGCTTTATGTCAAGAAAAAAAAATTACACTGAACACAGAAAATGAAATATCAGAAACTCGTTCAGCCTCTTGGGAGAGTATGCTAACATAAAATGGCTATGATACTTCAAAACTTGCAGTCACATGGGAAATAGTTAACTGACATGAGATCTGCGTTTCAACGATAGCTCAGAGACACCACAAACTAGCTTTTCGCGTCAGCATGGAAAAGTTGTCACGCCTATCGACGGCGATACAAACTGTTGCATTGCCTGGAAATCACGACCGAAATTATTAAAAGCTGTCTAGTAATAAACTGTGGTACTGAATCCAATTAGTGTGCCCCTGACTGCTACCAAGTAACGTAAGGAAGCACACAGATACTGAAAATGGCGGCAACTTCCTCTATTACTAACAAGATGTGACGACGCAACGAAATAGGCTGCTGAGAGGATCTCTCGGCACTTCTGTGGATTCGGTCGCCTCACCACAACAGGCATCCGCTGGCAGAAACAGGCTCTCATAATTATCTAACTACTAGGGTGGTAGTTAAAATCTCCAGCGGCCAGTGACCGCCCATCCTCCCAGTTCTGGAGCTGGTGCTATTGAAGAGGCACAGATTTTGAAAAGGCGGGGAAGCTTCATATCCTTGCACAGATTTTGAGAAGGCGGGGAAGCTTCGTATCCTTGCGCGCAGAGGTAGCCATAGGCTCAAATTCAAAGTGATGGCTCAGAAACTTTACAGAACTTGGACATCTTGCAAACTATAAGTAACCATTAATCTACAGTTCTGAAAACTTCTCCGACCTCACCAGTCGATAGTTCTCTATGAAGGGAAACCATCAGTCGTCTGATATTGCCGGGAAAATGAATTTTAACTACCGAATGAAATGTGCTGGATTTGGTAAATTTGACAAATCCAACAACGGGAAAGAATTTGTTAAGGCTTCAAAATGTATCTATCAAAGAAACTAGAGACTCGCAGAAATGGGTGGATTCGTAGTATTAACAGTGAGTATCGTGTGAAATAAATGCATGCTCGATGTTGTAGCAGCTGTAATGTATGTATTATGTGATGTCTTGTGAATAATGATGATAATAATAATAATAATGAATAATATAATAATAATACGCTTTTGAGTTATCCGATTTTGACTCCAGTTAATGTTGGTAACCCTATTTGGAAATAATTCGTTAAGACAAGCTGTAGTACATCCTGTCCTATGAGCTGGACAGCCAACTTGTTGTCTCCTAGCATCCGAGGAAGTTGGTCTTTTATGGTCAGATCCACGAAATATGGTGGTTCCCGCACTTCGAGACTTGGACGCGGATTGCGTTGTTGCTGGTTGTAAGTGGCGGTTGCGGTAAGAACATGCACGTGCTCTGTGCTTAAGGAAAGCATGTGTACTACAAGTTATGCCTCTCTCCCTTGCTTGTGCAAAATTTGTTGCTTACTACCACCATCAGTTGTGAGAACTTGCAACAAATGGAGTAGAACTTCACTGAATAGCTCGCTATGATCACGTTTAATGCTTGCATTGGCTACTATATAGACAGCGGAGCTCTGAGAACACGACGGAACGCTCACTGGTTCTCGGAGACTGCCCGGCGTAGGTGCGCAAAACAGGCATAAACTCGACCCATAGTCGTGACTCCAACCATAGGAGGCTGAGATATTTCGCCACGTTCAGTGATCCGTCTATGAGAAACGGGCCTACGAGTTGATGATTCACCCCACAGCACACGTTTACACTCCATGGATGCTGACGTTCCGTCTGACGAAGCCAACGGCGATTGTCAACAGACCTAGACTGTTCGTTTCGGCGATTTACCTAGCCATGATTGGTAAATGTGGCTTCACCACTAGAAAAGACACACGATACATCTGAAGTATCCTTTCTTAATGCCCATGTACAGAAGTTAACATGTTTCTCATCATTGTTTCCATGCAGTTTGTGATCGACAGAGATATGATAGGGGTGGAACCAATGTCTATGGAGAACGCATAGAACATTTGCCTGACTCATGCCGGTTCCTCGTGCGATTGCGCTGAAGTTAAGGTGCGAATCAACTGCATCACCAGCAAGAACATTAAGTTCCCCCCTCTACTGTCGTCACTTATATTCTTCAGTTACGTTGTCTATGTTTTACACTGCCAGTTTCACGTAACTGGTTGAAGAAGTTGATAAATAACCGCCTACATGGTTGACGTCTGTTGGGGTTTCTCGCAGTATACACCGTACAAGAATGAACTGCATTTTTCCAACAATCTCCATACACCACGAACACATCGAATTTTCTGCATTGGTACGTCCAATTTTCCACTCACGATCTAATGCTTGGATTGTCACATACTGGCCAGCAAGTCACAGTGCGCTCAAGGAACAAACAAACACACTGTAAACGAACATAACAGCATCGTTGAACGGCGAAACAAGTGTCGGTGTGGAAATTTCACAAAATACCATATGTCGTAAATGACTCGCACTAGAATCCTGCAACAAATACCACAGACATACTAATTCACCCTATTTTTTGTTCGTTTATGTCAATAGGCACTGTTCCATTTAAAAAAAGTTTGCGTTTGCACAAAAAATACACTTTCTAAGTTTTATCACAACCTGTTCATTAGCTAAGAGTAGGAGCTCCTGACTACCAATCCATTCTGTGGAAACCGCACATCAATAGCACTTTCCATTTCCGCAATATATGCGGTGCAAGTTTTATATATATATATATATATATATATATATATAAATGTGTGTGTGTGTGTGTGTGTGTGTGTGTGTGTGTGTGTGTCTGCAGAAGTAATTACCATAGCTATTAGTCTGAGTAGGACAGCGCTAGCTACTACAATTTTGTTCTTAATATGTTTTAGAGAAGTATCCAGTAGTGGCCGATACTGACTGTTAAGTTATAATTGACTCGTTTCACATGCGCTTAGTTTCCCTTCGTTCTGTGATTTATGGTACAAGACGTGTGGCTGAGTGAATTAATTAATTAGGCTTTCTAATTAAAATATCAGAATCGTTGTCTAAGCTGCCGCATCCTGTAACTATCTAAACTTTAAAACCCCTTTTTAAAAAATCGTTATAGTCAAACTAAAATATAAAAAATACTATCCAACCCCACAAAAGTGCGTGAAAGAGGTTATTAACACACAACATAATGTTCTCCGAGGTTGGAAGTAACGAACGGAAAGAAGGCATGAGGCACAGTGAGAGGAAACCAACTGACTAACAGAGGATCTGCTAGCAGTTTACCACAGTATCTGGACACAATTTTGCTCAGCGTATTTGATTTCCCGACATAGCAAAATGTACCGCATTCAAAGATGTTGCAATTAGACGTTACATGAAACTATCGAGGAACAGCCGACAGAAAAACAATAAAACGGACCCCATTCACTCCTGGAAACTGATATTACAAATATTATGCAACGAAATTATAAGTGAGAGGTTTAGCGGCGGTATTCCCTCCGCTGGAAATCGCTTTGAGTTTGATATCGCGTTTTTCGGCGGGCCCGGGACGCGCAGTTATGTCAAATGAGTGGGGCCAACGTAAATAGCAGCTCTCCAGCGCGCGGGCCGCAGTCGATCCATCTGGCCCGACCGCCCGCCATCCGATACGGCGCGTCGAGTGAATCCCGGCGCTGGGGGAGTCGATTGCAACTGCAATCACTTTTCAGATGGGTTCTCAGGCAAATCGCTTCCGAAGCGAACGCCAAGTCTCGCGATCCAAAGCATCATCCGTTGCAATTTTTTTTTTTTTTCCTTTAGTGGAGCTGATTTAACTGGAGTGCGTTTGGTTTGCTTAGGTCAAATTATATCCTGCTTCATTAACGATAAAATAAAATGGCCACTTTCGAAGCTTCGCCATATTGCAAAACTCTAACAGATTATTGAAGTATTTTCTTCTTAACTACCCACACCATACCGCCATCCTTAATTTTTATAGGGTCACGTAACAGGAGATTTTAGGAATTACTTGCACGTACTGCACAAAGTAAAATCGCACCAAAAAGTATTGGCACACGTGCGTATTTATCGTTGCTGGTTACAAACGCCACACCTTCCGGTACGAAGCACATGTACGTGCTACCTCACATACCAGACATTACGATTCTGACCACAGCGCCTACCATTAACAAAGAAATGCAGTGCTACGGGCAAACATGTATCTCCTCTGCACACAAAAAGTATTGGCACAGAGCGTGGCTTCTCGGTATATTGCTGAGTTTTCAGGTACCGGAAAGCCATCAGCTGACACAGTAGACACTGTGTGTTGTTGACGACCCAGTCGCTATCATGTTGTTGTATTGCGCGATAGTGGTCAGCATGAGGCCGAAGAAGAAGGAACATTCAGTGGCGTCACGTGAGAGAGTGGTATTGCTCCATTCACAGGGGAAAAGCTATCGACAAATCAGAGCAGAGGTTTCTGATAGCTACACCACGGTACGAGCCATCATTCATAAATATAAAGAGACTAGAACAACAGTGAATAAGTGTCATCCTGAATGTCCAGAAGTTCTTACAACACGAGAACTTCGCCGTATCTTCGCACTTGCTCGGACGAAACCCACTACAAGTGCAGCAACTATTGCTGAGGTTGTTCAGACAACGTCCGACAAGACGGTTAGTGTTCAAACTATACGAAATATGTTGAATGAGGCTGACATGCATGGACGTTCTCCCAGGAAACAGCCAAACATATCGGAAATTAACCGGCAGAAACGCCAGCAGTTTGCCAAGGACTACATCAGCAAGCCGACGGAGTTTTGGAACACTGTGTTATTTAGCGATGGATCGAAGTAGAATGTGTTCGGATTTGATGCAAGAAAGAAAGTATGACGCAAGCCGAATATGCACCTCGACATCAAACACATGCATCCCACAGTCAAACACGGCGGGGGCGGTATAATGGTCTGGGGCTGTATGATGGCGTCTGGCATTGGAAATCTAGCTGTAATCCACGGTACAATGGATCATATGAGATACATCGACGTGTTGCGACGTAATTTTCACCCCAGTGCACAACATTGGGCCTTACTGGGATGTTTCATTTCCAGAAAGACAACGACCCAAAACATACCGCCATGAAAACCCGGGAGTGGTTACTGTACAATGCCCCCAGAAGGGTTCTAACACCACCTCAGAGCCCTGGTTTGAACCTCATTGAGAACCTGTGGGCTCGTCTTGACACAGAAGTCAGAAAAAGGCGTCCGTACGGTAGAAACAACTAGGAGAAAGTGCCCCTGGAGGAATGGTCGAAAATTACTCCTGATATCACCCGGAATTTAATGCAAAGCATTCCTAGGCGTTTACGTGCTGTTACAGATGCTAAAGGGATGCACATGCATGAAGAAAACGAACACACTGTCGGATTCATGCTCGCGTGCTAACATTTTTTTGGATGCAGAAGACCGATGTTTATTTTCATAACACTGTATGTTACTTTATGGACAGATGATTTGGACATATTTGTAACCTACGTAATGTAAGGTAGCACGTGTCTGAGTTCTGTTCTGTTCGTTTAACCTACAACCACTAAAATGTAACTGTGCCCATACTTTTTGGGGCGATCGTACCTGCTGCTGGGTGACTTGGCTGACGTAACGATTATGTACATAAACCTTCTTCGTAAATCAGTCTGTTTATTAATGAAAACCGTGTGAAAATCTCTACAGAAGAAAATCTCTACAGCTGTTCCTGGGGTTAGTTTTCACATACGGACAGAAAAACATGACGGGGACTTTGATTTAGAAATATGTATAAATATATAGATTAAAGCTATATTCTTTTTAGTGTTCTGTGCCTCAATCTATATAATTGGGACCCCTGCAGGATCGCTCTGTTGTCAATGTGTCTATCTGTCCGTTCGACTGTTAAAACTCTTTTTTTTTTCAGGAACGAGTAGACGTAGCAAGCTCGAATTTATGTCCCCTGGTGGTGTACAACACTGAGGCTTTTAAGTTAATGAAATCGAGAGAGACGGCCATTTATCTCACATATTTCAACAGTCGGAAACTGATTTGTCAAAACCTATAGGGCGCTTCTCATTGACCTAGAATCATGAAGCTTGGAAAAACAGACAGGTTTCACAGTAAAACCAAAGGAAAATATCTGAAAACTGTAAATTTGTAATTATATCACACGAAAAGAATTTTTTTGTCGTTTCTTATGTGACTCAAAGTTCGTTCGTCTGTTAAGACTCCTTTTTCTCAGGAAAGGATAGGTGTATCAAGTTGAAATCAGTGTCGCATACTAACGTTTATAGGCTCTTGGCCGCGTAACAAATGTAAGCTTCTAAGTCAATACAGTCAAAAGGTACGGTCAGTTATGTCACATATTTTGACACTCGCAAAGTCACTCAGCGACACCTATAGGGTACTTCCCGGTGACATAGAATGATGAAATTTGGCAAGAAGCGAGGTTTCACAGTACAAGTGAAGGAAAAAAGTCCGAAAATTGTTATTTGTAATTATATCACACGAAAAAAATTTTCTTTTTTCATCTGTTATCCGGCATAAAACCCGAAATTAAAACGATCAGTAGTTCTGCATTCTGTCTGACTGGGTCGCAACGGTAAAAGTCAAACATCAAGCAAGGAAGACTTTATTGCTCATATGACGCGTTTCACAATTTATTCCATCATCACATATCCAGAAGCGATTATTGCGTGGATATGACGTTTCAATTTGTATCACATACAACTTGAAACGCCCTGTCTACGTGCAGCAATCTGATGATGGATAAATTCCGAAAGCATCATATGAGCAATAAAGTCATTATTTGCCTTATGTTTGACTTTTAACATTGCAACCCGGTCAGACCGAATACAGAACTACTGGTTGTTATAATAATGGTCGCCTGACTTGTGCATGACTTTGTCACATTTATATTATTGTAACTGAAACATTCTTGAAAATCTTGGAATCCCTCCGACGGATAGCTTGGTTGTATCAATACCGATAACGGGCAAAAATGATCGAGATTCTCGATACCCGCAATGAATGAACTGCCTATCTGCATAATTAATTTTGCACGTAATCCTCAGTCCTATTCACACCCGGCCAGCTTTTTTTTTCTTTTTTTTTTCATGATTCTCTTACACTGCACCCATTTCCTTCCAGCAATTATCATTCATCAAGCTTTAAAAAATTTTATCACCATTAACATAATCTTCTTTGCCTGTTACACCTACTCACACAGGTTAGTCCAAATCCTTCCATCTGGTTTTAGGTCTCCCTCTGCTTATTCGCACTTGGCTCTGAGCACTATGGGACTCAACTGCTGTGGTCATAAGTCCCCTAGAACTTAGAACTACTTAAACCTAACTAACCTAAGGACAGCACACAACACCCAGCCATCACGAGGCAGAGAAAATCCCTGACCCCGCCGGGAATCGAACCCGGGAACCCGGGCGTGGGAAGCGAGAACGCTACCGCACGACCACGAGATGCGGGCTATTCGCACTCTTAGTTTGTATTTTTAGTAGTGTGTCATCCTCCACCCTACTGCGATCCTCTTTCGATTTCCTTCTGTGTTCTTCTATTTTACGTCTCTCATTTAGAGACATTAATTCTGAGTCTGCCCTTACTTCCGCATATCACTTTCGAACTTATCTTGTTTAACCTGTATTGATGTTCAGCCTATCCCACCCCAATTTGAGTTTCACCTGCTAGTGGTGCAACTTGCCTAGCTGACGAAAATCTGACAAAGGATAACTGTCGATGGAATAATGACTCATAGACGTGTTTTAGGACTGTTCCGCTTGAGACGCGTAAGCGTATGGACGTGTTATATACTACGGCTTCTACCGTTGGTGACAAGTTCTGGGTCCTCTAGGTTTGTGTTTCCTGTATGTATGTGTGTGTGTGTGTGTGTGTGTGTCCTAATCTTGCTCTGTCTGCTGTGTTATTAAGGGTTAATCAGCTGTTATCCCCTTCGGTTAGTTAGCTAAGTCTCTGTCACGTTTTCAAGAAAATGTACCGTGCAGTTTGCACTCGACAAGTATATACGTGTCGTGCAACCACGTTCACGGGAAGTACACGTTTTCATAGTGGGTGTAGTAGAAATTACAAGTGATCAAGTTCACAGGGGTTAATAAGACCTGAATCAGTACAGCTTCTTCGTAAAACTGCTACATCCTGTGTAACTGAACCGATTCTTGATGAGGCATGGAATTGCGTTTCATCATCATGACGGAACTGTAAGCACTGTTTCTGTTTCCAGCGCAGATGTTGATTATAAAGCTGTTCGTGTCTTTAACCTCTTGTGTAAATTAGAAAACTCCTTTCTGAATGAAGTGCTAACGAAGTATGGTCAAGTTTAAAACATTAGAAACGATGAACGTAGGTCCAGCCAAAACAAGTTTTAAGTGATGTGTAGCCTGTACAAATGCAAATAAAGTTCGGTAGTCAGTCACATATCACGGTTGCAGAATACAAGGTGCACTTTTCACACTCAGGCCAAGATTTTACGTGCTGTACAGGTATATGCACTGAAATGGCCACGTTCGTCAAAACTCTCCTAAACGATTTTTCGTTTCTAAAATCTCTTTGTTGCAACGGAAGAAACTAACCTTAGCAGAGCTCACAACTGGAAATGAAGCATCTGACGAAGTTCAGACAAGTCCATCAGGAATCAAACAAAAATTTGACATATTATTTCACGCAGATTTTTCACCGCTGGTCAGCAAACCAGACGTCGAAAAGTCTCTTGCTAAGAAGTTGCTTCAGTAACAGCTAGTAAGGTATGACGAATGTGCGAAGGAACAGTTCTGATGAGGGCATTTCGGAAACAGGACAGGCGTCTGAAAACGACAGTCAAGAACCCATGTCTGACACAGTACCTACTCATATTATCAAAATGGATGTACATACGTATGTATGTATGTATGTTTAACATCTTCTCCTAAACTATTTGACTGATTTCAATCAAACTAGGCACACATATCACTCAGTGTCTGAAAAAAATCACTATGTGGGTAAGAACTACCGACCTATCAAAACGGTAGGGGTGGGAGTGAAGAGCAATGTAGCCCACAACGCGTGAATATTTGTACATTATTCATCCAGTATCTGAGAGTGAGAGTACTTAGTGACTTGCAACAAAAATTAAATATAATTTAAAATCTTTGCGAAACACCTTCCCGCTGACGACCTACGCAGAATAATGAAAGGAAAAAAGTTATCGTTTACTACATTTTCGCTGTACATGCAGTAAGACTGCCGCATGGAGTCTGACGTTTTAATTTATTACGTCTTTATTATTCATTGTAATGGAGACACATTTTTGCAGACGGTATTCACATACACCACTGAACATACCAGCAAAAGTATATCATTGTACAACATATTGTACAGGAGATATGATGTCACAAACGATGAGGTGCGTGAAAAAGTACCAAATCATGCATTTATTACTTCTTTGTTACTGACTCTATTTGGAACGCATTTTGCAGACATTACCCACAGATGTCGCTGAATGTCATTGCACGACACATAGTACAGGAGATATGACGTCATAAACATTGATGTGTGTGAAAATGAAACTGCAGAGGGAATTCACTAGAGAGTCGGGTGAAATATGTGTACAGATATGTGTAATATCTTTTAAATATGTCTGAAATATATTCGAAATGTACGTACGCAGGCAAATCCATGGTTAGAAAGCTCATCCCAATCCCCTGGAATGATGTGAATCAAATTTGGTACTCATATTAGTTACAGTCTGAAAAGAAATACTGTGAAGTACGAACCTATGGTCTCCCGTTGCGGTGGGGTTTATAACGTGGAGAGAGAAGTGGGGAAGAGGAGATGGACAGACAGAAGTGGAGGGAGAATATGGACATTCATAGGGGAGCAGGAGGAGATGGACATAAAGAGGGGAAGAGGAAAATGGACAGAGAGAGGGGAAAGGAGGAGATGGACAGAGAAATGACAGCAGGAGATGGTCAAACACAGGAAAAGGAGGAGATGGAATTAGAGCAGGGTAGGGGAGATGGACAGAAGGGGAAGGAGAAGATGACAACTGGATAGGAGAGGGGTAGGAGCGGATGGATAGAGGGGTAGGAGCTGATGGATAGAGGAGGAGGGATCAGATGCATGGGGGAGGGAAGAGTAGATTGCCACAGAGACATTGATCAGATCGACAGAGATTGGGGGTGGAAGAGATGAACTGGGAGAGGGGGAGGATGTGGTAGACAGAGAGGTGGCAGGAGGAAATGGTCAAAGAGAGGAGGAGGAGGAGGAGGAGGAGGAGGGAGGGGAAGATGAACTGAGGGATAGGAGTAGATGGACAGAGGTATAGGAGGAGACAAACAGAGAGGTAGAAGCAGATGGACAGAGGAGTGAAGAGCAAGTGGTCACAGAGGGGGAGGAGCAGATGGACAGGGAGAGGGGAAGGAGAAGATAGACGGAGATTTGGGATAGAGGGGGTGGACAGAGCGATGTGGTGGAGGAAGTGGTCACAAGCATGGGGAGTAGGAGATGGGGTGAGACAGCGGGAAGGAGGAGACCGATTAACAAAAGACTGAAATAAATACATATCTGGGCAATGCTAGGTGCTCAGCTGGTTAGATAATAAAGTTTCCAGTGACTCAATGATACAGGGTCTTAATCAGTTACTGGAATGTCAACAATAAGTCGTGCCCAAACGTTCCACACGTACTGTCCGTGACAAGGCAACTCAATTAACAAACCCAAGCAGCACTATTAAGGAAAAAAAGAGTCACAGAATCTAGTCACAGTAAACAAACGTCCTCATGCAAACGTGTCACCGTCTTCGTTCCGAGCAGGGCGGCCGGTGTCCACAAACAGGAGTAAAGTGAATCATAATGTAGTTGGAGAAATGAGGAGATAGCAGAGAGAAGTGGCAGCAGTTGCTAAAAGAAACGTCACTTGAAACACATGCCCACGTAGTAACAGACGAGGAGCAGCAAAAGACCTTCAGTATGATCCTCCCGCCATCTTCATTTACATACTCGTACAACAGTCCAACCCACCGCAAAAGTGACAAGAAAGAAGGTGAACGAAACATCCAAAACCAAAGATAGTGAAACCGACGACTTCGACACTTGCAATACACACAAATGCAGTTGTCCGAGGAATTCAACTGATCTGACAGACTGCCATACAATCTAATTAAATAATGTCGCAGACATCACAAAGTTCTAACCCGAAACATTACTAGAATCACATCCATTTAAAAATAGCTGCACTGCAGCAATTCATATATAAGCCTGTAGCCGACATTATTTTCTCATATGAAAGCACGGCCATCGTTCTGCATGAAGGTACCTCAGTCAGAGCTATTGTGGAACAAGCATCCCGGAGAGGAATCGCAAGCAGAATTTACAATGTCACCCTTCTGAATGTTTACGCCCCATCGTGAAGTAGCGGAAAGGCGGTTGGAGCTGCCTTCTTTCAAAATGAAATAATTTAACTTCTTAGAAAAAAGCGCCTAATCTGCTTATAGGAGGCGAAAGACCAGGAACCGAAGTTTAACTACTGTAAAGAATTAAATGACCTTGTGAAGAACTTACGGCTCAAGGATGGAAGGGCATTAAAAGATCGTACACCTGTGAAATATTCTTTCTGCAGTTGACTTCGGCCAGGCGAATTGATAGAATGTAGTTTACAGAGAACACTCGTCAACCTGTACTCACATCAGATGTTATCCCCTGTCCATCTTCAAATCACTTTGCGTTATGTGTGACGTTAAACTTAGACAAACGGCCCACAGTAGATATGGATGTCAATGGATGTTAAACGCCTCCCGCCTAGATGACGAAAGCTTACGTGATGCTGTCAGAATAACCTGTACCAACTGACTACGTACGCTCGGTGGTTGCAAGTCAAAATCCGATTGGTTGACTAGAGTAGCTAAAGGGCCCTTGAGAACATACCCAATAACGCATAGAAGTTGTAAAAGTAATTATGTAAAAAGACCATGGAATTTTTTACTTCACTGTTCTTAGAGAACTGTATGAAAAACCACACATTGCCTACGAGCGCAAGCAATAGGTAAGTAGAACTAAAGCGAAATTCATTACCATCAAACGGAAACAGTTAGGCGGCTTGAAGATCAAACCCAAAGCAAGATCCTTAGTAGAAACCGAGACAGTGTCCATGTATCACCTCATCAAACATTAAGCCAACCGCAGACGCACATTCCTCGATGATTTGCAACAAGGGAAGAGGGTAGACTCACTCACAATATATATCACCTTTAATTTGAGGAACATATTTCAGAGCATATCATTCCGTGAAAGAGAATCATGGACTGTGGGGAAAAAGTAAAGGAAGAAAATCAAAGAGTTTTATATGTGGTGTTATGAAAAGGACTTCGAAAATCGTGTAGACTGATAATGTATGACATGGGAAGGTCCTCCAGAACCGGCAAAGGAAGGAAAATGTTGAAAACATCGCTCTAGTAGAAGGGACAAGACGAAACAACAGGTAGTAAGACATCAGAGAATACCAGAGAGAGCGTAAGAGTACAAATACCATGGAGGAAGACAGGGTTGAAATTTGTCCAATAAATAATTGAACACGTTGCATGTAAGTGCTACTTTGAGATGAAATGCTGGCAAATGAGAGGAAGTAAATGAAAAGAAAAAGTGGGGTGCAGACAAAATATCGTATCCCTTCTCAAACCTAGGGAGCTTAGATTAGAAGCTCAAACGTGTCAGCCCTCTAGTCTTACCTACTATCAGTTGATCCACCATTCACAAAAGTCACAAGAATCCTAACACTGTAAATAAACTCAGGCTGTGAGGGTTCGACTCACTTCGGGCTGGTCACATTATCTGTTAAAGAAATGGTGTGCATACAATCGTGTACTGTCTGCGCCTTATCACACTCGTTGGTAGAATGTATTTCGGATCAGAAAGTGGACTTTCACCCCACTGACATGGTGGAAATTGCCAAGCTGAGGAACTGAAATCCAAAGCTGGCAAGCTTAAAAAATGGGGCAGATCCGTTCATTGCCACAGCCCGATAACATCACCAGCATGAGCCAACCAACATAAATACTGGGACTTCTGAAGCAGACGCTGTATACTGTTGTACTCTTTTCAGTTGTCAGCAATCAGTCGTCAGTTGTTGTGACGGGCCAGCTGGTGTGGCCGTGCGGTTAAAGGCGCTTCAGTCTGGAACAGCGTGACCGCTACGGTCGCAGGTTCGAATCCTGCTTCGGGCATGGATGTGTGTGATGTCCTTCGGTTAGTTAGGTTTAAGTAGTTCTAAGTTCTAGGGGACTGATGACCACAGAAGTTAAGTCCCATAGTGCTCAGAGCCATTTTTTTTGTTGTGACGGTCTTGTGAGTTACAGCTAATCCACATAAAGGCTGTTCCATCATGCATTGCCTAATGTTCGTCTGGTTTCTTTAGCTATGAGACTCCAGTCATCCCAATGCACCCCACCACCATGGAATTCCGCTGGTGCCTACTTAGCTGCCATTGACAGCACATTACTGTCTTTGACCAGCATTCCACTGGGTCAGTCGAGGGTGACCTGCTAGCTAGCTGCTGGCTGGCCCCAAATGCTGTCTTTGTGAAGTGTATTCATGCTGTCCCCTGTCTGTACCTGTGTGTAGATACTGGAGACTTGGTCATCTCTTGTTGCGAAGCCAGGACATACTTCTGCACAGCTAACATCATCCTTGCAGAGCTGTTGGCTGCTGACCTGTGCAGGAACTCCGGTGTATTCGAGAATGCCTTGGTAAAGCAGTGCGCCACGCCACCAGCGTCAAGGCTAGGCAGGAAATGCCTGCAGACCTCTGGGGTGGCATCTGCATGACGTTGCACGTGGTGAAGACGCGGTTTCCCACCTGGGACATGCAACGTAGATAACTTTGAGCTGGACACGACAGCAACTTCCAGCTGCATGCGCCACTCTGTCGCCTTTAGCCAATGACATGGAGTAGTAACTTGAATTTTATTAATCCTGAAACTAAATGTAGTTACAGCCATCATTGATGCCATCAACCATTTCACTGCATCACACTCCAGCATTTTGAACTCAGCATCTTGTGCCTATAGAGACCACATCCACATTGTGTAACCCGACGGACTTGGGAAATTCCAGCAGGACAGTGCAACACTCCATGCGTCCAGCATTGCAATGGAGTGGGTCCAGGAACATTAAACTCTCCAGACATGAACATTATCTGGAATATTCGGGATGCCTTGCAGCGTGCTGTTCAGGAGAGGTCTCCACCACCTAGTAGTCTTACTGATTTATGGACAGCCCTGCTGGGTTCATGATGTTAATTCCTCCAGCGCTACTTCAGACATTAGTCAAGTCCATGCTACGTCGTGTTGCGGCACTTCTGCGTGCTCGCAGGGTCCCTATCCGATATAAGGTAGGTGTACAGGTCTCTTTGGGTCTTCATTGTATGTTTCTTGTTGTGTTGATATAACGTACGCATTTCTGTATACCAGTAATCGAGATGATTAAGCGGCGTTATCATATGGTTTTGTAGAGGAAACCAGTATTTACTGTGATATATTGAAGTAGAACCAACAGTTTTGCCGCAGTGGTAACACCGGTTCCCGTCAGATCACCGAAGTTAAGCACTGTTGGGCTGGGCTATCACTTGGATCGGATACCATCCGGTCTGCCGAGCGCTGTTGGCAAGCGAGGTGCACTCAGCTCTTGTGAGCCAAACTGAGGAGCTACTTGTTTGAGAAGTAGTGGCTCCGATCTCGTAAACTGACAGATAATTTTTGATATATGTAACAGGCAGTTACAGATGCAACATCTTTTTGTCACAGTAGACATTACCCCTGCATGGATACATGGGTACACTGTATCAAAACAGCAAAATCTTTTGTGTTATGATTAACTGAAATCTTGGTATACTCCATCCGATTTATGAATCTGCCAACATATAGCAAAGTATTAACCATAAATGACACGTAACCATTAATTATACTGCAAGTATATTTTTCGGCTGTGTGTTCTGTTTACAAATATCTAGAAGTAAATACTCCACGTATAAAATGTAAGTAGATTTTAAATGCACAAGAAATGAAACTAAGCATTGTGAGAGTACATATAGTTTTTCAATTTTATGTAGATTCCTCTCGGTTTTATGGAGTCTACTCCTACGTATTGTCTCTCTGATACAACTGAAGTAGCGTGATACCCATTTTTACTTTTTCAGTCACACGTGTCATGTTCACTTCGTTATTGTTCTGATCTTCATTCAGAAGACTGATCTGACGCATCTCACCACCCCTTTCTATCATACCGGAATCTCTTCACCTTCCTTATTTAGGTTCAAACTATCTACCTATTGTGATCTTTTTCCATGTCTGCTGCGCTAGTTATTTTTGAGACAGTTGAAAATAGACGCAAGGCCTGGAACAATAATAAAAAAAAAAACAAAAAAATGCGATGGAGGTGCAAGAATTGTAACATTTAATAAACGTTTGATCTCTGCTATAGAATATAAAAGAAACTACAGACGTATTTTTAAGTACAAACAGACGGCAGAAACAGTGGAACTCCAATGTAACAAGTACTAAAGTTTTGAGTCGTGGAAGAACTGAACGAAGATGCGTCTGGACTGATAGATACTAGTTTTGTTGAGGACTACTACGGTTTAAATTGTTACACTGACATAATAAGCATCATTCTCATTTCCTTTGTCTCAGACCACGTAATCACAGTTCTATGGTTTACACGTCTATATTAAATCTCTCTTCCATTGCCGGTGAATCTATCAATTTTTATGAATTTTATTTCAGCCCAAAGATGAGATAGTGCTAGAACAAAGCGGAAAAATATTACCTCACGGACAATACTTCTTCAGTAATACCAGTAATCTTTTTATTCGTAAAATTATGTAATTTCCTGGTACATGATAACTAAATACTATGTATTTAAGGTGTAATGGAAACAGCAGTCAAAGCAGGATTGCAAATATCATTTGAGAAGCACAATATATGAACATAAATGTCACTGATCCAGTCTGGACAATGCGGACCAAGGATGGCGTCATCAAAAGAGTTCAGAATTTTAAGTACCTAGGAGAGATTTTTGACCCCAAACAACAATGAAAAGGCATTAATTGAAGAACGGGCAAGAAAAATGGAAATAGTACTCAAATTGTGTCAGAACCGATGCATATCTAAATCACTCTCATTTCAGGCTAAATTCCAACACTACAGCACAGTCGTCAAACCTGAATGTTTATATGCATTGGAGAAAATAGCCATGAAGAGACTTTCAGACTTGGAAAAGAAAGAAAGGAAATTTCTTAGAAAGATTCATGGGCCCAGAAAAATATCTAATGAATTTACGTTCCGCCTAAGATCAAATCAAGAACTTTATCAACGATTTGAAAATATCACCACCACAATTAAGAAAAAAAGATTGTCTTTCTATGGACATATTAAAAGAATCGAATCAGAGAGGCTCGCCAATAAGGTTCTTCTCTTCCAGGAGAACCGGAAGACACAAGTTTGATGGGTGATCGAAGTGCACTAGGATCCAGAAAAATGCGGGATCACGGCAGAAGAAATTGTGAACAGGCAGATCTTTGAGAAAAAGTTTGCGGAGGTGAAGGATTTCTTCGAGGAGATAACGACCAAGAACAGTGTATTCTCGGCAGAAGAACGTGCACGAGTGAGCCAACGGTTGAAAGAGTACTGGTGAAGGAGGAAGGAAGAAAACCCTAGAAAGTGGGGGAAGTTGTGTAAACGTAGCCCATAGATGGCTGTAACGAAAATAAATTTAAAAAAGGATTAATTTACGGTGCTGGGGTATCTAAGTCATACCTTTATAGTCGACGCATCTAACACGAACTGTACTAAATATTTCAGCGGCATGTAAACGATTCATTCGTTTTTAACGAACATTATCACGTTAGCCCGAAAAGTCGTCGTTTATTAAGTGGAACGTAATATATGAAACATCATTTATTAGCGCTCACCCCATTTGACTCTCACGCCGAAGACTAAAATTGTCCAATTATCTCCAACCCCTCCTCCATCGTACAGCGCCGCGATCCTTAATTAAGTTATTAGCGTTAATGGCCGTACCACGAACCTTGTAATGAGCAGATATGGAAGTAGAGCTATGTAGGCTGTCTAATCGAGCTTGAAAGAGAATGTAATATGTACAGTTTCTTTTAACAGTGACAGATATTTCAGCAGTGCTTCTATACAAATTTTAAATTCTTCTTCGGTGCTGAATGGCATATTGTTAAGAGAACCACAGCAATGGCAACCACGGAATTGTACGTCAGAGTTCCGCGATCAGCTTGCGATGAGGTCACAGAGAAAGACACGTCTTTCAGTGACAGTTATAAGGAACTTTTATTAGGAAAAAGAGACACTAATGTACATAATTCCACTTTTGTTTATCATCTGTTAATTTCCGGTCACAAACCGGAAAGTACTGAAGAAGTTTCCATTTTACGTAGGGAAAAGAAAGACCACAGGCGCGACTTACTCGAAGAGCTAGAGTTTTCCTAGCATATTTCTAAGCACGGTGGCCTCAGCCTCAACGAACAGCTACAATTACGTAAAAAAATTATTTCAGCGGCTTTGATTCACCACTCCTGATTTTTTATTTCTTTATTTTTTACTATGTTTTCCAGCCTTTAGTTCCGAAACATCTTTTTCTTCCAACCTCATATAGATGTGTACTACGAAAGTTTTCCTCGTGCAGATGTTTTTTGGATTGTGCAGCTATTTGTGCAAACATTCGAAAATATTCTGTACTTTAAGTAATGGGCATATCAGTAAAGCGGTTCTTAGCTGTACTTCGTTTGCTTGACTACTTTGTTCTTTGAAGAATATGTTAAACTCTCATAGTCTAAATTTTGTTTTCATAATTGACTGTCGTTTAATTCGATTACTTCTGTTATAATGTCTCAAATGGGCATATGTCACTGTCCGCGACCGATAGGCGGCACAACTTGTGTCTTGTCTTAGTAGCAGCAATGTAAACCACTGGGCCCATCGGTCTGATGATGTTCCTTGCAAGGCGTGCATATCAAACGCTGACCGTTTTTAATTTTTAATTTTTGACTATTGTCTTCTCGCAATGTAACTGAACCGTGGCGACTGGTGCTAGTTATGGTCCACTTGCATCGCTAATATCGACCATAGAGTAAATATCTCTGGAGTGAGCATTGCGTTCTGCGGATGTTGTCAACTTTAAACCAGGATTGTCACGTGTTTTCAGGACTTCGCTGTGCGTGTGTGCTTTTCGCAGCGTTTGAAGTGTATAATATCAAGAGTTTTTGTTGTATTTCACCGTTTGCTGATAGTGTAACAGCGATGGTGAATTACTGTTGTTGCTACGGATGCAAAGAAAAATATGTGAAAGGAGGGATAGTAACTTTTCATGGGTACATACCATGTAGCTCTAATTATAGTTATCACATTAGTAAGAGACACTGTATACGTTAAAAATTTCGAGACGCATTATAATTAAGGCTTCATTCTGTAGACCTACTGTTCAACGATTTTATGACGATATAATAGATATTACGGCTCGTACAAAAGCTTACATACAATCGCTTACTCTCGTAAATTTGCTGGTGGAACAGGAAAGAGAATGGTTAGTTGTTTCAGCAAATACTATCCTCCATGCATTTATCAGTGACTTGTCGATTATGTATATACACTCCTGGAAATTGAAATAAGAACACCGTGAATTCATTGTCCCAGGAAGGGGAAACTTTATTGACACATTCCTGGGGTCAGATACATCACATGATCACACTGACAGAACCACAGGCACATAGACACAGGCAACAGAGCATGCACAATGTCGGCACTAGTACAGTGTATATCCACCTTTCGCAGCAATGCAGGCTGCTATTCTCCCATGGAGACGATCGTAGAGATGCTGGATGTAGTCCTGTGGAACGGCTTCCCATGCCATTTCCACCTGGCGCCTCAGTTGGACCAGCGTTCGTGCTCGACGTGCAGACCGCGTGAGACGACGCTTCATCCAGTCCCAAACATGCTCAATGGGGGACAGATCCGGAGATCTTGCTGGCCAGGGTAGTTGACTTACACCTCCTAGAGCACGTTGGGTGGCACGGGATACATGCGGACATGCATTGTCCTGTTGGAACAGCAAGTTCCCTTGCCGGTCTAGGAATGGTAGAACGATGGGTTCGATGACGGTTTGGATGTACCGTGCACTATTCAGTGTCCCCTCGACGATCACCAGTGGTGTACGGCCAGTGTAGGAGATCGCTCCCCACACCATGATGCCGGGTGTTGGCCCTGTGTGCCTCAGTCGTATGCAGTCCTGTTTGTGGCGCTCACCTGCACGGCGCCAAACACGCATACGACCATCATTGGCACCAAGGCAGAAGCGACTCTCATCGCTGAAGACGACACGTCTCCATTCGTCCCTCCATTCACGCCTGTCGCGACACCACTGGAGGCGGGCTGCACGATGTTGGGGCGTGAGCGGAAGACGGCCTAACGGTGTGCGGGACCGTAGCCCAGCTTCATGGAGACGGTTGCGAATGGTCCTCGCCGATACCCCAGGAGCAACAGTGTCCCCAATTTGCTGGGAAGTGGCGGTGCGGTCCCCTACGGCACTGCGTAGGATCCTACGGTCTTGGCGTGCATCCGTGCGTCGCTGCGGTCCGGTCCCAGGTCGACGGGCACGTGCACCTTCCGCCGACCACTGGCGACAACATCGATGTACTGTGGAGACCTCACGCCCCACGTGTTGAGCAATTCGGCGGTACGTCCACCCGGCCTCCCGCATGCCCACTATACGCCCTCGCTCAAAGTCCGTCAACTGCACATACGGTTCACGTCCACGCTGTCGCGGCATGCTACCAGTGTTAAAGACTGCGATGGAGCTCCGTATGCCACGGCAAACTGGCTGACACTGACGGCGGCGGTGCACAAATGCTGTGCAGCTAGCGCCATTCGACGGCCAACACCGCGGTTCCTGGTGTGTCCGCTGTGCCGTGCGTGTGATCATTGCTTGTACAGCCCTCTCGCAGTGTCCGGAGCAAGTATGGTGGGTCTGACACACCGGTGTCAATGTGTTCTTTTTTCCATTTCCAGGAGTGTAGATTACTCAATCTACTATTTATTTAATAAACTGGGAGCAAGTACTTAAAATGCGTTAAATAAATACTTCAAAGTGTTACAAGTAAGAAAAATTGTGCTTTAGGTCGCAAAAACGAGAAAGCAAATAAGCAGAAATAGCAAAAAAAAAGGACGAATTAGCAGGGGTATAACAGCTAATGTGTGGCAAATTCGGTGTTTTTCGGACACTTGCAAAAGTACTAGCGTATTGTCAAGTCGTTTTGCAAGACTATCACTGCAAAAATGTACGTCAGGCTTTGTAATACTATAAAGTGCCGTATCATACCGAAAACTACCAAAAATCGAGTGCATCTGAACTGTGACACCTATCGCAAAGAAGCAGAATGCAATATCACTTGCCCTTAAAAGTTACGTAGCTGGTTTATTACCGGTATAAAATGGATACTGTTAAAATGTCTGCGCAACATGTATAAATAATCTACGACACTTACGAAAAGAATCAGTCTGTACTATGGATGTAGTGACATTCTAAATATACAGGGCGCTATACGGACAAACACACGACGTCCCGAGAACACGTGACCAGGCCGGCGATGTATGTTGACAACAAAAAATCAGTTCTGCGCATGTGAATGCTCACTCCAGAGAAATTTACTCTATGATATCGACACTCGTCTGATGTTGTATCTCTGACTGTTCCGCCTTTGGTTTTCCGGCTTGGCGTGTGGCCAAGTGCTCCCTCTCCGGTCAGCGTTCAACGAGGCAACATGTTTCGCAGGCAGGCCTCTGTCTCTATCTACTGAGCCTGGGCCTCGGCGTCCTCGCCGTTTTGCCGCGCGTCAGGTGGACGGCGCTGATTAGTCGGCGCGTTTGCGTGAGAAACGGTGGCGGGTCCGTCACCTGATGCTGAACATCTTCTCATCGCGTAACTGGAAGCATTCAGTTACGTATGATTCGTATTCAGCTGTTAACCTGTCAAGATTTGTGAAACTTATGGTGAGATGTTATGTTTACCGGAGATAGGTTAAGGATGGTTCTGAATAAGAGAGTGTTATACGGAACTTAAGAAATCAAAGACTACGAAGTGTTGTTTTCGAGGAGCGAAGTCTAATTAGAGTTTTACTGCTTCTTTTAAAGGTTCCTTGCAGTGTTAATTTAATGTAGAACGTTAATTAGTGTGCTCTTCGCCCAGTTTTGGTTTTAAACTTTCCATGATGTGAAGAGGAGAGCTTTTGTTAAGTCAGTTTCATTGTGACCACTGATAAGCTTTACGGCCTTTTGTAGGATTAGACATTGTCACTTGAGCCTGCCCGTCTTACTCTCACGCCCTCTTTGTGTCCTTTACTAACGTAGTATTCCTTCGTGTGTATTTGGTCGATGATTGTGTATTCTAACTTGAGTTTTAGTTTTTTATAGATTTCGGAAGCGCTCTTTCTGGTCTGGCCGGTTGTCAGTTTGCCTTGCCGCGCGGATCCGGCCGTTGCATCCCTGGCAGTGGTGTTGGCGTCCTACATGACGGTAACCTCACTGTGGGTCCATGCGGAGCCTTGGCCAACTAAGCGATTCGCTTAAACATTCAATTATTGCTGTATTTCAGTTGGTGCTCTTAATCTTTCTCATGAATATGTTTATAAGGCAACTTCATGAAGTCGTTTTTTAAAAGCTGACCTTTTATTTGTTGATCCTTCTAGCAACTGAGTTAAATCAAAGTTTTTAAGATTCTGAATTTGTTTGCTTTTACACATTTGTTAAATTCATTAGCTCAACGGGTTGGCTCTGAGCACTATGGGACTTAACATCTGAGGTCATCAGTCCCCTAGAACTTAGAAGTACTTAAACCTAACTAACCTAAGGACATCACACACAGCCATGCCCGAGGCAGGATTCGAACCTGCGGCCGTAGCGGTCGCACGGCTCCAGACTGAAGCGCCTAGAACCGCTCGGCCACTTCGGCCGGCTAGCTCAACGGGGGTAAATAATTTAGACTTTTAAGTAGAAGCTTCTGCCGTTGGTGAAAGCCAGTTGTATATTTTCTTCAGAGGACAAAGGTCCGAATTAAAATTTTATATTGCTATTCTGAAATTTGTTCTTTAGTTGAAATTGAAATTATGCACCAACCACAAGTTTGTCCATCTTCAAAGATCCCTAGCTTCCTAGGTGCTTTGAGCTGCTGTGGTTAGCAGTACCACAGCTCATTAACTTTACGCATGTAACCTTTCCATTTTATGACATTTTTCATCTTGGTAATTTTTTTCTGTAAAACTTATTTTTCTATCTATTATTTTATAGGGCTTTTAAAATTTCATTATGATGAAGACATCCCTAGAGGTGTCGAAACCTAGGTCAATGTATTAAGCAATTATTTTCAACCAGTTGGCTGTATTATTTCTCCGTTGAAGCTTATATACAGTTGCCCAAAGACAGCCGTGTTCAAAGTATGAAAGATAGAACACTGAAAGGGGACTTGACGATCGGTAAGTACTACTCGAATCCGGTCGTTCCAATAAAGAATCGTACAACTAGACAAGGGTCTTCCTAATGGTCAGTGTAGCTGACAGTCATTACAACTTTCCATCCCTCAAAAGTCCGTCCCGGGTAGCTGAGTGGTCAGGGCAACAGAATGTCAATCCTAAGGGCCCGTGTTCAATTCCCGGCTGGGTCGGAGATTTTCTCTTCTCAGAGACTGGGTTTTGTGTCGTCCTAATCATCATCACTTCATCCCCATCGACGTGCAAGTTGCCGAAGTGGCGCCAAATCGAAAGACTTGCACCCGGCGAACGGTCTACCCGACGAGAGGCCCTAGTCACACGACGTTCACATTCATCCCTCAAAACCCACAAGAACTTTGATCTTCGCAAACCGAATTCGTATCCATCCTCGCCACCCTGAAAAACATATCAACTCAGTAACACTTTGAAGAAAGCCAGAACGTATAATGAATCATATATAGACGAGTGCCCAATGTACCCAAAGCCGCTTGTCATGAAGTGTCGAAAGTATTTCGGGACTATTCTTCTTGCGACTGAAAATACGAGCATGAGACGACTCAGGCTTCTGCAAATTCCCGTAGTATTTTTCCCTTTGTAAGGGCGTGGCGGAGCTGCAGTCAGCGGCACGAGTACTCGACACGGTGTGTGTGACGTGTGCATTGCAATATTGTAATACAGAGGCGAGTGTGGAGTTAAGAAGACTCATTTAACAACAACATTGAAGGCTCATTTAATAACAACATTCTTCATTAAGCACAGCTTCCATACTAGAGATCAATGATTGCCTCGAGGAAGCGGGCGGCGAATGTGGACACATCAGTGGCGTTGTGCCAGCTCAGCATAACACTGCAGGCAGCACATTTGTCCTTGCTGATGCAGGGATGACGTCAGCTTAGCGGGCCGAGAGATTGCAGTTGGCCCTGTGCATACCGTAGACAGCTCCAGAAGGCTGATAGCGCAGGATTAGCCGAGCGGTCTGAGGCGCTGCAGTCATGGACTGTGCGGCTGGTCTCGGCGTGTGTGTGTGTGTGTGTGTGTGTGTGTGTGTGTGTGTGTGTTTGTCCTTAGGATAATTTAGGTTAAGTAGTGTGTAAGCTTAGGGACTGATGACCTTACAAGTCCCATAAGATTTCACACACATTTGAACATTTTTTGAAGGCTAGCGAACATGTGCTCTGCATTGAACCCATGACCCTTGGAGTTGGCCAGAGTGTTCGGCGATGACACCCACGGACAGGCCTCCTCCAGGTGGTACCAGTTCGGGGCTAGCAACATCAGATCTATATGGTGGCCTATAGAACAGTGCCGTTGCTTAACTAATGACACTCCTCGGTGATGGTGTAGCTGCTCGGCCACACGTTGGACTGAAAACTAACATGGAGACTTCCACAGTTCCAGCGGAAGTTGGCAGTCCAGGAACAACCACTACCAATGACTGAGTGTGGAGGATTTATTCTTGTTGTGTCAGGAGTCCACTTCCCATCACAGAGAGAGCTTTAAAAGCAGTGTTGTTTCTTGGTCATGGCCAATGTCAGAAACCACTAAGAACTTAATATAGACACAACTGCGCACATGTCTGAAGATTACCTGCTAGACAACAAAATAATTCTTACAAATCTCGCACACACTGTTCTCAGTTAAATAAATTTGATGTAGTACATACCACTGGTACTACTTACTTTTTCGCTACTCGTTTATGCACTGACTCAAATTGTGATTCGTTTTCACTATCCCCTTCCCTTAACATACTGATCTGATATGACTTTCCCCTCCTCCCTCTCTGGTTCACATTCTGTGTACACTCCTTTAAATAGAGCTGTAAATTATTAAAAGTGAAATTGTTGTACAGAGAGGAATAACTGTCACATTTATATGAAGAAAGAAACCACTCCTTCTATAGCTGACTGCTCACCATAGCTGTTACTAATGGATAGAGCTACCTAAAGCATTTTCCAGGCAGCTTACACACGACGCTGAAATGGGAATCTGTGTAGGAGGCACAGGAAATTCAGAATTATTATTATTATTATTATTATTGTTATTATTATCAGAGCTTTGCAAGGCCTGTGATAAAATAGGTCAGAGGGCACAGATAACACTCTTTCGGAATTTCTAAAATCATTGGAGGAAGTGGCTAACTAATGACCAAGCTGGTGTACAGAATTTGTGAGTCTGGAGACATATCACTCTCTGAAAAATATAACCCAAACATTCTCGATGATATTACGGATGGATAAGTATGAAAACCATATCACAATCACCGTAACAGTTCATGTATCCAACTTGCTCTCTAAAATAGTATAGAGAAGGATGGAAGAAAAATTTTAGGGTCTGTTAGACGAGAAAAAGTTGCTCTTCAGGGAAGATGTAAAGGCACCAGAGAAAAGTCCTCATGCTGTCCTTCGTCATGGAAGCAAAACTTCAGAAACTTTAAGAAACGGATTTGTTGACGTAGAAAAAGCATTCGATAATCTAAAATACTGCAACATTTTTGAAATTTTCAGACAATAGGTGTAAGCTATAATAACGTGATTACATTTTTCTGGACTGAGAATATTCCTGATGACTCAGTCGGTACATCACTTTTCATCACTAATATGGCGATAAATATATAATTTGACTTTGAAGATCAATGTGCATGTACAACTATATTATTCATCCACTTAATGTGTAAGTAGGCTATTTATGTTTTCTCTATGTAAGTAGGCTGTTTATGTTTTCTCTATGTAAGTAGGCTGTTTATGTTTTCTCTATGTAAGTAGGCTGTTTATGTTTTCTTATTGGCAACGTTACGTAGCGCTCAATATGAAAATCACTGGCTGTGCTGTGTGCAGTCTGTGGCTAGTTTGCATTGTTGTCTGCCATTGTAGTGTTAGGCAGCCGGCTGTGAACAGCGCGTAGCGTTGCGCAGTTGGAGGTGAGCCGCCAGCAGTGGTGGATGTGGGGAGAGAGATGGCGGAGGTTTGCAATTTGTCATGAACTGATATATATATTATGACTTGTGATGATATTAAGGTAAATACATTGTTTGTTCTCTATTAATATCTTTCATTTGCTAACTATCCCTATCAGTAGTTAGTGCCTTCAGTAGTTTGAATCTTTTATTTAGCTGGCAGTAGTGGCGCTTGCTGTATTGCAGTAGCTTGAGCAGCGAAGATTTTTGTGAGGTAAGTGATTTGTGAAAGGTATAGTTTAATGTTAGTCAGGGCCATTCTTTTGTAGAGAATTCTGAAAGTCAGATTGCGTTGCGCTAAAAATATTGTGTGTCAGGTTAAGCACAGTCATGTATAATTGTTCAAAGGGGATGTTGCAAATGTTTCGCAAAAAGAGGAATGGGAAAATGGAAACCAACGAATTCACGCAATGTTTCACATTGTCAATAAACTTCCGTGAAATCACAGCAACAACAAAATAATTTAATCTGTTTTTTTTTTCAAATTTTCCACCAAATTACAAATATCAGTGGCTCAGTGCTCGTACTATATTAGCAAACAAAAACAATATCAGTGCTATCAGTTTAGCATTCAAAACGAAATAACAAGACAGGCGTCAACGTACTAGTCCGTCGATACTGTAATGGATCAAGACGAAGCTGACAATTATACAACACCATTCTTCAATTCACTTGATTTGCAAAACATGCTGCCACCCGTTTTACCATGGTAAGTTGCCGTGCCTGTCGTTCTTCCCCGAAATCTAAATCCCTCGCGAGTCTGCAACGATATAAGGCTTTCTGTCAAAAGTATGAGGCACAGTATCATGTAAGATACTATTTTAATTGGAAAATTTTAGGATGAAGATGTGCTTTTCTCACGCGTCTCCAAGTTTCCGAGAGATATGCCATTCGAATTCAAACATTTGCAGTTTCCCGTGCGACTAGAATTTGTAATGAAAGTCAACAAAGCACAGGGATAATGGCTACATGTATGTTTACAAAGTTTGGCAAATCCATGTTTCTCACATGGACAGCTGTATGAAACCTGCTCACATAACGGGAAACCTTCTGATTTATTCGTGTACGAGCAAGACGGAAAAAACCACAAAGTACTGGGTATCCAAGAGCACTTTCAATAAACAGACATTGCAACGCATGCCACGCGCTTGCCAGTAAATAACAAAAATGTATTTAAAACTATTTTAAACAAAATCAACAGCTAATTTCGGGTGTTCGGAGATTATTTTCTGTGAATGAAGGAACATTTCCAGGTGCTGAATCTCGAGCCTAAGTACAATTTGTTAGGCTCTACGAGGGTAACACTCTACAAACAGTTTCTCACCAAATTTAAATGACATTTTGGCGAAAGATAGATGTCTATTGTCCATTATGGTAAGAAAATATCGTAACATTATCGATTCTATACGCCACAACAGACAGGTGGGAAATAAGCCTTTTAGCCTTGTTAACAACGAAAACAAAACTGAGTAACCGAATGAATTTGGATCATGACATCTGATGTGCATTTGCCAAAAGCAAACCTAATACAAACTATGCTGTCTGAAATGTATCAGTCCTCTCATTTATTCGTTACTTCTATGTTTAATATTAAAAACTGCAAAAGACATCTGTTCTATTTGTTTTGTCTTTTCGAAATTCGATTTACCGTACTTTAAATACAGCATTGTTAAATTTTTTCCCATGTAAACTACGTACGTGCCAAAACTTGTCGCACTATTGACTGACATCTATTCTCTTTGTGAGGTAATTCTCTCAGAAAAGTTCGGGAATTATGTTTTAGAGTAATTGGAATGTTAATTTGAACGTGGAATCTGTATTAGCGTGTTTCATTTAATCGACTAAGTTGGCAAATATAGATGTTGTAAGAAACTAAGTGTGTCAAATATCTGATTTTTCCAACCCAGACATCACAATCAGCATCCCAATTCCGACATCAAATCAAAAATAGCGTGCTCACAATGAGAAACACAGAGGAGATCACGAATTAATATAAAAGACAAAAGAAAGAAAATATCCTTTCGAAGCGAACTCTGGTAGCTCAAGATATAGGACAGTGTCCCAGAAACATGAACATTACAGTTCAAGTTTGTTTTGGCTGGCAGGAGAGCCAACACCGTGTTACTAGAAGGAGGCCGAAAGGCACGCGTTTTAGCTCACGCAGGCTGGCGTGAGGTCTGGAACAGGACAAGGAAATTAGAATTTAGGAAAACAGACGTAACTGGTGGAATACTTAACTTTAATCCATTAATGGTGAACGTCGGTCTGACGGTCTCTCTAGACCTGCCGTGTGGCGGCGCTCGGTCTGCAATCACTGATAGTGGCGACACGCGGGTCCGCGTATACTAACGGACAGCGGCAGATTTAAAGGCTACCACGTAGCAAGTGTGGTGTCTGGCGGTGACGCCACAAAGTTCACCTTCTTTTATGGTTAGGGCTTGTCACAAATTTTCGTAGCAGGAAACTATTAAGTTATCTTGATTGATATAATGTGTAATATGCGTCACTTGCAATGAACTGGGAACAACACTAACTGACTCACTAGTTATGAATTTAAGTCCCTTTATAGGTGCCAATACTTTAGTTCTACGTAGTTTTCTTAAATAGGATCAGAAGAATGGCGGGAAACTTCCACTAATGAGTGTATGGGTTGATATCTCTCTCACCCTTGTGTAACGGAACTATTACTCCGCCAATAATTATCACGCTGTCTACGGGACGCTGAGACAATGGCTCACCCTACAGTCTCTTCCCCTACATATTAGTAATAACTAGAACTATTAAAAAACATGTGTACCACTACGTAACAAAGCCGTTTTCTCAAAATTATTTTAAATATAAGAAACCCAACTTCGGAACGACATTTCCCAAATCTCAGGGGTACTACACTACCTTCCAGATTCAAAATACCACAATAGATGTCTCTTGCAGATTCTTGGAGGAAGCTCACTCCAATGAAGCCCTTTCCCTTCCACAGTGAATCATTCATCAGTTTCCCCCCACTCCTCCTCACCCCGTCTTCAGAGCCCAGAACTGAGTCTCTCTCTCTTAACCATTAGTATCTTTTCAGACTTATCCTTTGTCATTATTCCTGCTATTTTTGCTAATATTATACACAGCTTCAAAAGAGATGAGCTAACTCAATTACGGGACTTTTCATTCTTTCCTGACCTATCTGTTGGAAACACACTTCTCCGGTTTGCCGCCCGATAACGTTGCGTAAGACTCACAGTATTTCCTTGAAACAATTGCTCGACAACTTTAGGTGGTGATAGTTGCAGCGTCAGTACTGCAACACGCGACTGGTGATAATCAGGTGGCTCCTTCGAAGTTTATAGGGCCAGGAGCAGCAATTATACTTGCGCGGTGAGGCGCTCACAACTGGATAAAAGTGACACCCATAGCGCCCCCTTTTGAGACCCAAGACAGGTCTATCATGCGTGCGCAGTCGGCTATGACTGTGCTACCGGCCGCTTCTGTGGTTAATACTTTCAACACTGCCCTCTTTACACTCAGCACTTGGCTGTGAACTCGCATATTTAATGGATGTTTGAAATCAGATTGCAAAGAACAGAATAATGATAGGTACATGGTTCTTGCATTATTTAAAAGGAACTAGTAAGAGTTTTACATGAATGTGAGTTTATTTTACAATATAAAATACAAGTGGATGTTATAATTAAAAAAAGAAAACACAAAAATGTCGTGGACAAAAAAGTTTTACATGATCTCTCTCTTGAGTAATGCCATTATACGGTATCTAAATTTTAGAAAAAATATCACTGGAATGTCTAACTGCAGGTGCCTGTAAACTTGAGTATTTGAATAGTTCAGATGTAGTTAGCCATTGTGTGAAAATCCAGGAAACACTGTGGGACGCCACAGTCCTTGCATCACCATCTACTTTCCTTCCTGATGCGCTTACCCCTCTCTTTCTTCCCCCTGTCTGAACATACTTTGCAATACCTAGTAGTATTCACCTTGTTTGCAGTGGGTGGGACCTTCTCTGGAAAGTGCCTTGCAAATGTCCTCTCAATTTGTGAGGGTGAAGAGGCTTGTTGCTGAAAAATATTTCCGCCCTTCTCAGCCAATTTCATCGCCACTTTGTGAATAAAGTCTACTTGGGATACATTCTTCCTAGTCTTCTCTTTATATAAAATAAAACTGTTGACAGTTGACATGATAAACAAATGGAAAAACAGCTTTTTCCACCACTTCAAAGTTCTTCGGGCAAACGGATAATAGCTGGAGAACTGATCTGCTCTGACAACCCCAGCTTTATTCTTATTGTAATCAATAATAACGTCTGGCTTTGCAATTTCTGCTATTCCACCTTTGGCCCTCACTTGAATACTAGTGTTGGTAGAAATATGCTTTGTGGAAAGACAAAAAACATCTCGTTTTGACTTCCACTTCACTGCCAAGAGATGGTGTTTTCTTTGAAAGACTATCTGACCTTTTTTTAGTTTTAGTGTTTCGAATATTCGTGGCAAACCTTTCCTGTTTTTCATTACAGTTCCCACTCCAAGAGTTTTATTTTCCCACAACATGTCCAAAAGAGATGGACTGGTGTAGTACCTATCCATATAAATGCAATGTCCTTTGCCAAAGTACTGTGAACACAACCTTTTTACAAGGCCCTGGATACTATTGTCAACATTCCCTGCAGAACCTGTATATACATCACAGTTTAGCATATAACCAGTTGATGAATCGCAGAGAGCATACAGTTTTATCCCATTGGGTTTGTTTTTCATGCATACTCGGAAGCCTATTCTACCACGAAAGGGACACATTGCCTCATCTATTGTCAAATTATGACTTGATGAAAACTACTTTTGCTATTTTTCACAAAGAAATCGAAAAAAGGCCTCACTTTGTGAAGTGCGTCATGCTTTTCTTCGCCTCTGGTAATAACATTGCATTTTCATTCAAGTGTAACATCGACAATACAGCGATCACGACTCAAACAATTTACTCGCAAATACTGTCTGCAAAAACGGGTCTGTTGACCAATAATCACTGATTTTCGGCAATTTGACGAAGCACATATGCAAAATAATACTGAAAAACCAGTAAATCTCTTGCAGTTTTACTGCAGACCACTTATACCAAATAGAGTTTATTTTCAGGCTACCTTTGCGTTTCATTGCCGTAATAACGTTACCAGCGTACCGATTCGTTTCACTTTTGATGAGCCGAATAATGTCGTCATCAAAGAAATAACTAAAATATTGAAGCTCTTCAGTGGCATCTGAAAAATGCGATGCTACGCCGACTACTTCCTGGAAATCTAGCAGTACTGGCTGATCGTCCAATTCCGACCAATCTTGCTCTTTGTGCTCAGTGAGGCACATACGACCAGGTACCACAGATGGTGACTAATGGTCTGTACCACTGTCTGCATAGAAAAAAATCATGCTAAGATTGGTACTAAGAGGTACTAAATTCAAGTGAAGCAATGAACGCTACTCACAATACAAAATGCGGTAATGAACTCCTCACTTTATAAACAATTGAGACACATACATACCTGAATCATCACTTGTACTTTCGTCTGGAGAGTACGAATACTCTTTGTTAGAATCGTCAATTTCAGATCCTGCATCTCCATAAAGAATATCTAAGATCTCGGCCTCCGTCAACTCGCTGCGGGCCATTTTCACGATCGTAAACACCAGTGAATGAACTGCAGATAACTTCGTCTTCGCAGTGTCCACAACCGCTCCTGTGGTGAGATAGCCGATAAATGCTGGCCTCTTGCGGAAGGAGAATGAACTACCTCCACATTAGTTGATGAAACTACTTCGGAAACCCGCTAAGCGTGCTTACTGAGCCAAATAAAGGCTCGCCCGTACGGTATACGGGCGCCGTCGCCAACGTCTGGACGGCCGCGCCCCTGTGGCGTACGGGCACCGTGCTGTATGTGTTAAAGGCTGAATGAATTCTCTGCAGTGCACCGCTTCGGGTCATAAATCTGCAACGACATTCTTGCCGTATTTGGAGGCTTGCCTTCAAAAATAGAAACAGTCCTTCAGAGGAACGATATTAAGTGCCTTCCCGTCCGTCGTCAAAACTGAGGAATTTGTCGTGTTTCGTCAAAGATGATCTTGGATTTAGAAAACGCGTCGTGCGTACGATATTACGCGAGTGCTGGACATCTTAGATAGGGTAGATATGTCACACTGTGCAAAACGGTTGTGTTGAACAGCATCGACGTATATTCCTGGGCCAACCTGATAGATCAGCGATAGCGTATCATTACCTGATAACTGGCATGGTATGTTTCAGGAAAAGATGTAAGTTTTATCCTCAGCATCACATTTCTGAGGTTGTGTTTTTAAAGGGACCATACATACATGTACGGCACACAGTTTCATCAAACTGTATGTCGGATTTCAACTAATCACTGCTTGGAACCCAGCACTTGCTGCCATTAAATTAATACAGGCTACATTGTGACCCGACGCGGTGCACTGCAGAGAGTTAATTTAGCGTCGGGCAGCACTGTCATCGTCCACTGCACCATTGCGGAGAGCCTCACTTCGGCCCCCGGCAGGAGCGCTATGAGCCGCACTTTCATCCAGCTGTAATCACCTCTTCGCACATGCTTAATTCCTACTCGTGACCCAATAAATTTCGACTTCGCAAAAGTGATTACCACCAGTCGCATCTTGCTTCAGTGACGTCAGCAGCTAATACCGCCTGAGGATTTCCAACAGCTGTTTCGTTGAAAAATTGTGTGACTTATACGACGTTATCTGGCGGCAAACCCGAAAAGTGTATTTGTAATCAATATTATTACTCTGCTTGGGTGCTATTGTTTCATTATTATTACGTGCTTTTAGTATTTGTACTGTTAATTAAAATTATTCTCATAATATTATCTTAACTGTATGTTGTGCGGAGTGGCCGTGCGGTTTGAGGCGCCATGTCACAGACTGCGCGGTCCCTACCGCCGGAGGTTCGAGTCCTCCCTCGGGCACGAGTGTGTGTGTTGATCTTATCATAAGTTAGTTTAAGTAGTGTGTAAGTCTAGGGACCGATGACCTCAGCAGTTTGGTCCCTTTAGAATTCACACATTTTTAACCGTGTACATAACTGAACAACAGGTAGGTTTGAAATTGAAAAGTACAGTTAACACCAACGGAGTTCCTGTGTAAGTAGGCTCTTTATGTTTTCTTATTGGCAACGTTACGTAGCGCTCTGTAGCAAAATCACTTGCTGTGCTGTGTGCAGTCTGTGGCTAGTTTGCATTGTTGTCTGTCGTTGTAGTGTTGGGCAGCGGCAGCTGGATGTGAACAGCGCGTAGCGTTGCGCAGTTCGAGGTGAGCCGCCAGCAGTGGTGGACGTGGGGAGAGAAATGGCGGAGTTTTGAAATTTGTAAGACTGGATGTCATGAACTGCTATGTATATTATGATTTTTCAACACTATTAAGGTAAATACATTGTTTGTTCTCTATTAAAATCTTTCATTTGCTAACTATGCCTATCAGTAGTTAGTGCCTTCCGTAGTTTGAATCTTTTATTTAGCTGGCAGTAGTGGCGCTCGCTGTATTGCAGTAGTTCGAGTAACGAAGATTTTTGTGAGGTAAGTGATTTGTGAAAGGTATAGGTTAATGTTAGTCAGGGCCATTCTTTTGTAGGGATTTTTGAAAGTCAGATTGCGTTGCGCTAAAAATACTGTGTGTCAGTTTAAGCACAGTCACGTATAATTTTTCTAAGGGGACGTTTCACCTGTTCCGATGCTAGAGAGGTCCTGAAGGCCCTAGTATGTTAAGGAATAATAAAATAATAAATGAATATTCCACTAATCTACATATGACAAAACATCCTCCCACTAAATTTAAAAGTGCCCTGCCACCGCACTGATACACTACTTTTAACAACTACTTGCACTACACTCTCATTACTAGAAATGTTATCCACTATAATCTCATTATCTTTCGAACTATTTACTTCACAGACCACTACTATATTTTCCAACAGTTCGCACCATCCATTCCTCAATTCACATAAATATTAGGAGATCCACATTCCTTTCTGCTCAGACTAGAGCAACTATTTACCATTTCGCTACCCTCAGCCCTATGTACAGTGTATGAATGTTCCTTCCCCACTACACGAACCCTCACAATCCTCACATGAAAGTCTCCATTCTCCTATACCTTGAGCCAGCCGGAGTGGCCGTGCGGTTCTAGGCGCTACAGTCTGGAGTCAAGTGACCGCTTCGGTCGCAAGTTCGAATCCTGCCTCGGGCATGGATGTGTGTGATGTCCTTAGGTTAGTTAGGTTTAATTATTTCTAAGTTGTAGGCGACTGATGACCTCAGAAGTTAAGTCGCATAGTACTCAGACCCAGCCTATACCTTGAAACGCCCAAAACCGCAAATAGGCATCATAACCAGCTGAATGATATCGATATTAGCCGCTGCCATAATTGTTCGGTTGGTCTCTACAGAGCTAGTGTAAGCTGTCATCAGCTCTCCATAAGCCAGCAACGCTGACTGACTTACTGCTACATCGTGCAGCCTGTGGCATTTCCACAATCGAGTACATGATGAGATCCTGCCTCCCACAAGAAGACACGCGGTCATAGGGAGTATACATACTCCCGCTCAGCTGGTAATATCGCTCTGCAACCTTCATTCGACTGGCGCAGTCCTTTGGCCAGCGATCGGTCGAATCTATATGTGGCTCATACTGGCCCTCAACGGGAAGAGTCGTCTCTTAGTCTGGGCTTCTGCTCTGCAAGCCAGCCCTCATGGTTCCGAGCTTTAAGTGAGATCCACCGGAATGAGACTGCTCATTGCCCACTATCGCCTGACACACCAGCTAGCATCTGACGGTCCTGAGTTCTCCTCGGACCACCTGTACATTTCTGCCAGTTGGCATGGGCTGCAGGTGGCGTTCGCCAGCTGTTAACCTAGCTGCGCCAGAGCTGGCACACAGCTGCGTCAGCGAGGGGGGCGCAGATGCAGACCAACTGCTATTTTGCTGTCTCAGCATGCTGCCACGGAGGCGTCACACACTGCCTGTCGGACACAGATCGCACAGTGACAGCTACTGCCGTATAGCTGTGTGGAGCCATCGGTCAATAATTGAAGTACGAACTACTCATGCATTACTCCTTCTGCACCCGCCGCTTACAGGCGAACGCATCCCACACATGCAGCACTGGAGTCAGAAATGGCTGCACTGGAACACCTTCAAAACAGTCCTTCACGCAAGCATGAATCTCACATCTCATCCTCCGTTCCCTCTTCATCCATCCATTAGCTTTGGAGCGTGTGACTAGGGCCTCCCGTCGGGTAGACCGTTCGCCTTGTGCAAAGCTTTCGAGTGGACGCCACTTCAGCGACTTGCATGTCGATGGGGATGAAATGATGATGATAAAGACAACACAACACCCTGAGCGGAGAAAATCTCCGTCGCAATGACCACTCAGCTACCAGGGGCGGACAGCTTTGGAGCTGATCTTAAAGCTTTTAGAAAGTCACCTCATGTCAACCTACAGCAATGTCTTTACGTTTTATTGTATAAGTCACCATAATTATGAAGTCAACATGCTATTGTTGTGATCCGTAATTGAAAGATCAGTTTATCCCGAAATGACAAAATTACGATATGTTAACTCAATTAGCAACAATGAACTACAACTAAGAAATGAAGATCGGTAAATAAACCCATAGCAATCGGAACTTATGCACCAACGTAATAATTATTGGATGTTTCTACAGGCCAACCCATTCCGTCGAGACAGCTTAAGAATAATTAAAAGAGAGTGTACTCGCAGTTGAAATATTAGTTGGAGGCGACTATAACCTACCGAGTATAGACTGCGACGTCTATGGAATCATTGCATATGGTACCGACAGGCAGTCTTCTGAAGCGGGCTAGAACACGTTTTCCTAAAACTGTGTTGAGCAGCTCGTTCCATGACCCACACACAATGGAAATGCCGGCCGAGGTGGCCAAGCGGTTAAAGGTACTACAGTCTGGGACAGCGAGACCGCTACGGTCGCTGGTTCGAATCCTGTCTCGGGCATGCATGTGTGTGATGTCCTTAGGTTAGTTGGGTTTAAGTACTTCTAAGTTCTAGGGGACTGATGACCTTAGAAGTTAAGTCCCAAAGTGCTCAGAGCCATTTGAACCATTTTGAACCACAATGGAAATATCTTAGGTCGTGTAGCTTCAAGCAGATCTGACCGTATGTGAAGAATCAGTATCGAGACGATGATTGGTGATAATGGCGCAATCATAGCGACGATGGTTACTAAAGATAATATATCCATCAAGAAGGCTAAAAGAGAATTTTTGCTAGAAAGAGCAGATGAGCAGTTATGATCTCATATAGAAAATAAATGGACACAATTTAGTTCCATTATGATGGACGTAGAGGAATTACGGAGAAAATTTAAAGAGACTAAATCACGCCCTGGAGTGGTATGTGCCGACCAAGTGGATTAAGAACGGAAAAGACCCACCGTGGTTCAATTACAAAATTCGGAAATTTCTGACGAAGAGGGAACTGTTGCAATCTCCGTTCAGAAAAGAATGCGCGAATGACGGCAGGCAAAACTTGAAGCAATTCGTGCACCTATAAAAAGATCGATGCGGAAACCATACAACAACCATCACCATCATACCTTAGCAAAATACCTTGCAGAGAATCCGAGAAAATCCTGGTCCTACATAGACGGCCGTTGTGGCCGAGCAGTTCGAATCCTGCTTCGGTCATGGATGTATGTGGTGTCCTTAGGTTAGTTAGGTTTAAGTAGTTCTAAGTTCTAGGGAACTGATGACCTCAGAAGTTAAGTCCCATAGAGCTCAGAGCCATTTGAAACATTTTTTTCTGGTCCTACATAAAATCGCTAACCTTCGCACAGACTCCCGCGTGGAGGACAGAGTATAGGTATTCCCAACGTAGAGAAACCTCTGAAAGAGTTGAAAATAAATAAGTCGTCAGGTCGGGATGGAAATGCAGTTCGGTTCTATAGAGAATACTGTACGGTATTGGCTCCTTACTTAGTTTACTTTTATCGCGAATGTCCCACTTAGTGCAAAGTCCCAAGCGACTGGAAAAAAAGAGCAAGTGACTCCTGTATGTAAAAAGGGTAAAAGAACGGACCCGTAAAATTACAGAACAGTACCCTTAACATCGGATTGCTACAGAATTCTTTAAGACATTTTCAGTTCGAGTATAACAGATTCCTTGAGACGGACCACTCCTGTCGAGAAATAAGCATGGGTTTAGAGTGCATCATCATGTGAAACTCAGCTTGTTCCTTGCTCACATGATATCCTGCGAACCACAGATGAAGGGCAGAAGGCAGGTTTCACATTCCCAAGTTTCTGGAAAGCGTTTAAAACGGTGCTTCATCGCAGACTATTAGCGAAGATTGGAGCATACGGAACAGATTCCCCGATATTAGAGTGGCTCGAAGTAATAGAATCCGGTACGCTGTCCTCCACGGCAAGTGTTCAGCAGGGACCAGAATATCGTCAGGTGTGTCCGAAGGAAGTGTGACATGACTGCTCTTATTCTCTCTATACGTACATAAATTATCTTACGGACGGGATGAGCAGCAAGTTTCAGCTTTCTGCTGTTGGCGCTGCGGTGTACCGGAAGGTTTCGACGTTGAGTGACTATAGGAGGGCCGGCCGCTGTGGCCGAGCGGTTCTAGGCGCTTCAGTCCGGAATCGCGCTGCTGCTACGGTCCCAGGTTCGAAGCCCGCTTCGGGCATAGATGTGTGTGACGTTCTTAGCTTAGTTAGGCTTAAGTAGTTCTAAGTGTAGGGGACCTGAGATGTTACGTCCCATAGTGCTTAGAGCCATTTTTGAATTATAGGAGGATACAAGATGACTTAGACAAAATTTCTAGATTGTGTGATGAATGGAATCTTGCTCTAAATGTAGTAACGTGTAAATTAATGCAGATGAGACGGAAGAACAATCCAGTAATGTTCTATTACAGCATTACTAGTGTACTGCTTGACATAGTCATCTCTACTAAATGTCTAGGAGTAATTTTGCAAAGTGATAGAAAAGGACGGTACTAGGAAATGCGAATGGTCTAGTTCGGTATAGGGAGAATTTTAGGTAATTGTGGTTTATCAGGAAAGGAGACAGCGCAGAAAAAACTAGTGTGACTATTTTTTTGAGCACCGCTCGACTGCACTTTCTTCTCCAACTATTCAGAGTGAGCCTTTGTTTGTCCCTCCGCAGACTCTGCAAGAGATTAAAAAAGCAATTTTTTGGTATTCGGCGGGCGTGAATCAGTGGAAGGCGGGCAGCTTGATTTATTACTGGTTGGCTCCGTCATCACGCGAGTATTACGCGGATGCTTCGTGAACTCACTTGGGAATCGTTGGAGGAAAGACGTTCTTTTCGCGGAGCATTATTGAAAAAATTTAGAGAAATAGCATTTCAAACGGACTGCAGAACGGTTCTACTGCCGCCAACGTACGTTTCGCGTAAGGACCACGAAGACTAGAAGTTGGTGCTAATACGGATGCATATAGGCAGCCGTTTTTCCTCTCTTTATTTGCGGGTAGAAAAGGAAAGGAAATGACTAGTAGTGGTACAAGGTGTCATACGCGACTTGTAGAGTATATATGTAGTTGGAGAATTGAAATGTCATTAACGACAGAAATTTAGTTTCGCAGTAACACAGGTCCAGTCACACCATAAAAGGGGTACCTTGATATTTACGACTGTTCAATACTTATAATGACAAGCCTGCCAAGCAGCAAAAGAATTGTTTCTTGTATCTCTCGCTGAGTCCGCCCACTCCAGTACGGGTTACTAGACTGGTAGGCTGTGGAGACAGACACAGACTCATTCTGTGAATAGTTGGAGAAAAATGTTCAGGTCAAAAGGGAAGTTGGGAGAGGAGAGGGGGGGGGCGTCGTGGAGAGGGAAGATAAAAAATAATAAGACTAAAGGTTACGAGGGATAAAGAGAGAAAGAAAAGTACAATTCAACTAAGAGTGTGGAGTGGCACAAAATTGTTGAGGCTTTCATGGCCACTTGTTGACAAGCTGCCTATTGGCTCCTGTCCCGGGTTCTTCGGCCGACGTTCATCTGATGATTTTACTGACGTTTCGCCAGCACGAGTGGCTGGCATTGTCAAAGCTTCACCCTCCATTGCCGTTGGTGAACCGCAGCCGACAGCCGCACTTAGCAAGAGGAGAACCGCACCGGAAGCGACCGCGAAGAAGCTCTCGCACATTGGCGCACCAGTTACATATAGTCTGCGGCCGCGAGCTCGGCTCCAGTTCACCACCGGCAATGGAGGGTGAAGCTTTGACAATGCCAGCCACTCGTGCTGACAAAACGTCAATAAAAGCATCGGATGAACGTCGACCGAAGAACCCGGGACGCCAATAGGCAGTTTGTCACTGTGGTGTGAGTTGGAGGGAGCATGTAGTTCAGTAATTCGAGTCAAATAGTGTGGCACTCAAAGTCGCGATTTGCCTTTTTTAAAATGATGGACAGCATCGAGTACACCATCGCTCCAATGAGGCGTTTAACCCAGGGTGTTTGAGGGAATAAATTCAGGCCGGAGGTAGTTCTGTGATATTTTGGGTTGTTTTCTGCACCACCACCTGCTCCAGCTCATTCAGATTACTGTGGACATGAACCACGACTTTTATTTTTCGGAGACCAAGTTTTGCAGTTTGTCCTGCATTACCAAGATAAGTATGCTGTGAACGCTTTCGCCTTCCAAGATGACAACAGGCGTGTTCGCAGGACTGCACGCATAGCTTCCTTGTTTTGTAGACAACTCTGGCACGATATCGCAATGCCACTAGTCCATTAAATCACCCGACTTTAATCCTATTCAAAATCTCTGGCACTGTATGGAACAGCGCCCTAAGAGTAGCAATAAACATTTATGAAATTTCGTACAAGTACAGGATCTAATCGTGGATGAATGATTTTATTTTAAACTGCGGGCAACTGCAGCCATATTTCGACAATATGAATGAAATGATCCCCACTGGCTGTTAATTACTCTTATTGAGAGTCACCAATGGTTTCGCTTCAACTGTAGGCGCATACTCAGGTGATCTGTACAAAAATTACACAGAATATTTTTTTAAATAATTCTTAACAGTGATCTGAAGGATAAAGTGTTACTGAAAAATAGTATGATATTAGGAATACTTGAAGTATACTCACAGAGACTCTATTTAACAATTCATATCGGTATGATAACTGCTTACAGCCACTCCTTACCATTCACGTCCAGTTTTAAAAATAGGCGTGCTAAAAGCGACAGTCCACAATCAAAAAGTTATCCTATGGAATTTATTATGAGCAAATGACCTGCTACGCCTTGGGATAAGTAGGGTCAAAGTTCTGCACCTCAATGAGCCATGAGTAGCTGGAGCTTTGGCTATCCTTAACTCAACAGGTACATCATTTGCGGCTAATAAATGTCATAGGATTGCTTTCTATGATAATGTTTCCAAGAGAATAGGCAAATGTTTGATTTCTAAAAACACAACTCGGTTTTCTCATAGCAACGAATTATGGTCAAAAATTTAGACATAGGGAGACTGTAATTCTGGATAACTAAGTCATCAGGGATATATAGTATCACTTTTTCTGACTGTAATGACAATATATTCGGCCGCGGTGGCCAAGCGGTTCTAGGAGCTTCAGTCCGGAACCGCTCTGCTGCTCCGGTCGCGGGTTCGAATCCTGCCCCGGCATGGATGTGTGTGATGTCCTGAGGTTAGTTAGGTTTAATTAGTTCTATGTCTAGGGGACTCATGACCTCAGATGTTACGTCCCATAGTGCTTAGAGCCATTTGAATCATTTTTTGAATAAATATATCACGCAGGCGGGGAGAAACTTCGGAAGCCACCTTAGACAGCACATCAACGATTCCAGCTGAAAGCCATTGCACGAAACTGACCACCTGACCGCCGATATCCGAAAGAACAGGTAGGTACGACGTTTAGAAAGCAAAGTGTAATGTTTTAGAGGAGGTTGAGATTGATCGTGTTCTAACCAGATTTCGTGATTTTATCCTGAATGCGGAGTCAGACCAGCGACACAAGCTTCTTTTAGTAAATTTTAGCTGTTGAAAGGTGGCTACACTGAGCCACAGCGCCAGAGATTGCGCCAAAGAGTATTATTCAGCCGCCTCCACTGGCAGTGCTTGTCGAGAACTCGTAGTAGTCAGTGCTTGCTGAGATGTCGTAGTAAAAAGTTCTTGTCGAGAAGTCGTAGTGGAGAGTGCTTGTTCCATGTTTTATGCAGTTGTTTGATGGGATAGACAGCAGATGTTGTTCTAATGGAGATATTGTAATGATCAGAGTGCTTTTCGTCAATATATATGAAGGTAAAATATTCCCTGTTTCTTCATTATTTCAGTGCCTTAAATAATGCGTCATTACAGGTTCAGTCAACAAAGCATCTGGCCCGTGTTCTTGTATTAGAGTGTAATTCTGGTTTCCTTACGCAATTATAGTATTTATATTTTTTTTAATTACTTCAGTATAAATGATATTTAAAATTTCTTGTCTTGTTGAAGAAGAACCGTGCCAGATGTGTACGTTGAATCACACTCCCACACACAGAACAATTACACTTGTGTTTTAGTTTCGTAGGTTTTATAGTTGCTGGGGACTTAATTAATTAATTGTGTTAACGAAAATTTTCTTTCATTCTTTGTTGTTATTCTATGCAGTCAGATTGCGTACAAATACTAGTCAGGGGCAACCGTTTACGAGACTGCGTAACGGTACAGTCAGCTACTAAAAATATTTGCATTTCATATTTATATAATTAAGCCCCCATGCACGTGGCGACCGCTGCTTCGGATCGTCCCTTGGCATTATTCTGATTGTAAAAATAGTAGACAGTAGTATTGTTGTAGTAATTTGCAGTTTAGTAATTGTAGTCTATTTTGCATGTGTAAATTTGGTAATTGGCATTCTTCAAATGGTATTTTGCAAAATTTATTTTTTGTTGTCTTGTCTACAGGTTTGGTAATTTAGTGCAATTATTTCAATTGTTCGTTAATAGTGTTTGAGGGAAGCATTTTGCGTGAATGGTATTGTTGGAGATAAGGAGTCATTGTGTGTAATTTTCGTACAGTGACGAGTTTTGTATATTTTGTAAATGATTACGCGATCGATGAAAAAGGCAAAAATGATGAATAGTGAGAATGACGAAATTGTTAACATGGCGAACTCGCCAACACAGGAGAATAGTATGATGAATGATGAAGTTGAAAACAATTTAATAAGTCAGGAAGATAGTCCGGAACCATTTCAAAATTTCTCTCAATCAGAAAATTCACAGAATACGAGATTAACGACAGAAGATATGGAGCAGTTGATGAGTGCTATATTAAATTTGGGAGCACGAATGGAAACACGGTTAGACTCACAAATAGGAACAATTAGAACTGAGATGGGAACAATGGAAACACGGTTAGACTCACTGGGATCACAGTTAGGATCTGAATTAAAAACAGAGATGGGAACTTTGGCAACACGGTTAGACTCACAAATAGGAACAATTAAAACAGAGATGGAAACAATGGAAACACGGTTAGATTCACGAATAGGGACGTGTTTCAAAAATATGAAAGATGAATTAAAGAAAGAAATCAGAGAAGAAGTACAACCCATTTTGAATGCTCACAATAATAGATTAATTGCAGTAGAAATCAGACAAAAGGAACAGGATAGAGAACAGGAGGACAGAGATCGCGTGATAGTACAAAAATTTTCAGAGTTAAATTTACAACGTGCACATGATAAGGAAGAAATATTTGAGAGAATCGAGGAATCCGTACCAAATGACAGAATAAATAACTTAACGCAACAGTATGAACAGTTAACTACTAAATGTGACAATACCGAAACCCGAGTCGCGACACTTACAGAAGACGTAAATAAACAGAAAGAACAGATAGGTGACTTACCGGAAAGAAGTGAGGAGATTTCAGATAAACTGCCAAGTTTTAGTTTAAATGGGGACAGAGATTCAGATGATGCAGCTCCATTGCCATTTTCAGAAACCGAAGAGTACCAGAATATAAATAAACATGTTGAAAATCAGGGAAAATTTAAGGAACGCAGTTAAAAGGGAATTTGAGGCATTACAAAAGCAAGTTAAACAAATTGAAGGCGAAATCGTAGGAAAAGACAGCAAAAGAAATTTAGAATCACAGATAGCAGAGGGGTTTGAAGAAAGCAATTTGTTTCATTTACGGGATGCAACAAGAGAGCGCCAGGCGCGCGAACTTGACAATAATCGACATTCGGACTGGGGCAGACGCGGTAGGTCTTTGTCGCCACGAGGCGAAAACTTTGATTCTAAACACTTTTTGACTGTTCGGAAATTTAAGATCTTTCATAATTCTAAGAATGACATACATCCATGTTCATGGATAGATCAATTTACGTACGCACTTCCACCAAATTGGCCACTAAGTCACAAACTGGAAATTATGTGCGGCTATTAATGTCCTCAGGGGATTCACTACGCTAAGTGAATATGTGCCGTAGCGTGCATAGGGCCCCGAGCTGTAGTGGTGCTATTTCCCTTTTAGTTTTCTGCACCGCTGCCTACTCTTTTATTATTCTTTGCATCTGTCAAAAACAACTCTTCAACTATCAATCTATCTAGACAGTAGGTAAACAGTAACCGGATATGACTATTTTACCCAAAAGTGATTTCGGAAATTACCGTTTGGACTTACTATAACTTCTGCAGCATTCATTCGTAGTTTAAACGAAATTTTACCTGTTTATCTTCGTGACAATATTACTTCATACGTTGACGATATTCTTATTGCTAAACATTCTTGGAGTGAGCATAACAAAATTTTGGATTCATTATTACGTATTTTTGCAAAAGTTGGTATTACAGTGAACTTGGAAAAATCTGAATTTGGTCGTTCTCAGGTGAAATTTCTCGGTCACATTATTTCTACAGAAGGTATTCTTCCTGATCCAGAGAAACTAGACGCTATTCGTAATTATGCTGTTCCTACCACAAAACGTGATGTTCGTAGATTCCTTGGTGTCTGTAATTTTCTTAGACGCTTTGTTAGATTGGACGATTTGGCCACACCTCGTTTTTGCGATCTATCTGGAAAGTTCTTTTTAAACGAAAATCGGTTGACAACTCTGTTTGGTTAGTTTGTATTCCTGATGAGTGGGTTAATAAGCTTATTTGGTATACGCATTTCAGTTATGCACACTTTGGTCCCAGAAAATGCTTTCATAAATTATGAGAAAATTGTTATTTCAGTAATATGGAAAAACGTATTCGATCTGTTCTTGCCAAATGCAAATTATGTCAAAAGGCTAAGCCGCCAACTATTTCTCACAGAGCACCGTTGTTTCCTATCATTCCAGCGAAATTAAAGGAGATGGCTGCAGTCGATTTGTTCGGTCCAGTGGTTCGTTCTACTAATGGTTTTGCGTGCATTTTCGTAGCAGTGGAATTGACATCAAAATATGTGTCTTTTACACCTTTACGCAAAGCAACAGCTCGTTCAGTTTGTAATGCTTTCATCAAACATTTTCTTAAAGAAGTGGGTCATGTTGATAAGGTTATATCAGATAATGGATCACAGTTTCGCTCTAAAATTTGGCTTCGTACTCTACGGGGTTGTAAGATTAAATCAATTTTCATTTCACTTTTTCACCCTCAATCTAACGCTTCAGAGAGATGGATGAAGGAAATCAATAAATTGTGTCGTCTTTATTGTCATCAGAACCACAGAACGTGGGATCAGTATCTTCATATTTTTCAAAACATTCTGAATGAACTCCCTAATGATTCAACTTCTTTACCGCCTATATTGATATTAAAAAATAAAGTACCGACCCAAATCGCATTTCTGAAATCGTTCCTTTTCCACCTACATGGAAACTGCGGCATTCTGAAGTTGTGAATATGGCTCTGCAAAATATTGCATCTGCGGCTGCTAGAAGAGAGGAATCAGCTAAACATCCTGGTCGTTTAAAAATCTTGTCAGTTGGTCAGAAGGTGTTAATTAAGTCCCATCGTTTGTCTCACAATGGAAAAGGCTTGTGTCGCAAATTTTTTCTGCTTTATAACGGTCCATATAGAGTTCGCAAAATTATTCATGATAACACTGTCGAAGTAGAAACTCTTAAATCTCGACGCTCTAAGGGAATACATCATATATCGAACGTTAAAATTTTTGTGGAATGACATACTTTAGAGAAACTAACAGCTACATGTAAACACGCAGAGAATACAAGGATACCGCGCTGTGTTTTGGCGGCGGCACATTCTCAAAGCAACAGTCAAGTCTGCGAGCCGCACAAGGCAGTCGTTGACCGAAACAATTACTTCCTACGTCTCGCGCCTACAGCTGATCGAGCGCTCAGTGCGAATGCACTGACAGCCGTAAACAAATACACAGTCTAATTTCTCCGATTAAATTCAGTATAAAGCTATAGTGACTTGATGAATTAGGTTATTAACGTTCAGTATTTTTCAGGATACGGTTCTGTAAAAATATTTAAGAACTTCAGGTAAATTCTGTGTGTGTCCGACTTTAAGACGACTTGCTATCGAGAAAATTTCAGGAAGAATGTAATTTCGAAGAAGAAACTAGTAAACTAAAAAGGTAACTATTAATTGAGTTTATTTTTCAGGTGACATAATTCCACTTAGGTACGTATTTTAGACGTAATTTGCTGCTCGAGATTAAGTGATTGATACTTTGTGTTAACTGATTTTGACAATGATTGATTAATGAACAGGGTTGTTAATTATGTATATTATGCATCGCTTGGCTGCTATGCTTTTTCACTGATGTCACATTTTTTTTATGTGCCTGCTGTGCTTATTTATTTAAATTATAATTGTCACCTGATTAGATGTGCTGATATGTATGTAAGTTATACTTTGTGATTTATCTGCTTGCGCCTTCATGTTTACTTATTAAGATTACATATGAACATTTATTTGCTTATGCTGATATGATGCTAATGACCTGTTTATTATGTTAGATAACATATTTGCTGCCTTGCTTATGGATTGCATATTTACACATTTCTGTTTTGTTGTCATAACTACTCTTTAATTTGGTATATAGAAATGCTGATGTACTGTGTACGAACATAGGTCACATTATTGTATTAATTATAGATTGTTCGCTTGGCAGAACCTCGTTGTAAGAATTGTGCTGCATCCACTTGTTGATATTCTGTTCTTCACTGGTATATTTACTCGCTATTGCATGTTTTGCTTACGCTCAGTGCCTTATATTTTTAAGATAAGAAAATGAACTGCTATAATTCGACGAACGACATTAGTACAAGAAACTTCATAGAAGTCACATGAGCTGGAGGTTTTATGGAAGCTGTATAAATTTATGCTAATAGGAAGGAAGCTAACGACATGACATACCAATACTAGGGTTAGACCATTGACAGTTATTACACTGCATTCTTCGTGAGCAATTGAAATAGCAAGTGACGCTTGACACAAAAAATACTCCACATGTTTGCTTCTGCCATGATTCTTGAAGTGGTGTACACACTGTGAAATATTATTATCATTCACACTCCGTAATCGTACTTAATAACTGAGAGTCATTCGAACTAAAGCCTGTTAGAGGTCATGTATGCATTTCTTTTGTTTAATGATGGACAAGGTAACCAAAATGTATTTTATAATTCATAATGAGTAGAAGATTTGGCTCAGGTGGACTACACAGAGGTTGTGTGTGGACATTGTGTCTTCGGATTGTATGGGATGATGAACTGAAGTTTGCACTAGGATTTTATCTGTACTTGTTCGAGGAGACTGACTAGAGGAAAGAGTTGTTATGGAAGTGAAATGATATTGGTAATAAGGTTTATATGTATCGACGTACTGAAGAGGTATTATTGAGGTATTGAGATTATGTGAAGTTGATGATTATTGGAGTTTTAGTGGACAAGAGGTAAGGTAAATGATATTGATGATAAGATTTATGTGTATCGACGTAAGAGGTGTTATTGAAGTATTAAGATTATGTGATGTTAATGATTATTGGAGTTTTGGTGGATAAGAGGTAAAGTAAGTGAGAAGCATATTTTTTGTTGTTGGTTTATATGGAACAAGGAGGATGAAGATGGCAGACTAGAACACTCAACTGGAAGGAAGATTGTCTACACACACACTTTGTTAAATCACTAAGCAGTATATAATTTTTTTGGAGAGAGGCACACTGACAGTTGTTCAGCAACCATACATTTTGATTTTGCTTGGCAAACATTGGTATTGACATGATGAGTATGACGTTGACTAACTGTTATTAACTGTTATACATTGCTGCCACTACTACTTGATACACAAGTTGAACATAAAATTTTGGACAGAATTGCATTTACACAGTTAATACTATTCAATTACACAGTAGTACTTAATGTGGATGAAAGATGAGTGAGTGTGTTTTGTATGTTTTCCTTTCCTAATCCCAAATAATTGGTACCGACCTATCTCCTAAATATTATTTTACTTGTTTGTTGTGGCTTGCACTGACACCCATAAATATTATAGGTTTACTGATATTTGTGCATTTGTAATAGTTAATATGACAATTATCTGATATTATTTGCGTGTTTCTTATAATTTGTATGTTTAGTGTAAGAGCATTGATAATAATTTTGTAAAAGCAATTGTGTGTGCATTCAAACTGTTGTTCACACCTGCACCTGTTCAACATTGTTGTGTGACACTTAGAAATATTTAATTTCTGCTGATGAACTGTGTGATTAGTGATAGTGAATATTATGGACTGTTACTTGCACTTTTTCTACATGATTGGTGCCACTAGGACAGGTTTAATTTCTGCTTATAAACTCTGATGAACAGTGTGATTAGTGATAGTGAATATTATGGACTGCTGTCTGGACCTGCTCTTCATTGCTAGGTGCCATTGATGAACAGCTTCTACTGACATAATGTCACTTGTTGGTGTCTGCACCTGCTCAACATTGCTGGGTGCCACTGATGAACTGCTTCTACTGAAATAATGTCACTTGTTGGTGTCTGCACCTGTTCAACATTCCTGGGTGCCACTATTGGAACTGGTTCTACTGAAATGATGTTACTTCTTGCTGTCTGCACCTGTTCAACATTACTGGGTGCCACAGATGGAACTGCTTCTACTGAAATGAAGTCACTTATTGGTGTCTGCACCTACTCAACATTGCTGGGTGCCACTAATGGAACTGTTTCTGCTGAATGATGTCACTTGTTCGTGTCTGCACCTGTTCAACATTGCTGGGTGCCACTGATGGACTGCTTCTACTAAAATGATGTCACTTGTTGGTATTTGCACCTGTTGACCATTGCTGGGTGCTACTGCTGGAACTATCAACTACTTGTTTTTTTTTCTTTTTTTTTTTTTTTTTTTTTTTGAATCATTCAAAGCATTTTATGTGAACATTTGTATAAACTGATTTTTTGTGTATTGTGTGAACTATTATGTAAAGTCACATGTATGAAAGAAGTTGTATTGCTTACTGTATTTCATACATTAGATTATTGAAAGGTCAGAGCAAAGTCAAAATTTTATCTAATTATGTGATATTTACGTATTAATATTATGTTTTATTTTTGTCTGTATTTTTGTGGACGAATTTGGTGGTATTTTCACCACCAATGCTGGCAAAAATACCATCAAATTCTGGACCGTGGAGGAAGGGCATATGAAAGGTGGCTACACTGAGCCACAGCGCCAGAGATTGCGCCAAAGAGTATTATTCAGCCGCCTCCACTGGCAGTGCTTGTCGAGAACTCGTAGTAGTCAGTGCTTGCTGAGATGTCGTAGTAAAAAGTTCTTGTCGAGAAGTCGTAGTGGAGAGTGCTTGTTCCATGTTTTATGCAGTTGTTTGATGGGATAGACAGCAGATGTTGTTCTAATGGAGATATTGTAATGATCAGAGTGCTTTTCGTCAATATATATGAAGGTAAAATATTCCCTGTTTTTTCATTATTTCAGTGCCTTAAATAATGCGTCATTACAGGTTCAGTCAACAAAGCATCTGGCCCATGTTCTTGTATTAGAGTGTAATTCTGTTTTATTAACACAGGCCTTTAGCTCCACGGACCAGCGTGCTGCGTTTTTCCACTAGCATGGTATTATTTTGTAAAACATAGAATTTGCATTACTAGTCAGGCTTTATTATTATTTTACGTTTTAATTGTCAACTTTCAGTTTTATAAATGGCACTTAGTCTGTTCTATACTGTTACGTACTGTCAGGCAGTTTAACGCATGAGTAACCGCCGCCTGTCCTTCACACTTTCGGTTTTGTTTCTATCGCCTCTGACACCACCTGTAAACATTTCCGCATCGCAGAACGGTCAGTATTATCTTGCTTGCCGCCGCTCAGCCACCTTGCTGTTCGTGGCACAGTAAGGTTCTTTTCGTTCATCTGGTTCATACACTGAAATTATCTAGGTTCTATGCCGTCCCCATCTTTTTAACCTTGGACTACCGTTTTTAGCACGCATGTTTTTGTAACCGGACGTGATTGATGGGGAGTGGCTCTCCAAATATTGCTATATTGTACTGTTTTTAAGTAACACTTTACTCTTCAGGTCAATGATAAGAACTGTTTGTTAAAAACTTTCGTTATAATTTCTGAACAGGTAACCTGAGGATGCCTCCTCAATTGAACCGGTCGTGACTTCCAAAACAAGTACTTTACAGCCAATGCGGACCATTTCATTCAAAATTAGTGGTTTAGCTTGATATGGCGACCCTGAAGAACCTTGTGGATATTCTGAGGCAATTATCATTTCTAGAGACTGTGTTGCGCGGTATTAGTGTAATAGCAAACTTTTTATCCATCACCAGGCACAATAAGGTAAAGCGATTTAGCTTTTGACGGAATTTTCTTTAACGACTACCCAGGTCCAATCACTTCTTGACCAATTAAGACTGTTCGATATTTACAATGACAGAGCGTCCGAATAGCCGAAGATTTGTTCCTTTAATCTCACTCGGTATCTGGCCTTCTCCGATAGGGCTTAGCAGATCAGTAGGCTGTGGACAGATACACAAAGGCTCTTTCTTTGAATAGCTGGAGAAACAAGTGCGGGTCAAAAGGAAAGGACGACGACAAGGGTGGTGGGAGAGCAGAGGAGATAAAGAATGAAAAGAAACCAAAAGTAAAATGAAAGAAAGAGAGAGAGAGAGAGAGAGGGAGAGGAGTTTGCGAGCGAAGTGAAGGAGTGGCGGGGGTTCGGAGGGAGTGCGCTGGCCGGTAATTGTGTCTGGGCGCTTAATTAAGGCAGCGCGGGTCGCGGGAGGCGTCGCGCCGCTGATCGATACGGCTCTGCAGGTGGCGCCCGCCCCATCCCCTCCCCCGCCCAGCCCTCACAACAAAGGACCGCAGCCGCCGCTGTTTGCGGGAGCAGCCACAACCGCGCGGATCAAACGGCCGGGCGGCGCGGCGCCGCGAGGCTCATTCGGCAGGTGGGCTGCCCGAGGTCCACTCGACGCTCAAAACGCGCCCCAGCCGCGCGCGCTCGCCCGGAAGAGTCGAGCCGCCGGACAACGGGCCAGCGCTTTGTGCCGTAAACAGCCCTCTCGGCAGCGCGGACGCGCGTCGAGAAAGCGAGAGTGCATCTCCTCTCGCCAGCTTCTCTGCGCCGCCTGCAATGATGACGCCTCCGACGCCTGTCGCTCCAGAAACTGAGTAAATCGTTTCGTGATTATCGGCCTGACGGGCCCCGAGGTATTGTTTAGTCAACCCTCCCTTCGCAGGCGCCTTTAGCCCTTCAAGTGACAAAATTTTGTACCCAGCATAACAATGAAAAATAGGTTTCAGTCTATATTCTTTGAGAATAGTAATAAATAAAAGTGCTTGTAGTACCTATATACGACATATACAGGGTTATTACAAATGATTGAAGCGATTTCACACCTCTACAATAACTTTATTATTTGAGATATTTTCACAATGCTTTGCACACACATACAAAAACTCAAAAAGTTTTTTTAGGCATTCAAAAATGTTCGATATGTGCCCCTTTAGTGATTCGGCAGACATCAAGCCGATAATCAAGTTCCTCCCACACTCGGCGCAGCATGTCCCCATCAATGAGTTCGAAAGCATCGTTGATGCGAGCTCGCAGTTCTGGCATGTTTCTTGGTAGACATGGTTTAAACACTGAATCTTTCACATAACCCCACAGAAAGAAATCGCATGGGGATAAGTCGGGAGAGCGTGGAGGCCATGACATGAATTGCTGATCATGATCTCCACCACGACCGATCCATCGGTTTTCCAATCTCCTGTTTAAGAAATGCCGAACATCATGATGGAAGTGCGGTGGAGCACCATCCTGTTGAAAGATGAAGTCGGCGCTGTCGGTCTCCAGTTGTGGCATGAGCCAATTTTTCAGCATGTCCAGATACACGTGTCCTGTAACGTTTTTTTCGGAGTAGAAAAGGGGGCCGTAAACTTTAAACCGTGAGATTGCACAAAACACGTTAACTTTTGGTGAATTGCGAATTTGCTGCACGAATGCGTGAGGATTCTCTACCGGCCACATTCGCACATTGTGTCTGTTCACTTCACCATTAAGAAAAATTGTTGCTTCATCACTGAAAACAAGTTTCGCACTGAACCCATCCTCTTCCATGAGCTGTTGCAACCGCGCCGAAAATTCAAAGTGTTTGACTTTGTCATCGGGTGTCAGGGCTTGTAGCAATTCTAAACGGTAAGGCTTCCGCTTTAGCCTTTTCCGTAAGATTTTCCAAACCGTCGGCTGTGGTACGTTTAGCTCCCTGTTTGCTTTATTCGTCGACTTCCGCGGGCTACGCGTGAAACTTGCCCGCACGCGTTCAACCGTTTCTTCGCTCACTGCAGGCCGACCCGTTGATTTCCCCTTACAGAGGCATCCAGAAGCTTTAAACTGCGCATACCATCGCCGAATGGAGTTAGCAGTTGGTGGATCTTTGTTGAACTTCGTCCTGAAGTGTCGTTGCACTGTTATGACTGACTGATGCGAGTGCATTTCAAACACGACATACGCTTTCTCGGCTCCTGTCGCCATTTCGTCTCACTGCGCTCTCGAGCGCTATGGCGGCAGAAACCTGAAGTGCGGCTTCAGCCGAACAAAACTTTATTAGTTTCTCTACGTATCTGTAGTGTGTCGTAACCATATGTCAATGAATGGAGCTACAGTGAATTTATGAAATCGCTTCAATCATTTGTAATAGCCCTGTACAGTGTACAATATTCTGTGCACGAGATTGCGAATGTTCCGCAATGATACGCAAAATTTAGGTTCCTGCAGATGATGCTAACGTAATTTTCAGTGACGTGTCACTGTAGACGTGACAGTCAGGTGACGTGAAACTGAGCCTTGATGTCTCACTAGCTGGCAGAAGCCCTACCAAATATCGAAGTAAACGAATCCCAAATCCCGTTTGGTCGAGAGAATATTTTTTGTTTAGCTACCAGCCCTAGAACATGATAGCTTGGCCACTGTGAGTCCAGTGGGGTCGTCCGATGCAAATGGACGTATGCTGTACGCGGTCGTCACAATCTTCCAAAGAACAATGAACTATTAAAAGACGACTTGGCAAATTGCAATTGAATCGCGACATCGTCGAGAGGAATCGTCGTGAGTGTGTATTAATAGCTGTAGGATCTTAATATATTGTTCAATTTATATTGATTAGCCAGAACATTATGACCACGTACCTAACAGTCCGTATGGCAGCAATAAAACAGGTGACGCGTCGTGGCATGGAGGCAATGAGGCCATGGTAGATCGCTGGAGGAAGTTGGCACCACAACTGCAACTGCACACATAAGTCACCCAGTTCCCGTAAATTCCGGAGAGTGGGACGATAAGGTCTGACGTCACGTTCAGTCACATTCCAGACGTGTTCGATAGCGTTCAGATCTCGCGAGTTAAGGAGCCATCACATCAACTGGAACTCGCCACTGTGTTCCTCGAACCACTCCATCACACTCCCGGCCTCGCAACATGGTGCATTATCTTGTCGAAGAATGTCACAGCCGTCGGTAAACATGGTCGTAATGAAGGGGTGTACGTGGTCTGCAACCAGTGTACGATACTCCTTGACCGTGATGGCGCCTTGAGCGAGCTCCACGAGACCTGCGGATTCCCACATGAACGTTCCCCTAGAGCATAATGGGGCCGCTGCCAGCAGTCTCCGCCTTGCAATACAAGCGTCAAGGAGCTGTTCCCCTGGAAAGCGACGGATTCCCGCCCACTCATCGGCATGATGAAGAAGGTACCGGGATTCATCAGACCATGCAACGCTCTGCCACTGTGCCAACGTACAGTGCCCATAGCCCCATGTCCATTTTAATCACAGTTGCTAATGTCGTGTTTTGTCCGCAGCTCGTGGTCGTGCGGTAGCGTTCTCGCTTCCCGCGCCCGGGTTACCGGGTTCGATTTCCGGCGGGGTCATGGATTTTCTCTGCCTCGTGATGACTAGGTGTTGTGTGCTGTCCTTAGGTTAGTTAGGTTTAAGTAGTTCTAAGTTCTAGGGGACTGATGACCATAGATGTTAAGTCCCTTAGTGCTAAGAGCCATTTGATGTCGTGTTTTAGCATCGGCACATGCATGAATCGTCACCGGCAGAGGACCCTCGTTAGGGGCGTTCGGTGCACTGTGTGTTCAGACACACTTAAAATCTGATGTTGGTTCCATCACAATTCGCCGTCTGTCCTATTTTAGCAAACTGCACAAGCTATGACATCCGACATCTGAAATGAGGGGTTGGAGCCAAACCCCACATCTGGTCATGGTTTCACCATGTGTTCGCCATGTTTTGAAGACATTCGCCACAGCACTCCTCGAAAACCCAAGCCGTGCAGTTTCCGAAATGCTCGTGCGGAGCCTTCAGGCCTTCACAATTTGCAGTCGGTCCAACTCAGGTAGATCGCGCGCCTTCCCCATTCTACACACGGACGGCACGGTCACTGGTAATAAATGCACCGTGCGTCAGTCTGCCAGTCATTCCTCGCCAGGTGACGCTGCTATCGCCTGGGCGAGTTTGTACTGACAGTAGGTCGGTGGTCATAATGTTTTGGCTGAGCCGGGTATGAGTTGGATTGCGAAAAATGGTGCCACATTTATGAACAGTGAAGTTTTGAGTACACCTAGATCAGCACCCAGAAATAAATCTGTGGCATTCCAAACGTGATTCGTGGCGTTGTTTAATAGCGAATAGTCCATTCCTTGCCAGATTCCTCTTGGTACGATTTCACAACTTGCAGCATCGTCAGCGCCATAAGCCAGCAATGTCCTCTACCTACTGCGACAGAGGGATAACCATCTACACAAGATTCCAGGTGAGAGCTAATATAGGTACACTTTATGCGAAGTATGACAGACTGGCACACTTCCAACAGCAACATCACGTGTACAGTCAGTCTAGCACAAACCAACACCCTCGCAAGTCTTACCAACGTAGGGGAATCTTGTATACTCAATTTATTACGCAGTTCCGGGCCCACTATGGGTTATAACGTGGTACATATCAGTCAATCAGGAACACAAAACCTGTACTGAGAAAGTTTGAAAAATCTGCAATAAATTATCAATGCCAACTTCTGTTGGTAAATACACGCTCTTAACAGGAAGTCGTTTTCCAAAGGACTAGACTTTAAAACCAACTTTATATAAATGCACATCTGTAGCCACTTCGTTATGGGAGACAGTTTCACGACTTCCACGAAATGCTTCTTCAAGCACAGGGGCCGCGCGGGATTAGCAGAGCGGTCTGAGGCGCTGCAGTCATGGACTGTGCGGCTGGTCCCGGCGGAGGTTCGAGTCCTCCCTCGGGCATGGGTGTGTGTGTTCGTCCTTAGGATAGTTTTGGTTAAGTAGTGTGTAAGGTTAGGGACTGATGACCTTAGCAGTTAAGTCCCATAAGATTTCACACATATTTTTCAAGCACAGGCAAAGAGCCCGCAATGCCTGCTGCATCTCTATTAGTTGTTTCAACCACTGGTCCATTTGGCACTGTATCACCCAGACTACCATCCGCTAACGAACTAGTGTTGGAAACTGTAGAGATAGTAGCTACATCAGGGTCTACCCCAAATTACTAATGTTCCACCTGTTCTATTGTAACATTTTCCCAGCATTTCATTACGCGATCAGACACAACATCTGCCACGCATCTAACCCACCTTCGTGAAGTATATATTGTATATCTACATCTGCAGCTACGAGGGTTATTCCAAAAGTAAGGTCCGGTTATAAAAAAAAAATCAAAACTAAAATGTTTTTTCAAAACAATTGTTTTATTTACATTCCTTACATCTTTATCTATTTTTCTACATAACTTCCATACTTATTTAAACATTTGTCACATCGTTCAACAAGCTTTTGAATGCCCATGTTATAGAAATCGGCCGCCTGTGACGATAACCAGTCCTTAACTGCTTCTTTCACTTCATCATCTGTGTCGAAGCGCTTGCCGCCGAGAAACTCCTTTAAGTAACGGAACAGGTGGAAATCACTTGGCGCCAGGTCCGGACTGTAAGGAGGATGGTCCATCTGTTCCCATCCAAATTTCTTGATCAGAGCTTGCGTTTCATTTGCAGTGTGGGGTCTGGCATTGTCATGCAACAACAAGATTCCAGACGACAAAAGACCACGTCGCTTATTCTGGATTGCACGTCGAAGTTTAGTCAGGGTAGCGCAGTAGGCGGTTTTATTAATCGTTGTTCCTCTCTCCATAAAGTCGACTAACAATACTCCACGTCTATCCCAGAACACAGTCGCCATAACCTTACGTGTTGAGATTGTCTGCTTTGCCGTGACCTTGACTGGCGATGACGTGTGACGCCATTGCATTGACTGACGTTTAGACTCTGGAGTGATGTGAGAAACCCATGTCTCATCCCCTGTGACAACATTGTCTAAAAGACTGTCACCTTCCTTATGATATCGCTCCAAAAAATCAAGAGCAAAAGCCATTCTTTTCATTCGTTGGGGCTCAGTAAGCAGCCTGGGAACCCAACGGGCACACAATTTGTGAAACTTCAAATGTTCAGACACAATTCTGTACAAAGTTGTTCTACTCACATTCGGAAAATGCATGTCTACGTCTGTAATAGTGAATCGGCGATCTTCACGAATTTTTTTGTCAACCGCATTGACCAAATCGTCTGAAATCACTGATGGTCGGCCACACCGTGGTTCATCGTGCACATTATCCCGTCCTTCATTAAAAGCTCGCACCCACTTGCGCACTTTACTGTCGCTCATTATGTTAGGACCGTACACTTCAGTAATCTGCCGATGGATTTCCGCCGCTGAATTGTTTCTTGCAGACAAAAACCGTATCACTGCCCTTACTTCACAATCGGCGGGCTGATCAATTGTCTTAAACATTGTAAAGTGACACTGTGAACTACACTCAGCAACAGTAACAAAGCGAATGGCGGCGTTTGACGCGCAAGGCTTGCCGGGAGTCGGCGCGCATGCGTGTTTTGTCATTGGCGCCAAATTTCAATAGTTACGGCGAATCGGACCTTACTTTTGGAATAACCCTCGTACATGGTTACTCTATAATTGACAATCAAGTGGCTGGTAGAGGGTTCGTCGAGCCTCGTCCGAGCTACTTCTCTACTGTTTCACTCTCGAAAAGCAAGCGGGAAAAACGAACATTTATACCTTTCCATGCGAGCTCTAATTTCTCTTATTCTATTATCATCATCATCTCTCCCTATATAGGTCGACGTCAAGAAACTATTGTCAGACTCTGAGAAGGAAACTGATGACTGGAATTTCACGAGAAGGTACCGCCGCAGTGGCAAACGCCTTTGTTTTAATGACTGCCACCCCCAATTCGTGTATCATATGCGTGGCACTCTCTTCCTTATTTCGAGATATTACAAAACGAGTTGCTCTTATTTGAGCTTTTTCGATGTCTTCCGTCAGTCCTACTTGACGTGGATCCCCCACTACGCAGCAGTACTTTAGCGGGTGACGGACAAGCGTAGTGTAATCAGTCTCTTTAGTACACCTGTTAAATTTTCTAAGTGTTCTGCCAATAAATCGCAATCTTTGGTTTGGTTTCCCCACAGAATTATCTATGTGATTGCTACTTATTAACTCTTTCAGATCTGAATTTTTTTCTGGGGGAAAGAAAATATTTTGTTATGTGGTAATATTCATAGGTGGTTTTTGAATGATTTTAAATGCAAGATTTATACAAAAAATATGTACCCGTTTTCAAAACACTCTTTGTACAGTTGGCTTCATTTTATAGACTGAAATAACTAATTACGAAATATTCTATAATGCAATAAATAGTAAAATGATCATTCAATAATTACCGCGCCAAATAACAATAACAATATTCAATTATACAGTGGAATATAACGAATCAACCACGTCCGTTTATTCTAGTGGCCACGAGGTGTTGCGCACCAATACACTGACTTGTTGATATTTTCGTATTGATGACCAACACTTGGCAGCACTTCTGCATGATGAAAATGTTGAACATTCACAAATGTGTACCTCAGGTTTCCAATTAAAAAAATAAAAATGCTGGTGCACCTAAGACTCAGTAAAAGTTAATATACAGTGGGTCTGAGAGGATTAAGTTATGCGTAATTGTAATCCGTAAGGATTTAGTTGAGTTTACAACCTTGTTCCATTTATGGTATAATCGAAATTTAGCGGATTTCTCTTGGTACTCGTGTGGATGACTCCACACTTGTCTTTATTTAGAGTCAATTTCCAATTTTGTACAACCGATCATTTTGCAATTCGTTTTGATTATTGAACTGTGGACAAATACAGGGGATTGGACATTTATTTGCGGAGAGTTTCAGAATGAGTGAAAATTTTATGTTACGTGAGCGAAGCAGTCCCGTGTAACATCTGTGGAATAGACGACTTACGGCAGTGACAGTAATATCTCTGAACTTTTGTATCTTTGGCTCAGTTGTAGAGCGTAGTGCATATTGGAGGAGGATTTTGTTGAAGAATGTTAGGAATTATTAATCTGATGGAAGGACTCACAGATCCGGCTTCTGTGGAATATAGAGAATGGATCTGCATTGTGGATATGTTTATAAGGTAACAATTTTTGCTGGCACGTACTGATAACCTTACTGATTCTTTTCACAGAACAATTACACTTCCCCACCTCAGTTTAGGTCATTACAGTTTAATTCATTTCAATTTGCATAATCGTAAAAACATTACCTTCTAAGCCTTTTGTAAAGAAAGTAAAGTTTCTGGTTTTCTGAGAGTTTTATGTTCTTGAGACACAAAAGTTTAAAATACAACATTATCATTATAATGTATGGATTAGAATATTCATTTCAAGTAACAGGTCTTTTTAGTATGAGGATCATCCCAATATTTCTGCCAGTAGTTTAGTTTTACTTTAGCACACTTTAGCTGGCGCGATTTCTTCATGCTGTGCTGTTGCTGCCGATTATGCCGTAATTTTTTAGGTGAGATATTTTTCATATTTTGTTGCTTCTTTGTTTCTCATCTCTTTTGCGCAACTTCTAAGAATTTTCTTCATAATTCAAATTTTTAGTGGGCCAGTGAACAGTGTGCGTCTCATAGTGCTGCTACATAATTTGTGTTTCAATTTCTTCAGCAGTGCATAGTTTCATTTTGGTATTGGTTTTTGGGCAACATCTTTAATTTCCTACACAGAGAATGTCAATTTTGTCTTTATGTAAATGTGTGCGCTGAGAAACGCTGTTCGCAGTAGTAATTTAAGTTCAACTTTTTTATAACAGAGGACAGTGCGTTTGCCTTTGAGTAAAGAGCAGGCAAACATTTTTATGCTCATGAACGAACGAACGAGTCAGAGGAAAGAACTTTCACTTGTCTACTGCTGCTTCGGGGTGTCCAATGGCACTTCCGAAAAGCTGTAATATAATTTTTTTCTTTTCCAACAGCACACAGCACAGCTAATGTTTTATGTAGTAATGATTTCATGTTTCTTCCCTTAGTTATTTCCTGTGTAATTGATAAGTGCGAAATTTTCTATGTTTTCATGTATTTGGCGTGTGACGAATATTCATTACGTGTGTCAGATATTCAATATGTGTGACGAAGTTTCATTACGTGTAAAAATTTTGCTATTAAATTTTGCTGTTAGGCAACGGTTACGTCATATTTTCAGTTACTGCATTTTTAGAAATTTATTCTGAGCGCTAAACCGTATTACAATTTTAGCATTTTTGGTAACGATGACCAGTCTTACATTGTTGCAACAATGAATGTCAGACGCGTTCTGCGCAGTGACGAACAGCAACAGAAACTTTCACAACACAGCGAAAGTGTCATCAAACTCATTTAATAATGAAAGGTTACCGTTTAGCATACCCAAGTACAGGGAAACGTGCCTATAGCTGAAACAGAACAAAATTCCGAAACAAGCGGTTGATGTCAGACCGAACAAGGTTCAAATGGCTTTCAGCACTATGGGACTTAACATCTGAGGTCATCAGTCCCCTAGAACTTAGAACTACTTAAACTTCACTAACCTAAGGACATCACACACATCCATGCCCGAGGCAGGATTCGAACCTGCGACCGTAGAGGTCACGCTGTTCCAGACTGTAGCGCCTAGAACCCCTCGGCCACCCCGACCGAACAAGAATCGCTAACATCATCAGTATGCGCCAGCAGAAATTATCATCTTAAAAACGTATCCATAATTCAGATCCATTCTCACTGTTCCATAAATGCTGTGTCTTTAAGTCCTTCCATCAGATTACTGATTCATAACTGTTCTTCGGGAAAATTCTTCTCCAATATGCACACTCGACTACTCTCCGCTCTACAAGAGAGCCAAATATTCGTAAGTTCCCAGATAGTACTGTCACTGTCGTAATTCCATTATTCGGCTGATTCGCTCTCGTAAAATTAAATTTCCACTTAGTCTGAAACTCTCAGCAAATAAATGTCCAGTCCACCGACATCTGTCTACCTTTCATTACTGATGACATTACAAGACGGTAAACGACAGCATCATGTGCAAAGGTTCTAAGAAAGTTGTTCAGTTTTTCTCCTAAGTCGTTTACGTTGATCAGGAATACCAGAGGGTCTGCAACACTTTCTTGGGGCACGTGATCTATAACTTCTGTTTTACTTGATGACATTCCGTCAGTTATTACGAACTGTGAGATTCCTGACAGGAAATCACGAATCCAATCACACAACTTAGACGATATCTAAAAGAAATATTGACAAACGTCAGTTTGGTAACCCTAAGAATACAAAAACCAACCATTAATGAGTAAATAATATGCATATTACATTCAAGTGTAATGTCACATATTTTCAGTATTCGTCCTGTATGTGCACTTTCAGTGGATATAATTTGTGTCATCTCAACGAGTAACATTTTCGAGCTAATTTGTGATACAAAATCATCTGTAATGTTCTTTCTTCATTAGAAGAAGCAGTTCACAGGTTATAATCCAAAAAAAAAAAGTTTAAATGTGTGGGAAATATTGTGGGACTTAACTGCTAAGGTCATCAGTCCCAAAGCTTACACGCTACTTAACCTAAATTATCCTAAGGACAAACACACATACCCACGCCCGAGGGAGGACTCGAATCTCAGCCGGGACCAGCCGCACAGTCCATGACTGTAGCGCCTTAGACCGCTCGGCTAAAGGTTATAATCACTAAAATTGCAAGTAACTAGGAAATGAATTCAGTACAATCTATTTGCTTACATGTATGTCACAAAGGAAAACAAGTTGCTCACAAACGACCCTCATATTAATTTTATGCTTTATAATGTAGGAACTGTTACTGTAAACTCAAAAAATTGCTGAAATGGCTCTGAGCACTATGGGACTTAACATCTGAGGTCATCAGTCCCCTAGAACTTAGAACTACTGAAACCTAACTAACCTAAGGACATCACACACTTCCATGCCCGAGGCAGGATTCGAACTTGCGGCCGTAGCATTCGCACGGTTCCAGACTGAAGCGCCTAGAACCACTCGGCCACATCACCCGGCTTACTGTAAACTGAACTGACCAATGATTATATCATAAGAAATCAGAAGAGTTAATCTACAGGTGACAAATGCTAGCTAAACCAACTCTAAAGACAAATGGCTCGAGGACCGTCGGCAAATATATACTGTCCAGTCACGTCAATGTGTCCACTTGTCAGGAGCCTGAATATCCACCTCATGCAGCGCTGTTCGCTGCGAAATGTGCATAATGTAAGCCAATGACGCTCTGGAAGGTATCAACAGGAAAGTGGAGCCGTAGTGACTCCAGTTCCACGGCTAGCTACGCTAGGTTTCTCGGTTGCAGATCAGTGACGCGAACAGTCTGGTCAATGTCCTTTCAATGATTATCGACTGAGTTTAAATCTGGGGAGTTTGGTGGCTGGGAGTGTACGGCAAACTCACCATGGTGCGCTTCGAACCACGCACATACACACGTGAGCTGTGTGACATGTTGCGTTGCCCTGCTGGTAGATTCAATGATGCCGAGGAAGAACTAAATGCATATAGTAGTGGAGATAGTCCCAAAGGACAGATGTATACTTGTGTTGATACAGTGTGCCCTCCAGAATGACGGGGTCACCCAGAGAATACCACGGAAACATTTCCCAGACCACAACGCAAGCAGGGTCTTTGCTCTCAGATGGAGCGTAAAACATGAATCGGCTGGAAGAGCCACCTGTTGCCATTCAGTGGTCGTCCAGTTGCAGTACTGACGTGCAAATTCCAGCATTCGTCGTCGGATTCACGAACTGGACGCCTGCTGCAGAGGTCCATACGCGTTATTATTGGTGAACGGTGGTTGGGGAGAAGCCCTTGGTAGCCCCTTGGTTCATCTAGGCAGTCAGTTGCCCAACAGTGGCACACCTGTTCGCCCATGCATACTAAGCATCTATGAGCCGTGGAGTACTACAGTTGCCTCGGCTCCAGTTTTGGATATCGGCGTTTTACTATGCACAATATACTTTAACAACGGCGGCAGACGAACAGTTTACAGACAGCCACTTCGGAAATGCTTCCACACTTGGCCGGAAAGCCAATGATCATCCACTTTTTGACGTCAGATAAATGGCTCCACTTCTTCACTACACAACTGCACTGTTTTTCGCGAACTTCTGACACGCTTTGTGTGCCCTCCACTGCTAGTGCTGCCACCTGCCGTCTGTGAGTAGTTATTGCACGTTAACATCGAACATTGGTAGTCGTCTCATTAATGTGACTGGCAGTGTACATACGATTATTTACATGTTCGCTCATACCTCCAGCTTACCGTCTTAAAAACAATCGATTGTTTGTTCAAAAATGGTTCAAATGGCTCTGAGCACTATGGGACTTAACATCTGAGTTCATCAGTCCCCTAGACGTAGAACTACTTAAACCTAACTAACCTAAGGACGTCACACATATTCATGCCCGAGGCAGGATTCGAACCTGCGAGCGTAGCAGTCGAGCGGTTCCGGACTGAAGTGCCTAGAACCGCTCGGCTACAGCGGCCGGCCGATTGTTTGTAATAAATAAATAAATTAATAAACAAGTTTTAAGCCTATACTAATATATATCATCACTTAAACGTCTAATTTGGCTACTATTAGCATTGGATAGAGTTCATCTCACCATACCGGAAAAAAAATTAGTCAGCGAGTAACACCGCCTATATCCATGATAATGAGGCGATATTGCGTGGTAAAGAGACCAAGTGCTCCTTCAGGTATTCCAAATTCAGCTAAGAAGTGTAAGTAGGCTGTTTAGGTTTTTTTATTGGTAACGCCACCTCTGTATGAAAATCACTGGCTGTGCTGTGTGCAGTCTGTGGCTAGTTTGCATTGTTGTCTGCCATTGTAGTGTTGGGCAGCGGCAGCTGGATGTGAACAGCGCGTAGCGTTGCGCAGTTGGAGGTGAGCCGCCAGCAGTGGTGGATGTGGGGAGAGAGATGGCGGAGTTTTGAAATTTGTCATGAACTGCTATATTTATATATGATGATATCAAGGTAAATACATTGTTTGTTCTCTATTAATATCTTTCATTTGCTAACTATCCCTATCAGTAGTTAGTGCCTTCCATAGTTTGAATCTTTTATTTAGCTGGCAGTAGTGGCGCTCGCTGTATTGCAGTAGCTTGAGCAGCGAAGATTTTTGTGAGGTAAGTGATTTGTGAAAGGTATAGTTTAATGTTAGTCAGGGCCATTCTTTTGTACGGATTTTTGAAAGTCAGATTGCGTTGCGCTAAAAAAAAATATTGTGTATCAGTTTAAGGACAGTCGTGTATAATTGTTCAAAGGGGTCGTTTCAGAAGGTGTCTCTTTTTGGATACCTTTCATACAGCGTATTCCTGTGCGTCGGTAAGTACTGGCTTGGTTCAAAGATCTGTCCCACTTATCTCTCTCCTGAGGTAGTACATCTATAGGTGAAAAGTATGACCTACGTCTTAGCAAGTCATTCGAGCTTTGGAGGGACTGAGAGAATAAGGGAGCGTGGGAGTGAATGGATTCGCGAGGCCGCGTTGCTGGCAGCAAAGGTTCACTTTGTACTGGGCACTCTTCTCTCTACACTGTCTTCTCTCACCCGCTGTTTTCAGGATTTGCTGATCTCTGCTTCTGAGCACTATGAGACTTAACTTCTGAGGTCATCAGTCCCCTAGAACTTAGAACTACTTAAACCTAACTAACCTAAGGACATCACACACATCCATGCCCGAGGCAGGATTCGAACCTGCGACCGAAGCGGTCGCAAGGTTCCAGACTGTAGCGCCTAGAACCGCTCGGCCACTCCGGCCTCCGATTTGCTGATCTGATAAGTACAGGGCTATTACAAATGATTGAAGCGATTTCATAAATTCACTGTAGCTCCATTCATTGACATATGGTCACGACACACTACAGATATGTAGAAAAACTCATAAAGTTTTGTTCGGCTGAAGCCGCACTTCAGGTTTCTGCCGCCAGAGCGCTCGAGAGCGCAGTGAGACAAAATGGCGACAGGAGCCGAGAAAGCGTATGTCGTGCTTGAAATGCACTCGCATCAGTCAGTCATAACAGTGCAACGACACTTCAGGACGAAGATCAACAAAGATCCACCAACTGCTAACTCCATTCGGCGATGGTATGCGCAGTTTAAAGCTTCTGCATGCCTCTGTAAGGGGAAATCAACGGGTCGGCCTGCAGTGAGCGAAGAAACGGTTGAACGCGTGCGGGCAAGTTTCACGCGTAGCCCGCGGAAGTCGACGAATAAAGCAAGCAAGGAGCTAAACGTACCACAGCAGAAGCCTTACCGTTTACAATTGCTACAAGCCCTGACACCCGATGACAAAGTCAAACGCTTTGAATTTTCGGCGCGGTTGCAACAGCTCATGGAAGAGGATGCGTTCAGTGCGAAACTTGTTTTCAGTGATGTAGCAACATTTTTTCTTAATGGTGAAGTGAACAAACACAATGTGCGAATCTGGGCGGTAGAGAATCCTCACACATTCGTGCAGCAAATTCGCAATTCACCAAAAGTTAACGTGTTTCGTGCAATCTCACGGTTTAAAGTTTACGGCCCCTTTTTCTTCTGCGAAAAAAACGTTACAGGACACGTGTATCTGGACATGCTGGAAAATTGGCTCATGCCACAACTGGAGACCGACAGCGCCGACTTTATCTATCAACAGGATGGTGCTCCACCGCACTTCCATCATGATGTTCGGCATTTCTTAAACAGGAGATTGGAAAACCGATGGATCGGTCGTGGTGGAGATCATGATCAGCAATTCATGTCGTGGCCTCCACGCTCTCCCGACTTAACCCCATGCGATTTCTTTCTGTGGGGTTATGTGAAAGATTCAGTGTTTAAACCATCTCTACCAAGAAACGTGCCAGAACTGCGAGCTCGCATCAACGATGCTTTCGAACTCACTGATGGGGACATGCTGCGCCGAGTGTGGGAGGAACTTGATTATCGGCTTAATGTCTGCCGAATCACTAAAGGGACACATATCGAACATTTGTGAATGCCTAAAAAAACTTTTTGAGTTTTTGTATGTGTGTGCAAAGCATTGTGAAAATATCTCAAATAATAAAGTTATTGTAGAGTTGTGAAATCGCTTCAATCATTTGTAATAACCCTGTAATATAGACGCTTGTCTGTGGTTCTGAACTGGGCGCACTCAACCCACTCCACTCTGAGTTATTGTAATGTGGCTGCTGGCTCTCACGCCTGCACTGCATTTGCGTGATAGCACGTTACGTGATTTTCAGACTATACTGCGTTACTTCCTGGCAGATTAAAACTGTGTGCCGGACCAAGACTTGAACTCGTATCTTTGCCTTTCGTGGGCAAGTGCAATTTCTGCAAATTTCGCAGGAGAGCTTCTGTGAAGTTTGGAAGGTAGGAGACGAGGTACTAGCGGAAGCAAAGCTGTGAGGACGGGTCGTGAGTCGTCGTGCTTGGGTAGGTCACTGGCGCCGACACGGTAGCTCAGCGTGATCGGTCAGAGAGCTGTCTGGTCTCCGTAATAAGGCTGAGTGAAGGGATCAACAACTAACTTCAACGGGTGTCCTGTGACGTCCGTTACGACCAAATACAACGAACAATAACGATCAGAATGCAAAAGAAAGTGGTAGAGCACTTGCGTGAAAGGCAAAGATCCCGAGTTGGAGTCTCGGTCCGGCACACAGTTTTAATCTTTAATCTGCCACGAAGTTTCATATCAGCGCACACTCGGCTGCAAAGTGAAAATCTCATTCTGTATGCAGTGTTAGATTCCGGCAAACATTTCCCAGTGGAGAGAAACGTCTTTATTCGTCCGCTCAAGTTTTCACGAAGAATGGGATCAGCATCGTGTTTCATTTCAGTCATACAGTGTTTTCGGGCGCTTAGTTTACTGCTCTCCCTTTCATCAAATGATACTTCCTATGGTAATAGTAATATACAGTGACTTTCTTTGTCTGTTGTACAGGGTAGTTATGATTAAAGCACAGACATTCACAGGAGTCCAGTGTGGGCTGTGATTATCATATTTCAGCAGAACTTGAGAAAAATATTAGTACCAATTGTGGCCACCAGGTGCAAAGATGGCGCTGTACAGCATCTCTTAGACGACTCCGGTGCGCATATTGAACAAATTGTGATAACGGCGCTTAATACTAACATCAAAATTATGCCGTTTTCACATGTTTGACCTTTTCTGCCCAGGTCCCGTTCCTCATCCGTTACATATGAAAATATCTCTACACAGAGCCAGATTTCCACCAGGTGGCCGAAATTGACAGAACTTTTTTCTTTATTTTTCCAGCTCATATCGGTTCCACACAAACGGATTAGAATATATAACAACTTTCGTTGCCATACGATACTTACACCCCACACTGGACCTCTTTCAGTAGCTGCACTTTAATTATAACCACCTGGTAGGTCAGCACAGCTCAGCTGATGTGCAATCTTGCATATTTTGTCGATCGATAATGTCATGGAGACCTTCACTGTGTTAGAATTTTTCTGCTTATTCACCCTACAATATCACACATTTTTCCTGACGATGGATAGCTTGACGGAGAGTTTGGTTTTAAAAGTATGCAGTTTAGCTGCACAGGAGATGTTCCACCTGGAAAATCATCTCACCATTACTCTGAAAATAGCTGCGACTCAATGGTTTCTTCATATGAGCAAAGGACAAGAAGCCAGTGGATGCCATGGCAGAATACATGAGGTGAGGCGAAATTTGGTACATTAGAGCGTTTAAATAATTATGGTGTAATTTAAGTCTCCCTTGGCAGGTGATGTAGAGCTAGAACTGGCCAGGTTAAACACTTCTGTGGAACTATACAACGTATATTAAAACGTAACGTACGGAAAGACACGTTAATTAAACTCTAGAAAGTAATACCGTTCAATTTATTGCTGTATGGCACTGAATGTTCGACACTAACATCTGACCAATTACGATGAATGGAATCATTAGATATGAAGTTCCTCCGCTTTGTAACGGATTATTCATTGTTGGACCATAAAACAACTACGATGTTAGGCAAGAACACGATGTTGACCCTATTACAAACATAAATGAAAAATACCGACTGAACCGGAAAGACAATGTTCAACATGTGTCTAATGATAAACTAAAGCGGCAACCAAAATAGCCTAACCGGCAAGAGGAACGTTGGAGGTCCCTTAAAGAGATGGCGTGAACAATTCTGAGGCAGAAAAGGCCAGGAGGTTTAGTTATTGAAGCCTCCCTCTTGTAACTATTCGCCCCTTAGGAGTATAATCCATAGCATTGGTCCATGATAGTCAAAAAAAACTCAATATCATCCGGATCTTTTTATAATGGTGGTGATTCTACATGTTCCCAATGCTTTAGCTGTTTCTTAGTCTTAGTCATGGTGGTACACTCGTCAGTCGTGATTAGGCTACTAAAGAAGTAAACTCTTTAGGACTGTTCGCAGATAGTGCGGTTGTCTATAAGAAAGTAGGATGCCAAAGCACACTGCCGATTTGCAGAATAGCCTGCAGAGGATTAATGGAAAGTGTAGGCTCTGGCAGTTGACCCTGAACGTAAATAAGCGTAACATATTACACGCACATAGGAAAAGAAATCCACTACTACACACCTACACATTGAAGACAAATTGCTGGAAGCAGCACCTACGGTAAAATATCTAGGAGTAACTATCCAGAGCGACCTTGAGTGGAATGAGCACACAAATCAAATGCCAGGCTGAGATTCATAGGAAGAGTCCTAAGGAAATATCACTCATCTATGATGGAAGTGGTGTACAAGGCGCTTGTTCAACCGATTCTTGAGTACTCTTTATCAATTTTGGACCGTTACCCGGTGGTATTGATAGAATAGATAGAGAAGATCGAACGAAGAGTTGCACGATTCGTCACGGGTTCGTTTAGTCGGCACGAGAGCGTCACGGACATGTTCAACAAACTCCAGTTGTAGATGCTACAAGACAGCCGCTCTGTATAACGAACAGGTTTAGTAGTGAAATTTGGACAGACCACTTTCCAGGAAGAGTCAGACAACATTACTTTCTGTGACATAGGCTACACCACTGACGAGAGGGACATGGAAGGGGGATCATTTAGTGGTACCAGAAATAACCTCCGCCACACACCGTTATGTGGCTTATATATGCCTATAAGTTCTATTTTATTAATATTAATTTATTATTTTAAGTTACATATTTACAATAAAGTATCTCTGGCTTGTAGAGTAAGATATAGATGTAGACGTATGGCATCAATTGTCATACGCCGGTGTTCTAGTATAATGCCCGCCACTTCTCTTCCTTTACCAATTCTTCACAGAGCAATGATCAGCCACTTCGTTCTTCGTCTGAACCTGTTTGATCAGTCTGGAAGCGTTTGCGTCAACTAACCACTGTGCCGTGTGATGACGATTTGTTGCTGTGCACGTCCACGAACTCAGCACGGATTGTTGCAGCGTTTTTAAGCATCATGTTCAGAAAATGTGTTACCGAACAATACTCCACTGCAACGATTTTTTCTGGCCCCCCTGGCGACGTGCCAGGGTACGGGGCTGTGGTATTTCAGCGTGTACCAGGACTGCAGACCTGTAGCAGCAGACTAACAAAAAATTTATTACATAATTTACTCTTTCCGGTATTAAGACATTATGACTACACTTCTTAAATGTGTACTCGATATTTACCGTGTGTGGCCCCGACTCAAGCTGACCAACTTTTCAGCTGTATTAATAATGCGTTCTGGCTGGATAGACTAGGAGGCACATTGCTCCATATGAACTAAGATACGGAAAGAAATCTGTGGTGCAACAGTTGTATAACGATAAAACCTGGCACTAGTGAGTAATTTGGATGTCGATTCTCACAAAATCATTAACGATTAATAATTGAAAGACGTCAACTGTCTGCTTTCCGTATTAAACCCAACTTTATTCTCTCTACCTGATCACACACAAAAAGGGAAGACTGCACATTGTGTGTAGTAATTTTTAAATAAAAACGAAAGAGGAGATGACTATTGAACATTGAAACGATTTCAGTGAATATTACATTGTCTTGACAAGGCCCGCAAGGAACTCCTCAACAACTCGATCTCCAAAATTCATGATCACAATAGGGTGCACAGTGACTGCTGCCTTCGTAACAGGAAACAAGATGTCGATTCCACATGCAAATGCCTAAACCTACTCAGTCTTGGATGAGTCCTCCACTAAAAGACTACATACTGAAGGGCGTTGCCTGACTATGTTTAACAGAAGACATATCGAAAACAGCTTATCATAATCTTGTCGTGAGTATCCACATGTGAGCTGTTCACACCAGAACTGACGAGTATGGGTGACAATAAAATGGTTCAAATGGGTCTAAGCACTATGGGACTTAACATCTGACGTCATCAGTCCCCTAGACTTAGAACTACTTAAACCTAACTAACCTAAGGACATCACACACATCCAAGCTCGAGGCAGGATTCGGAGCTGCGACCTTACCAGGCACGCGGTTCTGGATTAAAGCGCCTAGAACCGCTCGGCCACAGCGCCCGGCGGGGTGACAATACCTGCCCATGATGCTGCCTGCTGGCGGCAGCTACACGTCAGTAATGGTGTGACGTGGTGATTTTTGAGACACCAGGCTGCGGCTGTCGCTGTCTCTCCCTGTTAAATCTGTCTCCTTCTGCGCCTCCTCCCATAGTGTTCCAAATATTTGACGCTTCCTCTATGCTAATCCAAAGGTTCGCCTAAATGCTCTTCTATCAGTTAGAATCGCTCCATCAATGATTAACCAAAAAAGATTTTTTATGAACTGCAGTCCAACACACCACCTAGCTGATATTTCCGCCTTCTCACATATGGAATTTTGAGACCTAAAGTTGCAGATTCCATCCACCCGATATTTTTTAAGTTAATGAATGGGATGTCTTGTCCACAGGCACAGGAGAAGTAGTTATAACAGAAACTGCAACATGCACTGAAGGGCCAAAGAAACTGGTATAGGCATATGTCAACAGGCAGAATACGGCGCTGCGGTCTGCAACGCCTATATAAGACAACACGTGTCTGGCGAATTTGTTAGATCGGTTACTGCTGCTACAATGGCAGGTTATCAAGATTTAAGTGAGTCTGAACGCGTTGTTACAGTCGATGCAAGAGCGATGGGACACAGCATCTCCGAGGTAGCGATGAAGTGAGGCTTTTCCCGTATGACAACGTCACGAGAGTACCGTGAATATCAGGAATCCGGTAAAACATCAAATCTCCGACATCGCTGCGGCCGGAAGAAGATCCTGCACGAACGGGGCCAACGACGACGGAAGAGAATCATTCAACGTGACGGAAGTGCAACCCTTCCGATAATTGTTGCAGATTCCAATGCTGGGCCATCAACAAGTGTCAGCATGCGAATAAGTCAACGAAACATCATCGATATGGGCTTTCGGAGCCGAATTCCCACTCGTGTACCCTTGACGACTGCACGACACAAAGCCTTACGCCTCGCCTGGGCCTGTCAACACCGACATTGGACTGTTGACTGGAAACATGTTGCCTGGTCGGACGAGTCTCGTTTCAAATTGTATCGAGTGGATGGACGTGTACGGGTATGGAGACAACTTCCAGAATCCATGGACCCTGGATGTCAGCAGGGGACTGTTCAGGCAGGTGGAGGTTCCGTAATGGTGTGGGGCGTGTGCATTTGGAGTGATACGGAACCCCTGATACTTCTTGATACGACAGGTAACACGTACGTAAGCATCCTGTTTGATTAGCTGCGTCCATTCATGTCCATTGTGCATTCCGATGGACTTGGGCAATTCCAGCAGGACAATGCGACACCCCACACGTCCACAATTGCTACAGAGTGGCTCCAGAAACATTCTTATGCGTTTAAACACTTCCGCTGGCCACCAAACTCCCCAGACATAAATAGTATTGAGCGTATTTTGGATGCCTTGCAAATTGATGTTCAGAAGGCATCTCCACCCCCTCCTACTCTTACGGATTTACAGACAGCCCTACTTCAGACATTAGTCGAGCCCACGCCACGTCGTGTTGCGGAACATCTACGTGTTCGCGGGGACCAGTCTCTTTGGCTCTTTTGTGTAGCTTCCCACAATAACCAGAGAAACGACTATCATTTGGCCAGACCAGCTTCCTTCAGTTTCTAGTTCTCGAATAACACTCCGCTACGACGTTCTTTGAGCAGAATACCGAATCTTAAAATGAAACTTATAATACATTGGCTCAGATGAATATCATTGTCCACCAGACCGACCTTTTCAGAAGGGCAGCACGGGGACTGCTGCTTCAAAGGACTTTGGTTGCACACACTCCAGCGGGCGCGCGCCGCACAATATGCACATGTCTGGCACAGTTTACCTGTAGGCCAGTGATTAAGCCAATGCCCTCTGGTCAGAGTAGCCCGTCTCTTAGAAGGCGCCCTTCTCCCTAAGGACTCAGCAACGATATGTGAGCAACCCCCTATTAGTGCCTCCTGTGGCTCACCCGAGACTCTACAGAGTCCTGCAACTCATTACATGGAGGATATGCAGTTACATATATAGAATGAAAAATGAATCGAGATGCTTGTTGGCAGCTCGATCTTCGCAATCACTGACATTCCCTACGACATCAGCACAGATATCCGCAAGTCCATACGATTTTGATAAATTGGGATAGAAGAAATTTGCCTTTGTTCTATCAGATCCTAATTTGTACCACTCCTATAAAATTACTTCTTCTACTAACCGACATTTAATACGGTCAGCATGAGCTACGAGTTTCTTGGAGCCATATTGTCAGCTATGAGCGTTGTCTGTTGGGAAACAGATCATCTGAAGACAGCTTTGATTTTTTTGTAGTTTTCGTCTAAGTTATTGTTTACGTGGCGAGGAGAATTACTGTCATAAGGTAAGTGGCAACATAATGTTTTATTTATGGACGAATATACATCAAATAATGTTTGTTTTCAGACAGTCGTAAAGCTTCGGTCGGTGTGGTCCGTCTGCAGGAAGTTGTCAAAGAGAAAATGGCGATTTTGCCTATAATGTACTACTATAAATTGCTTGTATAATGAGCTTTAAAATTACATTTAACGTTATTAGTGCAACATAACGTTAAATGATGTGGTGAATTTTCTAAAGCGTCCTCGGTCCTGAGTTATTAATACTAAATAATTATTCTGTATTATAGTATGGTAACAAAAAGGCGTTGTGGAAAGTGGAGCACAGATTAATTGAATTTAGCTCCAACAATACCTTTAAATCGGTGTCATCGATTATATGAACGTGCCCCGCACACAAAACCTGCCTACATCAACAATTAAGAGGCATGCTGAAAATAAAAACTAAATTGAAACTGAGATGTAAAACTTTTTGGCCGCAGTGTAGCGTTTTCCAACGAAGTTGAGATCGATTCGGAAGAGGATATTCTTACATTTGAAGAGATTGTATTCGGTTTAAGCATGTAGAACGCAAGAAACTTGCGTTCGACATTTCAGAAGAAAACGTCAGTACAGAAGAAACTGTGGCAGGCCAAACGTGGGTGGAAGTTTTCCTCGATGACATATCGCCTAATCCGAGGGAAATTATGGAAGCTCCAAACAAAACTTCCAAGACCTAGGCAAGGAGCCTGTGAGCTGAGTGATAATTGAAGCTTTAAAAAAAATCCTAAAACAGTGGAACACTATAAAGAGTTTGGCGTGAAAGGTCGAGTGGGAAAATGATCAGCTATGTGAAATGGAAAATGTCGATTCAGGCAAAGTGTGCAGCGGTGTAAAAGGAGGGAAAAAGTTGTATTTCAGTGCCTGTAAATAGCGATGTAAGAACTAAAATATTCAACATTTCTTTGAACTTTGATTAGTATATGTCTTAAGCTCAAGGACATAGTTTATATGGGTGATAGAACATATTCACCAACTGGTACATATAAGGAAACCAGATTTCTAACTTTTACCATTTGTAGATGTTCAGAAAATTAAGTATAGAATGTTTATTTTTCTCTCAATTGCCAGCTTTTTAAACCGAATACCAAGAATAACATCGTGTAGTTGAGGATGGTATTGTTTAACAATTTTGTATCTTACTGTTTAGGCTATAATAAATAATAATCTCAAAAGTGGTATAATTTAGACAACTCTCCCTAAAAAGCAATGATATATGAAACGTATCAGTCAAATCTTGAATGATACGATTCAATCATTGTGCTTGCCAGTCAGATAAGGTTATTTGTCGCATTTCGTCCTCGTATTGTACAAATAACAATACAGCACTTTAAGTAAGCCGGTCACATCAGAGTAACACTAGTAATGAGACACACACTTTTTCATAATCGTCCATTTCTCATTCACACCCCTAAACCTAGGGGTGAAATGTCATTCAACATAGCGATCCCAAAAAACATGGGTGTTGTCGTTTTCTGTTATTTTTATGCCATGTCTTCCCACTCCTACCCCCACTTGTAGGGGTCGTAGGGACTATCTCACAGTATTTTTCTAAAGGTTAGTTATAGGTGTACAAAGTTTGGTTAAAACTGTAAGTAGTCTTGAGATATGCTTCGTTTTACATGTCACCTCCATTCCATCCCCGGTTCCACTCTTACATGTACTTGCCATCACTCTGATTTCAAATATTATTTTTCGAGATTGTAAGAAGTATTTGCATCACATTTGGTTGAAATGCTCCTGAGAGGCACAGGTGTAACAATGTGATTGAAATCGTTCCAGGCATTCAAACTGCTTTGTTTTTGCTTGTCATACAAATCCATCTAGTGCGTGTACAGTTTTGTTGAAATTTATAATCTCTGCAAGGTATGCCGTTACGAACTCGCGCTTTCATCTGGAGAATTGCCTGTTAATTTACACTTTCATAATTTGCCCACAAAATTTTTACTTTTCTCAGATCGCCAGTTTATCTATAAAACGATTTAGGTGTTTGTACTCAGGACAACTTCGATTAGTGGAAACAACCCCTTTTAGCTACATGTTTGTGATTCCACTGGTGCATTGGCGGCTTATTTTACCCATTTATCAATGTGAAACGTTCACGGACGTGAAACAGAGACGATGTACTTTCGAGTGAGTTTTCACCATTCTGTTCCCAGCATTCTTCTGGTAGGCAGTCTGGTCTATTCTGGTTGTTATTTTGTCTGGTGCAGATGCGAGCTGTTTCGAAATCTCTATAGTGGTGCAGATTACGGGTGAGATCTCTTAAATTACTTGTCGTGGTGACCACTAGGCGACGTATAGATTACTTATGACGTGCATTCTAAATATTCACACAGTTATCTTTTGATCACTCCACAAACAGAGCTTTCAATGTTACTCTTCTGCGTGGTGAAACGAAGGTTCAAAACTTGTTCATTTTTCGTGTAATGGAAGCTGATCATAAGACCGAGTTATAACTGATCAATCTGTAATGTTTTAGACTCAAACCTGTCGTCCTTCCCTGTATTATAAATGATTTATTGTCATGTAAAAGTCGTGCATCGAGAATAAGTAATTTCGTTAAAGTTTTGGAGAAACTTGCTTTGTGTGAGCTTCTCTGAGAACCCAACAGGACTGTGTGAATCATCTGAACCATTTAGTGAGCAACATATTTCATACGTTTTCTCTAAATTTCAACCAAGTCATTTAATTTGTTACCTTATATAACATAATAACATGCCTCCAGCCTGTTCACATCTGTTGCTGCACTTCTATGCTCAGATATAGATTGAAGACTTAATTGAATTAGGCATGTGCTACGATATCACACGATCAGCAATAAATACCCCGTTCTCTGAGCGCATTAAGAACACAGATGGAGGTAGGATACAAGGGATCATCCTCATAGCATGGTTTTAGCTCTGAGCTGGAAGCAAACACATTATGTAGCTTGTGGACAGGGTCTTCGTGGTTCCATGTCGGTTGTCGTTACTCTCAGTTCAGTGTTTCAGTAATGATTCAACTGTGATTCCATCACCTGACCATCTCCAAATACAGCTTGGATGCGGCCTCTGAGCCCTAATTACTGCAGAAAATAGACTCCGCTTCTGCATCAAGAGCCAATAAGTAGCTGCTCTGGCCTGGACAATAGTGCTGCTTCAACCGTAATGTGTCGGATTTATCTGGTGATGTATTAGGTGCGGATCAGTGAACAAGATGGAGGTTAAGCTGCTCTGAGCATCCCCTGTATGGCTGTAGGTACACGGACAAAGATATAAAAGATGCTGGGCATCAATCAACACACACACTACACCTCACCAGCTCACCTAAAGAAAAACAAGTTGCACGAACATCGTGCTTGCCAGCATCGCCATCCGTCATGTGGTGGTGATAAAATGGTTATTCCTTCCCCACCCCCCAACCCCCTTTTACGAGGTGCATTCAAGTTCTAAGGCCTCTGATTTTTTTTCTCCGGACTGGAAAGAGATAGAAACATGCGCATTGTTTTAAAATGAGGCCGCATTCATTGTCAATACGTCCCAGAGATTGCAGCACCGTACGGCAGATGGAATTTTACCGCCAGCGGCAAGAATGAGAACTGTTTTAAATACTTAAAATGGCGACGTTTTCCTAACTTGAACAGCGTGCAATCATTCGTTTTCTGAATTTGAAATTCATCGACAGTTGAAGGAGACGTGGTGATGGAGTTATGGATGTGTCGAAAGTGCGTTCGTGCGTGCGACAGTTTAATGAAGGCAGAACATCGTGTGACAACAATCCGAAACAACCTCGGGCTCGCACAAGCCGGTCTGACGACATGATCGAGAAAGTGGAGAGAATTGTTTTGGGGGATCGCCGAATGACTGTAGAACAGATCGCATCCAGAGTTGGCATTTCTGTGGGTTCTGTGCACACAATCCTGCATAACGACATGAAAATGCGAAATGTGTCATCCAGGTGGGTGCCACGAATGCTGACGGACGACCACACGGCTGCCCATGTGACATGTTGCCAAGCAATGTTGACGCACAACGACAGCATGAATGGGACTTTCTTTTCGTCGGTTGTGACAATGGATGAGACGTGGATGATCTTTTTCAATCCAGAAACAAAGCGCCAGTCAGCTCAATAGAAGCACACAGATTCACCACCACCAAAAAAATTTTGGGTAACCGCCAGTGCTGAAAAAATGATGGTGTCCGTGTTCTGGGACAGCGAGGGCGTAATCCTTACCCATTGCGTTCCAAAGGGCACTACGGTAACAGGTGCATCCTACGAAAGTGTTTTGAAGAACAGATTCCTTCTTGCACTGCAACAAAAACGTCCAGAAAGGGCTGCGCGTGTGCTGTTTCACCAAGACAACGCACCCGCACATCGAGCTAACGTTACGCAACAGTTTCTTCGTGATAACAACTTTGAAGTGATTCCTTATGCTCCCTACTCACCTGACCTGGCTCCTAGTGACTTTTGGCTTTTTCCAACAATGAAAGACACTCTCCATAGCCGCACATTCAGCAGCCGTGCTGCTATTGCCTCAGTGATTTTCCAGTGGTCAAAACAGACTCCTAAAGAAGCCTTCGCCGCTGCCATGGACTCATGGCGTCGGCGTTGTGAAAAATGTGTATGTCTGCAGGGCGATTACGTCGAGAAGTAACGCCAGTTTCATCGATCTCGGGTGAGTAGTTAATTAGAAAAAAATCGGAGGCCTTAGAACTTGAATGCACCTCGTATATGCCAAATTGTCGAGATGCGTCTACGAACAGTCAAATAAGTCTTTGAATGCAGGCCTGGACCCCATATTGTGGCAGGGTGCACTATGTGAAAAACTGCACGAACGCGACACCCAGAAGCCCATGTTAAACATTTCCTGGGCCATGGTGCGGTACCTTCCCTGAGTTATCACTTCACCTTGTCACCTCACTCTCTCCTTTAAAAGGTGAGCCTTAACAGGCTGGGTGAGCGCACCAGACACCATGTCACTGGACTAGTCCTCCATTGACAAACTGGCTCGTCAGGGACCCAGCTAAACTACAGAGAATATTACAGGCAAAGCAGCCGCTACGAAAGAGAAGGAATTAATATAAAAGTGTTAGCCTGCTGAGCTGGATGGTAACGTGCTCGCCTCCCATGATAGCGAACGCGGTTCGATTCCCGGCCGGGTTGGAGATTTTTCTCCGCTCGGGGACTGGGTGTTGTGCTGTCCTCAACATTTCATCATCACCACCGGCGATCAAGTCGCTCAATGTGGCGTCGACGGAAATGAGACTTGCACGGTGGCCGAACTTCCCCGGATGGGGCCTCCCGGCCAACGACGCCGCACGCTCATTCATTCATTCTGTATAAAAGTAGATTGCTTAATCCTGGCAATCACTGACATTTCTAATTACAAGCATTCACTATGTTATTAATTCGCAGGAGTAGGATCTAAATAGTAACGACTTTAAATCACTTATCAACGACACATGAGATTTGAGAGTTTGAAAATGGACTGACGCTTGTCGTCATTCATTACACCAGGTGGAAATTTTGTCCAAGTATTTTTGCAATTCCTTATGATAGTCCACAAGCGATGATTTCCTGTTGATAACGTTATCTTCTGTCAATAATATTCCAATGCTGCTGATCCTATCTGATGAATCATTTACTCATATTGAAGACACTTTAAGTTCTATTACGCTTGCTTTCGCCGCCTCCCTTGTTACTTTCGTTTCTGTGTAACATTTGCCATGCAATATACTGTAGTGGGTTCTCCTAATATAATATAGAAGTAGTAACAAATGAACAGGTACTGAACTGAACTGAGAAGGATAGAGTATTAGGGAACAATTAGACTAAATGAGCAAACAAAGCACAGGATGTCACTATGAATGGAGAGAAGTCTTCAGAATTGAAAGTAACTGCAGGCATGCCCCAAGGCAGTGTTAACAGGATCATTACTTTTCACAATATAAAGGGTGATTCAGGTGCCCCTACCGATGGGCCTTATGCAACCCGCAACGCCTTCAGAAGTCATATGCAAGATTTTCGTATTTTCTCGGTCACTTTGCGCAAACAGTTAGACCTGCAGAAGAAATAAACAATGTAGTTAAATTTTGTACAGGGATACCTTTTCAACCGAGACGACCATTTCCAAATTATTCAATAAAAACTTATAAAAGTGACCTACAAATGCGTTTTTCTTGAATAACTCGAAAACTGTGGCCTGCAATTGGAACGAATCCCATTACAAAATTTAACTATCGGATGGTTATAATTGAACATTCCCTATTTAATACGTTGTAACATGGAAATTAATTACTGTACGAGCACCAAACGTAGTAGCACAAATGCCCAGGGTATGTAGTGCATGATTTCCGGGCCTCACAGCGCTACCGTCCATTTCCAACTATGGCCACCAGATGCCGTAATCAGTCATTATGATTCGTAGTATCATACACCTGACCAGTCACAGTACACTTGTTGACGTGTCAACATGAGCTTGGACAATAGGAGCAGGGCATTATTGCTGAAGCTCTGCTATCAAAACAACAACAATGCTGCAGCCGCACTTCGAGAACATCGCCGGCTTAAAGGATTGCGGAGGTGTCCTCTTTCTCCACCTGCTGTACGGAGCATGGTGAAGAAGTGCGAATAAGATGAACTGGGCGTCGTTCCAGGAAGAGGCCGACGACCGCTTGCACCACACGTGCGTCATGAAATCGCTGTTGCTATTGCAGACAACGGTGCGCAGAACTCCCGATCGTCAGCCAGTATGGTTCAAATGGCTCTGATCACTATGGGACTTAACATCTATGGTCATCAGTCCCCTAGAACTTAGAACTACTTAAACCTAACTAACCTAAGGACATCACACAACACCCAGTCATCACGAGGCAGAGAAAATCCCTGACCCCGCCGGGAATCGAACCCGGGAACCCGGGCGTGGCAAGCGAGAATGCTACCGCACGACCACGAGCTGCGGACTCAGGCAGTATGAGTGCTGTGTCACGACAGTTCAACATGCCGTGGTCCACTGTATGGAAGGTGCTTCAACCATTCTCAAATGGTTTCCGTACATGATCCATATCGTACAGCAGCCTGCACCACAGGAAGCACATCGACGTGTTGGCTTCCCTCTCCACTTTCCAGCAAAGATTAAAGTTGACGAGGTTAGGGCCTGGACCATGCTATGAACAGACAAAGCTCGTATTTGTCTGACAGGTGGGATGAACACAGAGAATGGCCAAGTGTGAGCATCTTCACCTCCAGTCGATGTGCACGAAGTTCGTCCATAGGTCGAACGTGTCACCATATGATGTGGCTTAACGGCTATGTCCATCATTGACCCATTTTTTTTTGAACAGGTTGACGGTCAAGGACTACAAGTGTGCAGTGTGACTGGCCAGCGTTACTGCGATATGCTTCGCCAGCATGTCATACCCGACCTACAGGAGAGAGACGCATTGAACTAGCAGCCGATCGTTTCCAAATGCTTAGCCAGCACAATCACCTGATTTCACTCCCTGTGATTTCTTGTTGTGGGGCTACCTGAAGGACAGGGTTTACCAGGGGAACATTCACACAAGTGTTGGTCTGAAGTGTAGCATATCAAGAGAGGTAGCCAGCAATCCTGCACTTTCAGACTCTTCTGGACACTGATGGGCGCCATATTCAGCCTCTTTTGTTGTAGCAGTGATACCGAAATGTTATGGTATGATCTACCATGGAAATTTATCTTTTAACTTTCTCTAATTTTCGGATACAGTGTTACTAGTGTCCAGCTTGAGATAGTCAAGTCCTTTGAATATCTCGGGGTAACGTTGGAAAGAGATATGAGGTGGGCTTATTGGGAGAATTTTAGGAAAGAGTGGTTCACCTGTAAAGGAGACGCCATATAGGACGCTTATGTGATCTATTCTTGAGTACTGCTAGAGTGTTTGGGATCCGTAAGAGGAAAACATGAAAGCAATTCAGAGGACGGCTGCTAGATTTGTTAGCGGTAGGTTCGAACAAAACTTAAGTGTTTCGGAGATGCTTCGGGAACTCCCTGGAGGGAAGTCGGCTTTCTTTTCGGGAAACAGTGTTGAGAATATATAGAGAACCGGCATTTAGAGCTGACTGACTAATACTTCTGCTCCCGCCAAATTACCTTGAGCGTAAGAACCACGAAGATAAGATTCGAGAAAATAGGGCTTTAGGGTTCATGCAGAGTCGTTTCCCCTCGCTCTGCTTGGGAGTGGAACAGGAGGGGAAATGACAATTAGTGGTACAGGATACCGTCCACCACGCATTTTACGATGGCCTGCGGAGTATCTATGTAGGTGTAGATGAAGTGTGGGAGGTTGAAATTCTAGGACGACATCAAGGCTTGAACACACTAATCAGATTCATATGGATATGCGGAGCTGCACCTTCTACATCTACATACATACTCCGCAATCCACCATACGGTGCGTGGCGGAGGGTACCTCGTACCACAACTAGCATCTTCTCTCCCTGTTCCACTCCCAAACAGAAAGAGGGAAAAATGACTACGTACGAGCCCTAATCTCTCTTATCTTATCTTTGTGGTCTTTCCGCGAAACATAAGTTGGCGGCAGTAAAATTGTACTGCAGTCAGCCTCAAATGCTGGTTCTCTAAATTTCCTCAGTAGCTATTTACGAAAAGAACGCCTCCTTTCCTCTAGAGACCCCCATCCGAGTTCCTGAAGCATTTCCGTAACATTCGTGTGATGATCAAACCTACCAGTAACAAATCTAGCAGTCCGTCTCTGAATTACTTCCATGTCATCCCTCGATCCGACCTGATAGGGATCCCAAACGCTCGAGCAGTACTCAAGAATAGGTCGTATTAGTGTTTTATAAGCGGTCTCCTTTACAGACGAACCACATCTTCCCAAACTTCTACCAATAAACCGAAGACGACTATCCGCCTTCCCCACAACTGCCATTACATGCTTGTCCAACTTCATATCGCTCTGCAATGTTACGCCCAAATATTTAATCGACGTGACTGTGTCAAGCGCTACACTACTAATGGAGTATTCAAACATTACAGGATTCTTTTTCCTATTCATCTGCATTAATTTACATTTATCTATATTTAGAGTTAGCTGCCATTCTTTACACCAATCACAAATCCTGCCCAAGTCATCTTGTATCCTCACTCAACGACGAGACCTTCCCGTACACCACAGCATCATCAGCAAACAGCCGCACATTGCTATCCACCCTATCATTTATGAAGACAGAAAACAACAGCGGACCTACCACACTTCCCGGGGGCACTCCAGATGATACCCTCACCTCCGATGAACACTCGCCATCGAGGACAACGTACTGGGTTCTATTGCTTAAGAAGTCTTCGAGCCACTCACATACTTGGGAACCAATCCCATATGCTCGTACCTTAGTAAGGAGTCTGCAGTGGGGCACCGAGTCAAACGCTTTCCGGAAGTCAAGGAACATGGCATCCGTCTGATACCCTTCATCCATGGTTCGTTCGTAAGATATCATGTGAAAAAAGGGCGAGTTGCGTTTCGCAGGAGCGATGCCTTCTAAAGCCGTGCTGATGCATGGACAGCAACTTCTCTGTCTCAAGGAAATTCATTATATTCGGACTGAGAATATGTTCGAGAATCCTGCAACAAACCGATGTTAAGGATATTGGTTTGTAATTTTGAGGATCCGTCCTTCTACCCTTCTTATATACACCTTCTGTGATATGAAAAAGACTTGCGCAGTATATTCTTCCGGGGAGCTAATCTGCAACAATTATGGCCGTGCAAGCTTACATGTCAGCAGAGAATCGTGCAGAAAATGGTACCGTACATTTCTGTTTGCCAGCAACCTCACGCACGGGATTTCACGGCGCTTGTGCCTGCAAATGACGATGGCTGTTGGCGGGAGTGAAGCAACAGGATGCTGCAGTGAATCAGGTTGCAACTTTTTCCGGGACTGAGCACGCAACATAAACTCGCACGCAGTGGGAAGCCGGTTTCAGAGTGCCGCCAAACAAGAGAGTCGGCGAGAGGCGGTGGCTAATCAACTTAGGCCCGAACCAGCGTTGGCACTCAGCGGAGACCAGCGCTCCCGCCCATTAGCGAGGGACATTTTGTCTTCCTCCTGTCGGGGAGGCCGGGACACCGGACACTGGATACGGGACACTGCCGCAGCGCCTCCGTCCAGCGGATATAGGCCCTGTCTCTGCCGCTGCTGGGGTATGGGATACCCGATGCCGCTGACAGCCTATGCCGACAACAGGCGGATGCAGAACTTGAGACTGGGCCAATCACTGCTTCTTGTACACACTCAGGCGGCCATTATATAGTCTCACCAGTGCTTCACGTGGACTGTTAATGTAGCAAACGATTGTGGAAAGATGTAACTTTTTTTTTTATTTCTTAATCTTCCTAGATTCCATGTACCCACCAGAATTTTACCTTTCACTAGCTGCGCCCCGCGATTAAACAGTTATTTATAAAGAAATTTTAATGCCGGAACTATCTGTTCAAGCGTATATGCCATCACAAAATTTATGTTGAGTTGGGTTGGGTTGGGTTGTTTTTGGGGGAGAAGACCAAACTGCGAGGTCATCGGTCTCATCGAATAGATGGGTAAGGAAGTCGGCCCTGCCCTTTTCTAAGGAACCATCCCAGCATTTGCCTGATGAGATGTAGGGAAATCACGGAAAACCTAAATCAGGATGGCCGGACGCGGGATTGAACCGTCGTCCTCCAGAATGTGAGTCCACAAAATTTGTGTGTTGGAGGCACTGTGGCGCAAGCCAATTGCCGTCCAGCAAACGTGTGACATCAGAAAAGAAACGTCAGATTCTGAGACGATGGGAGAAGCTGACAGAATACATGTCGCTCACAGCTCATACGTTTAATTAAGGGAAAAAAACTGTACGCAACCGAGTAGTCAATTACAACACGTGCCAGTGAAAGGAATTAAATAATTTCACTACTATTATAATAAAAATTACTCTAAAATGATTGTTTGTTGCTGAGAAAATCGCGTAGCTGTTTTTGGAGAGTTTTTTTTTTTTTTATTTCCACATTCACATGTTTCGGACGCAGCCCTTCCTCTGGTGACCTGTCAGTAATAAAAATTTAGGATTACAAACTTTTCCCTTCATGCAAAAGCAGGTACACACAATTCCAAGGTTCAAAAACGTACAAATATAATAAAAAATCGAAGATGTCAAAACAGGCAAAACTTTACATACCATATGCAATTACATAAGCTCATGAGGTGTTTTAAATGCCGTACATAAAGAAAAGTGTATGGTACAGCAGGTGCAATAAGATTTCACTCGCACAGACAGAAACGAAATCGGCCACGGTGCGTATTTCATGCTGCTCTGGCGGTCGTACATTTTGTTTCCGTCTGTGCGAGTGAAAGGATATTGCAACTGATATGCCATACGCATTTCTTGGTGTACGGCGTTTACAACAGCCTCTTGAGTTTATATAATTGCATATGGTACGTACAATTTCTGCATTTTTAACAGCTTCGATTTTTTATTACATTTGTACGTTTTTGAACCGTGCAATTGTTTATACTTGCATTTTTAATAATATAGGAAGAGTTTGTAATCCCAAATCTTAATTACAGACATGTCACCAGAAGATGAACTGGACCCGAAACATGTTGTGAATGTGGAAATAAATCTCCAAAAACAGCTACGAGATTTTTTCAGCAGCCAATAAGCATTTTTATAGTCATTTTCATTACATTTTTCACGATGAATTCCTGCCTCTACCAGGACTTGCAGTCTGAAATTTCACAACTGTTTAAGACATGCCTAGTACGGAAGAGTTCATAATTGTCTTGGTGTGCATGGAGAGCCAGAAATCCACTGTACTACGTTGACCATCCCACGGTAACAGTGATTTTTTTTTTCAGAATAAAAGAGAGCCTATGTGCTAATTCAGGGTATAGGCTGCCTTTATTCCAAAGTTCATCCCAATACGTCCAGCCGCTCCAATATAAGAAGTAACAAACCTATTAACTCAACGAAAAAAGAAAATAACCAGTTTGTACTTCCGTGCAGCGCAAATTTTACAATATTTGTACGTGCAACAACGCCAACTGCCGTCACGTGTGCGCCTGTTACTAGCGGATGCTCTCCCATATCATGATCAAATCCAACCTCACTAAAATCCTACCACGTCCTACATGTTCCAGGAAACGCACAACGTCTCTCTGTCGTAAAATATTCAAATGCCAACGCCGTCGTGAGTCTTCAAAGGTCTCAGAAGCTATAAGATAAACCTGACGCTCAGCGCTAATATGGAAGGGCTTGTGTGGATGTGTGGATTAAACACTTCGAGGATTGTATAAGCATTGTATTTATTACGTTGAATCGTATTATCCAGGACATATTACACAATAAAAGCGATTTCACAAATATGATATGGTTCAAAACTCAAAGAATAAATAGCTATTTATGATAGTAATTGTTGTTCGATATTTCGCGTTATATTCTTAAAATCAATAAAAATCCTGTGCTAAATACTTTATCAATAGTCTATGTATCAATTCAGGGTAGATACTAATCACATCCAAATTTCTTCCAAATCTGTTCAACCGTTTCAGCGTGAAAGTGTAACGAACATGCTTACACACAGACTTCCGTAATTATAATATACACTGAAGCGCCAAAAAAACTGGTGTAGGCGTGCGTATTCAAATACAGAGATACGTAAACAGGCAGAATACGGCGCTGCGGTCGGTAACGCCTATATAAGACAAGTGTCTGGAGCAGTTGTTAGATCGGTTACTGCTACTACAGTGGCAGGTTATTAAGATTTGAGTGAGTCTGAACGTGGTGTTTTATTCAGCGCACGACGATGGGACACAGAATCTCCGAGGTAGCGATGAAGTGGGGATGTTCCCGTACGACTATTTCACGAGTGTGCAGTATGTATCAGGAACCCGGTAAAACAAAAAATTTCAGACATCGCTGCGACCGGAAAAATATCCTGCAAGAACGAGACCAACGACGACTGAAGAAAATCCTTCAACGTGACAGAAGTGCAACCCTTCCGCAAATTGCTGCAGATTTCAATGCTGGGCCGCCAACAAGTGTCAGCGTGCGAATTCAACGAAACATCGATAAGGGCTTTCGGAACCGAACGCCCACTCGTGTACCGTTTATGACTGCACGACAACAAGTTTTACGCCTCGCCTGGGCCCACCAACGTCGAAGTTGAACTGTTGATGAATGGCAACATGTTGCCTGGTTGGACGAGTCTCGTTTCAAATTGTATCGTGTGGGTGGACGTGTACGGGTACGGAGACAACCTTGTGAATCCATCGCGCGGAGTGGCTGCGCCGTTTGAGTCGCCATGTAACGGATTGCGCGACCCTCCCGCCGGAGGTTAGTCTTCCCTCTGGCATGGGTGACTGTGTGTTGTCCTTAGCGTAAGTTAGTTTAAGTAGTGTGTATGTCCAGGGACCTATGACCTCAGCGATTTGGTCCCTCAGGAATTCACACACATCTGAAAATTTGAACATTTCGTGAATCCATGGACCATGCATGTCAGCAGGGACTCTTCAAGCTAATGGAGGCTCTGTAATGGTGTGGGGCGTCTGCAGACCCATGATACGTCCAGATATGACTCTGACAGGTTACACATACGTAACCATCCCGTCTGATCAGCTGCATCCATTCATGTCCATTGTGGATTCTGACGCACTTGGGCAATTCCAGCAGGAGAATGCGACACCCCACACGTCCACAATTGCTACAGAGTGACTCCAGGAACATTCTTCTGAGTTGAAACACTTTCGCTGGCCACCGAACTCTCCAGACAGAATCATGATTGAGCATATCTGGGATGACTCGCCACGTGCTGTTCAGAAGATATCTCCACCCCCTCGTATTCTTACAGATTTATGGACAGCCCTGCAGGATTCATCGTATCGGGTCCCTCTAGCACTACTTCATAGATTAGTCGAGTAGATGCCATGTCGTGTTGGAGCACTTCTGCGTGCTCCGGGAGGGCCTACGCAATATTAGGCACCTGTACCACTGTCTTTGGATCTTCAGTGTATATATGATTTGAAGTGCTTATTACACTGCTGGGCAACAATAGTGAAGTACCCAGTAGAGGAAGAGAAAATGAAATGAAACTTCATGGCTTGAGAAGGTAAGTGACGTTATTTTAGTGATTACAATACCGAATCAAACTTACAAAGAACTTGGCAGTATCAGCTCACTTGTCAGTATGATGTCGCACCCCTTCTGGCCTAGATACTTGCACTTATTCGGTTGGTAAGGGAGTCGTAAAGCCAACAACTGTTATTAACTAGTTCCTGGTACCCTAGCCACTGACATCCTAGTTACTGACACAGTGCAGAGTTGACGTCCGAGCTTGTCTCACGCATGTATTATCAGGGACAGATTTAGGGATATTATTGGCTAAGCGATTACCTCAACATCAAGCACATAGTACCGTATGTGAACGAGCATTGTCCTGTTGGAAAATGGCATCATGATTTTTTCGCATGAAAGACATTACATGAAGATGAAGGATGTCCATGACGTACTGTTGTGCCGTCGGAGTTCACTACCAGCCACGAACTGAAATGATGACCGATGGCCCCCTGACCACGACATAACGGTTAACGCCGTATTGCCTCTCCAAAACATGGGAAGAATGGGATCTGTGCCCAAGTCGCTGCCATAGTCTGCACCCATGGTAGTGTAGAAGCGGGATTCATCGCTGAACACACTGTGCCGCTAAACATCAGCAGTCCATGCTTCTCGGACACAGAACCGCACCAAAGGCAGCCGCTTATGTTATTAACGGCAACCTACGCATGAAATGCTGATTACCTAGTCCAGCTGCTGCTGATATCCGACTAACAGTGCAGCATGACACAGAATGATGGAGGCAGTCCATTACTCGTTCTCCGGTGTCAGTCGCAGATACAAAGCGGTTATGATGTACTTGCTGCACAGTACCGCGATCCTCCTTTGTGGGGTTCAGATTTTGCTCGACTGGAAGCTTGACGGGCGTATGGCTGCCCTCAAGTTCTCATGTAGTTCAACGTCAGATCACTTATAACCGAATACCCCACAAATCTGGATGCAGCACCATTCGACCTGCCAGCACCTTTCAAAGTCTGTCAGGTGTTGACTACGCTGTCTCACATGAATGTCCTTCACTGTGATCTTTCAATATCTGATGCTCTTCACGAGCTTCATATACCGCATCAGACTTCATAACAACACGAAACACGAAAAACACTAATGAACTCTAGAGGTCGCCTTACCTGTTACAGAGTACAGGAGCTCTAGCACATACATACCCACCAGTGGTATGTACGACGTTACTTCTGGGTGCTTACGTTTTTTTCAGATAGTGAATAATGAAACTGTACAGTCTTACGCACTGTAATTAGTATTCAACACGGCACATCAAATGTTACACGCATGATACGATGGATCAGAACTTCGCTGCTTGTTAATAGAAAGCTATTTATATTTTTAATGAATACTGAGGATTATCACAAGAAGATCAGTGATCTCCTGGAACCCAGCACATACAAGAAGTTGAAAAAGGATCCCACAACGAATGTGCTGAATGCCACCAATCGTCTGATAAAACAGTCTTCCATTCCTACAGAAGTTAAAAAGTATCTTTGTAAAACGGAGGCTTATCCTCCGAGATTATATGGATTACCAAAGATACATAAGCCTGATGTTCCTCTGAGACCAATAGTCAGCGCAATTGGAGCTCCTACCCAAGAACTAGCCAGACACCTTGCCTCTTTGTTACAACCTTACATAGGCAAAACTGAGAGTCATATTAAAAACTCTCTACACTTCATTGAGAAATTGAGGGAAATTACTGTCGGTCCTAATGACATCCTTGTCAGTTTTGATATAGTGTCTTTGTTCACGATGGTTCCAGTTGATGAAGCTCTCTCCCATATAGCCAATATGTTCCCTACTGATATAGTGGCCTTGTTCCAACACTGTCTATCCTCGACCTATTTTCAGTACAATGGTGAATTTTATGAACAGATCGATGGGGTAGCCATGGGAAGCCCCCTAAGTCCCGCAATTGCGAATTTATTCATGGAATATTTTGAACATCAAGCACTGCAGTCGGCCAAAAAAAGCCCCTCGAAGTGGTATCGGTATGTGGATGATACCTTTGTAATATGGAATCATGAGGAAGAAGACTTTAATGATTTCCTGGTACACTCAAATAGCATCAACCCAAAGATTAAATTTACTATGGAGAAGGAGAAGAATGGACAACTTAACTTCTTGGATGTATCAGTTATCAAACGGGCGGATGGGACCTTAGGCCATAAGGTCTACAGGAAAGGTACACATACTGATCGCTACCTCCATAAGAACTCAAACCACCACCCTAGGCAAAAGAGGGGGGTCATAAAAACACTAGTGGATAGGACCAATAATATTTGTGAACCAGGCTACTTACAAGAAAAACTAAATCATTTACGAATGGCCTTTGCGAAAAATGGTTATACGAAAAACGAGATTAACCGAGCATTTCACCCAAATAGAAAAAAGCCTAAAAATAGGAGACAGCAACAACCACCAGCTGGAAAAGTATTTCTTCCCTTCATCCATAATATCACGGATCGCACTGGGAAAGTACTAGCCAAGTTTCAGGTAGAGACCATTTTTAGACCTACTAAGAAAATTAATGAATGCCTAAGATCAACAAAAGATGCTCGTCACCGCCTAGCCACCCCAGGGTTATATAAAATTCCGTGTAGCTGTGTCAGGGTTTACATAGGAACTACAAAAAGAAGCATCAATACACGGTTGACGGAGCACAAAAGAAACTGTCGCTTGGGACATATCGACAAATCGGCAGTAGCGGAACATGTTTTTAAGGATGGAGATCACGAAATAAAATTTGGTGAAACAAGCGTGCTAGCGAGGACGCCGCACTATTATACACGTATGTATAGAGAGGCAATTGAAATCCACAAACATCAATACAATTTTACTCGTAAAGAAGAAGGATTAAAATTGGCGGTCGACGTTGCATCAATCACGTGACAATCGATTGCCTGCAATCGAGAGAACAGACGATAGCCAGAGATAGCTGCACATCGAGGCCACGTGACGTGCGGCGGCGCCCCGTACGATATCCATATAAGCGGCGGCCCTAGCTCCTAGAAGCCAGTCGTTGACTCACCTCGGAAGATGTTCTCCGTAGTTGAGAACGAAACGTCAGGGAGAAGAAGTTCTACAGATCGACCACGGCAACTTAGCCCGGAAGTGTTTACTGATGATATTTATATTAAGTTCACATATGTATCGATACAAAATGCTTTTGAGAACTGTATCTACATTTAGCTGATAATTACTCACGGAAACTTTTTTCCACATTCCGCTAGTGAACACGGGCTGGTCACCACGTCCCGCCTCAGTTACACGACTCGCAGACATTTGGAACACGTTCGCACTACTCAAGGCTCACACTAGACGCAGACAGCTGAGGTACACTAATTCTGTCCTGGGGGGTTCGGGGTGGCGACGGGAAGGGCATCTGTACACCATAGTAACATGGGCGACCCCCCCCCCCCCCCTATGGAGTGGGACAAAGGCCCCTAAGTAAATGCTGATGATTTAAATATTTAAGATCGATGAATATAGTAAATTAATTTTATAAATCTTTTATTTTCATAAGTTTAGTGTTTATCTTAGCATACCATACAAATATAAAATTACGTTTATGCAAAACTGTAAATACAAACATAAGGTGATTACATTAAATGAATTCGCAGTTTCGAGTATGGTCAGCCATCAGCTGTAGAATGGAATGACGACAGTGAAAGCTTGTACTTGACCTGGACTCAAATCCGGATTTCCAACTTATTGAGAGTGGTCACCTTACCATTTTTGTTTCTTCGTTCTGTTCGTTATTGTCCGTTGCATTTGGTCGGAGTGGACGTCATATGACGCCCATTGAAGTTCATTAGACGCAAACTTCCATATATCGTCAACAATGCGTCTACAACCTGTGCTCGTGCATTTATTATGTATATTCCCGTACAAGTGAGACATGGAGAAAGGGACTTTGCATCGCAATTCAAAATAAGAAAATGGTTCAAATGGCTCTGAGGACTATGCGACTTAACTTCTGAGGTCATCAGTCGCCTAGAACTTGGAACTACTTAAACCTAACTAACCTAAGGACATCACACACATCCATGCCCGAGGCAGGATTCGAACCTGCGACCGTAGTGGTCGCCCGGCTCCAGACTATAGCGCCTAGAACCGCACGACCACTCCGGCCGTCTCAAAATAAGACAAGCACTGTAATATCGTATAAATAGATTGCGACAATGACGCACGTATTGGAACTTCATAAAGCAAAATCATTATTTGGAAAGAATTTCAGCGACAAGAGTGACGTTGCTGTGCTCTATCTTTGTGTAATGCATTTCGGCTTCGTGCTTTATGGAAGTTTTGTTAAGGGACGATGTGTTAATAGTATTTGAATAACTTTATTGTTGTCTTCAGTCCGAAAACGGGTTTGATTTAGCCCCCCCCCCCCCCTCCGCTCCCCTGCCATTGTATTCTATGCAAGCCTCGTCATCCCTGCATAGCTACTGCAACCTACATGGTGACCCAAAATTCCATTAACATTTGAAAATCCGATACTTCACGGAATAATGTAGGTAGAGAGGTAAAAATTGGCATACCTGCTTGAAATGACATGGGATTTTATTGAAAGCTAAGCAAAAGTATAATTATCATAACTGACGTTTAGCAAAGACGATGTTCTCCATAACAAATGCTAAAAATGTCGGCCACCATCCGTCAACAGCATCTGTAGTCGTGGAATAATGTTCTGAACAGCACTGTAATCCTATCAGTAGGTATGGTGAGAAACTGGCGTGGGGTGTTGTCTTTTAGTATCCCTAATGATGCCGGACGATCGCGGTAGACTTGTGACTTCAGGTGACACCGCAACGAATAACCACACGGACGAAGTCTTGGGACCTGGGAGGACAAGCACGACGGAAGTCGCTGCTCAGCAGTTGGTCTCTACCAAACGACATGTTCAAGACAACATTCACACGTGTGTCAATGTTGACTGGGGCGCCATCCATGGTAAAAGTCGTGCCTTTCAACAGATTTGGAGAGGCGCTCCGCTTTATGCACGACACCTTCGTAGTTTCGTTTTCACCAAGAAATTGTTCAGCACTTTAGAGCTATCTTCAATGGATTGTTTATTTTGATTCTCCAAAACTGTTGTTGCCTGATAACCTGCAAAGAAACTTTAGCTACAAAATATTTACATTTGTAAAATGAGCAATTAGTAGTAAATGCTTTACGTTGGCTTGGTTCAGACATGTACCACTGAGTTGAGGCGATCTATGGTGTTTATTTACGATATGTCTAGAGGTTCTACTTTAGTAGTAATTTGGAAATAAAGTGGAAGCATGCTTTTGTTTAAATCCGTCACATGAGGCTCTTGGATTTTTACTCTAGTAGCTTTAGATGTTCTACGCAATACACAGACTATCAGTATCTGCAAAAAATAAAACATTATTTTATTTTTCTGCTTGTTATGAATTTCCTACAGAGAACCACAATTTATCGTTTTATTTAGCGTGTTAATTGCTGTCCTTGATGATGTGGTGTTTTTACGTTGTTTGTATCGAGGTAACACGCTTATTTCTTTCGCTTTTGTGGTTACGCACTCATTTTTAAGATTTGTTCTCCAAGCACAGAGTTTTCGCCGCAATTGCGTGTTTTTGTGGCTGTGTAGCGTTCATTTGTTTCGTGGAATGTTTGTTCGGGACGTGGAGCGCGGATTGGAAGTGTTTTTGACGTTGGTGGTGAATAGTTCGTGTGTGTGTGTGTGTGTGTGTGTGTGTGTGTGTGTGCGCGCGTCCGTCCGTCTGTCTGTCCAAGAAAGGTAGGGGAAAGAAAAGGGGGGGGGGGGGCTTGGTGATGTTGTGGATAGGCATGTGGAGTGAATGGTGTGCATTAAGGGGAGAAGCGAATTTAATTTTAGAGGCTGATCATTCACAGTTTTATGGTGGGTGTTATTTATATACAGGCATTTTCTCTTGTGGCAAAGAAGGTTTCATTGCACAGTGATGTGTTATTTGTTTAGTTCTTTCTTTTCTTGGGCTACTGATTTTTGGATATAATAGTGTTCTTTTATGTTTATTTTTGGTATAGGCTGTTTCTAGTTTTCAGGATTTTTAAGCTGGTTGCTGCATTCGTTGGGTGATTAGACTGTGCTGTTACGCGATCTACAAATGTTGAGTGTGAGCTATTCAGTGCTCTGAGATGTTCTGGATGTCTAATTCTAAAATTCCTGCATGTTTGATCCATATTCACATAATGACAACAGTTACAAGTTAGTGGATATGTACTACATTAGCTATATTTATCTGTCTTGGTGATATTTCTTCCCAAGTCTTTTCTGTATTGTGTTGTTGGTTCTGTATGCTTTGTTGCGTCATTGTCTCATTAATGTATTCAAAAAATGGTTCAAATGGCTCTGAGCACTATGGGACTTAACTTCTGAGGTCATCAGTCCCCTCGAACTTAGAAGTACTTAAAGCTAACTAACCTAAAGGCATCACACACACCCATGCCCGAGGCAGCATTCGAACCTGCGACCGTAGCGGTCGCGCGGTTCCAGACTGCAGCGCCTAGAACCACTCGGCCACGCCGGCCGGCCATTAATATATTGCCTATCCTGTGTGTGACTTCGTTGTTGTAAGTCATTATGTGCCATTTGTTGCTTGCTGTCCGCTGACGTCTTTTGAGTTGTTCTGCGACTGACGTATGTGTATATTTCGTTTTTATGTGTTGCCTTTCTTTGTATTTTGTTCTTTATTTTCTCTGCAGCCTTTGAATGATATCCATTGCCCTCTGAAATTTGTTTTATTGTGTTCAATTCGTATGTGTAATCGTATTTGTTCACGGGTGTTATGTTCAGTCTGTGTAGTAACTATGTGAAGCTGGCTTCTTTATGATTTGTGGAACGATTGGTTTTGTTATGAATGACGGAGATGGTGAGCGTAGGTTTTCTATGAATTTCGAACTCGTGTTCGTTTTTATCTTGGTATAATCAAATCTAAGCAACTGGGTTTTCCATCTGCTTGTGTTTCAGTGCTGAACTGACGAATGGTGCTTACGCCCTGATGAAGCTCTTTTATGCGAGACTGTGATTAATTTATTAGGTAAATTATACTATCTACATATCTGTACAAATGTTTTATTGGGTACTGCCTTGGTTTAAATATTTTGCTAAAGATCCTATTTTCTATGTGACTCAGGTAAGTATCACCTAGGAGGCCACACTTTGGGGATCTCATCGGTAGTCCTTCGCCGCGCGGGATTAGCCGAGCGGTCTGGGGCGTTGCGGTCATGGACTGTGCGGCTGGTCCCGGTGGAGGTTCGAGTCCTCCTATGGGCATGGGTGTGTGTGTGTGTGTGTGTTTGTCCTTAGGATAATTTATGTTAAGTAGTGTGTAAGCTTAGGGACTGGTGACCTTAGCAGTTAAGTCCCATAAGATTTCGCACACATTTGAACATTTTTTTGGTAGTCCTTCCTATTGAGAGTATAATTTGTTGTTGAATTTGAGGTAGTTTTGTTCTTTGATGAGTCTGAGCACAGCTAATATTTCTTGTATGTTCGTTGTGGGTATGTCTCCTAGTAGGTGGAGATTTCCTTTCTATGATGTTGATGGTTTCTTCTGTTGAATGTGTGCGCACATGAGAATTATGTCAAATGAAATTAGTGTTGCTGTGTTTGGCATTTTTCATTTATTATTTTTTCTACTAAATCAGTTGTGTTCTTTAGACATCTTATATCAGTATGTTTGTTTATTGTCTGTACCAATGTGTGTGTGTGTGTGTGTGTGTGTGTGTGTGTGTGTGTGTTTGTGTGTGTATTTGGCTAAGTGCTATGTTGTTGCATTGGTAAAGTTAAGCAGTGGGTGTGTAGGGATACCGCGTTTGTGAATTTTAGGCAATGATTTTAGAGTGGAGGCACTGAGATTTTTTTGTGTGATTCTTTTAATATGTATGTCTATGAGAACTGTATCTTTGTTTTTCAGAGATTTCTGTAAGTTTCTTAGATATCGGTATGTTGGAACACTTGTTATTCTTTGATGTTGTTGCTTTGGATTAGTTCTAGTGTTTTGTCAATGGATTTCTTTTCTGTTATGAGTAAAATCGAACTACTATCATGAGATTTTATGATAACAGCATTTTCATATGTTAATTTTTTCTTTAATTTTCTGTAGATTTTTTCTTCAGTCGTCACTGTCATTGTACAATGAAACCCTCTTTAACACAAGAGAAGAGCGCCTGTATATAAATAATACCCAGTCCAAAACTGCGTATGATCAGCCTCTGAAATTAAATGCCCTTCTCTCCATACTAGACACCATTCACTCAAGAAGCCTATCCACAACTTCCCCACACCCCTCTCCATCTCGCCCTCCATCTTCGAAACACACACACACACACACACACACACACACACACACGAACTATTCACCACCAACGTCAAAAACATTTCCAATTAGCGCACCACTTCCAGAACAAACATTCCACGAAACAAATGAACACTACAGAGCCACAACAACACCTAATAGCAGCGAAAACTCTACGCTTGGCGAACAAACGCTAAAAATGCATGTGTAAAGACAAAAACAAAAGAAATAAGCACGTTACCTCGATACAAATAAAGTAAACACACTACAACATCAAAATCTGTAAGTAACACGCTAAATAACACGATACGTAGTGATTCTCGGTCGGCAATACATAATACACAGAAAAATAAAATAACGTTCTGCTGTTTGCAGGTGGCAGTTTGTAGACCGCATAATATACCTAAAGCTGCTAGCATAAAAATCCGATAGCTTGCTGTTAGGTATATAAACAAATGCATACATCCACTTTTTTTCAAATTTTACCACCAAATCAGAACCTGTAGACATATCGCAAATAATGAACCCAGAATGCCTCAACTCAGTCTCAGCTCTGTCCCGTATGCAAAGCAATATGAAATGATTGACAACAGTTGCTTAGTTTACAAATGTAAATGTTTTGTACAGATGTAAATACATGCAGCAAAAGTTTGTTTATAGGTTAACACCTAACAAAAATTCTGTAGAAGGAAAATAAACGACCCCTTTTAAGATTGCACAAAAATGCTGAAATATATCAAGGTGAAAATGAAATCATAAAGGTGTCTTGTATTCTTCTCCTGTATTCTTAGCAAACACAGAAACAAGAACTGCAACATTCACAAGATGATTACTTCCAGCAGGTGTTTACCAGGCAGTCTAGGGATGATGCGATTCTGTAACACAAAGACGCACATCTCACCAGTCACAGTGACATTTCTTACACAATACTCAGATGGCGTCGCTGATGTGTGCTATACAGCGCCTTTTGTTGGCCAGATTTTGCACTCTCTTTTTTCCAATAAAACCCCGTATCGTTTCAGGCATGTGAGTATATTTTTACCTCACTGCGTACATTATTCCGTTAATTAGTGGACTTTCAAATGTTAATGGACTTTTGCGTCACCCTATAAAGTATATTACATTTATCGTTGTTTACTTTAGTTATTGTGAAGAAACAACCAACAATCAATGCCAAAAAGACAAATGTAATATAAAACTTGAACCGCCATCTGAAGATCAGCCTGTCGGTTCGAATTCGAAACTGCTAATGGCATTGTTTGTGTAAATAAACAGCATTATTATTGTGGGGACAGTATATTGAGGCCGTCAGCCGCGACTGTAAACAAAATAATACTTTGGCCGTCCGAGGGGAGAGGAGTGGTGCCCTCTCTCGAAGGGCTGCCATCTTACGGTCGCGTTCCGCGCTTCCACGAAATCAGGACGGAGACAGAAGTCATTGGGACTGCTGATTCCTTTTGTTGTGGTGAGAGTTTCATTCGAATCCCTTCATGCGCCAAGATTAGTCTCTTCAGTCATTTCAAATTAAGGAGAAAGGTCAAAAACAAACAATCTACAACACAAAGCAAATTAATGTACAAAAAAGATATGGTAGTGCCTACAGCGCAATTGTTTACTATTATTGGCAATAATAGTTCAGGTCCGACCTCTACCGATATCTTACGCAACCATAGTTCAAAACAGTCCTCACCAAAAACTGCCACAATGTAATATCCGCATAATAACAGCTGCTGATTGCCGTTTTCTTCCATGCAAGAATCGAATTGTAAAAACTTTATTATTGGCATTTGGAACCAAGCAGTTTCACGGTATGGCACTTTGAACTTTCTTAATACACACACATCAAAAAAAAATTTGCATCACCTCGGTCCCAAGAGTTTTGGAACCTGTACAGAAAACTGGAGTAGAGATCAACATAAACATCATTTCCGCCCTTTTCATTGCTCATGAAAAAAAACACATAGCATGTTGTACCACCATACAGCGAGACCTTCAGAGGCGGTGGTCCAGACTGCTGTACACACCGGTACCTCTAATACCCAGTAGCATCTCCTCTTGCGTTGATGCATGCCTGTATTCGTCGTGGCATACTATCCACAAGTTCATCAAGGCACTTTGATCCAGATTGTCCCATGCCTCAACGGCGAATCGGCGTAGATCCCTCACAGTGGTTGGTGGGTCACATCGTCCATAAACAGCTCTTTTCAATGTATCCCAGGCATGTTCGATAGGCTTCATGTCTGAAAAACATGCTGGCCACTATAGTCGAGCGATGTCGTAATCCTGAAGGAACTCATACACAAGATGTGCAAGATGGGGATGTGAATTGTCGTCCATGAAGACGGGTACCTCTCCAATGTGCTGCCGATATGGTTGCACTATCGGTCGGAGGTGGCATCCACGTATCCTACAGCCGTTAGGGCGCATTCTATGACCACCAGGGGCGTACGTCGGCCCCGCATAATGCCACCCCAAAACAGCAGGGAACCTCCACCTTGCTGCACCCGTTAGACAGTGTGTCTAAGGCGCTCAGACTGACCGGGTTGCCTCCAGACACATCTCCGACGATAGTCTTGTTGAAGGCATATGCTACACTCAACGGTGAAGAGAACGTGATGCCAATTCTGAGCGGTCCTTTCGGCATCTTCACCGCGCTGCATGGTGTCGTGGTTGCAAAGACGGACATCGCCATGGACGTCGGGGGTGAAGTTGCGCATCATCTGAGTCGTAACACGACGTCCTGTGGCTGCACGAAAAGCATTATTCCACATTTTGGCGTTGCTGTCAAGGTTCCTCCGAGCCATAATCAATAGGTAGCGGTCATCCACTGCAGTAGTAGCTCTTGGGCGGCCTGAGCGAGGCATGTCATCGACAGATCCTGTCTCTGTGTATCTCATCCATGTCCGAAAAACATCGCTTTTGTTCACTCCGAGACGCCTGGACACTTTCCTTGTTGAGAGCCCTTCCTGGCTCAAAGTAACAATGCGGACGCCATCGAACCGCGGTATTGACCGTCTAGGCATGGTTCAACTACAGACAACACGAGCCGTGTACCTCCTTGGTGAAGGAATGACTGGAACTGCTCGGCTGTCGGACCGCCTCTGTGTAATAGGCGCTGTTCATGCATGGTTGTTTATATCTTTGGGCGGGTTTAGTGACATCTCTGAACAGTTAAAGGGTCTGTGTCTGTGATACAATATCCACAGCCAACGTCTATCTTCAGAAGTTCTGGGAACTGGGGTGATGCAAAATTTTTTTGGATGTGTATTATTTATTTTGTAATTTGTCTCATTATATATGCGGTGGTGAGATGAGCAGCATACTTCTGTGGTGTTGGAATATCTTTCAGACTTTTTTGGATATACATCAGCGTGCAAAGAGAGCCCCCTAGTTATTAATTTTTTTACGTTCTCCTGATTGTCATACTTGACACAGTATTATACATTTACAGTCTTTATTTCTGTGTTGTACGATGTAGTACATTCGTGACAATTTGCTGTTTATTTCTTGCTGCTTTCGTAAAGTGGAAATTTTATGGCCTGCAGTCCGTTATTCCCCGCTGCGACACAGACGCTACGAATGCAGAGCAGTCCAAAAGAAACGTATTTTAGGTAGATGACAAATGATCTTGTTAAAAGACCTGTTGTTGTTATGCAGCAGAATGTTTTTCACAAAACGCGAATGTTACCCTCGGACTTTAGTTATTTAAGAAGCAGTGGGACGCGTCTGCGAGGCATGTAGGCTATTTGTGCAGATTCGGATGCATATGTAATTTTCTACCGCCACCAATGTTCCACAGCCTGTTCCCCAGAGGTCGCATTGCAGAGCATCTGAACGCTTCCATTACTTAACCTTCCGATCAGCTCTTAGGAGATCAAAGGAAGTTGTTCTCCCTTCCCTCTTTCACAAAATCTGGAAGCAGAAGGTAACAGCAGTCTTGTGTGGATGAGTTACAGACTCTCTTTTTACAAGAAGTGGCGGAAGTAAGCGGGGAGAAAAGTTTTTTAAACATCAGTCATGTTCCGGAAGAAAGGACACTGTACCGTTCAGAGAGGATTAAATAAAACTTGAGAAATCACGATACTGTGAGTTCTATGCTGTGGACTGGATGAAGCCCTAACAAAAGCAGTTATAACAGAACGTTTGTTACGACGGTTAATGTCTACTACCATACGTCAGTAACATGTACTGTTACCGATTGAGTTTAGAAATAACGCTATGATCTCCAACATCGAGTTCAAGGTGAAAAGAGCTCAGCGTGGCAGTGAAACACTATGTTCGGTTTGCGTCAAATATAAATCCTTCTTAAGACACTTTGGCCTACGTGTTCTATTTAAAATATGATTATGGATAGCCGGCCTTGTAGAGTTCTCTCCATAGAGCTAAAAGCGTTTGCCAATCATAAACTTCCTTACATCCTGGGAAATGTGTCATATCAGGTGATAGGCGTATGTTCCATTCGTACATAATGTCTCCCAGTTCTCTTCCGACTAGCTCAGCTAGTGCTCCAGTAGGACCTTCAAATGTAACGTACCTACTCCTCCTGTTTTACAACAAGATACGTATTCAACTTTATGCAACGATATGCAATCTTACTCTGCTCATCGTGTAAGGTGGCAATGAAAGCAGTATCCACGCCCCAAAGTGATTCTCTGTAAGCAACGACTTGATTAATTGACAGCCTTCCTATTTTACAGTTTAATACTAAGTATTAGTTACAGAAAAAATGTATAAGTTAGATTCTTCACGACCTTTTAAAAATTTTCCCTACTATTTGAATCTTACATTCGATTTTATATCTTGTTCATTCGTTTATTCATAAAATATGTAGAGGAGAAACGTGACGCAACGTTTCGTAGAGCAAGGCACAAGGTAATACTGCACTGAACATCAACCGGCGATTGCCTGTATGATTGGTTTTAACTGGACGCAGCCCTTTTCCTTCGTCATCCGGCATCGGTCACCATTTCGTCGATGGGATGTTAGATCCTAACATTCCTTGTACCTTTTGTTGCGAGTCCAGTTTCTAAACACAGAGGATATATCCAGATAAACAACAGGTTTCTAAAAAGTACAAGGTGAATAGAAGCGTAGATTAAACGAAAACACTTTTATTAGAAAACGCATGGGTGAAACTTTCTCTGCATTAAAAAGTTCACCTATATTTGTCGAATTCTGTAGAAACCAGAGAGAGATTCAACCATTCCTATCAACCGATGACGACACGCTTCGCTATTTCATAACCGGAAGAATGCCAAATTCAGAATTCGGCATACCGGAACCAGATCCCTAAAGCAGCCATTGCAGTATTTCCTGTACTCGATCGTCGCACGGAAGTGAAGACGAAGATCTAGCGAGGCGCTATCGAAAAGCAATGAAATCGATAGATAACGCCTAGACCAAGGACATTAAGCATTTCCTAATAGTATCTGTGTTGTGCAGGCAATAGCCTCACCTCTCTTTGTTGCTGTATTTAGTGTTCATTTGAGAAGTGTCGCGTCCGGGCTGACTAAAAATCAGCGCTAGTCAGCTTTAACTTAACACTGAGGAGTATTCACTTAATCAGGTAATTACAGCATGAAGTTAAAATGAAAGATGGCTAAGAATTAATGGCTCTATACATCGACATCAGTATAAACGGATACAGCTCGGAATAGAGACTGAAGCAATTTAGGGTGGCCCTTTTATGGTCTTCTTTAAATGTTCTATAATTTTTCTTGCACCCTTTCGCTCGATGGTTTGGTTCCACTGCATGTTAAATTGATCGGTGTGAAATCTGGTCTCTGTAGGAATTGGGAAACAGGTTGCATGGGCTTTCAACTTGGAAAAATCCAGTAGAAAAAAGAAATCTGCCAGCTGTACGAAATTTTATTTCTCAGTGAATAATTCATTCACTACTTACTGCATAAACCTACAAACATTGTTTACTTTAACTGAATGTACTTTCACTTCAGAGATACCATTGGTGACGCGAGTAATGCGAGGTTTCATGGTCCTCTAGACTCATAAACAGGAGGCAAGATAGAGCCGAGGTGTCCCTTTTCATTGTAGAAATGAGATCACGTAATACTCTCTGTTGTGCGCCCGGTATCAGTCAAAGGCCATTTTCCACCACAAACTTTTGTTAACAGCGATATTTACATAAAACGTACATAAGAACACTAAGACATAGTATTTATAAATAATTTTGAATCAGGTAGACGTAAATCCACCTACCTATGCATGACTAAGCATTATTTATAAATTTATTTTTTGCCATGTTTTTGACATCCAGTCATAAATTTCGTTTCACG